>NC_082690.1:67593751-68847917 GCF_949987515.2 Delphinus delphis | reverse complement strand
TTTAATCCCTCCTCCTCCTCCCCTCTCAATCCATGCAGCCTTTGTCTTAGCTCATCTCTCACCTTGATAAGAACAGCACCCTTCCAAAAGGTCTACCTGACTGGAACCTCTTCCCATCTGGTTCATCACCCAAACCCATCACAAGAGGAATGCTAGGAAAGCTTATGTCAAAACTTAGAGGCTATAAGACTTCAACACAGAGAGGAAGGACTCTTCAAATGATGAAAGAGCTATCTGAGATGGCTCCAGGCAAAAAAACCATAACTCCTTGGACGTCCAGTGGCTAAAATTCAAGATAGTTCTC
The DNA here is from genome assembly GCF_949987515.2 of Delphinus delphis. NCBI lineage: Eukaryota > Metazoa > Chordata > Mammalia > Artiodactyla > Delphinidae > Delphinus > Delphinus delphis. The sequence continues at coordinate 68,847,613 of NC_082690.1, read as the reverse complement.
TTGTTTCCTTGCTCCGTGCACACTGTTCACTTCTTTCTCTCTCTCTCCATCTCTCCCTCCATCTCTCTCTCTCTCTCCCTCTCTCACTTCCCCCCCCTCTCTCTCCCCCTCTCATTCTCCCTCTCTCTCTCTCTCCCTCTCTCTCTCTCTCTTTCCCATCCTACCTCCCTTCCTCCCCCATTTGCCTTATTAACTGATCTCTTAAATGCCTTCAAAAGCATCTTTATTCAAGTATGTTTAGTAGCCAGTTCAAAAATCATGATTCTTCAAGCTCCAAAGTCTAGGAAAGCTAATCATTTTCTCCTGTTCTTCCAGTAGCCTCATTATATTTCCTGGTCATTTTCTCCTGTCTCCAGAGGAGTCAGGTGCCCAGAGGAAAGCTTGAGGCAAAATATGGATGACCACTGGCCAGTGAGTGGGAAGCTCATAGAACTCAGGAGATTCTTTTCTTGAAGAGCCAGTCCTCAGCAGAGCGTCTGCTCTCAGTAGTAGAAAGCAGTTGTAGCTTGTTTCAACCAGCTACACAGGGATGATTTGTTCCCTGGAGCAGTACAATGTTCTTTATAGGCATGGAAGGGGAACACAGCATTCTATAATAAACCCAACAGATGCCCTTGCCCAAGAGGAAGGGAAGCTCAGTGACTCAGACATTAAGCTGTCAGAGTATAGCTGGACAGGCCAAATGAAGATAACCCTTGCAGAGGGCCAGGTTCTCAGATGCTGGGGGAGAGTTGAGCCGCCTACTGATGAAGGATAAATAAGACAGCTTCCAAAGAGCCTTGTGGGGAGAGAGCCAAGGAGCCAATGCACCACTTTTAATAGCAAAATGAAAAGTGCTGATTTTTAATTAGCAGACATGGGCCATTGTACCTGAGCACTGCACATGGCAGGAAAGGTAACAATTACTTACAGGGTTTCCAAAGGACTTATGGTCTGTTTTGATTATTTTTACTGGTATCTCCAGAAGCAGGCGAAGGCAGGAGGAGAAAGAGAAAATGTGGACACCAAGAGATGCCTAGGAAGGGTGATATACCCCGAAGGGTGTGGGGAAAGACTGGAAGTACTGGGATCGGTTAGAAGGCAATCATCAGTGCTTTTACTAGGTAGAAGTTGAGTGGATTTTTGAGATAATTAAAAATTAACCTTTAAAGTGCAGAAATACTTTTCCTCCTTTTAAAAACAAAAAGAAATTATTTTTATTTTTTTTTTTAATTGGGGTATTGTTGTTTTACAATGTTGTGTTAGTTTCTACTGTACAGCGAAGCGGAGTTCCCTGTGCTATACGGCAGGTTCTTATTAGTTATCTATTTTATACATATTGGTGTATATATGTCAATCCCAATCTCCCAGTTCATCCCACCCCCCCACCCTGCTTTCCCCTCTTGATATCCATATATTTGTTCTCTACATCTCTGTCTCCATTTCTGCCTTGCAAACAGGTTCATCTGTACCATTTTCTAGATTCCACATATAGGCATTAATATACGATATTTGCTTTTCTCTTTCTGACTTACTTCACTCTGTATGACAGTCTCTAGGTCCATCCATGTCTCTACAAATGACCGAATTTCGTTCCCTTTTATGGCTGAGTAATATTCCATTGTATATATGTACCACATCATCTTTATCCATTCGTCTGTTAATGGGCATTTAGGTTGCTTCCATGACCTGACTATTGTAAATAGTGCTGCAATGAACATTGGGATGCATGTGTCTTTCTTTCTGAATTATGGTTTTCTCTGGGTATGTGCCCAGGAGTGGGATAGCTGGCTCATATGGTAATTCTATTTTTAATTTTTTAAGGAACCTCCATACTGTTCTCCATAGTGGCTGTATCAATTTACATTTCCACCAACAGTGCAAGAGGGTTCCCTTTTCTCCACACCCTCTCCAGCATTTGTTGTTTGCAGATTTTCTGATGACGCCCATTCTAACCAGTGTGAGGAGATACCTCACTGTAGTTTTGATTTGCATTTCTCTAATAATTAGTGATGTTGAGAATCTTCTCATGTGCCTCTTGGCCATCTATATCTTCTTTGGAGATATGTCTATTTAGGTCTTCCACCCATTCTTGGATTGGGTTATTTATTTTTTTGGTATTGAGCTGCATGAGCTGTTTACATATTTTGGAGATTAATCCTCTGTCCGTTGACTCACTGGCAAATATTTTCTCCCGTTCTGAGGGTTGTCTTTTCATATTGTTTATGGTTTCCTTTGCTGTGCAAAAGCTTTTAAGTTTCATTAGGTCCCATTTGTTTATTTTTGTTTCTATTTCTATTACTCTAGGAGGTGGGTCAAAAAAGATCTTGCTGTGATTTATGTCAAAGAGTGGTCTTCCTATGTTTTCCTCTAAGAGTTCTATAGTGTCTGGTCTTACATTTAGGTATTTAATCCATTTTGAGTTTATTTTCATGTACGGTGTTAGGGAGTGTTCTAATTACATTCTTTTACGTGTAGCTGTCCAGTTTTCCCAGCACCACTTATTGAAGAGAATGTCTTTTCTCCATTGTATATCCTAGCCTTCTTTGTCATTGATTAGTTGACCATAGGTGTATGGGTTTATCTCTGGGCTTTCTATCTTGTTCCAGTGATCTGCATTTCTGTTTTTGTGCCAGTACCATATTGTCTTGATTACCGTAGCTTTGTAGTATAGTCTGAAGTCAGGGAGTCTGACTCCTCCAGCTCTGTTTTTTTTTTTCCTCAAGATTGTTTTGGCTATTTAGGGTCTTTTGTGTCTCCATACAAATTGTAAAATCTTTTGTTCTAGTTTTGTGAAAAATGTCATCGGTAATTTGATAGGGATTGCATTGACTCTGTAGATTGCTTTGAGCAGTATAGGCATTTTCACAATACTGACTCTTCCAGTCCAAGAACATGGTATATCTCTCCATTTGTTTGTGTCATCTTTGATTTCTTTCATCACTGTCTTATAGTTTTCTGAAAACAGGTCTTTTACCTCTGTAGATTGGTTTATTCCTAGGTATTTCCTTCTTTTTGTTGCAATGGTGAAAGGGATTGTTTCCTTAGTTTCTCTTTCTGTTCTTTTGTTGTTAGTATTTCGTGCATTAATTTTGTATCCTGCAAGTTTACCAGATTCACTGATTAGCTCTAGTAGTTTTCTGGTGGCATCTTTAGGGTTCTCTATGTATACTATTATGTCATTTGCAAACAGTGACAGTTTTACTTCTTCTTTTTCAATTTGTATTCCTTTTATTTCTTTTTCTTCTCTGATTGCCGTGACTAGGACTTCCAAAACTATGTTGAATAATAGTGGCAAGAGTGGACATCCTTGTCTTCTTCCTTATCTTAGAGGAAATGCTTTCAGTGTTTCACCATTGAGAATGATGTTTGCTGTGGGTTTTTCATACACAGCCTTTATTATGTTGAGGTAGGTTCCCTCTATGCCCACTTTCTGGAGAGTTTTTATCATAAATCAGTGTTGAATTTTGTCAAAAGCTTTTTCTGCATCTATTGAGATGATCATATGGTTTTTATTCTTCACTTTGTTCATATGGTGTATCACATTAACTGATTTGCATATATTGAAGAATCCTTGCATCCCTGGGATAAATCCCACTTGATCATGGTGTATGATCCTTTTAATGTGTTGTTACATTCTGTTTGCTAGTATTTTGTTGAGGATTTTTGCATCTATATTCATTAGTGATATTGGTCTGTAATTTTCTTTTTTTGTAGTATCTTTGTCTGGTTTTGGTATCAGGGTGATGGTGGCCTCATAGAAGGAGTTTGAGATGTTCCTTCCTCTGCAGTTTTTTGGAAGTGTTTGAGAAGGATGGGTGTTAGCTCTTCTCTAAATGTTTGATAGAATTCACCTGTGAAGCCATCTGGTCCTGGACTTTTGTTTGTTGGAAGATTTTTAAGCACAGTTTCAATTTCATTACTTGTGATTAGTCTGTTCATATTTTCTATTTCTTCCTGGTTCAGTCTTGGAAGGTTATACCTTTCTAAGAATTTGTCCATTTCTTCCAGGTTGTCCATTTTATTGGCATACAGTTGCTTGTAATAGTCTCTTATGATGCTTTGTATTTCTGTGGTGTCTGTTATAACTTCTCCTCTCTCATTTTTAATTTTACTGATTTGAGTCCTCTCCCTCTTTTTCTTGATGAGTCTGGCTAAAGGTTTATCAATTTTGTTTACCTTCTCAAAGAACCAGCTTTTACTTTTATTGCTCTTTGCTATAGTTTTCTTTGTTTCTATTTCATTTATTTCTGCTCTGATCTTTATGATTTCTTCCCTTCTACTAACTTTGGGTTTTGTTTGTTCTTCTTTCTCTAGTTCCTTTAGGTGTAAGGTTAGATTGAGATTTTTCTTGTTTCTTAAGGTAGAATTGTATTGCTATAAACTTCCCCCTTAGAACTGCTTTTGCTGCATCCCATCGGTTTTGGATCATTGTGTTTTCGTTGTCATTTGTCTCTAGGTATTTTTTTATTTCCTCTTTGATTTCTTCAGTGACCTCTTGGTTATTTAGTACTGTATTGTTTAGCTCCATGTGTTTGTGTTTTTTACGGTTTCTTTTCCTGTAATTTATTTCTAATCTTATAGTGTTGTGGTCGGAAAAGATGCTTGATACGATTTATCAAGGCTTGATTTGTGACCCAAGATGTGATCTATCCTGGAGAATGTTCCATGTGCACATGAGAACAAAGCATAATCTGCTGTTTTCGGATGGAATGTCCTGTAAATATCAATTAAATCTATCTGGTCTATTGTGTCATTTAAAGCTTCTGTTTCCTTATTAATTTTCTGACTGGATGATGCCCATCAGTGTAAGTGAGGTGTTAAAGTCCCCCACTATTATTGTGTTACTGTCAATTTCCTCTTTTATAGCTGTTAGCATTTGCCTTATGTGTTGAGGTGCTCCTATGTTGGGTGCATATATATTTATAATTGTTATATCTTCTTCTTGGATTGATCCCTTGATCATTATGTAATGCCCTTCCTTGTCTCTTACAACATTCTTTATTTTAAAGTCTATTTTATCTGATATGAGTATTACTTCTCCATCTTTCTTTTGATTTCCATTTGCATGGAATATCTTTTTCCATGCCCTCACTTTCAGTCTGTATGTGTCCCTAGGTCTGAAGTGGGTCTCTTGTAGATAGCATATATACGGGTCTTGTTTTTCTATCCATTCAGCCAGTCTGTCTCTTTTGGTTGGAGCTTTTAATCCATTTACATTTAAGGTACTTATTGATATGTATGTTCCTATTATCATTTTCTTTATTGTTTTGGGTTTGTTTTTGTAGGTCCTTTTCTTCTCTTGTGTCTCTCACTTAGAGAAGTTCCTTTAGCATTTGTTGTAGAGCTAGTTTGGTGGTGCTGAATTCTCTTAGCTTTTGCTTTTCTGTAAAGCTTTTGATTTCTCTGTCAAATCTGAATGAGATCCTTGCTGGGTAGAGGATTCTTGATTGTAGGTTCTTCCCTTTCCTCACTTTAAATATATCGTGCCACTCCCTGGCTTGCAGTTTCTGCTGAGAAATCAGCTGTTCACCTTATGGGAGTTCCCTTGTATGTTATTTTTCCCTTGTTGGTTTTAATAATTTTTCTTTGCCTTTAATTTTTGTCAGTTTGATTACTATGTGTCTCAGCATATTTCTCCTTGGGTTTATCCTGCCTGGGACTCTCTGTGCTTCCTTGACTTGGATGGCTATTTCCTTTCCCATGTTAGGGAAGTTTTCGACTATAATCTCTTCAAATATTTTCTTGGGTCCTTTCTCTCTCTCTTCTCCTTCCGGGACACCTATAATGCAAATGTTGGTGTGTTTAATGTTGTCCCAGAGGTCTCTTAGGCTGTCTTCATTTCTTTTCATTCTTTTTTCTTTATTGTGTTCCATGGCAGTGATTTCCACCATTCTGTCTTCCAGGTCACTTGTCCATTCTTCTGCCTCAGTTATTCTGCCATTGATTCCTTCTAGTGTATTTTTCATTTCAGTTATTGTATTGTTCATCTCTGTTTGTTTGTTATTTAATTCTTCTAGGTCTTTGTTAAACATTTCTTGCATCTTCTCAATCCTTGCCTCATTCTTTATCTGAGGTCCTGGATCATCTTCACTATCACTATTCTAAATTCATTTTCTGGAAGGTTGCCTATCTCCACTTCATTTAGTTGGTTTTTCTGGGGTTCTATCTTGTTCCTTCATCTGGGACATAGTCCTCTGCCTTTTCATTTGTCTATCTTTCTGTGATTGTGGTTTTCATTCTGCAGGCTGCAGGATTGTAGTTCTTCTTCCTTCTGCTGTCTGCCCTCTAGTGGATGAAGCTATCTAAGAGGCTTGTGCAAGCTTCCTGATGGGAGGGACTGGTGGTGGGTAGAGCTGGGTGTTGTTCTGGGGGGCAGAGCTCAGCAAAACTTTAATCCGCTTGTCTGCTGATGGGTGGGGCTGAGTTCCCTCCCTGTTGGTTGTTTGGCCTGAGGCAACCCAGCACTGGAGCCTACAGGCTCTTTGGTGGGGTTAATGGCAGACTCCAGGAGAGCCAATGAGTACTTCCCAGAACTTCTGCTGCCAGTGTCCTTGTCCTCACGATGAGCCACAGCCACCCCCCACCTCTGCAGGAGACCCTCCAACACTAGCAGGTAGGTCTGCTTCAGTCTCCTCTGGGGTCACTGCTCCTTCACCCTGGGTCCTGGTATGCACACTACTTTGTGTGTGCCATCCAAGAGTGGAGTGTCTGTTTCCCCCAGTCCTATCAAAGTCCTGCAATCAAATCCTGCTGGCCTTCAAAGTCTGATTCTCTGGGGATTCCTCCTCCTGTTGCCAGACCCCCAGGTTGGGAAGCCTGAGATGGGGCTCAGAACCTTCACTCCAGTTGGTGGATTTCTGTGGTATAATTTTTCTCCAGTTTGTGAGTCACCCACCCAGTGGCTACGGGATTTGATTTTATTGTGATTGTGCCCCTCCTACCATCTCATTGTGGCTTCTCCTTTGTCTTTGGATGTGGGGTATCTTTTATCGTAAGTTCCCGTGTCTTCCTGTCGATGACTGTTCAGCAGTTAGTTAGTGATTCTGGTGCTCTCGCAAGAGGGAGAAGAAATTCTTTTTAATATTCTTCAGGAAAGCCTTCCCTGTCTCCAGAGACTGGATTAGACGATCCTATTATGCAAACTCATTACCTCCTGTACTTTCCTTTCCAAGCACTTCTCAAACTGCTTAATCATACATCTGTATGTTTCTTCATGTATTTAATATCTATTTCCCCACCAGACTGTAAATTCTGGGAGTGCAGAACCTGCTTGTTCTTCCCTGCTTTATCCCCAGCAGCTAGCACTTGCCTGAGACATAATCTAAACTCAAAGGGACTGATGATAATGATGGACTCTAAGGTGGGTAGGGTTAAGATAAGGACACAAGGGCATAATAAAGAGTACAAAATGATAGTGTCTATAGACTGAAGTTCTAAATGAAGATGAAGAATTATTACAGTGTGGTTCTACAAGGTTGACAGAAGGTTATGGGAGACATGGAATTGAGATTTTGAGAGGAGGTGTAGCTACTGGTGATGATAAGACCTAGAGTAGGGTATTGCATAGGAGTTGGTAGCTGAAGTGGGGTGGAGAATTCATCATGAGAATGAGGAGCTGAATGTCTGGGGCCAGCTGTTGGCTGTGTCTTCTCCATAGATGCTGACACTAACAAAATGATTGTTAATGTCAGGAGTGCTGTGAAAAGCTGAAGCCTACAGTGAATGATGGTTAGACAGGGGGATCAATGAATGACAACAAGAAGGAGAGGTAGAAGGTGGCATAGTTTGATGGCATATGTTTCCTCCATCCAACTTTTAGACAAATATTTACTAAATGCATACTATATATGAAGTACAGTGCATGCTGTGAGTGATATAAATAAGAGGAAAATATTGTCCCTCCTTCAAAGAGCTTATAATTTATTGCCTATAAATGTAAATAACATTGAAAGGCATTTATTGATTCAAGCATCATTCATGATCTTAGTCTGTGATGAGTGTAATACTAGGCCTTGAAGGACACAAAGACTCATGGATCTTGCCTTCAAGGAGTTTATTGTATGGGGAAGAGACAAAGAGCAACATAGAAAATTGTAACCCAATAGGATAAATGCTAATATTGAGATTTACACATGATGTAAAGGGGGCTTGAGGAGGTTTCCTAATGTGGACTAAGGAAAGGGAATCAGAGAAAATTTCTTAGAAGAGAATATGGCTGATTTCAATTTTGAAGAGAGTAAGAGGAAGCATTGTGAGGCAGACTAGAGATTCTTCTAGAGAGAGGAAATTGTGAGTGCAAAGCATGATGGTGAATGGAAGGATGACAAACTCGGAGACCTATAGGAAGCTATGTGTGATGGGAGCTTAACGGGAGATGTGGGGAGTGGCCGAAGATGAAGCTTAAAAGGTAAGCAGGTACTAGATCATAAAGATTTTTATGACAGTCTAGGGACTTTGAACTTCATCCTGAAGAATACTGGGAAACCATGAAGTAGAGGAATGATAAGAGTCTGGATTATTAGTAGTAAATGATGAAAAGAAACAAATAAAAACCTCAACCCAAAGGAGCATAAGCAAAAACATGAATCTTTCGGTCACATAACTTAAGCGTGAAGGGTAAAGTTGGCTTCAGTCAAATCTTGACGTAGGGCTTAAATTATGTTATTAGTATGGTTCTACTCCATCTTTTGGTTCTGCTTTCCTAAATGTTGGTTTCATTTTCTAGCTCTGTGGGATGGCGGTCCTATGCCTATGTCTACCCAGAGTTAAATCCAGTAGTAAGAGAGCTTTTCTTCCTGGCAGTTCTCCCTCAAGTCACAGGACTCATTCTGATTGAACCAATTTGGTCACAAGCTCTCTCTGAACCAATCACTGTGCCGAGGGCTCAGTGTGCTGATTGGCCAGGATGATCTCAAACTCCACCCCCTGAACCAGGATCAGTGCCCCATTCAAACTCCCTAGAGGGGGAAGGGGGAAGGTGGTTCCTCCACATCAGGGTACTGTCACCAGAATAATGGTGAATGGATGTTGAGCAGGTAAGAACAACAAACGTGTGCTCTGGTTTTAAGAAAGATCACTCTTGGTAACTGTGCAGAAAAAGGATTTAACCGGGAAGACTGGAGGCAAGGATACTTGTTAGTCAGTTAGTACTAGTCAGATAAAGGCTGATGAGGACCTGAACTAAGGGAACGGAAGTATGAGAAAATTTTAAGTCAAAGCAATAGAATTTGGAAGATGGCTGAGAGTCAAGGGGAAGTGAGGAGTCAGGGTGACTCTCAGGTTTCTAGCTTAGACAACTGGACAGCGCCATTCAACAGAGGGAGAAACTATTGGGAGAGTAACGGTTTGGGTGGTGGCTGAGATTAATAAGTTTAGTTTTTACATCTTAAGTTTCAAGTGCCTATGACACACTCAAGAGGAGGTTTCTGAGACGTAGTTTGATTTAAGAGTCTGGAACTTGAGAAAGAAGTCTGAACCAGAAACATGGATTCAAGAGTCTTCAGGTTATAGATGAAGATTGAATCTGTGGGGTGGGGGTGAATTAGATTAAACCAGGAAAAGAGTATAAAGTAAGAAGGAAAGGGAGTCCAGGAAAGAATCACGAGCACCCAAAAACTTAAGGGGCTGGGGGAAATAAACAAAGATGACTTGGAAGAAACTGCCAGACAGATACGTTGTAAAACCGAATAGAGCATCATCAAGGAAGGCAAGAGTGAGGCAGCAGGATGTGGAAGCAGCCATGTGGAGGAAAGAGGGTGCCCACTGTCCACCCATGCCCTCAGGAGAACAAGCTGGTGACGCTCAGGAGGAATGAAGAAAACAGCGCGTCCATTGAGCGCATCCATTGAAACATTTCTTGATGGCATATCACATACACACCCAGAAAAGGGTTTTTCAGTTACTGCCCAGCTATGAGGGTGTTTATTTAAGCTGTACATCTTGGGTACCAGGAAAAAGCCCTTTGCTGTACCTGGCTTAAGTCTCTCTACTCAACAATACCAGTTTAATTTCTAATAATTCAATGTTGATTGGGGCTGGGGGGTAGACTACAGTAGCCAAATAGGAAATGCAGACAAGGTTTTCTTTTATATGACTCAAAATTATATTGCCAATCCTAAAGATAATAAAGATGCCAAAGAAGTCAAAAGTGTTTTTTGTGAAAATCAATAAATCGTGTGATGGTAAGCATCACTATTGGCCAAAAATAATTCAGAAAAATATTTGAATTCAGTGTTTGGAAAAATCTTAGACTTAAGATTTGATTGTCTTTCTTTAGAAAAGAAAGTACCGTGTAATTATACAGATAAAGCTGAGCAGAAATTTTTTGAATTGCATTCCTTAAAGTAGTGTTTGTTTCTCCTGAGCTGTTTCTAAATTAATGGTAGGTTATAATTGAAGATGTGTTAAAATATAGGAATTCTGATATTATCTGATTTAGGTCCAGATCTCCTTTCTTTGTCATATGCACTGTCCCCATGCTGATCTACACCCATTCACGTGACCCCAGCCACACCCTTGTACCAAAATCAGTCTACTTCTCCCTTTCTCTCTCTGCAATTGCACAAATCTCAGTCTTCAAGGATTCAAGTTGCCACTATTGCATTTTAATTCTAGCTTTTGAGGTATCTCTTGGCTATTTCACTCATCTGTATTTACCATGTGACTAGCCTGCATAAAATCTCCTACTATAGGTGTCGTTTCCCTCTGTAGTACTATAGTTATTGGCTTCAGTATTGGATTGAGGAGGAAGAATAATAATTTCTGTGTTAATTATGACTAAGAGAGGTTTCCCTCCATCACTTAGAAGCCCTTTCTGTTTATATTTAATACTTTCTATGTCCTGCTTTCAAATGTCTCTCTGTAGAATCTAGGGTTAAAAATTCTTCATATTTACCCACAAAGAAACAAAAATACGGTTTGCTTCAGATATGTTTTCTCAGAAGTTCTCTGTATATATGAGTTTCCTCTCTTAATTTTTTAAATTAGACTTTGTTTTTAAGGCTTGTACCTTCATCTATATATACACATGATTTTCTTTATATTTATAATGCAACTGTTTTATTATATATAGAGAGAATATATATAGAAATGTACATTGTATGTGAATCTGTAGCTACCTGACTTATGAACTGAACACCTTTTTAAAAAAGGGCTATATCTTATTCATTCTGTATCTCCAGCACCTGGTAGAATGTCTGTATAATGAGGCACTCAGCAAATATTTGCTTATTGTGACTGAAATAAAACTAATTTATTTCCAAACCTATACTTAAGGTTTTTTCGTTAAAGGGCTATACTCAACATAAGTCTGAATTTATAAAAAGAAACTTTTTTAAAGGTGCCAATGTAGGAGCTCAAGTTGTTCCTGAGAAGTACGATTCTTACATCGGTTCAAGTCACATTTAGAACACTTAAAATACCTCTTGTGAGGGAACATGCTTCACTCTGCTTCAGGAGACAAGGGAATAACCACTTCCTTTTATTCAGGGAGTCTGAGAGATTCAAAAGTCAGAGGGTTCCTCCTACTTCCAGAAGCATTCCAATTTGACATGACAGTTTAATTTTTCATTCCTGTCATGTAGGAAAAACCACCCAGGAAACTGTAGAAAGGCAAACTCACAACTTTCCATTGAATAGGTCTGAGAGTGCCTGCTGAATAATTAAATCAGTTTCAGGAAAAACAAAAACAAAAACAAAACCTTCAGGGTTTCAATGCAGAAGTCAGAATGCCTGATAACTGCGCCAAAAGGAGGAAGTACTGAGGGTCGCGTATCTAAGAGTTTATTTTGTTTTAGAAGAGCTGACACAATACAAGTAACATATAGAAATTGTGCTTTGTTCACATCACTTGTTTCCCTGTTTCAATAAAACTTCTGTTTCTAAGTGGAAAATTGTGTTTACAATCAGAATATGAGATAAAGAACATGCCTTGCAGTTTAAGTCCAAGAAACTTACTACCAGCCTGGGGTCAGAGCTCCACATGCCAGAACAGTTCTCCAGTCAGAAGAAGAGGAGAAAGAACAAAGAACAGTCCTGGAAATATTTAATTTGCAAACTTTGATTACAAAGTCATGGAAAGCATCAAAATAACAATGGACGTATTTCCACAAGGGCATAAGACAACGTCCTATAAGTAATTTTAAATACTCCACAAAATTAAGTTGACAGCATTATTCCTTCTGATTTACTTCTACCCTGTCTCTACCCCCATCCCCTAGATGTCTATGGCACTCTTTTCTTTTTTCTTTTTTTCTTTGGCCCCGCCGCACAGCATGTGGGATCTTAGTTCCCCGACCAGTGATCAAACCCACAGCCCCTGCACTGGAAGCGTGTAGTCTTAACCATTGGACCACCAGGGAAGTCCCCATGGCATCCTTTTCTTTTGATAAAATGCACATCTTTTAAGGCCCCACACAAGTGGCCCTCCTCTGTTTCCCCACAGCACCTATGTACACCCCTGTGCACTATGGTTATTAGTTGTTGTGTCTGCACCTCCCCTTAGATTATAAGTTCCTCCAGGGTAGAGACTGCTCCTCCCTTGCCCTGGGGCCTTCACATCTCCTCTGAGACTTGACACAGCATGACGGTTCAATTAACATTTGCTGGCTTGGACTGAGTTCTGGGAAAGACAGAGGAGGAATGAAATACAGAAGGAAAAGAAAACCTCGTCAAAATCACAGCTGTAGAGCCACAGGACAGAAGGAAGAAATAGGAGTTCATACTTTCTTTCAGTAAGTATTTTCTGAACACCCCATATGTGAAAAACATTGTCCCGGCAATACATCAATGAACAAAACAAACAAGAATCTTTACCTTGGAAGAGCTTTCCTTCTAGTTTCATGAGACAGACAACAAATAATAAATAGGTAAATTGCATAGTATTTTGAAGGTGACAAGTGATTTGGAAAAAGAAAATAGGCACTGGGAAAGCCAACCAGGTGCAGCTGCAGGTTGAAATTTTAAACAGAGAGGTCAAAAGATGACATGGAGTGGAGACGCGAAGGAGGTAGGGAATTGGCCATGTGGATATCTGGGGGAAGAGTGTTCTAAGCAGAAGGAACAGCCAGTGCAGAGGCCTTACAGGAGAAGTGTGCCTGGTATGTGCAAGGAAACACAAAGGGGCCGATGTGACTGGAGCAGGGGAAAGGAAGGCAAGCAGGAAGAGATGATACAAGAGAGTCTGGGGATCCAGATCTCATAGGGGTTTTAGACTGTCGTAACTCTGTATCAGGCTCTCGTACTCTGATCACTCTGGTATCAGGCTGCTCCTTTGTCCTTTAGCAGCAGAGAGGGGGCTGCAGCAGGAAGCTCCCAGGGCAGTACAGAAAGGTTGTGTTGAAAGACATGGTGGCCATGCTCTGTGTGCCTCCCCTAAAGCTGGCCCTTTCCCTCCCCCTAACCTCACTTCTTCCTGGAGCCTTAACTACTTCCCTCTGTGCCGCCTTCAGCTTTGTGCCTGCTTCTCTCATTTTGCCTTGACATTTAAATTTTTTTTACAGGTCATAGACTTGTGTCATGTCATCCAAACCCATCTGTATTTTGTTGACTTGCCCAGTATTTTAAACCTGGGAATTTAAAATCAAGATTCCATGCTTTTCTTTAAAAATGGGAAGATCTGGTGATACTGGACCAGCATTCCTTCATGGTCACAATCTACTGGATCTGAGGAGAGTCAGCGTCCCTCAGGCAGAGGCACTTAGCTTCCAGTTTGACGCAGTCCTCACCAGTCCCTATTGCCTTACACCCTTCCCTCTGCCCTCATTTCATTCACCAGCTGGACCTTCATGGGCATTGAACTATATATATCATCTTGCTCTATAGGCCTACCAATGCCCAACACCGCCCACCCCCTTTCCAACAGCTCCCTGACTTTCATTCTTTGCTTGGATAGTTTGTTTCTGACATTGGCCTGGCAAGCCTTGGCCCTGCCTGCCTCAGCTGGGCCAGTTCTTGACTTCCAACCGTCTGAGGCTTTGCCCTCAGACTCAGTCGACTGCTGGCTCAGTCCTGTTGAGACTCTCTGTATCCAAGTACCTGGGCTGGAAGTTCTCTGGGAAATCTGCCAGCCGAGACAACCCCAGATCTCCTGTTTGAGCACAAAAAAAAAAAAGTAGAGAAGACGGGTGTTCAGCTTTCGTCTAATAGATGCACTTTTCACTCCCTTGTTCTTTAAATCTGCATGAGGATGAAAGGCGGCAACGCTCTGTTCTTGGTTAACTCTGCCAGAATTCTACACAGGGCCTCGCTGGTTCCAAAAGGAAACGTTGCAGAAAAGACAGTTTTTCTATTTCCTTTCTTCGTAAGTAATGTGTCGTTTTGCCAATAGTAAATCTACAGGAACTGAATGACTAAGCAGAGCAAGGTAGGTTTCTGAAGTGGGGTGTGGAAGCCTTGTCTCTTTCATGTATTTTGCTCTCACCTAATTAGACTTTTGAAAAGTAAGCAGAAGGAAGGAAAGGAGAAAGGAAGGGAGGGAGGGAGAGAGCCGGTGGTCACCCTTCTTCCACCCTCGGCTCCTCAGCAGCCCCCTGTGCCGTACTCTTCCTCTGTGACCCCCGGAGGTCTGTCCTAGGCAAACCTCAGGTTCAGGGTGAGGTCGTGGTAACGCTATTTCCGCCCCTTTCCACTCTCCCTCCTCCTCCCCCTTTATGATGCATTGCTAATTGCCAGACCGGAGTCTGGGGAGGCCTTCTGCATGGGAGGTCCCTTTGGCTCTGGAGGGCTGACTGGGGTCCAGCAAGGCCCGAGGAGGAGAGGCAGGAGCTGGCTGCTTGGATTAAAGCTGCCCTAGGCCTCAGTGAGGGTGCAAAGGGGCCTTGCCGGACGGCCCTGCTCACAAGGGGGGAAAAACAGGACGGCAGTGGGGATGCATTTGAGGCTGACTCCAAGTCAGGAGCAAAGAGTGAGAATTTGGTTCTGTGCCCCCTACGTGGCACTTCCCGGGTACCTAGGAGGGGAAAAGGTGACTGGAGGAGAGGACATCCTAACATTAGGATAATTAAATGATTCCCAGTTCCTGGCCAGGTGTTGAGTGAATAACATAGTAATCCTTTGGTGACCCATTCAGTAGCTCAAAGACAACCCAGGAGGCTTTATCTGTGATGTTCTTTTTAAAATTGCTTCAATCACGAGCCATTATAAAGCCCATAATGCTTGCTGGGTATCCCTGACTGGAGAGAATTGGCCTTCTCTAAAGAAGCCAAGACAATGAAAATCTTTTCTCTTGATTTGCGAGACCCTGGGTTGCACGAATGCTTCTCTTCAAAGATTCTATTTCCCATTTCATGCCCGTCGTTTTATTTTCTGATACCTGCTTAGAAATAACCTGGTCTTTCTGGTACTTAGTTATCCCACATAAATCCTTTGGCCGTTTCTAAGAAACCACAGAACTCTGCTCTGACAGCCTTCCTCGAGAGCACGGAGCCCCACCAGCGCAGCCCAGCACTGCCACCTAGGCTGGCTTGGTGTGAAAAATTTTAATGAGCTTTCTCCTGTGGAAGAGTCGGATGGAATTTGTAAAACAGGATTTAATTGGGGCTGAACAAACTCCACTTTACAATTCCTCACACATCGGCCTTCTGTTCATGGATGACAACCGTCTGCATTTGCTGTGATTTGTTAACAGAATCCTAGTCCTGCAGCCCGGGCCTCCACAAGAGGCAGCGATGGGTCCCCGCATCAACTTTTGGAGCTGTCAAAGCTCCAGCTGCTCGCCCTGGGAGAAGCTCCAAACCCTGAGCCCTCACTCCTCTCTCCTAACAAAGGAAATCGGAACTACCGGGGAGCCCAGACGGAACTGTTGGGCAGAATCGTAAGCTCTCATTTAATGAAGCGCTGTGCTGGTCAATGGCTACATCATGCCCACTGACTTCATGCTGCCTTTATCCCACTTTGGAAAATGGGCTCTACCATTTGATATTGATGGAGGGAGGAAAATGAGACCTCTGATTAGTGAAAGTCCAAGAGAGCTTAGCGGGAAAGCCTGATTCCAAGCCAGAGGTTTACCATAGCACAGGACCTCTGAGAAAGCCACAGATGCTATTGGTCTTAGAGTGGGTGAGGATTTGTCCTCTGGGGATTTGGCAATGGGAGAGGGTGAGTGCATGACTAGCCTTGGAGGGTTATTTGTATATAGATCCCTGGAGCAAGGAGGGGGCGGGAGGATTGATTGGGGCTACCTGGATGACAGGATCTCTCTCTATTTATGGAAATGGCAGACAAGCCTAGAATCAGGATGGCGGATAGATTTTATCTCATGTGCCAAGCCAGTGCATCGGTAGTGGCTGCCTGGGAGACTCCATAGAAAAGAATTTCAGTCCTCTGTCTAGGCTCTGGGGAGGAGAAGTTCCTGTGATTGATTAGTTGTCATAGAGAGTGATTCCGTTTGGAGAAGACGTTTTACCCCATTCCATAGATGTTGAGTTAGGGAATTTGGGGGTGATACCCAATGAATTAGTTGTCTTCAGAGACAGTAGAATAACATAACATGATACATAAAATTCTTCATGATATGGTCCTAGTGGCTTCTCCAGCACTTTGTTCCATCGTACTCCCACCTCTCACTTTATAAACCCATCGTGGTTCTCTGAACACAGTCTTGGGCAGACAGGAAATCCGTGGCAGAGACTCTTGGAGCTCTGCTCCTTCAGAGACCAGGGCAGAAGCCCCAGTGGCACACCGCAGATGCTGGGGGCCCAATGCTTGGAGCTGCAGATCTTCCGGGGGAAGCAGCTGCAGGGGGGAGTGCTGGGGCGGGGGGGGGTGGTGGGGGGGCGTGGTGGTGGTGGTGTGTGGCCCAAGGCAGTAATACAAAGTGAGCCATGTTCAACCAGATCCCAGCAAAGCCTTCAGACCAGAAAGACCATCAGAAGAGAAGAGTTACCAGGCAATGAGGAGAGTCAGCTCTGCCACTCGAGAAAAGCCACCAGTCAGGAAGGGAAGGGATGTGGCTAGATTGAGTTTCTTTGGTGAAGGACAGAGGACACCAGGTATTTCCCGGAGCAGTGCCCCTGGTAGAGAGGAATGGGATCTGTAGATGTGTAGTATAGCAGAGGGCACGAAGGTTTAGTCCTCAACCCACCCATCATGGTACTCCGCCGAAAGACGACACTGAGCTCGGCTCTGCAGTCCACACCTTAGCTGTGAGGTCCACAGGCACATCATCTAAACTCTGAGTTTCAGTCTCCTCATCTATAAAATGGGAATAAGATCAATGCCACAGGGTTACTGGCCACCAGTTTATCCGCTCATTGCCCATTGATCACGTGCCTGCCAAGTGCGAAGCGCTCAGTGGCTGGATGAACAAGACACGACCTCTGCCCTCTAGCCAGGAATTCAGGCAAGACTGAAAATCATAAAGCAAATGCTTGGCTGCTTTTCCTGTTTTACGTGTGTATTTTCTAACACCCGATTCCACATGAATGGTAATGACAATAAAGGAGACTAACGCTGAGCTTGGAATACAGTAAGCATTAGAGAAAGAGGAGACGAATCTGAATCTGATGAGGGCAGCCCGAGGGCAGCATGGAAGTTAGTGGGGAGGGGGAGAAAAGGAGGGGAGACTTGCCCATGCCACCTTGGAGGGAAGGCTTTGGAGCCCCATCCTTATCTAAGAGACCCGGCTGCCCTGACATCAGCTTGTGAGCCATCTCCATCACCCCTCACTGTCTCCCCGAGACCCCAGCAGTTCAGGTCTCTGGGGCCAACCGCCTGGCTCACCCACAAAAGGAGCAGGTCTTGCCCACCACCCCCGAATATGCCAATCTGGATCCAATTTGCCCTTCCCTCTCCTTTGACAGTATACTCCAGGTAGATTCCTGCTTGGTGTAGGCTCAGGTGTGATGGCTCTGAGACTGAGCTGAACCTACAAATATTAGAGCCCTCTTTCAACCACTGCTCTGCTACAATCACGATTGACCCAAAATGCAAAATAAACAAATGACATGGAAATAGCAGGCAAAGCGTTCAAATTAACTACCCAGACAGGATTGATAAATCAACTTTTTCACTAGCAGAAAGAACAATACTTAGTGTTGCTAACGGCTACTAAATGCATAAGAAAAAACTTGGCCAATAGGTGGATGATCAAATTGTTCTGAATAATCCAATTGAGTGTTTTCCTCCTTCTTCTTCATGCTAATTTACTCTGACATGGCTTTTCAATAACAAAAATCTGTTCTTTCAGAATCCATTTCATCGAGATTTTCCATATGACAATGGAGATGGAAGTGTCGTGGAGAATTAGATTACTTGTCCTCACCCCAGTGCCTGGTGTTCCTTGGGAGGTCTGTTTGCGTCGCCGTGGATAACCAGATGGCATTAATTTGAGAGGTGCAAGTATACCTTCCTTAGAGGCCGGGTGATTGTTTTTAAAGTGCTGTTTCCATCTAATCGAAGCCTCTTGCCTGCACAAACTTAATTTGTTCCTTTCCTTGTGAAATTTGTAAAGTTTCAAAGCGTTCTCAGCCCTAATAATTACCACCGGGGGGAAAAACTAGTTTAAATAAATGCCTCAGTGACTAGAACATGTGTTGGTGTCTCATCCCAGAGAAACACTTCGCAGGCTAACATCAGAAATGAAAGGATGAACTGATAAATAGACATTTGGGGAGCACCTATGAGGCACGGGTCAGTTCTGGGTGGAGGTGGAGGCACAGTAGGGAACAAGGTACAATTTCTATCCACCAGGAGCCAAGGTCTAGTTGGGCTTCTCAGACTTCAGTGAGTGTAACATGTTAATGGTGTGGGTTTCTGGGATTCACTCTCAGAGATTCTGAATCAGTTGGCAGTCAAGAGGTGTTGGTTGCCAAAGGCAAAATGGAAGTAGTGCATTCTTCATGTCTTCATGTGGTTTACTTCATGTAATAGGGTCGGGTTGGCATCAGCCCCCTTTCTCGAGCACTCTTGGGAAGATCTTAAATATGATGTTTAATTCACATCAAATAATCTATCTTAGTTTGGTTATCGCTACAGAGAGTAGGCATCTCCATGGCTCCCAAGTTCTGATCTTGTTCATTTTATCTAGTGGAACATTAGTTTTCACTGATTCTTCAGCACCGTTTCCTAAACTCTCCTACAGGGTTATACTAATTTGCCTCTTCTAGGATATGGGTCTAAATAACAATATTAATAATATTAACACCACCACCCATCATAAGTATTTATTGACAACTTACTACAAGGCAGTAAGTACTTGGTGTGTTCTCTTTCACTGACTTCTCAAAACTACCCAATGTGACAGAAGCAATTGTTGTCTCTCATCTTGCAGGTGAGATGTTGCATCAGGGGATTATGCAGGTTTCCTCAGCTGCACGTAGGGGTGGGGGCATTAGCCTGGCCATCTGGGTTTTCTGAAGATCTCCAAACTAGTGACTAACTACGCTGGTTTGTCCAGGACCGAAGTGTTTTCAGGGAATCAAGAATTTCCAGTTTAAAACTGGGCAAACTAGGAGGAGTTGGTAACGTTCCTTCTAGACAAGGTTTTGGGGGAGACACCAAAATCCAAAGAAAGAGTGGTTCCAAATTCTGAGTGGAAAGTTGAGTCCTTATGAGCCAAAGGGGAGTCCAAATGGTTTGTCTAAACTAAAAAGCAGCAGCCGAAAGCTGCGGCACCGAGGTCTGGAAAATGAATGTGAGAATGCCAGGTTTGAGTATTTGGCTGTGGTTTGGGACAGTTACTTAGAACAAGTGGACTTGACTTGCCAGCTAGAGCGTGATACATGGTGCGTCAGGCATATTTAAGAGGCCAGATGCAAGGCAGGCATCTCTGTCCTCCTGGTCTCTTTTCTCAGGGTGCGGTCCTGAGGCTTCTCCAGAAATGTCTGTGGTACATTGTGTTCCAGGGCATTCCAGTGCCGTCCCCAGTCCCACCTCTTAATCTCACCTCTCTGAATCTCTTAGGAAAAGCAGTGGCAAGAGTGGCAGCTTAATTCATGTTGCCTGGGAGCATATGGAAAACAGCTTCTTTCTCATCTTTCCAATGGAAGAGAGAAAATTGTCATAGAGCCCCTTGGTCTGTAGCAGTGCAGCGCACCCTAGGTGGTGGTGGGGTGTGGGGCTGTCTACAATATATGGTAATTCTATGTTATAATATTACCCTCTTCTGGATTTTTTCCCCTCTAACTCTTTTTTTCTTAAACCACTTTATTGAGACATAATTCACATTCCATACAATTCATCCATTTAAAGCATACACTTCACTGCTTCTTAGTAAATCCACACAGTTGTGCAGTCATCACCACAATCTAATTTTAGAGCATTTTCTTCTCCTCTAAAAGAAGCCCTGCACCCATTAGAAGTCGCTTCCTGTTTTCCCCTCCCTTGCCCAACTCTTGATTGGTGGTTAAGGAAAGAAAAGGTCTGTCAAAATTCACTGGAGAACAAAGGCAAACAGTGCTAGAATTAAAAACAAAGTAGAAAGATACACAGAGAAACCTCATCTTAGATTTGTTCTGACTGCCCCCGTTCCCCGCTAGCCGTGAACTTGGCCAGTCTGGACTTTAAGAAGAACGGCAGGTTGTATTCATTCATCTTTTCAGTGAGCTTTTTACTGGGCCAGGCCCTGGGAATGCAGCTGAAGGTACAGACTTTGCTCTCAAGGAGCTCAGACAGAGATGGAAGCTTGGAGCTGGGATGAGGAGGTGCAAGGTGGGCAGTGTCAGTAGGACAGTGTGGCCTAGAGATGCAGGGGTCGCTGCCGTGCAGAGACACCTGCCTTTTGATCAGCCAACACCCAGGGGAATCAAGCCTGGACAGAGTGGGGAGCAGCTACATGCTGATGACACTGTTAAAGCTCTGTATCCAAACATCCCACAAATGTACCTCGGATTTCCTAGGTACTCGATACAACAATTTCCTTTTTTTATTTTTCTTTATCTTAAGCTGGTTTCTATCCCTTGCAATCAAAATCCAATGTGTTCAAACTAATACACAGTCCCAGACCCTTCTTGTCTCCTTTGCCGAGGATCATCAGAGAGTTTTAAAGTTTGGGGAACCTCTCCCCCTTGTTATCTGCAGAGTCCAACCCAAATCCTGCCTCTTCCTAAAGTGCTTCTACCAACACCAACTGTTCATAAACTCCCTTGGTTATTAGAGAAATTGAAGAGATAAAGATGAAAGGGCAGGTGGGAAGTTAGATAGCAAAAGCACGGAAAATGCATGAGCTGTGGAATTAGATGAATGTGGGCCGCTTGCTTTTCTGTACATGCAACATGGAAATAGTGTCTACCTCACAGACTTGGGTGAGGATTACATGAGATAATATATGTAAAAGTGCTGATCACAGGGCTTAGAAAATGGTCTTGTGCTCAATTTAAATTAGTCTCCCTGCCCTTCCTCCTTGATTAGGTTTCATGGGAGAGAGGAATGAATTTGTGGGAACCTGGGTTAAACAGTTTTAGTCTGCTTTCCCATTGCAATCATTTATTCAACCCATTATTGCCACAAATGCAAACAAGACATGATCCCTACCTTCAAGGAGCTCAGAATTTTAACTTAGAAGCCTGCTGCGAGAATCGGAGTGGGTAGGGAGAGGGGATAGGAGTGATGGCTGATCCCAGGGACAGTGGAAGAACTTCAGGTCGGTCCCTGAGGGGGTGAATGTGAGGGGAGATCACCCAGGATGACTTTTTATTGCTAAGCTGTGTTGAGAGCTCTGCTAAAGCTTGAAATGTGACTGTCTGAATTGTAGCACCTGGGTGTGTGAATTTTCTCCAGGAAGGCTTAGCGGCTGATGAGCAGAGGCAGGGAAGCTGATTGGCAAGGTGGGTGCAATGGACAAACAAGGGGCTGAGAATCTAGAAGATGTTAGGGAGGCTATAGAGTGGACAACAGGGGATGCTGGGCTGTGGATAGAGATAAGAATGTCATTCACAATATTACACTTTCTCCAGAAGCTGTCACAGGGTATCACACAGGGTGACCTGCTGGACTGTGGGGGCAGTTGGGTGACCAGGCATGCTAGCCTCTCTGAAATGGGCCAGAAAAACAGTTACAGTTTTGGTTGATTACAAAGAAGTCATCTTGATTGTGGAAAAGGCTCGAGATTTTTCTCTGCCATGGAACACAGATACCCACCAAGGCGGCTGCTTAAATAACTTTGAACTCAGGACAGCTTGCAGGAGGAACTGCTCCCTGGCTTCTTCCCATAAGCACCAACCAGTGCCAAGGGTTTAAGCAGAGCTTGGAAGAGCTGCAAGACCACGGTGCCCTCTGATAGGTCGCCAACCAAGGAGACTACAACTTGACTTTCTACAAAAGGTAGAGAGAGTGGGTTTCAGCTTGAAAAACATTCATTCAGACTTTGATGTCCCTTCGGAGGTGGCAAACGGTGGACCAGCCAGTCACCTAGGGATCAACGATGTCATCCAGGAGGAATGAATTCCTTCAGAACGTGTTGAGGTGGAAGCTTCCCATACATTTCCGGGGGCTGTGTGGGTGCACAGGGCATGAGTCACTACTTATGACCTTCCCACTCACAACTCAGACGATCACACAGGGATTTCTGGGTAAACTGTGGGCAGAGTGAAGGAGCTGTCTATATATTGGTGACAGGCAGAATCCTCCATCCTCCATTCTGTAGTCACTCAAAGGGCTCCAGTTGCTTGAGGCATCGTTTTCTGGCCTCCTTTGATGGCTTTTTTGAGCAGGGGCATGCAGGCATCCAAGAAGGGTTTGGAGTTCCACTGAGCTGGGGTTCAGGCCTGGCTCACTTACCAGCTGGGTCAGCTTGCCTGAGTTTCACAGGCTCTCTGAGCTTTACTCTCCCCCCCCTGGAAAGTGGGGATAACAAAATCCTCTTGGAATTGTTAGGAGGGTTGAGCTTGGCCTTAGCAGGCTCATAATAAGTGCTGATTCCCTCCCTCTTTGGGGGGTTTCCTGAGTTCCTACCCCTTTAGGGGAGAAGCAGCCGTACTTCCCACACCCCAGGCACAGACAAGAACAGTGTTAATCAACTCAGTAAACAGAAGGAGGGGATTGATTTGTTCCCCTTCTCACACGAAGCTGAGCACGTAGAAGGTTATGGTTTTGAATATTAATGCATTCGAAGTGAGACGAACCACTTAGAACAGAAACTGTCTTGCTTGCAAAGATTTATTCCCCTGTAGGTTTTCATGGCTCATAAAACGTGATGGATGAATGTAATTTTTAGTTTAATTTCTTGCCATGCAGTTCAGTAATTTTTGAGATAAACTCAAATTACTAAGGATCTGGAACTGTTTAAAGCAATGAGGAGCCATGCACATCTGGTTATACACAGGACACGGCATGCTTAAGTTTTTCAAGCCAGCCAAAGAAGGGGTGATTAGAAATCCCAGCACACACGTAAACCATGTTATCTTTAAAGTTCACTTCTGCTGTCTCTAAATGCAAACCAAACTCGGTTTAAGAAAATTTTTGTTGGCTCTTTGCGGGGAGGGGGTAGGGACACGGATAGATAGGAGGAGCATATAGGTTTTTTCCCTTAGATATTTTGTATCTTTTATGAAAATATATATTTGAATGTTTATAAACATGGGAAAGCAGTACTGAAGCTTATGAAAATATATGTTTGGATTTTAAAATTTATTTTGCTTTGATTTCTCCTGTAGGTTTTAAATGTTCATAAGGCAGTTGAGAGCCTGAGTCCTTTAAGAAATTAGCAATGTAGTACAGTGAGAAAAATCTGAGTTTTAGAGTTAATCAGAACTAAGAACACACAAGGTCAAATGATCAGGATGCAAACCAGCTCCTGAAGCGATTGTTACAGGCAGTAACGGGCCAAAGGGTAAATCTTTACAGACCAGTTTTCTTTGCAAGTAGTAAATAAATAAAAGTGAAATAAATACAGGCGAGAGAGTAAGGTACTGACCAAATGCAATTAACATTGTGACAAAGGTCAATTTTTTAGTGAAGATTTATATTCTTTTTTTTTTTTTTTTGTGGTACACGGGCCTCTCACTGCTGTGGCCTCTCCCGTTGCAGAGCACAGGCTCCGGACGCACAGGCTCAGCGGCCATGGCTCACGGGCCCAGCCGCTCTGCGGCATGTGGGATCTTCCCGGACCGGGGCACAAATCCGTGTCCCCTGCATCGGCAGGCAGACTCTCAACCACTGCGCCACCAGGAAAGCCCTATATTCATTTTTTTTTAAAAAAACAAATATTGCTCTAGGTTGTATCTTACCTTAAATGTGTTCTTATTTATTAAACAGTGTTCGGTTAAATAAAATATGCTACTATCCTAAATGAAGATCTTTTTGTTCTTATAATCTTCCTAACAACAAAGAAAGATTAATGTTCGAACAAGCACATGTTTTGCCCTCTATCACGGACAATAACCTAAACAGAATTCTTCAGTATTACCAATTTCACCGTGGTCACACTGTACACACCCAGAATTACAATTTTAGTGTGGTGGGTAAGATCTTTGCGCATGCCAGGCAAAGCCAGAGCATTGGAAATAAAGGGGGAAAAATCTCAATTCAGTGATAAGTCTGGTTCCATGCTTGGAACAGTCTTCAGAAGTTGGAAAATTATGCCTGCAATAAAATTTAAAAGATAGAAGGTAATGATTTAAGAGAAAACTCTGGTGACAGTTCAAAGTGTCTGTGAGTCCCATGTATAGGCTTCACTTTGGGGATGTTGGCTGCTCGCTAACACTTCATTGGTAGGAAAAGAGCTACCGTCTATAAACTCTCAAAAGGGTAGTAGAAACAAGAGGCTAAGACACAAAATAAAAGGAGCTACAGTCTTACCAATCTCCATTTACTTATTTATCACTCGCATACTACTGGTTTAGCAAAAGAATTTGAAGTAACTTTTAATGAAAAATTCAAAGGCATTATCATCCTAAAATAAAATAACAATGCCAAAAAGCCATGTAACAAAGGGAAAGACACTTGGTCCTTTGTGGGAACTTGAACCTCTCAGGTTTGCCCTCACACTGGGCAACAGAAGCACCTAAAGCCGGGTCTTCAATGCCTCCAAGGTCTTTGTCCTGAAGCCCCAGCCCTGACCTGCTCCTCCAGGCCTTCCACCTCCCCTCCCCTGCAGCCCTGTTCACACCACACTGGCCTCATCTCAGGCCCTCAGCTCGGCACCACTCCTTTCCTTTGACCTTTGATCTCTCTGTCAGGTTATCCCTCTGGCTTGTTATGCAGGAGGAAATTGATCCAAGATCAAGGAGAGAGATTTAATACAAACTGCTACTGACAAGGTATACCAATTTGAACATTTATTGACTCTAACCAACTATGTTTAGCCAGGCCAAAGCTGCAGGCTCATTTAAACTGCCCCCTCGCCTTCATGCTTGGGAAGGCCCAGATCACTCAGAAGTCAGTGGTACTATCATGGGTATTAGCTTCATAATGTCTGGTTCACCCATCATTTGGTATCACCCAGCTTTAGTTTCTCAATGTTACTGGTCTGCCTCTGTCCTCATAGAATAGATTTAGGTTCTGTATATCTCTAGACCAGTGGCTTTCAAATAGTTTTGACCCAGAACCCACAGTAAGAAATACATTCTTGATTACAACCCAGGACACGTGCATGCATGGGCACGCGCACGCACGCGCACGCGCGCACGCGCACGCACACACGCACACACACACACACACACACACACACACACTTCAACAGAAGTTCCATTTAGAAAGAAAAAAATCCCCTTACTTTTACTACATGGGATACATGCTTACGTTTTCTATTCCATTTTATTTTATTGTTAAAAGCTTGAGTTGAGATGCTCTAAAATCAATTTCGTAATCCTCTAAAAATACTTGACGAGCAGTTTCAAAAAATCTGATCTTGAAATAGAATTACAAATGTAGAAAACAAACTTATGTTTACCGGGGGTAAGAGCGGGGAGAGATAAATTGGGAGATTGGGGTTGACATATACACACTACTATATATAAAATAGATAACTAATAACCTACTGTACAGCACAGGGAACTCTACTCAATACTCTGTAATGGCCTATATGGGAAAAGAAGCTAAAAAAGAGTGGATGTATGTATATGTATAACTGATTCACTTTGCTGTATACCTGAAACTAACAGAACATTGTAAATCAATTATATTCTAATAAAAAATTTTTTTAAATTCTGATCTTGAGAAGTAGATAGTCCTGGTCTTATCTGCTCGTCCTTATCAGCATTGTTTTCTACCTTCAGACTGTCCAACTACAGCTGAATCATTCTCAAGATGTTGCTGGATCTTACTAGTTATGTGACTACTGGTTTAAGGGCCATCCTCAATAAAATACAAACACCCCACATGTGCATGCACACGCGTGCGCGCACACACACACACACACACTCCCTTCCTCAATTCTGTTGCTCCCATAGAATTTCAGCTGGGTCTATTCCAGTTGCAGAATATCCCAAACTGTCTTGGCCACAATCAGTAACAGAGCCTTTTTCAGCCACCCTGGGTGGTCTAGGTCCTCCAGATCTTCTGACACGACCCCCTGCCTCATGCTCTGTTCCACAAGCTAGACCCTAAGAGGAGAGAGTTGTACCAAACAGTCCAGGTAAAAGATAATCTTTTAACTCCCTGGCAATCAAGACAAGAAAGGAACAGGGCACAAGGGTTTTGTAGGGATACTGACATAGTTCTCATTAACCAATAAAAGGAAACATATTTCATCTGGAGAAATAAAATTTTTTCCTAGAACTAAATGCTGAGGAATTTATTGTGTGATATTCTTATATCTTCAGTACACACTGAGATGCATAAAAGCTGCTGAAATCTTATTCTATATATAAAGAATTCTACATTATATGTCTTGATTTTGTCATTATTTATGCAGTTTATGTTTCTTGGTTTATTTTTCAAGTGTTCTAGAATTATTCCTAGATTTCCCCAAAGAGCATTTTTTAACTAATTGGCAGAACTGGATTCTGATAGCCCCTAAGCAGTCTTGAAGGGAACTCAACACTTGCTACTTACACTTCCTCACTACATACCCCACTCTTTACCCCCCTGAGCTACAATTTAGTTATTTTTTAACCCCCTCAAGATCAGATTTCAGGATTTCTCAACTGAACCTCTTCTCTAGGTGACTGTATCAGTCAGAATGGGCTACATTATGCTAAAGAAACAAACAACCCTAAAACCTTAGTGACTTAAAACAATAAGGTTTAAATCTCATTCATGCTACATGTGTCTATCTCACATTAGTTTGGAGGTAAGGGGGGTGCTCTGCCTTATGTCATCCTCACTCAGGGACTCCGGTTTATGGAATATCCATATCTGGAATGTCACCTGTCGCTCTGATAGGGAGAAAGAGACATGGAACATTGAGCACCAGGAGCTCTTAAAGTCTTCTACCTCATAGCGACACGTCACTTCTGCATTCATTTCACTCACTAGAACATGTCACATGGCCATTCCTAACATCAAGAGAATGGAAGAAGTACCATCTCACCTTGTGCCCAGGAGAGACACATAAGACATTTCATGCACAGTCCTCCCCATCATTAGAAGCTATGCCTCTCCACAGCATCTAACTCTGTTGAGCACTTCTCTTTCTTTAAATTCTCTTCTCCTTTGGCCCTGATCCCCTCTTCTCTGACTCCTTCTATTATCCTTCTTTTCTCCTTCAAAATGTATGTGTCCTCCATTGTCAGACCTAAAATTTCATCCAGAATGGACCAAAAAAGAACCTAGAAAAAATGGTCCTAAAAAAAATGGTCATCTCAGAGAACTATAGCCAAAGTAAATATGCACGAATTTATAAAAAGCTCACTTTTTCCTCCAAGTTCTTTCTTTTCTAATAGACAATACAACCAACTGTCCAGAAATCCCATTTGGGAAAATTTATGTAACAGAATAAAAGCTCTACTATATAAGGATACATGTACTAAGATATTTATCTTATTACCGCTTAGAAAAGCAAAAACGTGGGAAGAACCTAAGTGAGGAATTAGGGATGTTCCTTATTCAGCTGTGATATATCCATACCATGAACTATTATGCAACTGTTAAAAAGACTGAAATGGGGGAGAGCAGCCAAGATGGTGGAGTAGAAAGACGCTGAGCTCACCTCCTCTCATGAGCACACCAAAATCACAATTGTCTGAAGAACAACCATCAATGAAAAAAAACCTCCAAAAAACCAGAACCTACCAGAAAAGATCTTCTACAACTAAAAATATAAAGAAGGAACCACGACAAGATGGGTAGGAGAGGGACTTCCCTGGTGGTGCAGTGGTTAAGAATCTGCCTGCCAATGCAGGGGACATGGGTTCGATCCCTGGTCTGGGAAGATCCCACATGCCATGGAGCAACTAAGCCCATGAGCCACAATTTCTGAAGCCCACGTGCCACAGCTATTGAAGCCCGAACACCTAGAGCCTGTGCTCCACAACCAGAGAAGCCACCGCATGGAGAAGCACACGCACTGCAACAAAGAGTAGCCCCCGCTTGTCACAACTAGAGAAAGCCTACACACAGCAATGACAACCCAAAGCAGTCAAAAATAAATAAATAAAATAAATAAATTTATTTTAAAAAAAAAGATGAGTAGCAGAGAGGCAGACTTGCAATATAATCACAAGTGGGTGGGCAACCCACGAACTGGAAAATAATTATATTGCAGAGGTTCTCCCACAGGAGTTAGAGTTCTGAGCCCCACATCAGGCTTCCCAGACTGAGGATCCTGCACCAGGAAGATGAGCCCTCAGAGCATTTGGCTTTGAAGGCCAGAGATGTTTAACTGCAGGAGACCCACAAGACTGGGGGAAATAGAGACTCCACTCTAAAAGGACAAACACAAAATCCCATGCACACCAGGACCCAGGGCAAAAGCAGTAATTTGATAGGATCCTGGGCCAGACCTACCTGCTGGTCTTGCAGAGTCTCTTGGAGAGGTGGGGCTGTGGGGAGGAGGCTGCAGCTCACCCTGGGTACATAGACACTGGTGGTAAACATATTGGCCACCAACTATATGAACACTCATGGCAGCTGCCATATTGGCTCACTAGTGCCAAGACCTGGCCTCACCCAATAGTCTGTAGGCTCCAGTGCTGAGATGCCTCAGGCAAAACAGCTAACTGGGCAGAGACACAGCCTGACCCATCAAGAGACAGGCTGCCTAAAGACTAAAGAGCCCATAGCCAGCAACAGATATGTCCCTATTCATGGCCAGCCCACCAGAGAGCCAAGACCCAGCTCCACCCACCAGTGGGCAAGCACCGGCCACCCCTGCCAGGAAGCCTGCACAAACCTCTTGAGCAGCCTCACCCACCAGGAGGAAGCCATCAGACGCAAGAAAACTATGACCCCAGAATGCAGACCAGACCCTCACGGGGACCAGCTGGGCCCTGGCCCTGCCCACTAGCAGACAAATGCAACCTTTGGGATACCCTGGACCTTATACCGAACTGTGTCAGGAACCGCACCCTCCCACCCCAAATATCTGAAACAAGCTCTGGGACCCCTGGGCTCTGCATTCAGATGCCAGGAACAAGCTCTGCCTGCCAGTAGTTTGACATTAACCCCAGGATCTGGCTTCACCTGCCAGTGGTTGGGAATCAGCCCCAGGGTCTTCAGGACCCTGGCTCTGCCCACCAGTGAGCCAGCACTAGCCCCAGGACCCCCTAGGATTCCACAACCAGCCACCTTGTGACCAGGCCCTGCTAAACAGCAGCCAGCAGCATCCTCACAAGGCAGGGCCTGGCAACCAACCAGACAAGGGGCCAACCAAGCCCACCAGACCACCCACACAGTCAGCCCGCCACAACAGAAGGACACACACAACCCTCTTAGGGGGAACCACTACAGCATACAGCTTGGGTGATGAGAAGCGAGTGCACTGCTGGTACACATAGGATGTCTCCTACAGAGGGCGACTTCTCCAAGGTTGAGAAATGTAACTAACCTACCACACTCATAAAAATACAAATAGCAACTTAGACAGACTGAGGCAGCAGAGGAACATGCTCCAGATAAAGGAATAAGATAAAACTCTAGAAGAAGAACTAAGTGAAGTGGAGACAGGCAATATACCCGAGAAAGAGTTCAGAGTAATGATTGTAAAGATGATCAGAGAACTCAGGAGGACAATGGATATACAGAGCAAGAAGTTAGAAGGTTTAAAAAAAGAGTTAGAAAACATAAAGAATAACCAAACAGAACTGAAGAATACAATAACCGAAATGAAAAATACACTAGAAGGAATAAATAGTAGACCAAATGAGGCAGAAGAACAGATCACTGAGCTGCAAGACAGAGTAGTGAAAATCACTGCCAATGAACAGGAAAAAAAAAGGATGAAAATAAATGTGGACAGTTTAAGGGACCTCTTGGACAACATCAGGTACACTAATATTTGCATTATAGGGGTCCCAGAAGGAGAAGAGAGAAAGAAACTGTCCAAGAAAATATTTGAAGAGATAATAGCTGAAAAATTCCTTAACCTTGGAAAGGTAATAGTCATCCAAGTCCAGGAAGCACAGACTGCCCCACACAGAATTAACCCAAGGAGGAACACAACAAGATATATTGTAATCAAAATGACAAAAATTAAAGATAAAGAGAGAATACTAAAAGCAGCAAGGGAAAAACAACAAATAACATACAGGGGAACTCCCATAAGGCTATCAGTTGATTTTTCAGCAGAAACTCCACAGTCCAGAAGGGAGTGGTGCAATGTATTTAAACTTATGGAAGGGAAAAACCTACAACCAAGAATACTCTATCCAGCAAGGTTTTCATTCAGATTTGATGAAGTCAAAAGCTTTTCAGACAGGCAAAAGCTAAAAGAATTCAGCACCACTAGACCAGCTTTACAACAAATGTTAAAGGAACTTCTCTAGGTGAAAAAGAAAAGGCCACAACTAGACACAAGAAAATTACAAAGTGAAAAAGCTCACTGGTAAAGGCAAACATACAGTAAAGGTAGGAAATCATTCACACACAAAGCTAGTAGGGAGGTTAAAAGACAAAGTAGTAAAATCATCTGTATCCACAATAAGCAGTTAAGGGATACACAAAACAATTAGGTGTAAAATATAATATCAGAAACAATAATTATGAGGGGAGAAGAGTATTTAAAATGCATTTGAAATTTAGAGATGAGCAACTTAAAACAATCACATATGTACAGACAGATGGATACAAAGGCAAGACCTGTATATATGCTGCCTACAAGAGACTCACTTCAGATCTAGAGACACATACAGACTGAAAGTGGGGAGATGGAAAAATGTATTCCATGCAAATGGAAATCAAAAGAAAGCCAAAGTAGCAATACTTATATTAGGCAAAATAGACTTTAAAATAAAAACTGTTATAAGAGACAAAGGAGGACACTACATAATTATCAAAGGATTAATCCAAGAAGAAGATATAAGAAGTGTAAATATATATGCACCCGACATAGGAGCACCTCAATATATAAGGCAAATATTAACAGACATAAAAGGAGAAATCGACGGTAACACAACACAGTAATAGTAAGGAAATTTAACACCCCACTTATATCAATGGACAGATCATCCAGACAGAAAATCAACAAGGAAACACAGGCCTTAAATAACACATTAGACCAAATGAACTTAACTGATATTTATAGAGCATTCCATCCAAAAGCAGTAGAATACACATTCTTTTCAAGTGCACATAGACCATTCCTCAGAATAGATCACATGTTAGGCCACAAAACAAGCCTCAGTAAATTTAAGAAAACTGAAGTCATATCAAGCATCTTTTCCAAACACAACAGTATGAGACTAGAAATTAACTACAAGAAAGAAACTGAAAAAAAAACCAAACACGTGGAGGCTAAACAATATGCTACTAAACAACAAATGGATCACTGACAAAATCAAAGAGGAAATCAAAAAATACCTAGAGACAAATGAAAACAAAAATATGATTATCCAAAACCTGTGGGACACAACAAAAGGAGTTCTAAGAGGAAAGTTTATAGTGATACAAGTTTACCTTAGGAAACAAGAAAAATCTCAGATTAAACAACCTAACCTTACACCTGAAGCAACTAGAGAAAGAAGAACAAACAAAATCCAAAGTTAGTAGAGGAAAGAAATTATAAAGATCAGAGCAAAAATAAATGAAATAGAGACTAAAAAAGCAATAGAAAAGATCAATGAAACTAAAAGCTGGTTCTTTGAAAAGATAAACCAAATTGATAAAACTTTAGCCAGACTCATGAAGAAAAAGTGGGAGAGGGCCCAAATCAATAAAATCAGAAATGAAAAAGGAGAAGTTACAAACAACAGAACAGAAATACAAAGGATCATGAGACTGATACAAGCAACTATACACTAATAAAATGGACAATCTAGAAGGAATGAACAAAGTTTTAGAAAGGTACAATCTCCCAAGACTGAACCAGGAAGAGATAGAAAATATGAAAAGACAAATTACCAGTACTGAAATTGAATCAGTAATTTAAAAACTCCCGACAAACAAAAGTCCAGGACCAGATGGCTTCACAGGTGAATTCTACCAAACATTTAGAGAAGAGTTAACGCCTATACTTCTGAAACTATTCCAAAAAATTGCAGAGGAAAGAACACATCCGAACTCATTCTGTGAGGCCACCATCACCATGATACCAAAAGGAGACAAAGGTGTCACTAAAAAAGAAAATTACAGGCCAATATCACTGATAAACATAGATGCAAAAATCCTCAACAAAATACTAGCAAACCAAATCCAACAATACATTAAAAGGATCATACACCATGATCAAGAGGGATTGATCCCAGGGATGCAAGGACTTTTCAACATCCCCAAATCAGTCAATGTGATACACCACATTAACAAATTGAAGAATAAAAGGCATATGATCATCTCAATAGATGCAGAAAAAGCTTTTGATAAAAATCAACATCCATTTATGATAAAAAAAAAAACTTCATAAAGTGGGCATAGAGGGAACATATCTCAACATAAAAAAGGCCATATATGACAAACCCACAGCTAATATCATACTCAATGGTGAAAAACTGAAAGCATTCCCTCTAAGATCAGGAACAAGACAAGGATGCCCACTCTTGCCATTTTTATCCAATATAGTTTTGGAAGTCCTAACCATAGCAATCAGAGAAGCAAAACAAATAAAAGGAACCCAAATTGGAAAGGAGGAAGTAAAACTGTCACTGTTTGCAGATGACATGACACTATACATAGAAAATCCTAAAGATGTCGCCAGAAAACTACTAGAGCTCATCAACAAATTTGGTAAAGTAGCAGGATACAAAATTAATATACAGAAATCTGTTGCATTTCTATACACTTACAATAAAATATCAGAAGGAAAAATTAAGAAAACAATCCCATTTACCATCACATCGAAAAGAATAAAATACCTAGGAATAAACCTACCTAAGGAGGCAAAAGACCTGTACTCCGAAAACTATAAGGCATTGATGGAAGAAATCGAAGATGACGCAAACAGATGGAAAGATATACCATGTTCTTGGATTGGAAAAATCAGTACTGTTAAAATGACCACAATACCCAAGGCAATCTACAGATTGAATGCAATCTCTATCAAATTACCAGTGGCATTTTTCACAGAACTAAAATTTAAAAATATTAAATATGATTTTGTGTTTCTTTTGTATAGAAACACAAAAGACACTGAATAGCCAAAACAATCTTGAAAATAAAGGATGGAGCTGGGGGAAATCCCTGACTTCAGACTATACTACAAAGCTACAGTAACCAAAACAGTATGGTACTGGCACAAAGACAGACACATAGATCAGTGGAACAGAATAGAAAGCCAAGAAATAAACCCGTGCATGTATGGTCAATTAATCTATGACAAAGGAGGCAAGAATATAAAATGGATAAAGACAGTCTTTTCAATAAGTGATGCTGGGGAAACTGGACAGCTACATGTAAAAGAATGAAATTAGAACTTTCTCTAACACCATATACAAAAATAAACTAAAAATGGATTAAAGATCTAAACGTAAGACCAGATACTATACAAATCCTAGAGGAAAATATAGGCAGAACACTCCTTGACATAAATTGCAGCAATATGTTTTTGGATCCATCTCCTAGAGTAATGGAAACAAAAGCAAAAATAAACAAATTGAACTTAATTAAACTTAAAAGTTTTTGCATAGCAAAGGAAACCATAAGCAAAACAAAAAGACAACCTACAGACTGGGAGAAAATATTTGCAAATGATGTGACCAACAAGGGATTAATTTCCAAAATATACAAACAAATTATACAGCCCAATACCAAAAAAACAAACAACCCAATTAAAAAATGGGCAGAAGACCTAATTAGACATTTCTCCAAAGAAGATATACAAATGGCCAACAGGCACATGAAAACATGCTCAATATTGCTAATTATTACAGAAATGCAAATCAAAACTACAATGAGGTATCACCTCACACTGGTCAGAATGGCCATCATCAAAAAGACTACAAATAATAAATGCTGGAGAGGCTGTGGAGAAAAGGGAACCCTCTTATACTGTTGATGGGAATATAAATTGGTGCATCCACTATGGAAAACAGCATGGATGTTCCTTGAAAAACTAAAAATAGGCTTACCATATGATACAGCAATCCCACTCCTGGGCATATAACCAGAAAAGATGCAAACTCTAATTCAAAAAGATCCATGCACCCCAGTGTTCATAGCAGCACTGTTTACAATAGCCAAGACATAGAAACAACCTAAATATCCACCAACAGGTGAAGGGAATGGATAAAGATGGTATGGTAGATATATATGCAATGGAATATTACTCAGCCATAAAAGAGAAAGAAATAATGCCATTTGGACCTAAAGATTATCATACTGAGTGAAGTAATCAGACAGAGAAAGACAAATGTCATATGATATCACTCATATGTGGATTCTAAAGAAATGATACAAATGAACTTATTTACAAAACAGAAATAGACCCACAAACATGGAAAACAAACTTATAGCTACCAAAGAGGAAAGGCTGGGGGAGAGATAAATTAGGAATTTGAGATTAACAGATACATGCTACTATATATAAAATGGATAAACAATAAGGATCTACTGTATAGCACTGGGAACTATATTCAATACCTTGTAATAACCTATAATGGAAAAGAATCTGAAAAAAGAATCTATCTATCTATCTATCTATCTATATATCTATATATCTATATCTCTCTCTCTCTCTCTCTTTCTATATATATATATATATATATATATATATATATATATATATATATATATATAACAGAATCACTTTGCTATATACCTAAACATTGTAAATCAACTATACTTCAAAAAAAGATTGAAATAGAGTTACCCCTCATTGTCCATAGTGTGTATTGTTAAATAAGAAAGGCAATTTGGGGCTTCCCTGGTGGCGCAGTGGTTGAGAGTCCGCCTGCTGATGCAGGGGATACGGGTTCATGCCCCGGTCCGGGAAGATTCCCACATGCCGCGGAGCGGCTGGGCCTGTGAGCCATGGCCACTGAGCCTGCGCGTCCAGAGCCTGTGCTCCGCAGCGGGAGAGGCCACAACAGTGAGAGGCCCCCGTAACGCAAAAAAAAAAAAAAAAAAAAAAGAAAGGCAATTTGCAGAGTTACATTTATATTACAATTCCAAAATGGCAACCAGCAAACACCAAAACACCAACACCAACCAAAAGGTCCTAACTATGTGTTTTTGTGTTTCAGCATAAAGGAAATACAGAAAGATATACAACAGGTTGTTAATGTTGATAATCTCAGAAGGATTAGAATGGAGGGCAGTGGGAAGAGATTTTTAACCTTCTAAAAATATAGTTTAGGATGGTTTCATAGATTATAATCATTGATACTGTAATTTTTAATTTAATAAAGGATAAAGTAATACAAAAAGAAAACTAAAGGAAATTTTAATTAAGGAAAACAATAACAAAAATAAATCCTGTAATTTCAACACTTCCACCCTGCCACGTGACCCTCCACCTGTCCACATTTATTTCATAGCTGTGGTCTCAATGCACGTACCAGCTTTTCACTTAACTTCACATCTTAAATGCTTTTTCTGATCACCCCTCAGTCCTTGCAAAGATTTCCTTTATCTTCATCATCCTGTAAAGGGCTAATAAACTACAATTTATCAAACCACTATTTCAAAGTGGATAGCATGATGATCATTGCAATACTAGGTCTGTCATCCTAGTTTATGCCTTTAAACATTATTTTTCCTTGAGGGCCATTTTCTATTATGAATTTTTGATGTAGGAGCAACATTAGTTTCTTTTTGTATTCTAGTATGATTTAGAAGGTAAATACTCTGTTTCAACATTACTCGTCATTAACTTCAGACCTTCCATAAATATCCCGTGCACCATAACCATCAATTTATATCTATCTATTCCAGCATAACTTTAGAATTTCTTTTATGGCAGATAAGGAGTTAAGTCCTTTTTGGATTTTCTTCCTTCTTTCATGCTTTCTCATTAGTCATTAGCTTAATCTGAGAGCTAATATATCTCTTTTTGTGTCTTCTACACCCTGTTTTCATTCCAACCAATTAAAATAAATACTTCCTCTCCTTCCCCTTCTGCTTGCTTTGTAAAGGGGGGGGGGGAGTAAGAATATATATTTATATTTATTTGTTGGTGCATAAGAAACTTCTTTTAGTGGTTCTATCTATTAGCTAGATATGGAAATAGTCTTACCTGTGGTGAGATGGGGGTGGGAGCCAGGTTGGATGGGAGTAGGAATGGGGGAATATAGATATTTCACAATATCTATCTACCATCTCTCAGTTATGCATTTATCTCTTCAAGATGTGGTACTATCTATAAAAATTTCCAGTGGGACCAAATTAGGATAGTTTCACATTCCTCTACCACAACTTACAGTGTCTAAAGATAATGAATTCTATTTACAGAATTTTTAAAGAAAAAGAGATTGATATAAGATGGCTATGTCCATTCAATCTATTATTTTTTTCATGAAAGACATTCTACGACCTGAAAAATTTTCAGAAACTATACAACTCAAATAGTTATTCTGTTGAAATCATTGGAGGGTCTTATCTAGAATAATGAGTGTTAAATAGAGAAATTTTCGCTACAAAAAATGCATAAATAATGAGCAGTGAACTCAATTATTCCACATAAAATATAACTAGTATTTCAACCACCTGTTTAGAAAATAAGTAAAAATAACCTAAGTGGGAAAAGGTGGTTTCTTATAGAACCAAGAGTAAATAATAAAGGACTGACTTCACAGTAAACACGTTTATTTCTCGTTTACGTGAAGTCCAGCAGACAATGGTGGGAGACAGGAAGCATCCTAGATATCTCTTTATACACTTTGTTTTGGGGACTATGTATATTTGGATGATCTCTATCTGGTGTTTCACTATTATAATCTCCTATAGTCACCATTTTATCTTTTAACAGTTTTCTATGATTGTAATCATTGCAGAGCAGAATTTTAAGCTGTTCTGTTTCTATTCACAACTGCCCATTCCTTGAGATTGACTTGTGGATTTTGTTTTATTTCATGCAGGTCATGGGATACACAATTTTATGCAGGAAAATGGTCCTAGAAAAGAAAATTATCTCTGTCACTAAAGGTCTCACAATCTAGAAAAAGAGGCATACAAACACACCACTGCAGCAGTTTAAAAAAAAAAAAAAAAGCAGCACTTGAGAGAGGTGTGTGAGAACATAAAAGAGGGAGCAATTCACTCTGCGTAGAGTTGAGAAAGATGACATCTGATCCTAGCTGAATATGACCTGGTCCCCCATAAGGACATGGGTGGGGAGCATTCTAAGCAGAGGGAACAGCATCTGCAAAGATATGGTGGCTTGTCTAGGGAGAGCCTGCTAGAAATTGGCAAGAATTATATGTGTGAGGAAAGAGACTGGGGGTTTTTGTATAATTCAATTCGAAATGATCTCTAGTTGATTGTTCATTCCTTCCAGAAAGATGTCATTTTGTAAGTAAATCAATTCAAAATCAGTATGCCTTAAATTCTAAAAAGACTCTGCAAATCCTGAGCTCTCTAAGCATGGCTGCAGGGTGCTTCGAAAACACACCAGCATAACATTAACATCCCAGTATTATAAGAGGTGGAAGATGGATTTTTAACTGTCAGAACTGTGATGCAACTGTCAAAGTACATGAAATCAGTCACATAAATATGACAGGCCTACCCACTCTGGGACAGCAGAGAACCTCAAACTTTTTAGCAAGTGAGGACATAAAAATAAAGGAAGACTCTGCATGTATCTTCTCATGGAGGATCCAGCCACTTCCATGTCCAGATTTTCTGTACTTCCTCTCCCCAAACATTTTCTTTTAATGCCAAATGAAATTCTTTCACTAAACAATTTCTCTCCTCTGGGTCTGCACTTAGTGCTCAAGTTTTGCTTTTTTGAAATGCTAAAAATGTGAAAAGAAAAAATAATAAATTTGAGCTGGACTTGCATGAAAAACCCAGTATTCCTGCCAGAGCTTCTATGAGAGGTAACTGTGAGAACTTTGGTTCGGTGATTGGCAATGCTGAGCTAACCTCGCTGGGGCCAGCACGTGCTGATGGGGAGAGAGAACAGATCTTCTGAAATGTAAATTTGCCCAGCCCATACCACTGTCCTGCTTCCTCTGACAGTGGACCAAGAAACAAGGACATTGAGGGTAATTTTGCATGAATAATGCGTCATGGCCTGGGATGGCTGTG
This sequence comes from Delphinus delphis, assembly GCF_949987515.2. Taxonomy (NCBI): domain Eukaryota; kingdom Metazoa; phylum Chordata; class Mammalia; order Artiodactyla; family Delphinidae; genus Delphinus; species Delphinus delphis. The sequence goes on along the minus strand of NC_082690.1, from coordinate 68,808,982 downwards.
GCTCTTAAGACTGCCATTTCTCAGAATAACAATGGGATCAGGTTATGTCAGACATTTCAATTAAACTCAACAAATGTTTATTGAATACTTTGAGTATGGCTGCAAGTCACTCCTCTGTAGCACTTTCTGAAGAGGCTAAGATAAAGACAACTCCAGGCTTGCCCTCAAAAGCTTAAAACCTGGGGCTTCCCTGGTGGTGCAGTGGCTGAGAGTCCGCCTGCCGATGCAGGGGACACGGGTTCGTGCCCCAGTCCGGGAAGATCCCACATGCCACGCAGCGGCTAGGCCCGTGAGCCATGGCCCCTGAGCCTGCACGTCCGGAGCCTGTGCTCCGCAACGGGAGAGGCCACAACAGTGAGAGGCCTGCGTACGGCAAAAAAAAAAAAAAAAAAAAAAAAAGCTTAAAACCTAAAGAGGGAGATGGAACAAGTGCACAGATACTCAGTGAACCTCAGAAAATGCAAGTGCCACGAAGAGTTACCAGTAAGTATCTGTGGAGGTTGAGGATGCCGGAAGGAAATGTCAACAGAGACGGATTTGAAGTATGGGACAGCAACAGTTTTGAGCACCAACTATGTGCCAGACACTAGCATGTAACTTTAGAGTTAATCCCCCCAACAGCCCTACCAAATAGGTACTGCCATCCGCATTTACCTAATGAGTAAAGTGGGGCTCTGGAAGGTTAAACAGCATACTCCAAACCACAACCATCAGAGGGTAGACCCAAAACTGAATCCTAGATATGGCTTTCCCTACTGTACCGAGCTGACTTTTCTAGGAGTGAAAATGGGAAGGCCTTCAAGAGTAAGGAAACAGCCAAATCAAAGGCATGAAGGCAGCAAAGGATAAAATATATTATGAAAACCTGTGAAACTTGTTATCTAGTTAAACTTGTTGATCCAGTTAAACCGGCAAGAAAGAGTGGAGGTTAGGCTTTGAATGCAGAGTGAGAAGTTTCCATTTTTGCTGGCAGTAGGAGTCATGGAAAGTGTAGCCAAAATGATGGTTGGATTAGTGCTTTAGCAAGTGGACCTAGATAAATTGCTCAGATGAGATGAGAGTGAGAAGAAATTAAAGTTTATTTTAAGAGTCCAGAGTTGAGAAGATATCAAACTCAGGTGTAGGATGAATCTGCCTGGCTTCCTCCTTCACATCACACACACTTATTCTATAGTTGAAGCCACTTGGTGTCTATTTGCAAACTTAGAGACCCATCTTGTTCTTACAAGAGTCAATGACCCAGCGGACCCCTTCTAGTACCAAGACAGAGGGTGACCCAGAGGTCAGGCAAACATTCTTGGGGAAAGCTCAAAAATACTTCTTGAGAAAAATCTTATGAACGGCCAGAATATCTGAAATCACCAAGGAGGAAATCTTGAATCATTTTGGTTTAATATTTTAAAAAAGGATGACTCTGTAGGTTAGAGAGCTTGAGGAAGCCTAAAAGATATACATATTTATTTACTTATTTAAAGCCTTGTTTTTCATTTGGTTAATTCTGCATCTCAGTTGAATGTACTAAGATAGCTCCTGGGCCAGACATATATTTATTTATTCATTCATTCAGCACATTTACTTAATATTATAAGAGGATGAAAACAGACACAGTAGAAGCCCCCTAGATCTCCATGCCTTGTCCCCTTTCCTCATTTTACCTCTTTCCTCTTTTTTTCCTTCTACCTTATCCTCCCCAATCCTTGATTAGCAGAGAAGCTGCAATGTTTAAAAAAGCAAAACAATGAGAAGATAAACAAAATTGATAAACCATTAGCCAGACTCATCGAGAAAAAGAGGGAGAGAACTCGAATCAATAAAATTAGAAATGAAAAAGGAGAAGTTACGACAGACACCACAGAAATACAAAGCATCCTAAGAGACTACTCCAAGCAACTCTATGCCAATAAAATGGAAAACCTGGAAGAAACGGACAAATTCTTAGAAAGCTATAACCTTCCAAGACTGAACCAGGAGGAAACAGAAAATATGAACAGGCCAATCACAAGTAATGAAATTGAAACTATGATTAAAAATCTTCCAACAAACAAAAGTCCAGGACCAGATGGCTTTACAGGTGAATTCTATCAAACAGTTGGAGAAGAGCTAACACCCATCATTCTCAAACTCTTTCAAAAAATTGCAGAGGAAGGAACACTCCCAAACTCATTCTATGAGGCCACAATCACCCTGATACCAAAACCAGACAAAGATACTACAAAGAAAAAAAATTACAGACAAATATCACTGATGAATATACATGCAAAAATCCTCAACAAAATACTAGCAAACAGAATCCAACAACACATTAAAAGGATCATACACCATGATCAAGTGGGATTTATCCCAGGGATGCAAGGATTCTTCAATATATGAAAATCAATCAATGTGATATACCATATTAACAAATTGAAGAATAAAAACCATATGATCATCTCAATAGATGTAGAAAAAGTTTTTGACAAAATTCAACACCCATTTATGATAAAAACTCTCCAGAAAGTGGACATAGAGGGAAGCTACCTCAACATAATAAAGGCCATATATGACAAACCCACAGCAAACATAATTCTCAATGGTGAAACACTGAAAGCATTTCCTCTAAGATCAGGAACAAGACAAGGAGGTCCACTCTCATCACTATTATTCAACATAGTTTTGGAAGTCCTAGTCACGGCAATCAGAGAAGAAAAAGAAATAAAAGGAATACAAATTAGAAAAGAAGAAATAAAGCTGTCACTGTTTGCAGATGACATGATACTATACATAGAAAACCCTAAAGATGCCACCAGAAAACTACTAGAGCTAATCAATGAATTTGGTAAAATTGCAGGATACAAAATTAATGCACAGAAATCTCTTGAATTCCTATACACTAATGATGAAAAATTTGAAAGAGAAATGAAGGAAACACTCCCATTTACCATTGCAACAAAAATAATAAAATACCTAGGAATAAACCTACCTAGGGAGACAAAAGACCTACATGCAGAAAACTATAAGACACTGTTGAAAGAAATGAAAGATGATACCAACAGATGGAGAGATACATCATGTTCTTGTATTGGAAGAATCAACATTGCGAAAATGACTATACTACCCAAAGCAATCTACAGATTCAATGCAATCCCTATCAAATTACCAGTGGTATTTTTTACAGAAGTAGAACAAAAAATCTTAAAATTTGTATGGAGACACAAAAGACCCCGAATAGCCAAAGCAGTCTTGAGGGAAAAAAATGGAGCTGGAGGAATCAGACTCCCTGACTTCAGACTACACTACAAAACTACAGTAATCAAGACAATATGGTACTGGCACAAAAACAGAAATATAGATCAATGGAACAGGATAGAAAGCCCAGAGATAAACCCACGCACCTGTGGTCAACTAATCAATGACAAAGGAGGCAAGGATATACAATGGAGAAAAGACAGTCTCTTCAATGAGTGGTGCTGGGAAAACTGGACAACTACATGTAAAAGAATGAAATTAGAACACTCCCTAACACCATACACAAAAATAAACTCAAAATGGGTTAGAGACCTAAATGTAAGACCAGACACTATAAAACTCTTAGAGGAAAACATAGGAAGAACACTCTTTGACATAAATCCCAGCAAGATCTTTTTTGATCCACCTCTTAGAGTAATGGAAATAAAAACAAAAATAAACAAATGGGACCTAATGAAACTTAAAAGCTTTTGCGAAGCAAAGGAAACTACACACAAGATGAAAAGACAACCCTCAGAATGGGAGAAAAGGTTTGCAAATGAATCAATAGACAAAGGATTAGTCTCCAAAATATATAAACAGGTCATGCAGCTCAATATTAAAAAAAAAAAACAACCCAATCCAAAAATGGGCAGAAGACCCATTTCTGGATAGACATTTCTAAATAGACATTTCTCCGAAGAGGACATACAGATGGCCAAAAGCACATGAAAAGCTGCTCAACGTCACTAATTATTAGAGAAATGCAAATCAAAACTACAATGAGGTATCACCTCACACCAGTTAGAATGGGCATCATCAGAAAATCTACAAACAACAAATGCTGGAGAGGGTGTGGAGAAAAGGGAACCCTCTTACACTGTTGGTGGGAATGTAAATTGATACAGCCACTATCGAGAACAGTATGGAGGTTCCTTAAAAAACTAAAAATAGAATTACCATATGACCCAGCAATCCCACTACTGGGCATATACCCTGAGAAAACTGTAATTCAAAAAGACACATGCACCCCAATGTTCATTGCAGCACTATTTACAATAGCCAGGTCATGGAAGCAACCTAAATGCCCATCGACAGATGAACGGATAAAGAAGATGTGGTGCATATATACAATGGAATATTACTCAGCCATAAAAAGGAACAATATTGGGTCCTTTGTAGAGATAAATCTTATACCTCGTCCCCCCACGCTCAAGCTACTTCCTTACGTCCATTCTAGAAAAAATACTTTTACCTTTACCACCTTCACTTCCTCACCTTCCAGCAACTCATTTCAGCCTGGCTCTGCCCCCGCCACTCCTCTGAAACTGATCTAAAGCCATGTATCAGTCAAGATACTCCTGGGCAACAAAGTCAATAGGCTATAGATGGAGAAAAAGAAAATTGTTCTAAGGAATTGACTCACGTGATTATGGAAGCTGAGTTCCCATGATCTGCCATCAGCAAGTTGGAGATCCAGGAAAGCCAGGGGTGCAGCTCCAGTCTGAGTCTGAAGGAATGAGAACCAGGGGAGCCGAGGGTGAAAGTCCCTGTCCCGGGCCAGGAGAAGACTGATGTCCCAGCTCAGCACACAGGCAGAGACTGAGCTTCTCCTTCCTCTCCTTTTCGTTCTAGTCAGGTTGTCAGTGAGCTGGGTGACGCCCACCCACACTGGGGAGGACAATTAGCTTTACCAATTCAAGTGTTAACATCATCCAGAAACACCCTCACAGATACACCCAGAATAACATTTAATTGAATATCCGGGCGCCCTGTAGCCCGATCAAGCTGACCCATAAAATTAACCACACAAACCACTAAAGGTTCCTTAATGGTCAAATCTAGTGGTTGCTTCTCAGCCCCCATCCTTGCTGAGGCTCATACGAATTTGATAGTGTCTATGTAGTTTACACATAAAATATATGCAGGTGGAGCTAACCTGATTGTAGCAGGGGAGGGGGCCTGACCCAGCTTCCCTTCTTTCTTCTCCCTCCCTGCAATTCTCCCTGAAGCGTCTCAGGGAAGCCCTGGAGTTCTGAGGGGCAGAGACTGGATGCCACTCTAGGGAGAAAAGAGCTCAGGACTTGAAAATCAGCTGACAGGGGTTAGATGCTTGACATCCCCCAAATCCACCTCTGTAACCCTAAGGGGTAAAGGAAGCCAATGGTTGGATTAATCCAGGGTGGGGTTCTGGCTGGGTAGTTCACGGGAGTTGACTGATGGATAAAGGAAAAAGAGACTTAAGAGGCTGACGCCACCACAAACTTGGAACTAGGAACGTGGGTAAGAAAAACCTTTAGGATTTACTCTCAACCCCAACCCATAAAAGAAAGGCCACACAAAACAGAAATAGAGTCACAGATGTAGAAAACAAACTTATGGTTACCAGGGGGTAAGATGGAGGAAGGGATAGGTTGGGAGATTGGGATTGACATATACACATTACTATATATAAAATAGATAACTAATAAGGACCTACTGTATAGCACAGGGAACTCTACTCAATTCTCTGTAATGGCCTACGTGGGAAAAGAATCTAAAAAAGAGTGGATATCTGTATAACTGATTCACTTTGCTATACAGCAGAAACTAATACAACATTGTAAATCAACAATACTTCAATTAAAAAAAAAGCCCACACATCAGAGTAAATTACATCCCCTATGGGCTGTGAGCTCTTTGAGAGCAGGGACCAGGGATTCTCAGGGGAAGTTTCATAAACACTTGATGGGTGGACATAAAACTGAAATCCACCCACACGTCACACGCATTTTTCTTCTTCGGTGAAATCACACAGAGCTCTGAGACGGCAGCTCTCCATGGGTCTGGAGAGCAGCTAGAAAAATTTCCAGCCAGTTGCCACAGATATCCAGAAGGTAAGCAAGGTGCCCACAAAGAGTGAAATTCAACTTTGAAAAATCTCACACGATTGTAGGAAAGTTTGCTTGTTTGTTGGATGGTTGTTAAAACGTTAAAGTTTTTCACAGCAGGTACTCCGTTTTGCTGTCAGAGGAATGAATAAATGAACAGAACGTGCGCTTGGCCTGGGAATTCAGAAAAGACCTTGCGGTTTTCGCTTTTTTCCTCTTACAGATCTCAGCACCTGTCAACTTAATTCACACAAATTCAGAGTGAGGCACCTTCTCTCCATTTTACACATTTCATGACAATGCTATCTATTTCCTGTCAAATTAGTGTACTTCCCCTTTTTACTAGTTTTTTGTTACGTAGATCTATAGATAATTTTAATTCTAGTGTCCTTGTCTTTATTAAACCGATATCCTCTACTGGATTAAGTTGGGTCATAAAAAATGTATCACATTATTTTATGTAGCAGAAATATAATGGTGTGTCTTCAGTGTACCGTCAGGTCTTTGGTGGTAATGAATAACCGACTTTCGCTGCCCGCTGAGAATGCTGACTTTCCCTCCCACTCCACAGCTGTGGCTGATACTAGATTATTTTCAAGCTGCACCATCTCTTCTTTCCCCTAAGAATCACCTGGTGAGACAATCACCTATTGTATTCCAACCTAATTGCATTGTCTCCCCACTGAAGAAAAGAAAAAGAAATTTACAGCCATCCCCTTCTTTGTTCGTGACTGATTCCCTTATGAGATTTTTCTTAGGCAATAAGAAATTGAATACTTTAAATTCTGAGAAAATGTGTGGTCTCTTGGTGAGTGACCAGGCTGATGCGCCGTACTTCTTCGGTCTTCGGTGTCCTGTGACGCCTTCTGAGACCAGTGTCCTGGTCTCAGAAGCAGCTCCCCATTCACTTAGCCAGGGTCCTCCTGGCCTCCAAGGATTGGGGCCAAGAATCAATGAGACAGCGTCCCCAGGAGGACAAGTTGGGAACGGCAGAAGCCAGGAAATTGAGTGATTCCCAGTCTGGAAGCCTCCAGAGAGGCAAACTGCCCAGGTGAGGCAAGAAATGCCCAGCCTGGCTGGAGTCTTTTGACCAGGGAGAAGTTTCCTAAAAGAAAGAAGCATCCCTGCATTCATCCCTAAGCCGGGGGGGGGGGGGGGACAGTGGGAAGAGAGGGGCGCTAGTGAGCTCCACTTTCTGAAATAAAAATGGATGTTCAGGGGCTTCCCTGGTGGCGCAGTGGTTGAGAGGCCGCCTGCCGATGCAGGGGACACGGCTTCGTGCCCCGGTCCGGGAGGATCCCACATGCTGCGGAGTGGCTGGGCCCATGAGCCATGGCCGCTGAGCCTGCGCGTCCAGAGCCTGTGCTCTGCAACGGGAGAGGCCACAACAGTGAGAGGCCCGCGTACAGCAAAAAAAAAAAAAAAAAAAAGGATGTTTAAAGGTCACCAAGGCTTTCCTTACCCACCTCAAGAGGGAGTCAGGGACACTGGACCCGAGACCAGGACTATAAAGGTGCTGCAGAGCTCTTATTTCTGTAACTGCCGTTCTGCATCGCTGTTGAGACCTGCAGCGAGAGCCTTTAAACACAGAAGGTGTGTTTGTCTTTGACAGCAGGGAGGAAGCAGGGAATTGGATACACTGCAGCCCACTGTGCAGCTGAGACTGGGAAGAGAAGACCAGGGGGAGGCAGTGATGGAGCTCCAGAGGAGAGGAAAGCGGCCAAGTCTCTGAGGTTTGTTGTCAGGGAAAGGAAAAGGAGAGAGCGGGGGAGATGGCCAGGCCTGGGAAAGCAGCCTGGGGCAGAGCAGCGGGAAGGCCAAGCCTAGAGCTCCCGGTAGTTCATCCCTTCTAATCGGGGAGCGGAGGCCATCCAGGGCCGAAGAGTTTGGGATTCAAATTTCTGCCACTGTTGGCTGTGTCAGTGTGGACCAGTGTCTGCATCACCCCGTGCCTCTGTAAAATGGGCATATTAATTTCAACCTCTTACAGTTGCAGTGATTCTTTTTTCCCGGCTTGATGCCAAAATTTCTCAGAAATGTTTAGTTCTCAAAACACATCTGGGGAAAAAACAAACACAAAAACAAAAAAACATTTGGACCCCCGGGACTTCCCTGGCAGTCCAGTTGTTAAGACTTCACCTTCCAATGCAGGGGGTGCGAGTTCAATACCTGGTCAGGGAACTAAGATCCCATATGCCTCGCGGCCAAAAACCAAAACATAAAACAGAAGCAATACTGTAACAAATTCAATAAAGACTTTAAAAATGGTCCACATCAAAAAAATCTTAAAAAAAAAAAAATTTGGAGCCCCTAGATAGGGGGAGTCAGCTTGGTCCTATCTCCTTTCTGAACAACCTATTCCAAGGGCAACAGTGATGTCCTGACCTGCTCGGACCCCTGACAGGGAGGAGGGTTGTGGAGCTCATAGTTCATGCTCTTAATTTCCAAGTTAACCTCTGTTTCATTGGGGCAACAAACTGTCATCCCATTTGTCTTTAGATTGGATGTGGTGGCATCTGGATTCTGAAGTTGCAGTGTGTTCCCAGACATGCCCCCCATCTGACTTGAGTGGCTGTTTTAGATGGTGATAATGAAAGAAGGCAGCTCCCAGGCAGAGGGTTACTCTCAGGCAGAGCTGTCAGTGCCCTGAAAAAGTGCAGGGATCCAACAGGATGGGAAAACAAGCTGCTGTGCACACAAAGCAGAAACAGCTGCATCAGCCAGGCAGGGGTGTCCAAGTGTGTGTGTGTGTATGTGTGTGTGTGTGTGTGTGTGTGTGAGAGAGAGAGAGAGAGAGAGAGAGAGAGAGAGAGAGAGAGAGAGAGAGAGAGATGGAAAGTAGTCATGGGCAGGGATGCCTGGCCACCTCTCCCGAACACACTAGCTTAGTTCAGACCCTCCATGTCTACCTGGACTTTAGCAACCGTCTCCTATAAAGAAATGAATGTAAAACACAGAACCTCCCATTTTGAGAAGAGGAGAGGACTCTGGCAAAGTAAAGGCATCCGGCCAGAGAGCCCCACCAAAGTCTCTGATCTCCCACTTGAAAGCACTCTCCCTGCTTTTCCTGCCGCTGCCACCATACAGGCCATGAGAGGTGGGGGGAGGGGAGAAGTACAGCTTTATGGTTCTGGCCCAAGTATGGGTTTAAACCTCTACCCATAGCTTCACTTAGCACAGCTGGGAAAGACAGAAATACCAAGGAAACTTCACTAAATCCAGAGAGAGAACAGTAAAGAAGTAATCCCCCAAATGCAAACTGCACAGAAATAGCATGATTTCTAGAGTTTTTAAGGCTACAGAAATGAGCTGCTAGTCCCATAGGAACAGACATTGCCAGGTTTCCAGGGTCCACATTTCCATAAAGGCAGCAGGAAACTCCTGGCCCCAGAGAGCCGGCAGGCCTCACCAGCCATGGCCACATCACTTTCCGCACAACTCTCAGCCTGGCTCCTTCAACAAGCACCATTTTGTGGTCCCTCATATAAATTGGGCTCCTAGTATATCCTGTATTCTCTCCAGTTTCCTCTCCAGGGGGGACCAAAAGAGGCCAAGTGTTCATCATTCTCCCTGAGCCCACAGGAACCCTTCTCTCACCACTACTTTGCTTCGGCGAGGCATACCTCTTCTTCAGGTTATTGACAAGTTTGGTATTGACTGGGGTATGTCACAAGAGGAAAAAAAAGGAATGCCAGGAACATGGAGAGAAAAACTGTGGGTCAAGCTAATCAAAAGAAAGGCCTAGTATGGCCAATAGATTCTTTATCACATTTCAAATGCTATTCTCCAAGGCTTATCTTTACACCCGATGTGAATCATGCTTGATTCTCTGGGCGATGGGGTGGGGAGTGGTAAGAGTTAGTGAGGACAGGAAGTCCTTATTCGTAGGGGCCAAAAGAATAAGTGAGTTTATGCTTGGATAATTTTTCCTGTCCCAATTCAATCACTTCTTTACAATGCTTTCCCTGACCTTTTCTCCTTGGTAATCTCCAGAGATGGCTGCTGTAAATGCCTTCCCTCCGTGTACACGCATAGCGCTTCACTCATTAAGAAATGAACTTTGTCTCCTCCCATTGAATCTGGTCTGAACTTATGATCTGTTTTGACAATAGAATGTAGTGAAAGTGACATTCTAGGGCTTTCAAACCCAGGCCTTAAGACAACTAGGAGCTTTCGTGTCCTCTCTCTTAGAAGCTATCTGATGAAAAAAAGGCTGACTACCGTGAGAGAGCCATGCTATGAGGAAGTCCAAGCAAGCCAGATAGAGATGCCACATGGAGGGTGAGAGATGCTTGGCCAGCACCCATTCATCCCAGATAAATAAGCAGACATACAAGTGAAGAAGCCATCATGGACTTTCTGCCCCAGCAGACAACACATAACGCAGGACAGTTTCCCAGCTAAGCCAAGCCAGATTATAGAATCATGAGAAATCATAAATTACTGTTGTTTTAAGCCACTAAATTTGGGAGTGGCTTGTAGCAACAGAAAACTGAAACACTACCCTATACCACATTAAGTCATCATCACCTCTGTCTATCTAGGTAGTATTTTTGTACACACTTTTGTAATTGTTGTTTTGCTAATTGGTTCATCTTCTTTTCAAGTTGTTAATAACAAGGTCAGTGTCTTAAGCATCTCTGATTCCCCAAAATAGCAGATGCTCAATAATTAATTTTAGTCATTAGACTGGCTAGATTGTATGGATGCATGAGAGATAATGAACATAGGAGCCCCTTTTCTCAAGGAGCCAAAAGGAATGGTTTAGCTTAAGAGTACATTCCTACAATGCTTTCCTCTGACATTTGTGGGAAAATGAAAGAATTTAACACAGAGATACAGAGAATTTGGAACCTGAGTCTGACTGAGGCAACTCCCTCATATCAGTCAGCTTGCACGTCATCAGTGATGAAGAATGTACAATCATTTATTGATGACAATGATGGGAAAGCTTGACGATAGGCGTGCAGGTAGAGAAAGGGCCTGAGACAGACACTACAAGGAAGGTATTAGCATGACTACAAAGGAGAAAATATTTCCGGGCATAACAGTCTTAGGCAAAGCTTGTTGAAAGAAGCTTCTAAGAAGGAGAATCACCTTCCTATCTAGGAAGAAATAAATAGATCCAAATAAATAAATGAAAGCCTTTCACCTACTAGATAGAGATGTTGAGATTCAGAATTGAGAAAAATCAGTAGGTTGGCAGAAAGGTCAAATTGAAATGCCAATGAAGTGAACTCGTGATTAAATTTACAAAAGTAATTGCACAATATTTTTGAAATAATAAGACTCAAAGTACTTGGCAAATTTTGTAGATGAGGTGAGGAGTGCACCATCTGTGTAACAAAAATTGTTACCAAATGCTTTCACACGTCCTAGTGTTTAATTGTATCATGAGGTCAAATGGGGGAGATGGTAGAGGCTGGAGATTTTTAAAAATAAATCTTTGTAAATTACTTTGAAAATTTAAACCAACAAATGAATAGAAATAACTGCTTATCAAGTTTATCACAGATTGTTCTAAAAACAAAATTTATATGTGGCAGACATTAATTTGTACTCAGTGCACTCAGGTAAAGAAGTATCATGTTATTTATTTTCCTAACATTTTCTTAAAACTATATTAAATCTGACTCTACCTCAACTAGCCGGTCCCTGCCCCCTACTTTCCCTTACGGTCTTACATTTCTCAGCAGAATGCTGAGAAAGGGACAATACTGGTCACAGCTGATACACCTCTCATCTTCATCCACATGGTCCCTTGAAGGTGGGAAGTTCCATGGATTGTGTCCCTGATTTAAAATATAGAAATAGTCTTAATAAAAAATTTGAGGTAGAGTAAGGTCAAAAGGTCAGGAGACTATTGCCATTGAAAATACACATTGTTACTCACAGTTCCCAAGAGGAGCATGCCAGGGCATGCAAGGGCCACACAGGGAAACACCAAGTTTGGTCAGGAGGCAGAGGGAGAGGGGAGAACTGTGTGCAGGAGCCTTTATCATAGTTTCCTTGGGAAGGACAGGTGAGGCATGGTGAGCAGGTTTAGGATTGGCAAGTTTGAATAATTTCCACAGGCTCTGGAGCATAGAGGCTGTCCCTAGTTGCCTGAGACCTGGCCCTAGATGATAATTAGCACAGGTGGAGAGTGGCCCAAGGTGTGAGAGCCCCATAATAGAGGTGGTTGTTGGTGGGCTCTGGATTGATTGGTTTGTAGGTGAAAAGTGTTCTCGTGGGTGAGTTGTTCACTATCTCTAGGAAACTAACCATGGAAGGGGCAGTCTCTGCAGAGTGAGCAGGGCCCCAGATGTCAAACCATCAGACTACAGAAAATAAAAGACATGATTAGTGCCGTGCCAGGGCCCATGGATCCTTGGGGAGGCTGGGAGCCCCAGTGTAGAAGATCCAGTCTCCCTAGGAGCTGCCATTTCCCCTTTTCTCTTTGAGAACCTATCACCTCATAAGAGACAATCTCCTTCCCAGTTTTGAAATGTTATCCTCTCCTGAATCAGCTACTTCAGCTTATAGCCTTCTACAACCATTAGAATGTTTTCAGCCACAAGTATTAGAAAACTCAACTCAAATTGGCTTTACAACTAAAGGAAAGTTATTGGCTCACTTACTCGTAGGAGAGGCTTCAGGTGTGGTTATATAAGAGCTCTAACACCATGTGGGGTAGTTTTAAAATAATGTCTACAAATTCTTTGATGTTTCTCTTTTGAAAAAGTGAAGTCTGATTCCCCTCCTGTTAAGTGTGGGCTGGACTCAGTGGCTTGCTTCTAATGGATAGAATGTGGCAACTTTTGTTATGGTGTGCAACTTTTGAGACTAGACCATGAAAGGCACTGCAGTTTCCTTCCTGTTCTCTCTTGGGTCACGTACTCTGGAGAAGTCAGCTACTATGTTGTGAGGACATTTAGGCAGCCCTATGGAGAGGGTTCTACCTACAGCCATCACAAACCTGCCGTCTACGTGAAAGGTCCATCTTAGAAAAGATCCTTCAGCCCCAGACAAGCCCTCAGATGGGTGCAGCCCTATCTGACATCTTGACCGTAACCTCATGAAAGACCCTAAGAACCAGGACCACCCAGTTAAGCCATTTCCAAATTCCTCATCCAACAAGACCATATGAACTAATAACTGTTTGTTGTTTTAAACCATTTAGTTTTGGGAAAATTTGTTATATTGTAATAGATAATTGATATGCCCCATTTCTGCTATTTTTTTTTTTTTATGCCCTTTCCATATGACATCTTAGTCCTTAAACTTACTTCTCCCATGGGGTAAAATGGCTGTATCAGTTCCAGGTCCAACAACCATACACCACACTGTCTAAGAGGAGAGTCTGCATGGATATCTTAGAATCCCTCGCATATGTCTTAAGCTTCTGGCAGATTGGGCCACCCCTGAATTAATCCCTGCAGTTAGAAGAACGTCATATGCTGACTATGGAAGTATCGGGTTTCCTGAACTGTGACAAGGAGGATGAACTTTACTCAGACTACCTACCTGCTGCACACACCTCCCTGGGAGGCCCTTTTCAGAAATTCTAAGCTTTGGAAGACAAAAGCAAAGAAAGGGCTTTTCCTTCATGCACTGGATGCTTTCCATCGCCAAACAAACTCCCCTTGAGATAAAAGGAAGAAAAAGCCTGGCTTTCCTTTTTTTTTTCTGTCATGGGAATGGGGATACAAAGGGAAAAATGTAATGACAACAAAATAATGATGGTGTGGAGAAAAGGGAAGCCTTCTACACTGTTGGCGGGAAGGTAAATTGGAGCAGTCACTATGGAGAACAGTATGGAGGTTCCTTAAAAAAACTAAAAATAGAATTACCATATGATCCAGCAACCCCACTCCTGGGTATATATCCAGAGACATGGTTCGAAAGGATACACGCACCACGATGTTCATTGCAGTGCAGTTTACAATAGCCAAGACATGGAAGCAACCTAAATGTCCATCAACAGAGGAATGGATAAAGAAGATGTGGTACCTATATACAATGGAATATTATTCAGCCGTTAAAAAGAATGAAATAATGCCATTTGCAGCAACATGGATGGACCTGGAGATTATCATACTAAGTGAAGTAAGTCAGGAAGAGAAAGACAAATATCATATGATATCTCTTATATGCAGGCTCTTTAAAAAATGATACAAATGAACTTATTTATAAAACAAAAACAGACTCACAGACTTAGAGAACAAACTTATTGTTACCAGGGGGAAGGGTGGGGGGAAGGATAGACTGAGAGTTTGGGATGGACATGTATATATTGCTATGTTTAAAATAGATAACCAACAAGGACCTACTGTAAAAAAATTAAAAATAAAGAAATAAAAAATTTAAATACTAATTATTATCAATAATTAACTTGCTACATATTTTAATGGGTTTCTGATGACTTTCAAATTTATATCTCTATTCCACACTCCCTTCACAACCTCCAAAGTCATACCCAACTGCCTCTTGACATCCCTACTTTGATGTCTAACAGACATTTCAGATTAAACATATCCAAACTGAGATCTCCTCCACAAACACACTCATGTTCCTCATCCAGTCCATCAGGAAATCAAGCTTTCCCTGCCTCCAAAGTTCATCTAGAATTCCACCATTTATTACTCAGCCATAAGAAGAAACGAAATTGAGTTATTTGTAGTGAGGTGGATGGACCTAGAATCTGTCATACAGAGTGAAGTAAGTCAGAAAGAGAAAAACCTACAAGGTCTTAACACAATTCTCTGATACCCCAGACCCCCACTACTCCCAACTCCTTTTTTTGTTTTTACTCTTTTCTAGATATACTGGCCTCCTTTACCCTCAAATGTGCCAGGAAACTTTCCACCTTGGGACATTTGCACTGGCTGTTCCATCTGCCTGTGAGGGTCTTCTCCTAGCCATGCCCTTAGGTAATTCCTTTACCATCTTCAAGTCTTGGCCTAACTCTCACCTTCTCAGCAAGGCCTACCTATACCGCCCTATTTAACACTGGGAACTGCACGGCCCCATGCTGCCCTCCCACATCCCTTTTGCCCGGTTGTATTTTCATTTTTTCTAGCACTTATCATCTTCTACATAATTTACTTATGATGTTTATTGTTTACCATCATACCCTGCACCATGTACATTCCACAAAAGCAGGAATCTTTGTATGTTTTCTTCACTGATGTAGCCAATAACCTAGACCGGTCCTGAGGATTTGGAACCTCAGAGTAGGTGTTCAGTAAATATCTGCTGAGTGAATGATGGCTGGCTTACACTCATTCCATGACATGGTGCCTCTTTTAACCCCCATTCATGGAGTGGAGCAGGAACTTGCTGGAGATCACAGACAGAGAGTGAGGAGCTGGGATTACAGCCTCATCCACACTCTTCCCCATGGGAAGTGTCTATAATGAGATCTCTCCTTTTCCCTCAGCCATAACTGAGAGCATAATTATGGAGATTTTGTTTTTTTAACCAGGGCAGTTTTCATTAAATTAAAGAAAATGTAAAAATTATGAAGATGGCCTGAGGCTAGGAATGCTATCAGTGAAATGAGGCTCTTAACTTATGTGGTTTGATATCTAGGAAATATATTTAATAACCACTTTTGTCTTGAAATATGTAACAGTGTCCTAAGAATACAACTTCTTCCTGATTCCTTCAGTCTTCACCTAAGATTACTGGATCTGTGCACAAAAAAAATGAATCCTCGTATACATTTTTTTAAATGTCTGTGCTTAACGTTTCTGACCTTGCTCTTCCATTGAATAATCAATAATCAATAAGTAGTGTTTCTATTTTATCAGCAGAGGCCCAGGAACTTATGTCAGTCTGAGCAGTAACCATTCCCACTAGGGAAAGACCAGTGAGTCTGGAACTTAACAGCCATAAAACGTACCCAAGGCCGAGGCCCACCTCCCTACCCCTCCACCCGCATTGATTCCCTCCATGACTGCTCAGTAGTGAGTTTGCCCTATCCATACGCTCCACCACTGGTGACGGTCTGTAAATGAATGACTAATAAAAACATGGAACCTACCCAAATTTATCTAAGGTGAGTGGAATTTACATTCAGGTCTAGTAGGTACCTAAAAAAGACAGCAACTTGATTTCTGGTATTATAATTCAAATGAGATTAGGTAGCCCATCTATAAACTCTAATGAACTCTAATAACTCCCATAATATAGTGCTTGACTTCCTTTTTTTCATTGGAGTATAATTACTTTAAAATGTTGTGTTAGTTTCTGCTGTACAAGAAGTGAATCAGCTATATATGTATACATCTATCCCCTCCCTCTTGGACCTCCCTCCCACCCCACCCCCATCCCACCCATCTGGGTCATCACAGAGCACCAAGCTGAGCTTCATGTGTTTTATAGCAGGTTCCCACTAGCTATCTATTTTACACATGGTAGTGTATATATGTCAATCTTAATCTCCCAATTCGTCCCACCCTCCCCTTCCCCTCTGTGTCCACATGTCCATTCTCTACGTCTGTGTCTCTATTCCTGCCCTAGAAATAGGTTCATCTGTTCTATTTTTCTAGATTCCACATATATACATTAATATACAATATTTGTTTTTCTCTTTCTGACTTACTTCACTCTGTATGACAGACTCTAGGTCCATCCACAACTCTTGTAGATCCAATGACCCAATTT
The DNA here is from genome assembly GCF_949987515.2 of Delphinus delphis. Taxonomy (NCBI): domain Eukaryota; kingdom Metazoa; phylum Chordata; class Mammalia; order Artiodactyla; family Delphinidae; genus Delphinus; species Delphinus delphis. The sequence goes on along the minus strand of NC_082690.1, from coordinate 68,792,258 downwards.
CATTCCTTTTTATGGCTGAGTAATATTCCATTGTATATATGTACCACATCTTCTTTATCCATTCATCTATCATTGGACATTTAGGTTGTTTCCATGTCCTGGCTATTGTAAATAATGCTGTGATGAACATTGGGGTACATGTGTCCTTTTGAATTATGGTTTTCTCAGGGTATATGCCCAGTAGTGGGATTGCTGGGTCATATGGTAATTCTATTTTTAGTTTTGTAAGGAACCTCCATACTGTTCTCCACAGTGGCTGTATCAATTTACATTCCCACCAACAGTGCAAGAGGGTTCCCTTTTCTCCACACCCTTTCCAACATTTATTGTTTGTAGATTTTTTTGATGATGGCCATTCTGACTGATGTGAGGTGATATCTCATTGTAGGTTTGATTTGCATTTCTCTAATAATTAGTGATGTTGAGCATCTTTTCATGTGCCTCTTGGCCATATGCATGTCTTCTTTGGAGAGATGTCTATTTAGGTCTTCTGCCCATTTTTGGATTGGGTTGTTTGTTTTTTTGATATTGAGCTACATGAGCTGTTTGTATATTTTGGAGATTAATCCTTTGTCTCTTGCTTCATTTGAAAATATTTTTTCCCATTCTGAGGGTTGTCTTTTCGTCTTGTTTATGGTTTCCTTTGCTGTGCAAAAGCTTTTAAGTTTCATTAAGTCCCATTTGTTTATTTTTATTTTCATTACTCTAGGAAGTGGGTCAAAAAAGATCTTGCTGTGGTTTATGTCAAAGAGTGTTCTATCTACATTTTCCTCTAAGAGTTTTATAGTATCTGGTCTTACATTTAGGTCTTTAATCCATTTTGAGCTTTTGTTTGTTTGTTTTCGGTACGCGGGCTTCTCACTGTTGTGGCCTCCCCTGTTGCGGAGCACAGGCTCTGGACGCGCAGGCTCAGCGGCCATGGCCCACGGGCCCAGCCACTCCGTGGTATGTGGGATCCTCCCGGACCGGGGCATGAACCCGCATCCCCTGCATCAGCAGGCAGACTCTCAACCACTGCACCGCCAGGGAAGCCCTGAGTTTATTTTTGTGTATGGTGTCAGGGAATGTTCTAATTTCATTCTTTTACATGTACCTGTCCAGTTTTCCCAGCACCACTTATTGAAGAGGCTGTCTTTTCTCCATTTATATTCTTGCCTCCTTTGTCATAGATTAGCTGACCATAGGGGCTTGGGTTTATCTCTGGGCTTTCTATCCTGTACCACTGATCTATATTTGTATTTTTGTGCCAGTACCATACTGTCTTGATTACTGTAGCTTTGTAGTATAATTTGAAGTCAAGGAGCCTGATCCTTTCAGCTCCATTTTTCTTAAGATTTGCTTTGGAATTGTAGTCTGTTTCTCTGGCTCTATCTCCCTCTAGACAATAAAGTCCTGGAGAATGGGACCTTATCTGACTCACTTACCATTGTGACTAAAACCCCTGTGCCTCACACATAGTAGGCATTCTGTAATTTATGTAATGCCTTTTGGATTGGATATAAGAAAGAGTGAATTAACTAATAATGTAATAGAAGAACATTTATACATAATGCATATAAAAAAAGAAATTGATTAGTAAGACTGCACCAGGGTTGAATCAGCTGTTTCCATAAGAGAGACTTTGAATTCTGGTTACCAGAGAGACATCCTATGGCCTATAACCAGCAACCACTGATCTAATTCAACTAATTACAAAGTCTTGGCAGAAATGTTGTGAAAAACCTATGGGGATTTCAGTTAAATGAGCCTGAACATTCTATTCATTGAAAAGGACCAAAATGGAATGCCCTGCCTCTGGGGTGGTAAATGTTATGTCACTTTGAGGTAGAATGCCATTTTCTAAAGGGCCTCTGCATCAGATAGGGAAATAGACTAAAAATGCTGTAAGGTCCCTTTAATCTGTTACTTTAGGAGTGTGGCCTTGATGGGTCTATACTTTAACTGGGAAGCAGAATATGAATGCTTCTAGAAGCTGCTGCAAGGCTGTGACCTGAAAAGCCTAGAACCAGAAACCAGAGACACTCAGTGGTTCTCCCAGGGCAGAGACCCACATCCCAAGGACTTGCTCCTGGATGCCACTGCAAGGAGAGATCTAGGCAATGCTGGTGATCCCCTAGGGTGACTAATGAAGAAAAGTGAGATAACTAATTTTCTTTCATTTTAAGCATTTAGGTGTCCCATTCCCCAACTTTGCCCCAGGGTCGGTGTGACTTAGAGGAAATACATGTTACACACAACCCCCTTCCCCCAGAGCTGTTTCTTACATCAAATTGATGTTGAAAAATCATCATACCCTTTCTTCACTCTCTCCCACCACCACTGAAAAAGTTGTTTCTTTACCTCCTTCTTTCCTTCCTTTTCTGTAATCACTTGTCCTACGTTCTACACAGTCTGGATTTCTAAATTATCAGACTGAGAAAACTGCAATTTTAGGATTTGTAAGAATTTTCTTATTCCATTGCTGAAATTTGCTCTTAGGGTAGACGCTCCTTTCTGTTTTGTTATTGTTTAATTGTGTGGAAGACTGGCAGGGACCTACCCAAGAAGTCATTCTAATGCAAATGTTATTCACTCATTCGTTCAACAAATATTTAAACACCTGTGTATCAGGCTCATGTTAAAAGCTTGGTAGGACTTTTGAGGCAACTCTGGCAGTCTTCATAGGGCTGTCTTTAAGCTAACATTGGAAACCTTCACATTTGTAAGACTGCCCTCTTGCGTTCTCCATACCTTCGTCTTTGGGGTCAAATCAGAGCCCCTTGTGCTCAATGGACAAATGATCCTTTAATCTGTCACTCTATGAGTGTGGCCTTCTACACCTCTAGGAGCCTTGAAAAAGTACCAGAGCTCAGAATTTTCCTTGACAAGAACCCTATCCCTCTCTTCCCCCTCAATACTCACAACTTCAACCCAACCATCTACCTGTATGTTCTTTATCTCCATTTTCATCAGTCATTGCAAGATGCTTGGGTCCCCTAGTTTGTTCCTCATCCCCAAGATCTAATCCCCCCAACGTTCTGTATGTTCTGACCTCAACTCATAACACTCTCCAACTTCTAAAACCATCAACTATCTGGAAATCATGGTCATAATAAGCAATGTCCCCCAAACCCTCATGCCTTCTCTATAGGCTGCCTTCACCTTCTGGCTCTAACTGAAATATATATATATATATATGCAGTCTGTGGGACTGAGCCTTTACCTGTGGAATCTGACACTCTCCAGGTAAACAGTGTTAGAATTGAGTTAAATTTGTGGGACACCTGGTCAGTGTCCATGGAAAACTGAGTTAATTGCTTGGTGGTGAAGGGGAAAAAATGGAATATGGACAACACACCATAACTCACAGATTTATTTCTCCAACTTGAACCCCTACCCTGAACTCCAAATTCAAATATCTGTCTCAGTATATCTTTATGGACACCCATTTGTTTTCTCAGTCTTAACATGAACAAATGGACCTGTTGTTCAGAGTGAATCCATATTTGAGGGATCTGAAGAAAGAAAAAGGATGTTATTTGATTCACTGTAGCATAAAGCCTAGTTGGCTCTTTGTGACTGGTTGTTTTTAGGTTTCAATTTTGTAACCTTGAGGCATTTAAGGTTTGGTTTGCTACATAGGTCACCACTTTGTTAGAGCCACCTCAGTCTAATGACCTCCCTTGTTTAATTGATTTCACAAGAATGAAGAAAAAAAATCACAACTAGATCCAAATTTTTAAAAGGCAACAAAACCAATGAACATCACAAAATCCAGAAACATAATAAAAGGTTTTGATGAATTAACAGCCTGACGCACCTTTATAATACTTTATCCTACCATTTTGGGGTACATGTTCTCTGATCAACACTTCATTTTCTACATGAAAAATAAAAAGACAAAATCAGGTCTTTCCTCCTGCATTGTTGGTGAAAAATAGAGTTTTAATATTGATATTTTAGAAAATTTTCTTTCAGTTTCACAACTTGTTCATGGTAATGTCATATAAGTTTTTAGGTTTGTTTTCAAATTTGGGAAAACCTCTATATGAGCTATAAGATTTCAGAACATTCCAAGCTTTTCTGTTGCATGATTGAAAATAAATACTTTTGAATTGACAACACTCTTTAGTCAGTTTTTGTTGATATCTTAGTTTGTTGGTATATTTTGAATTTTATATTATCTTCATTAATGTCAATGATTTTTGCCAAATTAACAGTGGATTTAGTTAATCACTTCTCTTTATTATGTGGATTATCAAATATATTGGATTAAATTTATCTCTTTGTCTTAATGAATTACTACTTTAAATATAATCTGGAAAATTTTGTCACAATTCATTTCTCAGTATTCAAATAATTTCTATCGATTTTATTGTTCACCTTTATTGTTTTTGCTTCATATTCCATTGATTTTTATTTAAATCTTTTCCCAGTTCTTTAAAAAATACATTTAAAGATGATAAATGATAGCCTCCAAAAACATTCCTAAGAGCAGTCTATACTTTCTCACTCATTTCATTTAAACATTCCAAAACATCTTTCCAAATTGCAGTTACAGTAGCATATTCATGCATTACCAAATACATATTTTTATCAAAAAGAAGAAAATATCTATTGTGTAATTATAGTTATATCTTCTCTCTCATCAAATATATTCCTGAAAGGAGAAAACTACTATTTTGACTTGGCCTCTGTGAAAACTGAATCCTCTGTTACAATTGTATATATCTGATGATTAGGATTTCCCATAGGCTAGCTCTGGTTCCATCTGCTTCTGCTTTTGATCCTTCTGTCTATTTCCAATAAAGCCATCAAAGTGATTCTGTTAAAAAGCAAGTCAGATAATGTCAATCCTTTGCTCAGAATCATCCAATAGATTCTTATCTCACTGTTAGTAAAAACCAGTGGCTTCTAAGACCCTCCACAGTCTGGACCAGTTACCTCTCTGACCTTACCTCCTTTTGTTCTCCCCTTTTCACTTTGCTCTGGCTACAATGGGCTCCTTGCTTTTCCTTGAATTCTCCCAGGATTCTCTGCCTCAGGGCCATTGCACATCTGTTCTCTCTGCCTAAAAGGCCATTCTGTCAGGTAGAACCACAGCGCACTCCCTCATCTCCTATCCTCCCCTCACTTTACCTCTTACTCCCTCACTTTCTTCAGATCTTTACTGAGACATCACCTCAGGGAGACCTTCCTGGATGACTCTCTTTAAAATCATCCCCCAGTACTTCCTACCACTTTGCTTTATTTTCCCTTAGCTTTCATCATCAAAAGTACTATATATCCCTAAGGTCTACAGAAGCATTCAATGAAAACTAGTTGATGAAATGAATGAAAGCCCGAAAGTCTGGGTATTTTTGTGGGTTGGAGGGTTAAATACAACTTAAATGGAACCATTCTGAGAATATCCTTGCTTATTCTAGAGAAATGTGTTTTATCAAGAATTGGCTCATTTTTTTTCTCAATCGGCAGATCAACAAGTATTTAGTGTTTACTCCGTGTCTAACACTGTGTAGGTACTGAGTACACATTGGTAAGGGAAGGAAGCATGGTCTCCACCCTCTGAAGCTCATGGCTTCTCAGAAAAGAGAAAGGCTATGATGACAAGTGAATAGGCATCTTGGCACATCACTACCTGAACATGGATTTACTTAAAACTGAGCAAACCAGACTCCTGGAAATTTACTTTTGGCATATGCTACAGCTACATTAGTCCCAAATATACAATTAAATAGGACAGCAACATCATATGCAATGAATTTCAAGTCAGGCATGGATGATAATAAAAGTTTAAGAAACAATAAATGTCTTCTTAAGTTTCTTTTTAGTCTCACGTGCTCTGTTAATAGCTTTCATTTTTGAGATTTGATGACATCTACATTCCTAAAGAAAGGAGAGACCAGTGGGACTAGCACTTTGGGTTTTTGGATAGCTTTCAAGCAATAAGACTTAGAATCTTTATCTTAACTTGAATATTCAGAGAACATGAACATCAACCCCCCAGCTCAGGCTGCCACAGATTTTCAACAGCCTTTCTCACCCTGATCTCAGCTGGCCATGATATTTTTTGAATATGTGCATCTTTTAATATGTATTTTGCAAGTTTTCAGCATTCCAACTAGAGTGTGGGCAAAGGTGGGAGTGGTGGGAGGGAAAAGATTCTCACTGTGCAGAAATTTGAGATTAGTAGCTATTCAAATCAAAATTGCCTATATTTCCTCTGAATTCCACAAAAACTCAACTCAGAGGAAACGCACGTCACAGTGTCCAGCACATTGTGGGTTCTCAGAAACAAATTATTGAATAAATTAACATTTTTAAAACTGTATTCAGGAGATAGTACAGGCAGGGCCACACCTGTTCAGGTTGGTAAATAGAATTGAGAACAATATGTTGTTTCAACCAAACTTAATTACCCTCGCTTTGGTTTGGCTCATTTGGCTGTAAATGTAACCCAGATGGCCTTAAATCCACTAACCTTCTGGAATCACTCTTTTTTTTTCTCTTTCTTTTTTAAAAAAAAGGCTTGGGGGGCTTCCCTGGTGGCGCAGTGGTTGAGACTCTGCCTGCCTATGCAGGGGACACGGGTTCGTGCCCCGGTCCGGGAAGATCCCACATGCCGCAGAGCGGCCTGGGCCCATGAGCCATGGCCGCTGAGCCTGCACGTCCGGAGCCTGTGCTCCGCAACGGGAGAGGCCACAGCAGTGAGAGGCCCGCGTACCAAAAAAAAAAAAAAAAAAAAAGGGCTTGTATGTGCATATGTGTGAGAAATAAAACACATGTACAGAAAAGTAAACAAAATAAGGGTATATAGTAGTCCTTCCTTATCCTCAGTTTTGCTTTCCATGGTTTCAGTTACCTACAGTCAACCATGGTCTGAAAATATTAAATTTTGAAAATTCCGGAAATAATTCATAAGTTTTAAATTGCACACTATTCTGAGTAGCGTGATGACATCCCACTCCATCCTACCCAGGATCCCCAACCATTGACATCGTGTGCTCCTGGCATTTAACTATAAAAATGGACATCACCATGACTCAATGATCCAGGATCACCAGAAGCAGGTGATCCTCCTTCTGACTTACCATCAGAAGGTCAGTGGTAACCTAACTCTACGTCACAATGCCTACATCATTCCCCTCACTTCATCTCATCACATAGATATTTTATCAGCTCACATTATCACTCACATACTGGTGAGTATAGTACAATAGATGTTTTGAGGGCTTCCCTGGTGGTGCAATGGTTAAGAATCCGCCTGCCAATGCAGGGGACACGGGTTCGAGCCCTGGTCCGGGAAGATCCCACATGCCGCAGATCAACTAAGCCTGTGCGCCACAACTATTGAGCCTGTGTTCTAGAGCCTGCAAGCCCACATGCCTAGAGCCCGTGCTCTGCAACAAGAGAAGCCACCACAATGAGAAGCCTGCGCACCACAATGAAGAGTAGCCCCTGCTCGCTGCAACTAGAGAAAGCCCACACACAGCAACAAAGACCCAGCTCAGCCATAAATGAGTAAATAAATAAATTTATTTATTTATTTATTTTTATTATTATTATTTTTTTGCGGTACGCAGGCCTCTCACTGTTGTGGCCTCTCCCGTTGTGGAGCACAGCCTCTGGACACGCAGGCTCAGCGGCCATGGCTCACGGGCCCAGCCGCTCCACGGCTATCCTGACTTTTGTGGTAAACATTTTCTTGAATTTCTTTTTAGTTTAACCATCTATACATATATCCCCAAATAGTTAAGTATAGCTGTGCCTGTTTTTTTTTTAACTTTTAGTGAATGGATTTATACAGTATGAGTTCTTCTGTGTCTAGCTTCTTCGACTTATTATGTTTGTGAGATACATGCTGTTGTGTATAGCTATAATTTATTTATTTTAATTATTGTATATTATGTGTTTTATTGTATGACTCCACCACCATAATTTATTGCTAAAACAAGAGATGTTTCCAGTTTGGGATTATGACAAATAATGCTGTTATGTATATTCTTATGCAAGCCTCAAGGTACATATGTACATGTACCTCTGTTGGGTATTGTATTGTTGTGGGTTGAATTTGTCCCCCAAGAAGATATGTTGAAGGTCTAAGCCCTGGTACCTGTGAATGTGACCTTATTTGGAGTATAAGGTCTTTGCAGATATAGTTAGTTAAAATGAAGTCTTAATGGATTAGGGTGGGCCCTGGATCCAATATAAGAAGTGTTGTTATAAGAAGAGAGAAAGTTGGACATAGACAGACACACAGAGAGAATATGGCCATGTGAATCTGGAGACAGAAATGGGAGTCCTGCTGCCATAAATCAAGGAATGCCTAGGGCTACCAGACCCTGGAAAAGGCAAGGAAGGATCCTCCCCTAGAAGTTCCAGAGGGAGCATGACCCTGCAAACAGCTTGATTTCCGACATCTGGCTCCCCAAACTGTGAGAGAATAAATTTCTGTTGTTTTAAGTCACGTTGTTTGTGGAACTCTGTTGTGCCAGCCCTAAGAAATGAATATAGGGATACACCTAGGAGTGAAATTGCTGGTTCGTAAGGTATGCATATCTTTGGATTTAATAGATAATACCAAACAGCTTTTCAAAATGGCTATATCTATTTCTACTCCACACACAGTGTATAAAAATTCCATTGTTCCTCTTAATAAAAATTTCACCTTCTTTACCCAGAGAGAAGAAAGACAGAGAAAGATTATAAATCACTAATTTTCTATAGATGAAAAATGCTGTTAATACTTATCCAACATATTTCTCTAATTATTATTTCACATCTTTCATAAATTGTTACAATTCAAAATTTATTGACTGTATATACTGATGAAGATAGGAGTAACCTTTCCTAAACTGTTATTCAAAGTTATCCAGTCCTCTCTTGTCTGTTTGGAAGCAGCAGCTGGTTGTAGTACAAAGGAACTGGTCTAGAGCTAGAAATCGGAAATTTTCAATCCTTATTACAGTATTAGTTTAAGCATTTATTTACTGTGTGACATGTAATCTTTCTGGGCAATTGTTTTCTCATCCGTAAAATCAGGATGATAATTTCTGTTCATATTTTGTGAAGATCAAATGAGGTAATGTATGTGAAAATAATTTAGAAACTGAAATGTACTATACATATGAAATTTATTATTTTCATATTAACCAAAATACTACCTAATGAGAAGATGGTTGGGGAAAATGGAAGGTGATTAAAATCTAAAACAAGTTTCAGAAATAAATATTTGAGGTTAGTGGTGTTATTGTCCAAAAAAAAAAAAAATACCATCGTTCCACATCTTTGGCAAAACTTGATATTACCCATCTTTTTAATTTTTGCCATTATGGTGGACAGATAGTGGCATCCAACTGTGGCTCTATTTTGCATTTTCCTGATTACTACTGAGATTATGCATATTTTCACATCTTTTTTGGTCATTTGGGATATGCTCTTGTGATATGCCTCTTCAACCCTCTTGCTCATTTTTCTATTGGATTGTTTGTCTTTTTCTTATTGATGATGAGATATATATAATATAAATATATAATCTACAATATATATCTAAATATATAATCTATAATATATCTAAATATATAATATAATATAAATATATAATCTATACTTTTATATCTATTATAAAATCTTTTGTATCTTTTGTATCTATTATATAAAACACACATAATGAGTAAGGGGCTCATATTTAGAATATATACCAGCTTTCTTTTGATAAGTATCTGCATGATATATCATTTTTCAATCCTTCCCATTTTTTCCATAGCCTTATGTTTTATGTACAACTTATCTAAAACATAGACTGAGTTTTTAATCAAGTCTAGTAATCTTTGATTTTTAATCAGAATATTTAGTCAATTTGTTTTTATTATAATTACCTATATTGTGGGGTTTAATTTACCATTTTACTATTTGTTTTTTCTTTGTCGCACATATTTTCTTTTTTTATTTCTTTTTTTCTCTTGTGTTTTTTTAATTGTTCAATTTTTCTTTTCTATTAGTTCTTAGTCACTAATTTATGTGTCTTTGAAGGTAATATATCCTTGTTCTATTGTTGATTTTAAGATTATTTCCTTGTCTTTTGTTTTCAGCATCTTTACTATGATATGCTTGGAATCCTTTTCATAGATCCTGCAAGACATCTGTAGGGAATTTATCTCTTATCAGTTTTGAAAGTTCTCAGTCACTATCTCTTCAAATATTGTTTCCTTCTCATCCTCTCTTTCCCTCTCTCTCTCTCTCTCTCTCTCTCTCTCTCTCTCCCTCCTTTCTGCCTCCTGCCATGTCAGTAATACAAATATTAGAAACTATATGTGATATTCTTATATGCTTTGTCTCTTAGCTTTTATTCTTTGTTTTTCCTCCTTCTGCCTCTCTGTGTTTCAGTCTGGATGCTTTCTTCCAATCTGTCTTTTAATATGTTAATTCTCTCATTAGTTCTCAAACCCAATCATTGACTCCTTAATTTTAATTTTGATATCTAGGCTGTTCATTTGGTTCCATTTTTAATATAGCTTTCAATTTTCTGCTCCAATTCTAGACATTGTATTTTATTCTCTTGAATAAGTAATCACCATTATTTTAAAGTCTATAGCTGATCATTCTAGTAAATGAAGCACTATTGGTTCTGCCTCTGATGGGTTTCATTCTTATTGTTTTGTCTCCTTGTGTTCCTGGCTAGTTTTGTCCAGTCCAGGATACTGCCTTTACAAAATTGCTTGTGAAAATAATTTGTGATATACACGACCATGCCTTCTTTCTGAGAGAACTGACATTTGCTGCTGCCAGGTGCTTGGCACTGTGGGTTCACCTTAATTTTCAAGAATTGGGTTAGCAAAGCTGAGTTACACTCCCTGTGATAGGTTTTCAAACTCCGTTTCATGCTTACTCCTAGAGTACAAAATTTGGAGACCTAAATCTACAGCGAGTAGGGCTCCCCAAGTTTCCCCCGTGCCTAGCAAGTGAGCTGGTTATTAAGCTATTGTTACTCAGTTTCAAACCCACCCTTCTATACTCTGCTTTGTGATGCTAGGGCTGAAATTCTGCAAGCCACATTGCAAATTGAATAAAACAGTTATTCTGTGATTTTTGACCTTATTAATTTTGTCTGTTAAAACCTGGTATAATTGCTGTGCTAATAAATGGTTGTATGTGTATATGTTTAATATCTGTACTTGACAAAATAAAAATCAGCAACCTTATGTTTGTCCCTGTTGATTTTTTTGTATTTTATTGGGCTATGAAACTAAAAGTCTTAGATCAAAAGTGTAGTAGACATTGTGGGTCTGGATTTCTGTTGGGTATTTGGCAAGCTCTTCATGATGTGCTCACGGCCAAGAAGGAAACAGGAATTGGATGCAGAGCCTGCAGAGGCAGGGTGTCCTGATGGCAATGTTTTCTAACACGTCACCTTGACAACCAAACCTCATACATTCTATGCTGCTTGTAATAACACTCCAAGTCCCTCTGCATGTGGTTCCCAACCTCTTTCCTCCACCTCACATCCAGTCCTCCTGACTCTTGGCTTCATTTCCTATTTATGTCCTACATCTGCTCTTTCCTTGGTATTCACGTTTGAAAATTTGAACATAAATGAGCTAAGTATTCAAGTTAAAAGATTAGAACAAAACAAACTCAAAGAAATATGATGGAATTAATAGAGATAAAATGCTAAAAATAGTGAATCACAAACAAAATGCCAGCAAAAAATGGTAGATAAGCCCCAAACGCTATCAAGTTTGACTAAGAAAAAATGCAGGACAAACACACATATCAGGAACGAGAAAGAAGATAAAACCGTAGTTGTGGAAAAACAGTAAAAATAATTATAAAATATCCTGTAAAATGTTGTCAAATGTTTAAAATCTAGATGAAATGGATGATTTTCCAGCACAATATAAATTACCAAAATTAATTCAAGAAAAAGTAGATTATCTGAACACATTAACAACCACACAATACACTAGCAAGGTTTTTCATAAATAAAACACTATGGGACTTCCCTGGTGGTGCAGTGGTTAAGAATCCACCTGCCAATGCAGGGGACACGGGTTCAATTCCTGGTCCGGGAAGATCCCACGTGCTGCAGAGCAACTAAGCCCATGAGCCACAACTACTGAGCCTGCGCTCTAGAGCCCGCAAGCCACAATACTGAGCCTGCATGCTGCAACTACTGAAGCAAGTGCGCCTAGAGCCTGTGTTCCACAACAAGAGGAGCCACTGCAATGAGAAGCCCGTGCACCGCAATCAAGAGGAGCCCCCGCTCGCCACAACTAGAGAAAGCCCACGTGCAGCAACGAAGACCCAATGCAGCCAAGAATTTTAAATTTAAAATAAATAAATAAATCCACCACTTTAAAAAGTAAAAATAAGAAAGAACATTAGACCCTGGTTGTTTTATGGGCAAGATCTAACTAACCTAACCATCAAGGAATATATAATTCTACACAAATTGTTCCATAATATATAAGTGGAAACTTTCCCAAATCATTTTATAAACCTAGCATAAGCTTAATACCAAAACCAAATTAAACAGCGTCCAAAAGAAAATAAACCAGTCTTACTTATAAGTGTCTATACAAAAATTCTACAGAAAATATTTGCAGCTAGCATATTCAAAGAATAATGCACCTGATCAAGGAAGATTTATATTTCAATCAAGCACTGATAGCATTATAGTATTGTTAGCAATATATATTCTTCTGCTGGCTATGCTCTTCCTCACAGGTTGAAGGGGAAGATGATGTTCCTAGGGCCAAAGAGATACCTACTTGGAGTCTTGCCCCGACCCATTCTAGACCACAGTCTGGATATCTAGGACCCTGGCATTCCCTGCCCAAATGTCCCTGAAACCACCTACCTGGCCTGTACAGGCCTCTTCCCCCAACCATTCTTCCAAGGGTGGACTGGGCTGTTGGAATGTCCATGCCTAAGCCCAAAGTGTGGCCAAGGGCGGCTCTTTGCAGGAGGTATAAATGAATGCATGAGCTAGTGTGTGCACCAGTCAGGGGTAGAAAGAAGGGGAGCAGGCCATGGGCCAAGGACCAGCTTTACCCATACCACTACTTTTGACACAGAACTCTGAGAGATAAAAGCACTCTAAATTTAAGCCTGGCCTTCCAGGTTATCATGAAAATATAACTGTCAAGGTAGGAGGAGAGGATATATTTTGTTTAACCATTTATTACCTTGATTTGTCACTTTTAAATACTTATTCCTATGGTAAGTGAGCCTTCATTTTTACTCTTACCTCAGGCCCTGCAAAGTTGTGTAAGAGTGAACCAGTCCACCTCTTCTAGATCTGGCAGAGGAGAAAAACAATAGCAGACTAATAAATATAACATAAATAAATATAAGTGGATGTATATATTTGGCATATATGAGCTTATATACCTGTGTGTGTTTATACATACATATATATGAATGTATGTGTATATATCTATCTCTATCAAGAGACACAGAGAGAGAATGTGTATGTATATTTGTATGTACATAGACATACAAACATTTACACATTGCATTCACACACACACACACACACACACACACACACATCAACATCAACATGGGAAAAGTTGGAACTTCCAGGTTCAAACTAGATAGAAAACTAGAAAGTGTTGCAGTCCCCCTTCCTCCCTACTAAACTGGAAATGCCAGGAAAGATATAGGGAGAATAACTGGATGCAAAGCCAGGACCAGAAGTCTCATCCTTGGCAGACTGGAGGTTATCAACCTTTAGCACAGGAAGGAAATGACATCCTGAAGTTAATGGAATCCAAATTCATGGGTGAATGTTAGGGTCCAATATAAAGGTGCTGCATGCTAGTAGAAGCTTTTAACTGCACACTCTACTCAACACTGCCCTGGGTAATCCTTGCAAAAAAACACTGAGACTCATCAGCTTCTGCCCCACCGCCCGGTTATGCCCCTCGTCCAACACATGTGCACTCTCTGGCCAGATGCAGCATCCAGGACGCCTGAGCTTTTTGCATAGGAGTCATGTCAGGACAACCCCATGGACACATTCATCGGGCTGACACCCTAACGGATGTCCATTGTCACTGTTCCAAGGGAAGAAAAGTAATGGAAGGATGAAGACAAAGGCCAGGTAGTGCTTCAGTCCAAAAGAGCAGGAGCGCCTACTGGAATGGATACAGACCAGCTGGCTAGGTCTTAAGCATCCACTCAGTCACCTGTCATGGAGAGTGGCTGTATCAGTTAGCTCTTGTGTAACAAATCATTCAAAACTATCAGTGGCTTAAACCAACAATTATTCATTTTCGATCACAGATCTGGAGGTTGGCTAGACATCTGCTGATTAAGACTAGGCTCTGCTCCTGTGTTTCACACCCTTCCCCTGAGCCAGCAGGGTAGCCCTGGCATTTTCTTTTCGCAGGGATGACAAAACTTCCAGAAAGCAATTGGAAGTATGCAGGCCCTCTTGTGCCTAGGCTTGAAACTAGCATGCCACCACTTCCACCCCATTCTATTGGCCAAAGCAAGTCACATAAGAACTTGAAAGTCAAAGGCAGGAACATACACTTTATCTCTTTTGCAAAAGAAATGGCAAAACCACATGGCAAGACTAAAAAATAATTTGCAATAAATTTCAAAAGAGTAGACTCTTACAGAGTAGAGTCTCTAGCTACAACAGACAACTGAATAGAAATCAATAACAGTAAAATATCTAGAAAATTCCCCCAAATATTTGGAAATTAAATAACACACTTCTAAATAATCCATTGGTCACAGAAGAAATCACAAGAGAAATTGGGAAACGTTTCAAATGAAAGATGATGAAACCACAATGTATTAAAATGTGTGAGATGCAGCAAAAGCAGTGCTTAGAGTGAAATTTATAGCTTTAAAAACTAAAGTAGAAAAGAAAAAAAGCCTTAAAAAAAAGTTCAGAATTTTCACCTAAGAAGCTAGGGAAAAAACAAAGTAAAACCAAAGGAAGAGGAGGGAAAGAAATAATAAAGATGAAAGCAGAAATAAATGAAACAGAAAACAGACAAACATTAGGAGAAATTAAAAGGTCAAAAGTTGCTTCTTTGAAATATTATTAAAATTGATAAAGCTCTGGTAAGAAAGAAGGTAAAGAGAAAGAAAATTCAAATTGCCAATATAAAATATGAAAGTAGGGATATCAGGAGATATCCTATAGACATTCAAAATATAATAAGGAAATATGAACACATTTATGCCAATAAACTTGAGAGTTTAGATGAAATGGACAAATTACTTGCAAACAACATACTAAAACAGACTCAAGAAATAAAAATATTAATAGCCATATATCTATTAAGGAAATGGAATTTACCATTAAAAACCTTCTAATAAAGAAAATCCCAAGCCCAGTGGCTTCACCAGTGAATCCTGTCAAACATTCAAGGAAGATATAACAATCTTACACAAATTCTTCCAGAACATAGAACACTTCTCAACTCACTTTATGAGGACAGCATTGCTCTGATAACAAAACCAACAAAGATATTGTCAGAAAATAAAATCACAATATAACTCATAAACATAGACACAAAATCTTCAACTAAATTTTAGCAAATTATGCCATGGAATATATAAAAGGACAATACATTATGACTAAGTGAAGTTTATCGCAGGAATTCAAAGTTGATTCAACATTTGAAAAGCAATTAATATTACCCACAACATTAATAGAATATATGGGAGAAACTTCAAAATGATGATTTCAAAAGATGCAGAAAAAATATCGAAAAAAATACAACATGTTGGTAGTATGTACGTTTGATATGACGTGATGAGAGTAGCACTTTACCTCTATGGTATTCCTCTTCAAAACCGATAACTCTACTCTAGTCATAAGAGAAACACATCCCAACTGAGGCACAGTCCACAAAATATCTGACCAGCACTCCTCAAAACTGTCAAATGTCACGAGAAAACAAGGCAAGTCCGAGAAGTGGTCACAGAAAAGAGAAGCTTAAGGAGTCATGACGACTTAATGTATATGGTATTCTGGATGGGATGCTGGAACAGTAAAAGAATATCAGGCAAAAATGAAGGAAATCTGAATAAAGGATGGGCTTTAGTTGACATTGTGTCAATATTGGTTCGTTAACTGTGACAAATACATGATCCTAATGTAAGATGTTAATAGTAAGAGAAACTGGTTGTGTGATATATAGAACATCTCTGTATTACCTGTGCACTTTTTCTACACATCTGAAACTGTTCTAAAATTTAAAAGTTTATTTATATGAATATTTATTTATATGAATTTTTATTTATATGAATTAAAGTTTATTTATATGAATATTTATATGAATATTCATATCAGCTTTATTCATAATAGCGAAAATTGGAAACAGCCCGAAGGTCCATCAACAAGTGAATGGATAAACAAATTATGGCATATTCACATGATATCATGTTATTCAACAATAAAAATGACCAAACTATTGACACACAAAATATGGTGAATAGAAAGTGATATTTGAAAAGACATATAAGTTCCTAGAACCTTCTCATAGGAGGGAACACACTGAATGCTCAGACAACTATCTCAGTTTCTATTGTTTCCTCACCTGTCCTAGGATGTCCACCCATGGATCAGGGTGCAGAACAAGGACCGTCTCAGACACCCCCACCAGCAATGAACTTTGTCTCCTTCCTGAATGGCTTCCTCAGTGCTCCAGCCCAGACACCCCTGTGTGAAAGAGAAGCAAGCTTACTCCGTAAGCATTTTTCCACACTTATTGTTGAAGGTCAAACACAGCTCTAAAACTCGGGCCAAAAAAACCCACAAGATTTATTTTGATTCTCTTTGCATTTCTGCTGCAACAACTTACAGTGAGAGCTGGGTTTCTGAGGTTTAGTTTTAGATAAGTTTGGAAATAAAAGGGGGTGGTACTGCAGGGGGAAAACATGTCAGTTTTAAAAGAAACATTGTTTACAATGTACAGAGTTTACAAAATAAATGTTCTATGTTAGAGAGGGGAAATTAATCTTCCTTAAGGCTTTCCATTCTGTGGGCAGACAATATGAGTGGGAGATCCCTAGTTAGCACCCTTTGGGTTCTTTTATGAAGTTGTCAGCACTTTTCATAAGCTACATTTGCTTCTCTTTCTCCCAAGAAATGCTATGGCTCTGGAAACATTCTCAATGGGCAGCCTCATGTTAATAGAAAGAGATAAAAATGGCTGTTGTTGCTTCCTGTAAACATCCCACTGACCTCCAATATGTCAGACTTCTTAGGCAGCCTGAGCTGTAAGCCCCTGATGGGGAATAAAGGTGACAATATTTTAAATATTCCACTTAAAAAATATAGGAATGAGTCTAGAACCAAAACAACCCAACACCTGAAACTAATTTTCTTGGCATGGTCATAGGCTTTAATGACAGCATCATTAATCGAATGAAGTCACATGGGGGCAAAATCATGTTTTCCTTTAATGACCTGCCAGGTGGTGGATTTGTTTAGTTACCTTATTATGAACATTTTCAGAGGAAGGAAAGAGAAAAAGGATGAGCTCTGAGTGTCATATCACAACAGAGCTTGACCAAGAGGCCTCCTGGGGTCTCAGGGGTGAGCCAGCTTGGAGATGATGAAGTGGGCTTGGCAGGACAGGGAAGCAGTATGACATCGTCATAGGAGCCTTGCTACCCAAAGTGAGGTTCACGGACCAGCATCACCGGGAAGCTTACTAGAAATGCAGCATCACAAGCCTCACCCCAGATCTACTGCATAGGAATCTGCTTTAACAGGATTCCCTGGGTGATTTTCAGGCACATTAGAGTTTAAGAAGCACTGGTTAGAAGCACGAGATTTGGGAGTCCAATGGACTTAGGTGGAAATTCAAGCTCTACTTAACTACTGGCTCTCAAGAGAACATATTATTTAGCCTATATTGGCCTCAGTTTTTCATCTGTAAAATAGGAATACTAGTGTCTACTTATGAAATTGGTAGGTAGACGAAGTAAGCAATTAGTGTATTTCCAGGCATGCAATCTATGTTGAATAAATGGTACGTAGTAGTACTATTGTGGCTTCTCCTATGCATTCCATTTTGGAGAAGAAATATATTTGAATGAATTCAAATCCAAGGTTTACAACTTAATAGCTATGTGATCTTGGTCATGTTACCTAACCCCTTTCTCAGTCTCAAATTCTCTACCTGTAAAATGGGTATAATTTCAGGACTTCTTGGTGGTCCAGTAGGTAAGATTCCTCACTCCCAATGCAGGGGGCCTGGGTTCAATCCCTTGTTGGGGAACTAGATACCTCATGGCATGCTACAACTAAGAGTTCGCATGCCCCAACTAAGAAAGTCAGTGGAGAGCTTCCGGAAAGATGGTGAAAGAGTAAGACGCAGAGATCACCTTCGTCCCCACAGATACACCAAAAATACATATACCCGTGGAACAACTCCTACAGAACACCTACTGAACGCTGGCAGAAGACCTCAGACCGCCTCAAAGGCAAGAAACCCCCCACGTACCTGGGTAGGGCAAAAGAAAAAAGAATAAACAGAGACAAAAGGATAGGGACAGGACCCGCACCAGTGGGAGGGAGCCGTGAAAGAGGGAAGGTTCCCACACACTAGGAAGCTCCTTCGGGGGCGGAGACTGCAGGTGGCGGAGGGGGAAAGCTTCGGAGCCGCGGAGGTCAGCACAGCAACAGGGGTGCGGAGGGCAAAGCGGCGAGAGATTCCCGCCCAGAGGATTGGTGCCAGCCAGCACTCACCAGCCCGAGAGGCTTGTCTGCTAATCCGCCGGGGTGGGCGTGGCTGGGAGCCGAGGCTCCGGGTTCGGTCGGAGCACCGGGGGAGGACTGGGGTTGGTGGCGTGAACACAGCCTGCAGGGGATTAGTGCGCCACGGCTGGCCTGGAGGGAGTCCGGGTAAAAGTCTGGACCTGCCAAAGAGGCAAAAGACTTTTTCTTCCCTCTTTGTTTCCTGGTGCGCGAGGAGAGGGGATTAACAGCGCTGCTTAAAGGAGCTCCAGAGACGGGCGCGAGCCGCGGCTAAAAGCACGGACCCCAGAGACGGGCATGAGGCGCTAAGGCTGCTTCTGCCGCCACCAAGAAGCCTGTGTGCGAGCACCGGTCACTATCCACACCCCGCTTCCGGGGAGCCTGTGCAGCCCGCCACTGCCAGGGTCCCCGGATCCAGGGACAACTTACCCAGGAGAACGCACGGCCCACCTCAGGCTGCTGCAACGTCATGCCGGCCTCTGCCGCCGCAGGCTCGCCCCGCACTCCGCGCCCCTCCCTCCCCCCGGCCTGGGTGAGCCAGGGCCCCCGAATCAGCGGCTCCTTTAACCCCGCCCTGTTTGAGTGAAGAACAGACGCCCTCCAGCGACCTACACGCAGAGGCGGGGCCAAATCCAAAGCTGAGCCCCTGGGAGCCGTGAGAACAAAGAAGAGAAAGGGAAATCTCTCCCAGCAGCCTCAGAAGCAGCGGATTAAAGCTCCACAATCAATTTGATGTACTCTGCATCTGTGGAATACATGAATAGACAATGAATCATCCCAAATTGAGGAAGTGGACTTTGAGAGCAAGATTTATGATTTTTTCCCCTTTCCCTCTTTTTGTGAGTGTGTATGTGTATGCTTCTGTGTGAGATTTTGTCTGTATAGCTTTGCTTCCATCATTTATCCTAGAGTTCTATCCGTCTGTTTTTTTTAATTGTTTTTCTTAATAATTATTTTTTATTTTAATAACATTATTTTATTTTACTTGATCTTCTTTCTTTCTTTCTTTCCTTCCTTCCCTCCTTTAGACAATGAATCATCTCAAATTGAGGAGGTGGACTTTGAGAGCAAGATTTTTTTCCCCCTTTTCCTCTTTTTGTGTGTATGTGTATGCTTCTAGTGAGATTTTGTCCGTATAGCTTTGCTTCCACCATTTGTCCTAGGGTTCTATCCGTCCGTTTTTTCATTGTTTTTTGTTTTTGAAATTTTTTTCTTAATAATTTTTTTATTTTAATAACTTTATTATATTTTATCTTACTTTATTTTATTTTACTTTATATTCTTTTTTTCCTTCCTTCCCTCCTTCCTTCCTTCCTCCCTCCCTCCCTCCCTCCTTTCTTTCTTTCTTTCTACTTCTACTAGTTCTTTCTTTCTACTTTTTCTCCCTTTTATTCTGAACCGTGTGGATGAAAGGCTCTTGGTGCTCCAGCCAGGAGTCAGTGCTGTGCCTCTGAAGTGGGAGAGCCAACTTCAGGACACTGGTCCACAAGAGACGTCCCAGCTCCATATAACATCAAATGGCAAAAATCTCCCAGAGCTCTCTATCTCAACACCAGCACCCAGCTTCACTCAACGACCAGCAAGCTACAGTGCTGGACATCCTATGCCAAACAACTAACAAGACAGGAACACAACCCCACCCATTAGCAGAAAGGCTGCCTAAAATCATAATAAGTGCACAGACACCCCAAAACACACCACCAAACGTGGACCTTCCCACCAGAAAGACAATTTCCAGCCTCATCCACCAGAACACAGGCACTAGTCCCCTCCACCAGGAAGCCTACACAACCCACTGAACCAACCTTAGCCACTGGGGACAGACACCAAAAACAACGAGAACGACGAACCTGCAGCCTGCAAAAAGGAGACCTCAACACAGTAAGATAAGCAAAATGAGAAGACAGAAAAACACACAGCAGATGAAGGAGCAAGATAAAAACCCACCAGACCTAACAAATGAAGAGGAAATAAGCAGCCTACCTGAAAAAGAATTCAGAATAATGATAGTAAAGATGATCCAAAATCTTGGAAATAGAATAGACAAAATGCAAGAAACATTTAACAAGGACCTAGAAGAACTAAAGATGAAACAAACAACAATGAACAACACAATAAATGAAATTAAAAATACTCTAGATGGGATCAATAGCAGAATAACTGAGGCAAAAGAACGGATAAGTGACCTGGAAGATAAAATAGTGGAAATAACTACTGCAGAGCAGAATAAAGAAAAAAGAATGAAAAGAACTGAGGACAGTCTCAGAGACCTCTGGGACAACATTAAACGCACCAACATTCGAATTATAGGGGTTCCAGAAGAAGAAGAGAAAAAGAAAGGGACTGAAAAAATTTGAAGAGATTATAGTTGAAAACTTCCCTAATATGGGAAAGGAAATAGTTAATCAAGTCCAGGAAGCACAGAGAGTCCCATACAGGATAAATGCAAGGAGAAATACACCAAGACACATATTAATCAAACTGTCAAAAATTAAATACAAAGAAAACATATTAAAAGCAGCAAGGGAGGGCTTCCCTGGTGGCGCAGTGGTTGGGAGCCCGCCTGCCGATGCAGGGGACACGGGTTCGTGTCCTGGTCCGGGAAGATCCCACATGCCGCAGAGCGGCTGGGCCCATGAGCCATGGCCGTTGAGCCTGCGCGTCCAGAGCCTGTGCTCCGCAACGGGAGAGGCCACAACAGTGAGAGGCCCGCGTACCACAAGAAACAACAACAAAAAAAGCAGCAAGGGAAAAACAACAAATAACACACAAAGGAATCCCCATAAGGTTAACAGCTGATCTTTCAGCAGAAACTCTGCAAGCCAGAAGGGACCGGCAGGACATATTTAAAGTGATGAAGGAGAAAAATCCTGCAACCAAGATTACTGTACCCAGCAAGGATCTCATTCAGATTTGATGGAGAAATTAAAACCTTTACAGACAAGCAAAAGCTGAGAGAGTTCAGCACCACCAAACCAGCTTTACAACAACTGCTAAAGGAACTTCTCTAGGCAAGAAACACAAGAGAAGGAAAAGACCTACAATAACGAACCCAAAACAATTAAGAAAATGGGAATAGGAACATACATATCGATAATTACCTTAAATGTAAATGGATTAAATGCTCCCACCAAAAGACACAGATTAGCTGAATGGATACAAAAACAAGACCCATATATATGCTGTCTACAAGACACCCACTTCAGACCTAGGGACACATACAGACTGAATGTGAGGAGATGAAAAAAGATATTCCATGCAAATGGAAATCAAAAGAAAGCTGGAGTAGCAATTCTCATATCAGACAAAATAGACTTTAAAATAAAGACTATTAGAAGAGACAAAGAAGGACACTACATAATGATCAAGGGATCGATCCAAGAAGAAGATGTAACAATTGTAAATATTTATGCACCCAACATAGAAGCACCTCAATACATAAGGCAAATACTAACAGCCATAAAAGGGGAAATCGACAGTAACACATTCATAGTAGGGGACTTTAACACCCCACTTTCACCAATTGACAGATCATCCAAAATGAAAATAAATAAGGAAACACAAGCTTTAAATGATACATTAAACAAGATGGACTTAATTGATATTTGTAGGACATTCCATCCAAAAACAACAGAATACACATTTTTCTCAAGTGCTCATGGAACATTCTCCAGGATAGATCATATCTTGGGTCACAAATCAAGCGTTGGTAAATTTAAGAAAATTGAAATTGTATCAAGTATCTTTTCTGACCACAACGCCATGAGACTAGATATCAATTACAGGAAAAGATCTGTAAAAAATACAAACACATGGAAGCTAAACAATACACTACTTAATAACGAAGTGATCACTGAAGAAATCAAAGAGGAAATAAAAAAATACCTAGAAACAAATGACAATGGAGACACAACGACCCAAAATCTATGAGATGCAGCAAAAGCAGTTCTAAAAGGGAAGTTTATAGCAATACAATCCTACCTCAAGAAACAAGAAAAATCTCAAATAAACAACCTAACCTTGCACCTAAAGCAATGAAAGATGAACAAAAAAACCCCAAGGTTAGCAGAAGGAAAGAAATCATAAAAATCAGATCAGAAATAAATGAAAAAGAAATGAAGGAAATGATAGCAAAGATCAATAAAACTAAAAGCTGGTTCTTTGAGAAGATAAAAAAAATTGATAAACCATTAGCCAGACTCATCAAGAAAAAAAGGGAAAAGACTCAAATCAATAGAATTAGAAATGAAAAAGGAGAAGTAACAACTGACAATGCAGAAATACAAAAGATCATGAGAGATTACTACAAGCAACTCTATGCCAATAAAATGGACAACCTGGAAGAAATGGACAAATTCTTAGAAATGTACAACCTGCCAAAACTGAATCAGGAAGAAATAGAAAATATGAACAGACCAATCACAAGCACTGAAATTGAAACTGTGATTAAAAATCTTCCAACAAACAAAAGCCCAGGACCAGATGGCTTCACAGGCGAATTCTATCAAACATTTAGAGAAGAGCTAACACCTATCCTTCTCAAACTCTTCTAAAATATAGCAGAGGGAGGAACACTCCCAAACTCATTCTACGAGGCCACCATCACCTTGATACCAAAACCAGACAAGGATGTCACAAAGAAAGAAAACTACAGGCCAATATCACCGATGAACATAGGTGCAAAAATCCTCAACAAAATACTAGCAAACAGAATCCAACAGCACATTAAAAGGATCATACACCATGATCAAGTGGGGTTTATTCCAGGAATGCAAGGATTCTTTAATATATGCAAATCAATGTGATAAACCATATTAACAAATTGAAGGAGAAAAACCATATGATCATCTCAATAGATACAGAGAAAGCTTTTGACAAAATTCAACACCCATTTATGATAAAAACCCTGCAGAAAGTAGGCATAGAGGGAACTTTCCTCAACATAATAAAGGCCATATATGACAAACCCACAGCCAACATCGTCCTCAATGGTGAAAAACTGAAAGCATTTCCACTAAGATCAGGAACAAGACAAGGTTGCCCACTCTCACCACTCTTATTCAACATACTTTTGGAAGTTTTAGCCACAGCAATTAGAGAAGAAAAGGAAATAAAAGGAATCCAAATTGGAAAAGAAGTAAAGCTGTCACTGTTTGCAGATGACATGATACTATACATAGAGAATCCTAAAGATGCTACCAGAAAACTACTAGAGCTAATCAATGAATTTGGTAAAGTAGCAGGATACAAAATTAATGCACAGAAATCTCTGGCATTCCTATACAATAATGATGAAAAATCTGAAAGTGAAATCAAGAAAACACTCCCATTTACCATTGCAACAAAAAGAATAAAATACCTAGGAATAAACCTACCTAAGGAGACAAAAGACCTGTATGCAGAAAATTATAAGACACTGATGAAAGAAATCAAAGATGACACAAACAGATGGAGAGATATACCATGTTCTTGGACTGGAAGAATCAACATTGTGAAAATGACTCTACTACCCAAAGCAATCTACAGATTCAATGCAATCCCTATCAAACTACCACTGGTATTTTTCACAGAAGTAGAACAAAAAATTTCACAATTTGTATGGAGACACAAAAGACCCCGAATAGCCAAAGCAGTCTTGAGAATGAAAAACGGAGCTGGAGGAATCAGCCTCCCTGACTTCAGACTATACTACAAAGCTACAGTAATCAAGACAGTGTGGTACTGGCACAAAAACAGAAAGATAGATCAATGGAAAAGGATAGAAAGCCCAGAGATAAACCCACGCACATATGGTCACCTTATCTTTGATAAAGGAGGCAGGAATGTACAGTGGAGAACAGACAGCCTCTTCAGTAAGTGGTGCTGGGAAAACTGGACAGCTACATGTAAAAGTATGAGATTAGATCACTCCCTAACACCATACACAAAAATAAGCTCAAAATGGATTCAAGACCTAAATGTAAGGCCAGAAAGTATCAAACTCTTAGAGGAAAACATAGGCAGAACACTCTATGACATAAATCACAGCAAGATCCTTTTTGTCCCACCTCCTAGAGAAATGGAAACAAAAATTAACAAATGGGACCTAATGAAACTTCAAAGCTTTTGCACAGCAAAGGAAACCATAAACAAGGCCAAAAGACAACCCTCAGAATAGGAGAAAATATTTGCAAATGAAGCAATTGACAAAGGATTAATCTCCAAAATTTACAAGCAGCTCATGCAGCTCAATAACAAAAAACAAACAACCCAATCCAAAAATGGGCAGAAGACCTAAATAGACATTTCTCCAAAGAAGATATACAGACTGCCAACAAACACATGAAAGAATGCTCAACATCATTAATCATTAGAGAAATGCAAATCAAAACTACAATGAAATATCATCTCATACCAGTCAGAATGGCCATCATCAAAAAATCTACAAACAAGAAATGCTGGAGAGGGTGTGGAGAAAAGAGAACCTTCTTGCACTGTTGGTGGGAATGTAAATTGATACAGCCACTGTGGAGAACAGTATGGAGGTTCCTTCTACAAATAGAACTACCATATGACCCAGCAATCCCACTGCTGGGCATATACTCTGAAAAAACCATAATTCAAAAAGAGTCATGTGACAAAATGTTCATTGCAGCTCTATTTACAATAGCCCAGAGATGGAAACAACCTAAGTGTCCATCATCGGATGAATGGATAAAGAAGATGTGGCACATATATACAATGGAATATTACTCAGCCATAAAAAGAAAAGAAACTGAGCTATTTGTAATGAGGTGGAGAGACCTAGAGTCTGTCATACAGAGTGAAGTAAGTCAGAAAGAGAAAGACAAATACCGTATGCTAACACATATATATGGAATCTAAGAAAAAAAAATGTCATGAAGAACCTAGGGGTAAGACAGGAATAAAGACACAGACCTACTAGAGAATGGACTTGAGGATATGGGGAGGGGGAAGGGTAAGCTCTGACAAAGTGGGAGAGAGGCATGGACATATATACACTACCAAACGTAAGGTAGATAGCTAGTGGGAAGCAGCCACATAGCACAGGGTGATCAGCTCGGTGCTTTGTGACCACCTGGAGGGGTGGGATAGGGAGGGTGGGTGGGAGGGAGACGCAAGAGGGAAGAGATATGGGAACATATGTATATGTATAATGGATTCACTTTGTTATAAAGCAGAAACGAACACACCATTATAAAGCAATTATACTCCAATAAAGATGTAAAAAAAAAAAAAAAAAGCAAAAAAGAAAGCATGAAGCAGCTAAAGATCTCGCATTCCACAGCTAAGACCCTACGCAGTCAAAATAAAAATAAATTAATAAATAAATGGGTATAATTTAAATATCAGTTAGATATATACACACTACTATATATAAAATAGTCAACAAATTCCTACTGTATAGCACAGGGAACTCTACTCAATATTCTGTAATAACCTATATGAAAAGAAATCTGAAAAAGAATATATATATATATGTATAACTGAATAAGTTTGCTGTACACCTGAAACTAACACAACACTGTAAATCAACTATACTCAAATATAAAATAAAAAATTTTTTAAAGCAAAGAAAAATGTCAGATCCTCCCAAGTCTTAAAATATAAACCAATTACACAGCCTAGACAAATCATAAAACTTTGCAAGATTTCTGCCACCAAAGAATTTACCTTCTCTAACTCTTGTGCTGCATCTTCAGATGCTGTCCTTATTCGTCTCCAAGTCTCTCTTGGTGCAACGTTCAGACCTTTTAACAATTTCCACAAGAAATCCACTTACTCCAGATGTTTCATGAGCTGGGTAGAATTTTCTAAACATTTGGAGAGCGGGTCACATGGAAGAATCATATTATATATGGCAGAGCCTTATGCCAACTCCCTGGCTCTTTCCTTTCTTCCTTCTTATCTCCCCTCATGACAGCCCCCTCAGAAATAAGAAAACTCCTTCCCTTGTCATCCAGAAAGAAGCCTCACTTAGGCAGATGTAGTGGAACACGAAGCAGTGAACACGAAGTGAGGAGATGTGTGTTCTGATTTCAGGGCCACTAACATCATTTACTCTCTCTGGGCCTTCACTTCCTCATCCATGAAACAGGGCAAGAATTCCTCAATCACAGGGGTGACATGAGCACTAAAGATCTCCTATTTCAAAATACTTACCAAGTGCCTGGTACCTGGGGGGTTGCTCGTTATTAAGCCATTGTTTCTGGGCTCCAGTTTTCCCCTCCTCCTCACTCTACTTTCTGATACTGGGGCTGAGACTCTGCAAATGACACTTTTCCTTTGCCAGCTCTCTCCTTGTTAGGCTCTGCCTATCAGGGATGCCATAGGGAACTTGAGGGTTGGAGGAGGAAATGGCGACTTTCTCCTTTGTTTGCTTCTGGCTCCTATCAGCGTTGCCCCAGCAACACTCTTCACCCTCCAGCAGCTGCTGGTTCCAGCAGCACAGGTGGTTCTAGTTTGCTGCCCTTCCACACTCTTAAAACCAACCTCAATGTGACCACTCAGAAAGACAGCATTAGCCACCGGCACCTCCTCCTCAGGAGTCAGAATCCCAGCTCTGAGGGGCCTCTTCTCCGGGCTCCAAGTTCCATCGGAGTACACCCTGTCCCTCAGGGGCCGAGTCCCAGCTCTGCAGGCCCCTTCTGCAAACTTCTAAGTTTGTAATCCCAACATCTTCCCTTCGTTCCCTCATCCTTAGGGGAGGCAGCTGCCTCCTGCAGCTACGACCTTCATGATACCTCAGTTTACCCTTTTTGCCTGTGTAGTTCTCTTCTATCTGGGAAAAAGTTCTCTTTATATTAAATTCTCTTCACTGAAATAATGGCATGGTTTCTAGCTTCTGACAGGATTCTGTCTGATACGAAAAATACGTAAAAGATACTAGTTTCCTTCCAAAAAGTAAAATCTATCGTCTAAATACCAAGTTTTGCCACCAATAAGGAGATTCAAAAGGGCATGCCTATGGCTTTTGAAAACAATTTCCAAAGAAAATTTTCCAAGCTATTTTGGGCTCTGACAGCATTGTTGGAATAATCCTGAGCATTTGGAATAAGGAGTCAAAACATGTTTCTAGGGAAAGAAATGCAGAGTTAGACTAACTCCCATGGCAGAGCCGATGCACTATCTAGAGAGATGCCACCTGTGTAGACACCAGTGTAGATAAGGACAGGAAAGAGAGGAGGGAGACAGGGAAGAGCCCCATGAAACAGGTGCAGGATGTCACCTTTCCAGTAGTGAAACAGGTCTTGAACCAAAGTGGAGACGGGATTTAAAGGAACTTGAAAATGGCAGTTTAGTTAATGGGGCTTGAAAAATTTGATTTAAGTTAGTGGTGCTTAAAAAGTCTGAGGTGTGGGCTTCCCTGGTGGCGCAGTGGTTGAGAGTCCGCCTGCCGATGCAGCGGACACGGGTTCGTGCCCCAGTCTGGGAAGATCCCACATGCCGTGGAGCGGCTGGGCCCGTGAGCCATGGCCACTGAGCCTGCGCGTCCGGAGCCTGTGCTCCGCAACGGGAGAGGCCACAACAGTGAGAGGCCTGCGTACCGCAAAAAAAAAAAAAAAAAAAAAAAAGTCTGAGGTGACCATGCCTTAATAAGAAGTTGTACTTTGAAAGTACTGGCAATGACTTATATGGCAATTGGGATGGAAGTGAAAATAGTATTTTGTATGTATTTAATCAGTAAAGACAAATGGAAAGCCATAGCCCTCAGCGTGGGTGATCTTGCTCTCTAACAGGCACCTGCACAGAGTTGGTGCCGTGTATATAAGGCCAGATAATGATAGCTAGAAAGAGTCATAGTGATATGCATCTCCAGTGACCCAGTCATTCCATCACTAAAAATTAATCCTAAGGAAGTAAGTCAAAAGAATTTTTAAAAATCTATTTTGTGAAGATATTCATTGAAGTGTTATATATGAGTAAAAAATAACATCATATGATTAGTAAATAAAAGGAAAATAATTTTAAATGTATTTATATTCACTGGAGGAACAATTAAGTTATAACAATTGTGAAGAACATGTAAAAACACATGAAAGATTCTTGCGGTGTGATGGTAATTGGAATAAAATGAGGATATAAAGTGTCGAGGAGTTCAAGAAAGAAGTTTCAGGAACGTTACTCTTTGTTACCACAGGGATGAGCAAAGGGAGTGCTCTGGGAGTCTTGTGCCAGGCATAAAGCCAACAAAGGGTGGTTGAGGCAAGTTAGGATGGAGAAGCCATATATGAACCGCTGAATCCACAGTGTGGATTCTGTATAGGCTGGAATAGACCTATTGATCCTAAAGTAAAGAACCATCTTAATAATCTTCAGGAACGGTCTGTGTGTTTGACTAAAAACAATTTTGTTACAGACTGCAATCCCTCCCTTCTGTCGTAAAGCAGCAGAATTTTAATGTTACACTGAGGTCTTTCTCTCCTTGGGTCAGCACTGAAGGTGGTTTGGCTCAAGGAGAAGAAGGAAGGAGAGGGAACAAAGAGTGGGATCTGAGCCAGACAGAAAAGGCTTCTGTGAATGATTGAGTATATCTCAAGTTGGGAAGGAAGTGATAGACCTTGGAGTTAAACAGCTGGTCAGATGGAAAAAGCTGTAACAATTGACCGACCAATTAGTTAAAGAGACAATTGGCTGAAGGTGATGAGTTAAGCACCAAGTCTGGCCTCTGACCAAAGGGATTTTTCCAGGGCTTGTGTTTGACCTTCCAGGTCAAATCTGGACCTTCTGGGGGGGCCTTTGCTTGTTGTAGGAAGGCATGGAGGACTGATTTCCTGTGAACCTTAGAGACCTCCCAGAGTTCTAAAAGCTATATGGAGTTGGGCTGCCACATAAGGCACAGAAGTATTACTCCAAATAGAAGAGGGGATGAAGTGATGGTTACCAAGTATGGGGAGAAATCCAGTTTTCCTGGTGATATTTGCTATAACTGCAGAAAATCTATGAGGGTCAATTTGTTGATCGAGATTATCTATCAGCCTTTAGAGATGGAGAATAACCAGAGTTGGAAGTTCCCATAGGAATAGGCTGGATTTGTTGCTTGCTGAGGGATGGAGATGAAGAAACACACCTGAGTGAGGGACCTGCCATCTCATGACAAAACACTCATTTGTCCAGCAAGTATTTTCTGAGCCCCTGTTCTACAGGAGGCCCACATTCCATTAGGGGAAATAAAAACAGAGACAATTCCAATAGAGGGTAACTGTTTTTTATAATCGAATTATCATGGCTTCAGAAAGAAAAGAATGGTTAAGTGTTTTAGGAGGGATCTGGGGGGAAGATTTCTAGAAGAGATGCCATCTGAGCTAAGTTTATAAATAAGAGTAAACATTTTCAACTTGAACTGTATTGGAGAGAATAAAAGGGAGTTTTGTGTAGCTGGAATGTTTAATATGACAGAGAAGGACAGGAAATGATGTCAGAGATGTGGTCCTGGTCAAGGTCATGATGGGTCTTAAATGCAAAGCTAAGGAATTTGACTTTATCTAGATATTGAGAAACACTGAATAGTTTTAAGCACAGTAAAGAGGTGATTAAAGTTGCATTTTAGAAAAAGGACTCTGTTGTCTGTTTGGGGGAAGGAATAGAGTGGGACAAGTCTAGAGGCAGGGGAAGTAAGCAGGGGACTCTTCTAAGAGTCAAGGCAAAAGATAATAAGCACTTGAATTAAGGCAGTGGCCACGTCAAGGGCAACCTTGCCTTTCCCCCTGCCCTTCTTTCCCCGGATACAGATGATGTACACCTTCCTCCCAACTCTAGCAGTCACCCCAGAATCAGACAGCTGCCTGTCTGCTCTAGGCTTGCTGCCAGTGGTCTGGCTCTGGCTCAGAGGATGGATGCCAGCATGTGGAGGGGTCACGTGATGGGACAAAGAAGAACAGGCTTGGGAGTCAGAGGAGGAATTCAGATCCCATTGCCACTCTGTTACAGACTGAATTGTGTCTCCCCTCTTGCCAAATTCATATGTTCAAGCCCTAACCCCCAATGTGACTCTGTTTGGAGCTAGGACCCATAGGGAGGTAATTAAGGTTAAATGAAGTCATAACAGTGGGACCCTAATCCGATAAGATTGGTGACCTTATAAGAAGAGGAGGAGACACCAGAGATCTTTTCCTCTCCCCACTTGAGCCCTGTGAGGGCTCAGAAAGAAGGTGGCCATCTGCAAGTGAGGAAGAGAGGGCTCACCAGACAC
Organism: Delphinus delphis; assembly: GCF_949987515.2. Classification (NCBI taxonomy): domain Eukaryota; kingdom Metazoa; phylum Chordata; class Mammalia; order Artiodactyla; family Delphinidae; genus Delphinus; species Delphinus delphis. The sequence continues at coordinate 68,761,350 of NC_082690.1, read as the reverse complement.
CAACACTGCTGGCACCTTACTCTTGGACTTCCAGCCTCCAGAACTGTGAGGAAATAAATTTCTGTTGCTTAAGCCATGGTAGAGTGGTAGAATATGCTACCCCAAAATATACTACTTTGGCATAAGGATTATTTTTAGCTGAAAGCAGTCGAGAATAAGCAGATACAAGAAAAGAGCTCTCTGTTTCCCCTATTTGCCTAAAAATAGGACATAAATTTCCTCCCTATTCTACCAGGAAGGACAAAAGTTAATCATCGGAGACAACTTTAATCCCTCACCAGCCTAGAGATGGCACCAGAGGAATCTACATAAGCAAACTTCACTAACTAGCCTTTGTGTACCATTAGTTCCCTCTGTATTTGCCTTCGCACAATTTCTTGTTCCTAGAGACTCAAGGTTCTTTTCCTTTGTCTTGTGATCTCTCTAAAAATGCATTGTTCCTTTGCTAAAATGGTATGTAAGCCTAAATTCTAACCCACCCTTTGGGTTACTGATCTCTGACTGCTCCCATATGTAAATGTAACAAACTTCTGCTTTTCTCTTGTAAATCTGTCTTTTGTCAGCCCAGTTCAAGCAGTCCCCAGGCACAGAACCTAAGAGGGTTGTAGGAAAAAGACTTTTTACTCACCTATACCACCCAGTCTCTGATGCACTGCTGTGGCAGCCTGAGGTCATACAGACTCTTCGCAGCTAAGTCTCTTAAACAAATCATTTAAGCTGACAGCCTCAGCTTCCTTATCTCTAAAACGAAAATGGTAAGTTGATAATAATCTTAACTTTATAGGACTCGTGAGGGTGAAATGAGTTGTACGATTAGCAAATGAAGGTATTTGAAAGCTCTTTGTAAATTGTGCACTAAAATAAAATAATAAATATTCCTTCCATGAGTGCCCTAGATTGATAAAAGATTAAAATATTTTCAATCACAGCACTAATTTAATTATTGTATTGAACCATAATATGTCTCCTGGATATATTTAAATGTGTACCATTAGCCAATAATCAAAAGCTAATTGATCACAGATGTGTAAAGGGCTTTCCATTCAAATTCAAGGATGGTAACCAACGCCAATAAAACCATTTGGGGAATTTCTATGTTATCATTTAAGAAAGCACAGAATTCCAAATGTATGAAGTACTCCAAATACAGCCTAAGTAAGAGATTTCTTGAAATGTTTAACATCTGTAGACACATTCTGAAACAGGAGTCTTCAACATTCATTTTGTTTTACTAATATATATATTTTTTAATTAATTAATTAATTTTATTTTTGCTGTGTTGTGTCTTCGTTCCTGTGAGAGGGCTTTCTCTAGTTGTGGCAAGCGGGGGCCACTCTTCATCGCGGTGCGCGGGCCTCTCACTATCGCGGCCTCTCTTGTTGTGGAGCACAGGCTCCAGACGCGCAGGCTCAGTAGCTGTGGCTCACGGGCCTAGTTGCTCCGCGGCATGTGGGATCCTCCTAGACCAGGGCTCGAACCCGTGTCTCCTGCATTAGCAGGCAGATTCTCAACCACTGCACCACCAGGGAAGCCCTACTAATATTTTTGTTAGATGGAAATTATCTATTAATAAGCATGGACAGAAAGATAATCACACAGAAAGTATATTTGTAACTTATATAAATATTCCTTTTATCTTAGGGTCTTAAGAGTGTTTCTCAACTTTTTTTCATTATTGCCCCTAAGTAGCCTTTTAGACACTTTTTCCCTAATATCCGCAATGAAATTGTAATACCACCAATATGTTGTATGTATGTATACTATTTATATGTATGTGCTTTATACATAAAGCACATAACCAAGCACCCATTTTCACTCCCTTGGGGTGATATTGCCCCTGTCAAGAATGCATGGCCTTCAGATGATGTATACAATAAAACATCTAATTGGTCTTCACAATAAAGCTGATGGAAAATGCATTCAATGTGAGACATGAACCCATTTCTCAAAGGGCATACCTGGACATAAGAAAGCAAACATGGCTGGAGGGGCCTGGTTTGAAGCCAAGCTGTAGTTACCCCCAGAGCTGCATATGACTAGCCTTAGAGGGAACTGTCTACTGAGAACCTGTTTGCATGAGGAGGCCAGGAGACTTCTGGAAAAGAGCACAAGTTTGGTTTAGAGACAGCGAGCCAGTGGGAGAGGTGAACAGAGACCTGAGCCCAGCATGGGGTCTGTCTGTAGCTTGCCCTTCATCCCAAAGGGCTCATGCTGAATCCTAAAGCAAAGGAGCTGTAACATAAAAAAAATAAAAACTGAAATATCCTACATACCCTCCCCCACCTCCCCCCCACCACCCCCCACCACCCCCACCCCCCCGCCCCGTCCCCATGGCATGCTGAGCAGCAAGGCACCTGCAACAGCAGTGCAGGGACTATGTGCGTACAACTGGTGGGAGGGCTCTCATGGCTACTGCAGGTGACTTGTAACTATTGTCATCATGCCAGTCTCAGCTCCCCTCTGCTCGTGGCCCGGGAGCCCTGGATCATACCCATATTACAATGGATGTTGATATGCCCGCCCAGTAGCATTCAACATCTCAGCATATCATTCAAAGTTCTTCATGAGAGAGGTTGAGCCTCTTTTGGGCTCTGGTGTTGAAGTCAGTTAGACTCAGGTTTGATTAAGCAACTTCCCCAAGATCAGCAGCAGAACTGAATTCAAATCCACATCTTCTGACTCGTAGTTCCTTGTTCTATGATATCATGTTTTCTGTCTCTGATACTGAAGCAGACTTGAGGGTTGAGGAATAGTAGAGTCAACCTGTTTTAGGAAGACCTTTGAGGGGAGAATGGAGATATTCTGTGCTCATAGGATTGGTGTTAGGGAGTGAAAAGGTGGTAGCAGCGATTGTCCTTCTACATACCTAGAGGGCTGCCATCCTTTCCACAGATGAGGGGCCTGAAGCCTCCTCTGACCTCTACTGATCTGTATTCTCATCCTTCCCAACCCCAGTCCTACACACACACACACACACACACAATTCAGGTAAAATCCAAGAAAGAAAACACCTTTGAGCAAACATCAGTCATCAACTAGGATAAAGCTGAACTCACTTCCCAGCACAGGCATTAAGGGACCTGCTTCAATGAAAAGATCAGGCTTGTGATGAACCCAATAATGGCAGCTCCAAAAAAAACAGCCATCCTATTTTTCTCATTTTGGGAACGATGGATAATAACTTTTGAACTTCCCAAGGGATAAGAAAAGCTGAAGTTCATTTATATTTGCTTTTTGCTGTGATGATCCTTTAACTCATCTTAGATTGTTGCATGTTTTGTCCTTTCCCATGGGTAGCATCCCCACGACCAGAATCTGCCTCCACTTGGTAGCAGCAATTAATTAAAAATTGACTTAAGCTCAGTGGCCAGTGAACTCAGCCTCAGTCTCACCAAGACCAAGGAAAGAAACACACTTAGGATAAGAAGCTTCTGACTGTAAAAGAGAAAGCATATTTCTTAACAAATGTCACAAAATAATGACTTGAGGGTTAGAGTGCTTGTGCAAAGCTTGTGCTTGGGGACTTCGTAAGAAATGCTGACATCTCTGTAATGCTAGCTTAGGAATCAAAGCCCAGCAGTATTTCCTCCTGGAACAATTATCTACTTTCTTTGTATGTTTAGGAGACAATTAAGCAAGAGCAGCAGAAGACACTGTCCCCAGGACCCTCAAAGGGTGAGCTGTGTAAACAGACATTTCAAGGTGGGAGAAATGCCCAGGTCAAGAAAAGTCTTATCTGGAGAGTGTGCCAGCTGGGACCACACCCCCGGTAGGTATGGACTGGTTTAGATATCCCTCTCCAAGAGAGTAGAAGTTTCTGTTTGCCCGCCTGGGCACCAGGATTGTGACTCTACATAGAGACTGGGTTGCTCTCCTAAATGACCCTTTTTATCAGTCATTGATTCAACAAGCATTTATTGGATGTTTTCTCTGCCAGGTACTGAGATAATAATGGTCCAGCTAACATAGTTAGTAAGTCCAAGGCCTTGTGCCAACCACCTTACATGCATTACCCAGTTAATCCTCAGGATAATGCTAATTGGTTGCTATTTTCCCTATTTTACAGTTGAAGTCCCTGAAGCCTGGTGAGTCTATGTAATTTGCTCAAGGTCACAGTGATAGTGGCAGAGAGGGGATTCGAATCCAGGCATCTGATTGGAGAGCCCATGTCCTTAACCACTTTGCTAGAATGAGAACAACCACTTAGGTCTATTAAGGATACCTATTTACTAAGGCATGACTGTTCCCCATTCCCCCTGCTCCTTGCCAGGGAGCTCAGAGTCCCATTGGGAAGAGTCAAGGCAATAATATCTCAATACTGTCAGGTAAGAGCTATTATAGTATGTATGTAGCATGTATGTTGTTCAAGATACACATGTGACACCAAATGCACAAGTAACAAAAGAAAAAAAAACTATCAACTGGACTTCATCAAAAATAAACTTTTGTGCTTCAAAAGACATCATCAAGATAGTGAAAAGACAATCCATAGAATGGGAAAATTTTTTTTGCAAATTATACATCTGTGACTTATATCTAGAATATGTTGATAACTCTTTGTATTAAGAGTTCAAATAACATAATGATAAAATGATATATCAAACAATAAGAAGACAAATGACCCTATCAAAAAGTGTGCAAAGGAACCAAATAGACATTTCTCCAAAGAAGATGTATAACTGACTGAATAAACACATGAAATGATGCTTACCATCATTAGCCATCAAGGAAATGTAATCAAAACTGCAGTGAGATACACCTTCACACCCACTAGGATGGCTACAATAAAAAAGATAACAAGAGATGGCGAGGATGTAGAGACATCGGAGCCCTCGTATACTGCTACGTAAAACGATGCAGCTGCTTTAGAAAAACTGTTTGACAGTTTCTTCAAGGTTAAACACAGAGTTACCACCTGACCCAGTTTTTGGATACACAAAAACTCGTGCAGAGCATCTAAACATTCATATGCATATGTTACCATTTAAGTAGCCAAAAGGTGGAAACAATGCAAATGTCCATCAAATATTGGATAAAACATGTTTATCCATAAAATAGAATATTGTTTGGCAATAAAAATAAGTGAAGTACTGATATGTGCTACAATATGGATGAAATTAGATCACACATATTGTATTATCCCATTTATACCCATATCCAGAAGAGGCAAATCCATAAAGACAGAAAGTAGAATAGTGATTGCTAAAGTTAGAGACTGTTGGAGGAAATGGAGAGTGACAGAATCAGCACAGTGTTTCCTTTGTGGGCAATAAAAATGTTCTAAAATTAATTGTAGTGATGATTGCACAGCTCTGCGAATATACTGAAAACCATTGAATTACATACTTTAAATGGGTGAGTCGTATGGTATGTGAATTATATCTCAATCAAGCAGTTTTTTAAAAAAGATACACTGGTAACAAACAGAATGCAGCAATCAGCTGGGAATGCCTGCATTCAGCAAAACGTGCTGGGGTGCCGGGTGCCATGCTGGGTGAGCGGCGATACAGAAGTGAATTGAGGGGGGTGCTTCAAGATGGCAGAAGAGTAAGATGTGGAGATCACCTTTCTCCCCACAAATACATCAAAAATACATCTACACGTGGAACAACTCCTACAGAGCACCTACTGAACGCTGGCAGAAGACCTCAGACTTCCCAAAAGGCAAGGAACTTCCCACGTACCTGGGTAGGGCAAAAGAAAAAAGAATAAACAGAGACAAAAGGATAGGGACGGGACCTGCACCTCTGGGAGGGAGCTGTGAAGGAGGAAAACTTTCCACATACTAGGAAGCCTCTTCACTGGCGGAGACTGGGGATGGTGGTGGGGAAGCTTCGGAGCCGTGGAGGAGAGTGCAGCAACATGAGTGCAGAGGGCAAAGCGGAAAGATTCCTACACAGAGGATCAGTGCTGACCAGCACTCACCAGCCCGAGAGGCTTGTCTGCTCACCTGCCAGGGCCGGTGGGGGCTGGGAGCTGAGGCTTGGGCTTCAGAGGTCAGATCCCAGGGAGAGGACTGGGGTTGGCTGCGTTAACACAGCCTGAAGGGGGCTAGTGCGCCACAGCTAGCTGGGAGGGAGTCCAGGAAAAAGTCTGGACCTGCCTAAGAGGCAAGAGACCATTGTTTCAGGGTGCGCAAGGAGAGGGGATTCAGAGTACTGCCTAAATGAGCTCCAGAGACGGGCGCGATCTGTGGCTATCAGCGCAGACCCCAGAGACGGGCATGAAACGCTAAGGCTGCTGTTGCAGGCACCAAGAAGCCTATGTGCAAGCACAGGTCACTATCCACACTGCCCCTCCCGGGAGCCTGTGCAGCCCATCACTGCTGTGATCCAGGGACAGCTTCCCTGAGAGAACATACGGTGCACCCCAGACTGTTGCAATGTCATGCCGGCCTCTGCCGCTGCAGGCTCGCCCCGCATTCCGTACCCCTCCCTTTCCCAGGCCTGAGTGAACCAGAGCCCCCTAATCAGCTGCTACTTTAACCCTGTCCTGTTTGGGTGGGGAACAGACGCTCTCAGGCGACCTACATGTAGAGGTGGGGCCAAAACCAAAGCTGAACCCCAGGAGCTGTGCGAACAAAGGAGAGAAAGGGAAATCTCTCCCAGCAGCCTCAGGAGCAGTGGATTAAATCCCCACAGTCAACTTGATGTACTCTGCATCTGTGGAATACCTGAATAGACAACGAATCATCCCAAAATTGAGGCGGTGGACTTCGGGAGCAACTGTAGACTTGGTGTTTGCTGTCTGTGACTGACTTGTTTCTGATTTTTATGTTTAATTTACTATAGTTTTTAGCGCTTGATATCATTGGTGGATTTGTTTACTGGTTTGGTTGCACTCTTCTTTTTTTATTACTTTTAAAAAATGTTTTTATCTTAATAATTATTTTTTAATTTTAATTATTTTATTTTATTACTTTTTTTTTTCTTCCTTCTTTTCTCCTTGTTCTTCTGAGTCATGTGGCTGATAGGGTCTTGATGCTCTGGCCTGGTGTCAAGCCTGAGCCTCTGAGGTGGAAGAGCTGAGTTCAGGACATTGGACCACCAGAGATCTCCCAGCCCCACATAATATCAATTGGTGGGAGCTCTCCCAGAGATCTCCATCTCAAAGCTAAGACCCAGCTCCACTGAACAGCCCACAAGCTGCAGGGTTGGACACCCCATGCGAAACAACTAACAAGACAGGAACACAACCCCACCCATTAGCAGAGAGGCTGCCGAAAATCATACTAAGTTCACAGACACCCCAAAACACACCACCAGACACGATCCTGCTCACCAGAAAGACAAGATCCAGCACCACCCACCAGTACACAGGCACCAGTCCCCTCCATCAGGAAGCCTACACAAGCCCCTGAATCAACCTTACCCACTGGGGGCAGACACCTAAAACAACAGGAACTATGAACCTGTAGCCCATGAAAAGAGGACCCCAAACACAGTTAAGTTAAGCAAAATGTGACGACAGAGAAATATGCAGCAGATGAAGGAGTAAGGTAAAAACCCACCAGACCAAACATATGAACAGGAATTGGGCAGTCTACCTGAAAAAGAATTCAGAGTAATGATAGTAAAAACGATGCAAAATCTTGGAAATAGAATAGAGAAAATACAAGAAACGTTTAACAAGGACTTATAAGAACTAAAGAGCAAACAAACAATGATGAATGACACAATAAATGAAATTTAAAATTCTCTAGAAGGAATCAATAGCAGAATAACTGAGGCAGAAGAACGGATAAGTGATCTGGAAGATAAAATAGTGAAAATAACTACTGCAGAGCAGAATAAAGAAAAAAGAATGAAAAGAATGGAGGACAGTCTCAGAGACCTCAGGCACAACATTAAACACACCAACATTCGAATTATAGGGCTCCCAGAAGAAGTAGAGAAAAAGAGAGGGTCTGAGAAAATATTTGAAGAGATTATAGTTGAAAATTTCCCTAACATGGGAAAGGAAAGAGTCAGCCAACTCCAGGAAGAACAGAGAGTCCCAGGCAGGATAAACCCAAGGAGAAACATGCCGAGACACACAGTAATCAAATTGACAAAAATTAAGGACAAAGAAAAATTATTAAAAGCAACAAGGGAAAAATGACACATAACATACAAGGGAACCCCCATAAGGTGAACAGCTGATTTCTCAGCAGAAACAGCAAGCCAGAGAGAGTGGCAGGACATATTTAAAGTGATGAAAGGGAAAAACCTACAACCAACATTACTCTACCCAGCAAGGATCTCATTCAGATTTGACAGAGAAATCAAAAGCTTTACAGACAAGCAAAGGCTAAGAGAATTCAGCACCACCAAACTAGCTCTACAACAAATGCTAAAGGAACTTCTCTAAGTGGGAGACACAAGAGAAGAAAGGACCTAAAAAACAAGCCCAAAACAATTAAGAAAATGGTAATAGGAACATACATATTGATAATTACCTTAAATGTGAATGGATTAAATGCTCCAACCAAAAGACACAGGCTGGCTGAATGGATACAAAAACAAGATCTGTATATATGCAGTCTACATGAGACCCACTTCAGACCTAGGGACACATACAGACTGAAAGTGAGGAGATGAAAAAAGATATTCCATGCAAATGGAAATCAAAAGAAAGCTGGAGTAGCAATTCTCATATCAGATAAAACAGACTTTAAAATAAAGACTATTACAAGACACAAAGAAGGACACTACATAATGATCAAGGGATTGATCCAAGAAGAAGATATAACATTTGTAAATATTTATGCACCCAACATAGAAGCACCTCAATACATAAGGCAAATGCTAAGAGACATAAAAGGGGAAATCAACAGTAACACAATAATAGTAAGGGACTTTAACACCCCACTTCCACCAGTGGACATACCATCCAAAATGAAAATAAATAAGGAAACACAAGCTTTAAATGACACATTAAACAAGATGGACTTAATTGATATTTATAGGACATTCCATTCAAAAACAACAGAATACACTTTCTTCTCAAGTGCTCATGGAACATTCTCCAGGGTAGATCATATCTTGGGACACAAATCAAGCCTTGGTAAATTTGAGAAAATTGAGGTCATATCAAGTATCTTTTCGACCACAATGGTATGAGGCTAGATATCAGTTACAGGAGAAAAAACTGTAAAAAATACAAACACATGGAGGCTAAACAATACACCACTAAATAACCAAGAGATCACTAAAGAAATCAAAGAGAAAATCAAAAAATACCTAGAAACAAATGACAATGAAAACACGATGACCCAAAACTTATGGGATGCAGTAAAAGCAGTTCTAAGAGGGAAGTTTATAGCAATATAATCCTACGTCAAGAAACAAGAAAAATCTCAAATAAACGACCTAAATTTTCACCTAAAGCAATTAGAGAAAGAAGAACAAAACAACCCCAAAGTCAGCAGAAGGAAAGAAATCATAAAGATCTGATCAGAAATAAATGAAAAAGAAATGAAGGAAACGATAGCAAAGATCAATAAAACTAAAAGCTGGTTCTTTGAGAAGATAAACAAAATTGACAAACCACTAGCCAGACTCATCAAGAAAAAAAGGGAGAAGACTCAAATCAACAGAATTAGAAATGAAAAGGGAGAAGTAACAACTGACACTGCAGAAATACAAAGAATCTTGAGGAATTACTACAAGCAACTATATGCCAATAAAATGGACAACCGGGAAGAAATGGACAAATTCTTAGAAAAGCTCAGCCTTCCAAGACTGAACCAGGAAGAAATAGAAAATATAAACAGACCAATCGCAACCACTGATATTGAAACTGTGATTAAAAATCTTCCAACAAACAAAAGCCCAGGACCAGATGGCTTCACAGGCAAAGCCATCAAACATTTAGAAAAGACCTAACACCTATCCTTCTCAAACTCTTCCAAAATATAGCAGATGGAGGAACACTCCCAAACTCATTCTACAAGGCCACCATACCAAAACCAGACAAAGATGTCCCAAAAAAAGAAAACTACAGACCAATATCACTGATGAACATAGATGTAAAAATCCTCAACAAAATACTAGCAAACAGAATCCAACAGCCATTAAAAGGATCATACACCATGACCAAGTGAGGTTTATCCCAGGAATGCAAGGGTTCTTCAATATATGCAAATCAATCAATGCACTACACCATATTAACAAACTGAAAGATAAAAACCATATGATAATCTCAATAGATGCAGAAAAAGCTTTTGACAAAATTCAACACCCATTTATGATATAACCTCTCCAGAAAGTAGGCATAGAGGGAACTTACTTAAACATAATAAAGGCCATATACGACAAACCCACAGCAAACATCATTCTCAATGGTAAAAAACTGAAACCATTTCCTCTAAAATCAGGAACAAGAGAAGGATGCCCACCCTCACCTCTATTATTCAACAGAGTTTTGGAAGTTTCGGCCACAGCAATCAGAGGAGAAAAAGAAATAAAAGGAATCCAAATCAGAAAAGAAGAAGTAATGCTGTCACTGTTTGCAGATGACATGATATGATATACAGAGAATCCTAAAGATGCTACCAGAAAACTATTAGAGCTAATCAATGAATTTGGTAAAGTAGTAGGATATAAAATTAATGCACAGAAATCTCTTGCATTCCTATACACTAATGATGAAAAATCTGAAAGAGAAATTAAGGGAACACTCCCATTTACCATTGCAAAAAAAAAAGAATAAAATACCTAGGAATAAACCTGCCTAAGGAGACAAAAGACCTGAATGCAGAAAACTACAAGACACTGATGAAAGAAATCAAAGATGACACAAATGGATGGAGAGATATACCATGTTCTTGGACTGGAAGAATCAACATTGTGAAAATGACTATACTACCCAAAGCAATCTACAGATTCAATGCAATCCCTATCAAACTACCAATGGCATTTTTCACAGAACTAGAACAAAAAATTTCACAATTTGTATGGAAACACGAAAGGCCCCAAATAGCCAAAGCAATCTTGAGAAAGAAAAACAGAGCTGGAGGAATCAGCCTCCCTGACTTCAGACTATACTACAAAGCTACAGTAATCAAGACAGTGTGGTACTGGCACAAAAACAGAAATATAGATCAATGGAATAGGATAGAAAGCCCAGAGATAAACCCACACACATATGCTCACCTTATCTTTATAAAGGAGTCAAGAATATACAATGGAGAAAAGACAGCCTCTTCAATCAGTGGTGCTGGGAAAACTGGACAGCTACATGAAAAAGAATGAAATTAGAACACTTCCTGACACCATACACAAAAATAAACTCAAAATGGATTAAAGACCTAAATGTAAGGCAGACACTATAAAACTGTTAGAGGAAAACATAGGCAGAATACTCTATGACATAAATCACAGCAAGATCCTTTTTGACCCACCTCCTAGAGAAATGGAAATAAAAACAAAAATAAACAAATGGGACCTAATGAAACTTCAAAGCTTTTGCACAGCAAAGGAAACCTTAAACAAGATGAAAAGACAGCCCTCAGAATGGGAGAAAATATTTGCAGACGAAGCAACTGACAAAGGTTTAATCTCCAAAATATGCAAGCAGCTCATGCAGCTCAATAACAAAAAACAAACAACCCAATCCAAAAATGGGCAGAAGACCTAAATAGACATTTCTCCAAAGAAGATATACAGATTGCCAACGAACACATGAAAGGACACTAAACATCACTAATCATTAAAAAATGCAAATCAAAACAATGAGGTATCACCTCATGCCAGTCAGAATGGCCATCATCAAAAAATCTACTAACAATAAATGCTGGACAGGGTGTGGAGAAAAGGGAACCCTCTTGCACTGTTGGTGGGAATGTAAATTGATACCACCACTATGGAGAACAGTATGGAGGTTCCTTAAAAAACTAAAAATAGATCTACCATATGACCCAGCAATCCCACTACTGGGCATATACCCTGAGAAAACCATAATTCAAAAAGAGTCATGTACCACAATGTTCATTTCAGCTCTATTTACAATAGCCAGGACATGGAAGCAACCTAAGTGTCCATCGACAGATTAATGGATATAGAAGATGTGGCACATATATACAATGAAATATTCCTCAGCCATAGAAAGAAACGGAATTGAGTTATTTGTAGTGAGGTGGATGGACCTAGAGTCTGTCATACAGAGTGAAATAAGTCAGAAAGAGAAAAACAAATACCGTATGCTAACACATATACATGGAATCTAAAAAAAACCCAAAACAAACAGGTTCTGAACATCCTAGGGGCAGGACAGGAATAAATATGCAGATATAGAGAATGGACTTGAGGACATGGGGAGTGGGAAGGGTAAGCTGGGACAAAGTGAGAGAGCAGCCCTGACATATATAAACTACCAAATGTAAAAGAGCTAGCTAGTGGGAAGTAGCTGCATCGCAAGGGGAGATCAGCTCAGTGCTTTGTGACCACCTACAGGGGTGGGATAGGGAAGGTGGGAGGAAGATGCAAGAGGGAGGCGATATGGGGATATATGTATACATATAGCTGATTCACTTTGTTATACAGCAGAAACTAGCACACCATTGTAAAGCAATTATACGCCAGTAAAGATGTTAAAAAAAGAAAAAAAGATATGTTGAAATCCTCACCCCCAAGAGTGCAATCATCCTTGGAAATAGGGTCATTGTAGATGTAATTAGTTAAGGTGAGGTCATACTGGAGAAGGGCAGACTCCCTAATCCAACATGACTGGCATCCTCATAAAAAGAACGCCCTGTGAAGATGAAGGCAGATATTGGGGTACTGTGTCTACAAGCCAAGGAACATCAAAGAAGAAGCATGGAACAGGATTCTTTCTCATACCCTCAGAAGGAACCAACGCTGCCAACACTGTGATCTCAGACTTCTAGCCTCCAGAACTGTGAGAGAATAAATTTCTGTTGTCTTAGGCACCCAGTGTGTGGTACTTCGTTATGGCAGCCCTAGAAAACTGATACATCATCCAAGCACACTTTATGGGAGATGATGCCTTGGCCAATGGACTTTGCACATCCTGGACCACGAAGTGCAAGCATCATTCAGTCCCTATATGTCCCTTAGTTCTGTTTCCAGGCTTACCAAGTTATAGATAATTATGATACTCACCCCCTCCCCAACCCAGGGAAAAGATTTTTTAGCACAAGCATGCCAGCCCATTGCCTCTCAGGGCCTGAGCTCTCCTGAACATTGACAAGGGAGAATCTCTGTCTCAGAGCAGAGATCCAGACCCAGCTGGCCTCACCTTAGGCTGGTGGTTTCCCAAGTGTGCACAGAGTGTACAAGGCAAGGGATGAACAAGATCTTCCACTGGGGGAGAAGGAAGGATATATTAGACATTCTTTAGAATTTCTTTTAAATTAGAAATAAATTTTAATAGTATTTAATGCGTGATTTGACAAGAAAACCCATAAATAACTCATGAATAAATATTCATGTGTTGTGGGTGTGTGCTTCAAAACAGTTGCAGTGATAGGACTTGGTGGTCACTGCCTTACACATGGCCTTAGATAATATCACTGCCGTTTTTCTGATTCATAATTCATAAAAGACCTTAAGTGTCAGGCTAAGGGATCTGGTTTCTATCCTGTGGGCTGTGAAAGACCTCGGAAGGTTTTAAGTGGGAAACACACAGTAGCAATTCTGCGGGGAGGTTAACGGCATAATAATTAGTGTGGATTCTGGAACCAGCTGAATTATTTACTAGCTGTAATATTTCCTACCAGTTTAACCTTGGGCAAGTTATTTAGCCTCTTCAAGTCTCTGTTTCCTCATCTGTAAAACGAGGATAATAAGAGTAACCACCTCTTTATATATATATATAAATTTATTTTATTTATTTATTTATTTTTGGCTGTGTTGGGTCTTCATTGCTGTGCATGGGCTTCTCTCCGTTGCAGTGTGCAGGCTTCTAATTGCGGTGGCTTCCCTTTGCAGAGCACGGGCTCTAAGCGCTCGGGCTTCAGTAGTTGTGGCACACGGGCTCAGTAGTTGTGGCTTGTGGGCTCTAGAGCACAGGCTCAGTAGTTGTGGCAAACGGGCTTAGTTGCTCTGCGGCATGTGGGATTTTCCCGGACCAGGGATCGAACCCATGTCCCCTGCATTGGCAGGTGGATTCTTAACCACTGCACCACCAGGGAAGCCCAAGAGCAACCACTTCTTGATGTTGTAGTAAGGAATGAGAGAAAAAGAACATTCAGAGCACCTCCTGCAGGGCAACTGGCACATGGCAGCCATCAATAGTGGTATGATTCTATTCTAGGATATCACTCTCTTACCTCTCAATGTAAGATTCAGACCCCAAGTTGCTATGTTCTAGAACTAGCTCTTCGAATAGAGGTGGAAGCTGCCTAAAAAGCAATATTTGACGATCCATCCTCAGGTTTACTCAGTCCTGGGCATGATGGCTTTGAAGGCCTCTGGTAACATGCAAAGGCATACCTGGAAGGTGTAAGCCATTATATGCATCATTTGTGTACAAGATTTAAATCCAGGTCACCTCAGGCCAGTGTACCATTATTATTAATAATGGTACACTGTCATTATTCTAATGTGGTAGGCTCTAAAACTAGTTTCTCCTGAAGTGCTTTATATTTTTTACTTCCAAATAGTTTTACTTGCCAGTTTAACATCACAGTCTTGCGCTGTACCTGCCCCTACCACGAATCATCGTTAATTGGATTTGGGAATCCAAAAGAAAAATGACAGGTAGTGTTATGTTCTTAGCCACTCGGTCTCTAACTGGTTTTAAAATTGCATTCCTCTCCCCGTTGGAAAATCCAAGTCATTTTCTCAGTTTAAGAAAGAGTATTTGCAGGTGCTGAATTTGTTCTTGTAGCTCCAAATCTGAGGGGTCCTCTGGCAGATTACATTCCAGAGCACCATCTCCTGGCCAAAGTAATGAAAAGAAAATGAAAGAATAAGCAGGTGCCTAAATAGTCTTGTGCCTTTAATCAGCAGCTTAACTACTTAACCATGAGAATGAGCTTCCCCGGGCTAATGAGAGCCGCCCAATTTGCAGAAACCGGGTGTTTATTTTTGTAGCACAATTTTCCAGCTGCCTGCATCCTGTGTCCTTTACAGTGTGTGGCATCTGCTTATGCTGTGTTGTTGGTGTATATAGTTTTGTTTAAAGGCTCCTCCTGGATGCTGAGAGGCAGAGCACAAGTTAGGTCACCCAGGTTTGAAAATTGGATTCAGGGATCCAGAAAAATTCCTGGGTTCAGCCTATCAGGAACCAGGAATCAGATTCAAGTCTCTTTATATTTCGATACTAGACCAAAAAAAAAAAAAGTGATAAGACAGGTTGAACTTTGATGCTACTGTATAAAAGCAAGGAAAATCAATGAGAACTGAAGCAATGTGGTCCAGGCTCAGCACATCTAGAGCTATCTACCATTTTGCTCTTTTAAAAAGTGCAAGTGTTTCTTCAATAACGAGATATATGTGTTCCTGTGGGAGAGGACAAAAAGACACTTTCTGCAAATTGCAAACTAAAAATAATAAGACTTATGGGGGAAAGAGGATTGAGGCAGATAGTTTAAAACTTACCCAACTTTGCAACTAGAACACTAACAAAAGCAATAAAAATCTTAATTTTTAAAATATCAGCAGAGTTTAAAAAGAATGGTCAGCACTTAATAAATAAAACATTTTGCAGAAAACAAAGGACTTTGCCTGAAAAAGAAAAAAAAGAAAGAGAAGGTAATTTGATAGGAGGCAGTGTGGGAGAAGCGTAGTCTTCTGAGTCTTGGAAATAAGGGAACAACGCGCAGGATGGGGGCGCACTGAGCAAGAAGCACTCCTAGACCAAGGTGATGGCTCAGCTAAGGCGACAGGGGGACATGAGGCAGGGAGGACCATGCACCAGACCGCCTCCCTCCTCAGCTTGCTGTCGTCAGCCTTGGTCCTAAACTTTGCCTTCATCTTCTGACAGGCTAGGAGCATCTCCTATGAACCAGCACAACTCCCACATTTCACTGACACCATTCCACCATTTATCAACTACATTTGAGCTAATTTATGTTACAATCACTCACAAACACACAAGTGTTATAGCAAACAGACTGAACGTGGGATGCTTCCCTGGAACACATCTGACAATAACCCCTGCTGAAAGGATGGATCTGTCAGCCCTCCTTCTTCCTCTGGCCTCTCTCCCTACAAACTCAATGTTGGATTCACAAGTGTCTCACCTCCTGCTAGGGAGGCACCATCAAAGCTCTGGGCTCCCAGGCTTCAATTATGTCTGAGGTGCTAACAGGTAGTTAACAATACAGTATATATTTGACAAGTTTATTTTGGTTACCAGTGAGGGAACCTAAACTCAAACTATCTTAAGAAAAGGATTACATTTTGCTAACCTAATCAAAAGTTCAGCTGTAGATATGGCGTCAGGCTTAGCTGTAGTCAGGGGCTCAAATTTGGTCCCTGTCTCTCTCACCTGCACTCTCCCCATTTTCCACTTTCCTTGGTGACAGTGTCCTTCTTTTCCAGGCCCTCTGCCACTGATGGCACCTGGATCTTCCAGATGTATAATATTCACAGCTAGCAATGCCAGAGGAAAGAGAGCTTCTCTTTCCCAATAATTTTTGCAAAAATAATAATAGTAACAACAACAACAAACAAAGAAACGGTCTCATTGGTGTGGCTTGATGCACTACTCCCCAACCTTGCCCTAGTCCACCAGGGATGATCAGAGGATCAGGTTATGGGCTGACCCTTGGATTCAGGGATTGAGTCGGCCCCAGCCAAACCACCTGTACTTGGAGAGGGAGCAGTCCTCAAATGAGAGACGGGTCCAGTGCATGGAAAGGAGGAACAGATCAACGCAGATACCCATCACCCACAGTGGTCCAAGCCAGGCACCCATCTAGTAGCTTGTGAGGTTTGGGGAATCTGGTTTCTGATGAACATGATATCTTAGACCAACTATTTATCTTGGATTTAAACAAAGGAACAGAAAAAGATGGATCCGGCCTGCTTGAATATTTTGTTTGGCTCAATAGTGCTATTTTTTTTTTTGGAATTGGCTGCCAACATTCAGAACTTGCAAAATTTAGGGCTTCTCTTAAACTGGAGCCACATGGTGCCCGTTTTCCCACATGGAGACATAGGCTCCTTTGAATAGGGGCTGCCTCTTTATTGAGGCAACCTCTCCTGTTCACAGAAGACCCCACTCCTCCTCCGTCCTCCCCCAGTTCACTTATTTTGTTATCCACCTGGCCCCTGGTGGCATTTGAATTTGCAATCTGCCAAGTGAGTTTACCTCTGGCCACCCAGTCTCTCCAGTGGCAGTTGGCAAGAGTTCTCTAGTCAGGAAGGGCTGGGTCAGGTGCCCTCTGTCTTCCTCTGCTGTCCTGTCCTCATAGTGTTTCAAACATGCCTGAAACTGAGTCATAGGTCAGGTGCTCTATTACTAGGACTTGCTGCCTTACCATTCCACCTTCTAAAGTTAATTAGCAGGCTATTTACTGAGATATTTATTCTAGCTTATTCCCCCAGCTGAAGACAAATGAAAAGGTAAATTTTCCCTCCCCTATTCCTGGAAGAACAGACAAGCATTTGTGTCCAAAAGATCTAAGTGACCTTTGCCTTGTGGGAGAATTAACAGGCTTTTATTTTCAAGGACCTAGTCACCTAGAACCTAGAGCTGGATTGTTCCAGAGAAGAAAGTATCCCAAGGGTTGAAGAGAGAGAAAACTTGCAAACAAGAAGAGAATTATACTCTTTAGGACTCAGGCTAGAGGGGAGAAGCTGGGTTCATAAATGACCATGACCTTCATCTCAATATCCCCAGGATGAGCAGGACTCAGTAATATTAGGATTCCTTCTATTGCAAATAACAGAAGACACAGCCAAACAGGCTTAAAGAGGAGAAAAAAGATGAAGTTGGGTAATTTATTTGTTTGTTACTAAAAAGTGCATGGGTAACTATGGGTTACCCACAGTGGGTTATTCCAGGGATCTAAAATATATCACGAGAACTGTTTCTATTCATCTCTCAACATTGCATTTCCCTCTCTCTGTTGACTTCATTGTCAAGATCCATGTAATGTTCCCCCAGCAGCTGTCTCAAACAAACAGACAAACTCTCACTGGCTTCTCAACAGAATATATGTCAATTACTGAGCCAATTACTGAAGCCATGAGACATAGTACTCTAATTGGCCAGTCACATATTTCTTCCCTGAAACTGTGAGAATTGGGTACTATAACTGCAAGAAGTCAAGGATGGATGCTGCATAGCAAAAAAAACTACTAGGGGCTCCAAATAGAGATGGTTAAGAACACTGGGCACAAGGAACCAGGGCTTAGGTAGGAATCTTGGCAAAGATCTCTGTGTTTGGGCTTGTTATAACATACACGGAATCCGCTGCTTCTGAATGGATCCAACGAGAGATGACCAAGAAGTAGCAACAGCTGCACCCACCTGCAAAAGCCTTCTTTTGGGAATACTCCATAAGCCCCCAGGGCTCTTGCATAATTGCTGGCTAGGAAAGGTGGGCACATAGGCATGCACGTGTGCACACACACAGAGGCACGTGCAATGACAGACTTTGCTTTTCTCGTTAATTCTGGCAGATAAAGGACTAAGCCAAATCTCTTTGATTTGGACTGTGATGTTTCTAACACTTAAATAACCCTAGTGGATTGTTTTCATCATATAAACATCATCTCCAATCTACCGTCTTTTTCCTGTGGTCTCTGAGCAATTACAACTGTATTCCACTCCTCTCTCCTCTTCTTTCATCGTCTCTAAGTCAACTCTTTCCAGGGCTCTTTCATCACCCAGTGCCACATGTCACTGCCCACACCTGTCTTGTTCTGTTGGGATTAAAGCTGTGTACTCTATGCAGTCCTGGCTTATCTACAAGCTAATCCTAAACTATACGGTCAAAGGAGATACTTACATCCCTTCAAAATGCTTCTTCATTTATGTTAGAAAGAATCGGCCAGAGGACAGACAGCTGTGCGTGACAGAACTGTGTATTAAACCACCGGCACCCCTAGCAGGGGCAGCATGGTTTGCAGGCACCAACCTGCATCGAGGAGCAGAAGAGCATGAATGGACTCAGCCTGAGCACAGGTACGTAGAAATACCTGGGGTGGGGGGCTTTGGAACTACCTGGAACTCCTTTGTGAGCAGGTGGGACTCACAGCACTCAAGACGTGGGATTCTATGTTAATTCAGTGTATTTTACACTCTTAGGCAGGTGAAGCCAGGGGGGTTTAAAGTTACATAGGTGAGGTTAGCAGTGGCCAGCAAATAGTAGGTATGGCCTCTGTGGTCCTCCACCCACCCCTTTCCCCCTTTACAATAAAAGCCCCTCTGGCCCAGATTCTACTGTCTTTGTGTTTCAATAAGAGCCCTCATCATTCATTTCACCTTATTGGCATTGTAGTCCAGCTCTTCTATGTTATACTATGTATAAAGTGAACATATGGTCTCTGTTGCCTGGCAACGAGAAAAAGCTGATATATGAGGCTAAGTGAATAAGCAGAGATGATACTCATTCATTCATTCAACAAATATTTAGCCTAATATGTGCCAGGCATTGTGTTGGTTCCAAACCAAATTGTATATTTACCTTAAAACAAACCTAGTAGTAGAACTGGCACATCTAGAAGATGCATTTTTCCTTCTGTATTATGCTTTTTACCTTCTGTATGAGATTTTACTATTGGAAGAACTAGTATTTACCATTAACATTAAAACACACACACACACACACACACACACACACACACACACCCCAAAACCTTGGCAACTTCTGCCTAAACATCATAACACCCAGCACACCTTCCTGCCTTCAAATGTCATTCACTCTTTTTTTCTTTTTCAAATGTCATTCACTCTTAAAATCATGGTTGGATAAGCTGTCCCTCCAGTGAGTAATTACTGAGCATGATCTGGGTCCAGACATATACTAACAAAAAGCAGTAGAAAAATAACTCTGTCCCAAGAGAGCTTATACCCCAGTTGGAAGAACGAGATATATACCTAAAATAACAACATTCCCCTAAAAGAGACACTCAGTAGGACTACCTTTCTGGCCCCCTTGTGCAGGGATGAGGCCTTGTGACTAGTTTGGTGTCACTTTCAGGACAAACATTTAATTGTCCTTGCAAGACTCTCAGATTCTCTTTCCCTCTGGCACAATGACCGGCACCACTTGAGTTACGGCAGCTCCATCATTGTGGGTCTCTGAGTGTCTGCCATGAGCAGAGCCCTCTGCCAACCTGTGATGAGTACGTACTGGGAACGAGAAATAAACCTGTTTCTGTTTGAAGCCATCATGTGTTGGAAGTTGTTTATTATCACAGCATAACCTGGGTTATTCTGGCTGAAACACTAAAGGGACGAAATGGTCAAGCTTCTAGAGCACTTCAGAGCATAAGGAAGGACATTAAATAACTGAGACTAGCAAATGCAGTGATTCTTTTTAAAAGAGTGTTCCGAAACTACAGGCTGCCAAGCTTGGTGTTGACTCTCTACAAGAGTCTGGAAGGAATAAGTACTGTGAAGAGAATGGTCTGTGAGCACTTAGGAAAAAAGCAGAGACCATAAGGAGTCAATGTGGTTTAAAGACAATCACAACCAACTAATTTTCACTTGCTTTGCAGACAGATTTTATATCAGTCTGGGTCTTGGCAGGTAACAGCGTACACATATTAGGATGGTTTAAAAGAGAGTCTTATAAAGGGACTATACACAAAGATGAGCAGGATGTAGGAAAACCACAGGGAATAATAGTACAGTACCCCGGGCTAGAACAGTGGGGATGTTACCACCCAAGCCTGAAGGAGTGACAGTGAGAGGGCAAACCTGGAAGCAGAGTGACTGTCTACAGGGCCACACCACTTGGCCAGCTCAAGTAATCTTGAATTAAGGGACCTGGAGAATAAATATCCCAGCACGTCCTTCTCTTTCCCTTCAATTTCTTGCCTCCATTGGCCAACCCCAACTGGAAATCCAACCAGAGGGCAAAGGAGCCATTGATGCAGTCCAGAGAAGTCAGCCTCCTGGGCACAGAACAGGCTAGAGAAGGGTGGAGGGCAGATCTGGAGGGGCAAATAGAAGATATCCAGCTGAGGAATATTAGGAAAATTAAATACACATAACGTATCTGGATTTGAATGAGGTATTTGACAAAGGTTGTTGGGAATTTCTTAAAGAAGCAATATTGGTCACACCCTCTTCTGTGTGCCCACAGCTCTGTGCACTTGTACCCTGGAGTGGATAGGGGTAACTGTAGCTGTATCTTCTCAGCGTGCGTCCCCAGCTCACTTCTGGCAATAGCACCCTCATTCCCAAGGAAACTTGCCCCCAGTCCTCGTGTTTTGGATGTGGTCAATTACCACATCTTGTCTATGCCTAATCCCCAACTCCAAAGGGTGGACACCTGAGTCAGTCAAACCAGAGTCTTAAGAACATGCCTGCTGACACTAGCAAGAAAGATGCTATCTTACCTTCAGGTTACAGTGCTAGGAAGCTGCAAATGTGGAGCAATGGACAGCCATCTTGCGTAGCTTGGCAGGAGACGTCATTTACAGTAAGAAAGTTTGTGGTCATCACACAAAGAGAAGCAGAAAAAAAAAATTCTAAGATTAAAAGAAGACTGAGTTTGTCTGAGTTTCTGGATTAAACTGTTCCTGAGGTAAGTCACCACTAAATTTCTCACTTATATGATCTACTCCATTACCATTTCCACTTTTGCTAGTTTGAGCTGGATTTCTTTTGCTTACATCAGAGATCTCTGATTAATCTACCTGTATTACAAAGCTTCCAACTTAACCTCAGTGTTATCAATAGTTATTTATTAAAATACATTTTAACCCAAATAATAAAGGCTAGTATGTGATAACAGCAACTACTACTGTGGAGTGCTCCCTAAGTGTTCATGGCATGAATGATCATCACCAAAGTACAAAAGCCTTGTCAAAAGACAGGGCAGGACCCAGCTGAGGCTACGTAGTCCTGTGTCCCTCTCTAGGAATTTCAGTTCCTGCTTGCCCTACCTCCCCATATAATGTCTGCCACTGCTGGAGAAGCCACAGAAGGAGAAGAAGGTAATGGTCAGTTTCTTCCCTCTTCCTTGCTCCACTGCCTTCCACTTGTTCAAGCTGCCATGTTGGGCCTTCTTTCAGGTCACATACGGGAAGAGCAGGAGATCTGAGGAAAAGGGCAAGGTCCTCCACAGATAACATCTTAACACAGGTTTGGGACACTCTGGGTGGGAGGTATCAACATCCTGGCCCCTTCTCCCATTGAGGCCTTTTGTGGGTTTCTCAAAAACTCCCTTCAGTGGGGCGCTCTCACTGCACCATCCTCAGCTGTGAGTGACACAAACTCTGGCTGGCTGCTCGCACCTGGCCCCTCCATCCCTGCTCCTTTGGTGCATTCCATGCAGCCTTTCTGTCCTGGCATGTGGTCCTCTGGGCTGGCTCCTTCAAGGTGACCAGTGTCCCATGGAGAACATGCCCCTTGCCCTGCCATAAGCACGGCTCACCTTATTCACTCTGCAGCCCTCTCTCCCTCCTCTGACATCAGGGTCAACCCCAGCCAGGCTCATTCCTTGGCTTCTCCCAGCACTAGTCAGGCATCAGCTTCTGTACTGCATAGAAGCTTCCCTTATTTAGTTCAAATTGGAGAAAGGGAACAGCCCTCCTCTCCTCCATTAGTAGGGGAATGAAATCACACAGCACTCCAACAACTCTTTTCAAAGAAATTCTCACTCCCCAGTTCTCTTCCTCCAATCCCCTAGCTCCTCTTACAAATGGTCTAGACATTGATAGTGGTGGGCTAAGACTCATGAGCTGGCTTGCAGACTTCCAGTGAGCAAGGTCTTTCTGGATGGTGAAATTCCTTTCTTCAGAACCACACCACCCAACATGGCAGCTACTAACCTTGTATGACTATTGAGCACTTGAAGTATGGTTGGTCCAAAGTGGGATGAGCTATGTCCCCAAGACACCAGTTTTCCAAGACTTAGTATGAATAAAAGATTGTAAAATATCTCATTAATATGTTTATATTAATTAGATGTCAAAATAATATTTTTGATGTATTGCATGAATTTACTATCTCATTAAAATTGATTTCACCACTTTGTCTTTTTTTAAAATGCGGCTACTGGAAATTTTTAATTACATATACAGCTCACGTTATATTTCTATTGGATAGCGCTACTTTAAAATGCATGGGCACATGGCTTTAGGGCCTGGTCCAAACTCTGAGATAGGAAAAGTCCCATTCAAGAGGCTGTTATGTGATGTTTGCAAATCCCTTAGACTACTGCCTGGCACATATTAAGCACTCAGTAATTAGGGCAGAGGAGAGAATGGAGGTGGAAGAAGAGATGTTATTTTTATAGTAGTAGCTGGTGTTGTTAATGATATTATTCATCTCCCTTTGCTCATCTGAAAAACAAGAATAATAATTTAAGCTCTGGCGACTTCCCAAGGTTGCAATGCGCGTTGCGTGAAATAGTGTGTATGAAATAAAAGCTCTTTAAACTGTAAACAGCTGCATAAACAGTGGTTGCCACTGTGATAATACTCGTGATGGTTGCTGTAATATCCTGGCTTATGCCCGGAGCGCCTCTGAAACTGGGCCTCAGGAGCCCAGGCTGGGGCGGGCTGGCCGCGGGCCCAGCCCTCTTTCCATTGCATCAAAGCGAGCGCTGGGTCGCCGCCAGGTGGCAGTGGAAGCCAGCTGCAGTCCCTCCGGGTCTCCTGGAGCGCGCCCCGCACTGCCTGGGAATACGCGGCGCTACTCCGAGGCACCCAGGGTGAAGCATATTTTGCATCTCGAGCTTGATGGTAGGCACTGTGAGGACTACAAAAAAAGCTTCTAAGTTGTGGTCCAGCCTTCAGGGGCTGCAGGTTAACGAAGGAAATCGACCTCCAAACAACCCGTCCAATAGTGGAGATCCCAGCAGGGTCAGAGGGAAGGACTGACTGTAGCTGTGACTTGGCCTGTGGGGAATTAGGAGGAGCTTCCAGAGATGTGACGCTTCTCTAGGTGGAGAAGTGGGGGTGGGAGGGACATTCCAGGCAGAGGCTCAGACAAGTGCAAAGAGCACCTGGTGCATTTGGAAAAGGGGGAGGGCATTTGGAAATGAATGGTAATGGGGTGGGTGCAACGGACATTTAGTGAGTGGAGGCCAGTGAAGTCCAATGTCCTGAACCATGCAGGACAGTCCTGTATTATGAAGACATGTCCCGCCTGAAATGGCAGTAGGCAGCCCCATTGAGAAACTGAGCGTCTGGGTGGGGAAGGATAGCTTGAGTGTGAGATGTAAGTGAAAAGATAAATTAGGGCCAAATCGTAAACGGCCTCATGGCTACATGATGGGCTTTGGGCCCTCCTGCAGGTGACACAGAGCCACCGAATTCCTTCTCATCTGCAGGGAACGGCTCCCACCATTTCTAAAAGCCAGCAGGCATCCCTGCAGGCCTCTGTGGGGAGGTGCTGTGAGGGATGTGCTCACACGGTGCCCAGGTATGCTCCCTCGGCTCCCCCCCCACCACGGCTCTTGCTCAGATTCCTAGTCGTCCTGTCCCTGGCCCCAGAATGATGCCGTCCTCCCTTTGAAACTCCAGACTAAGCGTGGATACAAACAGGCAATTAAAAACCATTTGCCAGGGCTTCCCTGGTGGTGCAGGGGTTGAGAGTCTGCCTGCCGATGCAGGGGACACGGGTTCGTGCCCCGGTCCGGGAAGATCCCACATGCCGCTGAGCGGCTGGGCCCGTTAGCCATGCCGCTGAGCCTGCGTGTCCAGAGCCTGTGCTCCGCAACGGAGAGGCCACAACAGTGAGAGGCCCGCGTACCGCAAAAAAAAACCCAAACATTTGCCAAATTGAATTCACTTCCAAGACCTGGTGCACCAGCTCAGTGAAAGTAAACCCTTGTTCCACGTTGCTCGTGTATACTTCGGTTGGATAAAGTGGCACCACTGGATTGTCAGAATATTTGCTCTTAGCCTGTACAAGGGCTTTCATCCCAGGAGGAGGCCAAAGAACTTGTTCTGCCAGCTTGCCTGTAATGATGATAAGAGCTAGCATTTATTAAGCAAGCTACTCTGAGTCAGGCGTTGTCCCAGTACGTTACATGAAATGATCACGGTTCATCGTCGCAGTGACTCATTTTGCATTCAGGTTAGAAAACTGAGGCTAGGAGAAGTAAATGAGTTGCCTAAGGTGCCCAAGTGGAGAACCAGGCCTTGAACCCAGATCTTTCTGACTCTAAAGGCCTTTGCCCTTTCCCCTACACCGGCCTGTTCCTCTCAGTCACAAGCAAATGGTGGTTTCTTGAAAGGGAGGAAAGGGCCCAAAGCCAGGTAACTCCCAGGCAGTGAAGAAAGGCATGCTCTTTCAGCCGCCTGGCAGGACAGGTCTGCAGAGGACTACAGTGGGTTCCGTGCACGATGGTGCAACGGCTCCATGCCCACTACTCTCCGGGCCCTCGCTCAGCTCAGAATAGGGCCAGGAGAGCTGCGGAGTGGAAGCAGGAAGGGGAGTAGAGCTTGGGCAGGGTGTTCTCTTCCAGGGCTGCCCGAAGTTGCCTCAGCCAATTCCTCGCTTTCGGCTGGCGCCGTGGCTGCACAGGAATGTACTGATCTAGCCACCTTTACGTGGGGAAGAGGAGCCAGAGCCTGTGGAGGCAGCACCTCATGGAAGCACTCCTCTCTCCCCAGGGCCCCATAAAGGCCCACAGCTCACAGTCCCCAGAGCCAATGCACAAGCCAGATCCACCACTGGCTGTTTTTCTTTGCATCCTCCTGGGTGAGGGTCAAGTCTCTCACTGTCAGAGGGCTATTATCCTGCCTGAAGAAACAAGAGAAAATTGCTATTGGGACTGGCCTGGGCAGGGCTGCTATGGCCTCCTTAAATCCCTTGGATTTGGGGCAAGGAATCAATAGAATAGTCTTTTCATCCATCCATCCATCCAACCATCCATCCATTTATCATCTGTTATGTCCAAGCACTGTGCTTAGCCTCAGGGAGTGAAAAAGGAATAAGAATAGTCCAATCCTTAGATTTTGGGGGTCCAGTATGGGGAGACTGAAAATATAAACTCAATGTCCCCAGTCCTCAGCAGCTTATGAATACAGATGGGCGCTCATGCATTCAAATAACTCACTCAGAGACTTTAATTCCCTACAGAGTCCCTCAAATATTTCTTGAAGTTTCCAAAGAGTGTTTGACCTATAATCATGAATCAACTCATCAGTTTAACCAACACTTAACCCCTACCCTATAGCTTGCCCTGGTTCTCTCTTGTCAATGTCCTGTGTCCTCACAGGTGCACAAGGGAGCCTTTCCACACCCAGAAATGACAGTGCCCTTTCCAGGAAAGCCATGGCTACTCCAACAGAGCCGCCACAAGACCATAAAATCTTCTATGCAAAGCAGAGGAAGGTCTTGCTTACTTTGGGTGGACTTGAGCTCCACTCCCAACCCTTTGTCCGGGAGCCCACGTGGAAGTCACAACCTGTGTAACCATACAAGGTAGGGCTGGGGGCCAAGGATGATCCCCAAACCTCTAGGCCTCAGGGTGCCAGACTGATAGTGGTCCATGCTGAGAAGAGAACAGCCTCTCCTTACATTTGCATTGTACTTCGTCACCTGGGGGCCAACTAATGCTGCCAGAGCCCAGAGCTGCACAAGGTTGATGACTCACCCTCACCAGGACTCACATTTCAAAGGGCTTGGCAGAGAATAAATGCCTCTCCTATCTCCCATCTTTCTCTCAGTCATCCAGTTGTCCAATCTCACACTCAGTACTTCCCCCTAAACTACCCTCATGCATAACAGCTCTTGCCAATAGAATCCAAGGGCTGTCCAGTCCACCAATTCTGACTCCCATTCTAGGCTCACTTAGAACACTCTTTTGCATAAATAACTACAGTGCGATGGTGACACAAGCTATCACAGTTGCAAGCTCAGAGAAGGGGCATGTAAATCAGATGTGTGTCTTGGAGAAGGAACATCAGAGTTGAGCATTAAATAAGGAGTAGGGAAAGTGAAAGGGGAAATATAAGGAGAACAGATTCCAGACAGAAAGAACAGCATGAACAAAGTTACAGAGCCATCAGCTTGTTGCTGGAGTGTAAAATGCAAGGCATGGAGGGAGAAGGGAAGCTGGAGGAGTCGACAGGAGCCAGGTCAGAGATGGTTTTATAGACTACAATGAGGAGATTGTACTGTAAGAGAGCCATTGAAGGTGTCTAGCAGAGGAGTGAGATGATCAGCTGTGTGCTTTGCGAGACTGTTCTGATTACACAGAATGAGTTTCAGGAGTGTCAGACAGGAGGCGCTGACTCTTCTAGGGGACTATTGGAGTGACTGGAGTAAGAGGAGATAAGGATCAGAGTAGAGCAGTGGTAATGGAGGAGATAGAGGAAGAGGGGGAGGAGGCGGGGAGGGGGACTGAGGCAAGTGCGCAAGTAGAGGAGCAAGGATGACTCCCAGGTGCTTGGCTTGGGCAACCACATGTACTGAGTGACTAGGACAGATAACACAGGAGACATGACTAAGATAACACAGGAGAAGGGAGAAATGGAAGGTGGGAAGATGACCAGTTCCTTTTTGAAAATGTCTATGTACATCCTCAAGGGGTGACAGGTGGACTCTGGAAATGTGGATCGGAAGCTCAGGAGAGGTATCTGAGCTGAGGATACAGACTTGGAATCACTAGAGGGGAACTCATGCTTGTGGATGGGTCACTGCCAGGGAGCACTTGAAGGAGAGAAGAGTACTGAGGACAGAGCTTGTGTAAAGAGAAGGGGAAAAAAAGGAAAGCAATGTCAATAAAGGAGATTGGGGACACCCAGGATACAGCTGTGTTAGGGAAAGCCAAGGGAGGGGAGAGATCAAGGAGAATGGAGTGGCCAACTCTGCCAACTGGTACAGCAAGGTCAAAGGAGATAAGGGCTTGCGGACAAGGATCTGTTGGATGTGACTAGCCTGAGCACAACGTGCTGAAATGTGGGTGGCAGCGAGGGAGCCAAGATAGAAAAGCAAGAAAGAACTGCTCTTTCAAGATTGGGAGTGACAGGAGAGAAACAAGAAGGCATTAGTGTGAAAAGGAGCCAGTGGAGAGTCTCTGCCTCTTGATGGGGTACATCTGAGCAGGTGGCTAGGGAAGAGGAAAGGAAGCAGGGGGAGCGAGAGGTTAGAAAGAATCATAGAGAGGTTAAGTGTCCTGGAACAGTCAAGGCAGGAAGGGCACCTGAGGAGAGGGGTGGGCCTGGCCTTGACCAGGTGGAGGGATGCAGCTTCTGAGACCCAGGGAAGGGCGGCAGTGCTGAGCGGTGAGTCTGTAAGTAGAAGGGTTCACACCTGAAGGTCTGTGATTTGGGGGAACGGAGTCTGGACTGATGTGGGAACTTGCAGAGAGTGAAGAAGAGCCCTAAATGACCACAACAGGAAGTGGGCAAAGCAGCCCACCCGGGATGCTCAGAAGAGTCGTGCTTTAGATTTTCCCCTGCAGCCCAGGTGCAAGAGAATTTGCCCCAGCAGAAAACAACAGCTTAAGCATTCATGCTAATCCTTTCTTTTTTCTTTGGCTTTTCTCCAAAAGGCAAGTATCTTGCGAAAACCTTCAGCTGTCTTTTTTCTTGCCATAGATGCAGCATGTGCCAGGGCTTTGAGGGAAGGCCTAAATTGCCCAGAAATAATATTACTGCTGAAGTTTCTAAAAGGCCTCCCTCAGGCCTTCAGGTCCGCTTCCTTAGGCCCCGGTCAGGCAACGCCTATTGGAATATTGGCTGCAGGGCTCCAGACCTTCCGAAGGCCATTTTTCCTCACAGCCTGACTGGACCTGCCTGGGTGAGAAGGTGACGTAAGCAGGTATGTTTTGGATATGGGAGCTGTGTCTCTGCAGCAGGCAGAGGAAATATTTCCAGGATGAAGCATACTGTAGGAGAGTTTTGAGCTTGCTTCAAGCTCCCCAAACAGTAGAGGCCTGAGAAACGATGGCTGCAGCCCTAGGTGCACCCAGGGCATCTTCCTCCGCCTGCCCTCTGTTGGCTGAAATCCTCAGCAGAGGGTCATCATCAGCCAGGTGAGGCTGGTGCCCATTTCAGGGCTGGGCTTCCTGTTTCTCATTCACCGTGACTTTCTCTCTTGGAAGATCAGCCTCCTCCTAGGTCAGCTCTTGGTCAGGGAAAAGGCAGCAGGAGCACGAAGGAGGGAGTAAGGGACCACCAAGTAAGCTCGTCTGAGAAAGAACATTTAGAAACAGGACCCTCAACCCTAGAAGGAAGCTGACCTTCTGTCTCCACTGTCTGAATCTGTGCCCCTCCCACCTGTCACAGTCACTGCTGGTGCCCCTCACCCCACTCCACTCCTACGTCCACCCAGCCTGTTTCCTCCCCCCTCATTTCTGGATTCACTACACTTTCTTCAGTTCCTCCAAGCTCTGCTGCACCCTGTGCCCAGACACCTCAGGGCTCCGGCCCAGCAGGATTGCCACAGAGCCCAGGGCCTATTTCTCCTGTGCCACCCCAGGCACCCCAGCCCGAGGCCTGACCCTTTTATGGCAGGTGTTGCCAGCCCAGCCCTGTCATGGCCTCATGGCTGCTACTCTCCCATGTGGGCTGACTTCTCAGTGCCTCGCATTTGTCTTGATACTGGCTTCTGGGTCCAGAAGCAGTGGGACAACTGACTAGCTGAGGCCCTCCTGCTGTGGGTCCAATCATCTGCCCAGGTCACACTGAGGGCTGCTGTGCTCTCTGTGATGTCAGCCCCATTGACTCTGGGTTCCTTGAGGACAGAGAAGGTGTCATAGCCACAATTACCTTCCCAACACATGTCTAAGAATCTGGCACAGGGAACATTTGTGGGTGGACCCGTGGAAAGACGGACAGATGGTTGGATAAATGGATCAATGCCTGCTGGAGTCCCTGCCATGACTTAACCCCAGTGAGGCTCCATGACAGTCCAGTTCTCACTACTTCCTGGTATTTCAAAGGATGAGTCCAGTTGGCTCCAGAATTTCTATTTAGAAGGAGCTTAGGAGTAGCAATCAGGTTGGGAAGACTGGCAAGAGGATTTGTCTTAAAGTTGCATTTCCCACTTTTTTTGTGTGGTAGACATGGAGGTTTACCAGCACAGTCCCCTTTGAGGGAGGACTTGCTGCTCAGCTGCAGGGAGCATGGTCAGCAGACAGCCTTTGAGGTCAGCTCCTACAGGGTCTGCCTCAGCTGAAGAGTTGCCATGTCCAAAATCATGCCCTCACCGGGGCAGCCCCTATCTGGTGACCGAGGGAGGTGGCGTATCTAGGCTTAGCTATTTTGGCTTGATGCAAGACATCTAACAGGCAATGCTGACTCCTGGGCTTCCTGCTGGAGGGCAGGCTCTATCAGCATCCAACACAGTTTGATTTCCACCTCTACCAATTTCACAGGTGTTAATCCCCAACAAACAGCTTGATCCCAGAACCCCAACCCAGAGTCTGTTCCCCAAAACCCAAACTGCCACATTTTTTTAAATTTAAAGATAAATACAAATATCAATATTTTCTAAACTTCTTGTATTCAAGCCTTTCATACATTTGAGAAAAATCATCCCTACCGAAGAATACCAAGTGGTGGCTCTGGGGTGTCAGTGGAGATGATGGAGAAGCTGAAGGCTCGCCAGTCCTCCCTTTTCACCACACTGACATCTGGTAGAGTTTTCTGGTTTGGAAGCCCTGTGTGTACAGACAAACTTAGCAAGGAGTATGTCAGGGACAGGGAGCTGGGTGCCCCAGGTGGATCTAGGGGGAGAAAGGGAGCTGCAGATTTCTTCCTGGATATCAGGCACCTCCCTAATGAGATGGCCAGAAACAGTAGCAAGATCACCCGCTTCTCACTCAGGAGGGACTTCCAGAGCCTTGAGGAGCCCAGGATTGAGCGTGGTCTTCCTAGGTGGAGGAAACAGAGAGCAGAGTCTGGAGCTGCTGAGGTGCCTGGAAATTGAGAGTCAGGATATCAGAGAGGAGGGAGCTGCACAGGGAAGGAGCTCCTGCAATCTGCGTATGAACCCCCTTGGGTCTTTCACCAAATGCTAACCTGTAGATGCACAGAGCAAGATACCACAGGTCTGTCAGAAAGGAATTATCCATTGGGGTCTGTATAAGCGAAATGAGGATTCTGAAGGCTGCACAGTGCTGAGATATTGGTGTTCCAACTAGCCAGAATAAAGTGACATCCCAGGCATTCAGTGGAGAGCTCAGAAGGGCCATATCTTAGAAGTAGGTTTGCTCTAGCCTTAGAGTAAGGGCTATGCTAGTCCCACCCTAATGAAGCCTAAAACCAAGTCCCAGTTGGATCAAACTGACGTGCCGATACATTAACTACCTAAAAGAACAAAAAAACAACACTCTTTGAGGGAAGAAAACAAATCCAGACTCTCAATAATGTAATATCCACATGGCTCAGCAAGCAATAACAATCATTAGACCTGGAAAGGAGCAAGAAAATGCGACCCATAACCAGGAGTAGGAACAACAAAAACAAAATGGTCCAAAGAAACAGACTCTGAGAGGACACTGGAATTAACAGCCAAAGACTTTAAAACAGCTATTATAAATATATTCAAGATTAAAAAAAAAAAAAGATGGAGGTAAGGCATCTCAGCAGAGAAATGGAAACTATTAAAAAAAAAAAAAGAACAGAATGGAAATTCTAAAACTAAAAATCATAATATTTAAAATGAAATTTTGGGATTTCCCTGGCAGTCCAGTGGTTAAGACTCTGCGCTTCCACTGCAGGGGGCGCAGGTTTGATCCATGGTCGTGGTGGGGGAACTAAGATACCACATGCTGTGCAGCATGGCCAAGAAGAAAAAACAGAACAAAACAAAAATTTACTGGATGGGCTTAACAGCAAGTTGGACACTACAAAACAAAAATCAGTATATTTGAAAACAGGTGAATAGAAACTATCCAAACTGAAACACAGAAAGAAAAAGGATTGAAAAACACAGCCTCAGTGACTTATGGGATAATGTCAAGCAGTCTAATATACGTATATATGGAGCCTCAGAGGGAAAGAAAGATCAGCACAGAAAAGATTTTGAAGAAATAATGGCCAAAATTTTCTAAATTTGATAAAAACTGTCAACCCACAGATCCCAGAAGCTCAATAAAACACAAGCAGCATAAACATTAAAAAAAAAAAAAACTAAACTAAAAATCCATCATAGTCAAATTGCTAAAAGAAAATAAAAATAAAGCACCCAGAGGAAAAAGGCACATTACATATGGGGGTCAATGATAAGAATAATCACTGACTGCTCATGAGAAGCAACGGAGATCAAAAGACAACAGAATGGAGACATTCAAGATGGCAGAAGAGTAAAACGCGGAGATCACCTTCCTCCCCACAAATACATGAAAAATACAGCTATATGTGGAACAACTCCTACAGAACACCTACTGAATGCTGGCAGAAGACCTCAGACTTCCCAAAAGGCAAGAAACTCCCCATGTACCTGGGTAGGGTAAAAGAAAAAACAGAGAGAAAAGAATAGGGACGGGACCTGCACCAGTGGGAGGGAGCTGTGAAGCAGGAAAAATTTCCACACACTAGAAAGCCCCTTCACTGGTGGAGATGGGGGCGGGGGTGGTGGTGAGGGGGAAGCTTCGGAGCCACAGAGGAGAGTGCAGCAACAGGGCTGCAGAAGGCAAAGTGGAGAGACTGCCGCACAGAGGATCGGTGCCGACCAGCACTCACCAACCCAAGAGGCTTGTCTGCTCACCCACGGGGACGGGCAGGGGCTGGGAGCTGAGGCTCTGGCTTCGGAGGTCAGATCCCAGGGAGAGGACTGGGGTTGGCTGCGTTAACACAGCCTGAAGGGGGCTAGTGCACCACAGCTAGGGAGGGAGTCCGGGAAAACGTCTGGACCTGCCTAAGAGGCAAGAGACCATTGTTTTGGGGTGTGCGAGGAGAGGGGATTCAGAGCACCGCCTAAACGAGCTCCAGAGACGGGTGTGAGTCTCAGCTATCAGCACGGACCCCAGAGACAGGCATGAAACGCTAAGGCTGCTGCTGCAGCCACCAAGAAGCCTGTGTGCAAGCACGGGTCACTATCTACACCTCCCCTCCTGGGAGCCTGTGCAGGCCACCACTGCCAGGGTCCTGTGATCCAGGGACAACTTCCCCAGGAGAACACATGGCGCGCCTCAGGCTGTTGCAATGTCATGCTGGCCTCTGCCACCACAGGCTCACCCCTCATTCCGTACCCCTCCCTCCCCCTGGCCTGAATGAAACAGAGCCCCGTAATCAGCTGCTACTTTAACCCCATCCTGTTTGAGCAAAGAACAGACGCCCTCAGGTGACCTACATGCAGAGGCAGGGCCAAATCCAAAGCTGAACCCCAGGAGCTGTGCAAACAAAGAAGAGAAAGGGAAATCTCTCCCAGCAGTCTCAGGAGCAGCGGATTAAACCTACACAATGAACTTGATGTACCCTGCATCTGTGGAATACATGAATAGACAACGAATCATCCCAAACTTAGGTGGTGGACTTTGGGAGCAACGATATATATATATATATATATATTTTTTTTTTCCTTTTTCTCTTCTTGTGAGTGTGTATGTGTATGCTTCTGTGTGTGATTCTGTCTGTACAGCTTTGCATTAACCATTTGTCCTAGGGTTCTGTCTGTCCGTTTTTTGTTTTTGCTTTTTGTTGTCGTTTTTAGTATAGTTTTTACTACATGTTATCACTGGTGGATTTCTTTTTTGGTTTGGTTGCTCTCTTCTTTCTTTCTTTCTATTACTTCTTAATTTTTAATAATTATTTTTTATTTTAACAACTTTATTATTTTTTTCTTTCGTTCGTTCTTTTTTTCTCTCTTTTATTCTGAGCCACGTGGATGACAGGGTCTTGGTGCTCCGGCCAGCTGTCAGGCCTGTGCCTCTGAGGTGGGAGAGCCAAGTTCAGGACTATGGTCCACCAGAGACCTACCAGCTCCACGTAATATCAAATGGTGAAAATATCCCAGAGATCTCCATCTCAACTCCAAGACCCAGCTCCACTCAACGATCAGTAAGCTACAGTGCTGGACACCCTATGCCAAACAACTAGCAAGACAGGAACACTACCCCACCCACTAGCAGAAAACCAGCCTAAAATCATACTAAGGTCACAGACACCCCAAAACACACCACTGGACAGAGACCTGCCCACCAGAAAGACACGATGCAGCCTCATCCACCAGAACACAGGAACTAGTCCCCTCCACCGCAAAGCCTACCCAACCCACTGAACCAACCTTAGCCATTGGGGGCAGACACCCAAAACAATAGGAACTATGAACCTGCAGCCTGTGAAAAGGATACCCCAAACACAGTAAGTTATGCAAAATGAGAAGACAGAGAAACACACAGTAGATGAAGGAGCAAGGTAAAAACCCACCAGACCAAACAAATGAAGAGGAAATAGGCAGTCTACCTGAAAAAGAATTCAGAGTAATGATAGTAAAGATGATGCAAAATCTTGGAAATAGAATGGAGAAAATACAAGAAACGTTTAACAAGGACCTACAAGAACTAAAGAGCAAACAAACAATGATGAACGACACAATAAATGAAATTAAAAATTCTCTAGAAGGGACTCAATAGCAGAATAACTGAGGCAGAAGAACGGATAAGTGACCTGGAAGATAAAATAGTGGATATAACTATTGCAGAGCAGAATAAAGAAAAAAGAATGAAAAGAATTGAGGACAGTCTCAGAGACTACTGTGGCAACATTAAATGCAACAACATTCGATTTATAGGGCTCCCAGAAGAAGAGGAGAAAAAGAAAGGGACTGAGAAAATATTTGAAGAGATTATAGTTGAAAATTTCCCTAATATGGAAAAGGAAATAATCAAGTCCAGGAAGCACAGAGAGTCCCATACAGGATAAATCCAAGGAGAAACACGCCACGACACATATTAATCAAACGATCAAAAATTAAATACAAAGAAAAAATATTAAAAGCAGCAAGGGAAAAACAACAAATAACATACAAGGGAATCCCCATAAGGTTAACAGCTGATCTTTCAGCAGAAACTATGCAAGCCAGAAGGACATATTTAGAGTAATGAAAGAGAAAAACCTAAATCAAGATTACTCTACCTGGCAAGGATCTCACTCAGATTTGAGGGAGAAATTAAAACGTTTACAGACAGGCAAAAGCTAAGAGAATTCAGCACCACCAAACCAGCTTTACAACAACTGCTAAAGGAACTTCTCTAGGCAGGAAACACAAGAGAAGGAAAAGACCTACAATAACAAACCCAAAACAATTAAAAAAATGGTAATAGGAACATACATATTGATAACTACCTTAAATGTAAATGGATTAAATGCTCCCACCAAAAGACACAGACTGGCTGAATGGATACAAAAACAAGACCCATATATATGCTGTCTACAAGACACCCACTTCAGACCTAGGGACACATACAGACTGAATGTGAGGGAATGGAAAACAATATTCCATGCAAATGGAAATCAAAAGAAAGCTGGAGTAGCAATACTCATATCAGACAAAATAGACTTTAAAATAAAGACTATTACAAGAGACAAAGAAGGACACTACATAATGATCAAGGGATCAATCCAAGAAGAAGGTATAACAATTTTATATATTTATGCACCCAAGAAAGGAGCACCTCAATACCTAAGGCAAATGCTAACAGCCATAAAAGGGGAAATCAACAGTAACACAATCATAGTAGGGGACTTTAACACCTCATTTTCACCAATGGACAGATCATCCAGAATGAAAATAAATAAGGAAACACAAGCTTTAAATGATACATTAAACAAGATGGACTTAATTGATATTTATAGGACATTCCATTCAAAAAGAACAGAATATACTTTCTTCTCAAGTGCTCATGGAACATTCTCCAGGATAGATCATATCTTGGGTCACAAATCAAGCCTCGGTAAATTTAAGAAAACTGAAATCATATCAAGTATCTTTTCCGACCACAACACTATGAGGCTAGATATCAATTACAGGAAAAGATCTGTAAAAAATACAAACACATGGAAGCTAAACAATACACTACTTAATAACGAAGTGATCACTGAAGAAATCAAAGAGGAAATAAAAAAATACCTAGAAACAAATGACAATGAAAACACGATGACCCAAAACCTATGGGATGCAGCAAAAGCAATTCTACGAGGGAAGTTTATAGCAATACAATCCTACCTTAAGAAACCAGAAACATCTCAAATAAACAACCTAACCTTATACTGAAAGCAATTAGAGAAAGAAGGACAAAAATACCCTCAAAGTTAGCAGAAGGAAAGAAATCATAATGATCTGATCAGAAATAAATGAAAAAGAAATGAAGGAAACATAGCACAGATCAATAAAACTAAAAGCTGGTTCTTTGAGAAGATAAACAAAATTGATAAACCATTAGCCAGAATCATCAAGAAAAAAAGGGAGAAGACTCAAATCAAGAGAATTAGAGATGAAAAAGGAGAAGTAACAACTGACACTGCAGAAATACAAAGGATCATGAGAGATTACTACAAGCAACTCTATGCCAATAAAATGGACAGCCTGGAAGAAATGGACAAATCCTTAGAAAGGTATAACCTTCCAAGACTGAACCAGGAAGAAATAGAAAATATGAACAGACCAATCACAAGCACTGAAATTGAAACTGTGATTAAAAATCTTCCAACAAACAGAAGCCCAGGACCAGATGGCTTCACAGGCAAAGCCATCAAACATTTAGAGAAGAGCTAACACCTATCCTTCTCAAACTCTTCCAAAATATAGCAGAGGGAGTAACACTCCCAAACTCATTCTACAAGGCCACCATCACCCTGATTCCAAAACCAGACAAGATGTCACAAAGAAAGAAAACTACAGGCCAATATCACTGATGAACACAGATGCAAAAAACCTCAACAAAATACTAGCAAACAGAATCCAACAGCACATTAAAAGGATCATACACCATGATAAGGGGGGTTTATCACAGGAATGCAAGGATTCTTCAACATACGCAAATCAATCAATGTAATACACCATATTAACAAATTGAAGAATAAAAACAATATGATCATCTCAATAGATGCAGAAAAAGCTTTCAACAAAATTCAACACCCATTTATGATAAAAACCCTCCAGAAAGTAGGCATAGAGGGAACTTATCTCAACATAATAAAGGCCATATATGACAAACCCACAGAAAACATCGTCCTCAATGGTGAAAAACTGAAACCATTTCCACTAAGATCAGGAACAAGACAAGGTTGCCTATTCTTACCACTATTATTCAACATAGTTTTGGAAGTTTTAGCCACAGCAATCAGAGAAGAAAAAGAAAGAAAAGGAATCCAAATTGGAAAAGAAGAAGTGAAGCTGTCACTGTTGGCAGATGACATGATACTATACATAGAGAATCCTAAAGATGCTACCAGAAAACTACTAGAGCTAATCAATGAATCTGGTAAAGTGGCAGGATATAAAATTAATGCACAGAAATCTCTTGCATTCCCATACACTAATGATGAAAAATCTGAAAGAGAAATTAAGGAAACACTCCCATTTACCACTGCAACAAAAAGAATAAAATACCTAGGAATAAACATACCTAAGGAGACAAAAGACCTGTATGCAGAAGACTTTAAGACACTGATGAAACAAATTAAAGATGATAGAAACAGATGGAGAGATATACCATGTTCTTGGATTGGAAGAATCAACATTGTGAAAATGACTATACTACCCAAAGCAATCTATAGATTCAATGCAATCCCTGTCAAACTACCACTGGCATTTTTCACAGAACTAGAACAAAAAATTTCACAATTTGTATGGAAACACAAAAGACCCCGAATAGCCAAAGCAATCCTGAGAAAGAAAAACGGAACTGGAGGAATCAGGCTCCCTGACTTCAGACTATACTACAAAGCTACAGTAATCAAGACAGTGTGGTACTGGCATAAAAACAGAAATATAGATCAAGGGAACAGGATAGAAAGCCCAGAGATAAACCCACGCACCTATGGTCACATTATTTTTGATAAAGGAGGCAAGAATATACAATGGAGAAAAGACAGCCTCTTCAATCAGTGGTGCTGGGAAAACTGGACGGCTACATGTAAAAGAATGAAATTAGAACACTCCCTAACACCATACACGAAAATAAACTCAAAATGTTTTAGGGACCTAAACCTAAGGCCAGACACTATAAAACTCTTAGAGGAAAACATAGGCAGAACACCTCTATGACATAAATCACAGCAAGATCCTTTTTGATCCATCTCCTAGAGAAAGGGAAATAAAAACAAAAATAAACAAATGGAACCTAATGAAACTTAAAAGCTTTTGCACAGCAAAGGAAACCATAC
The DNA here is from genome assembly GCF_949987515.2 of Delphinus delphis. Taxonomy (NCBI): domain Eukaryota; kingdom Metazoa; phylum Chordata; class Mammalia; order Artiodactyla; family Delphinidae; genus Delphinus; species Delphinus delphis. The sequence continues at coordinate 68,722,981 of NC_082690.1, read as the reverse complement.
AGAAGACGAAAAGACAACCCTCAGAATGGGAGAAAATATTTGCAAATGAAGCAACGGACAAAGGATTAATCTCCAAAATTTACAGGCAGCTCAAGCAGCTCAATATCAATAAAATAAACAACCCAATCCAAAAATGGGCAGAAGACCTAAACAGACATTTCTCCAAAGAAGATATACAGACTGCCAACAAACACATGAAAGAATGCTCAACATCACTAATCCTTAGAGAAATGCAAATCAAACTGCAATGAGGTATCACCTCACAGCAGTCAGAATGGCCATCATCAAACAATCTACAAACAATAAATGCTGGAGAAGGTGTGGAGAAGAGGGAACCTTCTTGCACTCTTGGTGGGAATGTGAATTGGTACAGACACTATGGAGAACAGTATGGAGTTCCTTAAAAAACTAAAAATAGAACTACCCTACGACCCAGCAATCCCACTACTGGGCATATACCCTGAGAAAACCACAATTCAAAAAGAGTCATGCACCACAATGTTCATTGCAGTTCTATTTACAATAGCTAGGACATGGAAGCAACCTACGTGTCCATCAACAGATGAACGGATAAAGAAGAAGTGGCACATATATACAATGGAATATTGCTCAGCCATAAAAAGAAACGAAATTGAGTTATTTGTAGTGAGGTCGATGGACCTAGAGTCTGTCATACAGAGTGAAGTAAGTCAGAAAGTGAAAAACAAATACCATAAGCTAACACATATATATGGAATCTAAAAAAAAAAAAGAATGGTTATGAAGAATCTAGGGAGAGGACGGGAATCAAGACGCAGACCTACTAGAGAATGGACTTGAGGACACAGGGAGGGGGAAGGGTAAGCTGGGACGAAGTGAGAGAGTGGCATGGACTTATATATACTACCAAATGTAAAATAGATAGCTAGTGGGAAGCAGCCGCATAGCACAGGGAGATCAGCTCGGTGCTTTGTGACCACCTAGAGGGGTGGGATAGGAAGGGTGGGAAGGAGACACAAGAGGGAGGAGATATGGGGATATATGTACAGCTGATTCACTGTGTTATAAAGCAGAAACTAACACACCACTGTAAAGCAATTACACTCCAATAAAGATGTTAAAAAAAAAAGACAACAGAATGATATATGTAAAGTGCTAAAGAAAAAAACTGTCAACCTAGAATTCTTTTTCCAGAGACAATATCCTATAAAATGAAGATGAAATATAGACATTTCCAGACAAAGGCACAAGAATTCATCACCAGCAGACCTACACAACAAGATATGATAATGCTTTCAGGCCAAAGGGAAATGGCACCAGATGGAAATATGAACCTACATGAAGAAATGAAGAACTCCAGAAATGTTAAATACTTTTTCTTAAAAGTACTTTAGAAAATACAAAGTCTTGTTTTCATTACAAGAAAAACAGCTGACTGTTTAAAGCAAAAGTATTAACAATTTATTACAGTTTATAACATTTGGAAAAGCAAAAAAAAAAAAAAAAGAAAAAGAAAAATGTTTGGTAACAGTATCATGAAGAATGGGAAGGGGGTAATTGGAAATATACTGTTGTAAGGTTCTTATATGCTAAGTGGTGTAACATTAATTCCACGTAGATTGTGATAAGTAGAGATATTAGCAAGCCAAACTCAGTAGTGTGTACAAAAGACACTATACCAAAACTAAACTGGGTTTAATCCTAGAAAAGTGAGTTTTATAATTTAAAGTGGAATAATTCACTCTATGCAAATTAAAGGAGGAAAAAATAATCATGTTTTTCCTATTCTAGAATTGTCCTTTTCCATCCTGACAAGCTAACTATGCAACTTCTAACCAGGCCACATAGAGATGCTTAAGTTTGACAAAAGATGGCAGATATATTGCACACATCCCATGTTTCTGTTTTTTGCACCCATGGCAGACATCAATAAATGATCATGCCTCGCATTCTATTCTGCTGAGCCTCTCTTGGGTCTCAAATTTTTTCTCAATACAGATATTAGTTATCAACTGACTGGCAATAATACCTAAGATAATGTCTGTTTACAATAACTGGTTTGGACCAGAAGAATGAGATGTGGAATGGAGTTTTATCAGAAGTCTGGGATCACTTAAGAATGATGGTTAGAAGACTAATCTTATTATTATAAATAATAACAGTAATGATTATGATGACAGTAATAATGAATCAATGCTATCAACTGCCTATCTCCAGATTTCTTATATAAGAAAACTTAGTAGCAATCTGTTTTTGGATATTTGCCATTGAAAGCATTCTTGATACAGACTTGATGCCTAAATTGAAATGTGAAAGATGGGTGAGAGCTGACAAAATTTTGCAGGTAGAGGCACGTTGTGATCAAGACAAGACAGAGATTAGAACTTTGGTAGAAGAGCAAGTGGTTGAGGTATGAGGAACAGGAAAAAATGTAGGAGATGAGAATGTTCAGATCATAATGAGCTTAAGAAATCTGTGTTATGAAGTACAAACTTTATTCTGGGTACAGTGTACAAATCGGAAGTCACTTAGGGGTTTTAAGTATGGAAACCAACATATCAGAATTGTGATTTAGAAAGATCATTCAGTTGTTGAAGAGAGCATGCTTTGGAGAGGAACCAGACTAGAGGCATGGAAATCAGTTAGGAAAATGTCATCACGATCCAGGTAAGAGAAATGTTGGTCTCTGGACCACAGCGGTAGCAATGAAGATGGAAGGAAGTTAACATATCCCCAATGTTAAGGGAATAGAATGGCAAAGATCTGGTGACTAATGCAAAAATTAGTATAAAGAGAGGGAAGAGCAAAGAATGATTCCCATTTCTAGTTTACCTGGGTGGATGATGCGGTCCATCTGATGGGACAGAGGAGGAGAGTTTGGGGGACAGGGAGAAAAATATAAGAGATAATTTCCATTTTTTGACAACCTTGAACAGTCTCTTCCAGAGCTGAGTTCATCTTAAGGAACGGATGAAGGGCTCTTTATTGAAGTACTACAACCGTGACTCCACTGACAAACAACAAAAGAGTGTGTGTGTGTGTGTGTGTGTGTGTGCGTGCGTGCGCGCGCGCATGTGCGCACGCCTTTTTGGGAATGGGATGTATAGATGGGGAAGACAGACTAGGTAGAAAGAGTGGGGTTTTTTTTGTTTTTTGTTTTCAGGCAAAGAATTTGCCTTCTAGATATTGGTGGGCTGACCAAATCTGCGAATTAGCAAGTGGTTCCACAGTGATATAATACATATGGAAGAGCAAGGATGATTCCCATGTAATGATGGTGTGCCCATATCAGGTACTGACAAAGGAAGTAGTAGCCAACTTGAAAAAGTGAGAAAGGCAGTGAACATTTTTTCAGGACCAACCAGTAGGCTTTATTCCACCACATTTGGGGTCCTGAACTGTGTTAGTGGAAGGTACCAGCATTGCTAAGATGTAGATGAGGAGCTGTATCCAAACCGGACAGGAAACAGATGGCACACTGAGAAAAGTAATAGAGGTCAAGGAAGGGACTACAAAAGTATGAGCAGGGTTAAAGCAACGACGAGGAACAGTGAAGCACAGGGACTATCAGCAGTGGGGAGCTGCAGGCAAGGGGAGGAGACGATGATTGGAACTCTGAGAAATGCGGAGCTGTAGGAGGGAGGCCACCCTGCAGCAGCAATGGCATTTGGTAGAGGAATGCAACCACTGCCAAATCAGAGCTCAGAGGGAATGACTGAGGAGCAAACAGCCCTATCCTTTCTCTCCTCTTGTCCTCTACTCCTGCCAGTGCCTCTCACAGGCTGAACCCAACTGGAAGCCAGAAGGCAAGGGAACCCAAATGTGTCATCCACAGAGGTCAGCTTGACGTGGCAAAGAGCAGCGTGGAGAATAGAGTGGGTCTGCAGGGGCAAAGAACATTCAGCAGAGGAACTTTCCTCTTGAGGGAAAAGGGTGAGGCGGGGTGCCTCTAAAGTGAGGACTGTGAATCAGAATTAGAAACTCAAATGAAATAACCAGCAAGCTCTAACCAAGGAAAAAAGTAAAAAGTAACTAGACTTATCTTGGAAAAAAAATAATTGAAACCCAGGGTAGGGGTGGGAGGGGGAAGAGGGGAACCTGACAACTGATGTGGAAACACTGTACATTCTCCTTTGAAAATGAGGAAGACTGAGAAAGCTGTACAGAATGCCTGGCAAAGCAAAGAATCAAATCTAGAGCTAAGAATCTGTGATTTAACAGTACACAAATACACATACCCTGCAATTTCTAGTTGTAAGTGAAAATTTCCTGAAGATTTTTGATTCTGAGGAAGAAACCTTGTTCAAAAACGAATATTTTAAATGTGTATGTGTGAGGGTGGGATGATTTCAAGAATTGGCTTCTGGATAGTTCAAGTCTTTTCCTAATTACAGGCCACTGATCAGGATTGAGGACTACAGAGCTAATGGAATGCGAAATGCTCCAGCAGCCAAGTTATATAAACAATTAGAAAAAATTGACAGTTTGCAGTTCAAGTTTGTTTTATCTCTTTTAAATAAAAGCAAGAGGAGGGAAACTCCCCAAAGAATTCTTGGAACACAAATGAGGCCCAGGTCATGTGCTATAATCTATCTCAGCAAGAAGACAAACTATTGGGTTGACTACAGATCATTAGGGCAGATAAAGAGGGCCAGTTGTCTCAACGTGCCCGCGGGTGAAATGACTAAGTGGGACTTCTGTTCCCGTATGAGGAAATTTTGAAGGATCCTCATTTTATCCAGTGGGCAAGTCCTGTTGATTGCAGAAAAGCCACAGTGGAGAAGGGTGCTCAATTAAAGTGATAATAATATTAACACTGCAAGGTGTATAGAGAACTGATTTCTTATACTTTTATTCAAAATGTTCAAAATTTGTATTCCTTAATGATTAAAAAAAGTGGTAACTGGGACTTTCCTGGCGGTCCAGTGGTTGAGACTTTGTCATCCAATGCAGGGGGGTGTGGGTTTGATCCCTGGTCAGGGGACTAGGATCCCACATGCCTCGGGGCCAAGAAACCAAAAACATAAAAGCGAGGGCAATATTGTGTCAAATTCATATTGTGTGTGCAATATTGTGTCAAATAAAAAATGAGGACTTCCCTGGTGGCACTGTGGTTAAGAATCCGCCTGCCAATGCAGGGGACACAGATTCGATCCCTGGTCAGGGACGATCCCACATGCCGCGGGGCAACTAAGCCCATGTGCCACAACTACTGAGCCTGCGCTCTAGAGCCCATGAGCCACAAGTTCTGAGCCCACGTGCCACAACTACTGAACCCGCACGCCTAGAGCCTGTGCTCCGCAACGAGAAGCCACTGCAATGAGAAGCCCGTGTACCACAACGAAGAGTAGCCCCCGCTCACCGCAACTAGAGAAAGCCCGTGCACAGCAACAAAGACCCAACGCAGCCAAAAATAAATAAATTTAGATTTTAAAAGAAGACTTTAAAAAAATGGCCCACATTAAAAAAATCTTTAAAAAAAAGTGATATCAGAAATGGGGAAATCATAGTATAAAATTGGAGAATATAAATTGCGTTGCATTAGTATAACTAATTCCATAATTATTCCATAGCTTTATTCCTTAGGCATTTTTGGTGATTTTGAAGAAATAGTTACTGAACACTATGTAACACACACTTTATATTCATTATATCATTTAATCCTTACAACCACGTTCCTGGGCAGGTATTTTACAAAAGTGGAAACTGAGTCTGAGAGGTTAAATGACTCATTCATAGTCACACAGCTCATAAGCGGCAGTTGATTCATGCCTAGTCTTACAGCAAAACTAATGCTTTTTCTACTATACAATTCTGCTTCTCTGCCCTTACGGAAGTTTTGTTGTATTTTTTTTTTTAATTTTAGAACTGACTATGTACTTGTGCTCCAGTTACCATGGAACAGTATGTTAGAAAAGTAGACATGGAGTATTCATTCTCAAGAACAATTAGAATATCTGTGAGAATCCCTTTCGACACTAATCTTTAACTGCTTAGTTATTTTTATTATTATTATTAACATGGCTGTGCCACGCGGCTTGTGGGATCCTACTTCCCTGACCAGGGATCGAATCCAGGCCACGGTAGTGAAAGCACTGAGTCTTAACCACTGGGGCGCCAGGGAATTCCGCTTAGTTATTTTTTAAAACAGCAAATCCTTCATGTGTGCGTACCTTATAGGAATTAAGCCTCCTAGAAGGAATATTAGTCCAACTCCCTGCAAGAAGAATGTCAGTAATTCTGGAAGACTCACTGCAGCTGGAAAGGGAGTTTTCAAATGGGAAATGCGGAAGACAAGAGCAGAGAGAGAACTGTCAAGAACTATGTGACAAAAGGCAGAGTAGCAATGGGACCAGAGTGGGCAAACAAGCAGTAGTGACTCTCAAACAGATGAGGCTAGGTTTTAGTACATTACCTGGGCTTTGTGAAGAAGTCCCAGAGCTGGAGTTTTAAAACACCTCAAAGTCAACGTTTTCCCCTTGCATTTTTTCTGTGTTAAGAAAAAAAAGCTTTCTTTTCAGACAAAAGGGATTCCTCCTAGGATGCCCAACCTAGGGGATGGTTCTGTGTGCCTTTTTGAGATTACGCTAATACGTGTGCCTAGTGCCAAGGAGGATCTCGGGATACTCCAGAATCCCAGTACTGACATTTCTTGAAGAATTTGTCCTTATGCTCTGCGATGACCTACAATTTTATGGTCTGTTAAGCAGAGTATTGATGTCTATGGATTCAATATGCTTGCAGGTTAAGTGCATCTGACAATTCGAGAAGTAGGAGGGTGCTCATAACATGGTATAAGTTTGAACAATACTGGAATTATACAATGAGGAAATTGAGGGTTGAAGTGATGTCAGAGCAGGGCGGGCATTTCATATAGTGTACTGAACATTACCTCGTGTCAAAGGGAAAAAATTCAAAAATTGGCCTAGGCCTGCAAGATCATTCTGGTATACTGGGGAAGAAGGCAGATGATATAGCCAGGTCAAAAATGTGCCATCAGGCCATTCTACTGTGCTGCCAGATGTTACATGCACAGTCGACCCTCCCAGTTGCTTTCGCACTACTGAGCTAAGCAGATTCATAAAGCTTATCCAGAGATTTTCTGATCTAAAGCACACACCACTAGGAATCACCACACACCAGGAATCAAGGTGCCCTTCATTCTAGACAACTAGATTTCTTTGGATAAGTGTCTTCATAAAGAAAAACTCTAGAAGTAGTACAGACAGCAGTACTAGTACTTTATGATCTACTAAGAATTCAGAAGATTGTATATAGCATGACTTTACATTAGTGGATAGCAAAGAGCCAATCAATGCTTATGGAATAAAAGACTAAACTTTGTCAATTGTGGAGTTTGTAACTTGGAGCATTTGCATTGTCTTTTGTTAGCATCTCTAGGTGAGGAAAAAAAATGAAATTATTGGTGTCAACTTTTATATTCCTTTTGGCAAATTCTTTTTTTTTTTTTTGATGTTGGGGGTAGGAGTTTATTAATTTATTTATTTTTGCTGTGTTGGGTCTTCGTTTCTGTGCGAGTGCGAGGGCTTTCTCTAGTTGTGGCAAGCTGGGGCCACTCTTCATCGTGGTGCGCGGGCCTCTCACTATCGCGGCCTCTCTTGTTGCGGAGCACAGGCTCCAGACGCGCAGGCTCAGTAGTTGTGGCTCACGGGCCCAGCTGCTCCGCGGCATATGGGATCCTCCCAGACCAGGGCTCGAACCTGTGTCCCCTGCATTAGCAGGCAGATTCTCAACCACTGTGCCACCCGGGAAGCCCTTGGCAAATTCTTGATTGTAATTTTGTATTATATAGGAAAAGGAAGCTTAACAATTCTGGGGCTGATAGAAGGAAGGACAAACTTCATATTATCAATTAAGCTGAGACATTTATTGAGTAACTTCTATGTGCCAGGTTCCTTAAAGAAATAGGCCCTGCCCTATGGGAGAGCTCACAAGTGCATGAAGTAAACAAAGTAAACAGGTATTTTCAATCTAATGGGGTTAGATCCTGTTTTCATATAGCTTAAGGCAAACCCCCTAATCATTTCAGATTTTCTCAAGTAAAACATTCTAAAATTAGCAATACTTTCAACTGCCTGCATGCTTTGGTAATTATGCGAGGTTCCCATGGCACAGGCTCTAGAACCCAGTTTTAAGGACAGAAACACCTTCTCAACCTATGAAGAGCTGAGCACTCTCTATGACAGCTGACTCTCCATAAACTCACAATTAATTGATATATAAAATGAGCATTATAATGGGAATTACAATGGGAAAGTAAGCTAGTTGGAGGACTGTGGTAACTTGGCTGCACAGAAAGGACATACACTCATGCTTAGTACCAGATAAAGACTGAGTAAGAAACTAGTAAGCACAGAAATGAATATACTTACCAAGTTTACCAAAAACCTAACAAAGACCTGGACAATTTCAAAGGCTATCATAGCATAGTAAGTTGTTGTTCTCTAACCATGAGACAAAAATGCCATCTCAAGATCTGGAGTTAAAAACCCAGAATGAATGGACTTTTTTTTTTTTTTAAGTCTTTTCTTATTTTTCCAGATTCCGGAAACACACCCTCATTTGTTACTGTAAAATAAAAACTTTTGCTTTAGTTTACAAAAAACTCAGGCTCATTGCAGAAAACGTAGAAAATATGAAAGTATAAGGGTCAAAAAGCTAGACCACCCATAATTATCACATAAGGCTAACTTCTTGAACGTTTTGGCATTATTCCTGTGAGGCCAGACCATTTCCTATGTATTACTATGTGTTTTGTGTCATGTTTTATATATTGATTTTTAGTTTCAAGTGGGACTTTCCAGACCTTGTCCCAGGTCCTAGGAATGTACTCTACTTGGACCTTGCTGGTATCTCACGAAGACTGACTACTCAGACCAGCAGTTCTCCAACTTTAGTGTGCGTAACGATCACTTGGAGGCCACCTCAGAACAGGCTGCTGGGCCCCACCCAGTTTCTGATTCAGTAAGTCTGGATGGGATCTGAAAGTTGCATTTCTATTGAGCTCCCAGGTGATGCAGATGCTGATGCTGCTGGTCTGGGATCATACTTTTGAGAATCACAGAAAACTGAAAAACAGAGAGACCAGCTGTTTAAACACTGGTGTGGCCTGTATTCTCAAAAATACTTAGTGTCACTATTTAAGTAGAATTTTTTCTCTTAAGTTGATTTCATTCAGGAAATAAGTGTTATAGGTCAGTTCACTGAAGTCCAAAATCTATTCATATTTAATAGGAATTGGTGTGCTTTGGCTAGGAGGACCTTCTGAGTGTTTTTGACCACAGCCATTCCACATTCCATAGTGAATTCTGAGCATATAAAGGCCCTTGGTTGGCCCCCAATTGCCTCCCCAGCCTCATCTTCCCTTAGTCATCCTCCCCTTTGGCACCAAGATATTTCCTCATGGCTCCCCACACTTCCCTTTACACATGCCCTTCTCTATACCTGGAATGCTTCCCTTTCCCACCATTCTTCCAATGAGACTTAAAACCACAATTCAACTGTTGTATGTCTGTATGAGCTCCTCCCTGAAACACTAAGCAGTAAATCACTCCTTTGTGCTTTTAGTATTTTGTTCTTTATATGTTATATTAAAACTATGTTTACTTACCTATGTTAAGTCATACAACCCTAAAGGTAGTGGGTCATACTCCGATCTGAACCACTGACAAGTTTAGAATGTGTTGAGTGATACAGACAGATAAACAGATAATTGCAATATATAAAACACAGTGCCTAACCCAAGAGCATATAAGAGAACCTCTCTAAATGGTCCAGAAGCACGTGCTCCTATAGTGAAAGACAGTATAGTGTCATGGACAAGTGTAGCAGGCTTTTGAGCTAGACTTACTTGAGTTCAAACCTTGGCTCTGCCACTAGCAGTGTAACATGGATAAATTACTAATGTTACACACCTTAGTTACCACACCTATAAAACATGGGTAACAGAGGTGCCCTTCTCAAAGGGTTGCTGTAAGTCACAAATAGGTTAATACATGTAAAATGCTTAGAGTAGTGTCTGGCACATAGTGAGTGCTCAACAAGTGTTCACTAATGTTATTTCTACAGTGTAAAAGGTGCGAGCTGGTTTTCCTCTCAACAACCAGAAATCAACAACCCAGTTCGGGAAAATGACAAACCTGTGAAAGATGTAACATAAAGCAGAGAAGTAGGTATTATATGTCAAAAAATTAAGTACTGATGAAATAAATATATATTCTCCTGGGATGACTTTTAAATAAAATCCATTCATCTGTATGTTTAGGTTCAGGTGTGTTTGTTAAAAAATAAAACAAAAAAAGCAGCTCTAATACTAGGGTAGAGTCATACGAGATTATCTTTGTAGTTCAAAGACCATCAAGTATTAGCATTTTTACGTGTTTCAACCTAACACTTTCTAGTTACACTTTGCTCTCAAAAACTGAAGATAAGCTTTCCACAGATATATGTGAGAGAGAAAGAGAGAAAGAGAATTAGGTTTTCTGTATAACAGCAGAAAATAAAGGAATTCTGCCTCCAAAGCATCTTTGGAGGACACCTAATTCAACCCCATAAAAAAACAAAGTCAAATGTCTAGGAGAGAATCTCAAAGTAAATATTTTGAAGAGAATAATGAGGTGCGCTTATATATTTTAATGAATTCGGAAAAATCTCCACGGCCTCTCTTCATCTTTTTTTATAATTTCTTGGCTGCACCACACAGCATGTGGGATCTTAGTTCCCTGACCAGGGATTGAACCCACACCCCCTGCATCCCTGCATTGGAAGTGCGGAGTCTTAACCACTGGACTGCCAGGGAAGTCCCTGCCTCTCTTCATCTTGTATATAAGTATAGGTATTGTATGTGATCTGTGACAAAGGAAGGGAGGGAGGGAGGGAGGGAAAGAGAGGGAGAAAGAAAAGAAAGAAAACGACAATTATAGCCTTATTTGCCCACCATAAAGATATTTAACTCATATTTATCACTTTACATTTTTCTTTATAAATGTATTCTTACAGCCATCAACTCGCAAAGGAGCACGTCAAACTTAATGTTACTCAAATTTTCTTTAATAAAGAAAAATCAAAGGAATAATTTAACAAATATGCTCAAATGACAAAGATGATTTGTTTAGGAATCTTAAGGGTAGCAGAGATGTATGCTAAGAGAGTACCATCATAAAAAAAAAAGGCATTCATTCATTCTATGACTTGAAAATGTCTCAAGATAAAAATACTAATTCAATAAGAAAATATTTCATATTTCTTTTATCACAGAGACTGTAAATTTAATTAACACATTTCTATATCAAGTTATGCAGTATACCTTCCTTTCTCTAGCTTCTCATGCAAAAGATTAGGGAGTTTTTCTCAAAATAGAGCAAGTCAGTGCTAATATTTTCAAGTCACAGCTTGGAGTCAGCCTAGAAGAGCTTGGCTAGGAAGGACATTTATATTCACCTGTACCCCAGCCTGATATCAGCTCTCTCCTTTTTTAGTTACCCTCTATTACTAATGAATGATTCCTTATACTTACTCAATAGACAAATTACAACAAATGTACTTATAAATTAATATAATATCATTCAATGTGGAGGAGAGGAGCTGGAGCCTAATGACACCCTGGCACTGTTTTTAGAAAAACCACCTCATTCCAGCTAATAAATAAAAATGATACTTTAACAAAAAGTATTCATCCTGCCTATATGCTTCCCCTAAAATGCTGTGTAAGAGATTTAGAATTCAATAAAATTAGGATATAAAAAGTAATGAGTACACCTTTAAAAAGGTAAGAAGTATAAATGAGAACTGTTTCCCGTAATCCTAACCACATTACCCCATGAGTAATTTTCAGGACAATTATTGTAAAAATACAATAAATACTATAATGGAAATATAGGGATTCATTTATTACTTTTTGGTTTACAAACAAAGGCACCCAATAATGCTTCTATTTATTTCTTATAAAAGACTATCGATTTACATTTAAAACAAAAAGCAAAAAACCCTGAAACAGTTCCTACAGACAAGCACAAAAAAGGGAGAGAAGATTTTTCCTCCCTGCTTCCAAGCTTTATTACACAGATTCAGAAAATATTTATTTTATACCATCCTTAAGTCAAAGAATGTATTGCCATGCTTCTCTGTGTTGAGTTTTTGAACATATTAATGTTGCCAAGTCAAGTTTAAATACAGTTATAATGACTTCACGACTGACAAATGCATATGTTAGAATTATAAGAATCAAGGGTGAATAGCGGGAAAAAACCCAATGTTTAAAAATCAGCTTTATCAAATGAGTTAAATGAAATATTAGATTTATTTAACAGGCTATCCTGTTAAAATTTGAGTTTGTGTGTAAAACACAATCAGAAAAGAACTAAAAACCATATCTAGCAAATGACATAAATACAAATGATTTCCAAAATCTTTGTTTGAGTTAAGCTTAAAGTCAAGTTGGTGAGGATTAACAACCTATATACTTTTTATACTAATTTTAGAACTTTAAGTTCCAGAATGACATATTAATTTATTCATTAGCTTTCTTTTGACAGAAGAATTCTAAACACACAAAATTAATGCAGTGGCCTCAGCACCCTCCCAGTTATCATTTCTTTAAGTTAGATTACAAGAACAATGACTAGAACTGACAGAGTTCAGAGACATCACATTCCATGTGCTTCACACACCTGCCAAAGTTGTACCTGATTCTTTTGCAAGACACAAAGACAATTCATCTGATTCTAAGTATATTCAGCAGATGTGTAAAAATCATACAAATGTTAGCATGTTTTCAACACATTATGGAAATGTATTTGGAGAGATGCAGTACTCAATGTATAGAGCATCTATAGTTAACTTTGTGGGCCACTTCAAATCAAAGGCATCATCATTTATTCCATTTTTAGACACTGCCATGGTCTCTCACACCTTACACAAGGTATGGTCCTAAACCAGAGACTTTAGTATCATTGCAAAGAATACATATGTATTTATATTTATATACATATTTCTTTTAAAATAATGTTTTAAAAGGTTTACTACAGAAAATCTGGCTTCAACATGGAAGCATTTTCCTTTTCAAGATTATACACCTGCATGGAGGAAGGTGGTTTCCTTTACATTTAGTTTTTTCACAATAACAAAATAAATTTCTTATACATTGCATTTAAATTGATGAAGAAAATTAAGATGTAAAGTTCTATGTAACTTTTTGTATTGTGAACTGACTTCATTAAACATATTCAAGATACATTGTTAATGATTTAAATATAGTACAACTTGATCAGCTAAATTAGAACATGTTATGCTGATATGTTAAAGCAAATGTGTTATAACAGTAAGGAGAGTTACCTATTAAGATTTAAAGGGAATTATAATGTATCATTAAAATATACATCGATTTTCTTGCTATTACTTGTTTCTATAATGAATTCCTTTCTAAAAGCTAAAACCACATGCAGAAAAAAATAAATGATATCTTTAAACTCATTCAACAGTTTGCTACTTTATGTGGTATGTAAATAAAGTTCTTTAATTTTATACACATTACTTTATGTATTATTTTGTTTTTCTGGAAGAAATTCAGCTCTCAAGGTCAAAAATTAGTACGTGTTTACACACGAGAACATTTTCTTAATGCTATGACTACCTGCAAATACATTCTTCCATAGTAATGTACTTTTAGTTTTCATTGGAAAGACAGTATAAGCCTTTTAAAGTCCTATTAATAAAATTTATAAAGGGCAGAGAGCATAAGTATGGTGAATTCCTCCCTGCACCCACACCTGCTTGTCAAAGTCTCAAGTAATCATCCAGCTTCAAAATATGAACAAAATGTCACAGAACGGATTTTCATTTGGTCATAATGTGGTCAAGAAAAATGTATTCCTGTTCTTTTTGATACTAACTGTCTTACTGAATTTTCATTTTCCTTCTAAAAACACATAGCATATGTTGACATGATTCTCAAACTCATTTAGATCCAGTAGGGCCTCTATAATAATATATAGCCTTCTGATTATGAAAGCAACTGACTGCTTATAGAAAAATGATATGCATCAGACCTCTAATCAGAGAAAGAAAAATGAGAACGTGTCTCTCATGTCTGAGACTACTCAATAACTTACAGGATGAGGTGAAAATAGTTTGGTTGTAATTTTAACAAAACTAAAACCCACTTGAACTGATGAAAAAAATCAAACACTGAAGAATCAAATATCTACCACTTAGCTAGTATTCCTGTCCAAATAAATGCTTTCCACTGCACTAAATATTATAACTAGAAAATCACTGTATGTTAAGGCATATTTTAATTAATATGTTCCAGAATTGCACAGTTATACTGGTCAGTGTTCCTATTTCCCCACTCCTATCCTCACCCAACCCCTTTTCCCCAGGGATCAAAATGTTAAGTCATGGTTTTGGTGGCTATTATAGATTTGAGTTGGCATACCACAGTGTATTCACTAGGTTTTTATGAGCATATGTTACATAAAACGTTCCATAATTTACTCCACACTCTGAGTTAAGATGGTTTAATGTCTTGACAAAAGGTGAAATGACTTAAGTACATTTTACATTTTGTGCATTTAGACCACCATATGCATAGATGTTCTAATGCTAAATTCTTGTCTTCAGTATCTCATAGTGCTGGATGCTCGGAAGTAAGACAGAAACTTGTAGCACAGACTAACCACAAAGTACCAGATGTTTCTTGCCATTTGTGATCTTGCGATAAAAATGCGCCAAATCAGGATCACGAGGATAGTATTGAAACCGTAACGTATGTTCCTCAACCTGAAAAGCAAATCAAGAAATGTACTGGATACTATTTTCTAGAATAGAATATTGTTGGACAGCAGATAATTCATGCTCAGTTTTAATCTAATCAAAATTCAAATCCATATTAAGCTGCAACTTATTTAAAAACTAACTAGAAGCAACTTCCCTGGTGGTACAGTGGTTAAGAATCCACCTGCCGATGCAGGGGACATGGGTTCGAGCCCTGGTCTGGGAAGATCCCACATGCCACAGAGCAACTAAGCCCATGTGCCACAACTACTGAGCCTGTGTGCCACAACTACTGAAGCCCGTGCACCTAGAGCCAGTACTCCGCAGCAAGAGAAGCCACCGCAATGAGAAGCCTGTGTACCGCAATTAAGAGTAGCCCCCGCTCTCCACAACTAGAGAAAGCCCGCTCGCAGCAACTAAGAACTAACGCAGCCAAAAGTAAATAAACAAATCTATTTAAAAAAAAAAAACTAACTAGAAGTCCTTAAATTAGAAAGTTAGCAAACATCAAACAAACCTGACTGTGCACATTCTGGACAAGAGTCCATCAAACAATGCATTACCTCTATTAATAATGAATAATGCAAAGTTTTTTTATAACTACATTTGGGATGCAAATTTATTTATTTAACAAGTATTATTTAGCATCCTTCTGTATGCCCTATACTGTGCTAGTCAGCAAGTACATTAGTAGGTACAATAGACATATCTCTTGCACTTCGGAGCTTCCTATCTAATCTAAAAAGGTAGATTCATCATATACGTCATCCTACAGACAAAATAAACATTTTTTGGACATCTTTAGCTGCTTACAAGTTGTCAGACAAGTGAATTTACTCCTTCAGTCACAGGATCAAAAGCCAACTGGACAAGTCCTCATTCATGAAAGAAACATGGCACTTGCTCTAAATAGGAAGACCCTCCTATTCTCAAAGAGCAACATGCACATTATCTTGCTCATGTTTCAAAACATTTTTGATGTTTTTTAATGGTGTTAGAAAGGAATATAAATCCTTTAGATATGCAATACTGTTACATAAATTCCATTAACTTCAACAGGCAGTGAAAGATATAGGACTACAGTTGATCCTTTAACAACGTGGGGGTTAGGGCATCGACCCTCCAACAATCCAAGTATAACTTCACAGTCAGCCCTTCTTACCCGTGTTTCTGCATCAGTGAATTCAACCAACTCCACATTGTGTAGTAATATAGTATGTATTTGTAGAAAAAAATCTACATGTATCAATAAATGGACCCATGCAGTTCAAACCTATGTTGTTCAAGGGTTAACCAAACAACACACAAACAATGGGTGTAGACAAAAGAGCTTTGAATTAGGAGTCAAAGATCAGTATTCTAGTTTGCCCTGCCACTTAATACAATACGACCTTGTCAAACACAATTTTCTTAAGTCTCCATTTCCTCATCTATACAACTAGCTGCCCTACAAATTCTCAAAGAGTTGAAAACACAAGAATAATAATGTGAAACTTTTGAAAACTGTTATAAAACTTGTATTAAAAAATTACTATGGGGGCTTCCCTGGTGGCGCAGTGGTTGAGAAGTCCGCCTGCCAATGCAGGGGACACGGGTTCGTGCCCCGGTCTGGGAAGATCCCACATGCCGCGGAGCGGCTGGGCCCGTGAGCCATGGCCGCTGAGCCTGCGCATCCGGAGCCTGTGCTCCGCAACGGGAGAGGCCACAACAGTGAGAGGCCCACGTACCACACACACACACAAAAATTACTATGAATAAAAGAGACTACTATTAAAACTAACTGCATCTCTGAATAATGGATTAATAGTAATTTTTCCTTTTCTATTTTCTGAGGTTTTTTTTTTTTAACAATTAGTATGTATTACTTTTATAAGAGACTAAGAGAATAATTACAACTATTTTATAAACAAGGAAAAAAATTCTATAGTGAATAATGTATTATTATACCTCTTTTCCTCTTCTAAAGATGTATTTAAATAGGGTAAAAGAAACTTTACATTACCTCCAGTTTAAAATATATTTTTATTTTCTCCTAATATCTTTACTTCTTCCTTCACTAGCATTAAGGGAAGATTAAAGTGATATTTAAAACTAAATTCCACCTGACTTTATTACTAATGGACAGTATAAGCTGATGAAAATAGTAAGGTTCCACAATCATAGGCTAAATTAATACTACCATAGTTACAGCTCAAAGGCAACCACTTTTCTTAAATATTGATACAATATGTTATTAGCAGTATCTCAATTTATCAGCTTAGAAAAAATTGTAATATTTCATAAGGAAGACAAGATGAAATCAAACCCATATAAAAACGTACTTGTTCAGATGTTTTCTAGCTGCAGGGAGGCCAGACATTTCTTCATTCAATACATATTTCTTAGTTCCCATACAGTAGTTCTCTATATATTCTGCCCAATGTAACTGTCGTACATCAATATTAAAAGTCTACATAAACAAAAAAATTATTGGTTACTTTCTTGGATAATTTTTTTCACAACCAGTCAAAAATTCACACTTTTTCTAAAGGCTAATTCCACATGACATGATTACAAAACATTTACTGTATTAATTGTTTAAATGTTACTGCTATTCACAAAAAAGTTCTTATTTCATATCGTCCATTAAACAAAGAAACATTTGAGAAGATAATCTAAAAACTCATGTCAGCTTTTAAAGAGGAGTACATGAAGAAGAAAGAAGCCTGCACCATTAAAAATAAATAAATAAACCGACAAAATCCCATTGTCCAAATAGACCTAAGTATTCCTTTTATACATGTAACAATACACCTGTTTCCAGTTTCCTTCTGTCTACTCTATCTCTTCTTTTTGAACATCCTGCATACCACACAGATTAATTTTCCTAGAGAAACAGTATTGACATCAAGAGACAGAATATGTTATGAAAGCTGGCTTAGGAATTTAGATAACTTTAAGTAGGCCATTTGATGAAAAGGGTAGATAAATCTGAAAAAGAAAGCCTTACAAAAATGCTATTTCATGACAAAATAAGAGGGCTATACACTGCTCAGTGCTCCTCCACACACAATCAGGTAATTTTTTTGGTGTAATAAATTATTCACAATTTAATTTACCATTATTTCTGAAAATAGCAAGTTCTAGACCAAAAATAAAAAAGCTACCATAAATAAATCACTAAAGTACCAGTGCACTGAAATGGAGACTTGACTTAAGACATGAGATATTATGAGAAGGCCACACATATGTGCAACTGTATTCCCATAGGAAGAGTGAAAAAGAATAGAACAGAAGGAGTATCTGAAAAGACAATGGCTGGAAATTTTCCAAAAATGGTGAGAGACCAAGCCAAAGATTCAAAACACACATATACCACATATACACACATATATCTACACATATTAGAGTAAAACTGCTGAAAGTCAAAGAAAAAATTTTTTTAAAAACCAGAGAAGGCACTGTGGATTACCTCCAAAGAAACATTAGTCTGACCAACTGACTTCTGAAAAGAAGCAGTAGAAGCCAAAAGACTATGAGAAGATGTCTTCCAAGTGCTCAAAGAAAGCTGCTAACATAGAATTCTATACCAGTATAAATATCTTTGAAAAATAAAAATAGTCCCAGAAGAATAAAAACGGATACAAACTGACATCAATAGAAGACACACACTAGAAGAAGTATACTAATGGGTACTCTTCAGGCAGAATGAAAATGATTCCAGATTGAAGTCTGGAATCATTAGAGGAGGATGGACGATGGAGGAAGAAATAAGAGCAGTAAAAGGACAATTATGCCAGTAAACCTATATGAATACTAATTGACTAGACTACAATAGGAATGATTGTGAGGCACATAACAAATACAGAATTAAAAAACATAACAACATAGCAGATAGGTGTTACCCTTTGCATTATCCAAGAAAAGGTAGAAGTATCAATATTATATTAGACCTTGCTAAATTAAGAAAGGATACTGTAAAGCAGCCGCAAATTAGACTGGCTTTTCAACACTAAGAAAATAAGACAAATATAAAAAGAAAGTTGTCTTTAATGTGCTGAAATCATGTAACATAATCACAAACTGAGAATTCACTACCAACATACCTGCTACTCAAACATATTCTCATATTCTGGATATATTTCAAGCAGAAAAAAAAATAACCCTAAAGAGAAGATCTTATAGCAAAGACTCTAGTAAATATATAGTTAAATCTCAGTAAAACTGAACAAAATAATCATTTCTAATTATGAGGTTTAAGTAGAGAACTAAAGTAACATATAACCATATAAGTTAATGAGGATGGTAATCAGAGCTAAAACATTTTATGGTCCTAAATATTATTAAGGAAGAGGCTATAGAAATTGCTCAATTTAGACTTTGTTAAGTATGCATGTTCAAATATCTAAGGTAACCTTAAAAAGAAAATACAGAGTTTAGTCTCAAACTAACAGAGAGCAAAATGTGGAATGGCAAAAAGTAAAAGAGTATACAAAAGCAATTTCTGAGAGGTTTTCCTTAAAACTTAAAGAAAACAGAGTGTTTGGGGGGAAAATGCATAAAGAATTCAAAATTCTCTTTGAATCTGGCATTAAAGAGAAAAAGAGAATCAACATGTCAATCATGCTTTGAAAATACCTCTGCTACTCTCATACTTACATTATAAATTCTAGGATAAAGCAACTTTATCACCACCAATTATGACTGAAGCTTTAATGGGAGAATATAAATAGATCAAATTTCTTATTGTATAATGGTTGGGGGAAATACTCAATTATTTCTCAGGTTGCTAATTAGCATACTCTAATTAGTATGCTACTTGTTTTCTAATATAAAACAGAAATTACTTGCCTTTTTATCTTCCGGGTTTAGTTGATTCATTAACATATTGACATTGTCAGTATTCCAAACCCAAGAATTACTTGTGAAATATTCAAGAAACACCATAGCTTTGTGAAGACGAGTTATTGTCTTCATCATCCTGTATTATAAGAAAAATTGAGATTCATAATTTGCATAGATAGGGAAAAATCTCATCACCACCCAGGGAAACAGTTTCTATTTTGAGACATTAACAATAAAATTGTAACACGTAATTCAATAAGTGTACCAAACCACCAGGAAATAAGAATATTTCTGCATCTTAGAAGAACATTCTATAAATCCAAAATGAATTTAATACAGCAGCAGTAAGTTTAAGCAGCAGTAATTGAATTTAAGCAGCAGTAAATGCCTAAAGAGAGTTCTGCTGATATATGAAATTAATTTTCAAAGGAAATGCAATACTTCAAGCTCAAATTTTCTACATACAATACTAAGCAAATAAATGGATTCAATTAGTATTCCTTTCCTTTTTGTTCCTTAAGCCACATTTTAGTTCAGCTGCATTTTACTAAGATTATCTGTGAATTCATAACATACTGTTCCATTATAATCTCAACTCTTCATGGAAGCAAAGTATACAGAAATATTCATTTGCCATTTAGTCAACTCTCTCTATATATTTTAAATAACTTTCTCTTGAACACTAACGGGTTCCGTGATTGTCTGGACGTGCCATGAAATCAATGACTCATGTTGACAGCTTTCTGAAAAAAATATTCAAGATATTCAAGATATTCACTCACCTTCCCAAGTCCCCAATATCCATCCTTATGGAAACAAGGGAGTTCGATACTTTTTTTGTTTCTTTTTAGAAGTGTGAAGGGCTTTAATCTTTAAATTTGTCATTTTATATATCATGGCTCACCATAAGTCATTGATATCGTAACACTAACCAGAAAAGCAACATCTATACAATAATAATTACCTATGATAAGTAGAGGAACGGAAGAAAGAACTTTTTGAAACAAAACACACACCAAAAATTCCTAACCTCTGGTAAACAGAAAAATTACGTGTGAAGTAATACTTTAAAAGAATTCTATTTATAGTCCCACAATAAGTAATAGCATTATATGCAGTTTAGAAGTCCCAAAATTATGGGCTTCAGAAACAGGGGAAATAGGAGAAAATGAGAACATTAGAAATGGGGGGGGAAATCAAAACAGTAACATTAGCTAAGAAATTCTGATGACATATACATTTAGAAAGAAACCCTAAATCCAGAATACTGAAAGAAAATGAGGCAACATGGACTATGTAAAGAAAAACTGTACTTCATGCAAGGAAGCAATTCCAAAATAAAACCTCCATTAAACACAAAAAGAATTATTGAGCATCAAAGGCTAAATGTGGACAGGAATAGTTCAAATAGAAAGTACTTGAAGGGAAAAAAAAACAATTCATGCTGCTTTTAGAAAAGCGATTAGGCAATTTTTTTCTAAAAAACAACAAAAAGATTTAACAGATTTGTAATTAACACCCACTATCACAGCCAGTATAGTACACTTGAATCACACATATACACATATTTAGTTAATGTGATTTTCCAACATACATCTTACTAAAAAGTTTTTCTTCCTAACTCCTTTTTCACTGACAATTCTCACCTAGTCTTATTTTCAGATTCATTCAAGTGACAGAATTACCCTAAAACCAATCACTGATTCAGCCATAATGACAATAAAAAATTGGAGGGGGAGAAGGAAATCTGAAAGGTCATATATGTGTGAAGTTCACAGAATACTTATCAAGCAATAAAACTCTGGATTGAATACTATGGGGGATAAAAAGAAACTTAAAGCTTTGCACCATCAATCTTTGGTTAAACATGCTGTAAGAGCAGATGCCTGGGACTACACTGCCATGTATGTTCTGAGTATTTATTCTTTATTACAGCAACCTGTAAAAAATAATCACAATCTTTTAGAGGCAGGCAAGATCTTAATGGTCATCTAGTCCAGGGTTCCTCAACCTCAGCACTATAGACATTTTAGGGCAGATAATTATTTGTGGTAGGGGGCTGTCCTGTGCACTGTAAGATGCTCGGCAGCATCCCTGGTCTCTACTCACTAGATGCTAGTAGCACCCATCCCCCAGTTGTGATAACTGAAAACATCTCCAAAAATTGTCCAATGTCCCTTGAGGGAGGCAAAATTGTCCTCCACTGAGAATCACAAAGATAAAAAAATATCATATTCAGAGAAGTTAAGCTGGAGAAAGTTAAGCTAAATAATCAAAAAAAAAACAAGACAATGGAAACATTTTTTTTAAATACCATTTTAAGAGTGATGAAATATCTACTACATTTCAAGAGCTAGAGTAAATAATTTATACTGCTTCTACATGTGATAATATCATGCATCTTAGTCCCCAGTGACTATTAACCAGGAATCCATATGATGTGTATACTTTTTAAATTATGTCAAGATATAGAGTAAGTCAGATTTTTATCTAGCTGGTACTCAGAATAATGTAAATGAGTAAACTGGACATCACGAATGACATGACTGACATTAGTTTAATGCAGAACTAGGCATTATATTAAGGCCCCAATATAAGGTATAGAGGCCAGTACCTTGCTCAGTAAATATCTGAACAAATTAATATAAACTACATATTTATATTTGTAAATATGTAATTTATATTACATATAAATTAATATAAATTTGCTATATTTATATTTAACATTTATAATATTGCCTAATAAAAAACCTTTATGTCTCTTGTTGCTTTTACAGTATAGGCTCCCAAAGCATTCCTGCTTTGATACTTAGGAAGCCTTGTACAGGACAAACCTCATGTAAGAAGATTCTTTATTTGATGTTTCCTATTGGTAGCAAATTTTAATTTCCAAAGGTGGCTGCAAATATTATCTCCCATCTTACATGTTCACCTATAATATCACCTTAATTATCGCCCTATTAAGAGGTGAAGGTAACTTATACAAAAAGAATGAGGAGGAAGTGACACTGTGTGACTTCCGTGGGGAGGTAAGAAAAAGTGATGTAGCTTTCTGCCTTGCTCACTGGAATACTCACCCTTGAAGCCTTCAGAGGTCATGTATGCTGTCCAACTCCCCCTGAGGCTGCCAGGCTGTGAGGAGGCCCAAATTAGTCCACGTGTAGAGACCACATTGAAAGGCTCTGAGACTATATGAAGAGAGAAAGATGCCTGGCCACCCAGCTGCTCTGTACCCTTTCTCTCCTTTACCATTCCTACAGTGTACCTGCTCCAGCCCCTATGACTGCAACCACTTGAAAGATCCTGAGAAAAAACCACCCCATCAAAGGCTTCTAGAATTTCTGACCCACAGAAATCATGAGCAATAAATGAAATGATTACTGTTTTAAGATACTAAGTTTGATGTCAATTAGATCTCAATTTTTTAAAAAAAGAAAGATAATAAATTTGAAAGATTTGCTATGCAGCACAAATAATGGGAACTGAAAGATTTGTTATGCAGCACAAATAATGGGAACAGATATCAGTACTGGGAGTGAGGGACTGCTATAATAAGAATCTAAACATGCAGTACTGACTTTAGGATTAGGGGGCAGACAGAAACTGGAAGGCCCTGGAAACCACTGCTAAAACCTGGAAGGACCAAGAGTGTTAGTGGAAAAAATAAAAGGGCTCTAAGGAAACTGTTGGTGAGAGTTTCAAGGTAAGTGAGGACAATAATGTTGGAAGTTAAAAGAACAAAATTGTCACCTGTGGTCACATGGAAAATGTATCTAATAAACTCGATGACCTAGCTAAGATTTCCTCAAAGATGATCTTAAAAAATGAACTATCTGTTTGGGTGCAACTTGGAAGGAATGTAAATTTCCAGCCAGGAATTCTTTAAGAAACAACTTCTGGGGATAGATCAAATCCAGAATGTAAATATAAGATTCTTTGTTAGGACCGCAGAAAGATTTAAGGTAGTATACTTCATAGAACCTTTCAGACAAACAAAAGTTTCACTCTAGATGTTAAAGACATGTCTTACATAAGCTCTATTGTTTAAGAGGCAGGATGTAAGAGTCTAAGGATCTAAGATTCAAGGGTGTTATCCCACAGTAACCTCATAAGGAACCCAAGATAGAGAAGGTTATGTCTCAAAAAGATATGTGGGCTTTGGTCTAATGGAGTGGATTGTTTTAAAATAGATACAAGGGAAACCCACACAGTTTTAAAAGGAATCCTATGAGTTTACACTTAAAAGGACAGAGACAGTACCAAATGAAAAGAGGCCTCTGGATCAAGGGCCAGCAAACCAGAGCTTAGGGGCCAAATCCACCTGTTTTTGTAAATAAAGTCTGATTGGAACACAGTCATGCTTATTCATTTACATATTGCCTAAGGCTGCAGAATTGAGTAGTTACAAGGTGGAAGCTACATTTAACAGCAGAGTTAAGTAGTTACAACAGAATCCATGGCTCACAAAGGCTAAAATATTTACTATATGGCCCTTTACAGAAAGTTTGCCAATCCCTGCCCTGAAGATTCCTAACTTTTTACAGGCAGGAAGTAGGGTACGAAGGCTGTTCAGTTGCAAACACAGGCCATTTTTTTTATGGGAAAAGAAGGATGACTCAGAGGGGAGAGCCAAAAGCCTCAGAAAACAACCAGGGAGTGGGAATGAGCCCTAACTAAGAAATCATCAAACGGGACCCTGCTGGAATGCAGAACTGTTATGGACCACTGATTGCTGCATGCCTCTCTTTTTCTCTCTTTTGAACAAGACTGTCTAAAGTATTTCCTATGCTTGTCTCACTATTATATGTTGGGTGGACGGGCAGCAGGTAACCTGTCACTTTAGTTCACAGGTTTTCAGATTAACACTTGAGGAACTATACCTGAAAAAACACTCCTAAAGAGCTTCATCCACAATTTACCAGATTTCGCTGACCACACTGGCTTCAAGCTGATGTCAGAGAGGTTTTGGGGGGAAAAGGCAAGAGTATTTTCCATGTAGGAGGAATATGAATTGTTTGCACCAGAGGCCTGACTATAGCAGACTGCACTTTCCAAAAATGGCTGCAACAATACCTTTCATCTCACCCGTTCATTTACAAGATGATCTTGACTATTCTCTATATCCCTTCTTCTTCAATCTTGGAGGATCTGTGACTCGCCTGTGACTAAAAGAATGAGGTGGAAGTAGTGCTGCATGATTTCCTTAGGTAGGTCAGAAAATGCACATAACTTCCACCTTGCCTGCTGAAGCACTTTTCCTTGAAGCCTTCAGTTGCCATGTAAGTAGTCCAATTCCCCTAAGGCTACCACTGGTCCTTGCAAAGAGACTCTATGAAGAGATCCTGACACAACATGAAGAGACAGTGATACCAGCTGTTCCACTGCACGCCCCCCTTTCAGCTCCATCTGACCATAATCACATGAAAGACCTCTAAGACAAAGTTGCCCAGTGGATTCCTTCCTGAATTCCAGATCCTGAAAGAAATAAAATGACTACTGCTGTTTTAAGCCACTAAGTTTGAGATGACTTGTTATGTAGCAACATCTACTATAAATTATTTAATAAACTTTGGCTCTTCATTTTTTAAGTTTACTAAGCCCCATTTTCTGTGTAAAGCACTGTGATATATTTAACTTATTTTACTTTTTTGACCTAGTTTTGATTGTTCTGCTCTAATTTGCAACAACTTTATTAATATCAAGACAGCATCACTGCCATCACTCATAAATTTACATCTGCTTTTTAGCCACGAAAGAATGTTCCCAATGACAAATACTGTACTTTGCAGATCATTCTAGGAAAACTTGAAGATGGTTTTAATGTATTTTGGATCTTCTTTCCACTGAGTATTTCTTTACCTATTCTAAAGTTGTTCAATTCAACACCTCTCTTGTATTTCAATATTTAACATACAGGGTTAGAAACATAATGGACAACTGAATCCACAGAAAATTCCCTACATGTAACTCAGATCTTGATACACTATAACTGGAAGATACCTCACTTTTATTTTTTTGAGCAGTTGATGAAAGTTCTGGAATCAGCATCTTCTTTATACATAAATACTCAAATCCTGAACTCTCTAATCAAAGGCTCCACTATAATGCCAATGTAGTTAAAAAAATAAATATTTTATAGTATATTTCACTATAATTGTGGTAAAGACAGTAGGATACTTTATTTAAGTTTGTGGGGTTTCAATAAAAAAGAAAAGAAAGAAAGGCCATAACAACTATAATAGAAAGTTTTCCATTTGTTAACTTTTGTTTTAAATTCTCAACCTTAAAAATTAGTCAAAAACGGTAATTATCATATTATAAGCTGAATAGGAAGCTGAGATAGCTCAAGCAGTTAATTTTCTAGAAGCATCCTAGGTTTTTTCATATAAAACTGCACAATCCACTTAAAGCAAAACATTCAACCCTTAATCCCCTATAAAACTCACCTCCAAGTTTTTAACGGGGAGAGAAGGGCTCAATTTCAGCTTATAATAACAATGACAACCTTGACGCTGGACATTTCCTATATTATGGATTTTGGAGGATCAATGGCCCAATCAGATGAGATCCACAGTTAGTCTCCCCAAATATGCTTAATTTCTAAGAAATGTCCTAGCATCCTGACTGTGATTGTGATTAATCAGGTTAGTAATTCTAAAGGTAAAGCTCATGCTAGCGACTTTTTGTCTCTCCAGCAAGCTTCCACCACCTTACCAATACATAGTGTATTTACTGCTATTCTTCTTACCACGGTTTCTGACCTGTCAACCTGAGTGCAAGATCGAGCAATAATGCAGGTACTGTATGTCTGACACCCTTCCAATAATGAAGCAATAAGTTGTTGGAATACAACTTAATATTGGGGCGCCTGAATACTTGGTTTAAAGGATTCATCTTGAAGGAATGATTTAGATAATATCCTGTAGGAAAAATAAGCGTCAAAGCATTTTGAATGTTATTCGTTATTCAGAAAAAATACCTGAAGTTAGACCTAGAATTCAGCACATGACAATAATTTATCATCCAAACTTTAAAACAGAGTGAATTATAATACTACCTTCGCTTTTCTGACAAATTCTTAAAATTCAAGAGTCTTCTCATTCACAAAAGGCCATTAAGCCTTATCATAAGCATAAACAAATACAGAGTTAATATGCATTTTAGCGTAAGCATGGGTTGCTTAACAGTCAGAGGAACAGATAAGACAGAGCTAGTCACCATTACCTTGGGCTTCTTCCAGTCATCCTGAGGTAGATATCATACAGGAATGCTGGGGCCTTATGGCTTACAGCAATCCAGTAATGATATAAAAGGTGATTGGAGGTTAGATTTACATTGGGCCGTCTGAAGGCCTGTTCGAGAGGATTCCTCTTGAAAGTGGAAATTACATGGTATTCTGAGGAAGAAAAGTTGTGTAACAGCTTTGATAATAACCATGTAATGAAGTTTTGAAAAAAAAAACAAAAACACATGTTTTTACAAAGCAAAATATTTTACCAAAGATGTAAGAGTTTGCTCATTTAAAAAACAAACTTTTCTATTTTCTATAGTAGCTAAGAGAATATGGGTATTAGACTGCGGAACTCAAATGATTTTAGAACTGCCACTATTTATGAATTTTAATTAGATGAATGAATTTTTGCTAAAATTCACTCTTAAAAATCCTTTTAATGTTTTACCTACATCAGTTTACAATGTCAGTTTCTATATTTCACCTCTCATGATAGCTTCTTTCTTTCTGTTCCTCTTTCCAGATTCTTATTACTGTACTTACTTAAAAAAGAAAAGGGAAACCATCATCCTTTGCTTGTGAATAATTAAGTTGCTCAAATTAACATATATCAACAAGCTTAAAACAACCCCAAATTAACTTCTGTTGTAATTTATTTAGGTTATGCAATATCAAAATAATCAAATCTATTATCATGTATGTTAATACTTCAATGGAAATGTATACTGGAATATTCACTAAAATAAAGCTCAACTTGATTTTTGCTAAACTTCATAACACAATGAAAGACTACAAAAAACCTAACTCATTAAAGTGTTTTAAAATTCTTAAAAGAATACAAAGTATCATAAAATTAAAAGCACCCTAGATTTTCTTTTTCTTATATGCTCTAACAGTCAATCTTTCAATTGAAATAAAAATGCCATAAAAAACCCGAGGATGAAAGACAAAGATTTACTTTAAAATCAAATCGCTCCTCAAGGGTAACAAAAATTGTTCAATTAGAGGTAAAATAAGACCTAGTACTAAATCAACACTGTAAATACATTTTACTTTAAATTTGAAAACATAAACCAACAACTTAAAAATGATTCAATTTAAGTAGGCCTTTAAGTTATACTATTCCTATTCTAAAACAAGTAACATAGCATATACACTACCTGCTGTGAATCTGTGAATTTAAACAGATTAATAAATGTAATAGAAAATATTCTGGCAACATGTATTCTACTTGCTAATTCCTTCAGTTATTACTCTTAGGACAACTAGCTATCTCCTACAATATACCAACTCTTGTAGTTGGAAGTGATACTGCCTGTGAACAGGGAACATCAGGATTGAGAGTACCCACGAGGGAGGAAAAAAGCATTATTTCCATACCACGAGTATCTATAGGCGTTGCTGCAGATGGCAGCAGAGAAATAGTAAGGGTCAGACAAGGGTGGGATGAGGAAGGAATATACAGCAGGATATTTTAAAATTTATGAAACATTATTAAGGACCAAAAGGCAGTACTAGTAGATATTCTAACATGGCAATTAAAATAAGAATAAATTGGTAACTGGTGGCTTTAATGCCTCATGGGTTATTCTAACGTAAAAACTCAGTGAACATTTTAAGTTCGTTAAAATTTATTCTAACATTCAAAAACACAGGTAAAATCATACCAACTTCACCCCAGTGGAAAGGATTAGTGCTGCCTGTTGTACAATTATACACCATGATGTTTCTTGGTCTGCAAAGACAAAGATCAAAGCAATGAAACATAAAAAGAGGCTAAACTTAACCAATCTAAATCTTACATGATACTTAAGTAGGAAGAAATGAGGATGATGGGTACCTCTTCTACAGTGAATATTTAAAATATTACCTTTAAAGGATTAATTTTTGTGTCTGAACGACTATTTACACTACCCTTTTTCCCTATTCTACCAAAAAAATTATTTATAAAAAATAATATAGACTTCATATTTTCTTCTTTGTATTAGCAGGAGTGTCTGTTTTTCATGCGAGGAAAAAGAACAACAAACAACCTCAGCTCTTCCTATCTCCTTCCCATTTTCAGAGGCTCTAGCTGAAACAATTATGAATTGAGTTCCCTTTCACCAGAAACAATATATTCATATAATCATATCCCTCCTTTTTAAGATATAAAATACTGACTTCAAAAATAAGGGCAGTTTATTATTTAGAAAAAAGTTATTAAGAAGCTTAGGTGTTTAGGCTTAGGTGTTACCTGTAAATGCTACTACTCCCTTTTAAAAGGAGGCCCATGAGTTGATTAAAGTGCTGTAGTGTGCATATTTGATATATGTAAGCCATTCTCTGCGAATTTTAGCTCTTTATATACGCCAAGTTTATACCAAGTTCTAGTTTGGATTTTTAAAAAAACATGTTTTTTTAATTTCTAATAACCTTGTCCATCCTGTGGGCAGTACACAAGAATTTATGTTAATTCTTAATAATTGCTGATGGAACCACTTCATCGCCTATTTAAACCAACTCTTGCAGTTTAAAGTGATAATGCCTATATAATATTGGTATGGGTTAATAAAACTGATAAATATCAGTTATGAGGGATTATTTAACATTAGTATTCCCATCTCAGTTACTATATATTTAACAAGTGACACTGTCATCTCATATACCTATTAACTCCGGAATACCAGGCTGCCGCAAGACTCATGTTGACAACTACATCTACAGGAACAAGATCTGCAAGGGCATTGTTGGAGGCACGCATTGTTCGAAGAATTCCTTTCCCTGCCTTTGTTGAAATTAAAAACAACACCTTAAGATATATAAGCCAAAGCACATATACACAATATACAGATACACAGAAAACAGAAAAAAAGTACAGAATATTCAATAAAACAAAAGGCTTACTTACCGCAATAAAGAGACCACTTGGTCCATTAAAGTTATCAATCCATCCCTAATACCAAAAATTAAAAAAAGGGAGGGAGCTTAGAAATATTATGAAACTAGAGATTTATCATTTGAAATCTATAACTCCACATACATACTTGGTAGTTTTCTTCTAAAAACTAAAAAACAGACTAGATTCAGGCCAGAATATTTCTCCCCATCTTAAATAGAAGCAGTCTTCCTCTGAGATTGCAAATGACTAAGTAAAATAGTTTTCAAAGGCGTACCTACTCTTCCATTAACTCTCTGCAAAGAGAATTTTTAAAAAAGGAGTTTATATCTGTCAAATATTTTAGCTAAATGATGACTGTTTAAGTTTGATTTTGTGCTATGTACTAAGGCAGTAGCCTGAGATTGAGGGAAATGGTAAATCCTCCTCAAAATTACTGAATAAAACAGAAGAAAACAGAATAATGCCAAAGCAACAGAAGAGATACTATCATTTACTACCATTACTGAGACCTAAGTTTTTCCTAAATCAATTTATCTCTTATGTTTTCTCTTATTTCAGGGATTCACAAATACCGTAATGCCTTGCTTTTCTACAGCAGATCACAGAAATCTCTTATCTTCCTTAGCTTGTAATCTATACAGGGAGGAGTCAACCTCTTGGAAGGCCTGCCTCTTTTTGGTACTAAAAAGCAAATGAAATAAAATAAGATCTGAATATTCTCATCTCTATTTCCTTCACCTCTGCAAGGGAAACTAATCTGCAAATAATTTTAAACTCCAACAAACGTTGACGTGTCAGAGTCCAATCCCTCATCAATCATGAAGAAAACTCATGGTCTCCTTTGACTCCAGACAACACCATAGCCTTCGATTTAATTTTCAATTAACATTTTAAAAATTGATCTGCATATGTATACATACAGTATTACATTAGAAATAAAAGTACCAATAAGAGTGTCTCTTTCTACAAACGGAAACAACTTTGCCATAGTAAGCCATGTTCAGTAAACAAAACCCGCTCATAAAAAATTGCCAACTCTTTTTGTACAGAATTATGCCTTAAAATTCCCAATTCCAATTATTTACAAAGATTTCTAACAACTTACTGGAAAAGGTTCTTTCCAACTGGCACCAACAATTGATGGCCTCACAATCGCCACATTTAGCTTTGCTCCTTCTTGTTGTACAACATATTCTGCCAATGCTTTTGTGTATATGTATGTATTAGGTCTGTCTCCTATCAATTTTGGTGTGATGTCATTTACTAGGCCATCATCCATCCACCTGGTAAACAAAGAAATTGCATGCAAAAATATTTTCGGATGTTTTACTATAAAATGAAAAAACACTTTGCATATTTCAAACATATCTGTTGCTCTGACTCAAGTGATCTGACAACAACTTTTACTAAAAAAAATGGAAATTAGCTTTACTTTCATTAAATATCAACCAGAACTCCATTATCTCTTATATCCAGTTTCTATACCCACAAAGGTCTGAAAACCAAGAGTTCTTTAATAACTCATATGGTCGGTAGCAAAAGTGAATCAGAACTGATTTATGTTCTTTTTTTTTTTTAAAAAAAAACATCATTTAGTTGTACGTATTCATATACTTCATATGTGTTTGATGAGGGGTGCTACCCCGAATCCAGTTGAAGTTATTTCATATTACACAATACATAGATTATATTTCCTTTCTAAAGTCTAAATAAATTCCAAAATACATCTGGCCCCAAGGGTTTCAGATTAGGAATTACAGATTTGTGTATAATCACCATAACAGCATAACATGTAAATTATATACATTTTAAATGAACATACATTTACAATCAACATAAAAGGTCTAGTAATCTAAATATTGAAGGTGAAGCACTAAAACTTGTTATACTCTCACTAGCAACACTAACAAATACTGGGGTAAATGATAAAAATAAATTGAACCGTGCTGTACAAGTTCAATTAGCAACCTACTGTGAAGTCACAAAATTCCTCCAATTCTCTCAGTGTCTCTGAAGAAAAGTTCTACTATGATAATCTGTAAGAGGAGGGTGATACACTAGGTGATCTCTATAGTCTTTTCCAGTCTAAATTTCTAATTCCAAAACATTATGTACTTGTTTTCAGATAGTTTTTCTTCCTGTCTATAATACAATGCATACTAAGTACTCTATCAGTGCACAAATGATACCCATACTAACTGATAAGGGTGCATAAAATG
The DNA here is from genome assembly GCF_949987515.2 of Delphinus delphis. Lineage (NCBI taxonomy): Eukaryota > Metazoa > Chordata > Mammalia > Artiodactyla > Delphinidae > Delphinus > Delphinus delphis. The sequence goes on along the minus strand of NC_082690.1, from coordinate 68,691,054 downwards.
GAGACTATCAAGATAAACCTTCTTCTGTATGTGGAAGTACTTTTTGCATGTAGAAGGAAAAGAACACTAACAAAATTGAAGGGAGGTTGCTACTCAACTTAGGAAAAATTCCATAGTGGAGATGAACTTTGAAAAATGGAAGAGAGAGCTGCTATATTAAAAAAAAACAAGGGCTTCCCTGGTGGCGCAGCAGTTGAGAGGCCGCCTGCCGATGCAGGGGACACGGGTTCGTGCCCCAGTCCGGGAAGATCCCACATGCCGCGAAGCGGCTGGGCCTGTAAGCCATGGCTGCTGAGCCTGCGCATCCGGAGCCTGTGCTCCACAACGGGAGAGGCCACAACGGTGAGAGGCCCGCGTACCGCAAAAAAAAGACAAACTAGCTAAATCGAGGAAAGACTTTTAGAGTCAGTAAGCCTCATCACTGGAGTGAGTTTACAGAGCCAATCTATGAGTTATCCTAAAATTATCTGTTGGCCAGTTGGTCAGATTTCTTTGTAAGCAAAGAAAGGAAATAATAGAATTAGAAGGTTATAGGCTCTTTCTCAGCAACTTCGATGTCTGGCTATACAAACTGCTAATAAGAGAAAAAGTAAAAAGATTTATTAACTTCCACACCCAACTGTTCCCAGAGATATTAAACACTTCTGCCTACTGACCTGAGGAAAATGAGGTAGACATTTGGGACCATCTAAGAAATGAATTAGAAAACAGAAACCAGGGAACTGCCATAAGAATGTCTCAGTAAGCTCCCATACTTATTAGTTTCCTTACAAACCTGTCCACTTCCTCATATTTCCAGGAAAGCTTTAAAGAAATGGACTTATGTGTTTATTTTAGAAGAAAACTTGGAGAAGGAGCTACCAACATTCTGTAGCACCCTTGGGAAGAAAAGAATTCAACTGAGAAAACAGGGGATGGTAACTGAAGAGCTGAACGTGAATAGGATTCCTTGGAAGAAAAGAGACCAAAAAGCAAACAGAATAAAGGAGGAAAAAGCTCACAGGAATATTATATGAGGATTAACAAGTATGTGGAGATACGGATACTGGAATTTTCTATAATTATCGTCTATAAAAGACCCTTTATTTATTCTTGCTCTGATCCTGTTTGTTTGTTTCACTCGATGAGAAAGTAAAGGCTGAAGCAAATGAAATCTTGGCCATGCCTATTTGTATCCATCAAATGCAAACATTTCTCAAGTAATAATTGATGACAGGATCCTAGTCCTCAGAAAGATGACAAACAACAACACTAGGAGTATCAATTAAAGGACCATGACTCCTCCGATTCCCTAATGATTCAAGGCCTCTCTGCAGATATACAGTTGACACTTGAAAAACATGGGGTTGGGGCGTTGACTGCGTTGACTACGCAGTCAAAAATCTACATATAACTCTACAGTCAGCCCTCTGTATCATGGTTCTGCATCAAAAGATTCAACCAACTGCAGATTGTGTAGTACTAGAGTACTTATTTATTGAAAAAAATCTGTGTATAAGTGAACCCACATAGTTCAAGCCCGTGTTGTTCAAGGGTCAACTGTACTCCATTGGGCAAAATAAAAGGATAATCTTTTAATAAATTAGACCTTGCGACTGAATAGGCAGTCATTAGTCTCCATGGATATCAGGTACTTCTTAGCAGCTAAGATTGATTCCTTGGAAAAACGGAGACTCTAATACCATGGATGAGTTGTTCAGAGGCTTTCCTCCAACCATCACACCTGGTCAAAAGTGAAAGCTCTACACTGACTTTACACATTGACTTTATGGAGAGTCATTTAGGTACAAATCTATACAATAAAAAGAACATAGTAGATACATAATAATTTGCTGAATAAGGAAGAGGTAAATGTATACATAAGCATGGGTGGAGATTTAGAGAGAAAGAGATAGAAACTGAAACAGACCAAGAGATACATGTAAATAGATCCAAAACTCGGATCCAAAGTTTGGGGTCAAAGCAAATGTATATAAATTTCAAACAAACGTACTCTAAAGAATCAATCAGCTTCTTGGGATCCACAGGGGGTGGATAGACTACTTCATCAATATGCTTTCGATTGCAGTAGGCATATGCCGTTGATACATGCATGAACACTTCCAGATTCTTCATCTGTTGTGCAAGCAGAATAAGCTGTCGTGTAGCAATCACATTTAACTGAACAGCATCTCTGTAAAAGAAAAAGTGACAATAAAAAATGGGGAAGCTGTGTCATTTTTTCACCTGTTAAAAAAATCTTATTTCCATTTTAGAGCATCAGAGACAGAAAGGGACAAAGAGGTTTTTGTTTCTTTACAACTGATCCCTTAGCTCAGATTTCGTGCGTTATTTCAACATGAAGTACAACCATTCTACCAGTTGTGTTTAAAATTTTTCTGATTATAAAATAAACTTCATATTAGGATTGTAAAAATAAAAGCACAAATTAAAAATTTTAAATTGCCCAGAAATAGACACAGATAATTTCAGTCTTTGGCTTTTATGCATACATTTTTGAAGTCATTTTAGACTTCTTTTCCCTCTTGATTTTTGAAAGCATACTGTTTTCTGAATGGCTATACCACCAGGAGAAGTAAGAATCATTAAGTAAATCAATAAGGGTAAAACAGTCAAAGAAAACTCAAAAACATTAAATTATATTAATATATAATCAAGTAAAAGTATGTTTACTTCTCTCTTTGTAGCAATTAACCCAAACACCTTTTTAAGACTACCTTACAAAATTCAAAGCGGTGTTATAATACATTTGTTACAAGAGGCAAATGTAAGACCCCAAGATGATCTATATATTCCCTTCTTGAAATTTATTTGAGGTAAATAATTTCACAAATGCAAAAGTATATATGCAGAAAAATAATCGATGAAGCATCATCTAGTAATAGCAAAAGCCTAGAGAGCTCAAATATTCACTATGAAATGGTATAATAAAGTAGGTATCTTATCACAACGAAAGAATACAGCCATTAAATAACTGACAACTATAAAAACATGGAAAATCTGTGTGAATAATATTTTTTAAATATATAGATTATGAAGTGAAACAGGATTAAAAACAAGACTCTGGAATAAGACCTGGGTTCAAACCCTGGTTTAGCCTGCCTATCAGCTAGGATTAGGTGACCCTGTAAAGTCATTCAAGCACTCAGGCCTCAATTTCTTCATCTGTAAAGGAGAATACATAATGGAGACTAACTACTAAGATTTGTATAAAGTTAAATTAAACAAAACAGCTTGCAAGTATTCAGCATTATTCTTAACATAGTCCCAAAATAGGCATTCAATAAATATTACTTAAGGGGTGGATAGTTTTTCCTTTCTATTATACTTTTGTTTATAACTTACTTGAGGGAAAAAAAGTTGAAATACCCCAAACCAGTAATACTGTGAAAAAACTGGCAAAGTAATACACTGTTGGTGACACTATAAACTGATACAACTGATCTGAAAGAGACTAGGACAAAGTACCAGGAATTACAGAGATGACAGAGTTATTAATCTAGTTAACCCACTGAAATTAACTAAGAGGAAAAACTTGTTCTAACTGTAATTTTTCAAACAGAAAGAAATTAAGATTCCCTAAATTTGTTTTTTGGGGTTTTTTGGTTGTGTTTTTGCTTTTGTGTTTTAATTGAAGTATACTTGATTTACAACGTTGTGTTAGCTTCTGGTGTACAGCAAAGTGATTCAGTTATACATATATATTCTTCTTCATATTCTTTTCCATTATGGTTTATTACAGGATATTAAATACAGTTCCCAGTGTATATACATTAGGACCTTGTTGTTTATCCATTCTATCTATAATAATTTGCATCCTCTAGTCCCCAACTCTCAATCCAACCCTCCCCCACTCCTACCCCTTGGCAACCACAAGTCTGTTCTCTCTGTCTGTGAGTCAGTTTGTTTTGTAGATAAGTTCATTTATGTCATATTTTAGATTCTGCATATAAGTGATATCATATGGTATTTGTCTTTCTCTTTCTGACTTACTTCATGTAATATGATAATCTCTAGGTCCATCCATGTAGTTGCAAATGGCGTTATTTCATTCTTTTTCATGGTTGAGTAATATTTCTCTGTGTGTGTGCGCGCGCGCGCGCACACACACACACACACACACACCCCACCACATCTTCTCTATCCATTCATCTGCTGATGGACATTTAGGTTGTTTCCATGTCTTGGCTATTGTAAATAGTGCTGCTATGAACACAGGGTTGCATATATCTTTTTGAATTGTAGTTTTGTCCAGATATATGTGCCCAGGAGTGGGATTGCTGGACCATATGGCAACTCTATTTTTAGTTTTTGAGGAACCTGCATACTGTTCTCCATAGAAATTGGCTGCACCAATTTACATTCCCACCAACAGCGTAGGAGGGTTCCCTTTTCTCCACACCCTCAGAAAAATTCCCTATATTTGCTATACTAAGTGAACATGACATAAATTACAGTATAGTAACATGATGAAATATCATATCATGAAAATTATAACTATGAAAAAGTTAGAAATATGGAAATTGTTTCAATAAGTAAAATTACAAATTCTATGTTTATGTTTTATGGAAAACAACGTATTTTCAAAGAGAAACCACAAGAAAATTTTTTAAAAAAATAAAAATAGTTTTGAGTACTTTCCGAAATTCTTACATTTTCAGTATTTAAGAAGAAAAAAATCCAACTGTTCTTTTAAAAGGCCAGGATATGTCACAGATAGAATCTGGTCTACTTGACTGTAAAGTAGTTCTTTGATGCGTATCACATTTGCAAAACAGTGGGAATGGGGAGGGTACTGTTTTCGAAAAGGTATACAGAGAATATCCTGTTACAGGTTTCTGAGGACAGAACAACAAGTTCTGGGTCACTAGGAATAAGAAGTAATTCATGAGAGGAAAAACTCTTGGGACTTATTTTTTCTTTTAATTTAATATTATCTGAGAACCTATGAAGACATACTAAAAGGAAAAAAAAATTTTTAATGGAATAATTGGGCTGGGATCTTAAAAACATGAGTGTATCTTTTTCCTTCCTTATCTCAGCTGAGGGAGGAAAATCTGTTTAAATAGATATCCAGCAAAAAAGACGTTTCACAGAGAGGATACTGTCCACTAGACTATAAGGCAATGTGCTATTTTCTTTTGCATTTGCAAAACAATAGTGGTAGGGAGAGTGATGTTTTGGGAACAGAACACAAAGGATATTTTGTTACAGGTTCCTGAGGATGGTGACAGAATTTCTAGGTCACTGAAAATAAGGAATAACTTGAGAGAGGAAGCACTCCTGAGCTTTGCCTACTCACCTCTTCCCATCCATCCGCACCTGACAGCGCAAACCTGAAGGCATTTTGTGCCCATGTAAATAACTTAGTATCTCTGCCAGGCTAGTATCCTCATTCTGTTTTACTACCATCCAATTTGTACACCTTGAACTTTAGGCTGAGACCCTGACATGTTAGATCTGAAAGCATTTAGCAGTACCAAACAAACATAAAGTTCTCACTATGTTTTGGTTATGGGTATTCATAAACGCATCTTATATAACACTGGCTTTTTGGGGGGAGAGCAAAAATGAATAAATCTTTGTAATTATGGTCCATCACTAATGTAGACATAGAAACCACTTTAATAAAGGAAAAAGCTCAACTTGAACTGCCAATAAATTTTCTTATTCACCTGTCTTCTATTGACATATTGGGTTGTTCAAAATCTATGCTGATAACACTTTTAAGACCTTAAACCAGAGATCATGCTTTGCTTGACAGACACCTGTGAGCTTATTAAAAATGCAGATTGCTGGCCCTCATCTTCAGACACTTTGTAATGTGTCTTAAATCACATCTTTTTTTTTTTTTTTTTTTTGCAGTACGCGGGCCTCTCACTGTTGTGGCCTCTCCCATTGCAGAGCACAGGCTCTGGACGCGCAGGCTCAGCGGCCTTGGCTCATGGGCCTAGCTGCTCCGCGGCATGTAGGATCTTCCCGGACCGGAACACGAACCCGTGTCCCCTGCATCGGCAGGTGGACTCTCAACCACTACGCCACCAGGGAAGCCCTTAAATCACATCTTATATAAGCTCCCCAGGCCATTCTGATCTCTTCCTCATCACTCCCTTCCCCACCTCTGAGAAAATACTACCTACATGAGATCTCATCACTATACTGCTGCTGATTTTTTTTTAACTTAATGAAGGTATAGAAACAGATGTCTATTAAGGGGACAATTAATCAATCAGGGTAGGGGATCCAGTCGTTTGTAATTTAAATCACACCCTAGGCTCTTATTAAAAATGAGGATTCCTGGGTATTATCTCAAAACTAGAGGGTCTGAATTTGGCAAATACAGTCCAAGACTATGCTTTTTTTTTTTTTTGGCAGTACGCCGGCCTCTCACTGTTGTGGCATCTCCCGTTGCAGAGCACAGGCTCCGGATGCGCAGGCTCCGGAGGCGCAGGCTCAGCGGCCATGGCTCACGGGCCCAGCCACTCCGCGGCATGTGGGATCTTCCCGGACAGGGGCACGAACCCGTGTCCCCTGCATCGGCAGGCAGACTCTCAACCACTGCGCCACCAGGGAAGCCCAAGACTATGCATTTTTAACACATTTTCCAGTAATCCTTAGGATTCATAATACATTCTAAAGTTTGAGAATCCATGCCCTTAGGCTCAACAGTTTCTTGATCTTTTCTAAATCATCTATCTTTACTTCCACTCCTTTCTGAACACCTACTCTCATATTCATACCCTGGGCCCTCTCACCCAAAATTGCTCTAGCTCTAAAATCTCATACTATGAATTTTCCCCAGACCACACTATCCGTCCTCCCATTTCTGCCCTTAAGCCTGTTTTCTGTCCTCATCATGGTCTTTAGTCTTCTGATACTTCTTTACTCTCAAGTCCAATGGCCCTGTTCTACCTTCACTTTCCTTACTAAGAGATACCATACCTGTGGTCAACTATTTAAGTAACTCCCTTTATTATCCTCAATATCACTCTCTCCTCAACTTTTGTCAGTATTTCTTTATAATTCCTAATCTTGATATCCATTTTTTCCCACTTCAAGATTTATAGACCACCGTATCTGAAAATAAATGAGCTCTGCCACCTCTCAACTCTCACAGCACTTTAATGTATGCTCTTCAGTAACTCCACATTTTCTATCCTATTTTATGGTTATTTAAGTATATTCCATTTCCTCTAATAGACAATATGGACTTTGCAAATAGGATCTGTGTACAATTTATTTTGATTTCTCCCAAAATACAGAGTATAATGTTGGGAGTAAAATCTGGATTTTCTTGTCCTGGCAGTAAAGGCTCTGAACAATTTTTTATTTGTGGGCTAACTTAAAAAGTGGCTATAAAGAATAATTGTTTTGTAAGTAGTTATTATATGTCAACCTACAGTATTTTAGAATGTTGTAGTATCACCACTTAGACATCAATATCCATTAAAATTGCTCCACAGAAAACAATAATCTCAATTAATGACTAGGATTAGGTCAGTAAATATGCATGCCCTGACAAGGAAGAGAAGAACAATAAATTTTCTTGTTCACCTGTCTACCTCCTTCCACTATGGCATCTCTAGTGAAAGAAGAAAGAATAATAATAAAAAGGATTTCCCTTTTGTTAATGGTAACCTTGTTTACCCTGAGGGGAAGAGAAAGAGGAGAGAACATTCCCCAAAAGTATTACACTTTGGTTCTCCTCGTTACTTGGATGAGTTTCACCCTAATGAATGTTGCCTGTTTGTAAAACAATTTCCCCTTCAAAAGCATCTGATTTTCCCTTTGAGGACTATACCATAATTATCAAGTATCTATATACCTTTTTCCTTGAAAACAGTTTCATAAGGCTATGTGAACTCTTTCTTTTGGTTATGAAAAAAATGAAAGCTAGAACTACAGGGAAAAATACCAGTTAGACGGACTATTTCATATTAAAAACCTACCTGTAATCGCACTATCCAAATATAATAACTGGCCAATATTAAAAGATATGTATATAAATACACATTTATGTACATACATATTTTATGAAAATGAGATTATACTATAGTTCTAATAAGATTCTTTTGTCACTTTTGAATCCTGAACACATAATTGCTGCATAAAAAGAACTAAAATGTAAATAAATTATTACCACCAGATAATAAAGGATAAAGTCAAGATTAGAACTAAGGTGTGTAATTCCAAAGCTCATGCCCTCTCCATTATACAGTGCTGCCTCAGCTTCCTCAAGTATAAAATAGATTTGACCATTATATTACATTGGGTAACATTAAGCATGGAATGAAATAATGAGCGAGAAAACACCCTGAAACTATAAAGCATTGTTAGAGGAATCTAAGGGACTATTATAGTGTCCTTACCTGCAATATAGGCAAAACTCACTGTAATGCTTTGGCACTGAACTGTCATGTTATACACTGTCGATTAAGGTTTATACTTCTACACATAGACAATATGGGGGATAATCTCAAAACTCTTTACAATCAGAATTGAACTTAAAAACATTTTAAGAAGGCCGTCAAGCAATTATGAAACCTAAAGAAGTGTGCACCATTTTAATTGATATGAGACCATACAATTAGATTAACATTATAAAACTGTATATAACATCAAAAAATGCTCTGAATTAAGCACCATTATTTGAAATGTGTATTTGTTAGATTTTTAAAAACATAGTGACCATTTAAAATGTTATTTTTTTCTTGAAATAGGGCATCTTGAAGGAAGTCCAAACCGTTTTTAAAGTAAACCTATATCCAATGTACCCTGCCCTTAACACTGATACCAAAGTTTTAAAACAAAAACAGGGTATGACTTCAGTGTATAAGCCATTTCATCTTACTCTGCAAAACCTGAGCCTAACTTTTTAAAATTTTCAGATGAATATGTGTGAAGTAGACAAAGCTGCTGGGGTATATACTTCTGAAAGAATGGAGGGCAGAGGAAATAAACATTATTAGTTGTTAAGACTAATACTCCTACCCAAGGGAAACTTCTCTTTCTTCTACTCCACACTTCCCATTTCTTGCCTCCTCCCTGCCCCATATATAAATTTATGGCAACTTCTAATAAACATATACTAGCTATCCGATGTTTTTAAACTGTTAAGAAGAGAAAGAAAATTCTTTTAATACTCTGTAGGACACGGAATGCTACAATTAACAGAGAGCAAACATTTTCAAAACACTTTCAAATGACTTGACTAAAAAGTAGAATTCAAATTAGATCTTTTAACTGTGCTGCAGTTCAAATATATAAATACCTTTACTTACCTCAAGTTTTCATTAAACCTTACTGTAGCTGCACAGTGGAATATAATATTGGTAGACTCTATGATGATCTCTTTATCTTCTTCACTAAGAGCCAGTTTAGGTTGGGTGAGTTCACTGTTGACTGCTATAATTTTCTCCCTAAAATCTGGATTTTCATCTCTCAATCTGTCAAAAAGCTATCAAAGGGGAAAAACATTTTAGGGCAGTATTTTTCAACTTTCTAAAACCCATCATCACCACCTTTTCCTCCCCCAAGGATCACTATTTTTTAAATTTCAACTACGTGAATCCTAAGGTTGCTTAAATTGCTATCATTCTGCATGAAAAACACTCTATGGGGTCCACATTGTTATCCCCATTTTATAGATGAGGAATCTGAGACACAGAGAGGTTAAGTAACTTGCCAAAGGACATAGGGCTGGTAGCTTGCAGAGTTAAATTTTAACTGTCCATGCCTTTGTTGATTAGATTATATTATCTCTCAGAATAGACATAAGCAGCACAGACATCAGAACAATGTTTACAATGATCATCCAGAGACTTCCTGGTGGCGTAGCGGTTAAGAATCCGCCTGCCAATGCAGGGCACATGGGTTCAATCCCTGGTCCGGGAAGATCCCACATACCGCGGAGCAACTAAGCCTGTGCATCACAACCACTGAGCCTGCACTCTAGAGCCCACGAGCCACAACTACTGAGCCTGTGTGCCACAACTACTGAAGCCTGCACACCTAGAGCCCGTGCTCTGCAACAAGAGAAGCCACCGCAATGAGAAGCCCGTGCGCCGCAATGAAGAGGAGCCCCTGCTCCCCACAACTAGAGAAAGCCTGCATGCAGCAACGAAGACCCAACTCAGATAAAAATAAATAAATAACATTTTTAAAAAAATAAATAAAAATAAAATGATCATTCAGATTTCTAAAATCCAAACCTTAATTTATCACTTCATTTTATTTTGCTTTTAGTCTCTTTTAGTAGATTAAAATACCATTAATCATACTCTACCTAAAATCTTAGGAAAATTTTAAAGGGGAAAACAAAGTAAGTATGTTAAAGGAAAAAAAATTTGGTAAGCAAATGTGAATATGAAGCTGGATAAACTTGAGAAATACATATAGGATTCTAACTTGAAAATAGAAAATTCAATATTCCTTAAGTATACTCAAAGGAATAAATTTTTAAGTAGAGAATCAGATCCCAAAATGGTTACAGTATAAAGGTACATTCAATTTTGAGTCAAATTTAATTTTTTATCCCAGATTTTATAGAGGAACAATGATGTCACCTCCAGATCACTGTTCTATTACACCCTGACTCTCCACTCCATTTAAAGTCCATATTTGTAGTTTAAGCAGAGATTCTGAAATCTGGGGAAAAAGTCTATAAAACATATATGGTACTCGCTTTCACCTTCCCAGGTGACTTTTAGTAAGTAACAGTCTTCCCCTCCACCACTGCTAGCTAGTGACCTCAATATTATTGTTTTTTTATATTAATTAATAAAATATTTACTAAGCATTTCAGATGAACTAAGTACCTTCTAGACACTGAGAAAACAAGAATTATGACCTTTGCCTCAGGCTATTTAGAGTCTAATAGGAAAAATTAGACAAGTAAACAGTTAAAATATAATGTTATAAGTAATAAAATAGGGATAATATAAGTGTTATGAGACTGTACAGGAGCAACATCTAGCCCTGCTAGTTGGGAAGGACCTAAGATTATAAAGTAGAAGAATAGTGTTTCAGGTAGAGAAAGTAGCATGTATAACCACCTAGAAGTAACAGAGCATTAATGTTTGGGAAATTTAAAAAACTCAGTAAGACTTAGCCAATGACTGGAAGAGGGATAAGGAATATAAACTCCATGTGGACAGGGACTAGGTCTATTTTGCTCAGAACAAAGGCCCTAGATAACAGAGTGCCTGGCAAGATAGTGACATGATAAACATTTGTTAAATGAATAAATTCATCAGGTGGAAAACACTGGAAGAGAAAGAAGTACAGCTATGGAGATATGAGTTCAGTTTTGTGAATGCTGAGTGTAAAGTGCCAATGAGAACACCCCAGAAGACTGGTCTAGTAGAGATAACTGGCTCTGTGGGTCCTGAGTTCAGGGAAGAAAGAGTCAGACTACTGATATAGATTTTATTAACCACCCAGTAGCAGCAGTGATGAGCACCCAAGGTCCAGACTATATGAAGCTTTTTCCAAATCTAATTTAAAATACAACCTTTCACCTCACACAAAACAGAAGGTGCTGAGTAATTACCTAAATGGACCTAGTAAAAAGAGATCAAGGCCTAGGACAGAATTCTGAAGAATATTTAAGGGGCTAGCAGAGAAAAAGGAGCCTGAGGAATGACCAGAAAAGTACTTTTAACACACTGTATTCAGACTTTTTCATTCTCCCAGACTGCCAATGACCTTTAATTCCCCTTCATATCAGATATCTCCACCACTACCACCAATACATGATCACGCTGCTTCACAAGTTACATCTCAAATGTGATGCTCTTCCCTTCTTTAGCTACCATCTCTTTATTCAATACCATCTTTTCCAAAGTTTTTAACCCACTGGTATCCCAATTAGTTCCTACTTTACTAAGTCCACTAATGCCCTCTTTAATGTATTTTATTCCCTTTCCAGAATTTATTTTGTGGTCCACTATTTGCACTCCTTGCCAGCAATGAGGTTTACCTTCCCAGAGACATTCCTGTAAATCAGTGGTTCTCAAGTTGGGGCAATTTTAGCCCCCAGGGAACATGTGGTGATGTCTGAAGACATTTTTCTTTGTCAAAACTGGGATGGTGAGGAGAGGGAGCTGCTGGCATTCAGTGGGTAGAGGCCAGGAATGCTGACCACCCTACAATGCATAGGACAGCTCCCCATAACAAAGAATTATCTGGCCCAAAATATGAATAGTGCTGAAGTTGAGAAATTCTGCTATAAGACAATGTCCCACTATAGTATATGCTCTATGCCTATGCTCTTTCATTCCTGTTTCAAAATCATAGAAGGCTCTACCTAAAAGTTTCTTAACAACTTTAAGTGTACATATTCACTGCTACTTGATATAAAAAGAACTCATTTTATTGATTCACCAGAAATGCTATACATAAGTGGGAATGAATGGCCCTAGGAGTAAGTGGTGGGATGTGCCGGGCGGAATTAAAAGCATAAGATAAAATGACAAAATTTTATAGAGTATTTTAGTTAAATATTTATTTAGACAAATACTTGGGGACAAGGCATTTTTATATTGAAAATAATGGCCATATGTTTAGACTAAACTATAAAAGTTCAATGAAATTTCAGGCTTTCAGTAGAAGATAATCATTTTCTTTACAAATCAGACTTACTGGTGAGGAAAAATTTTAGAAGCATTACCCTGGAGACCCCAGAGAAGATGCCCAACTCTTTCACATTTTACTTAGGTCCTCAATTCCAACCAAGACATCAGCTTCAATAATTGCTCCTATCCAATCTCTCTTAACACCTCTACACTCTCTCTTCCTTCCCTCCTCCCTCTTAAAAACTCTCTAGACTGTAGGCTCCATTAAGGCAGGGACTCTTATTTATTCCTGAATTCAACCCCTTACATCAAGTCAAGTGCCCAGCACTGAGTACACACAATAAATGTTTTCTGAAAAATAAAAAATGAATAAGAAAAAATAACCTTTCACTAGGGGGAAGGAGGGTGTTGGGAAGGGAATTACAATATACCAATTACAAGTGGTTCATGATAAAATGCCAAGATGAGTAAACAAAGGGCAGAGATGGCAGCAAAACACACATGCAGGCATTATTACTTAAAATAGGCCTTGTGGTCTGATAGCCCCCTTGATGACTCCTTTCTCACAGGTTTTCAGGGAAGCAAAGAATTCCAAAAGGATCTGGCAAAAAATCAGAAAGAGGAAAAAGAAGAGAGACTAACATACACTATCTGAGTAGTTAAGAAGTTTAGGGATAACTTCTAAATTTTGGAGAAAGGATTTTACATCCTACAGTTAAATAAAAATAAAAGCAACATGTTAAGTATCTGCTGCATGATGTCAAAGAAAAGCTACTGTGACATGACAATTAGTTCTAATCCAAAGAACTATCACAAAGGTATACGAAGTTCATTCAAAGTAAAAAGTCTGGTTAGTTGCTATGTAAGGATTTGCTAATTTTTTTGTTTTTTCCAACAGGACTATAAGAATTTAGATAGACAAATGAGCATCATTCTCTTCCAAAAAAAAAAAAAATAATGCTATCATTGACATTTCTTTGGAGGGATATGCCTATAGAGTCAGAGCCCTTGCAAAACTGAGCTCACAGCTTTCTAATCACTTTGGTTTCTGACTCCAATTTTATTCTCTGAATCTTTACTGCCAAGCTTGGGTTCAAATTAATTTTGGATGTCTGCAAAAGTCAACTCTCTCCTTAAAGCATGAACATTTGCCCCTATTCAGTATATCCATTAGAATGTGCCAGTAGGCTGTCCCCACATGGTCTAAGCAACACTGTACACTCTTAATCAGCACCAGTTCGCAAAGTGTAGAAGATCCTAGGAGTCCCTGAGACTCCCACTTAGGGAGTTCACGAAGTCAAAACTATTTTCATAATAAAAGTAAAACATTATTTGCATTTTTCACTTTCATTCTCTCACAAGTATAGAGAGGAATTTTCCAAAGCTACATGTGTAATGACATCATCACTCTCGATGGCTCATGGAATGTGTGCTTGTATGTATATTCTTTTACTTTAAAAATTTCTCAATTTTAAATGGGACCTAATGAAAAAAGCTTTTGCACAGCGAAGGAAACCATAAACAAGACAAAAAGACAACCCTCAGAATGGGAGAAAATATTTGCAAATGAAGCAACTGACAAAGGATTAATTTCCAAAATTTACAAGCAGCTCATGCAACTCAATATCAAAAAAACAAACAACCCAATCCAAAAATGGGCAGAAGACCTAAATAGACATTTCTCCAAAGAAGATACACAGATTGCCAACAAACACATGAAAGGATGCTGAACATCACTAATCATTAGAGAAATGCAAATCAAAACTACAATGAGGTATCACCTCACACCAGTCAGAATGGCCATCATCAAAAAATCTACAAACAATAAATGCTGGAGGGTGTGGAGAAAAGGGAACCTTCTTGCACTCTTGGTGGGAATGTAAATTGATACAGCCACTATGAAGAACAGTATGGAGGTTCCTTAAAAAACTAAAAATAGAACTACCATATGACCTAGCAATCCCACTACTGGGCATATACCCTGAGAAAACCATAGTTCAAAAAGGGTCATGTACCACAATGTTCACTGCAGTTCTATTTACAATAGCCAGGACATGGAAGCAACCTAAGTGTCCATCGACAGATGAATGGATAAAGAATTGGCACATATATACAATGGAATATTACTCAGCCATAAAAAGAAACAAAATTGAGTTATTTGTAGTGAGGTGGAAGGACACAGAGACTGTCATATAGAGTGAAGTAAGTCAGAAAGAGAAAAATAAATACCGTATGCTAACACATATATATGGAATCTAAAAAAAAAAAAAAAGGTGCTGAAGAACCTAAGGGCAGGACAGGAATAAAGACGCAGACGTAGAGAATGGACTTGAGGACACAGGGAGGGGGAAGGGTAAGCTGGGACAAAGTGAGAGAGTGGCATGGACTTACATATACTAACAAAGGTAAAATAGATAACTAGTGGGAAGCAGCCCATAGCACAGGGAGATCAGCTCGGTGCTTTGTGACCACCTAGAGGGGTGGGATAGGGAGGGTGGTAGGGAGACGCAAGAGGGAGGAGATACAGGGATATATGTATATGTATAGCTGATTCACTTTGTTATAAAGCATTAACTAACACACCATTGTAAAGCAATTATACTCCAATAAAGATGTTAAAAAAAAAAGAAAAGAGGAAACTAGAAGAGGAATACAGCATAAAGCTTACTTTGATAAATCTATACACAGAAAAAGATGGGTGAAGAGCTGAACTCGGGAAGCATAGATCATACCTACAGTGTGAATACCCGACTGTTTGGAAAATTGTTCTTGTTAAATAACTCTCAGCACTCGATGAATGATCTAGTAATCCAGTATAAAATAAATCAATATTAATATTGCACTACAATTATCATAAGTACTAAATCACTATCATTGCTATTACTGCTTCTATCATGTTTTGAGTTTTTACTATGGCCCAGGCTCTGTGCAAAATGTTTTAAATAGCAGTATCTTATTTGAATCAATCATTCAACATGTATTTAACACGTAGTCTGTGTAAGGTATTGTTAAAGTCTCAGAACTTTACAAAGAGGTGTTACGGACTGAAAAAAAAAATTCTCAATTTTAATCTCTACTACGATAAAACATCAGTAAGATATTTGAAATAAAACCTCACAAAAACAAAATCTCTTTGAAGTCCTCAATAATTTTTAAGAGTGTAAAGGGGTCCAGAGATCAAAAGTTTGAGAATCACTGCCTTAAATAAACAGAATCTTTCAACCTATTTGTATGATATGAAAAAATACAGCCATAAGGTAATAATATCAGTCTGCAATACACTGCAGTCAATATACATTATCAAATAATTTGCTCAAGAGTTTTAATTAAAAGTCACTTAGAAAAAAGCTATAAATTATATCACATTTTTAAAAAAGTCCTTACACTAGGCTACCAAATACTTTTAATTTTAAAATGATATTGAATACAGTTTAGTTGATCTTCCCAGTTCTCAGGAAAAACTGAAAATGACCTTTGTACCTACTACACTTTAAGATGGCAAATTCTTCAAGCATAGTTATTATGTAGCTAGATTTTACGGTAGTAAATACTGAAATATTAACTCACATCTTTTTTTTATTGTCTCTAAAGAATTTAGAAACAATAATGAAAATGACTAAAACTTGTCTTTGTGTGTGTGTGTGTGTGTGTGTGCGTGTGTGTGTGTGTGGCCATTCCCCTTGGCACCCGGGATCTTAGTTCCCCGACTAGGGATCGAACCCATGCCCTCTCCAGTGGAAGCAAAGAGTCTTAACCAATGGATCGCCAGGGAAGTCCCTTGTCTTTTTTTTTAATTGAGATAACTAACACTGGTTTATAACATCATATAAGTTCCACGATTAGGACATTATATTTTGACTCCTATATACACTACTGCGTGCTCACCAACAAAAGTTTAGTTTCCATCTGTCACCATACAGTTGACCCCCTTTACCCATTTCACCCTACCCCCAACCCCTTCCTCTCTGGTAATCACTACTCTGTTCTCTGTTTTCACATTTAACCCACATCTTACTTTTAAAAATAAGTACATAGAAAGTTCATGTGATAATTCCTTAATCTAAGAGTTTAAAGTTAACACTTGCTACATTTTTCTCATGTGTAAGTATAAATATTTGTTTGAAGCCCTCTTCCTCAAGTCAAACAAGCAAAAATTTAAAAGAATAATTAACAATTTTGATTGTATTTTAAAAGGCAAAAACCTCACTTGGGTAGAGGAGAGTGTTAGTAGGAATACTCCGGCACTTAGTATTTACTTTACATGCCTTATACAGAGTCCAGTAAAGCAAACACCACAGCTTGCTCTGACACTCTTCCAACCTGCCAAGTAGTTCTCAGAGCCTTTGCCCGTGCTGTTCTCTCTACCTTTAACACTCTTCCTCCACGTACCAATGGATTCTTCCTCACTTCATCATTCAGGTCTCTGACCAAATGTCACCTCAGAGAGAACTTTTTCTGACCATCGTATCTAAAGCAGCACCTCCATCACTTTCAATCCCCCTTTTCTGCTTTACTTTTGAACAGCACGTGGCACTATTCAACATGTTATATAGTTGTTAACTTGTCTCCCTAACTAGAATGTAAATTCCAAATGCTGGGATTTTGTTTTCTTCATTGCCGTATCTCTAGTAACCCGAACAGCTTCTAGTATGTAGCAGGACTCACATCTTTGTGGAAGGGAGGGCAAATGGGAAGAACACAAGTGCACGAGAGTTTGGGGCAATGGGAAGAACGTTACTAGAGTATAACTACCCTTGTGAGCTATACTGTCACTGAGTAGCCCTCAAAGAAGTAGATTTGTTTTAAAAAGTAATTCAGAGAAAAGAAGTTTTTCTAGTTGAAATAAAGATTATTTAAAGTTTTCATGTGGGGACAAACTCAATAAACAGTGGGACAAAAGTAAATATTATTTTTATTCTTTAATGCCCTATTAATAGTTTCAAACAATTTATTTTTTAAAGTAAAAACAAATATTAATTTACATCACTGTTACAACCCTGTAGGTCTAGGATTACCTCTTAATGGGGAGGAGGGGGAATACAAACAAGAAAAACGTGGATGCTTCACAAAAGAGAAGTTTATCTTTCTGAACCAAAATTATATTTGAATGGAAATCATTCTCAACGTAACATCTTAGTAAAGCAAACATTCTAAATATAGTTTAACCTTTTCTTAATTTATCCTAAGTCACTGTAGTGAATATTAGTGATTGTATTTTATTATAACTCTGTAATGTTAAGAAAATTAAAAGTTATATTTAAACCCTCCCACACTTCTGTACAGGTCTTATTGTGTACCTTCTCTTTTTCTCTTAATTATTTTTCTGTTATTATACTTTATCACTCCTAGGAGATAAGCTTCCCACTACTGCCCTAACCCATAAACTGACTCTTATTCCTTCTGATGTTAACCTCTGTTATTCGCTGCCCTTCATGCACTTCTCTTTTGCTTTTGTCGTCTTCTCTTTTAATTTTTGTAAACTTGGGCACCAAGCTTTTTGCCATTGGCTTAGGGAAATTAAGCTATTTTTACTCAGTGTGTACCAGCTACAACATACAACTAGTAAGGTATCCAACTCTCAAGATTACTTTTTCCATTTTATCACAAAGCGTTCCATCATCTTTGCCTTACTTTCTTATCTATTGGGGAAGTAATGCTATAAAGTAGAAAGGGATTTGTTATCAAGTCATCTCCGTTATATCTGACATCTATTAGCTACACAACTTCAGATAAAATAACCACCTCTGAGACTCATTGTCCATATTTGTAAAATGCGATATATCAACATCTGTCCCTGCCAGAGCATGAGCTCTGGTTTCAATCGTTCACAGACACTGGCTCTAACACTAACTATATGACCTTGTAGAATGGGAATAAGACCAGTACTTACCTTGAAGAGTTCCCGTGATAATTAAATACATATAAGGTGCTTTGCACACAGTGCCTGGCACAACTTAAGCACTCAATAAATGTCAGCCACTATTAACTATGGATTTCTACTGAAAGATCAAAACAGGCTGGAATACAAATCATGTCTAATAAATTATTTATTAACTGTAGAGAATTGTTAATCTATAATTAATCAACATATCTTTTGATACTTTTCAGCAATTCTTTCACTGCTCAGAGTAACTCAGAGGTTTCTAGTTTTGGTCTTTTTTGTTTTTTTATACATAAGTCACAGCTGCCCTAGAAGGTTAAAAGGTACCAGATACCCACCTAATAACTAAAAAATTACATAGCTACTATACCAAACTTACTAACAATGAATGTCAGATAAATTCTAAAGCCTATAACTGTGAAATAATTTTACTCCAGCTCATTTCCATTTTTTCTTAGCCATATTTTACTAAAGGTTCAAATGTATGACATACTCTTGTATTCTATATAACCCCTCTGTCACCATGTTCTTATTTGTCAAATGGGAATATGTGACTTTGCTACTTCCTAATACTTTTGTGAGGAGCAATTAGTGCTTACAAATTTTTAACTGTTATCAAAGCACTCTCACAGCATAGTAGGAGTTAGAAACTAACTCATTATTATCATTCTGAAACTATTTAAACATCTAGTAATTAAAAATAACCTGCCTCAAATATTCTAAAAACACATTAAACCTTTACCATAAAGGTAATTTAGAACTTGTTATATAATTTTGTTCATCATAGAAGAAAGCTTTTTTCAAAAAAAAAAAAAAAGAAAGCTTTTTTCTCCTCCTGATCACAAGTCATATTCAGTTTACTGCCATTCATATAGGGGTTTTTTTTACCAATTTTTTTCAGGATACTTAAGAAATATACTAAGCTGTTGATGATTACAATAATTACAAACACACACTTTTTTCTCTCTTCCAAATGATCATTTTCCATACTTACCTTGCCACTAATGACTTCTTCTACTCGTTCCTGGGGTGTCTGTCCAGCTTTCTGCCTCACCAAAACATACACTGAATTCACCTTAGGACAAGACCTCAGCAACTTTTCCAGAAGTACCTTCCCTAGGAAACCAGTAGCTCCAGTGAGGAGGACATTCTTGCCTTCATAGTATTCTGGGATTGAAACCATTCTGATCCTATGGAAAATATGACAAATAAGCATCACTTCAAAGATTTATGTTCACTGTTACATACTGAAAATCTCTTGGTATTCAAATAAGTATTTTCAAGGACAGGCAAAAATCAAAGTTCAACGTTAACACAAAAGGGGACATTAACGTTTGGCTCATTGTAGTAAGGTGGAAAGTACAGTGAACTGCAACACTGGCTTCTAATCCCTGTTTTTACCTGGACCACCTCAGACAAGTCACTCACCTTCTCTGGGCCTGGGTTTCTTTAGTACAGTTTGTACCAAGTGACCTCTAAAAATTCCTTCAGCAATAAGAATCCAAATCTTCACTTAAACCTCAGTTAAACCCCAAACATGAATAAGTGGTGTTTCTCTGTCTCCAAAAGTATTTATAACACCAAATAGAGGTCAGCAGCAAGACTCAATTGCCTAGCTTGTATAACATGGTGAGGTGTCATATTCACCTATCATCACCAGTTGAAACAAGAGGTAACACCAAGTCCTTTCTTTTATATGTCTGTAGTGACAATATATTCAAAAGGTACTTAAACCTCCCTTTTAGTAAGAAATATAGTAAGGAATATATAGACTGACTTATCCTCCCTACCCAAATTCCACTGAAACAGCAGAAAAGAGAGTATACTAACAGAATGAACACACAAAAGAACCATGATGAGTGGAAAAAACAAGATGCAGAAGGACTCATGCAGTATGTCACTATTCAAGGCTCAAACACATTCAAAATGATCCTACTTACTGTTTAGAAATGCATATACATGATAATATTAATAAATGCATTAGAGAGAGTATAATACAATCAGAAAAGAGAATAAGAAGCTTCAATTGTATTTATGTTTTGTTTAAGCTAAGGAGTAGATACCTGTATTTTATATCTAAATTTTTCACAATTATAAAAAATTAAATTCATAACAATCTGAAAACCCATTAACAAGCAAAAAGAAAAGAAGGAAGGAAGGTAGGAAGGAAGGCAAGAAAAAAGAATTTCCACAAGAAACAGATGAGACTAAACTGATAGAGAAGCCATAGCATAAGAAATAACAACCTAAGCAAAACAAACATAGGAAAGCACCATAAGGAGGCAAGAGCTGTCCCAACCCCCTAAATAGAAAACACCAAGTTCAGGATCAAGAAGCTGAATAAAAGCTTAGGGAAATTAAGGTACCTAAAGGTTGCTCACAGAACAGCAAAGCCACTCCTGACAGTCTTACTTCCTGTATAAACTTTGGCTCCCAGGCTTAGTATCCAGATCTGCTGAGAACATCCAGCATGGCTGCTAAAGGACAAAAGAGAAGTAGGGCTAAGTTTGAGGTTGCTCTGTACATCCACAAATGGAGGTGGGGCACTGGGAGAAAGGAAACAAAAACAACCAAAAGAAGAAAAGTCTTCAGAGCACTTGTGCCCCAGAAATAAATTTTAGGTCCTTAGATTATCTGGCTGCTGCTGACCCTTAAAACAAACTCATACAGAGCTCTCAGTAATTCCACTTGGAGAAAAGATCTCTTGGAAACTCAGGCTTCAGAAAACTGAGAGGAAGGCAGTATCAGCTACCAAAACCAATCATACTAGTCCTTCATAAATATGGATAACTAAGGATCATCAGATATTTAAGAAATATCCACAAAATTAAGAAGGACCAAAATGAAAAGCAACAGAATCAACCACGAAAACTAAGGTAATGAAAAATTTACAGGAAATTTAAATTCTAATAAATACCCTCCAAGTCATTCACAAGAATATTGCATCCATCGAGTAAACTACTATGAAAAAGGAACAGAGAATAAGAAACCATTGGAGACGGAGCTCTGCCCACCACAGCAACAGCCAGCTCTACCCACCACCAGTCCCTCCTATCAGGAAACTTGCACAAGCCTCTTAGATAGCCTCATCCACCAGAAGGCAGACAGCAGAAGCAAGAAGAACTACAATCATGCAGCCTGTGGAACAAAAACCATATTCACAGAAAGATAGACAAGATGGAAAGGCAGAGTGCTATGCACCAGATGAAGGAACAAGATAAAACCCCAGAAAAGCAACTAAATGAAGTGGAGATAGGCAACCTTCCAGAAAAAGAAATCAGAATAATGATAGTGGAGATGATCCAGGACCTCGCAAAAAGAATGGAGGCAAAGATCAAGAAGATGCAAGAAATGTTTAACAAAGACCTAGAAGAATTAAAGAACAAACAGAGATGAACAACACAATAACTGAAATGGAAAATACACTAGAAGGAATCAATAGCAGAATAACTGAGGCAGAAGAACAGATGAGCGACCTGGAAGGCAGAATGGTGGAATTCACTGCTGCGGAACAGAATAAAGAAAAAAGAATGAAAAGAAATGAAGACAGCCTGAGAGACCTCTGGGACATTAAACACAACAACGTTCGCATTATAGGAGTCCCAGAAGGAGAAGAGAGAGAGAAATGACCTGAGAAAATATTTGAAAAGATTATAGGCAAAAACTTCCCTAACATGGGAAGGGAAATAGCCACCAACGTCCAGGAAGCACAGATAGTCCCATACAGGATAAACCCAAGGAGAAACACACTGAGACACACAGTAATCAAACTGGCAAAAATTAAAGACAAAAAAAAATTATTGAAAGCAGCAAGGGAAAAACGACAAATAACATACAAGGCAACTCCCATAAGGTTAACAGCTGATCTCTCAGCAGAAACTCTACAAGCCAGAAGGGAATGGCATGGCATATTTAAAGTGACGAAAGGGAAGAACCTACAACCAAGATTACTCTACACGGCAAGGATTTCATTCAGATTCGAAGGAGAAACCAAAAGCTTTACAGACAAGCAAAAGCTAAGAGAATTCAGCACCACCAAACCAGCTCTACAACAAATGCTAAAGGAACTTCTCTAAGTGGGAAACACAAGAGAAGAAAAGTACCAACAAAAACAAACCCAAAACAATTAAGAAAATGGTAATAGGAACGTACATATTGATAATTACCTTAAACGTGAATGGATTAAATGCTCCAACCAAAAGACACAGGCTTGCTGAATGGATACAAAAACAAGACCCATATATATGCTGTCTACAAGAGACCAACTTCAAACCTAGGAACACATACAGACTGAAAGTGAGGGGATGGAAAAAGATATTCCATGCAAATAGAAATCAAAAGAAAGCTGGAGTGGCAAAACTATATCAGACAAAATAGACTTTAAAATAAAGAATGTTACAAGACACAAGGAAGGACACTACATAAGGATCAAGGGATCAATCCAAGAACAAAACATAACAATTATAAATATATATGCACCCAACATAGGAGCACCTCAATACATAAGGCAACTGCTAACAGCTATAAAAGAATAAATCGGGGCTTTCCTGGTGGTGCAGTGGTTGAGAGTCTGCCTGGCGATGCAGGGGACACGGGTTTGTGCCCCAGTCCGGGAAGATCCCACATGCCGTGGAGTGGCTGGGCCCGTGAGCCATGGTCTCTGAGCCTGCGCGTCTGGAGCCTGTGCTCCGCAACGGGAGAGGCCACAACAGTGAGAGGCCCACATACCGCCAAAACAAAACAAAACAATAAATCAACAATAACACAGTAATACTGGGGGACTTTAACACCTCACTTACATCAATGGACAGATCATCCAAACAGAAAATTAATAAGGGAACACAAGCTTTAAATGACACAATAGACCAGACAGAATTAATTGATATCTATAGGACATTCCATCCAAAAATAGTAGATTACACTTTCTTCTCAAGTGCGCACGGAACGTTCTCCAGGATAGATCATGTCTTGGGTCACAAATCAAGACTCAGTAAATTTAAGAAAATTCAAATCATATCAAGCATTTTTTCTGACCACAACGCTATGGGATTAGAAAGCAATTACAGGGAAAAAAACGTAAAACACACAAACACATGGATTGTTCATATTTTGACAAAACAATATGTTACAAAATAACCAAGAGATCACTAAAGAAATCAAAGAGGAAATCAAAAAATACCTAGAGACAAAAGACAATGAAAACACAATGATCCAAAACCTATGGGATGCAGCAGAAGCACTTCTAAGAGGGACGTTTATAGCAATACAAGCCTACCTCAAGAAACAAGAAAAATCTCAAATAAACAATCTAACCTTATGCCTAAAGGAACTAGAGAAAGAAGAACAAACAAAACCCAAAGTTAGCAGAAGGAAAGAAATTATAAAGATCAGAGAAGAAATAAATGAAATAGAAACAAAGAAGACAATAGCAAAGATCAACAAAACTAAAAGCTGGTTCTTTGAGAAGATAAACAAAATTGATAAACCATTAGCCAGACTCATCAAGAAAAAGAAGGAGAGCACTCAAATCAATAAAATTAGAAATGAAAAAGGAGAAGTTACAACAGACACCGCAGAAGTACAAAGCATCCTAAGACACTACTACCAACAACTCTATGCCAATAAAATGGACAACCTGGAAGAAATGGACAAATCCTTAGAAAGCTATAACCTTCCAAGACTGAACCAGGAATAAATAGAAAATATGAACAGACCAATCACAAGCACTGAAATTGAAACTGTGATTAAAAATCTTCCAACAAACAAAAGTCCAGGACCAGATGGCTTCACAGGTGAATTCCACCAAACATTTAGAGAAGAGCTACCACCCATCCTTCTCAAACTCTTCCAAAAAATTGCAGAGGAAGAAACATGCCCAAACTCATTCTATGAGGCCACCATCACCCTGATACCAAAACCAGACAAAGATACTACAAAAAAAGAAAATTACACACCAATATCACTGATGAATACAGATGCAAAAATCCTCAACAAAATACTAGCAAACAGAATGCAACAACACATTAAAAGGATCATACACCATGATCAAGTGGGATTTATCCCAGGGATGCAAGGATTCTTCAATATACGCAAATCAATCAATGTGATACACCATATTAACAAATTGAAGAATAAAAACCATATGATCATCTCAATAGATGCAGAAAAAGCTTTTGACAAAATTCAACACATATTTATGATTAAAAACTCTCCAGAAAGTAGGCACAGAGGGAACCTACCTCAACATAAACAGGCCATATACGACAAACCCACAGCAAACATCATTTTCAATGGTGCAAAACTGAAAGTATTTCCTCTAAGATCAGGAACAAGACAAGGATGTCCACTCTCACCACTATTATTCAACATAGTCTTGGAAGTCCTAGCCACGGCAATCAGAGAAGAAAAAGAAATAAAAGGAATACAAATTGGAAAAGAAGAAGTAAAACTGTCACTGTTTGCAGATGACATGATACTATACATACAGAATCCTAAAGATGCCACCAAAAAACTACTAGAGCTAATCAGTGAATCTGGTCAAGTTGCAGGACACAAAATTAATGCACAGAAATCTCTTGCATTCCTATATGCTAATGATGAAAAATCTGAAATAGAAATTAAGGAAACACTCCCATTTACCACTGCAACAAAAATAATAAAATATCTAGGAATAAACCTACCCAGGGAGACAGAAGACCTGTATGCAGAAAACAATATGACATTGATGAACGAAATTAATGATACAAACAGATGGAGAGATGTTTAACATGTTCTTGGATTGGAAGAATCAATATTGTGAAAATGACTTTACTACCCAAAGCAATCTACAGATTCAATGCAATCCCTATCAAATTACCAATGGCATTTTTTACATAACTGGAACAACAAATCTTAAAATTTGTATGGAGACACAAAAGACCCCGAATAGCCAAAGCAGTCTTGAGGGAGAAAAACAGAGCTATAGGAATCAGACTCCCTGACTTCAGACTATACTACAAAGCTACAGTAATCAATATGATGGTACTGGCACAAAAAGAGAAATATAGATCAATAGAACAGGACAGAAAGCCCAGAGATAAACCCACACACCTATGGTCAACAATCTATGACAAAGGAGGCAAGGATATACAATGGAGAAAAGACAGTCTCTTCAATAAGTGATGCTGGGAAAACTGGACAGCTACATGTAAAAGAATGAAATTAGAACACTCCCTAACACCATACACAAAAATAATCTCAAAATGGATTAGAGACCTAAATGTAAGGCCAGACACTATAAAACTCTTTGAGGAAAACATAGGACGAACACTCTTTGACATAAATCACAGCAAGACGTTTTTTGATCCACCTCTTAGAGTAATGGAAATAAAAGCAAAAATAAACAAACGGGACCTAATGAAACCTAAAAGCTTTTGCAAAGCAAGGGAAACTACAAACAAGATGAAAAGACAACCCACAGAATGGGAGAAAATATTTGCAAATGAATCAACGGACAAAGGGTTAATCTCCAAAATATATAAACAGCTCGCGCAGCTCAATATTAAAAAAACAAACAACCCAATCCAAAAATGGGCAGAAGACCTAAATAGACATTTCTTCAAAGACATACAGATGGCCAAGAAGAACATGAAAAGCGGCTCTACGTCACTAATTATTAGAGAAATGCAAATCAAAAGTACAATGAGGTATCACCTCACACCAGTTAGAAGGGGCATCATCAGAAAATCTACAAACAACAAATGCTGGAGAGGGTGTGGAGAAAAGGGAACCCTCTTGCACTGTTGGTGGGAATGTAAATTGATACCGCCACTACGGAGAACTGTATGGACGTTCCTTAAAAAACTAAAAATAGAATTACCATATGACCCAGCAATACCACTACTGGGCATATACTCAGAGAAAACCATAATTCAAAAAGACACATGCACATCAATGTTCATTGCAGCACTATTTACTACAGCCACGTCATGGAAGCAACCTAAATGCCCATTGACAGACAAATGGATAAAGAAGATGTGGTACATACATACAGTGGAATATTACTCAGCCATAAAAAGGAAAGAAATTGGGTCATCTTAGAGACATGGATGAATCTAGAGACTGTCATGCAGAGTGAAGTAAGTCAGGAAAAGAAAAACAAATATCGTATATTAACACATATATGTGGAACCTATAAAAATGGTACAGATGAACCAGTTTGCAGGGCAGAAATTGAGACACAGATGTAGAGAACAAACATATGGACACTAAGGGGGGAAAGTGGCGGGGGTGGGGTGGGGGGTGGGTGATGAATTGGGAGATTGGGATTGACATATATACACTAATATGTATAAAATGGATAATAAGAACCTGCTGTATAAAAAAATAAATAAAATTTAAAAAAGAAAGCATTGGAAATCAGAAATGCAAATGTACGCAGAAAATTCAGACAATACGTAAGTAAATTATTAGAATTACCAAGTGAATTTGAGAACTAGATACAAGGTTTATACAGAAAAAAAAACAAATGTATTTCTATACACCACCAACACACAAGAAATAAAGTTAAAAAAAAACTATACCACTTATAATACCATCCAAAACACCAAAAAATTATGGAAAATATCAAGTATCGACTGATGAGGATGCAGAGACACTGGAACTCATGCACATTGCTGATGGGAATGAAAAATGATTCAGCTGCTGTGGGAAAGTTTAGCAGTTCCTCAAAAAGTTAAACAAAAAATTATCATATGACCCTACAATTCTGCTCCTAGGTATACACCCCAAAGATCTGCAGATAGGTACTCAAAAAGTACGCATACACACTTGCTTATTATAGCAGCAGTGTTTACAACAGCCAAATAGTACAAACAGCCCAAAAGTCCATCAACAAATGAATGGATCAACAAATCATGTATATATAGTGGAATATTATTCAGTCATAATAAGGAATGAAGTACTGACACGTACTACAATGGGCGATGAACCTCAAAAACATACTAAGTTTAAAAAATCAGATATAGAAGATCACATACTATAGGATTTCATTTTTATGAAATATCCAGAATAGATAAATCCATAGAGACAATGCAGACTGGTGGTTGGCAGGAGCTGAAGAGTGGAGAGAGTGGGCAGTGGAGGAAAACTGCTTCAGGAGCTTTACTTTGGAGTGAAGGGATTCTGGAACTAGACAGAGGTGGCAGCTGCATAACATTGTGAATGTAGCAAATGTCATTGAATTTTTCCCTTTAAAATGATTAATTTTATATTATGTGAATTTCACCTCAACGAATTTTTTGCGGGGGCTGAGTTGGGTCTTTGTTGTGGTGCACGGGCTTCTCATTACGGTGGCTTCTCTTGTTGCAGAGCACAGGCTCTAGGCACATGGGTTTCAGTAGCTGTGGCTCACGGTTCTAGAGCACAGGCTCAGTAGTTGTGGCGCACAGGCTTAACTGCTCCATGGCATGTGGCATCTTCCCGGGCCAGGGCTCGAACCTGTGTCCCCTGCATTGGCAGGCGGATTCTTAACCACTGCACCACCAGGGAAGCCCCTGAATTATTTTTTTTTTGAGAACACCAAAAATTAGAAATAAATGTAAAAGATACTAATGGAAAACTACAAAACATTGAGAGAAATCAAACAATACTTAAATAAATGGAGAGATGTACTACATTCCTTAGATTCAATACAATCCCAATCAAAATTTAAGCTGTTTTTATTTATGTATGGAAACTAAGACTCTAAAATGTTACAGAAATACAAAGGGCCAAGAGTAGCCAAGACAAGCATTAAGAACAACAAAGCTGGAGAACTTATATTACCATGTAACAAGATGTATTATAAAGCTACAGAAATGTGGTATTGGGACAAGAAGAGAAGAGTACAATCAATGGAGGTCCATATAGCAAAAAATGAATCTTGACTTCTATACCACACCACACACAAAAATGAATTCCAGACAGACTATACACCCAAATGTGAAAGGTAAAATAGTTATGATTCTAGAAGATGACACAGAACATCTCCATGATCATGGGGTAGGCAAATATTTATTAAATAGCACACAAGAAGTGCTAACCAAAAAGGAAAAATATTGATAAACTGGAAGACACTAAAACTGAGTTCATCCCACAACACTATTAACAGAGAGAAAAGGCAAAACAGGTAAAAGATATTTGCAGTAGTATGTATAAATGACAACTGATTACTACCCAGAATATATGAAGAACTACAAATGAATAAGGAGAAGTGAAAAAAACAATAGAAAATGGGAAAGCCTTGAACAGAAAAGGAAGCATAAGGGAGAGTATCCAAATGGCCAATTAGCACATAAAAAAGGGCTGAGGACTTCCCTGGTGGCATAGTGGTTAAGAATCCACCTGCCAATGCAGGGGACATGGGTTCGATCCCTGGTCCGGGAAGATCCCACATGCCACGGAGCAACTATGCCTGTGTGCCACAACTACTGAGCCCACGCACCGAGAGCCTATGCTCCACAACAAGAGAAGCCACTGCAGTGAGAAGTCCGCGCATGCAATGAAGAGTAGCCCCCGCTCCCCACAACTGGAGAAAGCCTGCGCACAGCAACAAAGACCCAATACAACCAAAAATAAATAAATAAAAATAAAATATAGTTTTAAAAAGGGCTGAACTTCATTAGTTATCAAACCTCAATGTGATCCTGGTACACTGTCCCCAGAATGGCTAAAATGAAAAAGACAGACAATACATAGTATTGGTAAAGTTTCAGAGAGAGAAAAATGGAACTCTCATCTACTGCTGGAGGAAGTACAGATAGTTATAACACTTAGTAAAAGTTGTACAACCTAATAAAGCTAAACAATCACATATCATATGATGTAGCAGCTCCATTCCTGATTATATACCCAACAGAAATGAGTACATTTGTTCACCAAAAGACTCATAAACAATGTTTACATGTTTGTAGCAGCACTATTCCTACTGACCCAAAATTTTAAAAACCCAATGTCTGGTCAATAGTATATTACATAAATTATAGTATATTCATACAATGGAATATTAAAAAACAATGAGAATGAAGGAATTATCCTACACACCACATGGATGGGGCTCACAAAGAGAACACTGAGCCAAAGAGGCCAGACACAAAAGGTGTATACTGTATGATATCATGCATATAAAGTTCAAAAACAGGCAAAAATCATCTACGGTTAAAAGTCAGAACAATGGTTATATTCCAGGGGAGGAAGAGGTAGTGACCAAAAAGGGTGTGAGGGAGGCTTCTGGGATACTGGTTATGTTCTATTTCTTGATCTGGGTGGCTCATTTTTAAAACTCGTCAAGTTGTACACAGGATTTATGGACTTTCTGAAGGTATGCTACACGTCAATAAAAAGTTTACTGTAGGGCTTCCCTGGTGGCGCAGTGGTTGAGAGTCCACCTGCCGCTGCAGGGGACATGGGATCGTGCCCGGGTCTGGGAAGATCCCACATGCCGCGGAGCGGCTGGGCCCGTGAGCCATGGCCGCTGAGCCTGCGCGTCCGGAGCCTGTGCTCCGCAACGCGAGAGGCCACAACAGTGAGAGGCCCGCGTACCGCAAAAAAAAAAAAAAAAAAAGTTTACTGTAAAAAATAAAAGTAAATATAGGGTGACCATATATGTCCTGGTTTTCCTGGAATAAGCCTGGTTTTACACATTATTCCAGCTTAACTTTGATTAGAGCCCCCTCTTCTCAAAAGTGTTCCAGTTTTCACAGTATGGTTACTCTACTTATAATCTGCTTCAGGTCTAATAAGACTATTTCAAGACTTCGTTGACCCCCAAACCTAATTAAAACTATAGAGCATTAAAATGTTGTCATAGGGGAGAAATGAAGAATAATTCTGCATCAATACACCTAACAAATCTGGTAAGTATTAATGACAATTACATACTAAATATATATATTAAACACAGTGTCCTAGACACATGACCTAGAACAAGTTATTTAATTCTCTGAGCTTCATATGTAAAAATCTATTCAAGAAATATTTATTAAGCACCTACCAGATACCAGGAACCAGAAAGTTTTCCACAGGTGTACACATGCATTTAAGACAGAAAAAGATACTAAGCAGTTTGCCCTTTAATAATTGAGGATTCATAGCCTGAGTATGTGATTGGCTCAACCCTAAAAGGATTGGCTCAACCCTTCCTCACCTACCAGGACACCTTCCCTATAAAAATCTGTTAAAACCAAACAACAGAAAATTTTTACCGAATTTAATACTCTCTCCTTAACAGTATAAAGATTATTTGCTAAGAGAGTTGTAGAATGAAACTACTTCTTACCAGTTTCAGGTAACTAGCTTAAAGCTAATTGCATGTGATTTTATCCTTAAGGTTCTCTTCATGGAAGAAAGAACAGATTCCCACAGCTCCCCAACTTTATCACAACACAACCAAAAACTTTACAAGCACCAAGTATTTTTAAACTCTGTCTCCAGGTATTCTTGATTCCCCCACCCACCAATATACTTTACCCTATTAACTTACTGGCAAAGTAAGTGCATATGAGCACTCCTTTTAAGGAAAGTCTAGACTTATCACATCTTCCACATAGTCCTGCTAGTATGGCCAAAAGCTACAGGAAAAGCAGAAGCCAGGAAAGAAATGCTGCCAATCCTTCCAGAGCATGCTGTTTAGGTTCCTACTGTATGATTCTACTTACACAGGAAAATATCTAAAGCTCCTATCAGCTGTTAAAAAGTAGCTGCAGCACTGCAGTAATGAGAAAAGCAGCAATATTATTCCATGTGCCAGGGCAGAGAAGCTGTGAAACATGATTCATATTTATTTTCACTGTTCTTGAGATGCCTCAGGATACACCACCTAGCAGTGGCAGCTGGGTATTTTCTTCAAAAAGTGCCTTATCCTATGGTTCAATAGTTAAAGAGGCAGAAATCTTTCAGAAGACCAGCAAAATGGTGGGTACCAAATATCACAATTACTTTAGAGGCTTTCTTGCTAAAGTGGGTTTTCCTAGTGGGTTTTATATTATGCACATAAACTTACATTAAGAGAACATATTATAAAGCTACTTAAACTAAGATACCTTCACTTGCTAGTGGCTGAGGTCCAGGCTCTGCCACTTTGAAGCCATGAGATCCTAAGATAAACCTACTACTCTTAACCTGTTTCCTTATCTATAAAAGGAGAACATGCAGGCTCATGGGCAAAAAGAGCCTGGAATGGATGTAAATGGAGAAACCACAGATAATTCTAAGATAGCACTCACCCAATCAATATAAACTGCACCCTTGTAACATAATTGTAGTCTCTTAATATATGTCCTAAAATTAATGGAAAGCCAATCATGTTGTCTCATTACTTTCAGAAACCTAGTTAAGATAAATAATTAGAGACAAGTTCCTTCTCTCATTTTCAACTTTTTAAAAAAGAGTTCTTTATACTGTGTATAAAGTGGATGACTGGTGAGAGTCTGCTGGGTGGTACAGGGAGCTCTACTCGGTGTTCTGTGGTGACCTAGATGGGAGGAAAATCCAAAAAAGAGTGGATATGTGTAAAAACCTAAAAATATAAACTTAAATTTTTAAAAAAGAGTTCTTTAAATAGACAAAGCAATCAAAGTGAGAGACTGGGGTATTACAGTAACATGAAAACGACAAAAATCTGCCAAAAAAAGCAGCTCTTTAGTGCCAAGAAATGGGAATTCCTTTGCCTATATTACCGCTAAAAACAACTCAAATTAATTAAAACTTTTAATATACTGTCAAGTAGTTGTTTCAGAAACTTGCTAAGCAGAAAGACAAATGTGAACAAAGTACATGGAGATTAGGATATGGTGAGAGGAACGAGGTGGGTCCATGGGCTTGAAGCAAAGCTTTACAGAAGTCATTAGTGATGAGAAAAATAAATAATAAAAGGAAGACAGGAAAAGGAGAGATTAAGCACAAAAAACTACATCTCTCATGCTTTCCAATACAATTTCCTACAAGTCTTCTTAATAATTTTTCTTGCCTAAGGTCACTCAGCACCTATATATAGACAGAGGCAAATTTAAACCAGTATCTTCTAACTAAATTCCACATTTATAGAGAGTATAAGAAGTTTCCACTTGTCCTACAGTGAGGTAAAGGCATCAACTCATGGGTAAGGAGTGAGTGCATAACACTGAAAGAGAAGTTGCAGGAAAGTGAAGAGGCTGGAACAGATGGTCTTCCTTTCCATTTCTAAAGTTGTATGATTCACTATAAGAGGAAATGGACAGTATCTTTACTACAGGGTCTTCTTGGCATATAACAGTCAAGAACCTACTCCACAGAAAATTTTAGCATATGAAATAAGGCAAATTCTGGCTGAAAAGTCCTTAAAACTCCACATCATTTCACAGTAAAAGCTGATGGGCCAATTAAGCAACACAGTTTAGAAATGAGACTATTAACTGGTTCAGGTAGACTCTTAAACAATTAAAGCTCAAGAGCAATTAGACTTTACCAGTATTTCCCTGAAGGCCATTTCCAGAGGCACCCAACAAAGAGAATGAGAAAGGAAAAGGTCTGTTGCCAAACTTAGAACTCGACTCACAAGAACACCAAAGCGGACTTAATTATTGCCACTATCAGTTTGAATAAAAAGACATCATTCTCAGGTTAAGAAATACACACTTATCGAAGGTTAGTGGATTTATTTCCAACTCTACTCTACCCGACCCACTGAAAGACCTTTTCTAAACAGAACTATTTATTGGAAGACTAGAAACAAAAAACTCAAGGCAGTAAAGGTAATAAGATAAGGTAAATTTATTGGAAGACTAGAAACAAAAAACTCAAGGCAGTAAAGGTAATAAGATAAGGTAAAGACAAGAAGCTCTGAGAGCTTCTTAAGGTCTTGCTTAAGATTAATAACAAAATTCAAACATGTTTCTATAAATATCTATACCAATATATGCAAATATCTGTACCAATATATATACTATGTATCACACTTACCTACCTTTGAAAAACAGTGAGTTCTGTGTAAGGGAGTATGGGATCAGAATTTACACCCCAAAGCTTATCACTAATAGCACATGGGTTACTTTGAGCTGAAGGAACTGAGATTCAACAGATGCAGAAAGAATTCTTCTCAGAGCTTCCCTCATCTGATTAAAAGCAGAAACTTCCAAGAAATGAGGGCTGCCATAATGAGGACTCTCTGGGTGAGTTTTATGGCCATGAAGAAGATGGAATGTTAGTAACCAATACCTTCTATTAGTTTTCCCACATATTTACCTTC
This sequence comes from Delphinus delphis, assembly GCF_949987515.2. Taxonomy (NCBI): domain Eukaryota; kingdom Metazoa; phylum Chordata; class Mammalia; order Artiodactyla; family Delphinidae; genus Delphinus; species Delphinus delphis. The sequence goes on along the minus strand of NC_082690.1, from coordinate 68,657,357 downwards.
CCACAATTTATTGCCCCTAGAAGCCCAAACTCCTTTTCCTTTGTCTAGTCACTTCTCCATAATTTATAACCCTTTGTTAATATGGTATATAAGCTCTCAAGTCTAACCATCTTTCTTTGGGTTTTCACTTTTCTGTGAAGCCTTTACGCACATTTTAAAAATATACATATGCCTTTTCTATTAATGTCTTTTGTCAGTTTAATTTGCAGGCATCAGTCCTAGAACATAAAAGGATAGAAGAAAAGTCTTCCTCCCTTACATAAGCTATTAAGAAATTAAGTCTCTAGTGAAGCCATTTTCAGTACTCTATTGAATCCGGCCCTGTTATAAACTGCTTCCTGATAAACAAGGTAGGCCCCCTTTGTGGAAACAAGCCTTTCAGATAACCCAATGCCATGATGTAGTGGGGACCTTTGGGCTCTGAGTCTAGCAGGGCTGGGCTGGAATCCAGGCTCATTCATTTATCTTGGGGGTGAGCTTACTTATCTGTTTGTTTCTGTAGTTTCCTCATTTCTAAAACATATAGACAGCATATACATCCCCACCCCTTCACTTCATAGCATCTGTGTAAGGATTAAGGCTGGGCACATAATTACATTTCCTTATTCATCTTCCCCATACTTCTTTGGCAGTGATTTCTCTGTGGTCCCTCAGCAGTCAGTCTGATCTGTAATATTTCAGTCTAAAAAACTTTAATTATCTTTTTTTATGGAAATAATCATTTAGTTATGAGTGTAACTTTTAGACTAGGAAAAAATTTTTATTACCAAAGTAAAAATAATAGCTACTTTATCTCTGGACTGTATACTGTTACAGTCACATGCACATATACCCATTTTTTTAATTCTGGGAAGGAAATTAATGATTTTAGGAGAAGTAGGTTTAAACCAAACCTCTGAGGACTAAAGAAGGAAAGAGGTGGTTCAACTTATACTGATATGAAACACAGCATTCATGATTAACTTTAAAAGCCAAGATGTAATATTCTGTATGATATACCACCTTTTATGGAAAAGGAATGAAAAAATGAATGCATATGTTTATAAACACACAGATTTTTCTGGCAAAAAAGCCAGAAAACTGGTAATAATGGTTGCCTCTGGGAGGGAGAACTGGATAACTAGGGAACAGAAATGACGGGCATTTGCTTTTCACTATACACACTATATATCCTTTTGCACAATTTAAAATTATGTACAAAGTGCATGTGTTATATATTTTAAACTACTGGTGCAGAAAGAAACATACAGGTAGAGCCTGTAAATAGAAAAATCAGAAGGTACCAAAAAAAATTTGAAAGCGTATATTTTCCCATCAATTAGCCAGTCTATACTATCTTTTGTCCTCTAACAATTTACAAACTCACTTTCATCTATGAGAAAAAAAGTACGAAAAATCTTTTCTAAAGTGAAAAATAAAAGATGAGCATTGTGTTAAGAAAAAAAGTGTACTATCTTTCTTCTGCTAATCTTTATTACTTGAGTTTTTATTTCATTTCTTTATTAGATGGCAAACCTACTAGATTAAAAACCAGATGATGTTTTAACTATGAAACTGTTGTTTAACAAGACTTTAGCAGGCTGGATTTCCTAAATGGAATGTGAGAAATTCTTCCCCCGTCTGGATAATGTTGATCTTTGGATCAGATACCACTCTCTCCCATCTCCTGAGAGGACCCCTACGCTCACCATGTTCACCAAGGAGTCAAGTACACAGAATTACCAAACACAGTTCTGAGGTGAAGTTCTGCAGTGAGACTGGCTCTACCTATATGTTTCTTTCTGCACCAGTATTTATTGAACATACAGTAAAAACTGACAAAAGGTAATTGTAAGAACTTTTAGTTCCTTGTTTTAGCTGCTATAAATTTAGGGAAACTAAGCACTGAACATGAAAATCTCTAGACAATGTCTAAACATTCATTCCAGCTTCCTATAAATTTCCACCTACAGCTACACCTTAAAGTAGGATCTACTTAGTTGTCTTCCTCTTACAAAGTGACTCCTCTGTGCCTCTAGCATGTAAACAAACCCAAAGTAAATAACCTACCAATGGAGACAGTGGGGAGAGCAAAGAGACAAAGAATAAGCTATTTCATCTATCTTTTTATTGAGAGTCACTGATTGACTCCCAATCAGGGGCAATTCTGTGTTTAACACAGACACATCCAATGCTGTTTTGTCTCATAATCCTACTACACCTCTAAGCTGGAGGACCACTTGGCAGGAGTACTGGAGGAAATTCAAGCAGCAGTAGATAGAATGCTGAGCTAAATGGTCTTTTAATATCCCTTAGATTCCATGGCTGAAGAAGTAAAATAAATAAAAGAATTTCAAATATCCTTAAAAGAGGGGGAATTAATTCCAAAATATTCGAAACCAAGAGTTGGCAAAGGTTTCTGTAAAGGGTCAAGTAGTAAATATTTTCAGCTTGTGGGCCATACAATCTTAGTAGCAACTACTCCATTCTGCCATTTGGGGCACAAAATCAGCCATGAACAGTAAGTAAACAAATGGGCATGGCTCTGTCTCAATAAAACTTTATTCACAAAGACAGGAAAACAGTTTGCAGGTCACAGTTTGCCAACCCCTGTTCTAAATAAAGATTCTGAATATTCCACATTCAGAAAAATGAACTACTAAGAAAAGCATCAATGGGAAACCAGCACAGTCTAAATATCCATTGCCTATGATTTCACTATTACTAGAGTTACTATGCATATCACTCTAAAATGGACAGTAAATAATTGATATAATATTTTCAAAACAAAAACAATAAATGAATGACAGGCTTCAGAAACACAGATATGTCAGAGACTAAACACAACACAAAGACATGATCTTTAGCCTTTTTCAAGGTGTACCTAAAAATACGTATTTTCAAAAAGAGAGCCCATTAAGATAAGATGTTCAGGGGTGAAGCTTGGGCGATATTATTTTGGAGAAAAGGGTACAAGTGAAGAAGAGCACAGAATATAATCCTGTCGCAGACTCAGAAACCCTAGACCGCTACCATGTTCAAAAAAATCTTGATATAATAATCAAAAAATAACACAGAATTTAAAGAGGTCAAGAGTTAACCCAACACTGTTGCAGGATACAAAGCTTTGTTTATATACTGTGTACAGGTCTAAAACTACATAGATTATTCTTTTCTACATAAAAGTATAACGTTACTTATAATTTTATGTAGCCAAAGGTTATAATACATGGCTAAGGGAACGGAAATGGAAGCAGAAAAGAGACTACGCACATGGTAAATATCACAGAATTATGAAAATTCCCCAAAAAGCTGCACTGAGCTACAATGACCATGAGGGGATTCCATATACATTACTTCTGCTTCCTCATTATTTTTCCTTTTCGTTTGCTTTTCCACTAAAAGGGAAATAGAAATTAGGTATCTGTAACTGATGGGAATTAATAACTCTCTAATCCAGAAGTTCATGAACAGGCTTGGGGGGTGGCGGGGAAATCCAAGAACGTGTTAAAGTTTCATGCAAAATATTGTTTTGAGTGTGTTTATGTGTGTGTGTACAAGTGTGCACTCCCGTGCATATATCTGTACATTTTTTCTAGAGGAAAAATCCACTGTTCTTATCAGATTCTCAAAAGGGTCAATGAGCGTAAACAGTAAAAAACTACTATCAAATTTTATGTGTAGTATGTATGTATCCTAGAGAGAAAGGGGACCTAAACTGCAGAGAATAGAGCTTCATGGTCACTGACTAAAAACCCCATTCACATCTAATCTGGAGTAAAAATGTTTAAATGGTTAACACATAATTATATCAATCTCCCTTGAAGCCTGTTATGGATTGAACTGTGTTCCCCCTAAAAAGATATGTTGAAATCCTAATCCCTAGGACTTCAGAATGTGACCTTATTTGGAAATGGGGTTGTTGAAGGTGTAATTAGTTAAGGTAAATGATATAACACTGGAGCAGAATGGGTCTCTAATCCAACATCACTGGTGTCCTTATAAGAGGAGAGGCATGTAAAGACATAGATATACACAGGGAGAACTCCACCTGACAACAAAAGCAGAGACTGGAATTACACAGCTACAAGCCAAGGAATATCAAAATTGCTAAGAAAAAACTAGGAAGAGGCAAGGAAGAATTCCCTCACAGGTTTCGGACAGAGCATGGATTTTGGGCTTCTAACCTCCAGAACTGTGAGACAATAAATATCTGTTGTTTTAAGCCACCCAGTTTGTAGTACTTTGTTACAGCAGCCCTAGGAAACTAAGAGAAGGCCAAATACCATAGTAACTAAAATTAAGGTACAGAGCAAAAGGCCTTCTAAAGATGATCATATGCTCTCATGACATAATAAACATATCATGGACACTTTCCAACAAACATGACAGTTTCAATTACCAAAATACATTCTACTAAATAGTTAAGGATGGAATGGCTTTTCCAAATGGGTACAGGAAAGAATGATAGAAAAAAAGCTTTATATATCAAAGGTAAAGACCAAAATAAAGTTAATGTTCAGATCCCAGAACAAATCATTGCGGTATATCACTAACTGTACATCTGTACACTGACAAATCTCAGTATATAGTAGCAGATTCAGGGAAAGTAGTGTTCTGATTATCTATTGCTATGTAACAAAATCACTCTAAAACAACATCTTAAAGCAACAATAATCATTTTTATTCTCTCTCATAGTTTCTGAGAGTTAGGAATTTGGGAATGGCTCAAATAAGCAGTTTTAGCTGAACAGTTCTAGCTCCTATCTTAGAGCCTCTTCACATGGTCTGTCCACATGAGGCAGTCTGGGTTTCCTTATAGCATGGAAATCTCAGGCTATACTGATGAAAAGCTATTGAAGACTTCAAGACCAGTATTTTGGTGAGCTGGATGGAAGCTCACCTTTTCTGACCTCACCTTATTGCTCACAAGTGATTCACAAGAACACCCAAATTCAAGGGAAGGGAACATAACTCCACCTCAGGATGAGAGAATGGTCAAGGTCACAAGAACATGTGAGAAGGGACACATTGTTACAACTACTTTTAGAAAATACAATCTGCCACAAAGAATATGGTAAAGTAACTGCTCATTACTCCTGAGATGGTCAACCATTTGAAACTGTCCCATAGGTTAACAGAAACTGATGACTAAAAGAAATTCTTGAGCTTGTCTTACAGAACAGCAGCTAAGGGAACAGCTTATTAAAAACCCCCCTGATTGTAATATGCTTTCACTGATCAAGCTCATCTTAATTATTTCTTTTGGCTCCTTAACCACCACCTATAGATAACACCTCTGTCGTATGGGTCCCTACAGTATTGGGGGCTTATGCTGTTATCCAGAAACTTGGAGTCAGCTCTTATCCAGTTCAAGCCAGCTAAGATTTTTGGTTGGGACCACTGACCCTAAAACTGGGCCTGCAAAGGTGTCCAATAAATGACCTTTTGACATCAGAGGACTCAAAACTCCACCCTCAGATCATGCTAAGTGCCTCCATTTTTGAACATGCATCTCAAGAAGAAGCATGTAACTCAGATATGCCTGCAAAGAACACCAATTACCTCACCTTTTCCCTACCTCCAATCACCTTTCCCCATGCCTAATATCACCCTGCTTCTTTATCCCATAAATATTTCAAACCCCTTGCCTTCAGGGAGGCAGATCTGAGATCTGCTCTCCTGTCTCCTGTCTCCTCACTTGGCTGTCTCCTGAATAAACCCTTTCTCTGCTGCAAACCTCGGTGTCTCAGCGTTTGGCTTGCTGCACATCAGGCAAACAAACCTGGTTCGGTAACCCATTTAATCCATGTTCAAGTTACCCAAAATGCCTTAAAAAAAAATGGCCCCATGGGCCTCATACTTCTAAGTACAGATGATCCTTGAACAACACAGGTTTAAACTACATGGGTGTACTTATGCACAGATTTTTTTCAACAAATGCATATTACAGCATTATACAACCTGCAGTTGGTTGAACCTGAGGAGGCAGAACCACAGATACAGAGAGCCAACTGTAAAATTACACACAGATTTTTTTGACTTCTAGGAAGACTGGCACCCATAACTTCCACTGCTGCTTCAGGGTCAACTGATTTTGCCCACCAAATAATCTCATTCACTGAATAAAAATTTCACTTTCCCATATTCACTTAATTGTGAACTTATAACCAGTAGATTTCCACTTGGAGTTGACATACTTGCAGCCAAAAACAAGCCAACTCATTTTAGTTAGACTATTAAGAGGCCTCATATTATAGGTAAGCATATATTTTCTTTTAAAATTTTTGATAGACTCTCATCTGGAGGCATATCGGGAACCACTGGTATAGCGTCTTTTTACTATATTTTAATAACTCTAGAATATTTAGTGTTTTGATTAAGACAACATAAAAGAAAACCTCTGCAAGTGAACTGTAAACAACAAAAGAAGGATTAAAAAATGCAAACTCAAAATGTACAAGTTGATAAGAATAGTGGGTTCCTTTTTCTTTTCAAAAATTAAGGCTTACAAAGCATTTTTCAACAAACAAAAGAATAACTCTAGCATCTTGGTTTTCAATAAAAGATGCTAGTGTCCAACCCTGTTGTAAGCACCCATTGAAGTGAATATAATGGCCACTCTGTTTGCCTACACAGACATTGATATGCCAATATTTAACTCTCTATATCCAATCTTCCCCAATTTCTACGACACATCTTGGTAAGGAATCTCAGTAGGTTCGTTAGTTCTTAGGGCACTACACAACTATTTTGTATACTGATGTTACTCCGTAAGCATGGCACTTTGGCAAGTTAAAATGCCTCTAAAACCTCATTATCCTGGAAAATATTAAACGTTAAGAAAAATCAGACTCAGAATTCCTTTGAGTGATGTAAAAATCAAACACAAAAACATCCTTAAAAGTCAAGTTCTACTTCATCAGAGAGGAAATGTCAATTCTACAGCATTAAAATTATTTGCTGACAAGAAAACTTAAATTTTTTAGCAATACCCATTTTTCTTTGTTTCTGTCCTCGAGGCTTGTATACCAGTAGGGTAACTTCTCTACTGTAAAGCCTACAGAAGAAGGGCTGTGCTCTTGTTAACACAGTTTGGTAATAAACAGTTCCACAGCTTGCAAAAACATGTATCCAATTCCATTCTGGGAGAAAACAATCTTAAAAAAGTAACCTCCAAAAGTCATACATGATTTTCTTTAGATCAACTATTGTGCTACAGATGCCTTACCTTAATAAAAATGTTTTCATGTTAAATATTGTAATTTTTATCCTAACACTTTCAGACTCAAAAAAGTGAAATACAATATACAAAGGCATACTAGTATTTTAAGTGTATTAGCAAAGATAAGGCTTCTTAAACTTCTCCAATACAACACAGAAATCGAAATATCCCATTTTGCTTAAAAACTCATTAAAGTTGTGCATCTGATTCCATAATATACCTAAGAATTAATATAAAAATATTTCACTCTTTTCTTCTCTGGCTGCTTGAAGATCAGCAACCATCATAAATGACACAGTAGCTCTCCAGACCAGGAAGTTCATGACCAACCAACTACTTTAGCAGAAACAATTGGTCGACATCCTTCACCCTGGGAAGGCAAAAGTAGCTTAGAGAGATATTCAGGAAAAACTAGCCAAAATGTACAAGACCACACCAGATGTCATCTTTGGATGTGGATTCAGAATCCATTTTGGCAGTGGCAAGACAACTGGCTTTGGCAGGATTTACGATTCGTTGGACTACAGAAAGAAAAATGAACCCTAACATAGACATGCAAGACATGGCCTGCATTAAGAAAAACACCTCAAGGAAACAGCAAAAGGAACGAAGAACAGAATGAAGAAAGTCAAGAGGACTGCAAAGGCCAATGTTGGTGCTGGGAAAAAGTGAGCTGTAGATTGGACAACAGAAGGAGTAAAGACTCTGCAGTGACTGTATCTGTGGTGACTGTGCAGATTTTTCATGAGACGATTAATAAACTAAGAACTTTTACGTGAAAATATATACACATTTCAAATTACTCAGCAAAATTGATTTTAACATGAAAATGTTCCATGTATACCGCGAACATTACATGTAGACGTACACATACAAGTTTACCCAAAAAATTGACTCAGGCAGATTACTAACCATGTATCTTGTGTGGTCTGATTTAAAACTACCAAAGCCTATTCATGAAGATTAGTAACTTTAAGAACAAGTTGTTAGAATCAGGTATTTCACTGGTTACAGAAGTAGACTTTGTTTGAAAGCTGTTTATACTCAGTCTGATTATTATAGCAAATAACCTGCAACTCTTAACTACGGAAAAGTGCTTTGAAGTTCCTGCTGTATGCTGTTATTTCCTCTCCATTTCTCTTGTGTCACTTTCTTATGAAGCCTTCTGAATCTGTTCCCAAGGCTGAACCTAAAAACAGGCTCTAGTCCACCAAGGCAGCATTTTCCAAATTGTGGTAAATGGGGCTGCGATGCTGTACATTTTATCCCCAACCAGGAGAGCTACAAAGTGCATTAGCATATCAAAGACCTACAAAATGTACTGAGGTAAAGAAACTCCTAGACCTCTTTTTTTAATTTAATTTTTTTTTATACAGCAGGTTCTTATTAGTTATCCATGTTATACATATTAGTGTATACATGTCAATCCCAATCGCCCAATTCATCACACACACCCCACCACCCCCCCGCCGCTTTCCCCCCTTGGTGTCCATACGTTTGTACTCTACATCTATGTCTCAATTTCTGCCCTGCAAACCGGTTCATCTGACCTCTTTTTAAGGCTGGGCTTTCACCAATTTCCCAACACCGCTAGGGAAACAATGCTCCTGAAAAGCTCATTATTGCCACATCAGCCTTCTAAGGTAATGACTATACAAACATGGACCAAACCTCCCATGGTCTACAAATGATTTAGAAAGCATGACCTTCCATTGATCCACAAGGCTACTTATGAATAAACTCTAAAGCCAGTTATTAAGAGTTGCAAATATGAGTATGTTATTAGAATGTACCGAAAACTTCAGTTTGTATACAATTAATAACTCTGCTTGCTGCAACTCACAATGCTCCAAATATGCACACTCAAAACTGGAATTCTGTAATTTTCAAGAGGAGCAATCAATCATTGTCAGTGAAACTGGTCATGGTTTTCAATTATCATTATTCTTACTTCTAATTAAGTTGAGCTTAATTATTATCATTTTAGTTGTTTTATTAAACCAGGAGAATGTGTTATATAATTCCATCACTAGAATTTGAGACCTACAGTTTTCTAACTAGTCTAGACTTTAAGATAAGTATATTTTTTGTGATTCAAATAGGAACCATCCATTTCCCTAACTGCTGAAGAAAGTCCCTCTCTCCCCCAAAATGCTTATACCTTGACAATTTAGTTGTTATTACTCCACTAGAAAATGGGAATTACTGAGCTAAAGAATGACCCAGCTAAAGGGCCGGGATTAAAAAAGCTGGAGGGTCACCGTTCTAAAGGTCTTTACCCCAGCTATAGGCGCAGGTCTTCTCCCTGGTCACCAGGTCCACACCAACCAAATGTGGCATTAGGACTTGGAATCAGAGCCCTTCGTGGAAGTAATAGAAACTTCTCTGAACTTGAATGTCAATGATCCCTCCAGTCTCTAGTTTTGAGGAGGAAGCTTCCAGGAATCTCTTTAAACAACTGAATCCCATAACAAAGCCTCTTCTCAAAAATCTTCCTGGTCTAGCTTTAAAACGTTGCCAGGTTCTTATGTAAAGCTTGCAACAAACAAAATGCTGTCAAGCATAGAAAGGTACAGAAAACAGGAGGGAAGTGTTTGATGACTTTGTGGATTCTTAGAATCTCTTTCCAGCTCTGAAACTGACTTAACGCATCTAAGAAGCCCAGCGAATTCTTAGTCAATTTATCAATTGAGAATCAAAGTCACAATGCTAAAAACTCTGTCAAGATATTTCCTTCTCCAGAAACTGAGATCCAGAACAAAAAGACAGCCAAGATAAATAAGAGCTACAGACTACACTGTTGTGACTGCCACTAACCACGTGACCTTGGGCAAGTCAATTAATTGCTCTGATCAGTCATAAAATTCACTGAAGGGGAGGCTAAATCACTGATGGATAAATCCTCTTCTAGCTCTCAAAGTCTATGTATTACTGTATATTAGAATAAGTTTATTTCCTAGTAATACATTAGATACTCAGAAAATTATTAACTCCAATGGGTCACAAGGTTATCACTTTAAAGCCATACACCTAATATTCACTGATCTTCAAACAACCTATGCTCTGCTCTGCAGTCAAATGTCTCATTTAGCAGCTAACTGATCTGTTCCTATCTCCTAAGGATTCTGCTTATGCTAATAACCATTATTACGATTATATTTTAGGTACAATCCACAAATTTTTAAAACCCCATACTTCTCACCTCACACTGGTCAGAATGGCCATCATCAAAAAAAAAATCCTCAAACAATAAATGCTGAAGAGAGTGTGGAGAAAAGGGAACCCTCTTGCACTGTTGGTGGGAATGTAAATTGATACACCCACTATGAAGAACAGTATGGAGGTTCCTTAAAAAACTAAAAATAGAACTACCATACGACCCAGCAATCCTACTACTGGGCATATACCCTGATAAAACCATAATTCAAAGAGTCATGTACCACAATGTTCACTGCAGCACTATTTACAATAGCCAGGACATGGAAGCAACCTAAGTGTCCACTGACAAATGGATAAAGAAGATGTGGCACATATATACAATGGAATATTACTCAGCCATAAAAAGAAACGAAATTGAGTTATTTGTAGTGAGGTAGATGGACCTAGAGTCTGTCATACAGAATGAAGTAAGTCAAAAAGAGAAAAACAAATACCGTATGCTAACACATATATATGGAATCTAAAAAAAAAAAAAAAAGGTTCTGATGAACCCAGGGGCAGGACAGGAATAAAGATGCAGATGTAGAGAATGGACTTGAGGACACGAGGAGGGGGAAGGGTAAGCTGGGACAAAGTGAAAGAGTAGCACTGACACATATACACTACCAAATGTAAAATCGATAGCTAGTGGGAAGCAGGCGCATCGCAAGGGGAGATCAGCTCGGTGCTTTGTGACCACCTACAGGGGTGGGATAGGGAGGGTGGGAGGCAGACGCAAGAGGGAGGGGATATGGGGATATATGCATACATATAGCTGATTCATTTTGTTATACAGCAGAAACTAACACACCATTGTAAAGCAATTATACTCCAATAAAGATGTTAAAAAAAAAACCATACTTCTAAGAAATATATTTAGGCCCATCCTTCAAACTAGATGGACAATAAACACTTATGATCTCAGGGCTCTACAGAGAATCAATCCTCTGTCAGACCAATACATGTTTCTAAGCCTCTGTGTATCATATCTAGGAGTTGTTTTAACACAAATGTGAACCTCAAAATACTTTAACAGATCCTTTCCTCCACAGATCTTAACTATTTAAGGGCAAGAGAGGTCAAAGAAGATTTTCCTTTACCTCTGAAAAAGTGGTATTTATGTATTTATTCATTCTTAAATCATATTCTACTTCATCTTAATTCAGGATGGATAGAAGCCATTATATAAAGTTCCATACACTTATTCCAAAATCTTTGGTAAAATCATTCCTACATATTCAAACTGGCTACAGCTTGTTTTCCCCCAAGAATGCAATTAAGAATTGGTCTTTTAAAAAATTAGGCATTGCATAATGAATTTTATAATTTCACTCAATAATGAAAAACACTTGTTTGACTCAAAATTCCTTCAATGACCACTGCTAAGAATGCAGGTGTCGAAGGATCACTGATAGTTGAGAAAATTTTGCAAAGTTCTTCAGAAGTTGGTTATGACGCTATGCTTGGAGATTTTGTGAATATGGTGGAAAAAGGAATCACTGATCCAACTAAGGTTGTAAGAAGTGCCTTACTGGATGCTGCTGGAGTGGCCTCTCTGTTAACTACAGTAGAAGTCGTAGTCACAGAAATTCCTAAAGAAGAGAAGGATCCTGGAATGGGCGGAATGGGTGGGATGGGGGGTGGGATGGGAGGTGGGATGGGAGGTGGCATGTCCTAATTCCTAGAATAGTGCTTTACCATCATTAATGAGATGTGAAAGGAAGCTCAAGGCAGCGTTCCTCACCAATAACTTTAAGAGAGGTCAGTTGAAGGAGATGACTGAAGAAAAGGCTGGCTGATGTTTAAGAAAATCACTATAACCATCAGTTACTGGTTTCAGTTGACAACACTGAATGGTTTACTGCTGTCATTGTCCATACCTACAGATAATTTATTTTGTATTTTTGAATAAAGACATTTGCACATTCCTGGTAAATGAGTATAAGAGCCATGTACCAATGTACTGCTTTCAACTTAAATCACTGAGGCATTTTTACTACTATTCTATTAAAATCAGGATTTTAGTGATTGCCATCAACAGATGAGAAGCTAAGAAGCAGCCTTTCTGTGGAGAGTAAGAATAATTGTGTACAGAGTAGCGCAATATCCAATTATGTGACAACGTTTGTGTAATAAAAATTGTTTAAAGTTAAAAAAACCAAAAACACTTATATGTAGAAGGTGAAAAGCACAAAGAAATAAATAAAGTTGAATTTTAGCAGTATGCTATCTGCCTATACATTAAAGAATGGATTATTAAACCAGAATCTGTAAACCTTCAAAGATATCTGAATGGGTTTTGAAAGTCTTATTATTAGCCTCCTGAAATTATTAGAAAAACTAAGTGTATATGTATATTTTTTCTGAGGAGAAGAGATAGCACAAAGCTCTGAGATGCTCAAAGAAGTTTATGACCTTTGACTAAGACTCTGCATCATGGGATATATTTTAAGATTTTAATTCTCAGTTAATAGTTCAAAGTTTTTAAGTCAATACTCCAAAATAATAAGATATAGTGGTAAGAATTCCTTACATTCAAGAAGGATTACTCATGTGGCTGCCATGCCAACACTTTTGGCAAAAATTCCATAAAGAACAAGAATGATCTAGACTAGATATCTCAAAGCAATCTTAAAACTGTCAAACAGTTAAAACTTAAACACATGCACACACACACTCCACCAATGTCATTTCCCATTTAGAATCTCTAATACTGGCATATGATCTTATGTTGCTACATTCTGTTTTATACATGTATATTCAGTCTCTCCAACTACTTATCCCTGTCCTACAGTAGATTATTATATCTAATTTCTCTTGCTCAGAACAGTATAATATACAAGTCTCAAATATATTTATATGAAGAAATTTCCACTTCACTTAGATTAGCATGTCTATTGTTGCATTTATCATGCTGTATGGTAATAACAGGTAAAAATGTCTAGGGACTTGTTTCAAAATTAAGAAGGAGGAGGGGAGTGGGTGGAGATACAGAAAAAACAAGATTGACCACAAGTTGAAAAATGTTAAAGCTGGTGATATGCATATTATTATATTTTTATGTTTGCAATTTTCCATAATACAAAGTTTAAAGACATTGGCCTCGCCTATTAGAACAGAGAGCTTCTTAAAGACAGGTGCAGGAGCTTTCCTCTTTGTACATCTGCCCAGTAGAGAGCAGTTACTTTGCTAAACACATTTCATTCTTTATGTGAAAGGCAGCAGTACTATCCTTCAATGAAACTTCAACAACTCTTTGATGGTATTTTATTTAAACAATTCTTTTATTAACCCAGATAAAACATATTCATTCATTCACTACTTACTGGTTACCTACTTTTCTCAGATACCCTGTCTTGATAAATGGAGGATATAAAAAGTAATTCATACTCTCTAATAAATTAAGAATCTGACAATACCCTCAAGGATCCATGGGAAAAAGGGCAGGGAGGGAAGAAAGGGAGATAAAGGGAAAGAAAAAATAGTAAAAAGCAACAAATACAGTATTTTAAGAAAGGGCTCTAAGGCATTCACATTTTTAATTAGAAAGAAGGCATACAGTTTCTTTAAGCTAGACAGGTCTAAAAGTTCCCCTCCCCACTCTATTCTACAGATGAGGAAACTAAAGCTCAGAGAGGGGAAGTGACTTGCCTCAAGTTACACATCAAGTTGCTAACAAAACCAAAAGTAAAATTCAGATCTGCTCATTCACAGTGCAATGTGAATTTTCTACATAAAAAACTTCCTCCTACCCCGTAATATTCACTACCTAAAGAGAATGACTATTTTATTATTAATATACACTTCAATTCTGTATTCTACCACACTAAAAAAAAAAAGCAATACACTAAGTAAAGGAAGGAGGCTGGGTAGAAAATGCAAACAAACTGCTAAGACAGTTATACATGAATACTATATGCACATACCACACTTCCTTAATTCTGAGACACATTTGACTTTAAGACATAGTATCCATTTTGTAAACATTTTTTAAAAAATATAGACACCGTAAAATCTTCATTTCAAAAAATATTAAAATGTGAAAACACACACCTCTAAAGCAATAAAATATAACGCACCCTATAAGACACAAAAATCACTATCATTTAAGACCCCATGTCACAGGCACAAACACACAGAGCAAGAGTCCCATCTTCTAAAGTAACGAATAGTTACTAAATACCTAAGGCTATGTGGCATTTTTTTCAGTTGTCTGTATTAATAAACAAGTCCTTTTTGCCATACATCTCATATGCATGAGCTCTGGAGTCAGAGAAAGCAAACTGGAATCTCCAGCTCTGCCACTTAGCTCTCTGGCCTTTGGGAAGTTACTAATTTCTCCAAATCTCATTCTCTTCATAAAACAAGATAACCACCTTAGAGAATTGCCTGAGAATTAAATGTAATAATTTATTTAAGGAACATAGTACAGTGCCTAGATGAAATATTAAGTTTCCTTCCACAATTCCTATGGACCAAATGAAATTAAAACTAAAAACTACGTCCCATTCTTGACTTATAAGATTGGAATAAATCTGTACTAACTACTAGGGCAAATACTACTAATTTCCTTTGGAATAATTATTTGATAAGAAAAGCTTATTTTCTTGAAATTTCTCTTTTCTTCTTCAAACTGGGAACAGAAAACAATGACAAATTTTAAGTGTTTAAGTTAAACTTGTTATATGTAAACTCAGCACTTTCATGCTGCCTTTACTGAACTGAGACTCTAAGCCCAATACAAACCCACTGAAGAGAGGAACTATAAGCCTACGTGTGGGAGGAGAGAAGGGTATAAGGTCAAAAAGACACATTTAAAATGACTCAATGTACGACTGGTTTGGTTTTTTTTAACCTTAAATTCATTTATTAAACAATGTTCAGAAAAGTCAAGACCATATCTCCATGATTCAGGGTGCTTTAGTAACCTGATCCCCCAGATTAAGCAAATGTAGTTTCAGGTTGTTTCCAACAATAACAAGTCATTGCCAAGATGGGACTGTGCCTAGCAAAGTGGCTCATATGCAGTAGACACTGAAATAAGACCATCTTCTCTCCTACCCCAAACATAGTACAGACTAGACCACCCACATATTCTCTCACTATTAGTTCATTTTAGTTGAATGATTTTTCCCCACTAATGATAAAAATAACAATGCTTTTTTTTAAACTTGGAAAAATACAAAAAGTACCAGCATTTTTAAACTACCCATGATCTTACCAGCCAATAACTAAAATATTACAAAAGGACATACCAACATCTTTCCTATGAATTTGACCATAATTATGATCATACCAAACTTTAAATTTGTATAGAGCACTTGCCAATAAACACAATTAACTACCAATCCATATGTTAGTATCCTCATTATGGCTTTCTTAAGACCAAATTCACACTGTTTTTCCTTACTTAACTCAATGGTTTCTTCTCAATCTTTCCTCTTCTGAGTATCTACATATTTTGCTGATGATCACTTCCTCTTTCTTAAAACTCTATCCTAAGTTTCCCTAAACAGTATATTCCTCAGTGTCTACAAAAGTCTCTCCAACTAATCTTTTTCTATTTCTTCACTGGCTCTCTTCTGTTAACTCCTGACAATCTCTAAAACATGGCTCAGTCCTGACTTTGAATTTGCTTGTCAACCTTGAATCCCTAGCACTTAATAACACAATGCCTGGCATGAAGCAGATGCTCAATTTACGTTTACTTACTGACTTTGCCAACCCTGACCTGCCACCTACTAGTTGTGTTACCTTGGTTAAATTAAATCTTTCTGAACCTCAGTTCTCTCATTTATAAAGTAGGGATAATCAAAGGAAGATGATGCTTGGAAAGGTCAAAACAGTTTCTGGCACAAAGTTGCACCCAATAAATTTTGCTATTATTATCAACATAATCTAGTACAGGAATCAAAAATATTTATTATTGGGCTTCCCTGGTGGCACAGTGATTGAGAGTCTGCCTGCCGATACAGGGGACACGGGTTCATGCCCCGGTCCGGGAAGATCCCACATGCCACGGTGGCAGAGGCCACAACAGTGAGAGGCTTGCGTACCGCAAAAAAAAAAAAAAAAAAAAAAAAAAAATTTATTATTATATACGGTTGAACACCAAATCTACTTCTCAATAACCTAATTTACTTTCACCATATTCCTCTTATCATAACTATCAAAAAACATTTTTGTACTCTTCACCACTTATCTCCAATCCATCATCAACTATTCTAATTTTTCTCTCCTAGCCACCATACAAAACCATCATTTATCAACTAAGCTATAACAACAGACTTAGTTGATTTCTACACCTTTGTATCTTCATTCATGGGCTTCCCTGGTGGCGCAGTGGTTAAGAATCCACCTGCCAATGCAGGGGACACATGTTCAAAACCTGGTCCAGGAAGATCCCACATGCTGCGGAGCAACTAAGCCCGTGTGCCTCAAGCAACTACTGAGCCTGCGCTCTAGAGCCCACGTGCCACAACTACTGAAGCCTGCACACCTATAGCCGGTGCTCCACAACAAGAGAAGCCACCGCAATGAGAAGCCCATGCATCACAAAGAAGAGTAGCCCCAGCGCACCACAACTAGAGAAAGCCTGCGCGCAACAACGAAGACCCAACTCAGCCAAAAATAAATAAATAAATAAAATTATTTTTAAAAAGATCTTCATTCGAATCTTCAATCCTCCTTAAAAACCATTTTTAATTTGTCACTCTTGTCCACAGTTGCTTATAGCATGTCCATACTACTGGAATGCCATCCTCTTATCTTGCAATAACCCATGTCCCAACTCCTAGTTCAAAAGATGGCTCAACACTCACCTCTTCCAGGAAACTTTCCCTGATTAACTCCACACCACTCAGATTACTTCTCTGCTCCGAGTCGCCTCAGCCCCTCAGCACTTAGGTACTCTGTTATACTAAGAGTAAAATGTGATCAGTGAATAGCATTACCAAGAAATTACTTCCACAAAACTATTTCTACATCCTAAAGAATGGTCCATTACCTATAATGCTTTGTTGATTTGGTTAATTAGGAAACATCCTATATGACAAATGCCCTCTTTGGGTTTTGTCCTTAACACTATACTACTTCATGTTGGTAAAGAAGCACTTAACTCTTCACAATCCTTTTGTCCTATCCTCAGGCAGAAATAATACCTCAGTTGTATCACCTCCTCCTGTTTAAATCCAATGGAAATGTAGTAATGGACCATTTTCTTTTCTACTATCTTTTCCCTGCCCCCAACCTCTGTCCATACCCCGCAAATAAAACTTCCAAAGCTTTAAACAGAAAGGTAGTAGCAGTGATACCACGTTTTTCTTTCCTGTAAGTGAAAAGAACTTTGAACCTATTTAGCTACAAAACTCTTCCCAAGGCTGAAAAATTTCCCAACAAGCATGATGCATAATCAAATTCTACATCAAAATGCTTGATTCTTATAGAGTAAGACAATTGTACTTATGTTCACTCTTACTTGTGTTACTGTAAGAGATCTTACATCATTTTTATGAAACATAACTTTTGAGAAACTCCCCTGTATTGCCGTTTTCGCAAAGTATCCTGTGATGTTGTCTTTAAACTAACACATTCTACTTTTTTTTGATATAAGAATTAAGCGATTCCTCACTGCCATCCAATCAAAAGCAAACAATATTTGTGCCATAGCTTGTGAGAAGATGAGTTCGTGTGCTGCTGAGGCAAAACAATGAGATGAACTGTCACACGGGTGGGAGAAGGGTTGGGGAGGAAGGAGGAGGGTTGGGGAGGGAGGACAATCAACCTCAGCGGTGAGAGTTAACAAGTCTGAGAGTTTGGCCATCGATGAGTAGTGAATGAACCTATGGACCTGGCTGACTGACTCCTACCTGACAAAACCGACAGTTATTCTTGCTGACTTACTCATAAAAGATCCACACCCTTCAGTTACCATACATAAACCTACCTCGTTTGCTCCTCGGATACTTTCTCCTAACTGGCCACCTAACGCTTTCTAGTCTAACAGCCTCCAACCACACCTCACCTAAAACCTCTGCCTCTCAGTCACCTTCCGGCTTTAGTAAGTGCCTCTTACTCCAGATTCACGTGTCCCAAGCCTGTCCTCCCTTCACTCCCAGCTGATTTCCCCCCAGTCTCAATCAATGCCTACTTCCAAGAGGCCAACCACACGCCCCGGCTCCGCACCTTCTCCCCGGGCACCCTTTTCTGAGCATCACCCTATTCCCATCACTTTCTTCGTCCCCAGACCCAGAATCCTGCCATCACAGGCCTCCTTTCACTGCCACCCTCAGGCGCACAAACCTGCTCCTCCGTTAACTACTCCGCCCCACCTTCGCCACCTCTACGCGGTCTCACCGCCCCAGGCGGCGCCCCCAGGCTCCGCGTCTGCAAACCAAGCCCCCCCTATGGCACCGCTCTCAGTCCCGGCTCTCCAGAGGGCGGTGGCCCCGCCAAGCCTCGCAGAGACCATCCGGGCAGAAGCGGGCACCCCCCGCTCTACGCAGCCGTGGGCGGGGGCGGGGCAGCTGGTGTAGCCCCCGCCTCGGCCAGGCCTGCCTCCCCGGCTCCCAGAGCCGTGGCCCCGGCCAGGCGAGGAGGGACCCGCAGCCCGCCTCTCCCGCCCGGCGTCCCCGCCTCTCACCTAGACGCAGAGGCTCGGGCCTCGCTTTCCTCCTGGCAGTCCAGAGAGGGCTCTGTCGCCGTCGGCGTCGCGCTCCCTTCACTCGCTCTTCCACCGCCCCCGACCGGCCGCTGAAGAGCAAACGGGCGGTGGCACGCCCATTGGCTGCGGCCCGCGCTCGCGTCAGCCGGCCCCGACACGGACCTCGGAATGTGACTGGCTAACGCGGCGCCTCTTTTCCACGTCTTGTCCTGATTGGCTCTCTAGTGCCCCCTTACTAGGAGGACCGCTCACCCTCCGCCTGGCTTCGGCCTCCCACCCCCTCAACCCCGTTTCCATCCGGGCGGGAGGAGACGGGAGCGGGCGCGGGTGGGACACGAACGGCCAATGGGAGGGCGGAGAGAGAGCCGGGAGGTGGGCTCTGCTCCCGGCCAGCTCGCGGGGAAAGTTCATCCAATGGTCGCGCGCCCCACACCCCGAGCTCACGAGCGCCCCCGCCGGCAGCTCGCGTTCTGGCGGGTCGCGTCCAGGGCCACACCCGGGCTGCCCGTCGCTTGGGAGCGGCGTCCACTGGAAAGGTGGGGAAGATGCGGCGAGGCGGCCGCGGGTGACCGCTGGCAGCCATTGTGGCGTGCTCCCGTGCTGTCTTCGTGAGTCCCGACGCGCCTCTTGGCGGGGCTGGTTTGGGTCGGTGAGAGCGGAATCGTGGCTCTGTGGTCCCCTGGAGCCTCCGCGGGGTGCCCTATAGAGAGGGAGCCGAGCGTGCGTCTCGTCCAGCCCCGCGGGACTGTGGGTCAAATATTTCCACTTAACACTGCTTCCAGAGTAATTGCATACAAAATTTATCCGTGATGAGAGAAATTAGAATAATGGTTATCTCGCGGGGGGGAGGAGGGGAAATGGAAAGGGCACAAGGGAACCTCACGGAAGCTCGGAGCGTTCTGCCTCTTGATCTGGGTGGTAGTTACCGAGGTGGTGTCTGCCTAGATAAAACTTCACCGAGTCGTACACTTAAGATTAGTTCACTCAACGCACTTTATGTATAATATCTCAATTTTTTAAATGATAAAAGGATTGTGAGAAAAACTCTAATATTACCATAACCGTAGGCTCCATGGGACACCCATGGTATAAACAATCCCACTAGGATTTAGCTATCGTTCAAAAACTAGAAACCAGAGGAAGAAAAAAAGGACTGTGAGAATTTAAAGTGAGTGAAAGCTCCTGGCACGGTGAATAACACTCACAGGTTGGTGCTTTAAGGGTGAGCTAAGATGGTTCAGAATGATTTTTCTCTGAGGATTTAGAGCCTGTTTCAGTGCCTGACACTGTTACCAGAACTAAAGCACCCATGGTGCTGCACCCAGTTGGAAACTACAGAAGTTTACGGAGCTGCGTACTTTACTTTCATTTGAACACCATGGCTTCTGCCTTGGAGGAGCTCACAGTCCAGCACCAAGTACAGTCACCCTCTGTATCCGTGGGGAATTGGTTCCAGGACACACTCTCCCCCCGCCCCCCCACAAATACCAGAACCACAGATGTTCATGTTCCTTATGTGAGATGGTGAAGAATCTTTGTTTCTGAACTTGACATATAAAGTTAGGTAAGATAGTATTTTCCACAGAGCATAGGATATAATAAGGACACAGACATAAACAGGTAATTCCACTATAATGCAGGATGAAGGAATACATATAAACAGGATCTTACCCAGCCTAGGGAATTTAGGGGCATCTTCTTAGAAGATGCAGAATTAAGTTAACCACTGCTAACATAACCACTGTGCACATCCTCCCACATTCTTTAAATCATCTCTAGTTAACTTATAATACCTAATACAATGTAAATGCTATGTAAGTAGTTGTAAATACAATGTAAATGCTGGGTAAACAGTTGCTGACAAATAGCAAATTCAAACTTTTGCTTTTTGGAACTTTTCTAGAATTTTTTTTCTGAATATTTTCAATCCACAGTTATTTGAATTCACAGATGTGGAACCCACGGATACTGAGGCTGTCGATACAGTCATTCCTGGCAGAGGGCACTGAACACAAAACTAATACAGCTGCCTACCCTCAGGGATGAGTCATTTCCCTAGGCTAGGCAAGATGTATGTGTGTCTAAAACCCAGGCCATTAACAAAATTCTGAAATATCCAAGGTCAGATGAAACACTTCTTAGCTATAGGTCAATAATATTCTTCCCAAAATAGCCACAAGAACTATGGGCCAAATGCTAGCCTGTGGAAGGGCATCAGCAGCAAAACAAGTTAAAGATTACAGGATTCGTGTTTATTAACTCAGTCATTAAGTTGTTCATTTCTGATAAATACCTTTGTTTAAAGTACTTGTCCCTGAACTAGGCACATAAAGTTAGGTAAGACAGTATTTCCCACAGAGTATAGGGTGTAATAGGGAGGCAGACATAAACAGATAATTCCATTATAATGAAGGATGAGAGAATATATATAAAAAGGATCTAACCCAGCCTAGGGAATTTAGGGGCATCTTCTTAGAAGATACAGAGCTAAGTTAACCACTGCTAAGGTTTATCACCATACCATAAGCAATTAGGCACTATTTCTGGAGAGTACTTTCATTACAAATTTTTAAATTTTTGTGCAAATACCTTCATTTTTTAAAAATAGTTATATGTAAATATAACAATATAATAGCTATATATAAATATATAAATTAATACTTAGTTCTGAGAAAAACATGTGAAGAAATTAAGTAATTGCTTAATGAATACATTATGACTTTCAAAAATAACTTTAGGGTTGCAAGCTTAAAGGCATTCATTTGATTCAAGTCGATGTGTATGTAACATGTCCCTCCAGCAGAGACCCCCCACAGATGGGCAGCATGCATTCTGGAAGAGGACTTAAAATTAAAACAACGGTTTACTATCCAAGATGGTACAGTCTCATGGGCATGTTGTGTGGCTCATGTCCCTTGCAGTGCACCACCATTTGTACGTGAATTCCAAGTCATGTATCTATAAAAAGTGACTAATAGTCTTCACAAAAGGTAATGAAGGATTTTGCCCAGAGTCTAACACTTAAAATATAGTAATACCAAAAAAAAGTAATAATTCATTCAATGCTTTTCCCATCTCTTTTCAGCAAGAGCCTCGAAAATTGGGCTGCCATATATTGGAATCTACTACATTGTAATTTTATTCACGTATGGAACACCTGTATATACTTTTGATTCTTGCTACAGAAACACAGTTCTGTAAATGAAGGTAAATTATACCAAGCCAAAAATGTATTACTATAGTTTACAGCCAAAGGATACCATACATTACTGAGAAAATAAATAGGAATAGACACCAAAAACACATATGTTACTCATAAACTAGTTATAGCTATTTGTGCATTCCCTCAGACTTCCATAACTTCTTTAAAAACAGAAGTCAAGTAAGGTCAAGCATTAACTTTTTTATGCAAACAGTACCTCTTCCTGCTCTGAGGAAATACTTTTCTCATGGCATGTGTCATTTTCTAACTCATATGATATATTGTTCTGTCAATGTCTCATTAAACATAGTTTTGTTGAGGTTCTTCACTCCATCTTTACAACAACCCTATGCAAATGTTCATCTATTCATCTGAATTTTGTAGAAGGGAAAATTGAGGCTCAATGAGACAAGTAATTTGCCCAAAGTCACACATCTGTTAGGTGGCAGAAGTGGGATTGAAATCTAGGTCTATTTGATGGCAAATTCCATAATCTTTTTACTATGCCACATTTGCCTCCTCCAAAACAAGATCTGGTCATTTTGCCTTCTCCTCCATACATCTTTGTGTTCCTCACGATGAGTAGCACAGAATCTTACGTACGTCTCTCATGGAACTCATGGTGTTAATAATTCTTTTCACCATGCTTTATCTTTACAGATTTCATGACAAAGGAGAGTGTGAACTATTTAAAAGTAACTACTTCTTTTGACAAAACTAAAGGGAACACAACTTTGTAGTTGCAGTGAAGAGCCCATTACTGCTGTCTAGAATGCATCAGAGATGCTCACTTTCATAGCATAGACTGAGCACAGCATAGAAAGAGTTTCAGGCAGCTTTTCTCAAGAGAGCCAAATTTCTGGTGAGTACAGTTACTCTCTGCAATTCATTTGGTGATCTCTACCTTGTTCTGTATTCAATTATGACATCCAGAATTGGTCTGCTTTAAACATATTGTTAAAGCTTGTTATTAAAAAGCAAACAAAAAAATTCTACCAAGTTTCTAACATTTCTGCTAATACATCAGTTGTCAGTCTGAACGAGTACACACAGGTTTCTATGGTTTCATTTCCTCATCTGTAAAAGAAGGGTGAAACTTAATGCCCAGTATCTGTTCTGAGTGTTTTAGAGATCTGTGAAATAAGTTTGGTTTTCACCTGGAGGCGAATCATCTGACCCTCAGTTATTCAACAGCTTTAATCTACGTGGAACAAAAATGGAGCTGCTGTGTTCTTGGCTCTTCTAAAATATTCCTTGTGTCCTGACCACTAACTTTCTGGTTCTTGAAGAGTGGCAGAATATGCCACCCCAAAATATGCCACTTTAGCATAAGGATTACTTTGAGCTAAAGTCACCTAAGAAACAGCAGATGCAAGAAGAGCCTTCTAAGCTCCCCTTTTCTTCCTGAAAACAGGAGATAAAAGCTCCCATGTGAAGGATGCTCTTATACCAGAAGAAAAGAAACATTCTTCAGTGGCAAATCAAAGCCGAGTATCCTGTATACATAGACTTTGTTAAAATAATTCGTATCTTCCTTTAGCCTCCCCATATAATTTACTTTTTCACAATTGCCTTTATTTGTTCAACCTAGTATAAAAGCCTGTAGATTTTGCCATTTCTTTGAGTCTTCATTTAACATAAATGTGTATACAGTTCTACTGTTAATCTGTTTTATGCCAATTTAATTCTCAGGCCCAGCCAAAAAACCTTAAGAAGATAGAGGTAAAAATTTGCCTCCCCTACAGTTTCTGGTTATGAGGTTGGGATTTCAATGGTTGGGACACTGAGAGATCCTGGGACAGCTGACAAAAAGCCAGCAGAAGGTAAGAATTCTTACACATCAGTCCCTTAGATCTCTGCCTGCATGGCCCAACCAAAGCAAGAATAATGAAAGTCTCTCCTTATCTTTTTCCCTTTCTAAATGTAGCTTGGCAGGAGAAAAAGTATGTAAAACTTAGTTCTTTGAGTTGTGACCTTTGTATTTGGTTCTGAGTACCCATTCGTGATAATCCACAGCCTCCTAGTCTTTGTTTCTTTGTCTCTGTCTTTAGTGGTGCTTGTCATAAGGAGGAAAATCATAAAATGAGCTGCACCATTCATCTTGTTTCACATCTTCAGAGCTTGGCTTTGTGACCAGGGAAAATATTCTCTCTGGTCTCCACCAGCTGGACTGGACAGTACAAGTATTGGCTTGAGTCAGGTAACGAGCCAGACAGGGTGGAAATCAAGACACAAAATGACAAGCAGCATTCTCTTTGTCCATCCTTGCCACCTCTCAGAGAAGTGTGTCTTAAGAGAGATTCCAGTTTGTCTTGAGAGATTCCAGTCCATAAGAAGCCTTGGTTGTCTGACCTTTGTTGTCTTCATAGTGCTAGGAAGCCCTTATCCTAATGTCACCCACCCGATGCCACAAATGAGCTGGTCTATAGCTGGAGACATTTCAAGTTCCTGTAGGAAACAAGAGACACCAGTTTCACAAACACTATTCTTACTGCCTGTGACAGTAAAGCTCTTTGCATTCTTAGGCTAACTCTGGGAGTGAACTTTCTGGATTTTGGGAGGGCTGCGTCTTTTGTACTGTCTTTGGGGATGCCTCTCATGTCTGTGGCTAAGCCATAAAAGGCTTATTGGTTTTGAGTCATAATTAAAATAGGTATACTCTTGAATATTTGGACTTCTATATCTAAAAGGATTTTTTAGAGAGCTCCCACCCTATACAATTATCCTACTGTTACCTATGGGAAGGTCAAATTGAAAGGAAAAAATTAATAAGATGAAAATAACTCTTGTATAAGTTAGTAAATTTTGTGTTTCTATATTTATACCTAACTCAGGGCTAAGGTTTAAAATGAAAACTGTAAGATCTCTTTTTGTATATGTCTCTATATGTCTATGTATACATGTAATATTTTTCTACCTCTGGATGATACTGCCAAAATTACTCTGTAAAAGAGTTCTATTTAATTGGTTTAAAAAAATAAATGCTTATATAAAGTATTCCTAAAACTCTCAGAAATATAGAAACTAACCCAAATGTTTCTCAGGTTCACAGGATCTGGGATAAAAGCTTGTTTAAGTCATGTCTTCAGAGTTGTCAACAGTAAATATAATGAAAACATAGCACTTATTCTATTTGGGTTTACTAGTCAAATGAATTTATGTTATCTCTACTAGATGTTTAAGATTGTAAAATTTTAAACTCAATTTAAAATCAGGACGTATAGTAAAAATAAATTGCTTGATGCATGTCAAACACAGCAGTACATTAAAAAAGTTGGAGAGGGCTTCCCTGGTGGCGCAGTGGTTGAGAGTCCGCCTGCCGATGCAGGGGACACTGGTTCGTGCCCCGGTCTGGGAAGATCCCACATGCTGCGGAGTGGCTAGGCCCGTGAGCCATGGCCGCTGAGACTGCGTGTCCGTAGCCTGTGCTCTGCAACGGGAGAGGCCACAACAGTGAGAGGCCTGCGTACCACAAAAAAACAAAACAAACAAACAAAAAAAACTCTCACTAAATGCCTGATTGTTCACATCATATGGAGATCTAACTTAGATGAGCTACTGCTCTCACCTGCACCACTGCCTCTTTAACTAAGACACAACTGTTCAAATAAACTGACCTATTCTCAAGACTAATTCGAGGAGAAACAGAATAATCTGCAAGCTCAGATTCTGCACTATGAATCTTTGGGGTGAAGTTTCACAGGGGAGGAATAAAAAGTGGCAGAATATACCACCCCAAAATATGCTACTGTGACATAAGGATTATTTTGAACTAAAGGCACTTGAAAGAATAGCAGATGCCAAAACAGCCTTCTAATCTCCCCATTTCTTCCTGAAAACAGGAGATAAAATCTCCCAGGTGAAAGATACCCTTCCTATACCAGAAGAAAGAAACATTCTTCAATGGGGAATCAAAGCTGAAAGAATCCTGTATAAACCGAACTGTTAATTCTTATCTTCCTTTAACCTCCCCATATAATTTAGTTACTTTCCCACAATTTCCTCTCTTTGTTCAACCTAATGTAAAAGCCTGTAGGTTTTGCCATTTCTTTGCGTCTTCATTTTCTTGTCAGAGCCCCCGTGTCACGTAAAACATATAAATTTGTATACATTTCTCCTGTCTTATGTCAGTTTAATTCTCAGGCCCAGCTGAAAACCCCTAAGGAGGTAGAGGTAAAATTTTACCTTCCCTACATTCTCAAGTGTCTCCTCCAGACCCTGTTTATTGCTAACAGTGTTCTGGTGTTACCTGACTCACAGGTATTGGGAGGAAGAGGAACAGTATTTGTAACATTTCTTTAAATACCATCTGCTGTCTTTTTTCCAAGTGTCACTGTGGAAAGAAGTAACCATCTTGCTGGCCAGTTTCTTCCCACAACTGATTTGGTGGTCATTTGCCCTTCTTTTGTGGGTGGCATTGTCATTGTTTGGAGCTCACTTTGGGGGCAGTAGTAACTCAGTAGGACCCTGAGACCTGGAAATTATTCTTTTTTTCTTTTTCTTTCTTTTTTAGGGATTTACTCTCTTTGCACATTAGTCAGAACCGAGCTGCTTCAGATGCCCAGAAGTGGGAATCACTAGTTCATTATCTGTATTAGAACATCACAGCATGTTCAAGGTGTAAACCACAGACTCTGTCTCCCCTATGTCCTGCTCTCTGGGTGGTGCTTTTTGAGAACTGTGCCTAAAGTCTCTGAGATCAGTATCAGCTCACCCTTGAGCTTCTAGGGAAAGCCCTCTTCCCAGAAACAGTTGAAACAAAGGGCCTGAACTGGGAGAACCTCAGACAGCAAACCACATCTATGTGTAAAAAAAATCTGTCACACATGTATGTGACACACGTGTATGACTCTTAAGGAAATAAAACTTATATTTAACTCAGTTCCTAATCACTTATTCTCCAGATCAGAGAACAGTGCGCAGATTAGGTTCTCCATAAAAGAGCCATTTAACCACTCTGTTATGATATTTATTAGAGCAGCCAATTGTAGGTTTTTTCTAATAAATTAGTCAGTGCTTGGCTTGAGAAGAATAGAGCAGTGATTAACAGTCCTGACTCTGAACACCTGGGTGTAGAATCGAAGCACTACGACTTACTATGTGTGTGACCCTGGGCAAGTTACTTACCCTCTGTGCCTCAGTTCCCTGGGGGTACTGACAGTAATAGCACTTACCTCATAGGGGTGCTATCAAGCTGAATGAGTTAATATTTTTAAGCTTTTTATCACAGTTTCCGGCACATGGTAAACCTTATCTAAACTCTTACCTTTACGACTGTTAAACTCCTAAGGGGGAAAAAATAGAATGAAAGACTTCTCAGAACCAATAATAATGTCTTCTGTTTTTTAAAGGTATACTAACATGCCAAAGACTTTATAGGTATTATTTCCGAACCCCGCAACAGGTAGCTATTGTCTCCATTTTACAGGGAAGAAGTGGAAGACTGGGAAATTTAATTTCATTGCCTAAGAGCACATAACTGAGTAGTGGAGCTGGGAATTCTAACCAGGTGTGCCTAATTCCAAAGCCTGTGCCCTTCCACTGTGCAACATTGTCTCTTAAAATTTATCTGATCATTCATTGTTTTCATGACTCAACTCTAAATGCTCTGCATTCATTTATATCCACACTATTTCAGAACTGGTCTAAGTCTCACTTTGCCCATCCCCTCTGTCTTTCACAAGTAGGAAAACTTGAGTTCTTAACAAACAAGTGGCTTTCCCAAGACTAATTACTTAATGACTGTTAAGTAGCCATTGAATACCAACTAAACATTTGCCTGTAGGGAAAGGAATGAAGTTATGTATATTGCTTACCACAGTGCCTTTCACATGCAATCAGCACTAGGTAATTTTTATCATTGTTCATTTATTCATTAATTCATTTAGCAAGCATTTGTTAGGCATTTCTGACAAGTCGAACACCTGGGAATACAAAAATTAACAAGGTATGATTCCTTTTGAACGTCATACTAGTCTTTCAGTACAGGAGCCATTAACCACATGTGGCTATTGAGCACCTGCAACGTGGCTGGTCTGGAGTGGAAAATGTTATAAGTATAAAAAACACGCACAATTTTGAAGACTTAGTACCAAAAAATAAAATACCTCATTAATAAATGTTACATGTTGAAATGATATTTGGGATGTATCAGGTTAAATTAAAATATTTAAATTCTTTTAATCTGTTTCTGTTTACATTTTTTAATGTGGCTGCTAGAAAAGTTACATGTGGCTTGCATTATATTTCTATTGGACAGCATTGGTCAAGACAGCAGAAAAGATGAACCAACAGAATGTAAGTCCAATGAGAAGAGTCACTAGAACATCTGTGGGAGCACAGAGGAGAAACTGCCCAGGAGTCAAGAAAGTTTTCACAGAGGAGGTAATATTTGACTTGAATTCTGAAGGGTAAGTAAGAATATTGTCAGGTGAGTATTTTCTAGGCAGAAGATGAGCATGTAGAATGTCACATAAACATGAGAGAATAACCCACACATTTTCAATTTGGGGATGGAAGAATGAGAAAGGAAGAGAGGAGATTTAGATGTCCATAACTTGGGCAATGGTAGTGGGAATTCATAAGACAGGGCCACAAAAGATATCTCAGAAGTAGAACTGACAGGACCTGGTAATTCATGTCAGGGAAGCAACAAAAAGAGAGGGATCAAGAGAGATGCCCAGTTGTATTTGTACATGGCTATGTAGTGACATCTCCTTCTGTTCATTCACAAAATATTTATTGAAGGCTTACTTACATGCCAAGTAGTAGGTAGTAGTGCTTAATGGGCTCCTGGTACAATGTCTTAACGTTATGTGATTATAGGGATCAGAAAAGAAAGTATTAAATCCACATTTAATTACTGGCCCACTAACGAAACTTTTATTTCTGTGGAATAATCTTATTTTCAGGGACATTAAATGGGCAAAGTTCTTGTGCTAAGGTGAGAGTGGCAGTTCCTCCTCTAATGAGATAGAGCAGGAATCTGATCCCTGAGGGGAGAGATCAATCCACAGACTGGCAGGTATGAAGTCTGATGATATAAAGTTTAAGAAAGGATGTGAAGAAACAGGAGCTCCTTCATAAACTGCTTGCAGATTAGTACGTTGCATTTAGAAAAGCAATTTGGCAGTTTGCAGTAAAACTGAAAATGTGCATTTTGTAGAACTTGGCCATTGGATTTCTGTATCCCTGAGCACTGTTCTGCAAAGCAAGGCTCTACCACCCCAGGCATGTGTGGGAAGAAAATGTGAGAACTTCTATAGATGTGTTTTTAAAATATGTATATATACAGAAATGAAAAAGAAATTGAGCTTTACTAAAATTTATTATAAGGATTGAAGCTTGCACGTTTATTCAGTCTGTATGTCAGATATCATATGGATGCTGACAACTCCCAAATTTAAACATCCAGGCTTATCCTGTCCCCTGAACGTTGCCTACTAAGTATCTTCACTTGGAAATATGTGAGTACGTTGAAAAGGTGGAGAGACTAGGCAGTTAATTCATCATTCATTGATAAAATAAATGAATCAAGAGATAGTGGTATATGCTTATTCTTTAGGTTTATCAAGGTAAGTGACAGAATTCCATCTTGAGGTGCTAGAAGCAAATCTTTCTTCAGTACCATTCCCTGGAGGTGCTGTTCTCTTCCCTCTGACAATGAGAGTGGGCCTTCCGCATTACTGGCACTGGTGCAAGAACAGCGTAACAATGGAGTAAGGGTGTGGGATGGTTGAGGAGCAGGGAGAATAGGGGCTGACCAAAGGCTGAAACATGAGGCAAGAAATTAGTGTACAAAGAACCTAAAGAAAGTTCTATGGAAAAGGGTGAGGCATTATTTCAGGGAGTGGGAGAATTAGGGTCTGAAGCTGTATTGGGATGGAGTTTACCCTTTCTCATTCCTTCTCCTTCTCATAAAATCCCAACTTGGGAAGTTCCCAGTCCAGTCAGCCTTTCTTGACCATGAGGGTAGTGTAAAAGTTAGGAAGGAGGTGATGCAGAAGGACATGGTGTTGACTAATACCGTGGCAACAGCAGGTTGGACCTTTTCCCCCCTTCCTTGCCTGCTTTCGCCTTCACCTCACCTACTGTGAGCACAGTATGGAACGGGGGACCAGAATGAAGAGGAAACTGAGTCAAGGCCCTGGGACTCTGGCAAGGATCAGCTCCCAGAGAGAAGAATGAGGGGGGTTAACTGCTCATCCACAAGGTAAAGGGAAGGAAATTTCCCACTCTTTACCCAATCCTGTGAGAGAAATATACAGAAGTCAGGCATTTCAAGGTCCAGGCTTGTCTGTAGTAATAAGACAAAAATTCTCTCAGTCAAAAATCACCCCATCCATTTCTCAAAGTTAAGTGTGTATTTACTGTAGGAAACACACACACACAAAATTATATGTAATCAAGTTTGAATAATGAAAAGGAAACAAATATTCAGCAACTTTACTTTTCATTGTGGGTTACACAGAAGATGCTCTGCATGCCTCTGCTTGATTCACTAACACATTTCTGTTTTTAGTATAGGGTTTGGTGAACTTTGAGTGGAAAGAAAAGCTCTCAGTTACAATAGTTACTAAAAATTATTGACAACCAGGTTAGAGTCATGTGGGCCAGAAGAACTTGATGTTCAAGGCAAAGTTTTAGAATGGATAAAAAAGCGAGAAAGAGGAATGACTTCATACTTGAAATACAAATGACATGAGTACTTCTCTCTTCATCTCTGTAAAGGAAAGTGGCAATTCAGGTTACATAAGCCTTCAAACATAGAATGATAAGGAAAAGCACAAGTAATGTACACAGAGATTAAAGAAAAATTAGTTATACAGGAGGGAGAGAATCAAGTTCTTTTCTTTCAGCACAGTAAAAACCTGGTAGAGGCTGTATTCTAGAGTCATTGTTTATTGGTGTTGTGCCCTAATTTTTCTAGGATACAGCCACAACACTTACTTAGTAAAAATATCAAGGGAGCTGAGGGAATCTCACTTTTTAAACTGGTATTCATGTTATTCAAGAAAGTAAAAGGGATGCCAAGATATCAGAAATACCTTGTATATAGCTGGTATGGTGTTCCTGGAGGTATCACTGGGAGAGCTGACTATTGGCAGGCCTAATGGGCTGGAACAACAACGTGGATAAAGGGGTGCTGGGAGTGGGGGTGGGGAGGAATTGGAGAGGGAACCCACCAGACTGTAAGGTCTGAATTTGAGGCTTGCTAGTCCAGAAAATAGACTTTGGACCCTAGAATGAACAAGTTCTCAGTGAGAGATTCATAACAGAATCTTCTGAGTTGGTGCAATTAGCTTGAATGCTGGATGATTGATTTATAATAAGGGGATATGTCTTTCTAGTGACATTATGCTCCTGTGCCCTCTTCACTGCATTCCTTTCCCAGGACCACAGTCCCTTGTAGGCTGAATCAACATTCCGAAAGTTGTTGAATAAGCAGGGAATTCCAGTCAAAGCATATAGTTAGACCTGAGGCATATTTCAACCAGCTCAGGCCTGGGGAAGTATTCTTGACCCACAGAAGAACG
Source organism: Delphinus delphis (assembly GCF_949987515.2). Taxonomy (NCBI): domain Eukaryota; kingdom Metazoa; phylum Chordata; class Mammalia; order Artiodactyla; family Delphinidae; genus Delphinus; species Delphinus delphis. The sequence continues at coordinate 68,625,555 of NC_082690.1, read as the reverse complement.
TTTTTCTTGTACTAGGCACTCTGTCAGAATTTGCTTTTCAGAACCACCTTATACTTTTGGAATAATTTTAGATTTACTAAAAAGTTGCAAAGGTAGTATCAAGTGTTCCCTTGTATCCTTCACCCAGCTTCCCCTACTGTTAACATCTTAACACAAACACGGTACAGTTGTCAAAACTAAGAAATTAACATAGTTATAATACCATTAACCTTGCACTTTATTTTTATGTTACCAGTTTTTCCGCTAATGTCCTTTTCCTATTTGAGGAGCCTACCTGGTATCCCATACTGCATTTAGTCATCACGGTTCCTTAATCCCCTCCAATCTTTGACAGTTTCTCAGTCTCTTTGTTCTTTATGACTTTGACAGTTTTGATGAGAGCTGGTCAGATACTTTGAGAATGTCCTTCAATTTGGGTTTTTCTCCTGATTATATGAGAGTTACGAGTTTTGGGGGAAATTACCACAAAGGTGAAGTGCCTTCTCCGCACATCACGTATCAGGAGGTATTATGATATCAAAATGATTTATTACTGATGATGTTAACCTTATTCAGTTGGTTAAGGTAGTACCTGCCAGTTTTCTCCATTGAAAGTTACTATTTTTCTTTCCCATACTTTCTTTGGAAGCAAGTCACTAAATCCAGCCCACACTCAAGGAGAGGGGAATTATCTCTACTTCCTGGAGGAGGAAGTATCTACAAATATTGTTTTGAATTCTTCTGTAAGAAAAATTTGTTCTTTCTTCAGCACTTACCTATCTACTTATTTATTCAATTGTTTATATCAGTATAGGTTCATGGATATTTTATTCTTTGGGTCATAATAGAGTACTGTCATTATTTTGTTGCTCAAATAGTTCCAGCTTTGGCCAAATTTTTCTAGCTTTGAGAGCTATTTCAGGTTGCCTCCAGTATCCTTTCATTGGAGAATTATACTTAGAAACCAAGGTTTGGGTCCTGGGTGTGCTCATTGCTACTGAGTTGCCACTGTTTCTCAGCCCACTTAGTGAACAAAGCTAGTAAATGTGTGTGTGTGTATGTATGTGTGTACATGTAGATACTAACCCATGTAAACACACATATATATGCTTCTGTATCTGTCTACATATATCTTAAAATAAACATGAGTTCATACATCCCCAACTCTAATACAGCACAATAGGATTAACTCTAGCCTCTTTCTCTGTAATTAATTTTTTAACTATTATCTGACAGTTGGAAATCTGCCTCCTATTATCTACAACTTATTTAATTCTTCTACCCTAGTATATATATAAAGCAGTTTCAGAAATGCTAACTCACGTCACTAGTTTTGTCTTTAGCCTTAAAGTATCCAGTCAAAACATGGTTTTCCAAAGTTACTTGTTAGCTCCTGTTTTCCTCACTTCCTTCAGTCAAGTTATATTATACATTTGTAATACAATTATGTTCATTAGTCATTGTCTGCATTCCATCCTGGGATCCCTGGGCATCCTGGTTGGTATTTTTGAAATTTGCATGCAGAAATTCACTATTTGTGATGCATAATTCTGTGGGTTGTGACAAAGATACAAGTCATCTGTCTAAAACTACAGTATCATATAGAGTATTTCCATCACCCTATAAATTCCCCTGTGCAGCCTATTTGTAGTCTGAACTGCTTTAAAATACTAGTTTTTCCTATTAATTGATTTATTCACTTTAACTATGTAGCCGTTCTCAGGGCCTAGGAGACATTTTGCTGGCTTCTTATATGTGTTGAGTTGATAGGTATAGGATTCAAAGAGCAGCATTCTTTCTCATTTCTAAAATTTTAGAAGGCTCCTCACTGCTGCTCACTCCACTGCCAGGAATTAACTAAATAGCTCACCCATAAAATTATAATGACCCAAAAATTGCTTCTGAAAGACTAATTTGGGACTGAACTATGAGACCGTTCCATCCCCCCACTTTGCAATATCATATCAGAGTAAGATATAGAAAACTTTGTTGGAAAGCAAAGATTTATATTTAATCTATTATTTGCAGTTGGTGAGGACTTAGTATTCGTGTAATGAGTAACTCCCAGGGCAGTTGGTAAGGGTGCTGCTTTTTCAGACATGAGAACCCAGCCTTCAAATGTCAAAAATGGTCCACTCAGTTTAGATGTCTGTCTATAGTGGCTTCTTGACCTTTCTTGGCCAGTCTCATACCCTTCTAGAGTTTTCTGAGAATATGGTGAAAACTATGGACTCATCACCCAGAAAAATGAACACACATCAACTCAAAATGCTGTATGTAATTAGAATGTTTCATGGACCTCCTTCCCCCACCTGAAGATGGGAGACCCTCTAGAGGTCCATGGATTCCAGATTAAGAATCTTTATCTAAATACTAGTAAGGCAAATTGATGAATACAAGGGATTTGTTGTTAATTAATGAGTGTATTCTACTATAGAGTTAAATGTACATGTGTACATTGTGATGGTTAATTTTATCTGTCAACTTGATTAGATTATATGCGCAGTTGTTTGGTCAAACAACAGACTAGATGATCTGTAAGGGTTGTTTTTTTTAACATGTGATTAACATTTAAATCAGTGCAATTTGAATAATATGATGGGGCCTCATTCAATCAGTCCAAGGCCTTAAGAGCAAAGACTGAGGTTTCCTGAAAAAGGAATTCTCACAACTGCAACATAGAAGCCTTACCTGAGTTCGTAGCCTGCAGCCCTACAGAGTTCTCAATACTGCAACATCAACCTGAATTGCCAGGCTGCTAGCCAGCCCTACAGATTTCAAACTTGCCAGCCCTCCCATACAATTTAAGGAATTGTATGAGACAATTCCTTAACACACACACACATACACACACACACCACCTCACATATAAAATCTCCTATTGGATCTGTTTCTCTGGAGAACCTTAAATAATACATACATCAAACTGTAACAAATACACAGTGAATTCCCATAGAAATGTCCAGTTTTCTTACTGTGAAAAATGATGAAAACTCTTAATTAGTTTTTAGCTAGGTATTGCCTCTGTTTTGATCCAGTTTTGATTCCTGTTGTCTTTGCATTGTCCAAGTCTTGTAGATGATCTTTGCTTTGTCTCATGCCGTTCTTATTGTACATCAGCCTGTACTTGGATGCTCTAATGCTGCTGTAACAAATTATTCCAAACTTAGTGGCCTAAAACAACTTAAATTTATTATCTTATAGTTCTGGAGATCAAGTCTCAAATGGGTGTCAGCAGGGCTACATTCCTTCTGGAGGCTCCGACGGAGAATCCATTTCCTTTCCTGTTCTAGTTTGGGGAGGCCATCTGCATTCCTTGGCTATGGCCAACTTCAGCTCTGCTTCTGTTGTCACATTTCTTATTCTGACTCTGACCCTCCTGCCTCCCTTTTGTAAGAACTTTTGTGATTACACTGGGCCTCAGAGGATAATCAAAAAATATTTGATTTTTTGATTATTTCATGACAATTTTTTTATTATTTCATGACAATTTATTCATATCTTAACCCCTTTTGCATGTAACATTTACAGATTCCAGGGGTTAGGACATGGGTATCTTTGAGGACTTATTATTCTATCTACCATAGATGTCCTTTTTTCTAATTTATTCTCTGTTTTACTTAACCTTTACTTTTGTTCATAAAGTTATTTACAAAGTTCACATTGAGGACTGTTTTGATTAGTTCATTTTCATAGGTTTATTCTTCTTATACTCTGCAGAAGTATTTTTCACTTGTTAAACCCCAATTACTTTTCTCTTTTTCTGACTGCATGATTTTGAAGCATTTCTCTCTATATATCTAGGACCTCTACATTCTCTCTGAGTTCTATTTTGTCCTTTGTATGGCAAAGGAAGGACAACTTAACAACCCTTTTGGTGAGAAAAATAAATTATTCATTAGTATTCTAACTGAAAATGGGTTTCCTTCCACTAGACAATGGTGTATGGTTAGGTAGTGCAATTACTCCACTACTATTCTCCCCCTATATCCTTGCCAATATTGGTTTTGGTTTGATTTTGGTTTGAAGTTGTAACAACCAAAACTGTTCACAGATATTGCCAAATGTCCCCTGGAGGTCAAAATCACCCTCAGTTGAGAATCACTGTCTTAGACCAATCATGACAATCCAGTTCTCCTTTTTCAGTGACTTATTTATGGAAGAGCATATGATCAAGTTCTGGAAAAAAGAAAGGAGAAGTCCATTTAGGGGTTGGGGTGGAAGGGAGAGAGGTTCTTAGGAAAAGTTTCTTTTCTGAAAAAAAGAGAGATAAAAAATGATAAGGCACTTTTAGTGCATCCCCTTCCTTGTTGCCTGGGATGCTGGTGTGTATAAACTTGAATCTTGGAGCTGTGGCAGCCATCCTGTGATTTTGAGGTATGGCAGAACAGAAAAATGGGAAGAGATTATATCCTCAAGGACATAGTTAAACTGCAGAAATAACCTTGGAGCTGACTACCTCTAGATACTAGACATGTCAGATAACAGAAAGTATTTATTGTTTAAAACACTGTTAGTTAGAGCTTCTGTTATTTGCAGGCAAAAGCATCCTAACTGATAGGATTAAAACATGACAGAAATAAGGATATGCATTAAACATTCTCTGCCCCTGCAAAATACCCAAATGGTGGAAGTTTAGATGAGTGTGGGATGTTAAGGAAGAAACATCTGGAACTATTTAAATACTTTGCAGAATAAAAATGTTCATAAGTACACCTAAGGAAAATTTAATAAGAATTTCCGTTCAATAAAGCAAGAGCTCAAATACCAGATAAAATGAGACCAGATAAAAGGAGATGGAAAGGGAAATTGCAGAGTTGCAAAACCAATTCAAGGACCAAAATAACACTAACTTTCTCTAACAAATTAATATGAAATAGGAAGAAATAGAATGGGCACAACTGAAAAGAGATTTCTAACACAAAAGAAAGCCTGGTTGATCACTTATAAGAGAAGAAAACAAAGGTGAAAGCAATTAGAAGTTAGACATTGCAGAGGACAAACATTATCCAACATAAGACTAATTATTATCCCTAGAAGAGTGAGCTTAAAAAATGCAGAGTGGATATATGTATACGTATAACTGATTCACTTTGCTGTATAGCAGAAAGTAACACAACATTGTAAATAAATGATACTCCAATAAAAAACTTTTAAAAAGAGGTCTAAATAGAGGTGACCAAAAAAATGCAGCAAAAAAAAGTATTAAAAGAAACTGAAACTGTAAATTAAAGGGCTGATTTTGATCATTCCAGAATGATCTACCTGAGATGAAACATATCAAATTAAGTTGAATTTCAAGGATTAAAGAATGTTCTTTAAGCATCAACCCAGAAAAAGAAGGTCATCTATAAGAGGGGGCAATGGGATTATCCTTTGACTCTTCCACAACAGTATTCATGCCAGAAAATAATAGAACAATCTCTAATAAGCTAAAATGTGAGACAAGAATACTACACATGTAAGGAAGCATATTAACATCCCTAAGCAGAAAGGAACTCAGGAATCACATTGCCCAGGAGTCCTAGCACAAAACTACTTAAAAAAAAAAATGCATATATCCATGAGATTTAAGTATACAGAAGGTAAAGTAAGAGGATTGGTGGTAAACAATGAATACGTTTAAATATGGAGTTAAATAACTGTGATATAGAGCATGGTCTGAAATGGTGTTCACCGAATATTTCTGATGATTATTTCTGGAGGATAGTATTTTTATTTCTTTTTACTTTCTTACTAATATGTTGCTGTGCTTCTTGAATGCTTTTCAAAGAGTGTGCTTTATTTGCCTTTTCACCAACACAGAAGTCATTGGTTTAAAAATAAATTTGTGATATAGATTAAGTAAATTATCTCTAGGAATTTTAGGAGGGGGTAAACTTAATCTGGGACAAAACTTGTTGTCTTGATTTTTGTCTTTTAAATATTTAGTATCTTGTTCGTAATAGTCTATCTTGATATGTAATATTTTGTATTCTAAGGGTGGAATTATGCAGCACAAAACAGTCTTTCATTTTCTTGGCTTTAATTGCATTACTAAAGTCCTTTCCAAACTTCAAAAAAATGGAGGAGGAGGGAAAACTTCCTGACTAATTCTATGAGGCCAGTGTTACCCTAATGCCAAAACCAGACAAAGGCGTCACAAGGAAAATGACAAAACCAAACTACAGACCAACATCCCTGTGAATATAGTCACAAAAATCCTCAGCAAAATAATAGCTGCATATTTATTCATTTGCAGACCACGTCTAGCAACGTATAAAAACGTATAAAAAAGGATTATATACCATGACCAATTGGGACTTATCCCAAGAATGCAATGTTGGTTTAACATACAAAAATCAAGCAACATTAATAGAATAAAGTTTAAAAATCATATAATCTCAATATTTCTGATAAAAACATTCAACAAACTAAGAATAGAAGGCAACTTCCTTAATCTGATAAAGGGCATCTGTGAAAAAACCACAGCTAACATCATACTTAATGGTGAAAGTTTTAAAGCTTCCCCCTAAGATCAGGAACAAGACAAGGAAGGATGTTTGCTCTTGCCGCTTCTATTCAACATTGTGCTGGAGAGTCTGGTCAGTGCAATTAGGCAAAAAGAAAAAAAAAGAAAAGAATAGCAAAAAAGAAAAGCCCCATTCAGACTGGAAAGGAAGAAGTAAAACTACTTCTACTTGTAGATGACATAATCTTGTACATAGGAAATCCCAAGACTCCATTAAGAACATTAAAACTAAGAAATAAATTTACTCACTGAAGTTGCAAAATAGAAGCTCAATATACAAATGTCAATTGTACCTAGGTACACCAGCAAACAACAGTAAGAAAATAAGATTGAGAAAACAATTCCATTTTCAATAGCATCAAACAAATAAAATATTTAGAAATAATTTTTTTAATTGTTAAAAATTTTGAAAAAAATTAAAGAAGACCTAAATAAATGTGAAGACATGGTCACAGATTGGAAAAATTAATATTGTTAAGATGGCAATATACCCCAAGTTGATCTACAGATCCAGTGCAATCACTATCAAAATACCAACAGCTTTTCTTTTGATCCTAAAATTCACATGGAATAGCAAGGGATTTGAAATAGTGAAAGTAATCTTGAAAAAGATCAAAGTTGGAGGACACACAATTCTTGATTTCAAAACTTATTACAAAACTACAATCATCAAGGCATTGTGGTACTGGCATAAAGATAGCAATATAGATTAATGGAATCAAGTTGACAGTCCAGAAATAAACCCTTATATTTACAGTCATTTGATTTCAACAAGGATACCAAAACAACTCATTGGGGAAAAGAATAATCTTTTCCACAAATGACACGGGGACAGCAAGATATCCACGTGCAAAATGACACAGGGACAGCAACAAATCCACATGTGTTTGTACCCCCTACCTCACACCATATAAAAAAATTAACTCAAAATGAATCAAATAACTAAATGTAAAACTTTAAACTGTAAAACTCTTAGAAGAAAGCATGAGTATAAGGTTTTGTAACCTTGGATTAACCAATGATTTCTTAACTATGCCACCAAATATGGGAATGCAAATTGATACAACCACTATGGAGAACAGTATGGAGGTTCCTTAAAAAACTAAAAATAGAACTACCATATGATCCAGCAATCCCACTACTGGGCATACACCCTGAGAAAACCATAATTGAAAAAGAGTCTTGTACCACAATGTTCATTGCAGCTCTATTTACAATAGCCAGGACATGGAAGTAACTTAAGTGTCCATCGACAGATGAATGGATAAAGAAGATGTGGCACATATATACAATGGAATATTACTCAGCCATAAAGAGAAACGAAATTGAGTTATTTGTAGTGAGGTGGATGGACCTAGAGTCTGTCATACAGAGTGAAGTAAGTCAGAAAGAGAAAAATAAATACCGTATACTAACACATATATATGGAATCTAAGAAAAAAAAAAAAGGTCATGAAGAACCTAGGGGTAAGATGGGAATAAAGACAGAGACCTACTAGAGAATGGACTTGAGGATATGGGGAGGGGGAAGGGTAAGCTGTGACAGAGTGAGAGAGTGGCATGGACATATATACACTACCAAACGTAAAATAGATAGCTAATGGGAGGCGACCACATAGCACAGGGAGATGAGCTCGGTGCTTTGTGACCACCTAGAGGGGTGGGACAGGGAGGGTGGGAGGGAGGGAGATGCAAGAGGGAAGAGATATGGGAACATATGTATATGTATAACTGATTCACTTTGTTATAAAGCAGAAAGTAACACACCGTTGTAAAGCAATTATACTTCAATAAAGATGTTAAAAAAAAAAGATGTGGCACATATATACAATAGAATATTACTCAGCCATAAAAAGAAACGAAATTGAGTTATTTGCAGTGAGGTGGATGGACCTAGACACTGTCAGTGAAGTAAGTCAGAAAGAGGAATACAGATACCGTATGCTAACACACATATATGGAATCTAAAAAAAAAATGGTTCTGAAGAACCTAGGGGCAGGACAGGAATAAAGACGCAGAGGAAGAGAATGGACTTGAGGACACAGGGAGGGGGAAGGGTAAGCTGGGACGAAGTGAGATAGTGGCATGGACATATATACACTACCAAATGTAAAATAGATGTCTAGTGGGAAGCAGCCACATAGCACAGGGAGATCAACTCAGTGCTTTGTGTCCACCTAGAGGGATGGGATAGGGAGGGTGGGAGGGAGACGCAAGTGGGAGGAGATAGGGGGATATATGTTTATGTATAGCTGATTCACTTTGTTATACAGCAGAAGCTGGCACACCTTTGTAAAGCAATTATACTCCAAAAAAGATGTTAAAAAAAATGCCACCAAATAAAAATTATATTGGACTTTATCAAAATTAAAAATGTTTGTGCTTCAATGTGAAGAAAGTGAAATAACTAACCACAGAATGGGAGGAAATATTTGCAAATTATATATCAGATAAGAAACTAGTATCCAGAATACATAAAGGGCACTTTCAACTAAACAGTAAAAAGACAATCCAACTAAAATATGGGCAAAGGATTTGAATAGACATTTCTCCAGGGAAGGTACATAAATAGCCAATAAGCACATGAAAAGATGTTCAGCATCATCAGCCATTAGGGAAATGCAAATGGAAACCACGATGAGATACCATTTCTCACCCCCTAGAAAGGTTAAAATAAAAATGAGGGCCAAGTGTTGCTGAGGATCTGGAATAGAACCTTATAGCTTGCAGATGGTGTTTGTCAGCTACTCGAAATGTTATACATAGAATTAACACGTGACCCAGTAATTACACTCCTAGGTGTATACCCAATAGAATTGAAAACACACATGGACACAAAAAATTGTACATGATGTTCATAACTGCATTATTTACAATAGCTATAAAGTAGAAACAACCCAAATATCTATCATTATGAGTGGATTAATAAATTGTGATGTATCCATACAATGGCATGTTGTTTAGCCATAAAAAGAAATAAAGTACTAATACATGTTACAACATGGATGAGCCTTGAAACATGCTAAATGAAAGAAACCAGACACACAATGCCACATATTATATGATTCTATTTATATGAAATGTCCAGAATAGGCAAATTCATAGAGACAGAAAATAGACTAGTAGGGACTTCCCTGGGGGCGCAGTGGTTAAGCGTATTCGCCTGCCAATGCAGGGGACACGGGTTTGATCCCTTGTCTGGGAAGATCCCACATGCCGTGGAGCAACTAAGCCCGTGCACCACAGCTACTGAGCCTGCGCTCTAGAGCCCATGAGACACAACTACTAAGCCTGCGTGCCGCAACTACTGAAGCCCACGCACCTAGAGCCTGTGCTCTGCAACAAAGAGAAGCCACCGCAATGAGAATCCTGTGCACTGCAACAAAGAATAGCCTCTGCTCTTGGCAACTAGAGAAAGACCACGCACAGCAACGAAGACCCAACGCTGCCATAAATAAATAAATAAATAAATACATTTATTAAAAGAAAAGAAAATAGACTAGTAGTTGTCAGCGGTTGAGGGAAGGTGAAAATGGGGAGTAACTGATGAAAATGTTCTGGTATTATATAGTAGTGATAGTTGCACAAGTTTGTGAATATACAGCAACCACTGAGTCACATTACTTAAAAGTGTGAATTTTATGGCATGTGAATTATAGCCCAATTAAAAAAAAAGAATGAGGGAGTGTAAGGGCCCATGTATTGCCCATTTGGGCTGATCTCTGAGCCGAACCATGCTAAACATTAACTGAGAAAGGAAATACTATCATGTTATGACCCCTTTCCCTTCCCACATGGAAAATGTCCCAAGAAAAAGCTGACAAGTCAAGAGGATCCAGCAGAGCCAAACAGTCTCTGAAGAAGCAAGTTGGGATCTTTTTTTGAGAGGTTTTTGATAATTTCTGTAGGAGACAGACCAAAAAAAAAGCAGAAGAGCGTCCTTTGCCTCACAATCTGCCTCAGCTGTCTCTGTTGCAAGGGACTGAGAATCATCATTCAAGTAACAGTTATGGGATAGCTGGGGTAATGGTACTCACAGGAATCAAAAGACAGGAATCAGAATCATGTGGGAAGGCCTATGGCAACGCAGAAAAGGACAGAAAGCCATGTTTCTGGGCAGTGGACAGTTCTTGGTTTGGCTTCCCTATATTCATCTTTTCCTGTTCTTAGCCCCCCAGTTTCCTTTTCCCCCATTGCCTCTTCCACTTTGATTAATTTGGAGCTATTGTTTGAGATTTGGCTTGTAACCCAAGCTAGGAGGGCAGGCCCATGACTCAAGCTAGGGCATTTTATATTCCCTCCCTGGAATTTGAATCTCTAGCACAGGGACAAAGAGACTGAAGCTATCAATTATCCAATTTCACTCTGTCTGTATAGCAACATCTTGACCAGACCATTCCTGCCACCGAGACAGCTATTGTCTCTAGGGCTGTCTTGCTTCCCACCAGTCCTCAAGTCTGACTCTCCCACCTCCTGTCAATCTGATTATACCCCTAATGCCTCTTTTTTTTTAAAAAAAAATTTATGTATCTATTTATTTGGCTGTGCTGGGTCTTAGTTGCAGCACGCAGGATCTTTTAGTTGCGGCATGCATGCGGGATCTAGTTCCACGACCAGTGATCGAACTCAGGCCCCTGCATTAGGAGAGCAGGGTCTTAACCACTGGACCACCAGGGAAGTCCCCCCCAATGCCTTTTGAATAAATTCCCTTCTGCTTAAGTTAGTCAGAGCCATTTTCTGCAGCTTGCCACAGAGAGCTTCACTCATGAATGGCTGGAACCATGGTAGAGCTGGGTCCCGTGGGACTGGGTGGTCATGCAGAATCCAAAACAACTCTTGGGTCCTCAGCAGTAAAAACTGAAGTACTGTCTCTCTAGTGCACCATGATCAGCTATTCTTTGTCTGCTATTCTCTGCATCTGTTTCTTTCCCTACTACGAATTCATCCTCACCCTTTATCTTCTCTCCAGCTCACAGTTCCTGTATACTCAAACGTTCAATTAGTCTCTTTAACACATTCATGACCCCTGCAGGGGAGGGAAAACCATTCCTCTATCCTCTTAGGTTCTGTGGCCAGGCCTGAGAATTAAACTGACATAAGAGAGATTAACAGGAGAAATATATACAAATTTTATTGAATATTGTTATGTGCACTTGGAGCCTTTATAGGAAAACTGAAGACCCGAAGAAGCAATTAGGACCAAGAGCTTATATACCTTTTTTTCTTTTTTTAATCAAAAAGACAATAAATTTGTGGAGAAATGACAAGACAAAGGAAAAGAGTTTAACCTTCTAGGAGTGGTAAATTGTGAGGAAGTGACTAGGAAATATTAGGGGAAAGTAATGAAAGATAAGGATTGTTTTAGTAGGTTGGTTTGTACAGATCAATTTTGGCATTGACTCCCGATCTCTGGTGATAAGAATATTCTCTTCCTGATACGTGGAGGACACTTTTCTTATGGGAAATTTTATGATCTGCTTTTAGGTAGAAAGGAGAAGTTCGGAGAGCCCTTCCTGCATCTGCTGTTTCTCAAATGCCTTCCACTCAAATAATCAATGTGTCAAAGCTGTGTATTTCGATTCGCATTTGGCATGTTCTGCTCCCCTCAGGCTTCTGAGCCTCTGCTTTCATCCTTAATTTACTGAAACTTTCAGGATTCAGCAATTAAACTTCTGTGAGTGAGACTCTGCCACAGCTCATTCCCCAATAATCAGAGTGCCACACAGGGCCAGGACTAGGGTGAAGCAAGCAAGGCCCCCAGAGAACAGAATTTCAGAAGGCATGCACTCTGTGATGCCAGCCACGCACTTGTACAACCCTAAGAGGGAATGCCTCCTGACATGCTGCCCCCTGGCGGTCTTGCTGGCCTCACCCTAGTGCTGGCCCTGGACTGCCTCAGCACAGTGTTTGGAGGGCCAGCCTAATGCTTGCTAGAGTGCCCTTGAGTCAATTTCCCCTCCCTAAAGTACATTCCTCAAATCCCCAAGGTTCTGGGAGGGGGCCATGGCTTTTATCTTCCCCACAGAGTCCTCATATTATGCTCCAGAATTCACCTTGTCCCAGGGTGATTGAAGGTGGAAGCACACATTCTCTTCACCCCCCCATTCTCAGAGCTGTCCTCCCTTACCTTAGGTTCTCATCAAAAGATTCCTCTGAAAATAATGAGCCGTCCATTTTCCAAAATGTGAACAACTCAATCTTTTATAATATCACATGTAGGCTTACAACCAAGCAGTCAAGCTCGTTTTGGATATTTGTGGCTTGTCTTCAGTTCTAATTTCCTACTTCTAGTTACTTGGACAAAATCACATCCCTTCCTTCAAAACAGTGATTTTTAGGTGTAGGCTATTCTATTTCCAGATTAAGAAAAAATGTTTTTAATATCATTTTCAAGGATGTGGTTCTGCTAAAAAAAAACAAAAACAATTTACCCCTTTAAATAGGACCCTCGATTTTTCAACATAAACCATCTATATTTGTATATTTTTACAGAATTCCCCAAGGAAAGTTGATAGATACTTGACTCATATTCATGTAACTAAAAAGTCATGCAAAAATAATACTTTCCAGAGTGCGGGGAGGGTCTGCTCCTAAAAGTAATCTGTTTTTCCATCCTGCATGGCAGAAGGTGCTTGCAGCATATAAAATGAAAATGTTCTTCCATCTACACTTTTTGTAAGGTCCAGTCTTTAGTAAGCAAACTCCTTCCTCAGTTAAGGCAAAGAATTTCATGTCATTCCACTGTACAGGATGTGGGCCAGCCTATGTATTGGTGGTTCTTCAGCCAGGTGCCTATGTATTGGTGGTTCTTCAGTCAGGTGCCTACCTGGCCTCAATCAGCTGTGGCCATGTGGTATGGGGTGAGATAGTCACATAATGAAAAACAAGGTTACTTGGTCAGCATGGGCCATAAATGGTCTGGGGTAGAAGCAAGGTATTTACATCATTAACACAGGCCACAAGTGATTCTAAGTTGAGAATCCCTAGGAAATGCATCTTTGAAAACAAAAGGTATGTATCTAGTGATAAATTCCCCATAAAAGAGAAGGAGCAGGGAACATCTGTGATTGGGATTTGATCTCCTCTACTCCCAGCCTAACTTGGTGTACATGGGGCTGATCCATATAAATAGGCAAAGTGTCAGAGAACAGGTTGAGAGAATGGAACATTTTGTTTATGACAAAGACTTCCAAAGGGCAGAGTGTATTGGGGAAGTTGCAGAGGAATATGATACTGCGTCAGACCACTAGCTAGAGGATGCTCAGAGCCATATAATTTAGTACGTCCCATCTTTCAAAAAATGCTTCTTGACCACACTTCCCCTTGCAAAAGCTTCTTTATTTCTCAATTCCACCTTACTGCAAAGCTCCTCAAAAGAGTTGTCTATTATCTCTATTTTACTTCCTATCCTCATATTCTCTCTTATATTCACTCCATTCAGGCTTTATAACTTTGGCAAAGTAATCAATCTTCATGTTTCCAGGTCCAATGATTATTTTTCAGTTTCATCTTGTTAACCACCAGCAGTGGTTGACACAGTTGATCATTTCCTCTTTCTTGAAATATTTCTTCACTTGGCTTTAAGGGCATCATATCTCTTTTATTTTCCTTCTACCTCATAGACCATTTGTTCAGAGCCTCCATTGTTGATTTCTCCTCCTCAGCATTTATTGGAGTCTACCAAGGCTTAATGCCCAGCTCTCTTCTTTATCCACCTTCCCTCCCTAGATTATCTCATCCAGTATCATTACTTTAAGTGGCGTCTATATGCTGATGACTCCCCCAAATTCTTATCTCTAGTCCTGACCTTGACCCCACTCCCAAGTCAATAACTTTTACAACCACTTCTTGGTGTCTCCACTTGGAGAGTGTAGAAGTTTACATGTCCAACACTGTCTTTCTTCCCCCAAACCTGCTCTTCATATAGTTTTTCTTATTTTAATAAGTGGCAACCCCATTCTATCCGTTGCTCAGACAAAAAAATGATCCTGGATTCCTCTAACACCTCACATCCAGTCACTCTGGAAATCCTACTTCTTCTACCTTTAAAATATAACTTGAATCTAGCCATTTATCACCACCACTTATGCTACCCTGTTTCAAGTCACCATAGCTCTCATGTGGATTAATAGCCTCCTCACTTATCTTCCTGTGTTTCTATCCCCACCTTCCCACATAGTCTATTGTTAAGACAGCAGCCATAATGATCCTTTTAATACATAATTCAGATCATGTTACTCTTGCACAACCCTTCCATCCCACCCCAACCCCTGCATTTCCAATCAGTGAGAGGATACATTTTTAGTACTTGGCATTGGGTATATTTGGATAGTCCTTTGGCTAAATATTTTTATTGAAGCATAATTGATTTAAAGTATCATATTAGTTTCAGGTGTATCACATAGTGACTCTATTTTTATAGATTAAATCGATTTTATAAATTTAAAGTTATAAAATATTGCTTATATTCTTGTGCTGTACAATATATCTTTGCAGTATACTTATTTTATGCATAGTAGTTTGTACCTCTTAATCCCCTACCCCTATCTTGCTCCTCCCCACTGGTAAACACAGTTTGTTTTCTATATCTGTGAGTCTGTTTCTGTTTTGTTATGTTCATTTGTTTCTTTTATTTTTTAGATACCACGTATGTGGTAACATACAGTATTTGTCTTTCTCCATCTGACTTATTTCACTAAGCAATAATACCCTCCAGGTCCATTCATTTGTTGCAAATGGCAAAATTTCATTCTTTTTATAGGGCTAATTAATACTGTATTGTATATATATCACATCCATTTATCTTTATCCATTCATCTGTTGATGGACACTTAAGTTGCTTCCATATCTTGGCTATTGTAAATAATGCTGCTGTGAACATCAAGGTGCATGGATCTTTTCAAATTAGTGTTTTTGTTATTTTATGGGTATATACCCAGGAGTGGAATTGCTGGATCATATGGTAACTCTATTTTTGTGTTTTGAGGAACTTCCACACTGTTTTCCATAGTGCACACCAACTTACCTTCCCACCAACAATGTACTAGGGTACACGTTTCCCCACATTTGTTATTTGTAGACTTTTTGATGATAGCCATTCTGACAGGTGTGAGGTCATATCTCATTCCTTTGGCTAAAATTTAAAGTAAGAAATCTGTATTAGTTTCCTATTTCTGCGTTAAAAATTACCACAAACTTAGTGGCTTAAAACAACACAAATTTATTCTCTTACAGTTCTGGAGGTCAGAAGACTAAAATCAAGATATCAGCAGGGCTGTATTCATTCTGGAGGCTTCAGGAAAGAATGTATCTTTGCCTTTTTTTAGCCTCTAGATGCTGCCTGCATTCCTTTCCTCATGTCCCATTTCTTGCCTCATGGCTTATTCCTTGCAGCACTCCAACTTTTTGCTTCCCCTTCAGATCTCCTAGTACTACTTACTCTGATTGCCTGCCTCCTCCTTTTAAGGACCCTTGTGATTACTTCAGACCCACTCTGATAATACAGGATAATTTCCCCATTTAAAAATCCTTAATCTCATCTGCAAAGTTCCTTTTGCTATATATGATAATACTCAGTGGTTCTTGGAGGACCACTATTCAGCCTACCACAATCTCTTTCTCACATTGTTCACAAAAATAAATTCTGATGAATTTCAGGCCCATGTGTTTTTTATTTTTATTTTCAAAAATAATTTATTTATTTGGTTGTGCCAGGTCTTAGTTTGGTGCTAAGGATCTTCATTGCCACGTGTGGGATCTTTGTTGCGGCATGCGGGCTTTAGTTGAGGCATGCAGGATCTTTAGTTGCAGTATGAAAACTCTTAGTTGTGGTATGTGGGATCTAGTTCCCTGACCAGGGCTCAAACCCAGGCCCCCTGCATTGGGAGTGCAGAGTCTTAGCCACCGGACCACCAGGGAAGTCTCTCAGATCCATGTGTTTTTTAAAAAACATATCTTTCAAATAATAAAAGAAAATTTAAGGGAATAGATTTATTATCCTAGATGTAGAAAGTCCTTAAATGAGTTTCAGAAACCTAAATCAGAGTGACATCAGTGAAATTTTTAATTTTTTTATTATTTTTAATTTAAAAAATTTTGGCCACCTGCATGGCTTGTGGGATCTCACTCCTCTGACCAGGGATTGAACCTGGGCCACAACAGTGAAAGCACCAAATCCTAACCACTAGACCACCAGGGAACTCCCACATCAGTGAAAATTTTAAAGTAGAGAGGGAAATCCAAAGTTCTTCCCATCCATAAAAGCAGTAAATAAACTGGAAAAAGAAAACTGTCAAAACCAACTTTATCAGAACCTCTAGAAAGTAATAAAAAGTTTGCAACCAGGCAAATGCTTAATCAAGAAAAAAAAAAAACCAGGTGAATCTTGGTAAGACAGCTTTGTGGAATTTTGATTTTTCACTCCTTATCCTCCATCCCTCACTCCCTGGTTCATTCAGCAGCAGCTTTCAAGACATCTTGCATTATAGGTTAAGTTCCAAGTGCCAGAGAGAGAAGAACAGACCTTATTCTCAAAGAATTATGGTAGTTTTTTTTTTTTTTTAACTTGTCTGGTGGTTCCCTGAAAGACCAGATCAAAGGACTTGACTTTATTTCACCTAACTTGGATCTCTCCCGATGCTAAGGCAGTTACCTGGAGGTATTTGTCAGAAACATTTAAAGGCAAATGTATTATCTGCTGCTACATGGGGCAAAAAATAACAGTTGGAACAAGCAATAGAAAAGCTTGGGAGGGGAAATCCTGGGAAATGAGATGCTTTGGGGAATAAGGCTTCTGAAAAGTTCCCAAGACTCTGGAAGGGCATTGCATGCCCAGGGCTGGTGTGTGTTCAGAAAAGACCAGAGAAGACCCTGGGCTCTCACCTCTAGCTGGCCTTAAGTCTCTGCTCAAGCAGGAAGTGAAGTCTAAGGCACAGTTGCTAACATCTGGATAAGTGTTGAATGTGTGCCACAACATGCACATGGAGACCCGTAACAAACTGGGAGGTTTTCTGTTGTTGTTTTCCAGACATTAAAGGAAATCTGTCAAATCATTAGCTGATCATTGAGATAATTGAACAGAGACTTCAGTGGCCCACATGACCAAAAAAAAAGTGTTTACAAAATTAATTCAGAAAACTCAATAAAGAAACAAACAACAACTACAACAAGCAGGAACAGCAAACCTTGGGGAGGAAAGAATATAATTTCTGTAGATGCTGCATTATAATATTCAAAAGGTACTTGTACAAAGAAGTAAAGGAAACCAGGAGAACAAAGTCTCATCAAATAGAGAATATCAATAAATAAATAGAGATTATTTAAAAATGAACCAAATAGAAATTCTGGAACTGAAAAATGTATAACTGAAATTAAAAATTCACTTGAGGGTTCAACAGCAGATTTAAATATGCAAAAGAAAGAGTCAGTGAAATTAAAGATAGGTCAATTGAAATTATCTGATCTGAGGAGAACAAAGAAAAATGAATGAAAAAAAATGAAGAATCTCAGAAATTTGTGAGACACCACCAAGCATACCAACGTACACGTAATTGGAGTCCCAGAAGGAGAGAAGAGAAAGGGACAGAAAGAATGTTTGAAGAAATAATGGCTGAAAACCTCCTAGATTTGATAAAAGATGTGAATGGTCATATTCAACAAGCTCAGTGAACTTCAAGTAGGATAAAATCAAGGAGATACACACCAAGATACATTATAATCAAACTGTCAAAAATCAAAGACAAAGAGAATCATGAAATCAGCAAGGGAGCAATGACTTGTCAAGTACAAGTGATCATCAATAAGATTAACAGCTGACTTCTCATCAGAAACCACAGAGGCCAGAGGGTATGAGACAACATATTCAAAATGCTAAAAGAAAAAAAAAAACCCTGTCAACCAAGAATTATATATCCAGCAAAATGATCTTGCAGAAATGAAAGAGGTATACTTATTGCATCATTTTTCACAATACCCAATATGTAGAAGCAACCTAAATTCCCATCAGTGGATTAAAGGATAAAGAAAATATTGAACATACATATAATAGAATATTATTCAGTCTTAAAAAAGGAAATCCTGTCATATACTACAGCAAGTATGAACTTTGAAGACAGTATGCTAAGTAAAATAATCCAATCACAAAAAGACAAACACTCATGATTCCATTTATATGAAATATCTAAAGTAATCAAACTCATAGAAATGAAATAATAGTAGTTTCCAGGGACTGGGGTGAGGAGGAAATGGGAGTTGTTGTTCAATGAATATAGAGTTTCAGTTATGCAAGATGAAAAAGTTCTAGAGAACTGTTGTACAACTATGTGCATATAGTTAACAATACTGTAACATATACTTAAAAATTGTTAAGATGGTAAATTTATGTCATGTGTTGTTGTTGTTGTTTTTTAACCACACACAAGAAAAGCCTAACAAAAAAGGAAGAAACCAAGACTTTCGCAGATAAATAAAAACTGAGAAATTGTTTCTGGTAAACATTCCCCTACAAGAAATGAAAAAAGGAGCCCTTTAATCTGAAATAAAAGAACACTAGATGTAAATTCAAATCCACATGAAGAAATGTCCACTAATAAAGGTAACCACATAGCTAAATATAAAAGTCTTTTTTAAAAAAATTTTATTTATTTATTTTTGGCTTGTTGGGTCTTCGTTTCTGTGCATGGGTTTCCTCTAGTTGCGGCGAGTGGGGGCCACTCTTCATCGCAGTGCACGGGCGTCTCTCTGTCGCAGCCTCTCTTGTTGCAGAGCACAAGCTCCAAACGCACAGGCTCAGCTCAGTAGTTGTGGCACATGGGCCTAGTTGCTCCATGGCATGTGGGATCTTCCCAGACCAGGGCTCAAGCCTGTGTCCCCTGCATTGGCAGGCAGATTCTCAACCACTGCGCCACCAGGGAAGCCCAAAAGTTAGTCTTAATGTATTTTTGGTTATAACTTCTCTTTTTAGTCTACTCAATTTTTAAAAATCTACATAAAACAATAATTATAAATCTGTGTTGGGCACATATTGTGTAAAAATGTAATTTGAGGCAATAACAGCATAGGGAATGGAGGAGCTATATAGGAACAACGTTTTTATATATTATTGAAACTAAGTTGGTATTAACTGAAATTATCTTGTTGTAAATTAAGATGTTAATTGTAATCCCATGGGAAACCATTAAGAAAAGAACTAGAAAATATATAGTAAAGGAATTGAAAAGAAAAAAATGGTATACTAGAAAAATATTATTTAATTAATTACTATCCACTTAACACAAAAGAAGGCAGTAATAGGGTAACTACAGAACAAAAAAGATATGAGACATATGTAAAACAAATAGAAAAATCACAAAAGTAAATCCTTTTCTATCAGTTATTACATTAAATATAAATGGGTTAAACTCTCACATTTAAAGCAGAGATTGGCAGAATGGATAAAAATTTGATCAAACTATATGCTGTCTACAAGAGACTCACTTTAGATCCAGGACACAAATAGACTGAGAATTAAAGAATGGAAAAATATATTTCAGTAAACAAAAGAGAGCAAACAGTAAGCAAAAGAGAATTGGAGTGGCTATTCTAATATCAGACAAAATAGACTTTAAGACAAAAATTGTTACACAGATAAAGAGGGGCATTACATAATAATAAAAGAGTCAATTCATCAAGAAGATACAACAATTGCAAACATATATGCAACTAACAACAGAGACCTAAAATATATTAAGCAAAAACTGACAGAGTTGAAGGGAGAAATAGACATTTCAACAACAGTAATTGGAGACTTCAACACCTCACTTTCAATAATCAATAGAACAACTAGACAGAAGATAAACAAGGAAATATAAAACTTGAATGACTATAAATCAACTAGACCTAACAGACATGTGTAGAATACTTCAGCCAAAAACAGCAGGATTCACATTATTTCCAACTGTACGTGGAACATTCTTCAGCACAGAACATGTTGGGTCATGACACAAATCTCAATAAAGTTTAAAATATTAAATGTTATAAAGTATCTTCTCTGACAACAATGGAATGAAGTTAGAAATCAATAAAAGAAGAAAATCTGGAGATTCACAAATATGTGGAAATTAAACTACACAGTCTTAAACAAGCAATGGGTCAAAGAATAAATACAAAAGGAAATTAGAAAATACTTTGAGATGAATGAAAACAGAAACACAACATACCAAAACGTATGAGATGCAGCGAAAGCAGTGCTCAGGGGGAAATTTATAGATGTAAACATCTGCATTTTTAAAAAAGAAGAAGATCTCAAATCCACAACCCAGCATTCCACCTTAAGGAACTAGAAAAAGAAGAGCAAACTAACCACAAAGTAACTAGAAGTAAGGAAACAATAAAGATTAGAGCAGAGATAAACAAAATAGAGAATAGAAAAACAATAGAATCAGTGTAAGTTTGGTCCTTTGAAGAGATCAACAAAATTAAACTTTTAGCTAGACTGACCCAGCAAAACAGAGAGAGGACTCAAATTAATAAAATCAAGAATGAAAATGGAGACATTACTTTCAATCTTGCATAAATAGAAAGTTTATAAGAGAATGCTTTGAAAAATGTACACCAACAAATTGGATAAACTGGATAAAATAGACACATTCCTTGAAACACACAAAAACTAAAACTGACTAAAGAATAAATAGAAAATTTGAATAAACCTGTAACAAGTAAAAGGATTGATTCAGTTACCTGAAAACTTCCAACTAATAAAAGCCCAGGATCAGATGGCTTCACTAGTGAATTTTATCAAACATTTAAAGAAGAATTAACACCAGTCCTCAAGCTCTTCAAAAAAAAATGGAAGAGGAGATAACACTACCTAACTCATTGTGTGAGGCCAGTATTACTTTGATACCAAAGCCAGACAAAGAAATCACAATAATAGAAAATACAGACCAATATCCTTCATGAATAAAGATGTAGGGGCTTCCCTGGTGGCACAGTGGTTGAGAGTCTGCCTGCTGATGCATGGGACACGGGTTAGAGCCCTGATCTGGGAGGATCCCACATGCCGTGGAGCAACTGGGCCCGTGAGCCACAACTACTGAGCCTGCACGTCTGGAACCATGCTCCGTAACGAGAGGCCGCGACAGTGAGAGGCCCATGCACCGCGATGAAGAGTGGCCCCCACTCACTACAACTGGAGAAAGCCCTCGCACAGAAACGAAGACCCAACACACCAAAAAATTAATTAATTAATTAATTAAAAAATAATAATAAAAGACGTAAAATTCCTCAACAAAATAGTAGCAAATGAAATCCAGCTGCATATTAAAAGGATTATACACCATGACCAAGTAGGATTTATTCCAGGAATGTAAGGGTGCGTCAACATGAAAATCAGTCAGTGTAATACACCATATTATGAAAATGAAGGGGGGAAAGTCACATAATCAACTTGATAGATGGAGAAAAAGCATTTGACAAATTCCAGTACCCTTTCATGGAAAAAAACAAAAAACCTGTATTAAGTCAAGAAGAGACGGAATGCTCCGCAACCTAATAAAGGGCATCAGTGAAAAAACTCACAGCTAACATCATGTTTGAAGCTTTCTCCCTAAAATCAGGAACAAGACAAGGATATCTGCTTTCACACTTCTTTCCACTACCTAGCACTGGAAGTTCTAGTCAGAGCAATTAGGCAAGAAAAAGAAATAAAAGTCATACAAAATGGAAAAGAAGAAGTAAAGCTATTTCTATTCA
The DNA here is from genome assembly GCF_949987515.2 of Delphinus delphis. Lineage (NCBI taxonomy): Eukaryota > Metazoa > Chordata > Mammalia > Artiodactyla > Delphinidae > Delphinus > Delphinus delphis. The sequence continues at coordinate 68,603,335 of NC_082690.1, read as the reverse complement.
CAGATGACATAATTTTAAATATCGAAAACCATAAAGAATCTATTCAAAAACTATTAGAGCTAATAACTGAATTCAGCATAATTACAGGATACAAGATCACTTACAAAAATCAGTTGTATTTCTATACTCTTCAATGAACGACCTGAAAATGAAATTAAGAACACAGTTCTATTTACAACATCATCAAAAATAATAAAATACTTAATAAATTTAACTGAGGAGGTACAAGACTCATATACTGGAAACTGTAAAACACTGCTGATAGAAATTAAAGAGAACCTGAATAAATAAAAAGACATTCTGTGTTCATTGATTGGAAGACAATATTGTTAAGATGGCAATATTCCCTAAATTTACAGATTCAGTGCAATCCCTATCAAAATTTCAATTGCCTGTTTTCCAGAAATGGATAAGTTGATCCTAAAATCCATATAAAATAGCAAGAGACCCATAATAGTCAAAACAATCTTAAAAAGAACAAAGTTAGGGCTTTCCTGGTGGCGCAGTGGTTGAGAGTCTGCCTGCCGATGTAGGGGACACGGGTTCATGCCCCGGTCCAGGAAGATCCAACATGCTGTGGAGCGGCTAGGCCTGTGAGCCATGGCCACTGAGCCTGTGCTGCACAACGGGAGAGGCCATGGCAGTGAGAGGCCCGCGTACCAAAAAAAAAAAAAAAAAGGAACAAAATTAGAGGTCTCACAATTCTAACCTCCAAAACTTACTACAGGGCTTCCCTGGTGGCACAGTGGTTGAGAATCTGCCTGCTAATGCAGGGGACATGGGTTCGAGCCCGGTCCGGGAGGATCCCACATGCTGCAGAGTGACTAGGCCTGTGAGCCACAACTACTGAGCCTGCGCGTCTGGAGCCTGTGCTCCGCAACAAGAGAGGCAGCAGTAGTGAGAGACCTGCGCACCGCGATGAAGAGTGGCCCCGCTTGCCACAACTAGAGAAAGTCCTCACACAGAAATGAAGACCCAACACAGCAAAAATAAATTAATTAATAAACTCCTACCCCCAACATCTTCTAAAAAAAAAAAAAAACTACAAAGCCACAGTAATCAAAACAGTGCAGTATTGGTATAAATATAGACATATAGATCAATGAAATAGAATTTTGAGTCCAGAAAGAAGCCCTCACATTTATGGTCAACTGATTTTCAACAAGGGTGCCAACACTATTCAGTGGGACAAGAACAGTCTTTTCAACAAGTGGTACTGGGACAACTGGATATCAGTATGCATAAAAATGAAGTTGGACCCTTACCTCACACCATACACAAAAATTAACTCAAAATGGATCAAGATTTAATGTAAGAGATAATATAAAACTCTTAGAGGAAAACATTGGCGCAAATTTCCATTTCTTGGATTTGGCAGTGAAATCTTAGATAGGATATTAAAAACACAAGCAAAGAATATATAAGAAATAGGAAAAAATTAGTTAGACTTCATTAAAGTAAAAAAATCCTGTGCACTGAAGGACGCTATCAAGAAAGTTAAAAGAGAACCCACAGAATGGGAGAACATATTTGCAACTCAAATATCTGATAAGGATCTAGTACTCAGAATATATTTTTCAAAACCTCTTACAACTCATCAACAAAAAGACAAACAACTCAATTAAAAAATAGGCAAAAAGCAAAAAGAATAAAACACCAAAGAATAAATCGACCTACAGAGACAAAAGACCTGTATGCAGAAAACTATAAGACACTGATGAAAGAAATTAGAGATGATACAACCAGATGAAGAGATATACCATGTTCTTGGATTGGAAGAATCAACATTGTGAAAATGAATATACTACCCAAAGCAATCTACAGATTCAATGCAATCCCTATCAAACTACCAATGGCATTTTTCACAGAACTAGAACAAAAAATTTCACAATGTGTATGGAAACACAAAAGGCCCCAAATAGCCAAAGCAATCGTGAGAAAGAAAAATGGAGCTGGAGGAATCAGGTTCCCTGACTTCAGACTATACTACAAAGCTACAGTAATCAAGACAGTATGGTACTGGCACAAAACCAGAAATATAGATCAATGAAACGGGATAGAAAGCCCAGAGAAAAACCCACGCACATATGGTCACCTTATCTTTGATAAAGTAGGCAAGAATATACAATGGAGAAAAGACAGCCTCTTCAATCAGTGGTGCTGGGAAAACTGGACAGCTACATGAAAAAGAATGAAATTAGGGGCTTCCCTGGTGGCGCAGTGGTTGAGAGTCTGCCTGCTGATGCAGGGGACACGGGTTCATGCCCTGGTCTGGGAAGATCCCACATGCCGCAGAGTGGCTGGGCCCATGGGCCATGGCCGCTGAGCCTGTGCATCTGGAGACTGTGCTCTGCAATGGGAGAGGCCACAATGGTGAGAGGCCCGTGTACCGCAAAAAAAAAAAAAAAAAAATGAAATTAGAACACTCCCTAACACCATACACAAAAATAAACTCAAAATGGATTAGAGACCTAAATGTAAGACCAGACACTATAAAACTCTTAGAGGAAAACATAGAACACTCTATAACATAAATCCCAGCAAGATCCTTTTTGACCCACCTCCTAGAGAAAGGGAAATAAAAACAAAAATAAACAAATGAGACCTAATGAAACTTAAAAGCTCTTGCATAACAAAGGAAACCATAAACAAGGTGAAAAGACAACCCTCAGAATGGGAGAAAATATTTGCAAGCAAAGCAACTGACAAAGGATTAATCTCCAAAATATACCAGCAGCTCAAGCGGCTCAATATCAAAAAAACAAACAACCCAATCCAAAAATGGGTGGTCGACCTAAATAAACATTTCTCCAAAGAAGTCATATAGTTTGCCAACAAACACATGAAAGGATGCTCAACACCACTAATCATTAGAGAAGTGCAAATCAAAACTACAGTGAGGTATCACCTCACACCAGTCAGAATGGCCATCATCAAAAAATCTACAGAAAATAAATGCTGGAAAGGGTGTGGAGAAAAGGGAACCCTCTGTTGGGGGGAATGTAAATTGATACAGCCACTATGGAGAACAGTATGGAGGTTCCTTAAAAAACTAAAAATAGAGCTACCATACGACCCAGCAATCCCACTACTGGGCATATACCCTGAGAAAACCATAATTCAAAAAGAGTCATGTACCACAATGTTCACTGCAGCTCTATTTACAATAGCCAGGACATGGAAGCAACCTAAGTGTCCATCAACAGATGAATGGATAAAGAAGAAGTGGCACAAATATACAATGGAATATTACTTGGCCATAAAAATAAACAAAATTGAGTTATTTGTACTGAGGTGGATGGACCTAGAATCTGTCATACAGAGTGAAGTAAGTCAGAAAGAGAAAAGCAAATACTGTATGCTAACACATATATTTGGAATCCAAAAAAAAAAAAAAAAAAGGTTCTGATGAACCTAGGGACCGGACAGGAATAAAGACGCAGAGGTAGAGAATGGACTTGAGGACATGGAGAGGGGGAAGGGTAGACTTGGACAAAGTGAAAGAGTAGTATTGAAATATATACAATACCAAATGTAAAATAGATAGCTTAGCTAGTGGGAAACAGCCGCATAGCACAGGGAGATCAGCTCGATGCTTTGTGACCATCTAGAGGGGTGGGAAAGGGAGAATGGGACAGAGGCACTAGAAGGAGGGGTTATGGGGATTTATATATACATATAACTGATTCACTTTGTTATACAATAGAAATGAACCCAACATTGTTAAGCAATTATACTCCAAAAAAGCTGTTAAAAAAAAAAAAGTGGATCCAAAGACCTAAATCTAAGCACTAAAAGTATAAAACTCTTAAAAGAAAACAGGTAAATCTTCATAACTTTGGATTAGGCAACAGTTTCTTAGATATGACACCAAAAATGTGTGCAACCATCAAAAAAAATGCATAAAGCAGAATTCATTAAAATTAAAAACTTTTGTGGCTTCCAAATACACTATTGAGAAAGTGAAAAGGCCACCCAGAGAAAGGAAGAAAATATTTGCAAATTATATATCTGATAAGGATCTCTTTTTAAGATATATAGGAACTCTTACAGCTCAACAATAAAAAGACAACTCAATTTTTTAAATGTACAAAAATTTGAGTAGACACTTCTCTAAAGATATGTACATTGTTAATAGGCACATGAAAAGATGCTCAGTGTCATTAGTCATTAAGGAAATGCAGATCAAAGCCAAAATGAGATGCCATTTCATATCTACTGAGATGGCTATGATCAAAAAAGCAGACATTAGTAAGTTTTGGTGAAGATGTGGAGAAATTGGAACACTCATACATTGCTGGTGGGAATACAAAATGGCGCAGCCACTTTGGAAAATAGTTTGGAAGTTCCACAGAGGTTAAACATAGAGTTATTCTGTGATCTAACTAGTACATGAGATTCATAAAAGCATTTTTTAATATTTATTAATTTATTTATTTGTTTTGGCTGAGCTGGGTTTTAGTTGCAGCATGCAGGATCTTTGTTGCAGCATGAGGGATCTTTAGTTGCAGCATGCAAACTCGTAGTTGTGGCAGGCATGCAGGATCTAGTTCCCCAACCAGGGATTGAACCTGGGCACCCTGCATTGGAAGTGCGGAGTCTTACCCACTGGACCACCAGGGAAGTCCCATAAAAGCATTTTAAATTATAGCTAAAAAGTAGAAACAGCTCAAGTGTCCATGCATGGATAAACAAAATGTGGTATATGTGTACAATGGAATGTTATTCAGGCATGAAAAAGGAATGGAGTACTGATACTTGCTACAACATAGGTGAACCTTGAAACTGTTATGCTAAGTGAAAGAAGCCAGTCACAAAAGGCCACATATTGTATGATTTCAGAGTAAGCAAATCTGTACAGACAGAATTAGTAGATAAGTGGTGGTCAAAATATGGAGGAGAGGGAGGAATGGGAAGTGACTGCTAACTGATATAGAGTTTCTTTTAGGAGTGGTGAAAGTGTTCTGGAATAGATAGTGGTGAACACACCTTGTGAATATACTAAAAACCACTGAATTGTATACTTTAATTTAAAACAGTGAATTTTATGTTATGAATTATATCCCAATAAAAATAAATTAAGAGTTATCTGGCCTAAAATGTCAATAGTACTGAGATTAAGAATCACAGTAATCTATATAGATGCTAAATTTAGTCACATGGCCACAGATAGCTACAAGGCAGGCTAGGAAACACAGCCTTTAGCTAGGCAGTCATGCACTCAGTTAAAAATTTTACAATTCTAAATCAAGGTTTGACAAAGTATAGCTGGGGGCCAAATCTTTCCATTGCCTCTTTTTGTAAATAATGATTTATTTGAACATAGTCATGAACATTTATTTATATTATATGGCCCTCAAGGCCAAAATTATTTACTGTCTGGTCCTTAACAGAAAAGGTTTTTTGACCTTGCTGTAGAAGAGAGATGACTATTGGGACCAGGTAAAAATCTCTGCCTTACTGTCCCACAACAGAAAGAGCCTGAGTTCCACATGATACATTTTTTTAGTGGTACAGCTCTTTCAGTTCACACATACAAAACAATTTTTCACATAACAACCCACAGTACCAAGGTGGGAGGGTAGAATCATTACTGCAACTATAGTGTTTTCCTATGGCCTCAGCCATCAATGTAAAAGCTGACCCACTGATCCATACAACCTTTTTCTTCATGAAGAGTATATTTTTAGGGTCAGTGTTCTCCTGTCCTTTATCTAGGTTTTGGCCAGACTCACTCTGATCCATCAGACCTCTTTCAATATCTTTATTTAATTGTGGATATAATTAGACATGTGTGGGAAGAGAAGAAGTATCCTAATTCATCTGGCCATACCCTTAAAAATGAATCTGAGGGGTGACATTAGTCACTAACAGAACCTGAACTCCAAAGCTTTCATTTCAATTAATATGTCCTTTTACATTTTTAAAATGTGAACAACTTTGTTTTTATTTTTTTACTAAGTTATTAATCCATTAACAAAGAAATATGTTTTGAGCACCTATGTTCCTGGCACTAGATACAGAAGTGAACAAGTGAAATCTTTTTTTCTCATTGCACTTATGTTCTAGTGTCAGGTAGGTATTGGGGAAGGGAGCAGAAAATTAATGAATAAACAAAAAGACAGAATTGAATGAGGGGTAAGAGAGTCAAGAAGGGTGAGAGGTTATTTAGATAAGGTAGACAGGGAAGGTCATTCTGAGTTGGTGATAATTAAATAAAGACTGGGCTGAAGTGAGGCAGCAGGTCATGTGACTCATCTGGGAACATTTCTATTGGAGAGAACAGCAGGCACAAATGCCCTGAGTTGGAAACTAGCTTCATGTATTTGAAGAACAGCAGGACCAGTGTAGCTGGAGTGTAGTGAGCAGGGAAAGAGCAGGAGGAACCAAGGAGACACAATCAAAACCGATTATGTAAGACCTTGTAGGCCAAGGCAAGGGCTTGATGGAACGTGATTTGAAATTTGATATAAAGACAGTGAAATGATCTGATTTATGTTATAAAATACTTTGGCCACCCCCAAAGCAATGAACAGAATGGCAATAAGTACATACCTATCAATAATTACTTCAAATATAAATGGACTAAATGATCCAATAAAAAGGCATATAGTGACTGAAAGGATATAAAAACAAGACCCATATATATGGTGCCTACAAGAGACTCATTTCAGATTTAAAGACACACACAGACCAAAAGTGTTGGAATGGAAAAAAGTATTCCATGCAAATGGAAATTAAAAGAAAGCCAGGGCAGCAATACTTATATCAGACAAAATAGACTGTAAAACAAAGAGACAAAGAAGGACATTATATAATGATCAAGGGACCAATCCAAAAAGAAGATATAACAAATGCACTGAACATAGGAGCACATAAATATATAAAGCAGATACTAACAGACATAAAGGGAGAAATTGATAGTAACGCAATAATAGTAGGAGACTTTAGCACCCCACTTACATCAATAGACAGTTTCTCCAGACATAAAATTAATAAGGAAACACTGGCCTTAAACAACACATTAAATCAAATGGATTTAATAGATACAGATAAAGAACTTCTATGCAAAAACAGCAGAGTACATATTCTTTTTAAGGGCACATGGAACATTCTCCAGGATAGATCACATGCTAAGCCACAAAACAAGCCTCAGTAAATTTAAGAAAATGAAAACCATATCAAGCATCTTTTCTAATCACAACACTATGAGACTAGAAATTAACTACAAGAAAAAAAAACTGCAGTGGAATGAGATAAAGATCACAGAGTAGGGGGATGCAGAACTCACCTCCCCCGCAACCCATGAACACATCAAAAATACATCTACATGTTGAACACTTCTCACTGAAAACTAACTGAAGACTGTCAGAGAGACTCCTGTACAACCAAGGCTGTAAGAAAGATCCACATGGAATCGCATAGGAAGAGAAGAGAAGCAATCAGGGACATGTGCCCCCGGGAGGGGACTCAGAAGAGAAGAGAGATTACATAGGGGAGATGCTCCCTGGGAAGTTTGAACCACATATTGGGTGCCCCAGCCCTGAGGTCCGGCACTGGGAAGATGAGTTCCCTAGGCTGGTTGAAGGGCCAGCAAGACTAACAGGAGGCTTGTAGGAAGCCTAGACTCCACTCATGAGGAGCATTTGCACACTTGCTCACTCCCAAAACAGCGTGGAGGGGATGAATTGAAACTGCATGTATTGCTGGCTCGTTTCCTGGACCACCCAGGTGTGCACCCCAGCCTGAGCCAAGTCACTACTCAAGCCCCACTTGCTTCATGATGCTCCACACTGAGATGCAGGCTGCTAAGCCAAGGAGAGAACTTGGCTGTGAGGCACAAAGGTGGCTCAGACCCAAAGTGACATCTAAGCAAGGTGGGGGCAGCCATTACTAGTGCTTACACAGGCAGCAAATCAGAAGCAGTCTGGATCTCTGACTGTGGCCAGACTGCCAAAACCTGCACCCTGACTCACTCTGAGCATCCATACAGGCCTCACCTGCTCTGCATTAAAGCTCCACAACAGGGCAAGGCCAGCATCAGCTGAGGGGAGAGCTCAGACCCAAAGTAGCATCTGAGCAGGGCACAGCCTCTGCTCAGACTCACCAAGTGCCCGCACCAGCCCCTCATGCTCCAGCACTCCAATCCTCTGGGGCAAGGATACTCTTAAAGGAAATAGAGCCGGCTTGGACTCAACACTCAGGCTTCTACTCCAGCAACTTGTGACCTGCACTGAATAGGGTGGTGATGGCCACTGGGTAAAGGAGAAACCCCAGCTCTCACCTGGCTCTGCCCCTAGCCACTCCATCTCCAGCTCTACCTCCTACCAAGGTGTTAGCTTCCAGAACACCCTGGGGAAAGATGTAACTTGTGTTCACATCAGATCCAGCTCTCCCACCAAAGCCACTGGGCACACACAGGCTGTATAGGGGCGTGCTTACCCAAGGACACCCTTCAGGACCACAACAGGTAACTGTTTCAACTAATTTCATAAAGACAAAGTTAAGCAAAATGAGAAGACAGAGGAATTTATTTCAACTGAAGGAGCAAGAAAAAACTCCTGAAAAAACAACAAATGAAACAAATAAACAATTTACCAGATAAAGAATTCCAAGCATTAGTAATAAGAACGCTAACTGAATTAGGAAAAGAATAGATGAACATGGCGAGAATTTTAACAAGGACCTAGAAAATATAAAAAAGAATGAGTCATACCACCTCACACCAGTCAGAAAGGCCATCATTAAAAAGTCTACAAATAACAAATGCTGGAGAAGGTGTGGAGAAAAGGGAACCCTCCTACACTGTTGGTGGGAATGTAAATTGGTGCAACCACTATGGAAAAAAAGTATGGAAGTTCTTTGAAAAACTAAAAGTAGAGTTGCCATATGATCCAGCAATCCCACTCATGGACATATATCTGGAGAAAACTTGAATTCTAAAAGATACATGCACCCCAGTGTTCATAGCAGCACTATTTACAATAGCCAAGACATGGAAGCAACATAAATGTCCATAACAGATGACAGGATAAAGAAGATGTGGTATATACATATATACACAATAGAATACTACTCAGCCATAAAAACGAATGAAATAATGCCATTTGCAGCAACATGGATGGACCTAGAGACTATCATACTAAATGAAGTAAATCAGAAAGAGAAAGACAAATACCATACAATATCACTTATATGTGGAATCTAAAATATGAAATAGGGACTTCCTTGGTGGCACAGTTGTTAAGACTCCAGCTGCCAATGAAGGGGACACAGGTTCAAGCCCTGGTCCGGGAAGATCCCACATGCTGCGGAGCAACTAAGCCCGTGCGCCACAACTACTGAGCCTGCGCTCTAGAGCCCATGAGCCACAACTGCTGAGCCTGTGCACCTAGAGCCCGTGCTCCGCAACAAGAGATGCCACCGCTCACTGCAACTCGAGAAAAGCCTGCGTACAGCAACAAAGACCCAATGCAGCCAAAAATAAATAAAATTTTAAAAAATAAATAAATTTAAAATATGGGGCTTCCCTGGTGGCACAGTGGTTGAGAGTCCGCCTGCTGGTGCGGGGGGTGCGGGTTCGTGCCCTGGTCTGGGGGGATCCCACGTGCCGCGGAGCGTCTGGGCCCATGGACCATGGACGCTGAGCCTGCGCTTCCGGAGCCTGTGCTCCGCAGCGGGAGAGGCCACAGCAGTGAGAGGCCCACGTACTGCAAAAACAAACAAACAACAACAAAAAAACGTATGATACAAATGAACTTATTTATGAAGCAGAAACAGACTCACAGACATAGAAAACAAACTTATGGTTACCAAAGGGGAAAGAGGGTAAGGGAGGGATAAATTAGGAGTTTAGGATTAGCAGATACAAACTACTATATATAAAACAGATAAACAACAGAGTCCTACTGTATAGCACAAGGAGCTATATTTAATATCCTATAATAATCCATAATGGAAAAGAATATGAAAAAGAACACTTTGCTGTACCCCAGAAAATACTAGAGCATTGTAAATCGACTATACTTCAATTGAAAAAAAGAACCAGTCAGAACTGAATAATACAATAACTGAAGTGAAAAACACACTAGAAGGAATTAACAGCAGAATAGGTGATACAGAAGAACACATAAGTGATCTGGAAGATAGAATAATGGAAATTACCCAAGCAGAATGTCAAAGAGAAAAACAAATTTTAAAAATGAGGACATTTTAATGGATCTCCAGAACAACATCAAACATACCAACATTCTCCCAGAAGGAGAAGAGAGAGAAAAGATGGTTGAAAATGTATTTGATGAAATAATGGCTGAAAACTTTCCAAGCCTGAAGAAGGAAACAGATATTCAGGTACAGGAAGCACAGAGGATCCCAAACAAGATGAACCCAGACACATACCAAGACATATCATGATTAAAATGGCTAAATATAAAGTGAGAATTCTAAAAGCAGCAAGAGAAAAATAAAGAATCATGTACAAAGGAACCCACATAAGTCTATCAGATGATTTTTCTGCAGAAACTTTGCAGGCCGGAAGGGCATGGCATGGTACATTCAAAGTGCTGAAAGGGAAAACCCTGCACCCTAGGATACTCTACCCACCAAGATTATCATTTAGAATTGAAGGAGAGATAAAGATCTTCTAAGACAAGCAAAAACTAAAAGAGTTCATCAAGGGACTTCCCTGGCAGTCCAGTGGTTAAGAGTCTGTGCTCCCAGTGCAGGGGGCATGGCTTTGATCCCTGGTCAGGGAACTAAGATCCCGCATCCTGCACACTGCATGGCGTGGCCAAGTAAATAAATAAATAAATAAATTTAAAAGAGTTCATCAATACTAAACTTACCTTAAAAGAAATGTTACAGGGTCTTTTCTAAGTGGAAAAAAAGGCTATAACAAGAAGTAAGCATCTATGGGAAAGGGAAAATTCCACTAGTAAAAGTATATATATAGTAAGGCCTGGGATCAACCACTTAAATAAGCTAATATGAAGATTAAAAGACAAAAAATTTTAAGATCAACTGTAACTATAATAATCAGTAAAGGAATAACATGAAGATGTAAAATATGACATCTAAAACAGAAAATGTGTGGGAGGAGAGTAAAAAATGTAGATCTTTTAGAATGTGTTTGAACTTAAGTGACTACCAGTTTGAAACAAGTAGATACAGTTATAGGTCAGCATATATGAACCCCATGGTGTCCACAAATAAAAAAACCTAAAATAGATACACAAAAACTAAAGAGAAAGGAATACAAGCATACCACTAAAGAAAATCATCAAACTACAAGGGAAGAAATTAAAAGAAAAAGAAAAGAACAGAGAAGAACTACAAAAACAACCAGAAAACAAGTAATTAAATGGCAATAAGTACATACCTATTAATAATTACTTTAAATATCAATGGATCAAATTCTCCAATCAAATGACATAGAGTGGGTGATTGAATAAAAAAGCAAGAACCATGTATATGCTGTTTACAAGAGACTCACTTCAGAACTAAAGACACACAGACTGAAAGTGAGTGGATGGGAAAAGATATATCATGCAAATGTAAATGACAAGAAAGTGGGGGCAGTAATACTCATATCAGACAAAATCGACTTTAAAACAAAGTCTATAAAGAAAAACAAAGAAAGGCATTATATAATGACAATGCAATCAATACAAGAAGAGGATAGTACACTCACTAACGCATAATCACCTAATACAGGAGCACCTAAATATGTAAAGCAAATATTAACAGACATAAAGGGAGAAATTGACAATAACACAATAATAGTAGGGGACTTTAACACCCCACTTACATCAACAGACAGTTTATCCAGACAGAAAATCAATAAGGAAACAGTGGTATTAAACAACACATTAGACCAGTTGGACGTAATAGATATCTTTAGGACATTTCATCCAAAAAGAGCAGGGTACATGTTATTTCCAAGTGCATATGGGATGTTCTCCAGGATAGATCATATGCTAGGCCACAAAACAAGTAAATTTAAGAGGATAGAAATTATATCAAGCATCTTTTTTTCCAGCCACAAGGGTAAGATGGTAGAAATTACAGGAAGAAAAATAGAGAAAACTCAAACATATGTTTAACAACGTGCTACTAAAAGACCAATGGGACAATGAATAAATCAAAGAGGAAATCAGAAAATACTTCAAGACAAATGAAAATGGAAGCACAACATTCCAAAATCTATGGATGCAGCAAAAGCAGTTCCAAGAGGGAAGTTTAATGATACAAGCCTATGTCAGGAAACAAGAAAAATCTCAAATAAGCAACCTAACCTTACACCTAAAAAAACTAGAAAAAGAACAAACAAGACCCAAAGTTAGCAAGTTAGTAGAAAGGAAGAAATAAAAAGATCAGAACAGAAATAAATGAAATAGAGACCAAAAACCCCCCAGAAAAACAGATAAGGTCAATGAAACTAAGAACTGGTTCTTGGAAAGATAAATAAAATTGATAAATCTTTAGTCAGACTCATCAAGAAAAAAAGAGAGAAGACCTAAACAGTAAAACTGGAAATGAAAAAGGGGAAGTTACAACTGACAACATAGAAATACAAAGGATCATAAGAGATTACTATACTTAATTATATGCCAATAAAATGGACATCCTGGAAGAAATGGGCAAATTCCTAGAAATGTACAATCTCCCAAGACTGAACCAGGGAGAAATAGAAAACATAAACAAATCAATTACCAGTAATGAAATTGAATCAGTAATTTTAAAAACTCCCAAAAATCAAAGTCCAGGACTGAATAGTTTCAGAGATGAATTCTACCAAACATTTAGAGAAGAGTTAACGTCTATGCTTCTCTATTCCAAAAAATTGCAGAAGAAGAAATGCTTCCAAACTCATTCTATAAGACCAGTATCATCCTGATACCAAAACCATGCAAAGATATCACCAAAAAAGGAAAATTACAGGTCAACATCACTGATGAACACAGATGCAGAAATCCTCAACAAAATATTAGCAAACTTATCTCAACAATACATGTACATTAAAAGGATCATACACCATGATCAAGTAGGAACTATCCCAGGATGCAACGGTGGAACAATATTTGCAAATCAATCAATATGATATACCACATTACCAGAAGGAAGGATAAAAATCACATGATCATCTAAATAGATTCAGAAAAAGCATTTCACAAAATTCAACATCCATTCATGATAAAAACTTTCAACATAGTAGGTATAGAGGGAGCATACCTCAATATGATAAAAACCATATATGACAAGCCCACAGCTAACATCATATTCAACAGTGAAGAGCTGAAAGAATTTCCTTTATGGTTAGGAACAATACAAGGATGCCCACTCCCAGCACTTTTATTCAACATGGTATTGGAAGGCCTAGCCACAGTAATCAGACAAAAAAAAAAAAAAAGAAAAAAGAAAAAGGAATAAAAGGAATCCAAATTGGAAAGGAAGAAGTAAAACTCACTGTTTGCAAATGTCATTATACCATACAAAGAAAATCCTAAAGATGCCACCAAAAAACTACTAGAAGTTATCAATGAATTTAGTAACATTGCAGGATACAAAATTAATTTACAGAAATCTGTTGCATTTCTGTATGCTAACAATGAACTATCAGAAAGAGAAATTAAGAACACAATCTCATTTACAATCACATCAAAAAGAATACCTAGGGGGCTTCCCTGGTGGCGCAGTGGTTGAGAGTCTGCTTGCTGATGCAGGGGACACAGGTTCATGTCCTGGGCCAGGAAGATCCCACATGCCACGGAGCGGCTGGGCCCGTGAGCCATGGCCGCTGAGCCTGTGCATCCAGAGCCTGTGCTCCGCAACGGGAGAGGCCACAACAGTGAGAGCCCGCACAACCGCAGGAAAAAAAAAAAAAAAGAATACCTAGGAATAAATCTAAGGAAGTAAAATATCTATACTTGGAAAACTACAAGACACTGATGAAAGAAATTGAAGACAACACAAAGAAATGGAAAGATATACTGTGCTCATGGATTGGAAGAATTAATGTTGTTAAAATGACCATACTACACAAGGATATCTACAGAGTCAATGCAACCACTATTTAAGTACCAATGCTGTTTTTGTACAGAACTAGAACAAATAATTCTAAAATTTACTTGGAAGCACAAAAGATCCCAAATAGCCAAAGCAATCTTGAGAAAGAAGAACAAAACTGGAGTTAGCTTGTTCCCTGATTTCAAACTATACTACAAAGCTACAGTAATCAAGACAGTATGGTACTGGTCCCCCAAAGACACACAGATCAATGGAGCAGAATAGAGAGCCCAGAAATGAACCCACATTTACAGGGACAATTGATCTACAACAAGGAGGCAAGAATATACAATGGGGAAAAGATAGCCTCTTTGATGAATGGTGTTGGGAAAATTGGACAGCTACATGCAAAAGAGTCAAACTGCACTATTTTCTCACACCATGGACAGAAATAAATTCAAAGTAGATAAAGACTTAAGTGTAAAGTCTGAAACCATAAAAGTAAACTTAGACAGTATGCTTTTTGACATTAGTCTTAGCAACATTTTTTTGGATAAGTCTCCTCAGGCAAGGAAAACAAAAGTAAAAATAAACAAATGGGACTACATCAAACTAAAAAAGGTTTGCACAGTGAAGGAAACTGTCGCCAAAATGAAAAGGTTGCCTACTGAATGGGAGAAGATATTTGCAAATGATATATCCAATAAGAGGTTAATATCCAAAATATACAAAGACCTCACACATCTCAACATCAAAAAAAAATGAACATCTGATTAAAAAACGGGCAGAGGACCTGATTAGCATTTTTCCAAAGAAGACATATAGATGGCTCACAAGCATATGAAAAGGTGCTCAACATCACTAATCTTTAGGGAAATACAAATCAAAACCGCAATGAGATATCACCCTCTCATTAAGAGATAGCCCTTTTCTCTTAATACAGATCCTACTAGCCCTGGTTAGTCTGTAGCTCTGGTCTGAGGGACAGATATCACCTCATACCTGTCAGAATAGCTATTATCAAAAAGACAAATGTTGGCAAGGATGTGGAAAAAAGAGAACCCTTGCGTGCTGTTGGTGCGAATGTAAATTGGTGCAGCAATTGTGGAAAACAGTATGGGGTTTCCTTTAAAAAGTGAAAATAATAAAAAAAATAAAAAGTGAAAATAGAAATACCATATGATTCAGCAATTCCTCTCCTGGGTATTTATCTGAAGAAAATGAAAACATTAATTAGAAAAGATATATGCACCCTTATGTTCACTGCAGCATTATTTACGATAGCCAAGATATGGAAGCAACCAAAGTTGCTTAAGATAGATGAATGGATAAAAAAGATGTGGTATAT
The DNA here is from genome assembly GCF_949987515.2 of Delphinus delphis. Classification (NCBI taxonomy): domain Eukaryota; kingdom Metazoa; phylum Chordata; class Mammalia; order Artiodactyla; family Delphinidae; genus Delphinus; species Delphinus delphis. The sequence goes on along the minus strand of NC_082690.1, from coordinate 68,587,983 downwards.
ATATTCAGTAGAATATTACTCACCCATAAAAAAAGAATGAAGGACTTCCCTGGTGGCACAGTGGTTAAGAATCTGCCTGTCAATGCAGGGGACAGGGGTTCAATCCTAGGTTTGGGAAAATCCCACATGCCGTGGAGGAACTAAGCCCGTGCACCGCAAATACTGAGCCTGCGCTCTAGAGCCTGCGAGCCACAACTACTGAAGTCTGCGTGCCTAGAGCCCATGCTCCACAACAAGAGAAGCCACGACAATGAGAAGCCCACACACTGCAACGAAGAGTAGCCCCCACTCGCTGCGGCTACAGAAAGCCTGCACGCAGCAACGAAGACCAAACACAGCCAAAAATAAAAACAAATGAATTAATTAGTTTTTAAAAAAAGAATGAAATCTTGTCATTTGTGACAATATGTATGAATTTAAGGTATTATGCTAAGTGAAACAAATCAGAGAAAGACAAATACAGTATGATTTTACTTATATATAGAATCCTTAAAACAAAACAAATGAACAAACATAATAAAACAGAAACAGTCATAGATACAGAGAACAAACAGGTGATTGCCAGAGGGGAGATGGATGGGATAAAACAGAAACAGGTGAGGGAGATTAAGAGGTACAAGCTTCCAGTAGGGTTATAAATGAGTTATGAGTGTGAATACAATATGGGGATCGCAGTTCCCCATATTACATAATTATGTAATATCTTTTTATTTTGACAGACGGTAATTAGACTTATCGTGGTCATCATTTAGAACTATATAGAATATCAAATCACTATGTTGTGAACAGAAACTAATATAGTGTTGTAGGACAATTATACTTCAAGAACAAACAAACTCAAAGAAAAAGAGGTCAGATTTATGGTTTCCAAAGGTGGGGTGTGGGGGGGAGGGAGAATTGGATGAAGGCAATCAAAAGATACACACTTCCAGTTATAATATAAATAAGTACTAGGGATGTAATATACAACATGATAAATAAAATTAACACTGCTGTATGTTGTATATGAAAGTTGTTAAGAAAGCAACCCTAAGAGGTCTTATCACAAGGAAAAAATTTTTTCTATTTAATTTTGTATCTATATGAGTTGATGGATGTTCACTGAACTTACTGTGATAATCACTTCACGATGTATGTAAGTCAAATCATTATGCTGTATACCTTAAACTTATATAGTACTGTATGTCAATTATATCTTCATAAAATGGAAGAAAAAAAGAAAAGAGAAAATATTTTGGCCACTGTGTAGGAGACTAAGAGCAAAAGCAGAAAGACCACTTAGGAGATTATTACAACAATAAGATGTGGGTTGAGGCTGGCTAGGGCTAAGATGATACTGATGGAGGAGGTGAGAAATGACTACACTTGGTTATATTTTGGTTTTAGAGGTAGATTCAATGCAGGGCATGAGAGAAAGAGAAGAAAAGAATCAAGGATGACTTCTAGTCTGGGGTCTGACCAATCGAATGAATGATTGTGTCATTATTCCTCCAGAAGGAAGGAATTCCTTTCTTCTCCTCCAGAAGGAAGACTGGAGGAGAAGCAGATTCGGGGTGTGGAGGACATCAAGATTTCTGTTCTGAATATGCTACATTTAAGATTCCAGATAGACATCCACGTACAGAACTTGAGAAATCGGGGGAGAACAACTAGCGTCATTAGAGTCATGGGGTAGTCAGAAGAGGGAGGAGAAGGAAAGCCCTGAGTGGAGGGAGACATCAATGAACAAATGAGGTTTTGTCCTTAGATAAGAGCATGCCAATTCCATTCCTTATAAGACAGGGTCAACAGAGTAAGCAGATTCAGATGACGGAGGGTTGGTAGATTTGTGATGAGCACGTGCTCATCACAAATCTACCAACCCTCCAGCGTCTTGTCTGGATGTCTTGCCTGCTTGTCTCTAAAAGAAACGAGATTATCAGTCGAGGATAAGGAAAGGGAAGGGGATGTTGGAGATTCAGAGAGGAGAGTAATATGATAGTTTTAGAGAGTGTAGGATGACTTAACATAAATATACATGATATAATTGAATGTTGGCAAGTCCATGTCTAACATGTTCAAAACTTGAGGCTATATAAGTTAGTGAAAGCAATCTAGAGGTTAAAGACATAGAAAGTAATGAGAACAACCATAATTTTCTTTAACTCAATCTTATCCCTGGGAATTGGCCCAAGGCAGCCATGGAAAAGAAAATATTATTGTGTGGCCGTTGTTGACTGTAAATTTTATTAGTGTCATTAATAAAAGTTTAGGACTTCCCTGATGGCACAGTGGATAAGACTCCACACTCCCAAGGCAGGGGGCCTGGATTCAATCGCTGGTCAGGGAACTAGATCCCACATGCATGCCACAACTAAGAGTTCGCATGCCACATCTAAGGAGCCCGCCTGCCACAACTAAGACCTGGTGCAACCAAATAAATAAATAAATATTTTAAAAAGCAAAGAAAATAAAAGTTTTATGCTACACAACCAAAACAACCAATCATGTAGTAGCCACTGAGGAATCATACTTGAGGCTGTATAAGTTAGTGAAAGCAATCTAGAGGTTATAGAGAAAGAGTGTAGATTGTCACCCTTGTCTCATCTGCATTCTGTGCAATTTTAATTAGATGTTCATTTCTCTATTCACTGTAAGCCAACAACTAGGATCAGAGCCAGATGCTTTTCAAGCTCCAGATACTGTCTGTTCCTCATTCTGATAAATAATTTAAGACAGGCTTTCAAACAAGAAGGGCAACCATTTCAGGAGGCCTATAGTGATGAGGAAAATGCCAGTGTTTTGTATCTTGAGCGTATAGAACACCCCAACTTCCTTAGAAGACAATATAGTGCAGTTGTGAAGTCACAGACTGACACTGCTCTGCCTGGGTTTGCATCCCAGCTCTGCCAGTGATTCATAGAATCTTGGGCAAATTACCTACCCTCTCTGTACATCAGTATTCTCTTTGTTAGAATGGGGATAATAGTATATACCTCATAGAGTTGTGAAGATTAAATGAGGTCGTCTATACAAATTGTTTAGAATGACTCTAGCTATTTCAGTTATACTCATGGGATTTTAATTTATGGAGGTGACTGAGTGATGACATGGAGAGGCTAATGCCATTGAAAGAAGATTTTAATTACTTATGTTTCCAAGAGGAGGGGCCACACCACATGATGCAGGGCCACATTGGGAAGCACCAGGGTTGATCAGGAAGCAAAAAGGAGTGAGAGAAAGCCTGGCCAAAGACTTTATTGTTTTCTGTAAGAAAGGCAAGACAGGGTAGGGAAACTGCTTACAAATGGCTAGTTTGAATAATTCAAGTGGGCTCTGGGCTATAGGGGTAGTCACTAGTTGCCTGGTAACTGAACCTGAGAAATTTAGGGCAGGGGAAATATTTGCTTGGTGTAGAAGAGTTAGATAAAGGAGGGACTATGTATTTACTTGGGATTGGTTGATCTGTGTATGAAAAGTATGTCTTCAGGCAAGTTGTTTATTATCTCTGGGATTTAGCTAATCCTGGGAGAAGCAGTCTCTTCTCAGCCAGCTAGGGCCCCCAAGATGTCAAAACATCATAAAAATATTAAAAACATGATCAATACATTAGCCAATGGAAAGGGCTATATGAGTTTTGCTCTTCTTTTGCAGGAGATACTGAGACTTGTTAGCTGTCAAAGACAAGGAGAGTTCAGATAGGGCTAATTGTGAAGGTTTGAGTTGCTTTTGCTTTACAGGTGGCAGAGAACTTAAGGAAGCTTAGAAAAACTCCTGCCCAGAATTTTTCTGTTGGTTTGGAAAACTCTACTTCAGTTCTAGCTCCTGACACTATCCTGTTGACTTAGTGAACAATGTCTTGAGTTTAAGATTAAACCTCTCTGTGTCTGTCCACCTTTTGGTTTTCATGAAAACCAACCTAGAGATGTGCTTCACCATATTCTTGAATTGACCATGGTACTAAAGCTTTATGACATAAACCACCAACCTTTAAATGGGATAATACTAAGCTTGTACTACCAACCAGACTAACCAAATAAACAAAAGTATAGATGTGGGTGTGAACAAAATATGTTAGTAGCATACAGTATTCAGGAGACATGGTGGGAAGTTGTAGATATACAAACCTGAGGTAAAGGTTATATTGGTTCTTCTTGATACCATCTGAAAATGGCCTTCAACTTTTATCAACAGCTTAATGTATCTGGCCCAGCTCTTAGGACCTATTCGCCTTCTAGGCTGGTGCATGTCTTGTAGATTAAAGCTCTTGCAGATTAAAACTCTTAACTAGGTTGCCCTTGACCTCATAAACAAAAAGTTTCATAAGTAATTGTACAAGTGGTAAAAGTGGAATGGAGATGAATAGATTGGTTTGAGAATTCTTTCCAAAAATACCCACAGGACTTTATGGTAACTAATTATATATAGGGAATTAAGGGATGGGGGACTGAAATCTAATGACCTTGGGAAATGTTTGTTACCACTATGAAATGATGTTGAAAGGAAGTTGATTTGGAGAGTAAAGGGAGTCCACGTTCAGACATGCTCTATTTAAGGTTATGTGATATCCAATAGCTATGCCCTCTAGGCAAGAGGGAGCATTAGCCTGGATGAGAAGACATCAGAATAAGAATTGTTGTGAAACTGGCAAGCAACACTAGGGTAGCCTAGGGCATGTCCCTTGGGTGTAGTAGGAAGAGAGAAGAAAGTACTAAGGAAAGTGGAGACCAGGTATTCAGAAGTAGGAGACCCAGGGTAGTATAATACCTGGACAGAGTTCAAAGGACATAGTTCACAAAGTAGAGAGCAGGCCATTGTGTCTAATGCAGTATAGACATTACATGAGACAAAAGCAAACTGATCCTTAAATGTGGCAACACAAGAGTCCTTGGCAAGAAGACTATGAATGGTGAGATAAGGAAGGCACATTTCAACAAATAAAGAAACACTTTATCTGGGTCAGGTAGAAGTGACTAGTATAGATCACTTAAGAAGTTTCACAATGAAGAGTTGGGCTAAACCCCCGGTAGGTACTCAGTATATTTTTTATTCTGTAAAAGTGTTATGTTTGATTTGATTTGATTCACAGATACTCTCTTTTGGAAAAGAAATTCCACTAATGTGAGAGTTCAATTGGACTTCCAGATTAATGCCAAAGTAGTTTAGAAATATAATGAAGTTATTTTAGAGAATATTTTTATTGAACAATATTATTCAGCACTCTAAAATTAAGAAAAAAGAAGGAGAAGAAGAAGAAAGGAGAATCTGTCAGCCATCTTGCTAACATTTATCTTCTACAACAAGAATATCACATGGTGCATTTGAAAAGGACAAAAACAATGTTATGTTGTGTTACTCTTGTATGTATATTATTATGCTTCATGAGAATAAAGTAAAAAATATATACAGACTTTCACAAAGTTAGAAATTTCTGCTATGACTTTCAACTGCCACCCTCTGAATAGCACCTTCATAGAATTTCATAATGCAAATGAACAAAAATAATAAATATGGGTATGGTTGTCAATATTCATGTTGAAATGTGTTATAATCATTGTGAGGTATGTTACAAGTAATTTATTATTAAGAAAAGTTAAATAACAATTTATAATCACAGCTGACTTCTTTGTAGAAATTGACAAGCTTTTCTTAAAATTTATATGGCGATTAAAGGGACTCAGAATAGCCAAACAATCCAAAAGAGTCTTGGAGAAGAAGGACAAATTTGGAAGACTCAAGCTTCCCAATTTCAAAACTTACTATAGAGTTACACTAATCAAGACAGTGTGGTACTGGCATAAGGATAGAAATACAGATCAATGGAATAGAATTGAGATCCAGAAATAAACCTTCACATTTTATGATCAGTTGATTTTCAACAAAGGTGCCAAAACAATTCAATTGGAAAAGAAGAGTTTTTCAACAAATATTGCTGGGACAACTGGATATGCACATACAAAAGAGTGAATTTGGACCTATACCTCACATAATATACAAAAATTAACTAAAAATGAATAAAAATCTAAACATTAAAGGTATAAAACTCTTAGGAGAAAAATAGGTGTAAATTATGACCTTTGATTAGCAATTGTTTCTTAAATATGAAACCAAAAGCAGGAGCAGCCAAAGGAAAAATAAATTAATTACACTTCATCAAGATTTAAAATTTTTGTGCTTCAAAGTACGCCACTGATAAAGTGAAAAGGCAGTCTACATAATGGGAGAAGATTTTTGTAAATCATATCTTGGATAAGAGATTAGAATCCAGGGACTTCCCTGGCTGTCCAGTGGTTAAGACTCCTTGCTCCTAATGCATGAGTCATGGGCTTGATCCCTAGTCGGGGAACTAAGATTCTGAATGCCACATGGTGTGGCCAAAAAAAAAAAAAAGTAGAGAGAGAGAGAGACTAGAATCCAGAATATATAAAAACATGTTCAGCTCAACCACAGAGAGACAAATAACCCAACTAAAACAGGGGCAAAGGATCAGAGTAGACATTTCTCCATCAGAAGATTAAAAAAAATTTTTTTCATGCAACATTATTTCCCAATAATTCATTTCTTCAGAGAAATGTATTTTTTCTTTTTTTTTATACAGCAGGTTCTTCTAGTTATCTATTTTATACATACTAGTGTATATGTGTCAATCCCAATCTCCCAGTTCATCCCACCACCACCCGCCCCCCACTTTCCTGCCTTGGTCTCCATACGTTTGTTCTCTACATCTGTGTCTCTATTTCTGCCTTGCAAACCAGTTCATCTGTACCGTTTTTCTATATTCCACATATATGCGTTACTATACGATATTTGTTTTTCTCTTTCTGACTTATTTCACTCTGTATGACAGTCTCTAGGTCCATCCACATCTCTACAAATGACCCAATTTTGTTCCTTTTTATGGCTGAGTAATATTCCATTGTATATATGTACCACATCTTCTTTATCCATTCGTCTGTTGATGGGCATTTAGGTTGCTTCCATGACCTGACTATTGTAAATAGTGCTGCAGTGAACATTGGGGTGCATGTCTCTTTTTGAATTATGGTTTTCTCTGGGTATATGCCCAGTAGTGGGATTGCTGGCTCATATGGTAATTCTATTTTTAGTTTTTTAAGGAACTTCCATACTGTTCTCCATAGTGGCTGTATCAATTTACATTCCCACCAACAGTGCAAAAGTGTTCCTTTTTCTCCACACCCTCTCCAGCATTTATTCTTTGTAGATTTTCTGATGATGCTCATTCTAACTGGTGTGAGGTGATACCTCATTGTAGTTTGCATTTCTCTAATAATTAGTGATGTTGAGAATCTTTTCCTGTGCCTCTTGGCCGTCTGTGTGTCTTCTTTGAAGAAATGTCTATTTAGGTCTTCTGCCCGTTTTTGGATTGGGTTGTTTGTTTTTTTGATATTGAGCTGTATGAGCGGCTTGTATATTTTGGAGATTAATCCTTTGTCAGTTGCTTCATTTGCAAATATTTTCTCCCATTCTGAGGGTTGTTTTTTCATCTTGTTTATGGTTTCCTTTGCTATTCAAATGCTTTTAAGTTTCATTAGGCCCCATTTGTTTATTTTTGTTTTTATTTCCATTTCTCTAGGAGGTGGGTCAAAAAAGATCTTGCTGGGATTTATGTCAAAGAGTGTTCTTCCTATGTTTTCCTCTAGGAGTTTTATAGTGTCCAGTTTTATATTTAGGTCTTTAATCCATTTTGAGTTTATTTGTGTGTATGGTGTTAGAGAGTGTTCTAATTTAATTCTTTTACATGTGGCTGCCCAGTTTTCCCAGCACCACTTATTGAAGAGATTGTCTTTTCTCCATTGTATATCCTTGCCTCCTTTGTCATAGATTAGTTGACCATAGGTGTGCGTGTTTATCTCTGAGCTTTCTATCCTGTTCCATTGATCTGTATTTCTGTTTTTGTGCTAGTACCATATTGTCTTGATTATTGTAGCTTTTTGTGTGTGTGTGTGTGTGGTACGCGGGCCTCTCACTGTTGTGGCCTCTCCCGTTGTGGAGCACAGGCTCTGGACGCACAGGCTCAGCGGCCATGGCTCACGGGCCCAGCCACTCCACGGCATGTGGGATCTTCCCGGACCAGGGCATGAACCAGTGTCGCCTGCTTCAGCAGGTGGACTCTCAACCACTGTGCCACCAGGGAAGCCTGATTATTATAGCTTTGAAGTATAGTCTGAAGTCAGAGAGTCTGATTCCTCCAGCTCCGTTTTTCTCCCTCAAGATTGCTTTGGCTATTCAGAGTCTTTTATGTCTCTATACAAATTTTAAGATTTTTTGTTCTAGTTCTGTAAAAAATGCATTGGTAATTTGGCAGGGATTGCATTGAATCTGTAGATTGCTTTGGGTAGTATAGTCATTTTCACAATACTGATTCTTCCAATCCAAGAACATGGTATATCTCTCCATCTGTTTGTGTCATCTTTGATTTCTTTCATCAGTATCTTCTTGTTTTCTGAGTACAGGTCTTTTACCTCCTTAGGTAGGTTTATTCCTAGGTATTTTATTCTTTTTGTTGCAATGGTGAATGGGATTGTTTCCTTAGTTTCTCTTTCTGATCTTTCATTGTTAGTGTATAGGAATGCAAGAGATTTCTGTGCATTAATTTTGTATCCTGCAACTTTACCAAATTCATTGATTAGCTCTAGTAGTTTTCTGGTAGCATCTTTAGGTTTATCTATGTATAGTATCATGTCATCTGCAAACAGTGACAGTTTTACTTCTTTTCCAATTTTTATTCCTTTTATTTCTTTTTCTTCTGTGATTGCTGTGGCTAGGACTTCCAAAACTATGTTGAATAAGAGTGGACATCCTTGTATTGTTCCTAATCTTAGAGAAAATGCTTTCAGTTTTTCACCATTGAGAATGATGTTTACTGTGTGTTTGTCATATATGGCCTTTATTATGTTGAGGTAGGTTCCCTCAATGCCCACTTTCTTTAGAGTTTTTATCATAAATGGGTGTTGAATTTTGTTGAAAGCTTTTGGTGCAACTATTGAGATGATCATATGGTTTTTATTCTTCAATTTGTTAATATGGTGTATCACACTGATTGATTTGCATATATTGAAGAATCCTTGCATCCCTGGGATAAATCCCACTTGATCATGGTGTATGATCCTTTTAATATGTTGTTGGATTCTGTTTGCTAGTATTTTGTTGAGGATTTTTGCATCTATATTCATCAGTGATATTCGTCTGTAATTTTCTTTTTTTGTAGTATCTTTGTCTGGTTTTAGTATCAGGGTGATTGTGGCCTCGTAGAATGAGTTTGGGGGTGTTTCTTTCTCTGCAATTTTTTGGAAGAGTTTGAGAAGGATGGGTGTTAGCTCTTCTCTAAATGTTTGATAGAATTCACCTGTGAAGCCATCTGGTCCTGGACTTTTGTTTGTTGGAAGATTTTTAATCACGGTTTCAATTTCATTACTTGTGGTTGGTCTGTTCATATTTTCTATTTCTTTCTGGTTCAGTCTTGGAAGGTTATACCTTTCTATGAACTTGTCCATTTCTTCCAGGCTGTCCATTTTATTGGCATAGAGTTGCTTGTAGTAGTCTCTTAGGATGCTTTGTATTTCTGCGGTGTCCATTGTAACTTTTCCTTTTTCTTTTCTAATTTTATCAATTTGAGTCCTCTCCCTCTTTTGCTTGTGAGTCTGGCTAATGGTTTATCAATTTTGTTTATCTTCTCAAAGAACCAGCTTTTAGTGTTATTGATCTTTGCTATTATTTTCTTCATTTCTATTTCATTTATTTCTGCTCTCATCTTTATGATTTCTTTCCTCCTACTAACTTTGGGTTTTGTTTTTTCTTCTTTCTCTAGTTCCTTTAGGCATAAGTTTAGATTGTTTATTTGAGATTTTTCTTGTTTCTCGAGGTAGGATTTTATTGCTATAAACTTCCCTCTTAGAGCTGCTTCTGCTGCACCCCATAGGTTTTGGATTGTTGTGTTTTCGTTGTAATTTGTCACTAGGTAGTTTTTGATTTCCTCTTTGATTTCTTCAGTGATCTCTTGGTTATTTAGTAATGTATTGTTTAGCTTCTATGTTTGTGTTTTTTACTTTTTTTCCCTGTAATTTATTTCTAATCTCATAACGTTGTGGTCAGAAAAGATGCTTAATATGATTTCAATTTTCTTAAATTTACTGAGGCTTGATTTGTGACCCAGGGTGTGATCTATCCTGGAGAATTTTCCTTGTGCACTTGAGAAGAAAGTGTAATCTGCTGTTTTCAGATGGAATGTCCTATAAATATCAATTAAATCTATCTGGTCTATTGTGTCTTTTAAAGCTTGTGTTTTCTTATTAATTTTCTGTCTGGATGATCTGTCCATTGGTGTAAGCGTGGTGTTAAATTCCCCCACTATTTTTGTGTTACTGTCATTTTGCTCGTTTATAGCGGTTAGCATTTGCCTTATGTATTGAGGTGATCCTATGTGGAGTGCATATATATTTATAATTGTTATATCTACTTGGACTGATCCCTTGATCATTATGTAGTGCCCTTCCTTGTCTCTTGTAACGTTCTTTATTTTAAAGTCTATTTTATCTGATATGAGTATTGCTACTCCAGCTTTCTTTTGATTTCCATTGGCATGGAATAGCTTTTTCCATCCCCTCACTTTCAGTCTGTATGTGTCCCTAGGTCTGAAGTGGGTCTCTTGTAGATAGCATATATACAGGTCTTTTTTTGTACCTGTTCAGCAAGCCTGTGTCTTTTGGTTGGAGCATTTAATCCATTCACATTTAAGGTAATTATCAATATGTATGTTCCTATGACCATTTTCTTAATTGTTTGGGTTTGCTTTTGTAGGTCCCTTTCTTCTCCTGTGTTTCCCACTTAGAGAAGTTCCTTTAGCATTTATTGTAGAGCTGGTTTGGTGGTGCTGAATTCTCTTAGCTTTTGCTTGTCTGTAAAGCTTTTGATTTCTCTATGAACCTGAATAAGATCCTTGCTAGGTAGAGTAATCTTGGTTGTAGGTTCTTCCCTTTCATCACATTAAATATATCATGCCACTCCCTTCTGGCTTGTAGAGTTTCTGCTGAGAAATCAGCTGTTAACCTTATGGGAGTTCCCTTGTATGTTTTTTGTCATTTTTCCCTTGCTGCTTTCAATATTTTTTCTTTGTCTTTAATTTTTGTCAATTTGATTACTATGTGTCTCAGCCTGCTTATCCATGGATTTATCATGCCTGGGATTCTCTGCCCTTCCTGGACTTGGGTGGCTATTTCCTTTCCCATGTAAGGGGAGTTTTCAACTATAATCTCTTCAAATATCTTCTTGGGTCCTTTCTCTCTCTCTTCTCCTTCTGGACCCCTATAATGTGAATGTTGGTGTGTTTAATGTTGTCCCAGAGGTTTCTTAGGATCTTCTTTTCCTTTTGTTCTTTTTTCTTTATTCTGTTCTGTTGCAGTGATTTCCACCATTCTGTTTTCCAGGTCACTTATCCATTCTTCTGCCTCAGTTGCTATGCTATTGATTCCTTCTAGTGTATTTTTCATTTCAGTTATTGTATTGTTCATCTCTGTTTGTTCTTTAATTCTTCTAGATGTTTGTTCTTTATTTCTTCTAGGTCTTTGTTAAACATTTCTTGCATTTTCTTGATCTTTACCGCCATTCCTTTTCAGAGGTCCTGGATCATCTTCACTATCATTATTCTGAATTCTTTTTCTGGAAGAATTTTCTGAATTCTTTTTCTGCCTATCTCTACTTCATTTAGTTCTTTTTCTGGGGTTTTATCTTGTTCCTTCACCTGGTACATAGTCCTCTGCCTTTTCATTTTGTCTGTCTTTCTGTGAATGTGGTTTTCATTCTATAGGCTGCAGGATTGTAGTTCTTCATGCTTCTCTATTTTTTCTTTTTTATTTAGCTTGACCAATGAGTGAACAGAGGTGTCAGTTCTGGATGGAGGCTTTAAGGGTCAGCACCTTCCTCACCATGTTCTCCTTTCCCTATGCCACAACTACTGACAATGTTCCAGATAGAGGCTGCTCTGACACCTTGTGCCCCAGACTGAAGATTATATGGAATAGAACCAGGGTCAACCTGCTGGTGTTGGTGGGTCTCCTGCAGCGGTGGGGGGGGGCGGGGGGGGGCGGCTGTGGCTCACCATGGGGAACAGGGCACTTGCAGCAGCAGTTCTGGGAAGTACTCATTGGCATGAGCCTTCCCAGAGGCCACCATTAGCCCCACCAATAAAAAAAAAATTTTTTTAATTCTAGAATATGGAAAATAAAAAAGAATGTGTTACTAGATGAGGTAGCAAAAGAATCCACAGCCTAGAATAAGCTTCAAGGAGGCTGCTGTATAGCCAGGAGAGAGATATGTCTGGCAAACTCAGATAGGCTTTGGAGTCAATGTCATCAGATAAGACTGAGAGTAAGACTGAGACCTGCTACTAAGCACAAGGCATTCATCTGAGGTTTAAACACATGTTCAAAGGCAACAGGTCATGCAATGCCTACCCTCTTACCCAATAACCTAGGGTAGGGAGTTGGGGGGGAAGAAAGATTCTTCTCTAAAAGATTAGTCACCTTCCACTCACTTTCCTGATACAGGTTTATGTAGCATGTGCTTTTTGTGCCCCTAGTTTCATCCCCTCAGGCCAGCTTGGGTTTTAGTAGCAGCTGTGGTAGACAGTTTCCATGTTCGAAGTTCTCTTACCTCTAGCTCTCCCTATGCTTTGATGTTCAGCCTCAGTGTTTTTCCTGAAGCCAAGGAAGATCTGTCATCCCGCCACAGGGTAGTCCAGAAACACTCCTGGGAGCAAGCCTCAACAGAGGGTGGGAATCAGTTAAAAAAAAAAAAAAACCATAGCTTCCCATCCTTAAGAAGGACAATTCTGAGGCCCATTTTGTGTATTTCTTTAGAGGGTTCAGAGAGGGACTGAATCCCAGTTGCCCACTCAGTAACTCAATAACACATCTTTTTTAGCAGCAGTTTCTCTTTATCTCTCTCATTTTCTTTATTCCCTCATTCCTGCTTCCTGATATTACCTCCTACACCCAACCCCTTGTTTCAAGCTCTCCTTTGTGAGGAACTGAAACTAAAATAATTGTTTAAAAGTATACATATAGGACTTCCTTGGTGGTCCAGTGGGTAAGACTCCACGCTCCTAACGCAGGGGGCCCAGGTTCAATCCTGCATTGCCACAACTAAGAAGTCCACATGCCGCAACTAAAGATCACACATGCCGCAGCTAAGACCCGGCACAGCCAAAATAAATAAATAAATATATTTAAAAAAAAAAAAAAAAAAAGTATACATATAAAATTATATACAATATTTAATTTTATTTTATATACATACATACTCTTGCTAAGAAGGGGCAGGAGACAGCTTCAGGCACTCAGTTAGGGAGGAGATATGGGGATATATGTATATGTATAGCTGATTCACTTTGTTATAAAGCAGAAACACACACACCATTGTAAAGCAATTATACTCCAATAAAGATGTTTAAAAAAATTAAGTAAATAATATTGTTGAGTGTTTACATCCAATCTTGCTCCATTTAATTCTCAATAACTCAGCTGGTTGCACATTTGTCTTGGTTTAAGGGACATTGGTGTGTTTCCTGGTTAATCCAGAGGCTAATTGGTCTTTCTTAGCAGAAGAAAAAAGTCATAAAGAGGTAATGACCAAATGATGTGAGCATATTTGCATATTACCAAACTCTTAGAAGCTTGGTAAAATAATTAAAAGAAGCCTGGTGAAACAATCTAAGAAATTCTCTCACATATATTTAGTGTTTTGGCAAGATAAAATGGCTCCTATTTATTAGAATGCCTAAGGAAAGATATCATGAGTCTGGGCCATGCCCTCAGCTCACATAGTAAGTCAAGGGCAAGGAAAAGTTCAGCACATCCAGGATATGGATGACGCTAGGGGAGCCACTCCACTCAAGCGCCAGCAGAACCACAGGACCATACCTCATTAGACAGTCCCTCTTAACAGAGAGATAACTGGGATGTTGCTGAACCTTTTTGGAGTAAACTTCAGGAGCAAGACTTTTTTGAGGGGTGATGTTGTCTTCCTTTTTGGCCGTACTCTACTCCTAACAGGTAGAAGAAAGAGAATTAAACTTGTCATTAGGGTTTATTAATTTAGTATAGCAGAGGAGCCAGGGATGATTGGGAAAGGGCAGAGGATAAATGCGAGAATTGCCATATCAGGAGGTGGCAAGGTTGGTGCTAGTAGTTGTAAGTGTGACTGAGTCCGGAAAAGAACACAACTGTGTTCCTCTGCCAGCACAGCACTGGTGTGGGGGCAGTAGGCATGGAGAACTATACCCAGGTCTCCTGGCCTGATAGTGAAGATGTGAAGCTTCCAAGATGGGAATGAATCAGAGAAAATCAGATAAAGTCAAACTGAGGGTGCCGACAATTGATGTGACCCTGCAGTGATTGGTCATTATGGGGGAAGTAGACACAGAGTGTAGAGAGGCAGCATCCTTCCAAGTTTATCCTCTGAGACACAGCTGTGGGAGAAACTTGATGAGAGAAGGAATTCTCAAAGGCACAGCTTTCAAGAAGACCCTTTTTATTTTCTCGACCTCATCATGCTGAATGGTTTCATGGCCCACTGTTGATGTTGTAATGAACTATTTTATTTAATTTTTAAAATTTCATAAGTTATGTTTATTGTCCAAAAAGAAAATTTTAGATGAGAAAATGAATTTATAAACAGTTATAATAGCTCCTCGGATTTAGCCACTGTTGGTTATATGTGGCATCTAAAGTTTTTGGTACACAGATAGACATTTTTGTTGAGGAAAAAAAGATGGGCTCAGACAGCGTGTACTATTTTGTGACTTGCTATGCTGAACAACTGGTTAAAAAAACAAACAAATATTGGTTTACTGTGGTTATAGCAAAGACTCCATAGCTGTTTGAAATACATCAGAGACTTCCTTGGGCTGGGTTCCTCGGAAGACCCCAAAGAATTGAGTGGATCTGAAGTTTTGTAAGGTCAATTCTGAGACTGAAACAGGAGGAAGAAAGGCGTCTCCTCTCTCTTCCCCACAGTTTCCCCCACCTCTTAGATTTTAAGAGCTGAGTCATGAAGCTCAGCTCACAGCACTACTCCAGAATGACTATGCCTCCCTCAAAGTCTCAGGCCACGAGGTCAAGAAAATGACTAAGGACAGAGGAGCCATCAGAGAGGCCAGTTCAACTCTCTGGTTTCACTTATCAAAATCTTCCTGCCAGGGCTTCCCAGGTGGCGCAGTGGTTGAGAGTCTGCCTGCCGATGCAGGGGACACGGGTTCGTGCCCCGGTCTGGCAGGATCCCACATGCCGTGGAGCGGCTGGGCCTGTGAGCCATGGCTGCAGAGCCTGCGCGTCCGGAGCCTGTGCGTCTGGAGCCTGTGCTCCGTAACGGGAGAGGCCACAGCAGTGAGAGGCCCGAGTACCGCAAAAAAAAAAATCTTCCTGCCTTTTTGAACACTGCTTCCGTTAGCCTATTTTGTTGTTATGATGTACACAGTCTGATTCTCTTGTCTCTCTCTCTCTCCCCCAATTTAATTCTTTGCAACATCTTGGCTTTTGGTCTCTTGATCTTTTTATTTTCAGTGACCTCCACCGCTGTCACCTCAGCCACACACTCCCAATATTACACCTTGGACCTTGTCTTCACCTAAAATTAGTTTGCCTGTAAAATCACTAAATCAGACAACCCATTCTCAGCCTTCCAGCATCTCTCTTCCCACCCCTACCCCTTTGTCACGTCTCAGCAGGTGAACCTGCCTCTTATTTCACTGTGAAAGTAGAAGCTGATAAACTGGTACTCCTGCAGCCCTACCACAATATCCTCATACCCACCTGGAATGTGGACCCAACCCCATCTGTCCCTTTTGTTGTAATGTAACAAAATGTATCCTTCCTCTCACTTAAGGCTAATATTTGCATTTTTGCTTTTGATATCACTCCCCATCTCTTCTTAGTAAGCTTGGTCTATTATCCACCTTTCTCTTATAAGATTAATAGCTCCTTCTCCCCTAATATATAAAGAGCTCCTAGAAATTGATAAGAAAAAGACCAACAAGTCAAATGAAAAAATGGATAAAGACATAAACAATAAGACTCTTTGAGAGACAGAGTTCACTATAAAAAAATGCAAATTGCATTAAACATACAAAAACACGTTCAACCTCTTTCATAGTAAGATAAATGCCAAGTAAAAGTATAATAAAATACCAATGACCACTGTAAGGTCGGATCTTAACAAACGGCACCGCAAAACAGGAAAGCTTCAAGTGAGCTTTATTAGGGAGCGCTCCTGGGCGAGGTTCACTGGTCTGAGAGAAAGGGGGCCAGAGAAGTCGCACCCGGGCGAGGGTTGGGCAAGATTTTATAAGGGAAGAAGGGAAAGGGGTGTGGTGAATCTGGGAGGGCACAGGGTATTCCTTATTTGGTGGTCTTTTCGGGTATCCTGGGGGACCGTTAGTCCCGCCCCTCGAAAGGTGGGAAGGCTGGGCTGGGTTCAAAGTCCCCAGGTCAGTTTCCGGAACTGGGTGGTCCGGAGAATTTCGGTCCGATGCAACCTGTGAATCTGATTGTGTTCCTCTGCCTCGGGCCAGTTGGCCTTACAACCACTCATGAGATTACAAAAAAGTCAAAGATGTGATAGCATTTTCTGTAACAGACACTTTCACATAATGCCTGGGAGAACAAAATGATATGAACCCCATGGAAGGCAATATGACAATATCCATCAAAATTAAAAGTGCACCAATCTTTAATCCAGAAATCCCACTTCAGGAATTTTAACCTAAAAATATACCTATACATACAAACTTTCAACTGTATAAGGTTATCCAGTGCAGCATCGTTTATAGTAGCAAACGGTTGGAAACAACCTGTGTCCCTCTGTAGATACTAAGAAAGATATACAGGATCTATTGTTAAGTGAAAAAAATCAAAGCTGAGCTGCTTTTGTGGAAGAAAGAGGGGGAGGATTATTAATTTACATTAGCATATGCTCATATCTGCCTAAAGAAATAATAGAAAGATTCCAAAAAAACTAATAGATAGTGGTTACATATAAAAGTCAGAGTAGGGGATGTGGATTGTGGGGAACTAGAGTAAGACTACTCAATGCGTAATTTAAACCAAGTGAATTTATTACTTATTCAAAAATAATTAAATTGAATTTTTAAACATTTTGCCATCTGACCCACATAGCTGCTCCAAATGCTGACCTAATTCACTCCTCCCCTTTGCATTCAAAATTTTTTCAGAGTTGTTTCACTTACTGCGTCTATTTCCTTACCTCCTACTCATGAACACACTACAATCTGGCTTCTGTCCCCATTATTAGTTAAATTGCTGTTACCTGTTCTCTCCAGTGACCTCCATATTGCTACATCTGATGTGTATTATCTAGTTTTTCTCTTATGTAATCACTTAGGAACATTTGACAAACTACCTCTTTTCTGATGTACGTTCTTCCCTTGATTTCCATGTCTCCACACAATCCTAGTTTTCCTCCCATCTCTCTGGATGCCCTCATTTTTCTTCTTCTCTTCTCCCTTACATTTTTTTTCCTTTTCTGGTCAAGGGCAATGTCTACAGACAGACTTAACAGTCGCAATTCTAGCAGCCCAAACTCCTGGCTGTTGTGGAAGGGAAATCTGGAGGGAGCATCAAAGCATCCACTGCAGATATATGTACTATTAATATTTTCTCCTAGGGCTTCCCTGGTGGCGCAGTAGTTAAGAATCCTCCTGCCAATGCAGGGGACATGGGTTCGAGCCCTAGTCCGGGAAGATCCCACATGCTCCGGAGCAACTAAGCCCATGCGCCACAACTACTGAAGCCCACGTGCCTAGAATCCGTGCTCCACAACAAGAGAAGCCACCGCAAGGAGAAGCCTGCACACCACAACAAAGAGTAGCCCTGCTCACTGCAACTACAGAAAGCCACGCACAGCAACGAAGAACCAAAGCAGCCACAAATTAATTAAAAATAAATAAAAGAAATGCAGCAAAAATATTTTAAAAATAATTAAAGACTATAGGGTTCCTGGGACTTCCCTGGTGGCTCAGTGGTTCAGAATCCACCTGCCAATGCAGGGTACACGGGTCCAAGCCCTGGTCCGGGAAGATCCCACATGTCACGGAGCAACCAAGCCCCTGTGCCACAACTATTGAGCCTGTGCTCTAGAGCCCGCGAGCCACAACTACTGAGCCTGCGTGCCTAGAGCTCGTGCTGCGCAACAAGAGAAGCCACCACAATGAGAAGCCCGCGCACTGCAATGAGGAGTAGCCCCCGCTTGCCATAATTGAAGAACGCCCGTGTGCAGCAATGAAGATCCAATGCAGCCAAAAATTTAAAAAAAAAAAAAAAGACAATAGGGTTCCTTTTAAAATATATATACTTTTTTTCTCCTAGTATGTGATTTGCCTTTTCATTTTCTTTTCAGTGTCTCAATGAATGGCTAGTTTCAATTTTTACAAGGTCCAATAAATCATTTTTTTCTTTTATGTTAAGTGCTTTCTTTCTGTGAAGATTTTTTAAAAATTTTATTGTGGTAAAAAACACATAACATAAAATTTACCATCTTAACCATTTTAAAGTATACAGTTCAATAGTGCTAAGTAGTTCACATTGTTATAAAACAGATCTCCAGAAGTTTCTCATCATATAAATCTAAAACTGTATACCCATTAAACAACTCCCTCTTCTCTCTTCCTCCAGGCCCTGGTAACAACCCGTAGATTGAAAAAAATGCACCACCTAAAAGTGGAGAATTTTCTTTTATTTGGCGACAAAACTGAGGGCTTAAGCCCAGGATGCAGCCTCTCAGCTCAGAGAGACTGCTCCAAAGATGTAAGAGAGGAGCCAGGATGTATAGGAGTATTTACAACAAACACCGGGTAGTAGGAACTTCAAAAGATTACAGTTGATTAAAGAGAACCAGACATCTCAAGTTAATGAATTTAGTAGTGCTTTTCTATATATGAGAAGATGCAAAGCTCTGGGCTCATTGAGATTATTCCTTTGATAAGCACTTCAGCTATCTGGGGCCAGTATCCTGTGCTTTCTCATTCTGAGTCTCCTCGGGGTGCACCGTTGGGGGGTGCCTGCAGTGACTGATGGCAGCATCCTGTTTCTATCCTGAGTTCCCTCAGGGCTCACCATCAGGGCAGCTGCAGTGTGAAGGCTTGATGGCTACAACATCCTTTGTTTACTGATATGGCAGGCAACATTTTTTCATTGACAAACCATTCTGCTTTCTGTCTCTATGATTTTGACAACTCTATATACCTCATATAAGTGGAATCACACAGTATTTGTCTTTTTGTGACTGGCTTATCTCACTTAGCATTATGTCCTCAAGGTCCATCCATTTTATATCATGTGACGGGATTTACTCTCTTTTTAAAGTTGAATAATATCCCATTGTATGTCTATACCACGTTTTATTTATCTATTCATCTATCAGTGGACATTTGGATTGCTTCTACCTCTTCTGTGAATAGTGCTACAATGAACATGGGCATGCAAATATCTCTTTTAGACCCTGCTTTCAATCCTTATGGATATATGCCCAGAAGTGGGATTGTTGGATCATCTGGTAGTTCTATTTTTAATTTTTAGAGGAAACTCTATATTGTTTTCCATAGTGACTGAACCATTTACAGTGCCACCAAAAGTGTTCGAGGGTTCCAATTTCTCCATATTCCCTCCAACCCCCTTTTTTTTTTTTTTCACAGTAGTCATCCTAATGGGTATGAGGTATCTGGTGCTTTTAGTGACTTCTTTTAGAAATATTTACCTATCCCAAGTTTTCAAATATATCCTTCCACATTTAAAGTTTTGGCTTTTAACATTCAAGACAATGATTCATCCCAAATTAATCTTTGTGTGTGAAATGAGTCAAGGTTCATTTTTTTTGGTTGAATATCCAGCTGTCTGGCACTATTTGTTGAAAAAACTTTACAATACACACTGAACTTTCTTGGCACCTTGACAAGTGTCTTTTTCTTTTTATTTATTTTTTGGCTGCATTGGGTCTTCGTTGCTGTGTGTGGGCTTTCTCTAGTTGTGGCGAGCTGGGGCTACTCTTCGTTGCGCTGTGCGGGCTTCTCATTGCGGTGGCTTCTCTTGTTGCAGAGCATGGGCTCTAGGCGCATGGTCTTCAGTAGTTGCAGCACACGGGCTCAGTAGTTGTGGCACATGGGCTCAGTAGTTGTGGCTCATGGTCTCTAGAATGCAGGCTCAGTAGTTGTGGTGCACGGGCTTAGTTGCTCCGCAGCATGTGGGATCTTCCCGGACCAGGGATTGAACCCGTGTCCCCTGCATTGGCAGGTGGATTCTTAACCACTGCACCACCAGGGAAGTCCCGACAAGTGTCTTTTAACATTAGTGGGGTTTTTTTTGTTTTTTTGTTGTTGTTGTTTTTTGTTTTTTTGCAGTACGCGGGCCTCTCACTGTTGTGGCCTCTCCCGTTGCGGAGCACAGGCTCCGACGCGCAGGCTCAGCGGCCATGGCTCACGGGCCCAGCGGCTCCGCGGCATGTGGGATCTTCCTGGACCGGGGCACGAACCTGTGTCCACTGCATCAGCAGGCGGACTCTCAACCACTGCGCCACCAGGGAAGCCCTAACGTTAGTTTTAAGAAGCATCCCTACTTCAGAAATGTTAAGCTGTGGGGCAAAAACTGCATCTTAGAATTGAGAAAATAGGAACTTCTTTTGGAGTCTCACAGCACCTAGCAACTGTATGTGGGTCACACACAGGGAGTGGCATAAGGAGTTTTGGAATCAGACAAACCTGGATTCTGACTTAACTCTTCATGGCCTTGAACAATTTATCTAATTTCTTTTAACCTCAGTTTCCTTGTATATACAGTGAGGATCCAGTGTTGTGATGAGAAATTAAACTATGTAAAATGCCTGGTGAAGCTATTTGATAAATATTCCTTTCCCCTCATATTTTCATTTTTTCCAATAAATATTTATTATCTTCATTTGTCTCAGTGACTTGGGGTGTACGAAAAATTTCTCTACCTAATTTCTCTGTTTTTAAAAAAGACTTTCAAATTATTTCAACTCTCCTTACCTTTAGCAAGATATACCATCTAGTGTTAATCCTATTTTTCTCTGAAATATTCGACTTTTTCAACTTCTTGAGAGAGAGGTTTGCACATATTTATTTGGAAATTCCATCACGTTAAGGAGAAATTTAATAACAATGCTATTTGATCACCAGAAGTCAGAAATCTTTCAGCTTCAGTTAGATTAAAGCAGAGTCTCTCAACTTTAAGGGCCACATGACCCACCTGAGGATTTTGTTAAACTCTGATTCTGATTCAGAAGGTCTGGAGTGGAGCCTGATATTCTGCATTTCTAGTAGACTCCAGGGAGATGCTAATGCCTCTGGTGTAAGGATCACATATGCAGAAGCCAGGGATAAGAGGCTCGAATTCTCTGGGGGAAAAAAATTTTTTTTCACTCTGAGGTTCATGAATAATGTTGCCCTTGGCTGAGAATGCTTTGGTCGAAGGGAGAGAGGGGGTTGTTCATTGCATTTTTACTATGCATATACTGTGCAAGCATATGTATGGGGTGAAGGATACGCTGACTGAGCACAAATATTTTCTCTTTTAGGAACTCTGGATTTGGAGTCAGACGATATAGTTTCCTATCCCAGCTTCCCCACTTAGAATCCATTGTGATCTCTGGCAAGTTGCTGAGCTCTCCAATCCTCTCACAGGGTAGTAGTAAAGATGACATGAGATCATATAAATGCATTTATCCTGACTTCTCAATAACATTTACTAGGTATTACCTAAATATGCATTTCTGTGGCAATTCTTGCCAAACTGTTTCACTAAATAAAAACAAAGAGCACTGGGTAGAGTGTCCGGTCCTGGGTTTGAGTCCTTACTCTATGCCCTAAGTAGCTGCGTGATCATTGGACAATTGGGAGCCCAGCATCTCATACATAAAATAAGGAGATTGGGTGGGATATTGTCTTACAGTCCTAAGGGTCCTCGCTCTGTAATGATCCATGTGATTCTTGAGCGCCTCTTCTCTGTAAGGCAGAGGCAGGCAAACATTAAAAGAAGCTGTCTCTTGAGTCAGGATTATCTGAATTGACATAGCAAACCAAGAGTCAGGGGAAGAAAGAAAAAGAGAGAGAGAGAAAAAAAAAGGATCTTGAATGGTGCTGACCCATCTCCTTGGTTCTGTCAACTCATGCCAGCTTTCAAAAATGGAACAGCTCAGGGGAGGTGGCTTCCAGAGACACCTCATCTGTTTCAGTACTAATACGGGTTTTCAGCCCCTTAGTCACCACTCACCTTTAGGCCTTAGGACTAGGGGGAGAGGGGTGGTACATAAAGTATGCTCAGTGGGTCATTGACCCTGAGGTTTGTTCTGAATGCAGCCATCTCTCTTGCCAGGCATATGTGAGACTTCCATCAAAAATGGACTCACAAGTCCCAAACACAAAATTAGAAACTTTAAGGTAAAGAAACCCAAAATGATACTTGATAAAACTAAAGGGTAAGAAAATAAAGCTCTCAACCACATTTCAAGTTCAGTGTATTTTGCAGAATTCACAGAAGTATGTACAGAAGACATTAGGTACTAAGTAAACAAAGATCAAAGCCATATCAACAAACCATTATACTACTGTGACCAAATAATTATAGCTAATTTTTTTTAACTGTGAACAATGTCAATGGGTTAAAATCTTAACATAGATCGCCTCATTTGAATGTTAAAACAACCTTCTGAAGTAGGTGCTGTAATCTACAATGTCTAGTTGGGGCACTAGGCCTTAGAGAAATTAAGCCATTTACCCAAGATCATGGTTAGGGGGCAGCTGTTATTTGAAATGAGGCAATCTAATTCCTGATCCCACTTTCCTGATCATGATACTACACTGCTGTGCAGCTTTGTGGACCTGGCTGAGATTTACTCAGTATCAAGGTCTTCAGTCCAGCTTATGTGGGGTTAAATTCCTCAGAAAATATGAAGTAGAGTCCAAGCTACCTGAGCAGCTCACTGTGAGACAAGATTAAAAACATGGAAAAGAAGTATTATCTTTAATCTAGTAACGATAGCCTCATGACAGTGTGCATGACAAAGCTGGCTTAAACTTCAAAATACAGGAGTGTAGAGATTATTTTAGATGAAGAGACTGAGGTCTAAGAGACTAAGTAATTTATCCACATGAAAGACTAATAGAGTTTTGGGCTGCAAGTAATAGGAAACTTCACTCAAGTGGTCTTAAGCAGTGAGGAGATATATTAATCGGGTTTATTAAGTCTAGAGACAGGGTAGCCTTCAGAGTCAGCACGTCTGGGTTCCAGCTGTACCTTTCTGCAATTCTCTTGGTTCTTTCCTCCATCATGGATTGGCTTTCATCTCACAAAGAGGCAAAAGTGGTTCCAGGCACCCCATTTAAACATGACAATGTGCAAAGGAAGAGGGGACCATCTCTCTCTGAGTCTCTATTTTAGGAATGAGGAAATCTTTTTTAGAAGCCTATCCCAGTAAACTTCACATCTCATTGCCAGGATTGACCCACTCCTACACTGAACACTGGTAAAGGGAAAGGGATTGCCACTCTTGGACTTGAGGTGGATGGAGAGAAAGTAGCAAATAACCATCAAGATGACAGCAACATACCATGCTGCATCTCCAGACAATGTCTGTTTTGGCCCAGAAGACCTGCTGTGGTCCCTGACCAGACTCTCTTGTTTAGTATTCTCTGCCAGGAACATGTCTCATCACATCTCAGGACTCCTTGGACTAAGAGATGGAGATACCAGACCCACAAGACATTTTATCGAATATAATGGATGAGCTCAGCCTTAATTCAAGTATCCGGGAGACTTTTGAGGGGCCCATCGGTTAGGCCACAGCCACCAGGCGAGGGGACAGGGACAAAGTCCCTACGAAGAGGGCACTGGCAAGAGTGAGGCAGTGTAGCAAGAGCTAAAGTACACATAGAAAAGAACATCAACATTCAAGGGGCACAGGGTTCCTTTACTCTCTGAGAACATAAGAGCAACACAGGTACTCACTAATCCATACTAGAACTCCTAGACTGGGAAGACAAATGATACTAAACTTCATCAGATACATGGACTTCAGATTCTTTCGTAATGCTATAATCTTATAAAATTTGGGAACTAGGACAGGGCAGATCCTGGGTCAGACCTGATGCAAGAGCCCCAGTGGAAGAGCTGGGGGGACAAAGACAGAACCAACACTAGGGTCTCCCTCCTTAGATGTGGAAGTCAAATGACCTCCTTTTAGACTATGCAAGGCCCTGGAATTTTAGATAGTTCAAGGAGAATAGGAAGCTCTAAGAGGGAGATTTGGAATCTTCTATTGACCTAGCAGATCGGGGCACTAGTGATTTATTGAAAAAAAATGGACTGTGACAATAATTCTATCCTGATTTTTGGGGGTGGTTTATACTGGTTGTACATATAATGGAATAGTGTACAGCTGATTTAAAAACTTATGATACAGCTATACATTTATTTCACAGAAAGATGTCCACAACATATTGTGAGGGGAAAAAAGCAAGTTAGAAAATAGCACATGTACTATGATCCCATTTATGTAAAATGACTCACAAAGATAAGTATCAAGTATGTCTTATTTGCTTGAGTATAAAATAAAGTCATATTCTTTTACTGTTCAAATGATAATAACCTGAAGGCTATTCTTCTCAGCTTAGCAGAAAATACAATTTACCTTCTTGAGTCTCCTGCCCCAAGATTCCTCAGTGACATTCTTCAATGTCAATTTTGTTGATCTTTTCACAAAACCAACTTTTGGTTTTGCAATTTTTTTCCCTAATATTTTTCAATTTTTTATTTCATTGATCTCTGCTTTGGTCATTATTGTCTTCTTTCTAGCTTTGGGTTTAGCTTGTTTGAAGGTGCAACGTTAGGTTATTCCTCAGATGACAAGACTCTTACATGAATCTTCTGAATCAGTGCCCCTTGCCACTGCTAAGAAAGCTTGAGGATTCAAATGCGTCACTGCTTTCCAAAGTAGGCCTTGACTTCCCGACTTATAGCTCCTGATGGACAGGCTTTTCCATTGCTTCCATATACACCACTTGCTAGGATCACAAGCTTCCTCTCATATGAACTGAAACAGGGCAGAAGCTGATGTCTGCTGCCCCATTAACCCTAAATCTTCCTCACACTTAATTTCAGGGAAGAAGCCAGTCTACCACCTTCTGTCTTTTTGTTGGTCATGGGCATTTTTTGTCTCAGGGACCAGTTCTCTGCCACCCCAAATTGTTTAAGACCACTGCTTCAATTACTCCGAATATCAAAGAAGGATCTGGAACTTGCCCCTCTTAGAGGCACCAGTGATCCTTATACACATTTTTCCCTCTGTTGTAAATGTATATAAGGTAAATGTGTATGACTCTGCATATCACACACATACATGGAAATATAACTGGAAGGATTTTCACTAAAATGCTGACAATGGTCATGGACTAGTTTGGGTAGTGTCTGCTTTAAAAAAAAATTATATATTGCTGACTTTTTAGAATGGTAAGCATATATACTTTTTATAATCAGAAGAGTAATAAAGAGCTAGCACTTATCAATTACTTACTATGTGCAAAAGCTTTACATTTAATCCTTCACAAAACCTCTATGAGGTAGCTACAATTACTGTCCTCATTTTGCCAATGAAAAAACTGAAGCAGAGAGAAGTTAAGCAACTTGCCTGAGTCACACAGCTGGAAGTAACAGAGTCAGGATACAAACCTAGGCAGTTTGTTTTTACCTGCTATGTACTATACTGTATAAAGAATTTTTCTTGGAGTGGGAAGGAGTAAATTAGTGAGAACCCAAAGATGAATGTAAATTATGTGCTCAATATATTAATATTAAATTGTTTGTGAGTTACTAAAAGAAGAATGTTCTGGCTGGGCCAAGAGATATATTTCAGGATCTTGCCACATTTTCATCACTGATAGAAAGCTGAAAGTATTTAAATGCTCCTGCTGCATATTCTTATGCATGACCAAATGTTCTTTGCTTTTCACATTTGGTTTGCTCAGCAATACTTATTGTTTCCAGAAATTATGCTTTTATATTATTGTGAATCTGGACACTTTTTCTAACATTTTACTAAAGGCCTGGGGCAAAAATGATCGCTAATCAGATACTGCAAATGGTAGATCTCCAAGAACATTCTGCAACTTAAAGCAAGTTGCAGTTTTATTGAGATGCCCCAGCCAGACAGGCAGTTTTTAGACATTGTTTTGCAAGTTAAGACAACATGTATGATTATATAGTCAATCATGTTTTAAAGGAAATGTAGGTGAGCAGGAAGGTGAGGTGGAAAAGGTTGGGTTATTGCACGTGGGTGGAAAGAACAAGTAAAGGGACTAAGGTGACTTCTAGTTTCTTGACTTGAGTGATCAGGGATGTACCGATGCCATTGACCAGGATAGAAAACAGAAGAATGGCAGATTGTGGGGAAAATAACTGGATTTTAAGCATTAAGTTGTGAGACATGTGAGGGATGTCTAGGTGGGGGTGGCTGGTAGAGTGTTGGAGATGCAGGTCTGGGATTTGTGATGTTTCGGCTGGGAGTGCCAGTATGCGAGTAGTTAGCAGATATACTTCAGGTTGTCAGACTCTGAATAAGTTACTCAGCTTCTCTGGGTCTTAGGATCCTCACATACAAGTAAGGATGATTTAGTTGTTCCTTCACAGAGACATTAAGAGGATTGAATCAACTACTGTATGTAGAATGCCTGGTATAGGGGCCAGCACGGTGCAATGACTGAATGAGTGACACTGAGAGGTGGATCATTGACTGATGGTGACAGGTCTAGGTGGCCAGGGGACTTACAGTATCATCAGGCAGAGTGAGCACCTCTGAACTGGAGCAAGTTGACTTCTGTACCATTATGTTAATAAAACTTGGACTAGATTGTATATATCCAATGTATTAATAAACTCCTCTGAAAGTAGACTAAGACCTAACAGAGAATTAGTGACAGAGAGGAAGTGACATAAGTATAGTGGGCTTTAAAGGAATATATTCTTGAGAAATTATTGCACAACAGAAGAGGCTATGATAATATAATAATTTAGCTCTATTGTAGAAGTTATTTTTGTAAAAATTTTAAGTTACTTTCATTAATATTTTTCCACCACAATAGGCATTGCTAGCCTATAAAACACAGTATGTTAGAGTACAATGAGCTTTAGGTTTGGAGTCAGAAGGCCTGGGATTGAGTTCTGGATTCATCGTTTACTGGCCCCAAATCCTGTGCTCTACATGTATTTAATGGCAGTTAAATACCATCCACCTGGTAGTTCAAACTTGGAGTTCCATCTTCTGATTCTCCCTTTCCCTTAACCCTCCAAATCCAACTGATTGCCCAGTTCTGACATGTCTGACTCCTAGAATCTCTTTAGTCTGCCTGTTTTTTCTCATTCTCATTGAGTCAGCCTTGGTTGGCACTGTCATCATCCCATGCCTGACTACTCCAACAGCCTCCAACTAATCCACTTCCTCCAGTGAAGCAGCCACACTGGCCCCAGAGTTACCTTCTTAAGACATTACTATGCTGATTTTGTAAGCAGTGGAAATACACAGATATTTTAAAAATCCAAGCTCTTTAGAATGGCATAGAGGCCCTTTACAATCTGGTTGCTACTGAGTTTCCCAGGCTCAACCCCATGACGTCTCATTACGTATGTAACTGATGCTCTCACTAGTCAATGGAATTTTCACCATTCTCTCACTGCCTTGGTCTTCTGTGCTCCCTTGCACGTGATTTTTTTCTGCCTGGAAACCTCTCCTCCCTCTACTTCACATAGCAAATTTACTCACACTCTGTGAGATTCAACTCATTACTCTTAGGAAATACTTCCCAACTCTCCCCATCACAGTGGAGGACTTCTTCCTCTGTGTTATAATTACTTTACATATTTACAGCCAACAGTGAGGTTCTTGAACTTATTTCCCTTTATATTCCTGGAACCTGGTCAAGGGTGTGGTACGTAATAGAAAGTATGCAATTTTAGAGTGCTTTCTAAAAAAGTACTCCTGGACAAATCTCTGCTTTTCTGAGCCTCAGTTTCCTCATCTGTAAAGTTAGAATAATAATACCTACCTTGTAAATCAAACCCAATAATTTGCATAAGAGCACTTTTTAAGCCATACATTTTTGTAACATTTAACTTTTGATGTCTCCGAGTATCCGTTCTCTATGCATCAATCTAACACTTAGGTAATAGACTCTTAATAATGTCTGTTGAATTACGTCCAATTCAAAGGCATTCTGTGTGAGCCAGGCTAGTCACAGTGACAACACAAAGGATCAGGAACATCTGAATGAACAAAAATGTCAAACTAGCCCTTTTATTTGTGTTACCCTGGGGTGTTTCTCCTCTCTTCCTGCTTGATGGCAGCATCGCCCAAGTGCAATATCAAGAAACTACACCAGGGGGCTCCCCTGGATTTTCCAAATGAAGTCTGTAAAAACATCCTTCACCACCCTGAATAGTTCTGAGTTCTCAAGTATTAAGTATTTGCTTTCTTTCAGAACAAGGCAATAGAGAAACACAAGACAAGTCGCAAGCCTGGAAACAATACCTTTTATTTATATCAAACCACTGTCTGAGACTTTCTTAGTTTTTCTAAGTCTTTTAAAGAGCTGACAGGGAGATTTATTAGTCCCCATTACTGAAGGGATTTAGGAACTGTAAGTCATTCAACTGAGGACTACAATGAATCATTTATTATCAACAGGCTTGATCCCAAGTTGAGCTAAATAGAAGACAAACCTGATAATAGAAATATTTAATTACTGTGTTCGCAAAACCAAATAAATGAAAATACATTTGTTGCTTTTCTTCTAAAACAAGCTACAAGTTGTAATGCAAATAGACCTAAATAAGAAGTCAAGGACTGGTTCTAATGCTGGATGTACTTCCAACTTCCGCTACTTGTGTGATCACTCTCCTTTAGATTTCAACTTTTTCGTCCTTAAGTGAGGTTTTGGGGTGATGCTGTTTTTAAAAAATCAGCTTTAATGACATATTGTTTGCATATGCAATGCACCATTTTTAAGTGTAATTTGAAGAGTTCTGAAAATGTATATAGTCTTGTAACTACCACCATTATCATGATATAGAACATTTCATTTTCATCACCACAAAATCCTGACCCTTGGCAAACAATCTCCTTCCCTTATCCCTGGCCCATGGAAAACACAGATCTGATTTTTATCACTACAATTTTGCCTTTTCAAAAATTTCATGTCTGGTTTCTTTTATTTGGCACAATGTTTTTGAAATTCATCAGTGTTGTGCATATCAGTAACTTGTTTATTTATTGCTGAATTGTATGCCATTGTATATGAATGTATCAAAGTTTTCATCTATTTGTCAACTGATGAACATTTTGGGTTGTTCCCAGGTGTTTTGGGTTTTTAAAAATTTTTATTACTAAGTCTACTGTGAAGACTCATATACAAGTCTTTGAGTGAACATATTTTTTCATTTCTCTTGGGTAAACACCCAATAAGTGGTATTGCTGGGTTAGATAGTAAGTGTACATTTAGGTTTATAAGGAACTACAGACTGTTTTCTAAAGTGACTCTACCATTTCTCATTCCCACTGGCAATTGTAGACAATCTAGTCGTTCCACATACTTTTTAACACTTGGTATTGTCAGTCTTTTTCATTTTAGCCATTCTTTTGCAGGAGGGGGCCCCCTTCCAGGGCCTGAGAGTGGGCTCTTGTCTAACACTCGGAAATGAATTGTCTAAGGAGACACACACGCTGACAAAGCAAAAGGCTTTATTGGGAAGGGGCACCCGGGGGGAGAGCAGTAGGGTAAGGGAACGCAGGAGAACTGCTCTGCCACGTGGCTCACAGTCTCAGGTTTTATGGTAATTATGGGGTTAGTTTCTGGGTTGTCTATGGCCAATCATCTTGCTTGGCCCATGTTTGGTGACTCAGGGTCCTTCCTGTTGGTGCACGCATCTCTCAGCCAAGATGGATTCTAGTGTGAGGGCTTCTGGGAGGTTGGCAGGACACATCATCTCCTCCCTCCTCCTTTTGGCCCCTTCCAAATTCTCCCAATTAGTTTTAGGTAGCACTGCATTCTTTATCAGGACCTCCTGTTGTGAGACAACTTGGCCAAGCAGTTATCATTGTGCCTGGCCAAGGGGGGTGGTTTCAGTCAACAGTTCCCTAACAGTTCTAGTGGGTATGTAACTGTCTCTAATGGTTACTTTAATTAGCATTTCTCTAATCAATAATGATGTTGAGCATCTTTCTTGTATTTATTTGTCCTTCATATGTCTTTTTTGGTCAAAGAAGGTATCTTTAAATCTTTTACCCATTTTTAAAATTGAGTTGTTTGTCTTTTTCTTACGGAGTGCCTTGTATATTCTGAATAAATGTCATTATCAGATTTTTTCAAATATTTTAACCCAGCCTGTGGCTTGCCTTTATAGTTTCATAATAGTTTCATTTGAAGAGAAAACCACTGGTACATATGTCAACACTCAAATTCTTTAGATCTCAATTTCATCACACTTAAAATGAGGTCTTTGGGTAAATGTTCTTTTCTTTTTATAATGGTTTGATTGAGGAATATTTCATATACCATAAAATTTATCCTTTTAAAGTATGCAATTCAGTGGTTCTTAGTATAGCCACAGAGTTGTGCAACTATTGAAACTGAGCAGGACCCTGTGGGGCCCTCCTGGGCACAAAAGCCTTTCACAACCCAGTTTCTTATTTGCAAGATAAAGGCTTCAGCCTCCTAGAACTCCCTGAGTTCCAAAGAGCAGATTCAAACAGTTGCTAATCAGAGAAGTAAAGTAATGCAGAAACAAATGAGGAACAATCAGGAAACTATAGTGCAGCTATTAAAGCAGGATCCTGGTTCCTCCTGAAGGAATATACATAACAATGTCTTTAACTCAAGAACTAAGGCCCCCATTCAGGGGGAGGATGATAACTTCAGGCTGAGCACAAGATTCCTGGAACACCGCCCTGTTACCTCAACCAATCAGAAGACAGTCACACACCCTGTAGCCTTCACCCCAAATTTTGCCTATAAAAACTTGTCCCCAAAAACCATCGGGGAGTTTGGGTTTCTTGAGCATGAGCCACCCATTCTCCCTGCTTGGTCCTGTAATAAACCTTCCTCTGCTTCAAACTCCAAAGTTTTGGTTTGTTTGGCCTCACTATGCGTCAGGCACAAGAACTTGCATTTGGGCTTCCCTGGTGGCACAGTGGTTGAGAGTCTGCCTGCCGATGCAGGGGACATGCAGGTTCGTGCCCCAGTCCGGGAAGATTCCACATGCCGCGGAGCGGCTGGGCCCGTGGGCCATGGCCGCTGAGCCTGCGCGTCCGGAGCCTGTGCTCCGCAACGGGAGAGGCCACAACAGTGAGAGGCCCGCGTACTGCAAAAAAAAAAAAAAAAAAAAGAACTTGCATTTGATAACACTATCATCACTATGTAATTTCAGAACATTTTCATAACCCCCAAAAGAAACTCTATGCTTATTAGCAGTCATTCCTCCCTTTCCCAGCACCTGGCAACCATTAATCTAAGTTCTGTCTCAATGAATTGACCAATTCTGGACATTTCATATAAAAGGAGTCATACAATATTTGGTATGTTGTGTCTAGCTTCTTTCATTAGCATAATGTTTTCAAGGTTCATCCATGTTGTAGTATATACTAGTACTTCATTAATTTTTATTGCTGACTAATATTCTGTTCTATAAATATACCATATGTTGTTTATCCATCCATCAGTTGATGGATATTTGGATCATTTCAACTTTTTACTTTTTATGAATAACAATTTTTATGAACATTTGTGTGCACATATTTTCAGTTCTCTTAGGTACATACTTAGGAGTGGAATTTCTGGGTCATATAACTCTATATTTAACATTTTGAGGAAATACCATATTGTGTTCCAAAGTGGCAGCACCATTTTACACTTCCACCAACAAGGTATGAGAGTCCAGTTTCTCCACGTTCTCACTAAAACTTTTTTTCACCACATATTTCTTTCCTTAAATAAATTTCTGCATTATTTATTGAAGTCTTTTTTTCCCCTGCTAATTCTTAGTAATGTTTGTATTTTTTTTTAATACCCATCCCATGGGTATGCAGTGGTATCTCAATTGTGGGGGTTTTTTTGTTTGTTTTTTGTTTTGTTTTTTTTATTTGGCTGCACTGGGTCTTCACTTGTGGCATGTGGGATCTAGTTCCCTGACCGGGGATCAAACCCCGGCCTCCTGCATTAGGAGCATGGAATCTTAGCCACTGGACCACCAGGGAAGTCCCTCAGGTGTGGTTTTGATTTGCATTTCCCTAATGACTAATGATGTTGAGCATATTTTCATGTGCTTGTTGACCATTTGTATATCTTCCTTGAAGAAGTGTCTATTAAAATCCTTTGCCCATTTAAAAATTGGATTGTTTGTCTTTCTGTTGTTGAGTTGTAAGAGTTCTTTATATACTCTGAATATAACTCCTTTATTTAATATGTAATTTGTAAATATTTTCCCCTATTCTCTAGGTTGTCTTTTCACTTTCTTGACAGTGTCCTTTGGCACAAAAGTTTTTAGTTTTGATGAAGTTCAATTTATCTTTTTTCTTTTGGTTGCTTGTGCTTTTGGTGTCATATTTAAGAACCCATTGCCTAATAAAAAGTCACAAAGATTTACTCCCATGTTGTCTTCTAAGAACTTTGTGATTTTAGTTACATTTAGGTCTTTGATCCATTTGAGTTGGATTTTGTTTGTGGTGTGAGTAGGAATCCAGCTTCGTTCTTTTGTATGTGGATACTCAGTTGTCCCAATATCATTTGTTAAAAATACTATTATTTCTCCATTGAATGATCTTGGCATCCTTGTCAAAAATCAAGTGACATAAACAATGTGGTACTGGCATATAGACAGACATATATATAGACCAAAGGAATAAAATAGAAAGCCCAGAAATAAATTCTTTTCTTATGTGGTCAAATGATTTTTGACAAGGATGTCAAGACAACTCAATGGTAAAAGGTCAGCCTTTTTAGCAAATGGTGCCGGCAAAACTGGATATCCACATGTAAAAGAATAAATGGACTTTTATCTAACATAACATACCAAAGTTAACTCAAAATGGATCAAAAACTTAAATGTAAGGCCTAAAAGTATAAAACTCTTACAAGAAAACATAGGACAAAAGCTGCACAATATTGGATTTGGCAAAGATTTCCTAGATGTGACACCAAAGGCACAGGCAACAAAATAAAAAATAGACAAATTACACTTCATTAAAATTTTTAAATTTTGTGCATCAAAAGACACTATCAATAAAAGGGCAATCCAAAGGATAAAGGAAAATATTTGCAGATCATATATGATAAGGGATTAATATTCAGAATATATAGAAAACTCTTAAAACTCAACAAAAACAAACAAACTGATTAAAAATTGGGCAAAGGACTTGAACAGACATTTCTCCAAAGAAGATATATAAATGGCCAATAAGGGGGAATTCCCTGGTGGTCCAGTGGTTAGGACTCCATGCTTCCACTGCAGGGGGCATGGGTTCGATCCTTGGTTGGGGAACTAAAATCCCACACAGCTGCATGACACGGCCAAAACAAAAAACAAAAATTTAAAAAGTTGTCAGGACTTCCCTGGTGGTCCAGTGGTTAAGAATCCACCTTCCAATGCAGGGGATGTGGGTTCAATCCCTGCTAAGGGAACTAAGATCCCACATGCTGCAGGGCAACTAAGCCCATGTGCTGCAACTACTGAGCCTGTGCGCCACAACTAGAGAGAAACCTGTGCTGCAACGAAGATCCCATGTGCCACAACAAAGACCCCACACACCCCAAAATTAAAATTTTTGAAAATTAAAAAGTTGTCTATAAATGGCCAATAACCACATGAAAAGATGCTCAACATCACTAATCATTAGGGAAATGCAAATCAAAACTATAATGAGATACCTCCCCACGTCCATTAGGATGGGTACTAGCAAAAAAAAAGAAGAGACAAAAAAAACACACATGTTAGTGGGGATGTGGAGAAACTGGTACCCTTGTACATTGCTGGTGGGAAAGTAAAATGGTACAGCCACTATGGCAGAGTTCCTTAAAATATTAAAAATACAATTACCATATGATCTAGTATTCCACTTCTGGGTATATGCCCAAAAGAATTGGAATCAGGGACTCAAATAGACATTTGTACACCCATGTTCATAGCAGTATTATTCACAATAGTTCAAACATGGAAGCACCCTAAGTGCCCATCGATGGATGATTGAATGGTACAGTGTAGTATAAACATACAATGGAATATTATTTAGCCTTAAAAAGGAAGGAAATTCTGGCATATGCTACAATATGGATAAACCTTGAGGACATTATGGTGATTGAAATGAGCCAGTCACAAAAAGACAAATACTGCACGTTTCTGCTTATATGAAGTAGATATTTAGAGTAGTCAAAATCTAGAGAGAGAAAGTAGAATTGTGGTTGCCAGGGGCTGGGAGGAGGGGTTATCGTTTAATTGGTATAGGGTTTCAGTTTTATAAGATTGAAAGTTATGAAGATGAATGGTGGTGATGGTGGCACAACATTATGAATGTACTTAATACCACGGAACTGTACACTTAAAAATGACTAAGATGGAAAATTTTAAGTTATGACATTCTACCTCAATAAAAAAATTTTTTTTAATTAACTGATAATAAACGTAATGGTTTATTTCTGGACTTTCAATTCTATTCCATTGATCTTTATGTCTAGTCTTATACCAGTACTGCACTGCCTTGATTACTGTAGCTTTTCAATACGTTTTGAAATCATGAAATGTAAGTCCTCCAACTTTGTTCTTCTTCAGAGTTGCTTTGAATAAGAAAGCAACTTTGTTTCTTTCAACTATGTGTTCTATGAGGTAAATATTTAAAGAACGTTTATAATATACCCAAAACTTACATAATTATCTAATATAATCCTCATAAAAATCCTGTAAGGTAATATTATGATTTTATTAATTAAACAATCATATTTTTACCATCTATTATGTGTCAGGCATTGTGGATGCAAGATACTGGGGCTGCAAGATATGCAACATGATCCCCGTTCTCACACATGAGGGAACTGAGGCTCAGAAAGTTTAGGTAACTCTCTTGAATTAGAATGGAGTTCTCGTGACTCCAAGTCCCATAATATTTTCACTGCAGAAAGGCTGATAGTTTGATTCCTTTTGCAGTTCTCAAACATCTTCTATACTTCCTCTCTGGTCTGAGCTAGGTAAGTGGCCACGTGAGTGGCATGAGGACCAGGATAAATACTGGATCTTACAGCCTTCTCATTTAGGTGGGAGATCATTCAATTGTTTGTTCATTTAAAGAATATTTATTCAGGGACTACTGTGTGCCAAGGATTAGTGATATAATCAAGAATAGACAATGTCACTGCCTTCGTGAAGTTTACTTTCTTGCACAGGAGACATATAACAAGAAATTTCACAAATAACAAAATAATTACAGCAAATAATTGCATATTGCTGTAATGAAAAGGAAAGTCTGCCATAATTGAGAATATCAGGGATAACTACTAAGCAAAGAGCACAGTGATACTAGAGAGGTAAGCAGGCAATGATTACAAGATGTTGTAGGTTATTCAAAAACTGATTTATCCAAAATACGATTAGAAGCAATTAAAGGATTTTAAACCAAAGAATGTTGTGATCTGATTTATCTTTTTAAAAGCTCACTCCTGCAATATGTATAGAATGGATTGGGTATATAGAGTAAACAAGGTTAGAATCTTGAAGTCCAGCTAAGAGGCTATTGAAGCTGTCAAAATGAAAGAAAGATGTGTTAGACAAGGATAGTACTAGTAGAGATACATGGAAAAAAGTAAAAATATTCTAGATGTATTTTGGAAACGAAAGTAACAGGTTGACCCTCAAGTTTCTGGCTTTCCGAACTCACTGGATGGTGGCATCATATGCTGAAATGGGGAAGAATAGAAGAGAACTAGAGAATATATAGGTTTTAAAAAATCATCCAGAATTCCATTTTAGACATGTTGTATTTGAAATGCCTATGAGACATTCAAAAGGCATGTAGGATAAGGGTCAGAGTCTTCCAGCAAGAAAAGCAGCTGAGGAAGAGAGCTTACGGTGAAGGGAAGTCTGACTTCCGGGGTGCTGGAGCAGGTGTCAGATGAAGGAGACCATTATCATGAGAACAGAGAAAAAAGAACCAAGAACTAAGAGTGCTACTGCAGCTCATCTTAGCAAATATTTATTGAAGGCCCATAAGAATCACCCTGAGGTTACTCTCAGATAATAGGAAGAGGCATGAACTTGAAAAGAAAAGACATGGTTTAAAGTCTGGTGACTTTGGCAAAGTTTAAACTTCTTTGATTTTTGTCAGATGATTGTGAAGATTAAATAGAAAAATTCATGTGAAAGCATCTGGCTGTATAAATGGAGGTTTATATTGTACCTTGTGGGAGCAGGCATTGGTATGAGCAATCAATATGAAAAATACTCTATACCTATAACATTGTTTTCTGAAAAAAATCCAACAACTTTGATGATGACTTAGGATCAAAATAAATGTATTTCACCCTGTACAGGCCAGCTCTTGCATCACCCAGGTGAAACAGATCAGGACAAAATGACACCAAGGAGACTGACGTGTATGTTGCGTTCCCATGTGGGTAAAGAACACACCTCAGAATCAATGGGTCTCAGCAGATCTTACCTTGATTGCATGTGACCATGACTAACAGCAACAGCTTGGTTACACTGGCTGCAGTCTCTTTGCCACTGCATCCCAAACATATCAGAGTGTTGTCTGTACATCTTGTACGCTCTTTTAGAGCCCACCTGTCAGCATTAGCCCACGACGTTGGTAAACATGCCAGTGATGATCTGCCTTCCCTCCCATATAATCTCATAGACTTGCTGCTTCAACAGAATAGGCACTTTTTTCACTCCTTTGCTCTAACCATGCAGAACAACTAATTTTTCTCAAATACCATATACTTTCACATTACCAAACTTTTGTTCTTACAAAGGTTCCTTAGGCCTAGAATGTCTTCACTACTCACCTTCCTGCTGATTTACTATTTATACTTACAGGCTCAGATAAATGTAAATTACCATTTCTCCTCAAAATACTCAATGGAATTCATTGCATCCTCATCTATATTTCCAGTTCATGCTGTTTATAGTTCAATATACTTATTCAGCAAACATTTATAGAATGCCTCCTGAATATCAGGACCTTTTAAGATGCAAATGACAGAAACCCAATCCAAGTAGCTTAAACAAACTAGCTCACCATTTTTCCATCCTCACCTATATTTCCATTTTACTCTATTTATAATTCAACATACTTAGTCAACAAACATTTCTAGAATGCTGCTAAATGTCAGGACTTTTTTAGATGCAAATGATAGAAACTCAAATCCAAATAGCTTAAACAAACCAGCTCACCTAATGGAAAAGTACAATGAAAAACATGGTGAGATCCAGCCATGCAAATGATGTTATTTGTATTCATCTTTCTTTTGTACCGCTTGATTAGGTTGGGTTCCCTAGAAATAGAGTCGGAGGTAGGATTCTCATGAAAGTGATTTATTGAAGGGATGCTTTCAGGAAAAGATGTGGGAGGAAAGAAAGCTAACTAAGAATGCGGGCTCCACTGGAGAAAAAGCTCCACTAGTTTCAGCTTTTTCCCATGGGGAGATTTGAAGCATAAATCACACCATAGAGTTTATCCCACCTGGAGTTAAGGGGGGTTTGCCTTTTGCACTCCCTTGCCAATCAGTCAAGAATTGTTAGATGTGAAGGTTTGTGCTAATCTCCCCTGTGAACAGGACATGGGTGAGGCAGCAACAGCAACCATGTGGGAGGCACGGTGGCTGCCAAGATTCATCTGCAGCTTGGCCACCCTCCAAGGAAAGATCTTCTCCTTAAGTCTCTGAAAAGTTCAGGGTGAACTCTGATGTGTGCAATTCTTTTGCAATACAGATGGGATCAGAGTCAAGTAAACCACATGCAGTAGATGCTTCACAGGAAAGAGGGTTCTTTTATTAAAGAAGACGGAAGAAGGCTGGGTAGGCAATGTCAAGCAAACACTCTACCAGGTTCCAGGCACTGGTGGGGGCAAAAGTGAGCAAAAAAGTACACACATCTCTGTTCTCACAGAGCATATGAGCCTTGTTTAGTGTATGACAGACTAACAAGAAACTGCAATGACGTAAAATATATGCTTTGGTGGGGGACGGATAGATTACTATGAATGCATTATGTGGGAGGGGTACCTTACTCTTCTCGAGGGCCCATATTTTATCCAACTTTATATATCCAGTGCCCAGATAGTACCCTCAGTATTGTAAGTGGTCAGTGAAAGAGTATATGCAGCTTGTTGTGTGAATTCAGGGGTTTGAGGAGGAAGTAGCGCCTCTCTAGGAGTTGTCTTTTTAGTCAGTTTATGGGCTGTGCAAGATAATCACTCACTACTTAATGGCCACATCATGCCTTTAAGTAGAATGATTCTTATACCTGACTTCTAATGACTTTTTACCTATTCCCAAATTCTGAAACCATTTTCAAACGGTAGATCTGCCAACTTTGAGGATATTTAATTTCTCTCAGTTTAGTTCAACATATAACTCATTGATCAACTTTGTGTTAATAGAATGCTAAGTGTTGCACAAGGTACAGAGATGAATAAACCATAGTGCCAGCAAGCTAACAATTTAGGACAGCTGCCTAGCAGGATCCATGTAATGACTTGGAATGGCAAGGAATGCAAATTTCACTTTGTGCTTTCTCTGGTTAGCTGCTAGGGGAATTGCAGATTTTAAAATGTGCTCTTGATCATATTCAGTGTCATTGAATCTAAGGCCAAAAGGACATAAACTCAGAGAGAGAAGCATTTACATAAGTGCACTCAAGACAGGAGCAGCTGGGCTTCCCTGGTGGCGCAGTGGTTGAGAGTCCGCCTGCCGATGCAGGGGACACGGGTTCGTGCCCCGGTCCGGGAAGATCCCACATGCCGCGGAGCGGCTGGGCCCGTGAGCCATGGCCGCTGAGCCTGCGCTCCGGAGCCTGTGCTCCGCAACGGGAGAGGCCACAACAGTGAGAGGCCCGCGTACAGAAAAAAAAAAAAAAAAAAAAAAAAAAAAAAAATTTATTTGGCTGTGTCGGGTCTTAGTTGCAGCATGTGGGATCTTCATTGCAGCACGTGCGATCTTTCATTACGGTGTGCTGGCTTCTCTAGTTGCGACGCATGGGCTTCTCTCTAGTTGTGGCACGTGGACTCCAGAGCATGCAGGCTCAGTAGTTGCAGTATGCAGGTCCTTTAGTTGTGGCATGTGGGCTTAGTTGCCCCATTGGCATGTGGGATCTTAGTTCCCCAACCAGGGATCAAATCCACGTCCCCTGCATTGGAAGGCAGATTCTTAACCACTGGACCACCAGAGAAGTCCCTCCACTGTTTTTCAAGAAAATGAAAACAACACAAAAGTAGATGTTTTAGATGAAGCAGCTCAGTTTTCTGTTTGATTACATAAATTTGATGTGTTTTAGCAGTACTACTCTGCAGAATTTGTGCTTACTTGGGAAAAATTATTCTTTCTTTGATTGAATTTAAACAGCTTTATTGTTTGTTCTTATGGAAATATGAGAGTGTGTTTTTACTCCAAGAGATCTGGAAATCTGAAAAATGTACCAAAATATGAGATCCCAAACTTTTTCTGGAGCTGGAGAAAAGAATAGAAAGAAAGGAACTAGACTGAGCTAGACTGGACTGTTGGTTATTATCTACAGGTAATTTGAAGGAATAACCCAATTGTGCTGATGCTGAAATATTTTGATCTGAGATTTCATTTCTGTGAGCCATTGTGCACTGTAACCCTCCTGTGGATAGTAGAAGGGGTTTCTCATGGATGAAGTGGATATTTCCACTCCCACTCGTCCTGTCAGCCTAGAAAGACATTGGTTCTGGAACCGAAAATGAGGACTAGAGTGATAGACCTGAAACCTGCTTCATCATAGATGGAACTTCAACTTCATGTCAGGCTAGATGTTGAGGCAATTCTCTTTTGTGAGACAGAAGATGGTACCAACCAGAAGGTGATGGACCAGCAGCCAGACATCCTTCCATGACCTTGACAGGATGGGTCTGAAGACTCTGAGCAACCACATTGAGCAACAGGTGTACATTATTTTCTCTGTTCTACTTGCTATCCATTATCAATTAAAGGAAGGATTTATTTCCTTCTCTCACTGCCCATGCCAGAAGGGTAGTGGTAGCATATGCTTGACCATGGATGATAATCCCCAAATTGCAGCATGTGATTGGCAGGAAATGAGTGGCCATGCTTATGGATAGAAAAACCAATATTCTGAGGCCAGCAGCTTAATTAGGTAGCATACCCCACCAGGTTGGATTTGTGGGACATGTAAGCTTCTCTGCTGTTAAAACAACTTGGGAAAAGAGCCCAGGGAATGACTAAACCTTCTTCAGTCAAGTGAGATGGGAGCACAAAGCCCTCATAATTTGAATATTAAAGGAAATCACTTCAAATTCTCAGTTTGGAGAGATTTAGAATCATTAAGTCTATGACAGGTACCACAAGGAACACGAAAAGATTTTGCAGCAAGTTATTTCCCCTCTCAGAGCCCCAGACTCTTTGTTAGTGTCTCAGTCTGTCAAGGTGGCTATAACAAACTGCCATAGACTGGATGGCTTTATAACAAAAATTTATTTCTGTTCTGGAAGCTGGGAAGCCCAAGATCAAGGTGCCAGCAGATTCAGTTCCCAGTGAACCAGCCTTCTGGACTCACAGACAGCTGTTCTCTCTGCGTCTTCACATGTAGGAAAAGGGTGAGGGAGCTCTCTGGGGTCTCTTTTATAAGGGCAATAATCTCACTCATGAAGGCTCGCCTCATGACCTAATCACCTCCCAAAGACCCCACCGCCAAATACCACCACATTGAGGATTAGGTTTCAACATATGAATTTTCCGAGGACACAAACCTTCAGTCTGCAGCAGTTAATAACCGTGAAGGTGTTTAAATCATCTCTAATGGCCCTTTTAAATCTGAAACTATGTTTCTTTCAGGTTCTCTTCTCTTTGATCTAGTTGTAGAGACAAGATATACCTGTAAAACTTTTCAGTAATAATGTAATTCCTTACTTTCAAGACCCAGCTAGAAGGCTACCTCCTCTGAAAAAATTTTCTTTACAACCTCTCCACCCCTATCCTGGGATCCGACAGCAGTTTGTGTTTCCATAGCTACCATTAAGACATTTATCCTATACAGTTATGTGGATGTTGGTGTGGAAAAAAATCAAAGACCAACCAAATGAAAAAAGCCAAGTCTATTTATTCTAAGCTTGCTACATCAAGGGGGTCAGCCACTGTCACTTGCATTTTGTCATAGACTCAAAGGCAGGCAGAGGAGGGATAAACGTTTATAGTGGAAAAAGGGGAAGCTTCAGATATGCTCTGATTAGAGGCCGTTGGCATGGTGAAGCTGTAGGTGGACTAATTAGAAGTAGAGCATCCTATGTGGTTGGTTAAGGGTACATATTTGGCTTCCTCTGGTTGGTCCTCAGTTGGAAGCAGGGACAAAATTAGAGAAACCGTTATCAATCAAGTCTTTGCCATTAGGCGCCAATTGTTACAGAAATTATTGTTTAGCTTCCTGGGCTGTTACCAGAGATAGCAGCCTGGCTTTCTGCAAGTCTGATTTACAGCAGACTGGCTTCCCGTGTTGTTTATTTTGATGAGGGGCTGGTTTCCTGAGTATGTTGCTGCAGGTTGTGGGCCAAGGTCCTGCTTTTATATATGGCCTGTCCATTGTTCATTTGTATATCAGCCTTTCATTGGCTTCTGGTTCTCTTCCCTAAATTGTGAGTTCCCCAAGGTTAGATACTGTTTATTCTCACTTTGCTTTATGCCACACCTAATCCAAGCCTGAAATATAGTAGGCTCCCAATAAATATTTGTTAATGACTTTTTCAAGAAGCCAGTTAAAGCATGACATTGATATTTTCAGTTTGGACACATGGAGTTGGAGTGCAAGTCATAGGATCCAGTTAACAAGTGGAGATATACAATCAGAATTTGGGTGAACACTCGGGACTAATAAAAACATTTTAGAGTCATTGGAAGATTAAAACTTAAACTAGGGCTTCCCTGGTGGCGCAGTGGTTGAGAGTCCGTCTGCCGATGCAGGGAACACGGGTTTATGCCCTGGTCCGGAAAGATCCCACATGCCGTGGAGCGGCTGGGCCCGTGAGCACAGGCCGCTGAGCCTGCGAGTTTGGAGCCTGTGCTCCGCAACGGGAGAGGCCACAGCAGTGAGAGGCCCACGTACCGCAAAAAACAAAAACAAACAAAAAAAAAACTTAAACTAAAAAAAAAAAGAAAATCAGTATTTCAAATTTAGAGAGATGACTTTAGCCCCAGACAATATCTTGACTGCAACCTCATGAAAGACCTATCACAAAACTGACCAGCCAAGCCACTGCTGAGTTCCTGACCACAGAAAGAGTAGAAATCACAAATAATTATTATCGTTTTAAGCCACCAAGTTTGGGGACAATTTGTAATGCAGTATTGGATTACTAATACATATAGTATAACATAGTGTTAGAAACGGCTCCCCTGGCCTCAGTTTGCACCATGGTGCTAAGTACAGAGATATCAGACATCAAAGTGTATATGAAACAGAGCTCCATAAACAGAATTTACAAAGGAAATGAGAGAAAACCCATTCCATGACTCTTGAACTTTCTCACCCACTTTTAGACTATGAAGCAGTATAGGAGAGATTTTGTGGAAAAGATATCTTTGAAGAAATTGCAATTTTACCTTAAAACCTAGTAAGGGAGGTTTCTGCAGTGCTGTGTAATATGTGAGCCCTACAGTTAACAGTGCAAAATTGACTGTGTATGTATATGTAAAACAGGAGGTTAAAGTGGAAGAGACTTGGAAGGCTTCCCATTGGTCCTAGAAATTAATGGCTTGGAGCTTAGTGGGGACTGAGGGCAACTGGAAGGTGAATGGAATTTGCCATGGAGGAGCCAAGAGAAATCTACATAGTATCTGGCTCAGAGACACATAAAATTGCTCACTGCTGTTTATACCCCATAGCTCCCAAGCACATGAGCACTTGATCTCTCTCTTTAATCTCAGATAATTTAAGACTGATTGAGGGGGTTCATGGCAAACAAAAAAATTCAAATATGAAAAGAAATGATGACAGTACTCAAAACCACTATCACACAGCTTTTGTCTTCCTGAAAAGACAATCTCCAAGTCTTTATTAGCCCTCGTTTTGATATTCTTTGGTCAGTCTGCAAGTGTCACAGCTTAGAAGTTAATGTGAGAGGGCTTCCCTGGTGGTGCAGTGGTTAAGACTCCGCCTGCCGATGCAGGGCACATGGGTTCGAGCCCTGGTCCAGGAAGATCCCACATGCCGCGGAGCAACTAAGCCCTTGCGCCACAACTACTGAAGCCCGCATGCCTAAAGCCCGTGCTCCGCAATAAGAGAAGCCACTGCAATGAGAGGCCTGCACACCGCAAGGAAGAGTAGCCCCCTCTCAGCGCAACTAGAGAAAGCGCCCACACAGCAACGAAAACCCAATGCAGCCAAAAATAAATAAAATAAAACAAATAAATAAATTAAAAAAAAATCCTGCATTGGTGATGTAAACCAGGAAAATCTTTAAAAAAAGAAAAAAAAGTTAATGTGAGAGACAGTGAGAGTAATAGAAATAGCTGGACTTGGGTTCCAGCCTTGGCTGCCATTTTCAGTGCTTTGGTAGAGATGAGTACAAAGTGCCTCAGGAATATCTCAGTGTTCATGCAGGCATCACAGATGAGGTTATAATTGGTCTGGATCTTAGAGATGGGCAGGTATTTGTCAACTGGCCAAGGAAAAACCAGAGCCTCAGAAGAGAGACTTGGCTCATGTAAAATTGCATAGGGGTGAGAAGCAGACTTCTCATTAGTGATTTGAAATTGTTCACATTATCTGTTGAGTAGTGGGATTCTGAGGAAATTCTACTGTAGGATATTTTTTTAGTAGAAAAGGAGGGGGAGAGTGAAAAGAGACGAGGTAGACAGAGGTCACTTCATGTCCGGCCTCTTTGGCCATGGTTAGGAGTTTGGATTTAGGTAGGTGTATGATGTGATCTGTTTCTGTTTTTAAGTGACTGTTCTGGCTACTGTGTGGAGAATGGATTTTCTGGAGGTTAGTTTAGTGCCATTAACCAGATGCAGGGTATTTAAAATGACCTGGGTGGTAGAGTTGCTGTAGAGATACTTTGTTTTTTTTTAATTTTTTTTTATTATTTTATTTTATTTTTTAATTTTTTTAACATCTTTATTGGGGTATAATTGCTTTACAATGGTGTGTTAGTTTCTGCTTTATAACAAAGTGAATCAGTTATACATATACATATGTTCCCATATCTCTT
The DNA here is from genome assembly GCF_949987515.2 of Delphinus delphis. Taxonomy (NCBI): domain Eukaryota; kingdom Metazoa; phylum Chordata; class Mammalia; order Artiodactyla; family Delphinidae; genus Delphinus; species Delphinus delphis. The sequence continues at coordinate 68,543,478 of NC_082690.1, read as the reverse complement.
CCCTCTTGCGTATCCCTCCCTCCCACCCTCCCTATCCCACCACTCCAGGCGGTCACAAAGCACCGAGCCGATATCCCTGTGCCATGCGGCTGCTTCCCACTAGCTATCTACCTTACGTTTGTTAGTGTATATATGTCCATGACTCTCTCTCGCCCTGTCACAGCTCACCGTTCCCCCTCCCCATATCCTCAAGTCCGTTCTCCAGTAGGTCTGTGTCTTTATTCCTGTCTTACCCCTAGGTTCTTCATGACATTTTTTTTTCTTAAATTCCATATATATGTGTTAGCATACGGTATTTGTCTTTTTCTTTCTGACTTACTTCACTCTGTATGACAGACTCTAGGTCTATCCACCTCATTACAAATAGCTCAATTTCGTTTCTTTTTATGGCTGAGTAAAATTCCGTTGTATATATGTGCCACATCTTCTTTATCCATTCATCCGATGATGGGCACTTAGGTTGTTTCCATCTCTGGGCTATTGTAAATAGAGCTGTAATGAACATTTTGGTACATGACTCTTTTTGAATTTTGGTTTTCTCAGGGTGTATGCCCAGTAGTGGGATTGCTGGGTCATATGGTAGTTCTATTTGTAGTTTTTTAAGGAACCTCTATACTGTTCTCCATAGTGGCTGAACCAATTCACATTCCCACCAGCAGTGCAAGGGTGTTCCATTTTCTCCACACCCTCTCCAGCATGTATTGTTTCTAGATTTTTTGATGATGGCCATTCTGACTGGTGTGAGATGATATCTCATTGTAGTTTTGATTTGCATTTTGTAGAGATACTTTGAAGCAACGACACAAATGTAAGAGGGGTAATATTATTTGAAAACATATTTATGTACCTCTTTTTTTGCATTTTTGAAAGTATGATGTTTCGTCTAACAGAACCTAAGCATCATCTGCTTGAGAGAGGTTGGAATTTGTTGCAGAAGGACTACAAAGAAAAAGAAATAAGTAATATCCAGCAAATTTAATGTTTAAAATAGGATATTACAGCAAGAAAGCCAGGTTTTGTGAAAGAATTTTCTAAATTCCTTTAGCTTGTATTTAAAGTATCAAAAGTTAGATCTGAATCAGATCACAGTGTTCCTTCCATAAAGTTCCTTCCTTCAAGATAATCCCTCCACTTACTATGATTAGCACAGGAGATGTGCTGCCCGGTGGTAGGGGAGTATGTCATAGGTAAATTAAAATAAAATCCCACCACTTGTGGTCAAAATGGGGGTGGAAGGGAGACTTGTTGGAAGAGCAAAGGAAGACTAAGAAGAGGAGAGGACAAGAGAGGAGAGGAGAGGAGAGGAGAGGTAAGAAGTTATAGTCATGGATTCTCTTCAGGATTTGCTCTGAGACAGAGTGGCATTGGAAAATTTAAAATAAATTCCAAGAGCAGAAGAGTTCTTGCACTGATCCCCGTTTGAGACTTTGGAAGGAAATCACTATCCTGTGTGACTCCATAAAAGAAGGGAAGGTACAGCATAGCTAAGTGAGTTGAGTGGCCTTCTCAGGTAGAGAGAGCTTTCAGTTTGCTCTCTCATGTTCCCTGGGTTCCCCCGTGGTGGGTACTCTGAGTTGAGGGCCAGTGGTTCTGGCATGGGCTCACAATAGCAAAGTAAGATGATATAGCAGCAAAGTCATGAACAGTGGACAGGATAGGCCAAGGCCTGGTTCGAGATTGTGACAGAATCTGGGAGTGGAAACTGTAATACCTAGAGACAAGAGAAGCTAAACCAGCAAGGAGAAGTCACTGGAAACTAAGTGAGTAAGAAGACCGAAATTTCATGCCAAAGGTCAGGGATGAACCAACTGTATCTGAATAGATGGCAGGTTGTGCACATGCGTCGACCAACTTAGGTACAGGACCTTTTACTCACCAGTCTCACAGGGTCATGTAGGGCAGAACCCTCCAACTGTGCCCCTGGATACCATCTTGGAGAGGAAAAAGGAGAAGGGGTAAATTTAGAAAGTTTAAATTAAATTTAGAAATCCCTTTAACTGAGTGACTTGAACTAATTTTTTGGTTTTATTTTTTATTGTGGAAAAACATACATAACATAAAACTTACCATTTTAACCATTTTTATGTGTGCAGTTCAGTGGTGTTAAGTACATTCACATTGTTCTACAACCATGACCACTACCCTTCTCCAGAACTTCATCCTCCCAGGCTAAAATTCTGTATCTACTAACAACTCCTCACCCACCCCACCCTCTGAGCCTCTGTCAACCACTATTCTACTTTCCATTTCTATGATTTTGACTATGCTAGATACCTCATATAACTGGAATCATACAACATGTGTCCTTTCGTGTCTGACTTATTTCACTTAGCATAATGTCTTCAAGATTTATCCATGTTGTATCATGTGTCAGAATTTCATTCTTTTTTAAGGTTGGATAATAGTCCATACTATGCCTATGCCACATTTTGCTTATCCATTCATCTATTGATGGACATTTGGGTTGTTTCCACCTTTTGGCTGTTATGAATAACACTGCCATGAATATAAGTGTACGCATATCTGTTCTGGTCTCTGCTTTCATTTCTTTTGGGTATATACCTAGAAGTAGAATTTCTGGATCATATGGTAAGTCTATGTTTAATTTTTTGAGGAACCACCGTGCTTTTTCCAGAGCAGCTGCACCATTTTACATTTCACTAACAGTGTACAAGGGTTCCAATTTCTCCACATCCTCACCGACACTTATTATTTTCTATTTTGCTTTTGGTTTTGCTTTTGGTTTTAAATAGCTATAATGATTGGTGTGAAGTGGTGTGTCATTGTGGTTTTGGTTTGAATTTCCCTAATGACTATTGATGTAGATCATCTTTTCATGTGCTTATTGACTAAATGTATGTCTTCTTTGGAGAAGTAATAAATACTCCTTATTCAAGTCCTTTGCCCATTTTAAAATCAGGTTCTTTTGTTGTTGTTGTTGAGTTGTTGGAGTTCTTTTTCTAATCTAGATATCAATCTCTTATCACATATATGATTTGCAAATATTTCCTCCCATTCCACAGGTTGACTTTTCACTCTGTTATCCTTTGATGCACAAAATTTTACAATTTTTGTGAAGTCCACTTTGTCTGTTTTTTATTTTGTTGCCTGTGCCTTTGGTGTCATATCCAAGAAATCATTGCCAAATCCAATGTTGTGCAGCTTTTGGCCTATGTTCTCTTCTAAGAGATTTATACTTTTAGGTCTTACATCTAAGTCTTCCATACATTTTGAGTTAATTTTTCTTTTTCTTGGCCGTTCTGTGCAGCATGTGGGATCTCAGTTCCCCCACCAGGAATGGAACCCACACCCCCTGCAGTGGAAGGGCAGGGTCTTAACCACTGGACCGCCAGGGAAGTCCCTTGAGTTAATTTTTTTATATGGTGTAAGGTTGAAAAGACTGTCCTTTTCCTATTGAATTATCTTGGCACCTTGTCAAAAATCATTCGACCATGTATGCAGGGGTTTGTTTCTGGGCTCTATTCTATTCTATTCTGTCGGTCTTCATATCTGTCATTATGCCAGTAACACACTATGTTGATTACCATAGATCTGTAGTAAGTTTTTAAATTATGAAATGTTGTTTTCAACTTTGTTCTTCTTTTTCAAGGTTGTTTTACCTACTCCAGGGTCCCTTGAGATTCCATATGAATTTTAGATGGATTTTTCTATCTCTACAAAAAAACACAACTGAGATTTTTATGGGGATTGCACTGAATCTGTAGATTGCTTTGGATAGTATTGACAGCTTAGGAACATGAAGTCTTCTTGGGAATTCCCTGGTGGTCCAGTTGTTAGAACTGTACTTCCACTGCCAAGGGCCCGGGTTTGATCCCTGATTGGGGAACTAAGATCCCACAAGCCACACGGCATGGCCAAAAAAAATTAGGTCTTCTAATCCATGAGCTTGAGCTGTCTTTCTATTTCTTGGTTGTCTTTAATTTCTTTCAGCAATGTTTTGTAGTTATCACTATACAAGTATATAAGTCTCTCACCTCCATGGTTATGTTTATTCTTAAGTATTTTATTCTTTTTATGCTATTATAAATGGAATTGTCTTCTTAATGGGGGGGATGTTCTTTATTAGTGTAAATAAATGCAACTGACGTTGTTGATTTTGTATCCTAAAACTTAGCTCTAACAGGTTGTGTGTGTGTGTGTGTGTGTGTGTGTGTGTGTGTTGGAATCTTTAGGATTTTCTATGTACATGTTGTCTGTGAACAGAGATAATTTTACTTCTTCCTTTCCAATTTGGATGCCTTTTATCTCTTTTTCTTGCCAAAGTGCTCTGGCTAGGACTTCCAGTACTATGTTGAATAAAAGTGGCAAAAGCCAGCATCTTTATTTTGTTCCTATTCTAAGAGAAAAGGCTTTCTGTCTTTCATCTTGGGTATGAAGCAAGCTGTGAATTTTCATATGTAACCTTTATTATGTTGAGGTAATTTCCTTATATTCCTAGTTTGTTGAATGTTTTTATCATTAAAGGGTGATGAATTTTGTCAAATGCTTTTTCTGCACCAATTGAGATGATCATGCAGTTTTCCCACCTTCATTCTGTTAATGTTATACAGCACATTAATTGATTTTTGCATGTTAAGCCATCTGTACATTCCAGGAAGAAATCTCACTTAGTGGAAATTCCCTGGTGGTGCAGTGGTTAAGAATCTGCCTGCCAATGCAGGGGACAAGGGTTCAAGTCCTGGTGCAGGAAGATCCCACATGCCGGGGAGCAACTAAACCCGTGTGCCACAACTACTGAGCCTGTGCTCTAGGGCCTGCGAGCCACAATAACTGAGTCCACGTGCCACAACTACTGAAGCCCACACACCTAAAGCTCGTGCTCTGCAACAAGAGAAGCCACCGCAATGAGAAGCCTGAGCACCGCAACAAAGAGTAGCCCCTGCTCGCTGCAACTAGAGAAAGCCCATGCTCAGCAACAAAGACTCAATGCAGCCAAAAATAAACGAATAAATTTTTTAAAAAAAGTACACTGGCAATAACATTTAAAAAAAAAAGAGAGACAGACAAGTGTTGGTTGGAAAGGAAAGGTTGCTGTATCCAGATGGCCAGCAACCTGGGGAGAAGGAAGACTCGTGTTCAAGAACCAACTCCAAAGATTCTGCTTGACCATGAAAGTTTTTAAAGGGAAAAAGGGGAAATTAATTGCAGGGGAGGGGATGAGAGTCTCTGATATCTTCCACTGTATGCAGACTTTCTTCTGATTGGTTGGTACTGAGGTAACAGAGTGCTGTTCCAGGATCTTGTGCTCAGCTGAAGTTACCATCCTCCACCTGGGTGGGGGCCTTAGTTCCTGCAGAAGATGGCAAAGATATTGTTATGTATATCTCTTGAGGGGGAACCAGGACCCTGCTTTATCACCGCACTATTATTTCTTGACTGCTCCTCCTTTGTTTCTACATTCCCTCCCTTCCCGGATTAGCAACTGTTTGAATCTCCCTTTGGTCAGGGAAGGTCAGGGAGGCTGAATGAAGCCTATTTCCTACAAACAAGAAATGGGAGACACAGAAAGTATTTGTACCCAGGAGGGTCCCACAGAGTCCTGCTGGGTTTCAAATATACCATAATTATTATAAGTCATACTCCTGTGTCCAAATCATATCTCTGCCACTATAGTTTGATAACCCCAGACAAGTTTTAAACCTATTTATGTTTCAGATTCCTCAGTTGTAAAATAGTTGTCAAAATAGTCCCATTTTATGACTGTTGTAAAGATTAAACGTATAATGTTTATAAAGTACTTAGAATAGTTCCCGGCATATAGTAAGGGCTCTATAAGTGTAACTATTATTATATTATTGCACTCTGACTAATGAAAGATATGAGTATTTTGCTGAATCCAAGCTTAAAATCAAACTGCCAGCTAAATTATTTAGTGGCAAGGAAAGCACTTACGGTTGAAAAACTATAGGCAGAAATCTTTATACTAGATAAAAGGTTGTCAGCTTTATCACTTGTGAGTGTCATCTTATTTACACCTGAAAAGAAACCAAGATGCCTATCCTTCAGTGTTCCCTCAGGTAAAAAGAAGTAATCTTCAAATCTGCAGAGACTGCATTTAAGTGTAGGAGTCTGACCTTGAAACTTTTTACCACTAGCAGGAATGAGGTTGTGTGCACATTAAACACCTACATCTGCCTCTCCTTCCCACTCCAATGGTCCTGGTATTATTGTAAATCATATTTGTCTGTCTCCCCCCCAGCACAAACATTCGTCAAGGTCAAGGTTCATGACTGACCTTCTCTATAATACCATCCCTTCCAACACCTTAGCAGATATGTTCTGGATTGAATTCCCTTCTTCCATTCTATTCACCTGTATTCTCTGTAATCTGACATTGCAGGAAAAGCCATGGATATAAGAGACATAGATTTAAATTCAGACCTTGTTCCCTCACTAGCTGAGTAAACTTGAACCAGTAACTTCATAAGTCCAAGCTTCAACTTCTCACTTAAAAGATAGGAATAATGTTTACCTCAAATATACTGTGAGAACCAAATAAGACAATGTATAATATGAAGTGCTGTGGAAAGTGATAATAGATGATCAAAATAATCTTATTTGACTGAATTTTGCTGTATTGTCACCACTCTAATTCTCAATTTAATTCCTAAACTTTTTTTTTTTTTGCTTAAATTACCACTCATTTATTTATCTTGGCCTGCGATACCTCCATGAACATTTAAAAAATTAATGGAATTCAGGGACTTCGCTGGTGGTCCAGTGGTTAAGAATCCACCTTCTGAGAAACAAAAAGAACTACAATCCTGCAGCCTGTGGACAAAAAACCATGTTCACATAAAGATAGACAAGATGAAAAGGCAGAGGGCTATGTACCAGATGAAGGAACAAGATAAAACCCCAGAAAAGCAATTAAATGAAGTGGAGATAGGCAACTTCCAGAAAAAGAAATCAGAATAATGATAGTGAAGATGATCCAGGACCTCGGAAAAAGAACGGAGGCAAAGATCAAGAAGATGCAAGAAATGTTTAACAAAGACCTAGATGAATTAAAGAACAAACAAACAGAGATGAACAATACAATAACTGAAATGAAAACTACATTAGAAGGAATCAATAGCAGAATAACTGAGGCAGAAGAATGGATAAGTGACCTGGAAGACAGAATGGTGGAGTTCACTGCTGCAGAACAGAATAAAGAAGAAAGAATGAAAAGAAATGAAGACAGCCTAAGAGACCTCTGGGACAACGTTAAACACAACAACATTTGCATTATAGGGGTCCCAGAAGGAGAAGAGAGAGAGAAAGGACCAGAGAAAATATTTGAAGAGATTATAGTCAAAAACTCCCCTAACATGGGAAAGGAAATAGCCACCCAAGTCCAGGAAGGGCAGAGAGTCCCATACAGGATAAACCCAAAGAGAAACACGCTGAGACACATAGTAATCAAATTGGCAAAAATTAAAGACAAAGAAAAATTATTGAAAGCAGCAAGGGAAAAATGACAAATAACATACAAGGCAACTCCCATAAGGTTAACAGCTGATTTCTCAACAGAAACTCTACAAGCCAGAAGGGAGTGGCATGATATACTTAAAGTGATAAAAGGGAAGAACCTGCAACCAAGATTACCCTACCCAGCAAGGATCTCATTCAGATTTGATGGAGAAATCAAAAGCTTTACAGACAAGCAAAAGCTAAGAGAATTCAGCACCACCAAACCAGCTCTACAACAAATGCTAAAGGAACTTCTCTAAGTGGGAAACACAGGAGAAGAAAAGGACCTACAAAAGCAAACCCAAAAAATTAAGAAAATGGTCATAGGAACATACATATTGATAATTACCTTAAATGTGAATGGATTAAATGCTCCAACCAAAAGACACAGGCTTGCTGAACAGGTACAAAAAAAGACCTGTATATATGCTATCTACAAGAGACCCACTTCAGACCTAGGGACACATACAGAATGAAAGTGAGGGAATGGAAAAAGCTATTCCATGCCAATGGAAATCAAAAGAAAGCTGGAGTAGCAATACTCATATCAGATAAAATAGACTTTAAAATAAAGAACATTACAAGAGACAAGGAAGGGCACTACATAATGATCAAGGGATCAGTCCAAGTAGATATAACAATTATAAATATATATGCACTCCACATAGGATCACCTCAATACATAAGGCAAATGCTAACCGCTATAAAAGAGCAAAATGACAGTAACACAACTATAGTGGGGGAATTTAACACCACGCTTACACCAATGGACAGATCATCCAGACAGAAAATTAATAAGAAAACACAAGCTTTAAAAGACACAATAGACCAGATAGATTTAATTGATATTTATAGGACATTCCATCTGAAAACAGCAGATTACACTTTCTTCTCAAGTGCACATGGAAAATTCTCCAGGATAGATCACACCCTGGGTCACAAATCAAGCCTCAGTAAATTTAAGAAAATTGAAATCATATCAAGCATCTTTTCTGACCACAATGTTATGAGATTAGAAATAAATTACAAAAAGTAAAAAAAAGTAAAAAAAAAAGTAAAAAACACAAACACATAGAAGCTAAACAATACGTTACTAAATAACCAAGAGATCACTGAAGAAATCAAAGAGGAAATCAAAAAATACCTAGAGACAAAAGACAATGAAAACACGATGGTCCAAAACCTATGGGATGCAACAAAAGCAGTTTTAAGAGGGAAGTTTATAGCATTACAATCCTACCTCAAGAAACAAGAAAAATCTCAAATAAACAATCTAACCTTACACCTGAAGGAACTAGAGAAAGAAGAACAAACAAAACCCAAAGTTAGTAGGAGGAAAGTCATCATAAAAATCAGAGCAGAAATAAATGAAATAGAAACAAAGAAAACAATAGCAAAGATCAATAAAACTAAAAGCTGGTTCTTTGAGAAGATAAACAAAATTGATAAACCATTAGCCAGACTCATCAAGAAAAAGAGGGAGAGGTCTCAAATCAATAAAATTGGAAATGAAAAAGGAGAAGTTACAACAAACACCACTGGAAAACATCCTAAGACTACTACAAGCAACTCTATGCCAATAAAATGGACAACCTGGAAGAAATGGACAAGTTCACAGAAAGGTATAACCTTTCAAGACTGAAACAGGAAGAAATAGAAAATATGAACAGACCAATCACAAGTAATAAAATTGAAACTGTGATTAAAAATCTTCCAACAAACAAAAGTCCAGGACCAGATGGCTTCACAGGTGAATTCCATCAAACATTTAGAGAAGAAGTAACACCCATCCTTCTCAAACTCTTCCAAAAATTTGCAGAGGAACACTCCCAAACTCATTCTATGAGGCCACCATCACCCTGATACCAAAACCAGACAAAGATACTACAAAAAAAGAAAATTACAGACGAATATCACTGATGAATATAGATGCAAAAATCCTCAACAAAATACTAGCAAACAGAATCCAACAACACATTAAAAGGATCATACACCATGATCAAGTGGGATTTATCCCAGGTATGCAAGGATTCTTCAGTATATGCAAATCAATCAATTGTGATACACCATATTAACAAATTGAAAAATAAAAACATATTATCATCTCAATAGATGCAGAAAACACTTTTGACAAAATTCAACACCCATTTATGATAAAAACTCTCCAGAAAGTGGGCATCGAGGGAACCTACCTCAACATAATAAAGGCCACATATGACAAACCCACAGCAAACATCATTCTCAATGGTGAAAAACTGAAAGCATTTCCTCTAAGATCAGGAACAAGACAAGGATGTCCACTGTCATCACTATTATTCAACATAGTTTTGGAAGTCCTAGCCACGGCAATCAGAGAAGAAAAGGAAATAAAAGAAATACAAATTGGAAAAGAAGAAGTAAAACTGTCACTGTTTGCAGATGACATGATACTATACATAGAGGTTTCTAGAGATGCCACCAGAAAACTACTAGAGCTAATGAGTGAATTTGGTAAAGTTGCAGATTGCAAAATTAATGCACAGAAATCTCTTGCATTCCTATACACTAATGATGAAAAATCTGAAAGAGAAATTAAGGAAACACTCCCATTTACCACTGCAACAAAAAGAATAAAATATCTAGGAATAAAACCTACCTAGAGAGACAAAAGACCTGTATGCAGAAAACTATAAGACACTGTTGAAAGAAATTAAAGATGATACCAACAGATGGAGAGATATACCATGTTCTTGGATTGGAAGAATCAATATTGTGAAAATGACTATACTACCCAAAGCGATCCACAGATTCAATGCAACCCCTTTCAAACTACCAATGGCATTTTTCACAGAAGTGGAACAAAAATTTCATAACTTTTACAGAAACACAAAAGACCCTGAATAGCCAAAGCAATCTTGAGAAAGAAAAATGGAGCTGGAGGAATCAGGCTCCCTGACTTCGGACTATGCTGCGAAGCTACAGTAATCAAGACAATATGGTACTGGCACAAAAACAGAAATATAGATCAATGAAACAGGACAGAAAGCCCAGAGATAAACCCATGCACCTGTGATCAACTAATCGATGACAAAGGAGGCAAGGATATACAATGGAGAAAAAAAAGTCTCTTCATTAAGTAGTGCTGGGAAAATTGTACAGCTACATGTAAAAGAATGAAATTAGAGCACTCCCTAACACCATACACAAAAATAAACTCGAAATGGATTAAAGACCTAAATGTAAGACAGGACACTATAAAACTCTTAGAGGAAAACATAGGAAGAACACTCTTTGACATAAATCACAGCAAGATCTTTTTTGATCCACTTCCTAAAGTAATGGAAATAAAAACAAAAATAGGCAAATGGGACCTAATGAAACTTAAAAGCTTTTGCACAGCAAAGGAAACCATAAACAAGATGAAAAGACAACCCTCAGAATGGGAGAAAATATTTGCAAACGAATCAACAGACAAAGGATTAATCTCCAAGATATATAAACAGCTCATGCAGCTCAATATTAAAAAAACTAACAATCCAATCCAAAAATGGGCAGAAGACCTAAATAGACACTTCTCCAAAGAAGACATACAGATGGCCAGAAAGCACATGAAAAGCTGCTCAACATCACTAATTTTTAGAGAAATGCAAATCAAAACTACAATGAGGTACCACCTCACACCAGTTAGAATGGGCGTCATCAGAAAATCTACAAACAACAAATGCTGGAGAGGGTGTGGAATAAAGGGAATCCTCTTGCACTGTTGGTGGGAATGTAAACTGATACAGCCACTATGGAGAAAGAGTATGGAGGTTCCTTAGAAAACTATAAATAAAATTACCATATGATCCAGCAGTCCCACTACTGGACATATACCCAGACAAAACCATAATTCAAAAAGACACATGCACCCCAATATTCACTGCAGCACTATTTACAATAGTCAGGTCATGGAAGCAACCTAAATGCCCATCAACAGACGAATGGATAAAGAAGATGTGGTACATATATACAATGGAGTATTACTCAGCCATATAAATAATGAAATTGGGTCATCTGTTGAGACGTGGATGGATCTAGAGACTGTCATACAGAGTGAAGTAAGTCAGAAAGAGAAAAACAAATATCGTATATTAACGCATGTATGTGGAACCTACAAAAATGGTACAGATGAACTGGTTTGCAGGGCAGAAAATGAGACACAGATGTAGAGAACAAACGTATGAACACCATGGGGGGAAAGCGACAGGGAGGTGCGGGTGGTGGTGTGATGAATTGGGTGATTGGGACTGACATGTATACATGTTAGTATATATTTTTATATTATAAAAATATAAATAAAATAAAATTTAAAAATTAAAAAAAAAATAAAGAATCCACCTTCCCATGCAGGGATCACGGGTTTGATCCCTGGTCGGGAAATTAAGATCCCACATGCCACAGGGCAACTAGACGTGTGCGCTGCAACTAGAGAGAAGCCCACATGCCGCAAATACTGAGCCCGTGCGCTCTAGTGCCTGGGTGCCACAACTAGAGAAGCCCACAATGAAGAGCCCACACGCCACAATGAAGACCCAGCGCAGCCAAACTAAAAAAATAATAAAAAACAAATAAATAAGTAAATAATGGACTTCGTTTTTTAAAAATTAATTAATTTAGTTATTTTTGGCTGCGTTGGGTCTTTGTTGCTGTGTGTGGGCTTTCTCTAGTTGCAGCGAGCGGGGTGCTACTCTTCGTTGCAGTGTGCGAGCTTCTTATTGCGGTGGCTTCTCTTGCTGCGCAGCACGGGCTCTAGGGTGTGCAGGATCAGTAGTTGTGGCGCACGGGCTTTGTTGCTCTGCGGCATGTGGGATCTTCCCGGACCAGGTCTCAAACCCATGTCCAATGCATTGGCAGGCGGATTCTTAACCACTGCGCCATCAGGGAAGCCCAATGGTCTTCATTTTTTTGAAGAGTTTTAGATTTACAGAAAATTTGACCAGGTAGCCCAGCATGTTCTCATAAGCCCACCCCTACACACAGTTTCCCCTATAGTTAGCATATTATATTAATATGGTACACTTTTCATAATTAATGAGCCAATACTGATACATTTTTATTAGTTAAAAACCGTAGTTCAAACTAACACGCCATTGTAAAGCAATTATATTCCAATAAACATGTTAAAAAAAAAAAGAAACATAGTTCAATATTTATCCTGTTCAAACTGGATGATTAAATGATTTTTGTAATTTTGTTGGCATTCAGTATTATCCAATTCTCTCACATTTAAAAGCCCACTGACTTCTCTTTCACAAACACAAAGAATGCTCAGTTTACTTGATGCATTAAAATACTTTTTAAAGAAAACGTTCCCCAAATTCTTGTTGACTTTTTAAATACTCCATTAAATGGAGCCTTATTTCTTGTTCACAGTTTTCAATATGTCTTTGGCAATCAGATTATGCAAATTAAAAGAAAAGCAGCAGTGTTATTAAAGTGCTCCATTGTTTATAGGAACTTTTAAAATATGTTCAATAAGAAAGAATTGATGAAAAGTGTTTCCCTTTAAGTACCTGTTCTTAAAAGGGATAACATTACTTATGAATGGGAAAAAAAATTCCAACTTGAAGTGGACAGTAATTATGACACTTGCCATAGCTATCTTTTCCAATGGATTTCATCCCTTGAAGAATTTGATTCTTTTACATGGATAGTCCTAAATACTTATCCAGCTTGGAGACAAGTGAAATCATCATGTACAGTGTTGAAGAAGAGGGGAATCAGAATTGGTGACAATATTCTTTTTTGTCAGTGGATAGCAATTTAAAGAGTCATTGATCAAGAGATGAAATGTAATTCTGAAGAAAGGGAAAAGCAGTTCATACCATGAAAGATGATATTATGTGCTTCAACAAATCAAATTTGAAGAGCAGTTCTTAGAGTTGATTTTATTCCAGTACATGTTCAGGATACCCGCTCATATGATAATCTTGAGCATGTTTTCACATTAATGTATGTTCAGTCCAGAAAAGAATGAAATAATTTGGATGTGGCCACTGTAGAAGCTATGTAACAATGTAATTGGAACATAGACTGTAACTGCAAGAAACCTGATAAGCAAATTCTACAAAATAGGACCTATTAAAAAAACCCAAGTCATTAGGGAAATAAAGAAAGAGGTACAGAATTCAGATATTTACTTCAGATAAACTCAAATAATTTTTATTACACATATGTCCCTTCCCTTGCAATATCTTTTTTTTTTTTTGCGGCACGCGGGCCTCCCACTGCTGTGGCCCCTCCCACTTCGGAGCACAGGCTCCGGACGCGCAGGCTCAGCGGCCACGGCTCACGGGCCCAGCCGCTCCACGGCATGTGGGATCCTCCCAGACCGGGGCACAAAGGCGTGCCCCGCGCACCGGCAGGCGGACTCTCAACCACTGCGCCACCAGAGAATCCTACCATATCTTTTTTAATCTCAGTGTGCATTTGCATAGGTAATTAGAACTAATTCAAATTTAACTTCTTGTCCTGTGGGATTTTTTTAATTCCTTCTTTTTATTTTGGCCGAGCCACACAGGGATCTTGGTTCCCTGACCAGGGATTGAATCCATGCTCTTGGCAGTGAAAGCGCTGAGTCCTAACCATTGGACCACCAGGGAATTCCCTAATTCCTTTTTTTTAAATTGTGGAAAAAACAAAAACATTTAACATGAGATTTACCCTCTTAATAAAACTTTAAATATAGAATATATTATTGTCGACTGGTATTCTGTGTTTTTATTATTGAAACTGGTGACCCTAGTGATTTCAGGATCTGAACTCAGGTCTTCTGACTCCAAATCTAGTGCTCTTTCCACTATCACCTTCCCTCTAATTGATTTTGTAAAATAACCAGCCACATGAGTATGTTTGGAATTGTTTCACAGTGACTTTCCATACTTTACTGCTGCCCTAGACATCTGGAGAATGTCCCTGGCAGGGAAATATAGAATCTCATTTTCATGCCTCTCTTTGCACCCATTAGATCATTCTTTTGGACAGTTTGTTGAGTTAGGCCATGCTGAAGATTCTCTTCATTGTTGAAAGACGAAGTCAATAGCATTCTAGGTTAAGCCTTTAGAGCATCTCTGTGATGTTTGAAATGCCACGCAATCAGCTTAAAATGGGGACACAGAAAGCTACCAATTGGAATTATATGACCTTAACAGGATTCATGAAAATAATAATAATAATTATTATTATTATTTTACAGTCCAGGTCTTTTATTTTCTTTATACCCATCATGCCATGAATTCATAGGGAATGGGCTCCAACAGTTCAGGCTCCTTTCCATTGGTTCTCACGAAATGTGCTTCTCTGGGTGGTGCAGGCTGGCACTTCAGTTGAACCCAAGTACCTTTCTCTTTGGCTTCCTTCTTTTTCTGATCATTTTCCTTCACCCGTTTCAGGAAGCTATCTTGGCTCTTAGAGTGCTTAATATGCTCGATACGCACATTAATTCTCTTGGCAAGAATCTTGCCCTTAACTTGTTTGTTTACAAGGATGCCAACAGCATGCTGAGTAACATTGTAGACTCTCCCAGTTTTGCCATGGTAACATTGTGGGGCATTCCTTTTTGAACAGTGCCCATTCCCTTGACATCTACAATATCACGTTTCTTGTAGATTTGCATGTGTGTGGCCAAAGGAACAACTCCATGTTTTTTAAAAGACCTAGAGAACATGTAGCGGGTGCCCCTCCTCTTTCCCTTTGTGTTGGTCATTTTGGCGAGTTACTGGAAGATGGCGGTTCTGGCCGAAAAGCCATGAAAATAATTATTATTGTTAGTTGTGATTTTAATCAATACCATGTATGCAGTTGACAAAGTGCATTCATATATATTATTCTATGTGATCCTCACAATAACTCTGTGGAGTAGTTCGTATCTATTTTTCTGTAGAAATTATGGTTCTGTGCTAAAATGACTTGGGTTGTGCAACTAATAAGTGCCAAACATTTACCCTCATCTTCCATATTCGGGTCCTGAGTGTTTCACTGCATAGTGCTGCTAGGTGGATGTAAGAAGAACATAGCTTCTAGGGCTGCCTGTCAGTTTAACTTGCATTGGAGCCCACTCTCCAGTCACACTCGGCACATTTTATTACGAACAATAGAAAGATATGCTTAGTTTTAGTTTAAATTTTACAATTCTTTGTGAAATTAGCAAATTCAAAATGGAATTTATGAACACCATAACTGCCTACTGCCTCAGAATTCTTTGCACTTCAGGGGGCTGGGCTGAAGGAGGAAGAGAGCAGATTGAGCCCAGGAGCTCAACACTCTCCATGTTTAGGACTGGGGACTCCTGGAATGAGGTGGACGCATGTGACAGAATGGGCAAGGGACAATTACCTTTCAGATTTAGATTCAACATACATTTTTAAAAAATTTTTTTTTTATTCGGTACATGGGCCTCTCACTGTTGTGGCCTCTCCCATTGCGGAGCACAGGCTGCGGACACACAGGCTCAGCGGCCATGGCTCACAGGCCCAGCTGCTCCACGGCATGTGAGATCTTCCCGGACCGGGGCACAAACCCGTGTCCCCTGCATCGGCAGGCGGACTCTTAACCACTGCGCCACCAGGGAAGGCCCCACATGCATTTTTTGAATGCCATTTACAGTCAAAACACTTTCACATATGATAGCTCATCTCTGAAAGCTCATAACTAAAAGGAGGGAAGGCAGTATTCTACTTTGAGATGTAGAATTTGAGATCTGAAAAGTTAAGATGCTCTAACTTAAAAAAAAAAAATCACAGGAAAAAAAAGTTCAGGGAGAAGATTGTGAGCAGGGAAATTGCTACTGTTCTAGACTGGCTGATTTTAGGTGCTCAACAAATCTTTACTATGCTGGATTGAAATGGTAATTTGGATTGACATGCTGGCATTCCTAACTCAGACTCTGAGCACCCAGATCATTTGACTTAAAACTTCACTAATGGGAAACCAATACCCCCTGTCCTGCTTTATTTTCCCCACACTATTTTAAAACACAAAGAAAGAATCAAGGTACACAGACTATTGGCTCCAGTTGACTATTGGGAAGGGATGTGAAAGACATTGTATTTTTTTTTTCTGATGTCATAAATTGCATATAATATTCTACCAAGGGTAAAGGGAAAATGCAGCAGAACTAAGAATCTATTCCAAGGGAAGATTCACATTTACTGAGGAAAACATATTGTCTATACTCCAAATGAGAACACTTGGTCTGAAAAGCATATTTACGAGACAATAAAAGAAGAATATTTAGAATTAGCAGTGACATCAGTGGTCTGGTCAGCTCACTGAAAAGGGTCATTAAAAATGTGAGACTTTACTTCTTCATTAAATTGCTATGGCTGTCCAACTTCCTTATGGTTCCAAAAATAAAAATGAAAACTCTCAAAGCCTACTTTCCCCCCGCACCTCCATTTCTTTAAGAAACAGAGGGTACAATTAAATCTCAGGGGGCTTTTGAATGAGGAACACTCAAGGACTTGTTCCAGTGTTTACCTATATCATGAGAACATTACAGAGGCATCTGCACTACTAGAAATCTTTTCAATCAGTAAAGATCCCAAGGCTTCCCCAGGTGACACCCTGGTTTACACTGTGACATTCCTTGCTGTACTTAGAAGGACTCTCTCATCCCAGGCATCCAGAATCTTTTTACCCTCAGTCCCCACCTGCAGAGATGCCTTTTTCTAACTGTGAAAACACTGCATGTCATTTTAACGCTCCTCCATTCCACATAAACATGGAGAAGGAATACAGGCAGGGATGGACGCTCACTGATAGAATGGACAAAAAGCAACAAGTAGTATTTTATTTGTGAAAGTAGCTGCATATTTCATCTTTGAAGGGCTACTCAGGTATAATGTATCCCAGGGTTTATAACAGCTTATACATTATAAAGAGATCAATGGCTTATTAAACGCTGCCTATCAGAGAACCACACTTGAAATATCCATCAATAAAGATTATGGAGCAAGAAAAATAAAGAAATTAATATTATAAAAAACAAGTGGAAAATTCAACAGTTGTTATATGCTGTCCTTTAAAACATTTTTACTCATTGTATCTAACAACAGAAACGTCTGGGGGCTGGTGAGTAGGAGGGAGGAAAATTCTGTCTGACATATTAAGAATTCAGTAGCTCAATAACCCACAGGAGAGCTTAAAGCAAAAGAGTAGGTCAACTGTTAAGACAGTCACCAATTAATCTGTTGACAAAACATGGAAGTAGGAGAACTATAGCTGGATTTCCCAGCGCTGGAAGTTTCTTTTTGATGTTAAGTTCCCAAAGCCATACTAATTCCTATTGAGCAAACAGAAGGAAAAAGTATCAGTCTCAAATTAAACCTCCCATAACGCAAGGGGAAATAACACATGGCCCTTTATCCTTACCAAATGTGAGGAGGGATACAGTAGGTTGTCTGATTCTAGCTTCAGAGAACTTGAGAGCGCTGAGAAAGGCTGAGCTTTTCAAAGGAAAAAGCTATGCTCAGCTCTTTTCTGTCACTCTGACATCAGTCTCTTGTGCCCACATAGCCCTTAGCCCTCTTATTCCTAAATGGTTTCCTTCTATCTAATGTCTACAGTCCCAGAGGCTGATGGTTCAGATAAACTATGTGCCAAATCTTGGCAGCTGTGTCTCTTCTTTGTGGGAAGGTCAAAGTAGTACTTTACAAAATCCAAAGGACACAAAATATTACTAATGCACACATGTGTTTAGAGAGGACTACAAGATAAAACTCCTAGGCATACACACAGAAGACTTCCATAACTTGCACCATACTTACTTTTTTAGGGTCATTACCCACCTCCCCTCTCCTCCCACTAGCGTGTATTCAGTCTTCATTGCCTCTATGCCTTTGCACATGCTGTTCCTTCTTGTCCTTTCTCACCTTCTCTGATGGAAAACTCATTCATCCTTGAGAATACTTAAGCTTCTCAGGAAAACAACTTGCAACAACTACAGGGAAATTAGTCACTTCTTCCTCTGTGCTTTTTGTAAGCCTCTGTTAATATGACTATTATAACGCCTATTATATTATATTCCAATTTATATGTCAAATTTCAGGGCAAGGATCATGTCTCAATCATTTAGTGATTAACACAGCCTCCAGCAGATACCTAGTATATACTCAATGCATTTTTTGAATGAAAAAGCTTTGTCTGTTTTCTTCATTTTTCTGTAAAACTAGTTTAATAATGTGGTTATCTTCAATATGGCAGTTTATTTTTAAATAATTGTAATAAGAGGAAGACAGTGAAAACAGTGTGCATTACTCCTGGAAGGCTGTCAGTTATACCGAACTTACCCAAAGAAGTGGGAAAAATCTCCAAATTAAAATGTTAAACATGGCTTTATAATAACAATCAAAAAATGTGTTTATAAAACCATTTATTTTTCCAGTTCTTCTACTTCTTAACAGAGCGTAAGAAAAAATGGTACACAAACATCAGGTTTAGACTTTGCATCAGAAGAGGTCTTTTAAAGGATCAAAACAATAGATTTTTTTTTTAGTCGAAAGGGACCTCTTGGTTATCTAGTTCAACTCTCTGCTCTGTATGAATCTCTATGATATCTCTGATAGATGCTCACCCAGCTTCTACTTGAACACTTCCAGTGATCGGGAACTCACTACTTAGGAAGGTAATTGATTCTTTATTTTGACAATTACGATATCCAAGTTGAGCCCAAATCTACCTCCTTGTAATCTTTAGCCATTGGACTCAGTCCTTCCTTCTTAAACCACAGAAGATATTCCTTCTTCCTTGTAGAAGCCCTATAAAGAATTAAAAACAGCTACATCATCATCCCAAGTCTTTTCTTTTCCAGACTTTTCCAGTTTGATTCAACTCCTTCTGATATGTCATGTGTATCAACATTTTCACCAACCTGGCTCATATCCTCCAGGCACGTTGCAATTTGTCTCTAAGACTTCTGAAACGGAGCCTGGAACACTACTCCAAATGAGATTTGCTCAGTGTAGAGGATTCCTCAGAACAGCACTAACACATATCTTTCATTCTAGCCTCTGTACAGGTATTTGAAATTTGGACTGGCTCTCACTTGATGTAGAGTCAAAGCTTGGCAAGAGTTAGCAGGAAAGAGGATAACATGAAGCCTGGGTAGGAGCAGAGCTAAGAGAACTGATCCAATTCTGGGGCTTTGGTTGGGAGGCAAGCTGCCTAAACGAACCCTAGATATACCAAGGGGATTCAAGGGGTTTTGATCGATAGATGGGGACAAGGCTGTAGCCATATTTGAAATTAGACAGGTGGTAGCATCTTGCCTCTATTAGGTTTTGGAGCAGGCCCTCCATCACCAGGTGGGGAACATGAGAAAAAAGACCCAACTCCTGGCAAAGAGTCTGGAAAGGGTTAGGCAAATTAGAGTCAGGGAGACTGGGGTTCAAAGAAGGGCTACATTTCTAAGGGGAAACTGAGGTAGTAAGAATTAAAATAGCTCTGGAATCATAAAGACCTTTGTTGAACTCCATCTTCTTCATTTTCCAAACCTGTTTCCTCATGTGAAGATAATAGTATTTACTTTAAAGGATTGCTGTGAAGACTTAGTGGGATGATATAGGTAAAGCCTGGCATACAGTTACTGCTTTTCAAATGTTTTTATTGCAAATTAAAATAAAAAGAGATAAAATGTAAGTTAAGTGAATTTTAAAATAATTTCACCTTTGAAGCCTTTCAAATTAATTATGTACTAAGAGCATATTCTCAAAACATTTTTAACACTTCCTTTAAGAAAAGCACTATACCTATCTTTTTGAAAGATGATCAGGAATGATATGGATTGGTTGAATATGGCTTGTAAAGTAAGCATAATGTAATATGATTCATTATAATCCTCATAATAGTTGTGCCAATATTATGGTTATAAGAAATATACTTATTTTCAGATTTTACTTTCAAATAAGTGATGACTTTACCATAAATCTCTGAAGTCAGTCTTTTTTGTCATATAAATTCACTAATCCAGTCAGAATTACAATTCACTATTTGTTAGAAATCTTTGCATAAATCCTTTTCCCAGCCCCACACTGTTTTCCTTTTAATATCCAATTATCTAAAATTTAAGAGGAATGAGCACCGCCCCATGGGAGTGTGTGTGCTGCTCTGATCCTATAGTTAAAATTCAGAGAATTGGGAGTGACGTCATCCGTAACAATAAAAAAGCTTCTCTTGGTGTGTGGAAGACCTATATATAAAAGTCACATTTAAGGGTCTACAACTCAATTCATCAGCTTTCTCAGGTTTACTCAACTTTGAGAAAGCGTCAGCTGCTAATACACCTGAAAGAAGATCGTGTCCTAAGACATTGTGTGGTGAGTAATCTTTATTTTCTCTTTTAAATTTCATATGAGTTCTTTCTTATGATCAAGCAATTATTTAATGTGTACCATTTTCTACAATGTCATGCTGCTTGTTCAAGGTAAAATGTTAAGGGAGGGTTTGAATATTATTTAATCTAAAAATGCTGTAATAAAAAATAAATTTATGCTACTAAAATATTGTTAAATCATTTATTTTTGTGATTAAATCCTTTTGAGAGGCCTTGCTTTTTATAAACTCATCTGAAATTACATGAAAAATAATTAAAATTTGGCATGATGTGCTTTAATGGTATCTTATTAAAATTTTGAAATAAAACAGCCTAATGAGAAATGAATAATTCTGATTTAAATAATCAATGTAAATTTATTTCTCTGAGTTAAAATTCCACTTTTCCTCCAGAATATCCTCATAGAGAGCTCAATCTGTGTACTATAGTTGGAGAAACTCAGTTTTACTGCTGAATATTTATTCCCTTTACATAAAGCCTTTTCTAATTTTCTATTCTGAAAACTGTACATGAATTTTAAGGATGTTTTACAACCATTTTTCAGCTTTTTAAATGACATTCTTGTAAGAACCTCATCTCTCTATTAAGAACAAGGAAGCAAGGCAGAGGCGTTTGGTGAATGTGACAAGGCTAGAATAGGACACCAAAGCTTCTGTCCTCTGGCTATAATGATTGTTTCTAACACAAACCAAAAATGCAGAATATTCATTTGTTCCTCCTTCAATAGCTTTATATTGCACAGTGAAAATAAATATAGTAGATTATAATGCTCCTTATGCTACTTCTAAATGATGCAGATTCCCTTTAAAATATGAGTACATAGCCACCCTATGTGCATGTTAAAACGGAGAACCTTAAGTATTAAGAAAAGGCATGTCTATGATAAAAGGCTTTGCAATTGTTGAAATGCAGATTACGGTAAGACTTTTCTATTTTGAGATGAAAAGCTTAAAAGCAAAAGAGGAATGTACTAAAAATTATACTCAAACAAAATTGTTAATAAAATAAGCTGAAAAGATAAGATACAGACAGGCATTTTATATGGAGTCAAAGCTCTAAATTCATATAACAAGTAATTAATTAGATGATGTTTAAATGCTTTGACACATTCTTTTTAACGGTAGGAGAAGTGTGTGTTAATTTAGTAAAAACCTCTAAATCAGAGCCTATTCATTTGACATTTATGTTTATCATTGCATTGAAAGGAAGTTTACTTATGAAAAAGAGATTTGCTAAGTCAACAAACACTGTTGACAATTTACCTAATTAAAAGAAGTAGGGACTTCCCTGGTGGTCCAGTTGGTAAGACTCCATGCTCCCAATGCAGGGGGCCCTGCATTGGATCCCTGGTCGGGAACTAGATCCTGCACGCATGCCGCAACTAAAGATCCCACATGCTGCAAGGAGGATCCTGCGTGCTGCAACTAAGACCCGGCACAGCCGAAATAATAAATAAGAAGTAGCCATTTTCAAGCTTCTTGTGTATTTAGTCATAACACAAAATGTGGGAGGAAATTCTAAACAGTAAGGTTTTTCATTCTTCATGTAGCTTAAATTCATATATTAAAACTTGCACAAGAACTCTCAAAAAGATACCTAAGAAAGTAAAGCTAATCTGTCTAATTTCTAAGTCAAATTTTGTGTATACATAATATATACTAATTATCTGTATATATAATATATACTTATATATACTGTAAAATAAAGAGGCTGATTCCAAAAGTCTCTCATGAAAAACAATCCAATTAGTTACTGTCACACTCTGTACAAAGTTGTATGATTATAAATATAAACTACTATAAATTTAATTGTATTGTTTGGAATATTAAAAATATTTTAAATGCCTCCATTTCGCTTTTTCTTTTAGTGAAGATGATGTCTGCAAAAGACATGGTTAAAGTAATGGTTGTCATGTTCGCGGTTTGTTTTCTTGCAAGATCAGAAGGGAAGTCTGTTAAGTAAGTACCATAGCCTGTTCTGCACGGTGAGGGCATGGGAATTGGATTTTTAAGGTTGGCTTTATGATTTGGAAGAGGGGAGCTAATGGAGTGATCCTCTCTGATTCTGTTCCCTCTAGGAAGAGATCTGTGAGTGAAATACAGCTTATGCATAACCTGGGCAAGCATCTGAGCTCCATGGAAAGAGTGGAATGGCTGCGTAAGAAGTTGCAGGATGTGCACAACTTTGTTGCTCTCGGAACTTCTATAGCTTACAGAGATGGTAGTTCCCAGAGACCCCGAAAAAAGGAAGACAATGTCCTGGTTGAGAGCCATCAAAAAAGTCTTGGAGAAGCAGACAAAGCTGATGTGGATGTATTAATTAAAGCTAAACCCCAGTGAAAACAGATATGATCAGAGCACTGCTCTAGACAGCATAGGGCAACAACATTACATGCTGCTAATGTTTTCAAGCTCTATTAAGATTAAGTGCCAATATTTCTAATATTACCAAACTTTATGTGTAATCTATTGCTAACTGTGGTAGCAGCAATTTTAATTGATTATTTTGATTTTACTTTTATTCATCTAAGAGCTCTTTTAATAATTCTATTTCTATTGATTCTAAATAAATGAAGTTAAGTATTTCTTCCCTGTTATAAAAATATCTTTTGGTTATGAGTAACACCAATATGTTTAAACTGAATGTGACTAAGAAGAACAACACAATTTTTTTTTAACCCTATGTCTAACATTCTGATATTTTGAAATTATCCTTTAAATATTATCAAAGTACCAGGTCCCCGAATCATCACTAGCTAGTTACTATTGTCCTCTTCATTTCAGGAAAGGAAATGAAATGCCCCTGGTCATATTCCTAGTCTGGACCCCAAATTGCAAGGCATAGAATTTTTGTGTTTAATAGAATATAACTTTGTTCATTTGTCCTTCCTCACACACATTTCTAACAAAACGGACTGACTTAACCAAAGACAATTTAGAATATCCATGGGCATTATGGGGAACTTTTGAAATCCCCAGACTCAACGTTCTTAAAACCAAATTGGACTACCACAGCTCTAAGGTTTCCAAAACTGAATGAAATGCCTATTTTGATTGGTATTTTGAGGCCTCCAAGTATCACCAGGACCCTAAAAGAGCCTCTCTGCAAAATAGGATTTTAAGGTTAACCGAGGCAAACAAGCAATTAAAGAAAGATGAAGCGGCTTCGGAAGCCTCGTGCTCCTCTTCCTTGGCGCCTTGTGCTCAGGCTTCACGTCCGGCGCCATCTTCCTCCTTCCCTTCTATACTTCTATACCCACACCTCCTCCACACCCTCAGCTCCCCCTTACTAATTCTCTCATTGAACTTTCATATTTCTTTGAAACCCTCCCCACTCCTTTTTCCTCTGAACTTATCAGAACCTGTCCCCTTAACATTAAGCCTTCTGAGGATCCAGAGACTAAACCCTGAATTTCTTATATTCCCTGGACTAAAGCTAAACTGCGAGCCACAGTCAAATATTTCCCCAAAGTAACCGAAGATCTTCACAGATTTGCTGAGGAATTTAATAGAGTCTTTCAAACTTGTCAACCTTGTTTCTCTGATTTAAATCAGTTAGTTCATATGCTTGTTGGTAAAGGCCCGGCCCAGCACTGCATGAAAACTGGTAATTGGGAAAATCCTGAAAGTCTCTAGAATCACAACTGGGAGACCAGCTTGCTAACTTATTATACGATCAAGCTTGGACAGTTGCTAGGCAACTTCATGAAGCAACTCCTAGGCCTTTTCCAAAGCCTGTTGATTGCAGCAAAATTTAGGTTTGCACAAAAAAATCAGATGAATCTGTTCATGATGATTACAATTGACTTCAGATTACTTTTAAAGAAAATTCTGGTCTTCCTTCAGATGTTTATTCCACCTGGGTAGCTTTTAACTCTATGTTTATTAATGGGCTGAACCAGGACCTTTCCCTTCTAGTAAAAAGGATCAGGATGGAATGGGAAAATATGTCCACTCCAGACTTAGTTAATCTGACAAACTTACTCTCTTGCACTCTAGATGATTCACCTAAAAGAAAGACCACTAGGGAATTCCCTGGCTGTCCAGTGGTTAGGACTCCACGCTTCCACTGCCATGGCCCAGGTTCGATCCCTGGTCGGGGAACTAAGATCCCACAAGCTGTGTGGAGTGTCCAAAAAAGACCCCAAAAAACAAACCCAAAAAAAACCACACTAAAATTCTTCAACTCCAGCAAATAAAAACCCCTAAACAAAAACAAAACCCTTTTTGCTATTATTGCAAAAAGCTAGGACACTGGAAAAGAGATTGTTATACCTTTAAGTGCTTTAGGCACCTTCAGCCCTCTAACAAGCCTTTCCAATGTCCTCCCAATTCTCAATGATGGGGCTCTGAGAAACTACAGGGGCTCTTCCCAATCATCCCTCTTAATCTGCTTGGAGAAACGTCTCTCCAGATTGGGTATGAATCTGTTCCAGTCCTAACTGACACCAGAGCCACACTCTCAGTGCTTGACTCCACTACTATGAAATAGCCCCTGCCTCGAAGTACTAAAACAGTTCAAATAGTGGGGATCTCTAATCAACTGCAAGAGATGCCTCTCCCTGAACTTATTTCCTTTTGTTTGGCCCTTTGAGAGATACATGCCTTTTTCTCCTTAGTTCCTCAACCCCATCCATCTATCAGGCTGAGACTTCTTAGAGAAGTATCATGCTGGAATTTCTTTCTTCCAAAGGGAGAAAAAAAAAATCATAAAGGGAATTCCCAGGCAGTCCAGTGGTTAGGACTCCACGCTTTCACTGCCAAGGGCCTTGGTCAGGGAACAAAAATCCCACAAGCCACACAGTGCGGCAAAAAAAAAAAAAAATTGCAAAGGTAGAAATAATTCTAGAACTTCAGAGTAGTCATTGAAATAACAAACCAGGTGAATTAAATGACCCCTTGACATCTTTTATTTGCTCCATCTCTAATGATTCTAGAGCTGATTCTGGAAACACTGATAGTTTGTCCCTATCAATCCAGCTACCATCTTTATTATGGGCAAAATCTCCAACTGATATTGGCAAAATTCACAGCACACCTCCCATCAATATTCAAATAGATCTCTCAAAACCTCTGCTCAGAATTAATCAATATTCTATAGGAAAGAATCTCTAAAAAGCATAAAGCCCATAACAGAAGATTACAAGGGCCAAGGCATCATTATCCCTTGCACTAGCCCCTGCAATACTCCCATTTTGCTAGTGAGAAAATCTAAGGGCCAAGGGTAGATGCTTGTCCAGGACCTTTGAGCAATAAACAACATTGTTATCCCTCAACACCCTGTTGTTCCTAATATCCATTACTAATATCCACTCCCACTGAAAGCAATTTCTTTACAGTAATTGATTTATGCAGTACATTCTTTAGTATTCCAGTTGATGAAACTAGCCAATACGTTTTTTTTTGTTTTTTTTTTTTAATTTTTGGCTGCGTTGGGTCTTTGTTGCTGTGCACAGGCTTTCTCTAGTTGCGGCGAGAGGGGGCTACTCTTCATTGCAATGCGCAGGCTTCTCAGCGCGGTGGCATCTTTTGTTGTGGAGCACAGGCTCTAGGTGTGTGGGCTTCAGTAGTTGCAGCATACAGGCTCAGTAGTTGCGGCATGCAGGCACTAGAGCGTGCGGGCTTCAGTAGTTGTGGCTTGTAGGCTCTAGAGTGCAGGCTCAGTAGTTGTGGTGCACGGGCTTAGTTGATCGCGGCATATGGGTTCTTCCCAGACCAGGGATCAAACCCGTGTCCCCTGCATTGGCAGGCAGATTCTTAACCACTGCGCCACCAGGGAAGTCCCCTAGCCAATACCTTTTTTTACTTCACTTGGTAAGAAAAACAGTTCACATGGGCAGTAATGCCTCAGCCCTTACTTATTTCTCACAAATCCTCAAGGCTTATGCAGGTGATAAAAAGTTCCCTAGAAGTTCTATTTTGTTGTAACTTGTGAAAGAAATCTCTGTGCTCTCCTTCTCAAGCCTCTTCACCGGAAGGCAGCATCCATATGTCAAAGCTTTTAGCCTTAAAGAGACATAACATTGTCAAGGAAAAAAATCAGTTTGCCCAAACCCAGGTTTCATATTTAGGGCATCTGATATCAGAACAAGGACCACACCCAGATCCAGATAGACTTCGTGGTGTCCTAAGTTTCCAAAAACCCAAAACTAAGTGCCAACTGCTAGTTGCTTGTTGCCAAAATTGGATTCCAAATTTCTCTTTTATGGCCAAAACTCTGTATGTTTTACTAAGCAATAACAACTCCAATCCAATTTGATGGGAAGAACCAGACAACATAGCTTTTAAGACCTTAAAGGAGAGTTTGATGAACCTGCCTGTGTTTGGACATCCCAGTTATCAAATTCTCTTTTTCCTTTTGTATATGAAAAGGAAGGGAATGCCCTGAGGGTACTCACCCAAAAACACTGGGACCACCATTGACCCATATGGTATTATAGCCAATAACTGGACCCTGTGGCATGGAGATACCCTTCTTGCCTTAGAACAATTACTGTCTCTGCCCTTTTGGTTAAGGCCACAAGAAAGTTATTGTGGGATCCCCATTACCCATTTTTATACCTCATGCAGTAGAAGGCCTCCCCAATTCTCATTACACTCAACCTTTCTCAGTGAGCCCCCTCAACTCCTATGAAGCCCTTTTGTTAACTACTCCTCATGTAACTCTTTTACAGTGTAATAACTTTAATCCTGGTACTCTTCTTCCCACCATCACCAATGACATCTCTCATGACTGCCTAACGCTGATGGATCACCTCCTGACTCCTGGTGATAATCTACAGGCAATTCCTCTGGGTAACACTGGCTTTTCATGGTTCACTGATGGTTCTTACTTAAAAGGTGACAATGGTAAATACTGTGCTGTTTAGTCTATTGCAACTCCTTTTGATACTGATGAGGCACCATCTATACGTATGACTACTTTGGCCCAACAGCCTGAATTATATACCATTACACAGGCTTGTACTTTAGTCAAGGGCAAAACTTCTAATATTTATACTGATAGCAGATATGCTTTCAGAGTAGTTCATGATTTTGGACTGTTTTACAAGCAATGTGGCTTCCTTTCTTCCAGCAGATATAAAATTTTAAATGGCCCCTTTGTTCAGGAATTCTTGGATGTAACGCTTTTACCCTCCACTTTAGCTGTTATTAAGATTCCACAGCATTCTATTTTTTTTTTTTTAATTTATTTTGGCTGCGGTAGGTCTTAGCTGTGGCACGCGGGATCTTTTAGTTGCAGCATGCGGGCTTCTTAGTAGCGGCATGTGGACTCTTAGTTGCGGCATGCATGTGGGATCTAGTTCCCCGACCAGGGATCAAACCCAGGCCCCCTGCATTGGGAGCTCGGAGTCTTACCCACTGGACTACACGGGAAGTCCCAAGATTCCAGGGCATTCTAAACATGACTCCTGGAAGTAAATCTCCGTGCTGGAATTTCCACAAGGAATGCTGCCCTTAAAGGAACCAAGAGCAATCAGACCTCTGTCATGGTCCAAAGAGATATTTCCCCAAATGACAAGTTAGAAAAACTGGTTAGAGAAGCCCAACAGTTGGCCTCAGAAAAGAAAAAACAGGTTGAAAATTCACAGTTGTTGGTTTGAAAAAAGAGAAAGCTCTGATTCAAACCAAATAACATCCTAGTCCTACCAGAAACCCTAAAAATCCCATTGCTAGCCACTGTACATGCATTAAACCATTGGTCTATTCATAAAATGATAGCATTCATGAGTCAATATTGGTGGAGAAACATTAACAAAGTCACAAAATAGTGCCTGCCTCACTTGTCGCACTTGTTATAAATACAATCCAGGAAGCCTGTTTGTACTGCTCGCAGACATTTTAAACTGCCTCATGGACCGTTTGAGTTCTGCCCAATGGGTTTCATACAACTTCCTCCATCTCATGGATATACATATGTTTTAGTCATGGCATGTATGTTTTCACACCAGACTGACGGACTACTGCCTGTTCTGTGGCTAAAGTCCTTTTGGATATGATTATCCTTACCTGGGGAACTCCTCTTAAACTTCATAATGATCAAGGAACCCATTTTTACTGTTCATGTATTTCGACCAGTCTGCTCTGTTTGGCTGGTTTTACAACAACTTCACTGTGTTTATCACCTTCAATCCTCTGGTTTAGTTGAAGGTACACAGCATTATTGAGTCAACTGACAAAATTTGTAGAGGCCTTCCAAATACCTTGGCCAAAAGCCTTGCTGGTGGTCCTTCTAAATCTCAGATCTACCTCTTTTGGAACTCATAAACTCTCACCCTTTGGGATAGTCAGAGGATGCCCAGTGTACTTGGCTCCTGCCTCTTTTGACCCACAAGAGATGAAAGATACTCCAATATTGCAAAGGTCTAATTGCTTCTACTACAAATAACTATGTTTGATAGAGCAATCTTTTCACAGAGCATTCTTGGGAGAGGAAGACCTTAAGCATCCTACCCTGCAAGCTGGAAAATGCACC
This sequence comes from Delphinus delphis, assembly GCF_949987515.2. Classification (NCBI taxonomy): domain Eukaryota; kingdom Metazoa; phylum Chordata; class Mammalia; order Artiodactyla; family Delphinidae; genus Delphinus; species Delphinus delphis. The sequence continues at coordinate 68,514,176 of NC_082690.1, read as the reverse complement.
TCCAGAAAGACTCTCTTCAACCTTGCTGGAAAGGCCCCTATCAGGTACTGCAAACTAATCCTGTGCTGCCAAACTCCAGGGAATAAACTCTGAGAACATGTGACACACCTAAAGAAAACACCAAACACTGACTGGACCTACACATTATCTAGTGACCTGAAAGTAAAGATTTCCTGGAATTGAAGCAGACAATATCTGATGAGATAGCTTTCCAAAGATATCTGGACCAGGCCTTTTGGAAGTTTGTCTGCCAAACCGTTGATGATGACGTAATGCTTCAGGTGATCTCCAATGCCTAATATCTTGATAATATATAAACTTTAAATTCAAAGTGCCTGGGAGTTCTCTCTCTCACCCTCCTTGTTACTCAAATGTGACTTCAATAGGTTTCCATTCTGTGTTCTTTCCCTCTGATGTGAGACATTATACCCAGGAAAAGTCCTTCCTGGCATTGAGGGACAGGGAGCTGCTGAAACGAGAAAACCTGACTCGATCAGTGATACTTTCAAAGAAAGATCTTGATTAAAAGAGGGAAATGTAAAAAATTAATAAACAGAAACCTCAAGTAGTCAGGAAACCAGAAGAGGGAGCTCTCACGCCCTGCTACCAAAGTAGGACCCAACTGGAAGAAGAAAGACCTCCTCTTCTTTCCTGGCAACAACTCAGCCAATGAAAAGCCCTGGACTGTTTGTTTATTATAGCCCTCCCAACATCCTTTTGCCTTTTGAGAAAGAGTTCTCCTTCCCTTGCTATGTGAGGACTTACATGTTGCTCTCCATGGTGGCAGACCCTGAATTGTAATTCTTTGCTTAACACAAATAAACTTTTTTTTGCTGGGGAAATAACTAGGTTTATTTTAGCTCAACACCTTAAACTGTGAGCCTCCTGGGTCTAGTTCAACATCATCCTGAGCAAAGCTCAGTATGTAAATTAAGTTAGGTTTTAAAATCAATTATTTGTTTTTGTAATTCTTAGATAGTTTTCCCAATCATATAAACTCCTGGTAATATCAGGAAAGCTTGGGGGTATATGATGCATCAGTTTCACCCTATATGCTCTTCTTTGGGGATAAGACATAACATATCTCTTTGAAAGGACTGTGGCCAAACTGCAACATCTGTAGCATTCTTGGCACAGATCTTCATGGGTTGTACATTTTCACCTTCTCTTGAGATCCCCAGGAAAAAGGGTGGGCACAGGAGACTCCAAGGTAAGACACATTTTTCATTCTCACCAAGAACTTTTTGAGCAGTGTATTCACTAACTGAACGAACTTTTTGGCCAACTCAATATTTGTGAAGATATATAAATGAAAACCATCAGAGGCATGGAAAAATAAAATGGCTTTCAGGTCCCAGTCCAGAAAAATCCTCACCTCTGTAAGTCTGAGTTCACGTGGAGAACAGTCCTGGTTTCTGTACTGGCAGTGACTTAATGTCTCCTCCTGAGGCTCACAACCCAGAACCCCAGACCTGAAGATACCAGGAAAGGGCAATCATGATATGCAGGATCCCTGCAAACAACCACAGCCAATTCCAGTGTTTCTCCAACTTCCACCTCCTAATAACGTCAGTCAGAGGTGAAGCAGGATGACCCCAGCACACAAGAAGCAGAGATAAATGTTTTGGCATTCTCTGGTTGTCTTGTCTGAACCTACCCATATTCAATGCTCTGCAGGTCATTAAGAGAATAAGAGGAAGTCACTGGCTATCACCAGAGCTAGAGTCATTTTCACATAGAATCTCAGCACAGACATCATCACTTAGATCTCAGTCTCACCAGTTTCCCCAGGGCCATGCTGGTCTGGATCCTCTGGATCTAGGAGATGTCAAGACACTGGAGACAAGAGAAAAGACTGTCCTGATGCCTAAGGCAGGAGAAACAGAAGTTATGTTTGCAGAATGTCAAACAGGGATCTTGGAAATAGTTCAGGCAGGTGAAATGTGTTGATTCTTTTCTGAGTTTTTCTGCCATGGCCATCATTTCAATATGGCTGTTATTAGTTTTGTGCTTCTCTGGGGTGCTGCAACTTCTTAACTGGATCCTAGACTTCTCATGAAGGTATTTTGCTCTGTATATTATTGCTAAATCAGTGTTTCTGTGAGGAACCAAGGCCTAGGACTTCCTATTCCACCATCTTGCTGATGTTACTAACATAGGTTTATTTTTGAGTTCTATGTGTTTATTCTGTTATATTGATGTATTTGTTCTTGCAGTATAAAGTACACACACACACACACACACACACACACACACACACACACACACACACACATATCCTTCTTTATAGACCTTTATTCTACCATTCAATATTTACACTGAATTTGTTGGGTTCTCTTCTAAAAAAATCCAGCTGCAATTTTGATTGGGATTGTATTAAAATCATGTTAATTTTAGGAAGAATTGTCATCTTTATTATATCGTCCTATTCATCAACATAGTAAGCCTTTTCACTTATTCTGACCTACTTTAATACCTTTTAAATAGAGTTTAAACATTTTCTCTAGAAAATCTTATGTATCCTTTGTTAATCGCTAAATTCTGTATGGTTTACTGTGAAAGTTATATAAATGTTTATTATATTTTTAATTGGTTATTTTTGGTATAGAGAAACATTGTTCATTTTCCTAATTTTCTCTTATAACCAATAAACTTGCTGAACTGTCTTATTTATTCTAATAACATGTCTTGTTTACATTTGCTTTTCTATGTAGATGATCATATAATCTCAAATAATGACACTTTTATCTCTTTTCTCCCTGTGATTACACTTTGTTTTTCATTTCTTATAGTAGTATCTGGCACCTCAGTACCATGCTACTGAATGATGCTACTGGGTTTCTTTATCATATTCTGGACCTTAATGGTAACGTGTATGTAATTTCTCAACAAGAGAATGGTTTTTAACATATTGATGACATTCCCTTCTATAACTAGTTTTCTAAGGGTTCTTTTGAAATTATAAAAGAACTTTATAAAATGCTGTTTCTCCAAAAATATGTAACTTTTCACTTTTAGTCGATTAATGTAATAAATCAAATATTTTTGCATGCCTGGAATAAAATCTACTTGATATTGACGTGTTTTTACTTTTTAAAATAGTAAAATTTATTGTACATACAAAATTTCTTGTACAGGACTTCCCAGGTGGTGCAGTGGTTGGGAATCTGCCTGCCAATGCAGGAGACACGGGTTTGAGCCCTGGTCCGGGAGGATCCCACACGCCGCGGAGCAACTAAGCCTGTGTGCCACAGCTACTGACCTGCACGCCACAACTACTGAAGCCTGAGCTGTGCCTAGAGCCCGTGCTCCACAACAAGAGAAGCCACCACAATGAGAAGCCCATGCACCACAACGAAGAGTAGCCCCTGCTTGCCACAACTAGAGAAAGCCCACACACAGCAACGAAGACCCAACACAGCCAAAAATAAATAAGTAAATAAATAAATTTATTAAAAAAATTTGTACATATATGTAGATTTTTTGAGGAAAAAACACCCATGACTCATTATTCAGATTGTGAAATAGAATATTGCTAGTACCTCAGAAATTCCTGTAAGTTCTTCTCTGTTCATATCTCCTTCATCCTCACTTCCTTATTTGTATATTTATCATTATTCTTTTGCTTTTCTTTATAGAAAGTCAATATCCCTTGGTTAGATTGGATAGTCTAATATGTATATTTCAAATATATGCTGTTGCATAGCATAGGCTCTGTCTTTCCAGCCTGTGGCATCTATTTTCTCACCATCCACTATGGCTAAGCCCCTGCTCCATATTTTTAGATTTTTACCAGTCAGCACCCCATTTAAAGGTACTCATTTCAGAATTAGTTAGGGTGAGCAAATTGCTGTAAAAAATAGTTCCCAAATATATAACCACCTAAATTAAATAGAAGTTTCTTTCTTATTCACATAATATTACTGGAATGTTATATTACTGGTCAGGTGAACAATTCAATAGGGTAGCCAGAGACTCAACTTCTACCATGGTAGCCCTAAGGTTGTCTCCTCTAGATAACTGCATGTGGAAAAGGTAGGAATGCCATGTGGGAAGTTTTTACTGGTCAGGCCTGGAAAGGTGACATCATCTCTTCCTATTTCATTAATTATATTGTAGTCATGCAACCATACCTAATATTTTAAAGTGGAGTGGGGTGGGGCAGCTGAAAAATGTAGTCTCTGGCTGCGTAGATACTTCCCAGTGACAACTCTGTACTAGGAAAGCACAGGTTTTGGTGACATATCTATCACAGTTCATATATATATATAAAACATTCTGTGTGTGTGTGTGTGTATATATATATATCTTAAAAATTTTTTGTCTGGTTTTGGACAAAATGTCCAAATTTACCATATTATTTACCATATTTAGTATTTTGCATTCTGTTCTTTTCACTTGTGAGATTCATCTCTATTGATGCATGTAGCTGTAGTTATTTTTTTTTTATTTTTTTTATTTTTTTTGCGTTATGCGGGCCTCTCACTGTTGTGGCCTCTCTCGTTGCGGAGCACAGGCTCCGGATGCACAGGCTTAGCAGCCATGGCTCACGGGCCCAGCCGCTCCGCGGCATGTGGGATCTTCCCGGACCGGGGCACGAACCCATGTCCCCTGCATCGGCAGGCAGACTCTCAACCACTGCGCCACCAGGGAAGCCCTGTAGTTATTTTAATTGTGTAGTATTTCATTGTAAAGTATACTTCAGTTTATTTATGCATTTATTCTTAATGGATATCTGGGTTGTTTTCAGTTTTGAGCTATTACTGACAATGAGCATTCTTTTAGATGTCTTTTACACCTGTAAGAGTTTCCTTAGGATATGTACCTAGAAATGGAATTGCATGTTCCACTTTTCTAGGAGTTGCTAACCTATTTTCCACAGTGGTTGTAACAGTTTATATCTCATGCCTCCAGCAACGTATGAAAGTTCCTCTTGCTCTACATTCTTGCCAATGCCAAGTATTGCAAGACTTTCAAAATTTTGCCAATATAATGGGCATCTCATTGTTCTTTTTTTTTTTTTGCAGTACGCGGGCCTCTCACTGTTGTGGCCTCTCCCGTTGTGGAGAACAAGCTCCGGATGCGCAGGCTCAGCGGCCATGGCTCCCGGTCTGCGGCATGTGGGATCTTCCCGGACCGGGGCACGAACCCGTGTCCCCTGCATCGGCAGGCGGACTCTCAACCACTGCGCCGCCAGGGAAGCCCCTCATTGATCTTTTAATTTGATTTCCCAGGTTACTTGTGTGGTTTAGTGTCTTTTCATATATTTATTTGCCATTTGGGTTTCTTTGTCTGTGAAGTGCCTATTCAATTTTCCTTTCCATTTTCTTTTTTGGGTGTTTTGTCTTTTGATATTGATTTATGAACATTATTTATTTTTAAAAATTTGTATTTATTTATCTATTTTTGGCTGCATTGGGTCTTTGTTGCTGCGTGCAGGCTTTCTCTAATTGTGGTGAGTGGGGGCTACTCTTTGTTGCAGCGCGCAGGCTTCTCATTGCAGTGGCTTCTCTTGTTGCAGAACACAGGCTCTAGGCACACAGGCTTCAGTAGTTGTGGCATGCGGGCTTCAGTAGTTGTGGCTCGCAGGCTCTAGGACTCAGGCTCAGTAGTGTGGCACGTGGGTTTAGGTGCTCTGCGGCATGTGGGATCTTCCCAGACCAGGGAATGAACCTGTGTCCCTTGCATTGGCAGGCAGATTCCTATCCACTGTGCCACTAGGGAAGGCCAAACGTTAATTTTTGAATACCACATTTTTGTCAGTTTTCTGTATTGCAAATATATTGTACATTTTGTGGTTTGCCTTTTCAGTTTCTTAATAGTATCTTTTGATGAATAAGAATTCTTAATTTCAGTGTAATCAAAGTACTCAATCTTTTATAGTTTACTGCTTTGTGTCTTTCTTAAGAACTCATTAGTTAGCCACAGCAATCAGACAAGAAAAGGAAATGAAAGGAATATAAATTGGAAAGGAAGAAGTAAAACATCACTGTTTGCAGGTGACATGATACCGTACATGGAAAATCCTAAAGACATTGCGTAAACAACTACTAGAATGCATCAATGAGTAAGTTGCAGTTTACAAAATTAGTATACAGAAATCTGTTGCATTTCTATACACTAACAATGAACTATCAAAAAGAGAAATTAGGAAAACAATCCCATTCACAACCACATCAAAAAACAATAAAATAAACAATAAAATATCTGAGAATAAGTCTAAACAAGGAGGTAAGAGACCTGTACTCAGAAAATTGTAAGACAATGTTGAAAGAAATTGATGACACAATCAAATGGAAAGATATACTGTGCTCATAGATTTGAAGAATAATTATTGTTGAAATGAACTTACTACCCAAGGCAATCTATAGATTCAATACAATCCCTATCAAAATAGCAATGGCATTTTTCATAGAACTAGAAGTAACAATTCTAAAATTTGTATGGAAACACAAAAGATCCCAAATAGCCAAAACATTCTTGAGAAAGAACAAAGCTGGTGGTATCACTCTCTACAAAGCTACAGTAATCAAAACAGTATGATACTGGCACAAAAAACAGACACGTAGATCAATGAAACAGAATAGAGAACCCAGGAATGTTCCCAAATTTGTATGTCTATTCAAGTCCTTTGCCCATTTTAAAATTCAGTTATTATTATTATTTGCTATTTGCTGTATAGTATGGTAGCTTTATATTTAACTTAAAAAAAAATCTAACAATCTGTTTTCCAAAGTGGCTGTAATATTTTATGTGCATGCCAGCACTGTATGAGGGCTCTAACTTCTCCCTATCTTCATCTACACTTGTTATTGTCTGATGTTTTATTATATCCATTCTAGTGGGTGTGAAGTGGTATTTCATTGTGGTTTTAATTTACATTTACTTAATCACTAATGACATTGGGCACCTTTTCCTGTGCTAATTAGCTATTTGTATGTCTTCCTATAAAAGTCTTTGCAAATCTTTTGCCATTTTTTGATTGGGTTGTTTGTCTTATTTATTATTGAATTGTAAGAGTTCTTTATGTATTATGGGTACAAGTCCTCTGTATGATTTGCAAACATTTTTCTCCATCTATGGTTTGTCTTTTCATTCTCTTAATACTGTCTTTTGAAGCATAAACTCAAAAAGTTTCCATTTTAATGAAGCCCAATTTATCAATTTTTTCTTTTATGCCTTGTGCTTTTGGTGTCATATCTAGGAACTCTTTGCCTAACCCAAAGTCATGAAGATTTTCTCCTCTAATTTTTTTTAGCAAATTTATAGTTTTAGTTCCTATATTTAGGTCTATGTTCCATTTAAAGTTAATTTCTTTGTGAGGAGAGGATCTAAGTTTTCGTTTGTTTTGGCTTTTTTTTTTTCTTTCCATACAGACATCCAATTGTCCTGGCACCACATACCATGTTTTTAAAAAGACTATCTTTTCCTTACTGAAGTGAATTGTCTTGGCACATTTGCTGAAAATCAACCATAAATGTAAGGGTTAATTTCTGGACTCTCAATTCTATTCCATTGATCTATATGCTTAGCTCATTGCCAATACCACACCATCTTTTTAAAAAATTTTTTATTGGAGTATAGTTGATTTACAATGTTGAATACCACACCATATTGATTCCTATAGCATTGTAGTAAGTTTTGAAATCTTGAAGTGTTAAGTTCTTCAACTTTGTACTTCTTTTTCATAATTCTTTTTGGCTATACTATAGAACTTTTACATTTATACATACATTTTTGGATCACCTTTTCAATTTCCACAAAAAAAGCCTAAAAGCATTTGTCAAAAACTGTGAAAAGTCTGAGATTTCACTCTATTGCAAGCTAACAAGTTACAGAAAAAGTGTACAGACTCCTACTTTAATCTAATATTCCAAGGTCTTTTTGTCCCAATTTCAATCTTCCTATTCATTTTTTTTTTTTTTTTTTTTGCGGTATGCAGGCCTCTCACTGTTGTGGCCTCTCCCGTTGCAGAGCACAGGCTCTGGACGCGCAGGCTCCGGACGCGCAGGCCCAGCGGCCATGGCTCACGGGCCCAGCCACTCCGCGGCATGTGGGATCTTCCCGGACCGGGGCATGAACCCGTGTCCCCTGCATCGGCAGGCGGACTCTCCACCACTGCGCCACCAGGAAAGCCCTTCCTATTCATTTTTTAAAATATTTATTCATTTGGCTGTGCTGGGTCTTAGTTGTGGCATGCAGGATCTTTGTTGAGGCAGGTGGGATCTTTAGTTGCAGCATGTGGGATCTTTTAGTTGCGGCATGTGGGATCTAGTTCCCTGACCAGGGATGGAACCCGGGCCCCCTGCATTGAGAGCATGGAGTCTTAACCACTGGACCACAAGGGAAGTCCCGTAGTCATTCTTTTTAATTGCTTATTGTTGCCCTTACAAAATACTGAGTTTAGCTATTTAAATACATACCTTTGTTGATCTTTCCATAGGGATGCCCATTCCTACTATAGCTTCAAGCCAGACTCCTATCTATTCTTTAAGACCTCCAGATCAAACATCCTTCCTCTCCTCTCCTGTTTCTGCACCTTCTTCATATCTTCAGTTGGTAGTAATCTTTCCTATTTCTGACCTCCCATAACACATTATCTCTATCTCTGTATGACCCAACTTCTTTTCCTTTTGTTGTTTAATTACACATCTTATTTTTTTCAGTAGAACCTGTATATTAATAATGTCTGTATCTCCCCTAGTATTCTTACACAGGGACTTGATCAATACACATATTTGCTGAATAGGGATACAGTTTTTTGTGTGTGTATGATTTTCCTGTTCCTGACATTAGGTGAATGTGCTCAAACCATAGTACAAAGAAGTCCCAGGCTTTAAAGTTAAATAGGATTCTGGGTATGTGGCTTATCATTTAATTCTTTGAACAAGTATTCAACCAGAGGTCTATCTTATCCTCTGCTTTGAAACAATCTTGTGTTAACATGCTATGAAGTACAATAATATAGACAACCAAAAGAACTTGTTCATTCATTGTTTCTCCATGAAACTTCTCTTTATTTCTGTTCTGACCTCTTTGATATGTGGATTGATATTGTGGAAGGAAGACTTGCATTAAGGATCTGTACCTTAGCTCATTCAGTGAGCTAGCATTTACAAATTATTGTGCAAAGCAGGCTGTGATCAGTGGCATTACCTACTAGATGTATAGGTGCTACCATGCTCCCAAATATTTGAAAGATTAATTTTTTTAAGTGAATGACAGTGATAGCTTTATTAGATTCTTTCTTTCTTTCTTTCTTTCTTTCTTTCTTTCTTTCTTCCCTTCCTTCTTCCTTTCTTTCTTTCAAGAATAACAGAATAGGGCTTCCCTGGTGGCGCAGTGGTTAAGAACCTGCTGCCAACACAGGGGACATGGGTTCGAGGCCTGGTCCAGGAAGATCCCACATGCCACAGAGCAACTAAGCCCAGGCGCCACAACTACTGAGCCTGCGCTCTAGAGCCCATGAGCCACAACTAGTGAGCCCACGTGCCACAACTACTGAAGCCCACGTGCCTAGAGCCCATGCTCTGCAACAAGAGAAACCACCACAATGAGAAGCCCGCACACTGCAACCAAGAGCAGCCCCCGCTAGCCGCAACTAGAGAAAGCTTGTACAGCAATGAAGACCCAATGCAACCAAAAAAAAATTAAAAAAAAAAAAAAGAATAACAGAATAAAATGAACTATAGGCCCCTCAAAGCAAGTTTAAATGATTTGACCAGATTCCAGCATGGAATAAAGTTTCCATACTTCATCTGAAATCTTGCACTAATTCTTCCAATGTTTCCTGGAAAATTCCTAGAACTTGGAATAGAATGTGTGAATTATGCTAAGCAGAGCAACTGACCAGCTCACAACAGAGTTTGAACTACTTTTTCTAAAATTTTTAATTTTTTAAAAAATTGAGGAATTGACATACATTATATTATTTTCAGGTGTACAACATAATGATTCAGTATTTGTTTATGACCTTTCTTTTTCCATTGGTACAGTGAGCCAAATGTCCCTATAGTATACATATACATAATAATATGAAAATAATATGTCTAAAGGGAGATTGGCAGAAATCCTATAGTAGAATATCAGGGTCTCTCTTTAGGAAATGATAGGTTCTATTTTGATATAGGGAAATAATTCCTCTTTGACAGACCTCACTAAAACTTGGACTATACAACTACTTCTCTTGATCTTATCTTATAGAAGAAAGCTATGATAATAAATAAGTCTAATGAAGTTTTTGTTATTTTGTTGCCTGAGGGTTTTCCTGAAGTTTCTCCATAAGATACACCTGTATTACAAAACTATTAGATTCTTCTTCTGTCTTAGAAATCTTCAAAGATTTCCACTTTAGCAGAATGTGGCAATGATAATAACTTGGGATACTACGACAATAATCTGTTTCCCTTAGGTCTCTCATAGGTAGTGTCCTTAGGTGAGGACGAGGATGTTCACTATCCTCTATTGTGCAGCTCAACTGCTCATCTCCTTAGCATAAACACTGGTTTGAAAAACATTTTGGTTAGCACATGTAGAAGCCAGGGAGTTTTCCCTTCCCAACTCAACGGTGAGTAAAAGCTTTTCAGGACTTCCCTGGTGGCGCAGTGGTTGAGAATCCAGCTGCCGGTGCAGGGGACGCGGGCTCGAGCCCTGGTCGGGGAGGATCCCGCATGCCGCTGAGCCCATGCGCCACAACTACTGAGCCTGCGCTCTAGAGCCCATTTAAAAAAAAAGAAAGAAAAAAAAGCCTTTCAGTAAAGTTCTTTCTGGCAAAATCTGTTTTCATAGCAAATTACTCAAACCAGGTCCTCTTCCTTTACGCTTCCTCTGCTTGCAGCGCTCCTACCACTCTTCTCAAAACTGGGGAACTCTTACTCATCCTTCAGGACTCAGCTCAAATGTCACTCCCTGGTGGAAGCTTCCTCAACATGGCAGACCGAGCCGGTTCCCCCCTCTCAGCTCACAGCTCGGCCTTTACCACTGTGTAACAGGATTATCTGTTTTCGGGTGGGTCTCGCCCCCAGGGTGTGAGCTTCGAGGTTGGGGACTGTGTCTTTCATTTTTCTGTTTGTGTAGTCCAGCATGTGACACACAGTAGGCTCAGTAAAGTTGAGTGACCGACCGAAACTCTATTACCGGCACCTTCTGCCACAAGAAGCAATAATATCCCATCCAGGTTACTGTCGACGTTCCACAGGAGCCCAACTGCAAGAGCTCCAGATGGCGCACCGGTTCCCGCCAACCCAGCGTTTAAAAACAAACAGCTGCGGACGCTAGGCAATAGAAGGTGGCCCTCACTAGGACCGCCTTTCCTCAACCCAGGCGGGTTAATACCCGCCAGCTGAGCCGCCAAAGGCGAGTTTGGAGTTCGCTCAGTTGAGGGAAACGCTTTCCTTGAGTAAACTCAGCGTCCTTGAGGTATTCTCCAACTCTGGGCTGGAGACGCTGTCCGCTTTTTTCTAACGGTGACAGGAAATCAAGGAAAAACGTGGGATTCAAAGATTTGGGGGGTAACTCTGCTCGCAGCCACTCAGATTCGAAGCTTGCGGTTGATCCCGACCTGACGTCTGTGGGGACCCGCGCCTTACACTCTGCGTCGCCTGCCCCCAGGCTCAACGCCCACCCCATGCAGCCACTCCCTCAACCGCCCGCCCTCTTCGCGCCCCGCCCAACTCCTGAGCGGCGAGCCACCATTCTCGCGAGAACTCAGCTAATCTCGCCTTTTTGAACAGCGGGATCTCGCGAGAAGCAGCTTAGGAGCCGGCCTGTAACCTGCTGGGGCGGCTCTTCTAGTCGCAGCTGCCGCAACGTCCGCCGCCTCAGACACCTCCGGACGGATTCAGTTGTGGGGGAAGCGGAGGTGTCGCTGGCCCCGGCCTGTGCCTGGACACTCAAGGGGGACTACAGGTTCGAGGGTGACTGGACTCAGCTGGAGAACTCGGTGGGGGCGGCGTTGGAGGCTGGGCTTTGGTGGGGACGGAGGGCGAGTTTGGGCTTGAGAGCCGGACTCCTCTGGTGGTGGTCTGGACGTCCCGGACCCTGCTAGGGGACCGTGGGTGAGGTTCTGGGCTCTGGCCGCTGGCGCCCAGTTCGGAGAGGCAGGGAAGGGAGTTGGGTTTCGGGGGTGCTGTTTTTGGGTTGGGAGTCCTGAGGCCTTTCCCCGGAGATGAAGGCGGTACCCTTAACCCTCCTTAACAGGGCAGAGGAACAGTTGTGCGCCGCCCCTTTTCTGTCATCCTGGGTTAACGCCGCGAGGTCCTGAGGAGGGTGCATCACAGTAGGAGCTAAGGTGGCCCGAGTCTCGCTTTGGGTGAAGAGTGAGACCCCAATAAGGTGTTAAGTGGTTTTATGCTGTAATGGTATCACGTGCGGTAACGCTTTGTTTTCCCCAAACTTGCACAGAAAAGCTGCTTATTTTTTTCTTTTTCAGATTCAAGTCTCCTAACACCCTTTATCCTCGGGAATGGGGTGCAGGGAGGTGAGACATCACTTAGTGATTTGTTAGTGTGGGCGCAATGTGACCATCACTGGGCTTCACAGATTTCGTACTAATCTTTCTCCTCAGTATTTTGAGTTCATGATAAGTCACTAGTCCTGACATGCTAAAGATAGAGCATCACTCGCTTGTCGCTTTATGCACTTAGCATATAAAATTTACTTAAATGTTTTTTAATCTTTAAGAGTCTTCATGCTTTTTATTTAAATTAACAATATCAGAGAAAAATCACAGTATATTGATTTTCTTTGGACAACTGGGTACACCCCCCCTACAATTTGATCAAGACTTTAGAGAGGGAGTTACAGATAAATTTTGAATGAAATAGATTGTAGAAATTGGTATAAGAGATATAATAAGGAGTGCAACTATACCAGCCAAAAAAGTTTCTGTACTGGAGAGCCCGTCCAGGACTGAAGCCCAAGCCTTGAAAATGAGGACTCTAGTTGTCATTAGAATACAAAGCGGAGAGCAGTAGAAAATACTTGGGGGAGGATTTGATGGTGGATAAAGACTGTTAAAAAAGTGTGTGAGGAGAATTATTTTTGAAGGTGTAAATGTGTTTCATAAATTTCCTAACATTTCTCGGAGTTTATGACCTAACTGCTATTACACATAAAAAAGTGGGAAGGAAGGTTCTGAAGCATGGAGTATGGCAAGGAACCATGGAGTCAGGAAAGCTTTCAGTGTCTTGACAATGTTTTTGGGATTTCACCTTTTTTTTTCTCCCAAAAAAACTTTCAGATGGGCTTTTTACATTCTGTATGTCACCCTTCCACCAATCTGAATTTTTTTCTTTCTCAACCTTTCTTCTAAGCCTTGTGAAAATTTTTTATTATTAACCATGGAGTTACAAACCAGTATGTCCTGCTTTATGGCTTTTTACATTAGGTGGCTTAGTGAAGTGTTGAAGTGATCTGGAAAATATTATGCACCTTTCAGAGGAATAGGTTATGAATAGCAAACTCACATGCCTCCAGATACTACACATATGAAAATAAAAATGAGTGAAATACACTAAAGAGTTTATGCCTCATCTAAGAGGGATATCCAGTTCTCACGTTCACCTGATCAGTGCCATAATGAATATGGGCCCAGTGTTCAGCCTTCTCAAGAGAACACAGGAAATCTAAATTTTTGCTTGCGGGTCTCCTGACTTTTAAAAATACTGACAGCTACTCGAAACAGTTAAAAATAACTTCATGTGGCCCAAGCAAACCCAAACCTGTCAGTAGTTGTATCCTGCTCTCCAGGTTTGGACCTGTGTTATGAGTAAGAATTAATAAATTTTACAACTGGAAAAAAAAAGATTTAAAGTAAGTATGCCAATTAGTTTGGAATTTCAGACCTAGGAGTAATTGGGGGAAAATGTCAACTCTTAATTGAAAACAGGTGAGTTTAATAGGCAAGTTTAATAGCCTTTAACTATGGTAGGGCAGATTGAACTGATACTTAGTAATATTTTAACTGGAAATAACTGAAGAAAAACCCTCTCAGTATATATGGTTTAATAACTGAGGGTTCTGAGCAAAGCAAAGGTATCTTGTAAGGGAATTGATTTATTGAGAAGCCCTTTATTGTATTTGCAATTAATATGTAAAATAAATCTAGAAGACCCTCTACTGACTCATCTATGGTTTTGAATGTTTACTGTTTGCTGTACCATCACACTTTGTCTTCCCAGTAATTGACTTTTATTGGAAGCAATATTGATTCCTTGGATTTTATTCCGTGGCTGATGGTGCAGGGGGGAGGGGCATCGTGAGGGGAAGAAATGGGAAGGGGAAAGTGTGAGGTGAAGCAAGCACTCATGTGCTTCTCTTTTACATTGTGCATTACAAGATTGATTTGAGTTAGCTAGTTTTTCTTGTTAAGAAGAATAGGTACTTTGATTGATTAAACACAGTGCCTTATACATAGGAGAGCTTAATGATATTTGTGGAATTGAGCCCCGTGGATTAAACCACATTTATCCATTAGTGGGAAGTACTTTAATCACATAATCTGATTCATTCTTAGTTGGGCTGCAGGGAATGGGAGTTTAGAGGTCAGTCCTAGGAAAGAAGTGAATCTTAGGCTTATAGAGGGCAAGGTGAAGTCTTCCATGGGAGTAAGGGTGAGAAAGGAGGCTAGGTGAAGGAGAGAGTTTGAAAAAGCAGGATAGAAATGGTCAAGTACCACTTAGTCTACCGTGCAGTTTTACAAAGAGCTCTGCTTTTTACAACTAAATTTATCATAACTTATGCAAAGACTACATAGAATATTGTTTTTTTTTTAATAGATCTTCATTGGAGTATAATTGCTTCACAATACTGTGTTAGTTTCTGTTGTACAGCAAAGCGAATCAGCCACATGCATACACATGTCCCCATATCCCCTCCCTCTTGAGCCTTCCTCCCATCCTCCCTATCCCACCCCTAGGTCATGGCAAAGCACCGAGCCGATCTCCCTGTGCTATGCTGCTGCTTCCCACCAGCCAGCTATTTTACATTCGGTAGTGTATATATGTCGTTGCTACTCTCACTTCGCCTCAGCTTCCCCCTCCCACCCCATGTCCTCAAGTCCATCCTCCATGATCCTCTATGTCTACCTCTTTATTCCTACCCTGCAACTAGGTTGATCAGTACCTTTTTTTTTTTCTAGATTCCATATATATGCGTTAGCATACGGTATTTGTTTTTCTCTTTCTGACTTCACTCTGTATGGCAGACTCTAGGTGTGTCCACCTCACTACAAATAACTCAGTTTTGTTCCTTTTTATGGATGAGTGACATTCCATTGTATATATGCGCCACATCTTTATCCATTCATCTGTTCACCCACCTCCTAGAGTAACGAAATAGAGTATTGGTTTTTAATCAGGACTACTTTGGGAGTTTGCAGACTTAGTTTTCTTTCTTTTAGCCCAGTCTTCTTAGGTCAAGTTAGTCTAATACCTCTTCACCCAATCCTTGCCTCTCTCTGGTGTGGGAAGTGAAATAGGAGAAGATGTGTATTCTGTGAGATGTTCCTCTTTGAGAGTTTAAAAAACATCTTGAAGAATCTGTTATGTATTTTTGGAGATTATGTTTGTTGAAGGAAGAACCATCATTTTCCTCTCCCCATGTTTCTACATGACTTGTAAAGTAAGGAAGTTCTCTTGGAAGTAGCTTTCCCCCTTCTTTCAACTCCTTGGGTGAGATGCCCTCTCAAGGAAGGATTAGGTGAGGACTGGAGAAGGAATTGAGTATGCTGTTGCTCAGTGACATCTGGTTCTGTTTTTAGAGCTCTCAATTCTTAGGACATAACATTCTCTACTCCCCTGTAGGGTGGATTTATCTGAGCAGCCTGGACCCTATGAGGGAGAAGAAAATAAACGTATACAGTTCTAAGTTTAATTTACAATTGAAGTTAATAGGTAGCTGTTTTGGCCACTGATTTCAGCTATAATTTTACCTTTGTCTGACTCCTTTGTTTCTTTGTTGGTTATAAACCCACAGTAAGGGAGAAGGATGCTCATTAATGGAAGAAGAACTATTTTGAAATCTTGTCTCCTCTTGGATAGAATGTTTATTAGGGTTTAAGCTAATGTTGCATTTCCCTACTATGGCTTGCTCTGGTTTGCTTTGGCATCTTGAAACTGAGAACTGCCTTGTTAAGCAGGTAGCAATCTAGAGCTCAGAGGTGGAAGGTAAGCAATCAGAATTCAAAGAGATCCTCTTTGGGAGAGGATTAAGAGGTTGGTAAATGTTCGATGTAAGCAGTGAGAATACAATGAGCTAAAATACTTGAAATAGTAGAAACTTGACATTAAAGAGGAAAGATTTTATGTGGAATATGTGACCTTATGTCACAGAAGATTTCTGAAGATTTGTAAGATGCTAAAAGGTATCTATGCCAATAAAAGCATCTTTTTAAATCCTAATTAATAGTTTAATTATATTTTTCTGTTTAAAAATGTAAGATATCTGATTACATGGTACTTATTTTTATCTTTGTAGTTGAAATGAATGGTCTGTTAGTACTTTTGGTCGTGAACTGAAATTAACATTTGTTATTTGGTTGAGGGTGAGTCTGTCATAGTGAAGTACTAATTGAAGTACTTGATTAGAAACTATGAATAACACTTTTCTAAGGTCATTTAACATTGTAATCATACTTTTCTTTTCATTGTAATCATACTTGGAATACCTTATTTGGGATCACTTAGATCTGTGTTTAAAGCCGACTGTTAGCTTTATGACATAAGTTACTTAACTACTCTGAGCTGTTGTTGGCTCACATGAAAAATGGAGGTAGAACACAATTGTCAGGAGTTTAAGAATGAAATTAAATAAAATATACACAAGGGCTATGTAAATAGTAAAGTGAATATAACTTGTTAGCACTTTGTACTGTGTTTATGCTCAGAAAATAGCATACTGTCTGGTGATCTTAAGACACATCAGGGGAATTTACATTTACATCTAGCTGTCTCATTTGTAGGGAACAAATTCAAATGGCTATTTGCAGCCTTGACAATATGACTCTTCCACTGGAAATTACAAAAGTTTTTTTTTCTTTTTCTTTATTCTAGTCCACAATGAACAGGAGGAACCTCTTTCTTTTCATGTTGGCATTGACTATCCATTGACACATCTGGTATTCTAAGTAATCTTTTAAAAATTGAAATATAGTTGATGTACAATATTATGTTAATTTCAGGTATACTACATAGTGATTTGACATTTGCATATATTGTGAAATGACAATAAGTCCATTAACTATCTGTCCTGATAAAACTTACTGTATAATAGTACTGACCATATCCTTATGCTGTATATTACGTCTCTGTGGCTTGTTTCGTAACTGGAGGATTGTACCTCTTAATCCCCTTCACCTATTTCAACCCCCCACCTGTCTCCCCTCTGGATACCACCTGTTTGTTCTCTGTATCTGTGAGTCTGTTTTCATTTTGTTTTGTTTTTTAGATTCCACATATAAGTGAGATCATGTGGTATTTGACTTATTTCATTATAGTATAATACCCTCTAGATCCATCCATGTTGTTGCAAATGGCAAGGCTTCTTTTTTTTAATGGCTGAAAAATATTCCGCTGTATTTATATACCACATCTTCTTTATCCATTCGTCTATTGATGGGAACTTAGGTTGCTTCCATACCTTGGCTCTTGTAAATAATGCTTCATTGAACATAGGGTGCACATATTTTTTCAAATTGGTGTTTTTGTCTTCTTCAGGTAAATACCCAGAAGTTAAATTGCTGGATCATATGGCAGTTCTGTTTTTAATTTTTTGAGAAACCTCTATACTGTTTTTCCTTCTGGCTGTACCAGTTTACGTTTCCACCAACAATGCACGAGGGTTCCCTTTTCTCCATCCTTGCCGATACTTGTTATTTATTGTTTTGTTGATGATAGCCATTCTGACAGGTGTGAGGTGGTATCTCATTGTGGTTTTAATATGATTAGTGATCTTTTCATGTGTCTGTTGGCCAGCTGTATGTCTTCTTTGGGAAGATGTCTAGGTCCTCTGCCTATTTTTTAATTGGGTAGTTTGTTTTTTTGATGTTGAGTTGTATGAATTCTTTGTATATTTTGAATATTAACCCATTGTTGGATATGTTGTTTGCAAATATCTTCTCCCATTCAGTAGGCAGCCTTTTCAGTTTGTTGATAGTTTCCTTTGCTGTACAAAAGCTTTTTAGTTTGATGTAATCATATTTGTTTATTTTTCTTTAGTTTCTCTTGCCTGAGGAGACAGATGCAAGAAAATATTGCTAAGACTTATGTCAGAGAGCTTACTGCCTATGTTTTCTTATAGGAGTTTTATAGTTTCAGGTCTTACATTTAAGTCTTTATTCCATTTTGAGTTTGTTTCGGTATATGCTATGAAAAATTAGTACATTTTGATTGTCTGTATGTAGCTGTCCTGTTCTCCCAACACCATTTATTGAAGAGGCTGTCTTTTACTCATTGTATATTCTTGCCTCATTTGTTGTAGATTAATTGACCATATAAGTGTGAGTCCATTTCTGGGTCCTGTATTCTGTTTGTTGATCTGTGTGTCTGCTTTGATTTGTAGTGTAGTTTGAAATCAGGGTGCATGATATTCCAGCTTTGTTCTTCTTTCTCAAGATTGTTGGCTATTTGGGATCTTTTGTTTCCATACAAATTTTAGAATTACTAGTTCTAGTTCTGTGGAAAATACCATTGGTATTTTGATTTAGACTGCCTTGGGTTATATGGTCATTTTAACAATATTAATTTTTCTATGAGCATGGTAAATCTTTCCGTTCGTTTGCGTTGTCTTCAGTTTTCTTCAATGTCTTACAGTTTTCTGGGTCCAGGCCTCTTATCTCCTTAGATGTATTCTTAGTTATTTTATTCTATTTGATGCAGTTGTTAATGAGATTGTTTTCTTAATATCTTTTTCTGATAGTTTATTGTTAGTGTATAGAAATGCACAGATTTCTGTATACTGACTTTGTATCTTGCAACTTTACTGAATTTATTAGTTTAG
This sequence comes from Delphinus delphis, assembly GCF_949987515.2. NCBI lineage: Eukaryota > Metazoa > Chordata > Mammalia > Artiodactyla > Delphinidae > Delphinus > Delphinus delphis. The sequence goes on along the minus strand of NC_082690.1, from coordinate 68,495,180 downwards.
CGGTTTTTAGTAATGTGTTTAGGATTTTCTATACTTAAAACATGTCACCTGTAAACTGGGACAGTTTTATTTCTTCCTTTCTAATTTGGATTCCTTTTAATTCTTTTTCTTGTCTGGTTGCTATGGCTAGGATTGCCAACACTATGTTGAATAAAAGTGCGAGAGTGGGCATCCTTGTCTTGTTCCTGATTTTAGATGAAGTGCTTTCAGCTTTTCACTGTTGAGTATGGTGTTGGCTGTGGTTTTGTAATATATGGCCTTTAATATGTTGAGGTATGTTCCTTCTATACCCACTTTGTTGAGAGTTGTTATCATAAATGGATTTGAAATTTGTCACAGGCTTTTTCTGCATCTGTTGAGATGATAATATGATTTTTATTCTTCAGCTTGTTACTGTGGTGTATCACTTTGATTTGCGTTTATTGAAAAATCCTTGTATCCCTGGGATAAATCCCACTTGATCATGGTATATGATCCTTTTTTATGTATTGTTGAATTCAGTTTGCTCATGTTTCGTTGAGAATTTTTGCATCTGTGTTCATCAGAGATACTGGCATGTAATTTACTTTGTGGTATCTTTGCATGGTTTTGGATTCAGGGTGATAATGGCCTTGTATAATGAGTTAAGAAGCATTCCTCCCTCTTCAATTTTTTTGTAATAGTTTAGGAAGGATGAGTGTTAACTCTTCTTTAAATGTTTTGTAGAATCCACCTGTAAAGCTGTCTGCCTGGACTTTTGTTTGTTGGGAGTTTTTGTTTTTTTTAATTGATGCAATTTCATTACTGGTAATTGGTCTGTTCATATTTTTTTATTTCTTCCTGATTCATTTTTGGGAGATTTTTATGTTTCTAGGAATTTATCCATTTCTTCTAGATTGTCCATTTTATTGGCATATATTTGTTCTTAGTAATCTCTTACGATCCTTAGTGTTTCTGTGGTGTCATTTCTGATTTTATTTCTTTCATTTCTGATTTTATTTATTTGGGCCCTCTCTTTCTTGATGAGTCTGGTTAAAAGTTTATCAGTTTTGTTTATCTTTTCAAAGAACTCGTAATTTCATTGGTGTTTACTTTTTTAAAATTTTTAATTTTTTTAGTCTCTATTTCATTTACTTCTGCTCTGATATTTATGATTTCTTTCTTTCTCCTAATTTCGGGTTTGTTTGTTCTGCTTTTTCTAGTTCCTTTAGGTGTAAGTTTAGGTTGTTTATTTGAGAGCTTTCTTGTTTCCTGAGGTAGGCTTGTATCACTACAAGCTTCTTTCATAGAACTGCTTTCGATGTGTCCCAGAGATGTGGATTGTTGTATTTCCATTTTCATTTGTTTCCAGGTATTTTTTGATTTCCTCTCTGATTTCCTCAGTAAACCATTGGTTGTTTAGTAGCATGATTTTTTAGCCTTCCCATGTTTGTGTCTTTTGTAGTCTTTTTCTTGTAGTTTGTTTCTAGTCTCATACTGTTTCCAGAAAAGATACTTAATATAATTTCAGTATTCTTAAATTTATTGAGGCTTGTTCTGTGGCCTAGCTTCTGATATGTCCATTTGTGCCAAAAAGAATGTGTATTCTGCTGGTTTTGGATGAAATGTTCTATACATATCTATTAAATCCATCTGGTCTAATGTGTTATTTAAGGCCAATGTTTCCTTATTGATTTTCTGTCTGGATGATCTGTCCATTGATGTAAGTGAGGTGTGAAAGTTTGCTACTGTTATTGTATTAGTGTCAGTTTCTCTGTTTTTGTTTATTAATATTTCTTTTATGTATTTAGGTGCTCCTATGTTGGGTGCATATATATTTACAATTGTTATATCCTCTTGTTGGCTTGACCTGTTTATCATTATATAATGTCCTTCTTTTACTCTTGTTACAGTCTTTGTTTTAAAGTCTATTTTGTCTGATACAAGTATTGATACTCCAGCTTTCTTTTCCTTGCCACTTGCATGGAATACCTTTTTCCATCCCCTCAATATCAGTCTGCATATAACTTTAAATCTGAAGTGAGTCTCTTGTAGGAAGCATATATATGGTTTTTTCTTTTTTTTTAATCTGTTCAGCCACTGTCTTTTGAATGGAGCGTTTAGTCCATTTACGTTAATTACTGATAGGTATATACTTTTTCCATTTTAATTCTTTGCTGGTTGCTTTTGTAGTTCTTTGTAGTTCTTCTCTTCTTTTGCTTTCTTCCCTTGTGATTTTTTTTTTTTTTTTTTGCGTTACGCGGGCCTCTCACTGTTGTGGCCTCTCCCGTTGCGGAGCACAGGCTCTGGACACGCAGGCTCAGTGGCCATGGCTCACGGGCCCAGCCGCTCCGCGGCATGTGGGATCCTCCCAGACCAGGATTGCACCTGTGTCCCCTACCTCGGCAGGCGGACTCTTAACCACTGCGCCACCAGGGAAGCCCTTTCCCTTGTGATTTGATGACTGTCTTTAGTGTTATGTTTGAATTTTATTTTTTTGTGTGTGTATGTATCTATTATAGGTTTTTGGTTTGTGGTTATGATGAGGTTAACAAATAGCTATATGCACGTGTGTGTGTGCACACACACGTATGTGATTGTTTTAAGTTGATAGATCTCTTAATTTTGAACAGATTCTAACCACCCTGAATTTTTACCCCCTGCACATTTAATATTTTTCACATCATATTTAAAATCTTTTTGTTGTTGTGTCTTATTATGGATATATATTATTACTTTTGTCTTTAGCCTTCCTATTAGCTTTATAATGGTTGATCTATTACCTTTACTGTATGTTTGCCTCTACAAGTGATATTTTTCCTTTCATAATTTTCATATTTCTAGTGGTGGCCTTTCTGTTTAGAGAAGTTCTTTCAACATTTCTTGTAAAGCTGGTTTAGTGATGCTGACCTCATTTAGGTTTTGCTGGTCTGTAAAAGTCTGTTTCTGCTTCAAATCTGCGTGATAACCTTGCTGGATAGAGTATTCTTGGTTCTAGGTTTTTTTCTTTCATCACTTTGAATATATCAGGCCAGTCACTCTGGCCTGCAGCTTCTTCTGAAAAGCTGATAGTCTTTTCGGAGTTCCTTGTATGTAACTAGTTGGCTTTTCTTTCACTGCCTTTAAGATTCTCTATCTTTAACTTTTGCCATTTTAATTATAATTTGTTTTGGTGTGGACATCTTTGGGTTCATCTTGTTTGGGACTTTCTGTGCTTCCTGAACCTGAGTGTCTTTTCCTTTCCTAGGTTAGGGATATTTTCAGCTGTTATGTATTCAAGTAAGTTCTCTGCCCTCTGTCTCTCCCTCTTCTCCTTCTGGGACCCCTATAATGTTAGTATGCTTTATGTTGTCCCAGAGGTCTCTTAAACTAAGCTTATTTTTAAAAATTCTCTTTTGTTTTTTTCTCTTCAGCATGGGTGATTTCCAGTACTGTCTTCCAGATTGCTGATCTGTTTTGCTGTATGATCTAATGTACTGTTGGTTTCTTGTAGTGTATTTTTTATTTCACTTTATTGTATCTGTTTGGTCCTTCTTTGTATTTTCCAGCTATTTCCAGCTTCTCACCATGTTCATTCATTCTTCTTCTGAGTTTGTTGAGTATCTTTATGATCACTACCTACCTTGAACTCTTTATCAGGTAGATTGTTTGTCTTCACTTCATTTAGTTCTTTTTCTGAGGCTATACGTCTTGTTCACTCATTTGGAATATATTCCTCTATCTCCTCATTTGGCCAAATCGCTGTATTTCTTTTGGTGTATTAGGTAGGCTGCTTATGTTTCCTGATCTTGAAGTAGCCTCATGTAGGAGATGTCCTATGGGGCCCAGCAGCACACTCCACTCTGGTCACCAGAGCTCTGTGCTCTAGAGGTGCCTCTTATGTAGGCTGCATGAACCTTTATGTTGTGCTGGGGCTGAGTACTGTGATTGTGCTGGTAGGCAGGGCTGTCTGCTGTCCAGTTAGCTGTGCCTTATGTGGTGGCTGCAAGCCTCCTGGAGGGCAGGGTTGGCTTCTTGTGTGGCTCTCTACAGGGCCTGGTGGGCACAGGGCTGGTGCTGGCTCATTGGAGGGTTGTGTTGGGTCCCTGGCACTAATTGGCTAGAGGGAGGATTCCAAAATGGAGCTTGTCTGTACTGGTGTTATCATGGTAGAACAAGCTCCACAAAATGGCTGTTGCCATCATTTCCTCCCCCAAGGGGTGTCCCATTTGCCTCCTACCTCTCTGGGAGGCTCTCCAAGATCAGCAGGTGGGTCTCGCCCAAGCTCCTTTCAAACTATTGCCTCTGGTCTGGGACTTGGAGCATGTTGAGATTATGTGTGCTCCCTTTAAGAGCAGAGTCTGTTTCCTAACACCCCTTCCCCACCTCCCATGCTCCCAAATATAAGCTCTCCTGTTTTCAAAGCTAGACATTCTGGGGGCTTGTTTCCTGGTGCACAACCCCTTGGACTGGGGAACCTGCTGTGGGGCTTGGACCCATTGCTCCTTGGGGAGGACCAGTTGTGATATTCCTCCCATTTGTGGGTTGCTGACTGAGTGATGTGGGTCCTGACAATACTGTGTCTCCGCCCCTCCTACCCCTCTCATGTCGTTCCTTTATGTCTTTAGTTTTGGAAAATCTTTTCTGCTAATCTTCAGGTTGTTCTTATAGATAGTCGCTCTGTAAGTAGTTGTAATTTTGGTGTGTCCGTGGACAGAGATGAGTTCAGGGTTTTCCTACTATACCATCTTGGCCATCTCCTCTATTCTCTGTAATTTGAATGCCAGGTGCAACAGTAGAGAAAAGAGAATATATTGTAGAGAGAAATGGCATGACATTTTAAAAACCGTCTATTGGGATACTGTTAACATCTCTAAAAATTTTTTTATTTTTATTAATTTGGATTATTTTTCTTTAAGATCTTTGACTGTCATTGCTGGTAGCAGATGAATAGAAAATTATCCTGAGTTTTCTATTTGTGGACTATGTTAAAAATAAATTTAAAAGCTCAGATACCTGAGGAAGTATCTCAGGGCATAATTGTGCAACAAAATGTTTTTATACTTTTCTCATTCTTAGATGGTCATGCAAATAGTGCTGAATTATTTTAAAGGTAATTATTTCATTCAGGGCAGTTTGCTTTATACAATGCAGGATTGAATTTTATTTTTCTCACATCTTGAGAGCAAGCAATGCAGTCTGCTCTGTCCTTTTGTCTCCTAATTTGTTAATTTAGAATTTTCCTAAAGAAGTTCCTGTAAGATGGGTAACTGTGGGACACTATTATTTTCTTCTTGTTGAATATTCCAAATTGCGTGAGTTTCTCTTTTCAAAGAGAGAATATTTAGTTATTAAGAGACTAGTGAAGTTATAAAACTGTAATACTGGAAGTATTTTAAAATCATTAATACTCTAGTGTTTGGAAGAGATAACTAAACTGCAGATTAGGCCTCATTACCTGAGTTTGATAAAACTTATTTATTGTACCATATGAAGAAAACAGCAAAACTTCCATTTTTACTTATTTTTTTAACTCAATCTCTTTTTCGTTTTCATTTTTTGTGTATGTGTAATATATACATAGTACTATTTATATACATGTATGTGCATTGTTTATATATGTATGTGCAGCTACTCAAGTTAGTTGAATTGAAAACATTAAGAAAGGGAAAAAGTGTCATATTTTAGAATAAGAGTGATATGACATCTTTGATCATCTTTGCTTCCCTAGTGAATGATACTTTTTAACAGTAGCCTTGAATACTTGTTGGTTTTGAAATTGTTTTATGAGTACTTTGAAAAATTACTTATAAAAGTAGATTATTTGGAGTAATTTCTTTCTGAATATGAACATGCGATGTATTGCATGCAATTTGGGACAGTCACCAAAAAGCAAAGAAGAAAATGGCATCTTAATCCCGTGACCCAATGATAATTGCTTCCAGTCATAAACACATGTATACACATACACGTGCATACACACACACAATTGGGATCATTCTGTATGTAATGACTTAAATTTTTTATTTTGAGAAATTAAAATAATATAGCAAATACATAACTAGATTTAAAAATGAACATTCCCTTCCTCCTCCCCTTCCCCCTTTCCCTCTCCTTCCCCTTCCACTATAAATTCTTTGATAAACATATTTCTCAGGATAAAAATTTAAAAGTGGGATTCTTGTGTTAAAATGTGTGACACCCTTCAGGTTTTACAGTTTATATTCCCACAAGCCTGAGTAGCCTTTTCCCCTCTTCTTTAGCTGGTTATCATGGTTATCACTGGTTATCATGAAAACAAACCAAGAAATCTTTGACAATTTGATCAGTTAAACATCTCACATTTAACTTGGGTTTCTTATATTACTAGTGAGGTTGAATATTTCCTCTTTTCCCCTTTTTGGCAGCCAGTATTCTTTTTGTAAATTGCTAACTTAATGAACTCTGTGTGTTTTTCCATCACAGTGTTCAGATTTTTTTAATATGGATTTATAAATATTCCTTATATTTAAGATTAAAATCTTATCTATTTGTTATATACATTTTTATAGCTTTTCATTTATCTTTTATAGTTTGAATTTTTATGTAGTCTAACCTAATGCTTTTTGAAAGTGGTCTGCAGTCCCAATTCTGATCCCTGATGAAGTTTTCACTAGTCTTTGTTGCAAATGTGAGCATAAAGTGTCTGACTGCACGTTCCTGTTTCTCATATTTTTTTTCCTCTGATTTGAGGCTTAGAAATTCCTTCTTTATTCTGAGAGTCAGATAAATGTTCATTTATATTTTTTTCTTAATTCTTTATGGTTTTGTGTTCTACTTTTATTTTTTTTAATAATGTGGAATTTGGGAGAGATAATATGTGAGGAAGGAAAGGATCTTCTGCCGAAATAGTTGATCAATATTTTAGAACCTCTCTATCTAACCTTGAATCTGTCATCTAGCTATCTGTCTCTTAGTGATTTGAAATGTGACCAGTAGCACTTTTTATTTTCTGGGCATAGCGTTTTGATGGGTTGTGTATTAAACTTGAGAGACAGTATAGTATGGTGGAAGAAGCACTGAATTTGACTGTACAGATATGTATTTGAGTCCTAGTTTATTTATTAGCTATGTGACATAGGCAAATAACATAATCCCTTTAAGCCAGTTTCTCAGTTTTTAAAAAGAAATCACCTTTATATAATAGAGGATACCTCTTGTGTCTTGATATATGGATTAGCGTAGAAAATGTATATGAAAATCCACCTTATTATCCAAGGCTTCCTGAATTAGATACTAGCATCTAGCTCCTGTACCTCTATCCTGCTTGAAAAATCTCACTGCATATTTTGGTATAGTTCATTTAGTGCTGAGGCATATCTCATACCTACCACCAGTCTGGTAACCTTTCCAAAGGAGGATGGTTTGAGCTTATTGTTCGGAACCCATTCTGATATGTATTGGTCATTGCTTATTATTCTATCATATATGGTAGTAACAGCCACATATGGCTATTCAAATTTAAGTGAATTAAAATAGAAAATTGAAAATTCATTTCATCAATTGTACATTTCAGGTGTTTTATAGCTACATGTAGCCAGTGGCTACTTTTTGGACAGTGCAGACGTAGAACATTTCCATTATCAGACAAAGTTCTGTTGGGTAATACTTCAGTCTAGAACTTGAATCATACTTAGGGCCTTTTCTAGCCTATTGAATTGAGGGCAGGTAAACAAGCAAAAATCTGAAAGGAATGGAAGGTAATGGGTTAATGAATGGGTCAAAATGCAACAGCATATTAAAAGTTATATGAAAAATGTAACTTATTAAAAAAGCCTCTCAGAGGGAAAAAGAAAACATTGTTTGAGTCTGACTTTGTTTAAAGGGTCATGGAGGAAAAAATAAAACATTGTTTGAGTCTGACTTTGTTTAAAGGGTGCTGGTTCTTAGGAGTTGAATGTAATCTCCTTTGATTTAGGCACTTCATCAGCTTATTGGAGATTTGCCTATATTAAATTTTACGTCAAGGTGATTTGCTTCAACTAAGATGTTTCCGGTTTTGAAGGCAATACTAGTTAGTCATAGAAGAAAAGGAAAAATAGGGACATATGCATAGAAAATAAAACATTAAGTTTTTTTAGAAAATTAAAAAAATCATATATGCTTTTTAGTGAGTTTTAAGAATTGAGCACTATAAACAGCATCTAGTTCATTATAATGCTAATTATGTAATGTAGGTATTTAGAAAATGCCTAAGATAGGGAAAGATTTTCAAACATTGATTGAGCTGTTTAAGGTGGGTGGGGGAATAAATGAAATGGTTCTTGAAGTGTTAATGTCTTAAACAAGAAATCAGCAAAATTTCAGTAGAAATTCTATAACAGTAATAAAATCAATGAACTCAGAGATTTTATCTCCAGGTCACCTCTGGAAGATCAAGGGCTGAATATGAGCTGACTTTGGAAGTCTTACATTTTGGTGGATTTGATAAGGAATTCCTTTAAATAGACAAAGTACCCTACTTTTAGTGGAAAATTCATGAAGTTTTATTAAATCTGTTTGTTAGTGTATCCCTAGCAGTTAGCAAAATGCCTGAAAAGGTACTAAGTACTCAATGAATAGATTTTGAATGAAAGCATAAGTCAATTGAATTTGATATCCTGGAACTAGTTACATAAAATTTAGTCAGATATAATCTAACTGATATAATCAGGATACAAAAATATCCTGAATAAAGTTCTCAGCATTATTTACTTGCTTTATTTTAACTGCAGCAAATAAGAAAAATATAAGTCTTGACATTTGAAAGTGCTTCTATGAGATTTAGGCAGCTTTGAGGAATCTTTTGGGGAATATTAGGAGTCATTTGATAATATCTTTAAAAATGTTTCCAGGGGTATTTGTTATGTTCCCTCTTTTAACACCATTTTCTTAGTGTATAGTTCCTAAGAGCAAGTATTAGCATTAGATACTTCTTGCTCGTTTGAGGATGAGATTCACATGATTGGTGGGTATGATTATACAATATTATTCTTTTTAAAGACAAGCAACTAAGTTAAAGACTCCCTATAAATCTTCATAATTTGCATTTCCTCTTCTCTAGTGTATTCTGTTAAATGAAATGCCTTTGGTTTCTTTCATCTTAATTTTATTAATGAGAACATTTTGTAAAAGTTTACATATAGCGTGTATACTAAGCTGTGGGAACACACATATGAGTTATCCTTTGTTCTTGCCCTCAAGGAGTCTTACAGTTTAAGGGAAGACATGTGGCAGAAACATATTCTACCAGTGCATAATGATGGAGTTCAGAACATGCTACCCCAAAGTATGGCACCTTCACATATTGAATATTTTAAGCAGAAGGAATTAGAGCAACAGCATGTGCTGGAGGAACTTCTGACCTGCCTCTAAAGCAGGTCATAAAACCCTCATGAGAGGTGTCCCTATGCCTAGAGGAAAGGAGCATCTTTAGCTCCAAAGGTGAAGGAACATAGAAATCTGAACGAGAGATAATGCTAGTAAGTTTTTGTCAATTTACTATACTCTTTCCATGATATTCCAGTCTTCATCAAACTTGGCATAAGAACACTCAGGTTTGTTTCTTCGGGCCTTCATTTGCTTATGAAGGCTCCAGTGTTGAGTAAAGTTTACATTAAATAAACTTGTATGCTTTTCTCTTGTTAATATGTCTTGTTACAAGGATCCCAGTTGAAAATTTAGAAGGGTAGGGGAAAAAGATATTTTTCCTCCCCTACTATATGTATTGACCGTATTTAACCAATCAGAAACAAAAAACAAAACTATAGGTAAGCAGTAAAATTAAACAAGGAAGAAAATTTTGATAACAAAGCCATTTCCAAATACTTAACGGTAGCCCCCTCTTCCCAATTATGAAAACAATGTATGGTATATTCAAATAGTATAAGAGATACAATGAAAAGTAAGTCTTTCTCTCATTTCAGCCTTTCCTCAGAGGCAACTAGTTAGAAGTTTTATGTGTTATTTCTAGACATTTTAAAAAACATATAAAAACATTGATGAGTGTTTGCATACATATTTTTAAAATATATTGGAGTATATAATACAAATCTGTACTATGCTTTTTAGCATAACGTTATATCTTGGAATGTTTTTCTTATCAGTATGTATCTCATTTTTACTGGTTGCATGATACTGTGGAAATTTTTAACCAATTCATTTCTGGCGAACATTTAGATTGGTTCTAGGTTTTTGCTGTGACAAGTAGTGCTGTGAAGTCAAGGAGATAAAAGAGATGTACGTGTTGTGTGTGTGTGTGTGTTAGTATAGTGGTATGTATAATTAGAACAAGGGCTGAGCAGAATCTTAAACTTTCAGTGACGTACCTAGGCAGAATGTGTTGGACAATAAGATAGACCCTAAAGTAGTTCCCATGATCCCTGCCTCCTGGTGTTCGTGCCTTTGTATAATCCCCTCGCCTTGAGTGTGAGCAGAATTTGTGATCTCCTTCTAACCAAAAGAATATGCTAAAGGTAATGGAATGTTACTTTCCTAGTTATCTTACATAAGACTCCATTTGGCTAGCAGACTGACTATCTACATCATTGGCTTTGAATCCTACTGCCATAAGGAAATGAATTGTTACAATCTCAGTAACCTTGGAAGTGGATCCTTCCCCAATTGAGCCTCCAAATGAGGATGTAATTATGGTTGACACCTTGACGTAGCCTTGTAGAGGACCCAGCTAAACTATGCCGGATTCCTAACCCACAGAAACTAAGATAGTATATGGTATTGTAAGCCACTGGGTTTGTGGTAATTTGTTATGTAGAAAGGAGGTTGTTATGTCCAAATGAGAGAAAAAATTTAATTTTAAGCTTCTTGGATACAGCAAGAATATTCTGGTAAAAATAACTGAAGGAGTTTTCAGAGAGGTTAGAAACTAGGATGATTTGTCTGTTCTTCCAGAGATTAAAATTTACTTTTAAGCTGAGTGAAATATGTTTTACATCATAGTTACTATAGGAATGACATAAGGTTTTTTTTTAATTAATTAATTTATGTATGTATGTACGTATGGCTGTGTTGGGTCCTCGCTACTGCGTGTGGTCTTTCTCTGGTTGCGGTGAGTGGGGGCTACTCTTCGTTGTGGTGTGGGGGCTTCTCATTGCGGTGGCTTCTCTTGTTGCGGAGCACAGGCTCTAGGCATGCGGGCTCAGTAGTTGTGGCTTGTGGGCTTAGTTGCTCCGCGGCATGTGGGATCTTCCCGGACTAAGGCTCGAACGTGTGTCCCCTGCGTTGGCAGGCGGATTCTTAACCACTGCGCCACCAGCAAAGTCGGATGACATAAGGTTTTGATTTAGCTACTGAAACTGTTGCCAGCTATTGTGTTCAAAGTACATGGCTCTTTGATGACCCTATAAAAGTCTAAGGAAATTTTAATGTTCAGTAGAACAGGGGAAGGTCAGGTGTACCTTGGAGAAATTGGGAAAACTCAAAATGAGTAGAAATCGTATCCTCACTCATTCTTCCCCTGTTCCCTGTGTTGTGATTATTTTATAATTATTATTTAAACCAGGACATGGATGATATCATATTCACCTTTTTATTCCAGCCATCTAGCACATTATAGATGCTCAGTAAATGTTGAGCGACTGTCTAGGAATTCTCATCGTCTCTGGTGATCTCAAAAGGCAAATGGAAAGTTATAAATGAACTAATGAAATATTATGCAAAATTTGTATTTGGTAGTCTACTAGAGAAAGTCAGCAATGTGCCCAGCACTGTGTTATTATATAAGGTGTCCTGTCTTATTTATTCTTTTTTTTTTTTTTTAACATCTTTATTGGGGTATAATTGCTTTACAATGGTGTGTTAGTTTCTGCTTTATAACAAAGTGAATCAGTCATACATAAACATATGTTCCCATATGTCTTCCCCTTATTTATTCTTTATAATAATTTGATTGGCAGTTATATTAGTAATAGATAAAATAATGGTAAAGAGAATTGTATTATTTTCTTCATTTCACATTTAAGGAAATTGAGGTCTTAGAGGTTAAGAAGCTTGTACAAAGTCATACAACTTAGTTTTATCTGATTCCGAAACCTTTTCTCTAAGTCACTTACTATTGTGGCAGAAGTAGAAAAATTCTCACCAGTTTTCATGATCAAAAATGTGTGTGTGTCATTTACGGCAGTGGGAGGGTGGCTGTGGATTAAGTATGCTTGGGATGGTAAGGGGGGCAGTGTGATGTGGGGGTTTTGATCCAAAAGTGCTTTAATTATGTCATGCTAATATGTTTGACATTTGTAAATATTTATTAAACATCTCTGCTGCTGTTTTTTTCTTTTTAAATTTCAGTGCAATAAAATTCTCTTTCTGGTGTACCGTTCTTAGGCGTTTGGACAGAGGCATACAATTGTGTAACTACCACCACCACCACAATCCAGTTACAGATAATTCCATCACCCCCCAGAATTACCTTGTGCTATTATGCTCTAACCTCTTGCTGCTCTATCTATAATCCCTACAGTTTTGTCCTTCTGACAATGTTATATAAATGAAATCATATGGTATGGAACCTTTAAGTCTTGCTTCTTTCATTTATCATAATGCTTTTGAGATTCCATTTTGTTGAGTGTATTAGTAGTGACTCCAGTTACTTACATGTTGTATCATTAGATGCTGTCCCATCTGTGTCTGCAGAGCTGTTGTTTTTCTTTAATCTTTCTCTTTATTCTATGGGTTGGGTAATTTATTCTATGGGTTGGGTAGTTTTCAAGTTCCTTGATTGTTTTTTTGTTTTTTGGTCATTCCATCTGCTATTGTGCCCATCTAATGGATTTTTCATTTTAGTTCTTTTCAGCTAGAGCTGAGTTTTCATTTTTTGTTTTCACTTATCTATTGAGATTCCCTTTCTGCCACTCATTAAGACCATTTTCTTGTTTTATGCTTTGAATATACTTTCCTGTAATTGTTTAAGTATATTTATAATATGTGCTTTGAAGTCCTTATTTGCTAAATCCTACATCTGGACCTACTTGGAGTCAGTTTCCATTGACTGCCTTTTTACCGTCTTGTTTCTTTGGATCTCGTAATTTTTGGTTGAAATTTTTGGTGTTCTTTTGAGGATTGTCAGGGTTTTTTTTTTTTATGTATATTTTAAAAATTTATTTATTTATTTTTGACTGCATTGGGTCTTCTTACTGTGCACAGGCTTTCCCTAGTTGCAGCGAGCGGAGGGGGGGGGTCTCTTCGTTGCGGCACGTGGGCTTCTCATTGTGGTGGCCTCTCTTGTTGCGGAGCACAGGCTCTAGGTGCGCGGGCTTCAGTAGTTGCGGCACACGGGCTCAGTAGTTGTGGCTTACGGGCTCTAGAGCGCAGGCTCAGTAGTTGTGGCACATGGGCTTAGTTGCTCTGCGGCATGTGGGATCTTCCCGGACCAGGTCTTCGACCTGTGTCCCCTGCATTGGCAGGAGGTTTCTTAACCACTGTGCCACCAGGGAAGCCCAGGGGGTTTCTGTTCTAGTGGACCATTAACTTGCCTGGACTCAATCTGCATACTTTGTTTCCTACACAGTATGAGACAGCTGATATCTGTGCTCAGTTCTTTTCTTCCAGCTACTTGTTTTTTTAGCTTGGTCTCCTGGGGAGTGGGGTAAGGGTTAGTGTTCTCTTGCACCTGTGTAGTTTGGTGGTCAGCCAAAAATTTGGGCAGAGATTATACTCAGATTTTGGAGCTGATCTGCCTTGTGGTTCCTCTACTTCTGGGGATTCCCTCCTAGTATCTATTTTGTCTTTCTGTAGTGGTCTCTGCTCTCTGACATCCCAAGCCAGTAAGGGCTTCAGCTTTCTGCTGCTTGGGCTGTATGGTTGGGGAATACATTCAGTTTAAAAAGCATCAAACTCATAGATCTTACGCCCTGTAGCTTTCAATTCTTCTATAATCCACCATAGGGGCTACCTGGGGTCTCCCCCCATGCGTGTGTAATTTAACTGAGCAGAGTTTATGCTCAGATTTTTACGCTTCTGTGGTTCTTTCATTCCCAGTATGTCTGCCTTAAATTTCCAGCTGCACTTCCAGCCCTGAATTATTTTCTCTACCACTTTGAGCTGTGTGGCTGCCTTCACCATATTTGTAGGGGGTGGGGAGGGCTCTCAGCTTAAAAACTTCAAGCTGATCTCATGGTTCTGTACCCTTCCAGTTGGAGTTTTTCAAGAGTAACCTCTTTTGGGCTTCCCTGGTGGCGCAGTGGTTGAGAGTCTGCCTGCCGATGCAGGGGACATGGGCTCGTGCCCCGGTCCGGGAAGATCCCACATGCTGCGGACTGGCTGGGCCTGTGAACCATGGCCACTGAGCCTGCGCGTCCGGAGCCTGTGCTCCGCAACGGGAGAGGCCACAACAGTGAGAGGCCCGCGTACCGCCAAAAAAAAAAAAAGAGTAAGCTCTTTTTTTTACTACTGTATGCTTTGAGACACTTTCCAAAAAAATGCTATAAAACAATTAAAAATTTTTTTAATCCAAATTTAAATAATTGTTATCTGTATGAGGCTCACATGATCAATTCTCTCAGCTGCATTTGCAGGAGGTTCATTTTCATCCCTCTGGTTCCTTTTAAAAGCTGCTTCCTCTTGTTCTTTTTCTTTCACAGTTATATCTATATCATGTATTTTGTGTCTTCAAGCTGGTACAGTCTCTCTTTTATGCCTATAAGGAGAGAAGCTCATCAAATGATCCCTCAAGTTTCTGGCCCTTCAGAAATTCTTCCTACATCTAGACCCCTAGCATTCAGGTGTTTGCTCTTTTAGTCTGCCAATCTCAAGCGATTCATTTGCCCTGGGGGGCTATCGCTGCTTTTGGTCTTTTCCATATAGGAAAGGTTACCTTAGGACATTTTGCTAGCTCAGGTGCCTTCTTGACTACCTCTTGGTCAGTCTTTCCCACTCCCACCTCTGGGTATTTGGCTTTCTATGCAGCTGAAGGCAGTCCTTGGTGTCTGGCCCTGGTATCCCTATGTGATTCTGTTCTATTCACTTTTTTCCCTCTCTATCAGGTCTTTCTCTCCAGTAACCACCACACACTTTGTTTGCCAAGTTTGAGAGATAAAAATAATTTCACTTATCAGAAAAGCTCTTGTGTAATGACACTATTTAGAGTGAGATCTCAGTAGTTTGCACAAAGCCACAAGATGGCTGTGTTTAAAAGTGACATCTGGGGCTTCCCTGGTGGCGCAGTGGTTGAGAGTCCGCCTGCCGATGCAGGGGACACGGGTTCGTGCCCCTGTCCGGGAAGATCCCACATGCTGCGGAGCGGCTGGGCCCGTGAGCCGTGGCCGCTGAGCCTGCACGTCCGGAGCCTGTGCTCCGCAAAAAAAAAAAAAGTGACATCTGTTGGCAATAAGGAGCAAATATATGAATTTCTGTGTACTTCACTTGCTACAGAATGGAAAGAACATGGGCTTTCAGTTAGACTGGGATTCTCATCTTAGCCCTAAGATTTCCTCATCTATGAAACAGGATAGTAATATTGGGTTGTTTTGAGCTTTAAATAGGAGAAAGTATGTAATCTTCCTAGCACATTGATAACAGGAAGGACAGCATAAATTGTCTCTGGATACTGTCCTGTTTTTTTTTTTTTTAAGCTCTTCTGTGGGTCATTGCCATTAATTAATAGTGCCTGGAAATAGTGTCCCTGGGAGTACTTACTTATGATACTGTAGTCTTGAAGATTCTGTCTCTTCCTACCCCCACCCCCCTCCTGTTTTAAAGGTAGTAATATCCAAGAGAAGGAGAAGCAATCGACGCACTCTTTCCCAATTGACTTTTGGCAGTTTCCTGAATGTATGTCTCTAGCCAATAGGCCCAATTGTTCCAGCCTCTGTATGGATTATTTCTAGATTATTTAGAATTTACATTACTTCTGTCATGCCTAAAAATATTAGTAATGAATTGTTACATATTGTCTAAGAATTTTGTTTCCAGTAGTCCAGAAATTATTTTTTGGTGATTACAAGATCCAAACCAGATCTTTAATTTGCCTAATATAAAGTAGACATTGGGGATCCAAGTGTCAGATTTTGAAGAACTTTTTATGGTATGGAGTTCAGATCAGGAAATGAAGAGCCATTAAAAGTTTTTAGAAAGATAATTCTGATTATAGCAGAGCTAATATGGAATCGAATGGGGTAAAGAGGTCAAGTAAGAGGCTTATTCTTAGCTATTAAGGTTTAAATGAAGACAGCAGCCTTATGATTGATAAGGAAGAGAAGGAGTCAAAAGAAAAATTTGAAGTTAGACTTGATGTTGGGAAAGGAGAGGTCAAGGATGACTTCAAGATTTTTGATTCATTGTATGTTATGTGTAAAACCTGGTGTTCTCAAGGGTTTGATCCTATTTCTTTGCTGTCTCCCTGGACCCAGCAGATGAAGATGGAATCCCAAAGAACACCCAGGATATGGGGTTGGAGGGTGGGGTAACAATGCAAGACTACCCAGGTAGGAGAGATACACGAGTAAGTGGTATAGAGCTGTTAGTGGAGTCTTTTCTCCCCATGCTAGGGTGAGTTTTTTTGAGCAGAAGAATGACATCCAGCTTGCTTTTAGCATGTGTAAATTTCTTGGCATGTTATATTAGCTGTTCAATAAGTACATGAATGAATGAATAAATGAGTGAGTGAGTGAAATAAGATTAATATAATGTCACTGAGTATGGCGTAGAGATTGGTTAAAATATAGAAGATCATTAGATGTTTCAAAATAGTATATAATGTGTGTCGTTTGCTTTTTATTTGTTTGTAGTTAAATCTGTAGCATTTAAAAATGTGCTAGCATGTGTAGGCAAACACAGGCATATTTTTTCCAGCTACCTTAACTTGAATTTCACTTCTTTTTTGTTTGTACCCTTGCTATTGGGAGTGAGGAGTGGGGTGAAATCCTTCACATGGTGATACTCAAATTTTATTGACAAGTGAAATGTAAACATGATTTTCCAGTTGACTTTTTCGATAGCCTTCATCTGAACATTCTTTACTTTCTTGTGGCTGGCTATAATGTACATGTTGTTAATTTCAGTAGGATTGATTAGGAATTCATACTGATATTTCCCAGCTACTAGATATGTGCCACCCACTGTAAAATAGTGGAAAATATGAATTGGAATTTACCTTATTCATTCCTTGTGGTTGTATTTTTTTAGTCACTGTCTCCCATGGTTTAGGATTATTCTTTACTCAGTGGTCTTCTGTGGGTTTCCCGAAGGGTGTGTCTTACAGTTAAGGGTTAGGAGCTAATGTGCCCTTTAAGGAAATGCTAATGCCTGAAATAGCTTATTGGAAGACCTATCCAGTAAGGAGAAAATGCTCTAAATCTCATTCTACATAACCTGCTAAGCCTCTACATCTTTCATTTCCCTCCTTATCAGTTTTCCCTACTATTCTTTTTTACCTTTTTGGTCTCTCTTGGTCTGTGACCATTTTTTCCTAACTGACTTCCTGCTTTGTCTCTCTGATTTATTCTTTTTCACCCTTCTCTTCTGCCTCATCTTTTCAAGACAGATAACTAGCTATAATACCAAATTGAAGTTTTAAAGTGTTTCTTATTTAGTAAATACATTTTTATTTTTCTAATTAAATGAAATTGAGATTTTATTTGTTTTCATAACAATTTGTGGTTTTTATGTTCATTTAACATCTGACTGATTTTTAATCAGTCATTCAGCGATCCTTCAGGAAAGGTTTCCTTTTCCAGGAGTATTCAGCAAATAAACTGCATCATTTGCTAAGGAATTTGAATTAGCCATTGTACAGTTCTCCTCCTTCCCCCTTTATTATTTTTATTTCACTCTTTGAGCTACTTATTTACATATTTATTATATTAAAATGTTAATTTATTATTAGATTTTTCAGTTGTTTTTGGAAAGAAAGTACTAAGT
The DNA here is from genome assembly GCF_949987515.2 of Delphinus delphis. Taxonomy (NCBI): domain Eukaryota; kingdom Metazoa; phylum Chordata; class Mammalia; order Artiodactyla; family Delphinidae; genus Delphinus; species Delphinus delphis. The sequence continues at coordinate 68,477,351 of NC_082690.1, read as the reverse complement.
TAACTATTAAGAAAAAAATTCTAAAGTAGCAAAATAGTTTCTCTAAAATAAAAGTGTTTCTTTTAATGAGCTCTGAGATAGACTCACAATTTTCATGAGTTTATCTTTGGCATTTTTTGGTGAAATTGTACTGGCATAATCTATACAATTCAGTGAGGTACAGTATTTTCTCAATTCTGGATTCCCTTTGACTTTTTTTTTGGATGGAGAATGTAGGCATCCGTCCCATTACCTCTCATCCCTTTGACTTTAATGCATAAATCCCTCCTCACTTCCCTCTATCAAATCTGGCTTGGAAAAGTATATACAAAGCATACAGAAGTGAGTGTCAGGAAACCTGGGTTCTAATTCAGTTTACATAACTGTTCAAATTGTTTAACCTCATTTGTTTTTTCTTTTGGTGTTTGCAATCTCTAAAAGTCAAATCTGACCTACTATTTCTAAACAGAATACTCCAGTCTGAGCATTTTTCAAGATCAAGACTTCATGCTATATAGTAATAAATTCTCATTGTTCTTTATAATCCTGCTGTTGACCAACATTGTGACCTTTGGCAAAGTTACTAACCTTCTCAGACTGTTTTCTGTTCTGTATATGAGGAGTATAATACCTACCTTGTAAGTTGATTGTGAAGATTAAATTGGGTAGTGAATATACTTTAAAGTGCTTAGTTCAGGTATTTCGTAAAGCTGTTGTTAAGTGAGTTCTATAATTTTACAGGACTGTAGTAGAACTAACAGTCATAAGCCTCACATATGAAAAGGCATAAAGTACATGAATCATATTGATAAAATGTTTTTTGATAATTGCACTGTAAGGAAACATCAGGATGTTTGCATACTTTTAGTTTTGAACAAATATTAAATTTCTATTCATGGTCTTTAACTTGGTTAAAGAAATAACAACATTGTTATCTGGTCTTACTAGATGCTTTGTTAAGTATCTTAAAATTTTAGTGATTAAGAAATGTGTTCCAAATGAAATTTTGTCTGAAAGAATCATTCTGTGGAGTTGTTTTTGTCTCTTTTGGTTCTGTATTGATGTTTGGAAACATGAGGTACCCAAATGTCAATAAGTATGTTTACTAAATACAAATAGCACATTATTAAAATGTTGTATAGGAGTAACAAATTTAATCGAATAATCAAATGAAAAGTACCTAAAAAGGCTTTTGGTGTTTATTTTAATCTGATTTGTGGCATTTTGTGTGTCTGATGTTTTATAATCCTGTTCATCACTTTAAAAAATGTCACAGTAATGTCAGAAAGGATACAAAATTCTGTGACTTACTCTGCATGGAATAGATTTAAAGGTCAACACTACTCTTTTATGTAGGTTATGGGTGCTTCATGTGTGCTTTCAGAGCAGTAGTGTGAGGAAGCTTGAAGTGGGATGGCAGGACGGCCTCATCCTTATGACAGTAACTCCAGTGATCCAGAGAATTGGGATCGGAAATTGCATAGTAGACCTCGTAAACTTTATAAACATTCAAGGTAGGTAGAAAGTATGTATTTCACATGTCAAAGCTCTGCTAAAACTGATTTTTATGAAGAATCAAACTGCATTTGGTGTGGCCAAGTACTGTCAGGATGGGAGCCAGTTTACAAAATATATGAATGTTTGCATTTCTCCTTAAATAACTTTGAGGGAAACAGTTTTTCATTTTGATTTTCTTATATTTGTATTTATATGAATTTTAATTTCTGTTTCTAAATAATGCTAAAATATCCTTAGTTGACCCCATGAATAAATGCTATAGTTAATTAAACTGGGAAGTCTGGCAAATCAGGTTAACTCTTTGTATTTAAAACTCTCTAATACGAATTTATTTTGTGCTCTAAATACATTGTGTATGATAATTTATAGGCTTTTGTCAGTCTGTGCCTCTGTACATTTTTAACTATGTGAAATTATGTTGTGTTATCATTGTGATCCTAATAGTAAAATCAGTCCATCAGTGACTTGCCTGGTTCATTTAAAGTTTGCTGCATTAAATGAAATTCAGTTGAAAAGTTTCAGCCCATTTATACATTATTTTTAAAGCTTTCATTTTGTGCTATGTGACTTATGGGGAACACCTCGTTTAGAACACTTTATGATCTGATATTTTAAGGTGTTGACACCTCATAAACCTCACATAATGTGGGTATGTAAGCATGTTTTCATAGAGAGTTGTGCTTTATGAACATTTACTTAGGGGATATTATTGAACGTTTAACTTACTTGAATGTAAAATTCTCCTGATCACTGATAACTAATACCAGCTTTATTGAAAAATAATAAAAACATGCCGTGATACTGAAATCCTTTTTGTAATTTTAAAGAAATGATTCAGCTACTTTTATTAAGTTATATACATGGCTAGAAAATATGAGTGACTAGTACTATTTAAGTCTCCTGACAAGATGTGTACCTTTATTGTGGACTTTTAATGTGGTGAGGTCTAAAATGAAGACGTTGAGTTGACTTTATTTATTTATAAGTACACACCAGTGGTGTGTTTTTTGGTTTATTTGTTTTTTTGGTGTGTTTGTGTGTGTGTGTGTGTGTCCTTCAATTGGTGCTCTAGTTCTTTTTCTCCATCCTGTTTTACATGGATATTTATTTTGTCTTTGAGATTAAAGAGATATTGGTTTTATCTCATTAAATATGGGGCTTTATTTATATCTGATGTTATATACATTTTTTCAGGTGAATTATATCTTATCCTTGCTAGTTCTTAATATTTTTCTACTGATGTACAAGACTTTGTTGTATATGAAGTCGTGACAAGGTGAAAATAAACTATTGTTTGCTTTATAAAAGCTGTGGGCATACAATGGGAAATGTTTATTAAAAAACAGTACTTTTAAAATTACTGTTATTTTACTTCAGTAAAAACAGTTATCATAGCTCTTCTTGATTTCTATAGCATCAGTATCTTTTTGGTGCTCTTTTTAAAAAAGATTGCAGTAGTATTGGTTGTTTAAGTGAAAAATATTAGAGAAGTAAATGAATACCAATGTATTGATTTTTTTTTTTTTTTTTTTTTTTTTTAATGGAAAGACCGTGAAATCCTTTGACCTTATCTTAACCTCATTCATGGAGAAACTTCCCAAGGGAAAACAGTTTACTTTTTGGGACCTCTTGTTCCTATGAACTTACAAACATGTAACTTCAGATGCTTTAAAAATATATTCAATTTGACTTTTTTAAAATGGTAGCTTTTGAATTAATAGTAAATTAATTGAGCAGAATTAAAAACTAACAGCAGCAAGTATTCTTGAGAACCTGTGCTCATTTCAGGAGAGATTAAGTAGTTCGTCAGGGTACCATCATGGAATGCTTTAATATCCACGTATGGAACAATTAGAGGACAATAGAGCACTAAACTGTGGTAGTGAGTTGCAGTAAAATAAGAGTTCAGAGAAGGAATCAGTGTCAGTCTGAACAGGTGAAAATGAGACTTGAACTAATCCTTGGATGGTTAGGTAGATGGAGGGCATTCCTGCCAGGGACCTTCTGGAGATTACCTTGACTGGATCTAAAGGTAGAGCTCTGTGAATAGTATTAGTCCCCATTTAACAGATGAAAAAAATGAGGTTAATAAACTTGCCCAAGGCCATCCAACTTATAAATGACAAAGCTAGAATTTATAAACAAGCTTCTTCTTTTTATTTTTTAAAATTTTGAATAACTTATTGTGATACATTTAAAATACATATACAGTAGAGAGAACAGGTATAATGAACCCCTATGTATCCGTTCCCCAGCTTCAAGTTATCAACTCATGGCTGATTTTGTTTCATCTATACTTCTGCCTACTCGCATCCTTTTTCTGAATCTTGTGTATTTTATTTAGGGATGTTTGAGTAGAAGGAAGCCAGATTAAACACTGGCTTAACTTAGGGGTTTATTTTTCTTGTACACAAAAAGGCTTCAGTATATTAGGGTCAAAGGTCTTTGATTTTTCTTGGTGTTTCCTCACAATCACAAGATGGCTTACCATAGTTCCAACTGTCATGTCCACCTTCCAGACAAGGAGGAGGAGGAGGAAGGGAGACGGGGACGATGGGAAAGAGGTTTCATTTGTATCAGGAAATTAAATTTCTCAGAAATTTCCAGCAGGATTCTGCTTATATCAATAAATCATTGTCTAGAACTGTGTCATATGGTCATCTCTGGATTATGGAGACTGAGAAATATAAGTGCTCCAGTTGCCACCTCAAACAGAATTGGGGATTTAAATTTACAAAAACTAAATGTGTCAGTCTGTTAAGACTGCTATAACAGAATAACATGGACTGAGTGGCTGTATTATAAACAACAGAAATTTATTTCACATGGTTCTGGAGGCTGGGAAGTCCAAAATCAAGGCACTGGCACATTTGGTATCTGGTAAGGGCTTGCTTCCTGCTTCAGACACCCCTCTTTTTGCTGTGTCCTCACATGGTAGAAGGGACTAGGGATCTTTCTGGGATCTCTTTTATAAAGGTATTAGTCCCATTCATGAAGGCTCTGCCCTCATGAGCTAATCACCTCCCCTCCATATACCATCACGTTGGGGGAATACATATCAACAGATGAATTTTGAAAATAAAAACATTCAGCCTTTAGCAATAAAGAAATAAGCATACTTTATTGGTTCAGTTTTTGAGGATTTTCAAAAAAGTTATTTAAATTTGCTTTTTGTTCTGTTCACATATTGGAATAGCCTGCTTTCTAAAATGTTTTTCCTTTGATTTTTTTCCCCCTTTACCTTTCCTTATTAGCAAGGATAAAAATAAATTTCTTAAATTATAAAGGTAACAATAATAACTACTATATACATGTACTTACCTTGGAGGTTTGAGGGTTTGGTGGGCATTGCGTTATGGTTTCTCTTTTACCTAATACAACTTTAAGGTACTTTCTTTTCTGATGTTTCTTTGAATGTAGACTTAATAGGTATAACACTGATATAAAAGACAAGGCAGGGAAACTGATCTCAGGGTGCCTGCAATTCCTCTGCAAGTGCATACAAATGAATTAGATAGCTGAAAAATTACTGAACTTTATTTCTTTCTGACTAGTAGTTGTATAGTTAATACTTATATTGAGGGGTTTGGTAGCTTGCTGAGAGGTTAAAGATCATTTCAGTTGAAGTTTATTTGGCTTGAGTTATGACAACTTTCTTTAAATTAGGAGAGTTTTTGCTATTTAAAAAGGAAAAAGAAAGAGCACCTTTTCTGTGTAACTGATGTTAAAACGCCCTAGAGTGACAATATGCTAAAAGCTCTTGCATATTTGAATTGGGTCGAATACAACTATTTAAAACTCAGATCTGCAGTCTGCTCAGGTTACTAAAGACAAATGCATCATACGTTCAATATCAGACTTTGCCGCAAGGGGTTCATTCTCACATAGAAGTACGCATGCTCCTTTCTTCTGAGACTGCACGAAGATTGAGCTTTCCATTTTCCTTTTTAAGTCACTCTTTAGTCCTAGCAGCAGTTTAGAAATGGAAAAGTTTGGTTGCTTTAAAGAGTAGTTCCTTAGTGGGTTCTTAAAGTACAGATAATATTTTCTCTTCAGTTCTAAAGAGAAGTTTTACTGCCCAGAATAGGTACACAATAAAATATTGAAAGGAAAAAAGAAAGTTAGCTGCATCCTAGTTTTCTAAAACCTGGCAAGCTGGCAGAGCTAGAATTAGCTTTACAGATGGCATTTGGCAACATATCTACATATCACTAAGCCCTCATCTCCTGAGTTTTCTTCATCCTGTCTATCAGTTACAATATCCAATCACTGCACAAAGATGGAGAAGTGGGACGATCACAGCTCACACGATGCTGTTTGGTTAGAAACGTCAGTGCTGCACAACCCACGGCTGAGTCAGTGTCTGTGAGAAAATAAACTGAATTAATATATAGCGGGGGTTGTATCTCTGAACATTTAAAGCCTAAATAACCTCAATAGCATTATTACACAGTAGAGGGAGGAAAGCTAAAGGAAGTCTGTAGACAGGTGAGGTAGGGTGACTGGGAAATTTTCTCATTGTTCAGAGGAATTCTGAAGATGATGGAAATATCAGACGTGCTAAAGTTTCCTAGTAATGCCCAAGGATGCTGACCTGGCTTTCAGTGCTGCATTGTTTGAAAAAGCAGAGTCCCTTTATACTCTGATTTCAAAATTTTTTTCTTGTTTTTGTGTGTCTGCCTTGGCATATACTAAAGTAAGGTGTGTATTCATTTATTACATGATAATGCTGGCTTGTAATTCTATACATATATGAGAGAGGTTGAGAGAGATATGTTTAGCCTTTGTTTCATTATGATCATTTATGTTTCTGAATGTTAAAGATCATATGTCTTGATTGTCAGTTTAATGGCAAGTTATTTAAAATAAATGTGTTTTTATTGTTTCTATGGGTTTGAGGCTTTGTTTTTTATTTCATTTAAAGTCTTAGTAGAATCTTTATGTAATTGAGAATGCATTATGTTTGATATTGTTTCTTATGAATATCATAAAATTTATTTAAGGAAAAACTAATTTTGAAATAATATTTTTGATATATTTGAAAATAAAATTCAAGATAGAGAAATGAAATAATTTCCTAAAGAAGAAGGTGAATGTATTTTTACTTTTGGATGAATTAAGGATTAGTTGAATCACTTTATATATATTTTACAGAACTGAATGTATTTGAATGATAAAGTTTTAACTGGTTAAGATGACTTTTTTCCTAGTTTTTTGGAACACAGGCTCTGAATAGATGATCTAGATACTGCCACTGAAATAGAGAGTAAATCAGATAAGTTTTTGGATTGCTGCAACTTGATTTTCAACCAGAAAATGTTTCTAAATGAAGATAATTGTTCTTGCTATGAGATTTTAAGTCTTGACTGGTAACAGTGCTTACTTTATTAGGAAATTTTGGCACAATTTTAAATAATTTGACTAATGGCTTTTTTCTTTTGTCTTCATTATCCCTATCCTACTGAGCCTTCATTTGGTAGGGATTTGGGAGGATATACAACATTTTAAAATTATTTTAAATGTTATTAAGTAGTTTATAACATTCTTTTCCTTGAAATGTCAGGAAGTTCTTGTGATTTCCCCCATTTTATTTCTAAAAGTTTGAATGTTCATCTTGATGGTTATCATAACTTATTTGTATAGATAGGCTAACTGGTGGTATCTTATTTTGGCTTTTTTTTTCCCCCTGGTTTTGTGTCCAGAAATGTTTTTCTAAGCTTGCTTTAGTAATGGAGTTATAAAAGCAGAAATCTAACGCTAGACTTATACTTTATAGAATATTTTTTTCTCTGGTTCGGCTTATTTTTAAAAAAATAATGCCTGTGTTATTATAAGAGTAATACATATTCATTACATAAATTTGATAGATACAGAAGAGCACATAGAATAAAATTAAAATGTTCTACCATCAAAAGAAAAACTTCAAATATTTTCACGTATAACCTTTTTTCCCTGTGTATATATAAAAATGTAAATTCACACATAAACACTTAAAAATGATTTTGGGATATTACTGTATACACTGTTATATAACCCATCTCTTGTTGTTTTCTTTTTCTTTTTTAATAAAAAGCAAACTTAATCATGAACGTTCCCTTTGTCATGAAAGTCTTCTATAGCATAATTCTTGAGAACTGCATAGTGTTTTATGTATATATATTTTGTAATTTATTTCACCAATCTGAGTTTTTCTGATTCGTGATCAGAGAAAAGATCAGCTTGATTCCACAGCATAGATTTCTCTAAAAAGGAAGAATGTCTTAAGGAGTTAAGTAAAAAATACAATTTTGATACTTTTCAGAAGGAAAAAGATTCTCAGTGTGATTATACAATGAACTCTTTAAAGATATGCACACTACTTTTAAAACAAAGGAGATAAGATTGCCATAACAAAGTATAGAAAATCTTCTTAAAAATCAGGGAAACAGAGCTCAGACAAGCTGAGACTTTTAAGAAATGCAAAGGCCAACCAAAAGGGTTTCTTATATTACATTTTAAGAAGGAAATCAGTGAAAGTGTAATAATAATATATGGCAATGAGGTAAGAAAAAAATTCCTCAAGTCTTATTTAGGAGCTTCTTTGTCAGAGAGGAAAAGCAAACCACCACCACCATCAATAATAATAGCAAAGCAAACATTTCTAGTAAGGACAGAAAACCAACATGAATATAGAGATAAGTAATGCCTCTAGCTAAATGAATTGTCTTCTGGAACATCTTACAATTAAGGAACTGACTGTAAAATCTTAAAATTATTTATATTATTTGTAGTCTTTAAAGGTTTTAGGAGAATACAAGAAGTACTAAAAGATGAGGGGTTCTAGGCCTGGTTTTGAAAAAGACAGAAGATTTTAGAGCAAAAAATGAAGGATAGTTTATGACTGACTTGAAGGAAAAAAACAGGTTAAAGATGATCCAGAATGGGTTTGCTAAAAATAGATTGTCAGAACAACTTTGATTTTTCTCTGATGCAGTTGGTAGCCTAGTAGCAATAGGTATTTGGACTTAAACTTAGGTTTTGGTAAAAAAAATTTTTTATATCCTTGGGTGAAGGAAAAATGAGTTAGCCACTAGTTGATTGTTTTAATTAATCAACACAGTTTTCATTTTGAAGGATCCTCTCCAAAGGTTTTTGATCTTGGAAGGTGGCTTTGTTCTTTGCTTTTGTCTTATTGCTCAAATGGAGAAGGCAAATTATCAAATTTATAGGTGACAGTGAAGAAAGAAAGATCGTAAATAAAGCACTAAATGATCCATAGTGATCTCCAAGTCTGGATTGTTGGACTAAATTTAAATGAACTTTTGAGGCATATACATAAGGCCTGAAAAACACTAATATACACTAAGTTAGCATGGCCTTATATATAGCATCACATTTGGAAAAGACTTGAGGGTAGTTCTTGGCAGTAAACTTGATATGAAACAAAAGTACAGTATGGCTGCCATCATCCCATCTTCTCCCCTACCAGCCGCACCCCCCCCCCCCCCCCCCCCGCCACCGCCTTAGAAACCATCTTAACGAATGGAAAGGAAGGTTAGAGCCACTTCAGTACACCAAAGTGTTGTCTTTACTTCTTTGTATATTCAGAAGGAAGGATGTGAAGAAATTGGAAGTCTTGTCAGCTTAGGTAACTAAAAATTTAGAGGTCTTGGGGACATCTCTGGTAGATGTTAAGGAATCTCACAATAAGAGCTGTCTTCAAATATGTGAAGAATTATCATTTGGATAAGAAACGACTGAAGTTTGAGTCAGACTTGTTTAAGGTTAAAAGCATGAGCTGCAAAATTGTATTCCTTTGGTCACATCTCAGACCTGCCACTTTCTTAGCTACATGATTTTAGGCACGTTTTTATCCTCTAAGCTTTCATTTTCTCAACTGTAAAAGGGGTATGGTTTTGAGTATTTAATGAAAATATGTGTAAAGTGTTCAGTATTGTGCCTGGCATATACTAAATGCTGAAATGTTAGCATTGTTATTGTTGTTGTAGCAGATAGAATTAAGACAGTGGTTCTCAACCAGAGAGGTGATATTACCCCTCATTGAGCATTTAGCAATGGCTGAGGACATTTTTGGCTGTTACAACTAGAAGGAATACTAATAGCATCTAGTGGGTGGAGGCTACTGGGTGGGGGCCAGGAATGTCAAAATGATGACTCTGTCCTCTTTACCTTGTTTTATTTTTCTGCATAGCACTTATCAGCATATGATATTTAATATATTTATTTATATATGTTCTATGTTTTTCTATACTAGGATGTATTAATTTTAAGGGCAGAGGCTTTCTCGGTTATATCCACCAGGGCTAGAATAATAAGTAGCATATAATAGGTGTTCAGTGACTATTTGGTAGAGTGACTGCATGATAAAGCTAAAAACATTGCTAGAGAAGAGGATAAGAATACTTTTAGTTATTATAGGGTATAGTTGTCATTGTGTGTTGCAAGCACCTAATACTTATTGATGAATTAAAACCACAGTAGTTTTTAGAAGTAAAAAAGTTAGCAATATAACATTTACATATTATAACTCCTATTCAGAGACTCCTCAGTTTGGAGAGGTTCTTTCCTAGCAACATCTTCCTTTATTAAAGTTCAAAATTGAGAAACAAGGTAATGGACATTTAAAAAACGCAGAAGAAACCTCCAGCTCCTTTGCTGTCTGCATGAAAGTAATTTTTGTCAGTTAGGAAAACCTTTACCTTGATAGTAAAATGTTAAAAGTTTGGCCATTAAGGGTTCCTTTTCTGTCAGAATTTTTAGTATCTAGGTCTTCATTTGACTTCAAAGAAAAGATGCTCTAAGTAGTCATACAACAGTATATCAAACTCCCTTGCTGTTGCTACTGCTTCTGCCTTACTAGAGTTGCTGATATATCTGACAATGGGGTTTTAGGAAGAAGAGGAAGACTAATATTAAAACTATTCTTGAGCTATATTTCTTGTCTTTTTGTGGGGAAATCTGGGACTTAAGTATCATTTAAACTATTTCTATGGAAAATATGCATCAACATACTTACAGATGACCTTTGAGTAGCCCATTCCTCAGTTGAGAACTGCCCTTTCAGTGATTAGCCTTTGTTTCTTGGGAAACTGATAAATTAAGAACAAAAGCTTATAGAAAAGGCAAATTGACAAAAAAGGGGAAAGAAGGGAGAGAAATTTGCATTAAATATGTTGAAAATAGATTTAAAAGTTTAATTGCATTTCTTATATCATCACAGTTACTGACACTTAACATGAGGATCAGCAAACGTTTTCTATAAAAGGCTGGATAGTAAATATTTTTGGCCGTATGGACTACATAGTCTGTCACAACTCCTCAGTTTTGCCCTTATGGAGTGAAAGCAGCCATAAGCAATATGTAAATGAATGGGTGTGGTGTTCTAATAAAACTTTATTTACAAAATGAGGCAATGGGTTGAATTTGGCTTTGTTTGCCAACTCTTGACCTAACACATTAAAAATACTTGTAGGGCTTCCCTGGTGGCGCAAGGCCCGCCGTACCGCAAAAAAAAAAAAAAAAAAAAAAAATTGTAAAAATCCCAATTAATGTAAATTAATTCTTAAAATATATTAATATAAAATCATTTAAAAGGTTTAGTTAAAAAATCTAAAACATAATATAGACTATAGTAATAGAAATGGCTTATTTTTCCCCAAAGTAATATTGCTTCTTTAATAAGGACAGACTAATTTAAAAAATGGATGCATCTAATCTGAAATTTACAAAGATGCTTACCTTGTCCTTAAGGAAAGATGCATTTGGGGGACTTCCCTGGTGGTCTGGTGGGTAAGACTCCGAGCTTGCAAGGCAGGGGGCCTGGATTCGATCCCTGGTCCAGGAACTAGATCCCGCATGCATGCAGCAACTAAGAAGCCTATGTGTCACAACTAAGACCTGGCGCAGACAAAATAAATAAATAATTTTAAAAAAAGAAAAGAAAAAAAAAGACACACTAAATAGCCCCCATCACCAGGCCGCTAGCCTTAAAAAAGAAAAAATGTGTTTTTAAAAGCTTGATTAAGTGTTTAAAACACCTTGTAAACTGTAATGCTTCATATCTATATCTCTGTAGCCACAAAGACACACACGGAAGTATTTGACAAGGAATAAACAATTGTCACAGGAAATGCTTAGATGTTATGTATATCCTAAAACTTAAGCTAAATTCAACAAACATTAATAAGACGTACCAGGTTATGATGTTAGTTGCTGGAAGTGTTTAAAGATAAATCCTTAAAGCAGGAAAGTAATATAAGGTTGTACCCTGTGTATACTACACAAGGGTGCCATATATAAGTGAGTACTACTCACTTTGTAGATATTTTAGTTTTATGTATTTGTTACAACAATTTTCTGTTAGCAGCAGTGCTTGTAAATATCATTTATTTCTGGAAATTTTTCATGTATTATTTCTTTGATAACTTACTCCCCTCTGTTTTCTTTGTTCTCTCTGGAACATACCAGTATACATTTGAATGGTGACCTCCTTCCTCTAATTTTCTCGTCCTTTCAGTCTCATTTTTCATTTCTTTTTCTTTTATTCCCAGTTTTTTCTTTCAACCCTTCTAGTCACCTTTTAAAATTTCTGCTCTTGTGTTTGAATTTCTAAGAATTTTTTCATTCTCTAATTAAAAAAAAAAAATTCCCGTCCTTGTTTTATGGATTTTTAAATAGCACTGAGTTTATTGATTACAGTTTTGCTTTTTCTTCCTGTCTCTACATTGTTTATTGCCTTTTTTGTTATGTTTATTAAACTTATTGTGAAATAGTTTTTGATTTATAAGAAATTAAAAGAAAATTGTACAGTGAGTTCCTGGGTACTCTTCACCCAGCTTCCCTCAATAATAACATCTCACGTAAGTGTATCAAACTAGGAAAATGACATTGATACAGTACTATAAGTGACTATAGATATCAGTTTTTATACGTGCTTTTTCTGGTATATATTCTGTGATAGTTTATCACATATAGATTTGCGTAACTACCACCACAATCAGGATATAAAACTTTTGCATCACCACGGAGAAACTCCTGCATGCTACCCCTTTAGAGTCATACCCATTCCCCATCCCTAACCTCTGACAACCCCTGATTTGTTCTCCATCACTGTAATTTTGCCATTTTGAGAATGATATATAGATGAAGTCAGATAGGATGTAAACTTTGGGGTTTGGGTTTTTCATTCAGCATAATGCCTTTGAGATCTATCGCATTGTTGAACATGTCAGTAGTTTGTTCTTATTTAATTTCTGAGTACTATTCCACTGTATGTATGTACAACAGTTTATCCATTCAGAGAGAGGCATGGTTTTTGTTATAAACTTTGCAATAATTGTTGGATTTAAAAAATTCTATATATATTACTTTAGTTTTATTACTCTCAACTCCCATAGGAGTCCGTAGTTTCACTGAACAAAATGATAGACACCCTAAAATTTCTCTTTAATTCTTAGGAACCTGTCTACCTTTGGAAGCTGTTCATGTATTTAGAATATTTAAACAAATTAGGTGGCAAAGTCACATGTGGAAATTCATGCAGAATTAATATTCTAAAGTTTGATATAAATAGATACTTGCTTCTGAGAGTCACTATTTTAGTAAGATTTTTAAACTTTTGGAGAGACTTTTTGCCTATTGATTTATCAATACTTTATGCTTCAAAGCATGATTCTTTTTGTAGAATTATTTTTTTTTTATACAGCAGGCTCTTATTAGTTATCCATTTTATACATATTAGTGTATATATGTCAATGCCAATCTCCCAATTCATCACACCACCACCACCACCCCGTGCCACTTTCCCCCCTTGGTGTCTGTACGTTTGTTCTCTACATCTGTGTCTCTATTTCTGCCCTGCAAACTGGTTTGTCTGTACCATTTTTCTAGATTCCACATATATGCATTAATATATGATATTTGTTTTTCTCTTTCTGACTTGCTTCACTCTGTATAACAGTCTCTAGATCCATCCACGTCTCTACAAATGACCCAGTTTCATTCCTGTTTATGGCTGAGTAATACTCCATTGAATATATGTACCACATCTTCTTTATCCACTCATCTGTCGATGGGCATTTAGGTTGCTTCCATGACCTGGCTATTGTAAATAGTGGTGCAGTGAACGTTGGGGTGCATGTGTCTTTTTGAATTACGGTTTTGTCTGGGTATATGCCCAGTGGTGGGATTGCTGGGTCATATGGTAATTCTATTTTTAGTTTTTTAAGGAACCTCCATACTGTTTTCCATAGTGGCTGTATCAGTTTACATTCCCACCAACAGTGCAGGAGGGTTCCCTTTTCTGCACATCCTCTCCAGCATTTGTTATTTGTAGATTTTCTGATGATGCCCATTCTAACTGGTGTGAGATGATACCTCATTGTAGTTTTGATTTGCATTTCTCTAATAATTGTGATGTTGAGCAGCTTTTCATGTGCTTCTTGGCCATCTGTATGTCTTCTTTGGAGAAATGTCTATTCAGGTCTTCTGCCCATTTTTTGATTGGGTTGTTTTTTTAATATTGAGCTGCATGAGCTGTTTATATATTTTGGAGATTAATCCTTTGTCTGTTGATTCGTTTGCGAATATTTCTCCCATTCTGAGGGTTGTCTTTTCATCTTGTTTGTAGTTTCCTTTGCTGTGCAGAAGCTTTGAAGTTTCATTAGGTCCCATTTGTTTATTTTTGTTTTTATTTCCATTACTCTAGGAGGTGGATCAAAAAAGATCTTGCTGTGATTTATGTCAAAGAGTGTTCTTCCTATGTTTTCCTCTAAGAGTTTTATAGTGTCCGGTCTTACGTTTACGTCTCTAATCCATTTTGAGTTTATTTTTGTGTATGGTGTTAGGGAGTGTTCTAATTTCATTCTTTTACATGTAGCTGTCTAGTTTTCCCAGCACCACTTATTGAAGAGACTGTCTTTTCTCCATTGTGTATCCTTGCCTCCTTTGTCATAGATTAGTTGACCGTAGGTGCGTGGGTTTATCTCTGGGCTTTCTGTACTGTTCCACTGATCTATTTTTGTTTTTGTGCCAGTACCATACTGTCTTGATTACTGTAGCTTTGTGGTATAGTCTGAAGTCAGGGAGCCTGATTCTTCAAGCTCCATTTTTTCCTCTAAAGACTGCTTTGGCTATTCGGGGTCTTTTGTGTCTCCATACTAATTTTAAGATTTTTTGTTCTAGTTCTGTAAAAAATGCCATTGGTAATTTGATAGAGATTGCATTGAATCTGTAGATTGCTTTGGGTAGTATAGTCATTTTCACAGTATTGATTCTTCCAATGCAAGAACATGGTATATCTCTCCATCTGTTGGTATCATCTTTAATTTCTTTCATCAGGGTCTTTTAGTTTTCTGCATACAGGTCTTCTGTCTCCCTAGGTAGGTTTATTCCTAGGTATTTTATTCTTTTTGTTGCAGTGGTAAATGGGAGTGTTTCCTTAAATTCTCTTTCAGATTTTTCATCATTAGTGTATAGGAATGCAAGGGATTTCTGTGCATTAACTTTATATCCTGCAACTTTACCAAATTCATAGATTAGCTCCATTAGTTTTCTGGTGGAATCTTTAGGATTCTCTATGTATAGTATCATGTCATCTGCAAACAGTGACAGTTTTACTTCTTCTTTTCCAATTTGTATTCCTTTTATTTCTTTTTCTTCTCTGATTGCCGTGGCTAGGACTTCCAAAGCTGTATTGAATACTAGTGGTGAGAATGGTCATCCTTGTCTTGTTCCTGATCTTAGAGGAAATGCTTTCAGTTTTTTACCCTTTAGAATGATGTTTGCTGTGGGTTTGTCATATATGGCCTTTATTATGTTGAGGTAGGTTCCCTCGATGCCCACTTTCTAGAGTTTTTATCATAAATGGGTGTTGAATTTTGTCAGAAGCTTTTTCTGCATCTATTGAGATGATCATATTGTTTTTATTTTTCAATTTGTTAATATGGTGTATCACATTGATTGATTTGCGTATATTGAAGAATCCTTGCATCCCTGGGATAAATCCCACTTGATCATCGTGTATGATCCTTTTAATGTGTTGTTGCATTCTGTTTGCTAGTATTTTGTTGAGGATTTTTGCATCTATATTCATCACTGATATTGGTCTGTAATTTTCTTTTTTTGTAGTATCTTTGTCTGGTTTTGGTGTCAGGGTGATGGTGGCTTCATAGAATGAGTTTGGGAGTATTCCTTCCTCTGCAATTTTTTGGAAGAATTTGAGAAGGATGGGTGGTAGCTCTTCTCTAAATGTTTGATAGAATTCACCTGTGAAGCCCTCTGGTCCTGGACTTTCGTTTGTTGGAAGATTTTTAATCACAGTTTCATTACTTGTGATTGGTCTGTTCATATTTTCCGTTTCTTCCTGGTTTTGTCTTGGAAGGTTATACCTTTCTAAGAATTTGTCTATTTCTTCCAGGTTGTCCATTTTATTGGCATAGAGTTGCTTGTAGTAGTCTCTTAGGATGCTTTGTATTTCTGTGGTATCTGTTGTAACTTCTCCTTTTTCATTTCCAATTTTATTGATTTGAGTCGTCTCTCTTTTTCTTGATGAGTCTGGCTAATGGTTTATCAATTTTGTTTATCTTCTCAAAGAGCCAACTTTTAATTTTATTGATCTTTGCTATTGTTTTCTTTGTTTTTATTTCTTCTCTGATCTTCATGAGTTCTTTCCTTCTGCTATCTTTGGGTTTTATTCGTTTCTCTTTCTCTAGTTCCTTTAGGTATAAGGTTAGATTGTTTATTTGAGATTTTTCTTGTTTCTTGAGGTAGGCTTGTATTGCTATAAACTTCTCTCTTAGAACTGGTTTTGCTGCATCCCATAGGTTTTGGGTCGTCGTGTTTTCATTGTCATTTGTCTCTAGGTCGTTTTTGATTTCCTCTTTGATTTCAGTGATTTCTTGGTTATTTAGTAATGTACTGTTCAGCCTCCATGTGTTTGTGTTTTTCACGTTTCTTTTTCCCTGTAATTGATTTCTAATCTCATAGTGTTGTGTATCGATTTTGGAATATTCAACCAGTCTTGCATTTTTGGTACAAAATCCTTTAGACCTTGGTGTATTGATATTTTTATATATTGCTGTATGGAAACTACTAAAATTTTGTTTAAAATATTTGCATCTATGTTCTGAGGGATGTAGGTTCTGGTAATGTGTTTCTCTGGTTTTGGTATCTGGGTAATGCTGGCCTCATAGAATGTTAGGAAATATTATCTTTTCTTCAATTTTCTAGAAGAGTTTGTGTAGGATTGGTGTTATTTCTATCTTAAATGCTTGGTAGAATTATCAGTGAAGCCATCTTGGCCTGGAGTTAGAGGGTAAGTTCTTAACTATAAATTCAAATTCTTTCATAGACATTCAGCTGTTCACTGTATTTGTTTCTTCTGGAGTGAGCTTTGGTAGCTTGGAATTTGTCCAGTTCTTCTGAATTGATGAATTTATTTGCATAAAGTTGTTTATAATATTTTATCTCTCTTTTAATACATGCAGACTTTGTAGTGAGGTCTACTCTCATGTCTGATATTGGTAATTTGTATCTCCTCAATTTTTTCCCCAGTTTGCCTGGAGATTTTATCAATTTTAATGATGTTTTCAAAGAACTAGCTTTTGTTTTCATTGATTTTTCCCTATTCTTTTTCTGTTTTCTATTATTTTGACTTCCACTCTGATCTTTATTAATATTTTATAGTTTCTTTAGGTTTAATTTGCTCTTTGTCTAGTTTCTTAAGGCAGAAACTGAGGTGATTTTTTTCTTTGACCTTCTTTTCTATCATAGGCATTTAAAGCTATAATTCTTAACTACTGCTGTAATATCATGCCATTCCACAAATTTTGATACACTGGACTTGTTTCACTTCAGAATTTTCTCTTTTCCTTTCTGATTTCTTTTTTGCTTTCTGGGTTATTTTAAAAGATTTTATCTAATTTCCAATATTTGGGAATTTTCCAGGTATCTTTCTGTTATTGAATTTTAATTTAATTTCATTGTAACCAGAGAACATACTTTGTATGACTGAATTCTTTTAAATGTATTGAGACTTGTTTTATTGCACAGAATATGGTCTGTCTTGATAAATGTTCTGTGTGCATACCAAAAGAATGGATTTTCTGCTCTTGTTGGGTGAAATGTTCCATAAATGTCAGTTAGGTTAAGCTAGTTGATAGTGTTGTTCAAATGTTATTCATCTTTACTGATTTTCTGTCTGCTTGTTCTGTATTTATATTTGTTTGTATCTGCGGCATGTGGGATCTTTCTGGACCAGGGCACGAACCCATGTCCCCTGCATCGGCAGGTGGACTCTCAACCACTGCGCCACCAGGGAAGCCCTGTACCTTTATATTTAAAGTTTGATTCTTGTAGGCAGCATATAGTTGGGTCTGGTTTTTATATCCAGTGGGATAATCTCTACCTTTTATGCCTTAGACCATGTATATTTAATGTGATTATAGATATGGTTAAGGTTAGGTCTATCATCTTGCTATTTATTTTCTGTTTGTCCCATTTGTTCTTGTTTCCCTATCCTCTTCCCCTTTCTTTTGGCCCTCTTTTAGATTAATTGTATCTTTTTTATGATTTCATTTTATCCTCTATGTTGGCTTATTAACTATAATTCTTTGTTTCTGTACTTTAGTGGTTGCTTTAGAGCTTATAATATACATCTTTAGTTTATCACAGTTTACCTTCAAGTGATATTAAATCATTTCATGTGTCATATAAGAGCCTTATAATAATGTACTTCCATTTCTCTCTTTCCAAACTTTGTGCTATTTCCAGTATTCTTAATTCCTTTGTGTAGATTTGTATTTTCAACTGGTGTTATTGTTTTCTTCCCCCAAAGGGTGTCTTCTAAATTTTTTTACAGTGCAGGTTTGCTCATGATGAATTCATTCATCTTTTTTGTGTGTGTCTGAGAATGCGTTTCCCTTTTATTTATTTACTTTTAATAAATTTATTTATTTTATTTATTTTTGGCTGCGTTGGGTCTTGGTTGCTGTGCGCAGGCTTTCTCTCGTTGCGGCGAGCGGGGGCTACTCTTCGTTGCGGTGCATGGGCTTCTCATTGTGGTGGCTTCTCTTGTTGTGGAGCATGGGTTCTAGGCGGGCGGGCTTCAGTAGTTGTGGTGCGTGGGCTTCAGTAGTTGTGGCTCGCGGGCTGTAGAGCGCAGGCTCAGTAGTTGTGGCGAACGGGCTTAGTTGCTTCGCGGCATGTGGGATCTTCCCGGACCAGGGCTTGAACCTGTGTCTGCTGCATTGGCAGGCAGATTCTTAACCACTACGCCCCCAGGGAAGTCCCTCCCTTTTGTTTTTGAAAGATGTTTTCACTGGATGTAACAAGTGTAGGTTGGCAGGGGTTATCATTTTGGTTTGGGATTTTATTTTTTATTAAAATGTGTTTGGGATTTGTTGTGCGTGTTGCACCTATGGGTTTGTAGTTTTAATTACATTTCAAGACATTTCTTCAGATATTTTTCTCTTCCTCACCTTTCTTCCTTTATGGACTCCATTTATACCTATATTAGGGCACTTAAAGTTGACCCATAGCTCACTCATGCTCAATTTATTTTTCTATAAAGAATATTATATTCATTTTGGATATTTCCTACTGCTGTGTCTTCAAATTCATGAATCTTTTCTTCTGTAATGTGTAATTTCCATTAATTCCATTGAGTATATTTTTTATCTCAGATATCATTTTTGTCTCTCGAAGTCTGATTTGCATCTTTTTAGTATTCTATATCTGTATATAACTTTTTGGAGGAATATGGTTATAATGGCTGTTTTAATGTCTTTATTTCTAATTCTAAGATATGTGTCAGTTCTGGGTTGGTTTTAGTTGAGTTTTTTCCTCATGGGTTATGTTTTGCTCCCTCTTTGCATACCTCGTAATTTTTAACTGGATGCCATACATTGTGAATTTACCTTTTTTGGTTGCTGGATATTTTTGTATTCCTATAAATTTTCTTGAGCTTTGTTTTAGGATTCAGTTTACTTACTTGGAAACAATTTGATTCTTTCAAGTGTTGCTGTTAACATTTGTTAGGTATGACTAGAACAGTGCTCAGTTTAGGTCTAATTATTTCCCATTTCAGAGCCAAGACCCTTTAGATTCTCCCTTCAGTGCCCTTTTATGAGGTTTTCCATCCTGACTGGGGGAAACAGGCCCTATTCCTGGCTCTATATGAGTCCTGGGCACTGTTTCCTCTAATTCTTTGAGTTGGTTGTTTCCCCAGCCTCGTCAAGTTTCCTCACGTGTACGTTGATTGGTACTAGGCTCTGCAGATCTCTGAGGTTTTTCTATCTGTGCTGCTGTCCCCTCTCTGGTACTCTTTCCTTAGAACTCTAGCCACCTATTGTCCCCGGCCTCTCAGCTCCATATCCTTAACTCAGAGTCCATCAGCTTCTGCCTGGGTTTTGCCTCCCTGTGTTTTATTCTGGAAACTCTTCTTAAGGTAGTAATTTTGGGCAGTTGCTGGCCTTATCTTATTTATTTTCTATCTTTCAGGGATCACTCTCTTTCTTTTCCAAATGTATTGTGTCTTGTCATTGTTTCATATATTTCGTTTTTGGGTTGTTTCAGACAGGAAGGTAAACTCAGTCCTTGTTTCCCTGTCTTGGCTAGAAGCAAGATGTTGGGGCTGGTGCATTCTTCATCTCCTTACCTGTTCTCAATTCACGTATCCCAAACTCTCTTAGATGCAACATGAAGCAGAGTTATCCCCTGTGAACTTGCTTGCCCTCATTTTTGTTTGCACATATTATTTTTGCCCTTAGAGTGCTTTCCTGCTCTAAAATTATTTAACTAAATAGAGTAGGACATAATTAGTCTTCCATGACATCTGATTTTGAAGGTCTGATTCAGAGTACATTCCATTTGAGAATGAAAAGAAAGGACAGGAGTGTATTATGACACCTTTTGCATTGATTTAACATCTAAACAGTTTAGAAATGAAGCCAATATTTCAGCAGAATGCTTAGCAGCATTTAGTCTTTCAGCTAGAGAGATGTCTAGTTGAAATCCTTATTTAATTAATCAGTCTGCTTGGCCCTTACCGAACATTTATCCTGCATTTGCCTTAGTTGTAGTTGTGTTTGTACCTTGTCTGTTAAATTATCAATTAGATTCATATTTAGAAAATGTGTTTATTATTAGCACATTTAAAACTTAGCATCTAGAATAATTTAAGGAGTTATTTTTTCCAATATATAATCCTTATTCTATTATTGTGGATTCCTTTCTTTTTCCTACTTTAGGACACGAGCCAGAAATTCCATTGTTCCTACTCTGAAGGTTTTTAACCTGAAAGTAGGATCTTTTGATTTGTTCTATTTGAAGAAAAAAATTATGTTCCAAGGATGTGATCCTACTCTGATCTTTTTCACTAGAAGGAAGGTGGGAGTAGAGGGTTTTGTTTGTTTGTTTGTTTGTTTCTGTCTGTAGGTTTGTGAGAGACAAATGACTGATACAAGCTGGTAGGTTGCCTTTATTTCCATAGAAGTCACTCTTCGGGTAGTGACAAAGTCAGCCTTTTGTCTTTTTAGTCTGTTATAGTGAGATGACAGCGATTTTCATAATGAAAGAAACCACTAAAATAACAAAATGAAGTGTTATAGCTAATAATCAGCAGAGGAGATGATCCTGGAACATTATCGGATTTAAAACTGAATCATCAAGATTAAATTTTTAACTGGTGTGGTTTTGGTGAAGGAGAGCAGGGTAACATTGTGGAGGGGGTACTGGAATGAATTGAAAGGATTAGGTTACAGGTTAATAGGGTATCCACTAAATTCTTTGTGACTCTGAGCAAGTCTTGTGATTTTGAACTTTATTATCTTCACCTGTTATAACTAAATAAACTAACATTTAATGGGTGATTCTATTGTACCAGGCACATTGCTGGTCAGCTTACTTATTGTACTTCATTTAATCCTCATATTGAACTTAGAAAGTAAAAAGAATCTACAGCTTACAGATGAGGAAATGAAGGTTCCAAAATGTTAAGTAACATTCAACATGTTGAGCAATTAAGTCTTAATGGACAATTGATTCTAAGTCTTTATTACTCTAAAGCCATGAAGTTCTTTCTATTCCTGTTTCTTCTGTTTCTAAAAAGCACTTTAATATTTTTTTTTTTTAGCACTTTAATATTTTTAAACTATGAAGCATGTGTTTTGTTTGCTAAGGTGGTAAATTTCCACCTGCCTTAGGTCAGGCTCTCTCATTTTTGTTCCTATCAGTTTTCCTACTTGCAGTGTATTCTGATTATTAAAATCTTATTTGTTAGTGCCTGATTCACCAGTGATTTACAGTGATGTCTTCTTCATGTGAGAACTTAAAGCATTTATTATCTGTCACTCATTTATTAGTTATATATTTGAGATACATTTAGTCATTTTATATTTGAAATTTGGGATAGCTCTTGAATTGTTTACATTTCTGCATGTCCATATATATAACTGCTACACTTAAATCATAAGCTCCCTGAGGGAGCTGCTTCTTTCTTGGCAGGTAGCACAGCATTGTGCACATAGCATATATAACTTAATAAATAATTGTGTGAATGAATGCTGTCAACTAGAATATTTTAATCATCATTCCCAGTTATTCAGTTCTCATGGGCAAATTTATGTAGGATGTTTTCAAAATATTAAATTCTGTAACTTTACATAGTCAGTGCCGTTAGCTTTTTAGAAAAATGCTTTTTAAAATTTTTGAAAAGGGTTCAATCAAAATCAAAATAGCATGTAGACTTATTTTGTCAGGGATACCAGTTACTTTGCCCATACCTCAGAGTCCCAGAAGCTGGTGCTCTTTCCCTACCTTTCCCCCTGACAATCAAGGAAATCAAAAGAACACTTGAGTAATATTTAAGAGGTCTGGGTGGTCTCTGCCGCCGCCGCCGCCGCCGCCGCTGCTGCTGCTGCTGCTATTACTACTACCACTACCTCCTCTATTACTAACTAAAAAGTCAGTTAACCATTCTGGGCTTTGGCTTTCTCATCCTTAAAAAAAGACTGAGTTGGAGTATGTGATCTTTAAAGACATAGTGTTCCAGAATTTTTAAAACCTGCAAGTTTAAAGTAAATTAGGTTTCAGAATTGTAAAGTAACATTTGATTCTTGCATTTCAAAATATTAGTAGCTTTATGTTAATTGGGGTTTTTTGGGAAAGCATTTGTGATTTCATGTTCTACTTTTATGGTTAATTTTCTTTTCTAATTTATCAGTGCTCCCTCACGTGTTGCTAAAGGAGTTGTTGAGCACACCAAAATGAGTCTACATGGTGCTAGTGGGGGACATGAGAGATCAAGAGATAGACGAAGGTCAAGTGACCGATCTCGAGATTCATCTCACGAAAGAACAGAATCTCAGCTCACTCCTTGTATTAGAAATGTTACTTCTCCAACACGACAGCACCATGTTGGTATGTAAAATCAACTAAGCTTCCCAGTGGTTTTTAAAAGCATGCATTTACCTTTTTTTTTTTGGCCACGCCTCGAGGCTTGCGGCATCTTAGTTTCCCGATTGATCCTGGCATTGAAAGTGTCAAGTCCTAATCACTGCACTACCAGGGAATTCCCAATGCATTTACCTTTTTAATGCAGTAATAACAATGATTTGTGCCTAATACTTCAGATTAAAGTTAACTTCTTTCTTCTGTTCATTGCTTCTGTTTTAGCTTAGCTTGGTTCTTGCTGTGAAAAAACAGCTTATTAATGAAACTTAAAAGTGAATTTCTTTTAATAGTCTGGGGCAGTCTTATAAAAGAAATAATTTGAACAGCCTTTAAAACTGTAATATGTAGATTTAAAATTTTTTTTACGTGATTTTTATCTTGTGAGATATTGAGCAGTGGTTTATTTTAAAATAGTTTGTAGTGAATTATTGATAAGAATCCTTGTTAATCATATTAAAAAAGGAAGTGAAAGAGTAAGCATCGTAAGGTAATTTATCTTGATTTTTGACAATATTTTAGATTTAATAAAAAAAATAGAAGAGGAAAAGGAAGGTGTGAAGTGGTTTTTTTTTTCTCTTTTCTTGACAACTAGCTCAGGTCTTTTTCTTCCTTCCTACTTATTACTGTAAATGAATGCTATTACCCCAGGTAAATACATTGTGTGACTGTAAAACAGTAGTCTGAAGTGGAGGTACATAAACAATGTGAGCTTGCTGATTTTTATTTTCCACTCAGAAGTGGCAAATTAAATAATTTGACTTACTATTTGAGGTAGTTTCTGAAAACCTTGTATAAACCAAAATCATTTATATTAGGGTCTGATTATGTGGAGATGTTTTCAGTATCTAAGTAGGTCTTAAAAGTCAAACTAATACTGATAAGCTAAAAACCAACAAAAGTATAAATAAGAGTTGACAGTTTGTTATATGCAAAGTTTAGTATCTGGAAGGAGAATAGGAGATAAATTATTTTATTACTTTAGCAAATTTTACTTTTGGGATGCTACCAGCCTTGTGGAAATAGGCAATAAAAGGGAGGTGTCAGGGTATCTCTGGAGATACAGCAAACCTAATTATATAACCAGTAAAGCTGTACAGAGTGTTCTGAGTAGCTTGAGTCATGGAGGAATTTGGCAAAAGCTGATGAAACTGATGAGATGGAGGTATATTTTTAGGTCACCTTTAAAGTTTAGTAATCTAGCCTCTAAAGGAAACTTATCACAAAATCTTAGTTTTTAATGTCCCCTTTGTAGACTATTGGAACCGCTAAAGAAAATTTTCTGACTTTCAACAATGTTTCCTATTAAAATTATAGCTAATAATATGATCCTATAAAATTTTAGTAGTGCTTTATTCAAAAATGAGAATGAGAACAAAGCAGTATATCATAAGCTATTAAAACCACTTAATTTGCTAAGACATTAAGAGTCATTTAAAAACATAAATATACTTAATGTCTGCAGTGAAATTTTTTTCTTCCTTTGGGACCTTCCTTTTGTGAGACAAATAGCTGGTTTGGGGATTTCCTTATTAACATAGTAAGAGTCCAAAGTTTGTACTTTGTGTTTTCAGAATAGTGTTAATACTTTCAGTGTTTAGGAGAGTTAAAATTGTTATTAATCTTTTACTAATTTTTAATGCTTATTTATGTGACTTCTGAGAATATTCCTCTCCTTGGGTTTCTATATATTTTTAAGTAGAGCAATAATATAAAATTTACCTTACTTTTGATCTTAGTCTGGGTCAACATTAGTCAGCTATACATCTTTTTAAAAAAGTCTACAAAATTAATTTTTTTAGAAAACAATTTGATGTTTTAGCTTTCATTCCTAGAAAATAAATGAACATATATGATCTGGGAAAATTTATTTGAAATCAAAAAAGCAGAAATGCAGGGATATAAAACAGCTTTTCTAAATCACAGTTTTTAAAAGATATATATAAATCTCAAATTTTTAAAAACAAAATTTGCATAACTTTGTTTAACATCTATATTTCAGAACGTGAGAAAGATCACAGCTCCTCTCGTCCAAGCAGTCCTCGTCCTCAAAAAGCATCTCCAAGTGGTTCCAGTAGCAGTGCTGGGAACAGCAGCAGAAACAGTAGTCAGTCAAGTTCAGATGGTAGCTGTAAGACATCTGGGGAAATGGTGTTTGTGTATGAAAATGCAAAAGAAGGAGCTCGGAATGTAAGAACGTCAGAACGAGTGACACTAATAGTGGATAACACTAGATTTGTTGTAGACCCATCCATTTTTACTGCACAGCCAAATACAATGTTGGGCAGGTTTGTATTGCTGTTCTTTGTATTATTAATTATAAATCACTTTAACATTGCTTTGGGTTTTTTCCATTTAAAGTTTTACAGTAATTCTCTGGTGGAATACAGTGTTCCTGCTGAGCTTTCGAGGTTAAATAATTTGCTGAAGTTAATCCGGCTAGAAAGTGGTAGAGCCAGATCTTGAACTTGTTTTTATTTCAAATAATCTTTGCTATACCAGTAGAAATAGCAAATATATTAGTTAAATGAAGACAGGACACTAAAAGATCTCTATAGGTTGAAAGCATAGATTGTATTTAACAAGGTGAATTTAACAGTGATAATGCTTCCTTCACTTAGGGCTCCCAAATTCAACCTCCAAATACAGCAGGTATCAGCATTTCATTAGCTGAAAAGTTAGCATGAGTTATCAATTTGATGTAGATACTTAAAAAAGAAATAATATTAACAAGTAGTTAGTAGAATGAAGGAGAGATAATTGTCTCTTAATCTGTACTAGTCTGGAGTAATAGATTAATATAAAGTTTTTAGTTATGGGAACCACAATCTAGAACTGATATAGACAATATGGACTCGTTATGGGAACTTCTGTCTAAGAATATAGACTTGATTTTTCAAAGTGTTCAAAACTAGGATCAGGGCTTCCTGGTGGCGCAGTGGTTGAGGGTCCGCCTGCCGATGCAGGGGACATGGGTTTGTGCCCTGGTCCGGGAAGATCCCACATGCTGCGGGGCGGCTGGGCCCCGTGAGCCATGGCCGCTGAGCCTGCGCATCTGGAGCCTGTGCTCCGCAACGGGAGAGGCCACAACAGTGAGAGGCCTGCGTACCGCAAAAAAAAAAAACAAAAACAAAAAAACTAGGATCAGACACCTTTTAATTGTAAAATTAGTGCCTTTTTTCCATTCATTCTAATATAAAACGAAGGAGACACGTAAATGAAATGGAAGTTTACATGAGGTAAGAAAAAAAAAAACCATGTGTTTTTTGCTAGGTTGCATATGTAACTATTTGGCATACGTGTGTGTGTGTGTGTGTGTGTGTGTGTGTGTGTGTGTGTGATTTGTAAGTATCTCTGAATACCGAATAAATGCCAGCATGTGACACTGTTTACATTTTGAGTAGACAAATATTTCCTTTTAACATTGGCACTAGACTTTACATCTGTACGAAAAAAAATACTTGAACTCCATAGGCTTTTATGTATTATTAGAAGCATAGGGAAGATTGTTGATCGGAGCTCCTAAGAGTATGACTCAACACTGATAATACTTTATATTTTTACCTAAACTGTAAAGGAACACAGTTAAAAGGTAGAAGTAGATGTTTGAAATTTTTCTTCAACTGATAGGCTACATTTTTCTTAAAACAAATGCAAAAGATTTTTTGTGTGTTTGTGATCCATATTGATCTGAAAAGTATAGCTTTCCCCTTTTGTAAAAATTTCAAGTATTTGAGAAAATTGCATGACATTTGATTCCTGAAAGACTCTCTTCTTCTTTTTTTCCCAAATCAGTGAAGGCTTCTTTTCATGTCAGTTGACGAAAGCATATCTTTGGGGATGAAAATTAATATTCATGGGAACTGTCAAGAACAGTTGGCATTCTTTTGGAAACTTTGAAATAAAAAAGCTTTGTTGTTTATAGGTTTCTGTGTTATAACAAAAGAGGGAACTATTTAAATTGGGAAATTGTTGAATAGAAAACTTAGATCAGCCATATTTACTTTAGGAATGGTGGCATCATTGAATTCAGAGGTTCAAATTCCTTTAATCACAATTTTAAAATTTTCTTGGGAGTTATGCATTCAGCTTTTCATTTTGAAGGACCTGTTTTGCAAATTGCCTCTTTTCTAAATAGTTATTGTTAAAGGGCCAACAATATGACTTGAAAAAATATAAATTCATTTGTATTTTCTTTTTGTAAAAATTAAGAGCTTGTTACATATTTATTTAGAATTTTCATTCTCTTCTTAACTTGGTCATTTCTCCCTACCCCAGCATTTGATTGCTTGTTTTTCAGTTCTGGAATGCAAGTATAAGAATCTTGTGCAAAATTTGTTACATTTATAGTTAAGATTGTGAAAAGTAACCTAATCTGCATACCCTTATTTTACTTTTTTCTAGTTTAGATTACTATATGTGCTTCTTTATAGAATAACTTTGCCTTGAAGACAGTAGTTTTAAGGAAAAGGCACAGATAGCATAGTTTTCCCTCCCTCCCCTCCCCTCCCCTCCTTTCCCCCTCCTCTCCCCCTCCCCTCCCCTCCCCTCCCCCTGCCCTCCCCTCCCCTCTCCTCCCCTCCTCCCCTCCTCCCCTCCTCCCACTCCCCTCCTCCCCCTCTCTCCCTCCATCCCTCCCTTCCTTCCTTCCTTTCTTTTTCTGGTTAAAATTAGTATAAGAATTTCTCCTAGATTGATGGTTTTTTTTCATCCCCTGAGGTGAAGGGACTGGAAAGTTTTTTAGCTTCTGAATTTTATTAATTTATTTTGTTTTCTTATAGGGAATCTTTACTACTGTTTCCTCACACAAAAACATATTTTAATATTCCTTCATTTATTACATTTGCCTGAATAAACTTCTGATAAACATTCTTGAACTAATTTAATGACATAATTTAATGCTTAAATTATAATTCCTTTTTACTTTTGTACATGAAAACAATTTTCCCTTTTGAAGGAATATCTTAGTGATATATTTCTCAATTATTTGCTACCATAGGATGTTTGGATCTGGCAGAGAACATAACTTTACACGTCCCAATGAGAAGGGAGAGTATGAGGTGGCAGAGGGGATTGGCTCTACTGTGTTTCGAGCTATTCTGGTGAGTGCTCTTTCTTATGTGTATTGATTGAATCAGTTGACCCCTTCTTGTTAGGTACTTGGATTGGAAGCAGAGTTCTATTTGGATATCTCTATGGAAGTATCCAGGGCATTTTTAAAAAAAATACAATTTATCTTTTTTTGCTGTGTAAATATAATATGATATAAATAAATTAATTTTATAACCTTCATAAAGATAAGATAGGGGATAATTCATCTCTTAAGTCTGCACAGGCAATTCTTTCAAGAGTTTAGTGGTAACATTTCTATAGTCACATTACTCCACCCTCCTTAATTCTATTAAATACAGTAAGTTGATAATTTTTTACTACCAGAGAATAAATGTGGCTACTGGAATTCTAATATTTTATTGCATATAACTAACAATGGACACTTACGAACATTTAAAAGTCATCTCTAAAATGTATTTCTTACTATCTTTGTTTTAAAACTTAAAAAAAAATTTAACTTTTTATTTTGAGAAATATTTGAATTAATACTACAAGTCCCTATTGTAATTTTAAATCAGTGATAAAGGTTTGATTTACAGTGTGTGACAGTTTATGCCACAGTCTGAAAATATGGTTTCCTTAAATAGTTTTGTGGGAAGAGGAGAGGGAGGATCCTGAGGTACAAGACAGGAAAAGTAGTTGATAATGATCAGTACTAACAAGTACTTTGAAAAGTACCAGAAGATGTCTTGCTTCCATTCATGTAGCAACTTCAAAAATAATGTTGCTGTGGCTCTGAACCTCAAGAAGCTTGAGGCAGATCTTAATTTTGGGGGAAGTGCCTTTTCAGCTTCCCATACTTCCATTTGACCCCCAATAGAGTTGATAAGTTTACTCCATGACTCAGCTATGCAGTAACTTATCTGTAGTTCTCGGCCAGCCCCTAACAGCATTTTAAGTAGATTTTGGAAATAATTACTATTATTGTTCGTAATAATGTGGGCAACACCAAAGAACAGTATTTGGAAGAAGAATATCTAATTATGTGTTCTGTTTGCATGTATTTGAATACTTGGATATGATTTTGAAGTTCTTTACTAAAAACCTTAAATTTTGCTCAATTCTCTAGGTAATATTTAAGGTAACTTAAAATATATCATTTAACTTCCTTAAAAAAGTTTTTAAAAATGCATGGTAGTTATGTAGACAAATAATTTGTAAGGGGGAGAATACATATACATTAGCATGATATAGTAGAGAGAAGAGATGCATAATTAATGAGGAGACCTGGGTGCTAATCTTACCTCTGCTGTTAAATAATTTTATAATAACTGGGTGAGTCAGTGAACCCATTTGGACATAAATTTTTCTTGTTGGTAAAATGAAAAAGTGGTTAGGTGAACGGAGGTCCCACCTAACTTTAAAGTTCCACAATTCCTCAGAGTACCACGATTTTTGAAAATTCTACCAGCCCAAGCTTAATAATAAGTTTTGCCTACCTCGTGCACTAGATGTTTTATGCATTCTTTACTTTTTTTTTTTTAGGATTACTATAAAACAGGAATAATCCGTTGTCCTGATGGCATATCTATTCCTGAACTGAGAGAAGCTTGTGACTATCTTTGTATCTCTTTTGAATATAGTACTATTAAATGTAGAGATCTCAGTAAGTATGATGTTTTGTGTGTGAGTGTTTGTAGAGTTAAAATATATTGGAATGAAATGCCTGAAATAATGCTGTTTACCTAGACTTCAAGTATTTGTTTAATTGAATTCTAGAACACTAATACCATGAAGATTATTTGTGAAAGTCCACAGAAATCTTTGTAGGCTCTTGGTGTAATTTTCCAAAACTTTCTTTCAACTTTAATAATTTTTTTGTTTATAGACTCTCCCAGATTTCCTCTTCAACTGTCTCCTCTATCATTTGTTGCCAGTCTTCATCTCCCAGCTTGGGAGCCCTGGCTTTGGCCAAGTGTGGTATTTGCCTTCACTCCTCAGATCACATCAACCAAAAATTTATAATTTTTTTGTACTTGCCATGTAATATAACATCCTAAGCCACTTTGAAAGATATAAATAATTCTCAAAAAGAGTATTTGTCATTAAAGATTTTAGATTGAATACCAAGTACTTAGCCCTCATTTATACAAAGGGTTAAATAACTTTATCCAAGAACTTCAAACATAGTCTCAGAGCAGGGTCTAGACCTTTGGAAATCTTAACTCTGTGATTGATATTTTCTGTCACTCCCTTCCTTAGCACCCCTCCCTTTTACTGTTACATCATGCCTAAGAAAAAAGGTGATTATACACAGAAAAGTCAAAATGTATATGAGAATTATCAAATTTTGACTTGTGTATTAAGTGGTTGGAAAAGTTCAGAAGAAGCATATGTCACTGTGGGCTAGTGGGATTGGGGAAGAGTTCAGAGGAGACAGGTAGTAAAGAGCGAATAGGAGTGATTTAGCAAGAATGGAGTAGGAAGGTTACTCATTTGGGGATTACAGATGTAAGTGATAGACTTTGGAAATAACCTAGTTGGTGCAGAGACTATATTGGGACTGGAAGGGGATGGGAATAAATAGGGGGGCCAGATTATGGAAGGTCTTTAAACTAATATTCTTACATTTTATCCTATATAATGTGGGAAGCCATTTTAAAAGTTTGCTACCTGTGATTATAGATATGTGTTAGTCCCAGATATATGGTTATCTTTACTTCATTACCTAAACTCAACACTAGTTTAGCAGAGTGGGGTCATACCTTCTCAACATTGATGTGTTAGAAATTGTGAATGGAAAATTTTATTTAAATTTGTAAGGCAACTACTATATATTTAAATGTAGCGAACCTTCATGCTTAATTATGATTTAACTTCTTGCAAATGAGTGGCCTTATTAGGTCTGTTCCTAAGTACCATTTTCTTTTTGCCAGACATTTAAAGTCTCCATAGGGACAAAGGATTGGATGGTCCACCTTTGAGTCCATTTCTATATAAATGATACTTAAAAGTTTAAAGTCAAGTAGCTGGACAGCTGAAGCGTACAGCTGTAAACTTGAACAAAGTTTTCACATCTTAAAAAATGTTTTTTTGAAATCATGAGCATTAATTATTCTAATTTATAATTCTTTGACTTCAAGTTTTGTGTTTTTTTATTCATGGGACCATTTTAATTTAACTTTATATGATTAAATGTTGAATTTTGGTGACTGTCAGATTAAAAAAACACAAGATTCCTTATAGATGAATGGATTTTAGTTCTGTAATCCTTTGGACATAGTTTACCTTGTCATCACTGTTAAGTATCATTTATTTGTTATGGAATTAAAGGTAAGAATATTTATGTGTAATAGAAAGAAAATATGTATAATATGGTTTTTCTAAACTTCTGGCCTTTAAATAATACTTGTGTTTCTAGATTACTTGTAATATGTATTACTGGAAATTTAGAGATTCTCATAGACTTTATTGCAACAAAGCTATATAGAATTTGAAGAGATAGAAATGGTCTTGTAAAATATAAAAGGATACTGTAGGTGTAGACTTGAGTCCAAAAATGAATTTTTTCCTGCAAATATGTGCTTTTACTGAATATTGTAATGGCACTTTACACCAAAATGTCTTTTTGTCTCTTACTTAAAATTACAAAAGTACTAAATGTATATTGAATAGAGCATCCTGGATTTCTTGGGCAAGTTACTTAAAACCTTGTTTCTTAGTTGCCTCATCTTTAAAATGGGAGACAGTAATATTACTTACTTCACAAGGTTGTTGTGTAGATTATTAAATGGATAGTGCTTGACACATAGTGTTAAATAAGGGTTTGCTTTAAAAAAATAGTAGCAAAATTAAGAAATAAAGGTAAAGTAAAATAAAAAATATTAAAGGATCATATTGTACATTGCTATTTTATATTTCCACATGAAAATATATTGTGAATAACTGTATTAGAAAATATGCTTTAATAACAGCTTGTTTAATGGTTTACATAGTTA
Organism: Delphinus delphis; assembly: GCF_949987515.2. Classification (NCBI taxonomy): domain Eukaryota; kingdom Metazoa; phylum Chordata; class Mammalia; order Artiodactyla; family Delphinidae; genus Delphinus; species Delphinus delphis. The sequence continues at coordinate 68,445,357 of NC_082690.1, read as the reverse complement.
TCACTCATTTTCTGCATTTTTATTGAATACTCACTTTATACTAAATATTAGGTGTGTAAAAAGCAACAAGAAAAGACAAGACCCCTGTCCTTATCATGCTTGCAGTATAGTGGGAAAAACAGATAAGTAAATTATATTGTGTTAGAGGAAGAATAGGGTACTAAATGAGCATGTAGGAGCTGTACCTAACTTCGGTGTGCGGGCTTGAGGAAGCTTTCTGGAGGAGAGGGAAGAGGAAGCGTGTTTAGGCAGAAGGAATGCTATGTTTAGTGGCAAGAAGATTAGTACAGTGAGGAAATGACTTGTTAATCTTCTGTCATAGAGCTTACCATATAGTGAAGGAACTTCGGTTGGTAGCTCCCCAACTAGACTATAATTTCTTCACTGTTTATATTCTTTTACCAGATAAGCACTGTAATCCAGAAGAGGTTTTGAGAACCAGGGCTGGACTCACAAATGAAGGCCTGGGGCTAAGAGAAATGAAAATATAGTGTCCAGGGTGAAAGTGGTATGGAAAATGAAATTTAAAGTTTGCAAAAGGACCAGTTCAGAAGGCCCAGGAAGAAAGGCACCATCCACATGGGAGATAGGGGGATTGTAAACAAATATCAAAAAACTGAAGTTACATTTAGTTTGAGAAGGGAGATAAGAGGCAGAGACTACGTTTGGAGTCACAGAAATATAGAGACACTGAAACGACAGAGACACTTCTATGTTTTCTCTTTGTCTCCTCTCTCTTTCTTCCCCCCCTTCTCTCTCTCTCTCCCTCCCCCCCCGCCCCCCTCTCTCTTTTTCTCCCCCACCCCAGTCTTGCTCTATTTTTCAGTTTATAGCATTAAATCAGTTTGAATTTGAGGACAGGGACTATATCTTTTCAACTTTGTGTCCGTAGTGCCAGGCACATAGTAAGGATTCAATAAACATTTGTTGAAAGAATAAACTCTTTTTATCCCTTCATGCATTGTTTAGGACACTGTTCCACTTACTGTCATCTTCTCTAGTATCATTAGTCTTTCCCTCTTTGTATAGAGTAATCCTCAGGCTCAAACATACTCAAATCTGACCTGTGTCTGTTGTAGACATTCAGAAAACTATATCATTTGAAAACTTTTGAGCTTTTCATTGATTCTTTGAAGTTAACTTTTTGCAAGAATTAACACGTCTATTATGCTGACTCCTGCTCCAACTGCTATGTCTTTCCATTTATTCACTTTTCTTTTTTGTCTTCTTCTGCAATGGTCTTATTAAGTTTATTCTTTGGTATTTTGTATTTTGGTATTTGGTATTTGGTATTTTGTTACTGTTGTGTGTAGAATATGTTCAGATTTTCTAACTGCTAACGTATGAGAAAATTATTGAATTTTGCATATTTATGTTTAGCCACCTAACCAAACTCTGTTTTATTTCTAATGGTTTTTCAGTTGTTTCTTTTATATTCTTGGTAGATAATTGACCCTGTTGTAAGTTAAACTTTTTATATCTTTTTGTCTTACTGAATTGACTATAATATTTTGAACAACATTAAATTTAGTGGTAATTCTGGTACCCTTGTCTTTAAAGGCATTTCCTTTAGGTTTCACTGTTAAGTCACTCTTTCTTCAAGACTGCCTCTTCGACATCCATCTTTTAGGTCTTCTGCTTTTTTTCCTCTCACTTGCTCCCTGATCCTTCATACGTTGAACGTGGTCCTTCCCAACTGTTCTGTCTTCAGCTACCTTCTCTCTCACAGAATCTATACAATTAATCTAAGTGATGCCATTCATCACTGTGGCTTTAGATATTACATATACACCATAGATTTCCAGCTGTTTTTTTTTAATGTATTATTTATTTTTGGCTGCATTGGGTCTTTGTTGCTGTGCACGGGCTTTCTCTAGTTGTGGCAAGCAGGGGCTACTCTTCGTTGCGGTGCGTGGGCTTCTCGTTGCGGCTGGCTTCTCTTGTTGCGGAGCACGGGCTCTAGGCGCCCGGGCTTCAGTAGTTGTGGCTCGTGGGCTCTAGAGCGCAGGCTCAGTAGCTGTGGCGTACGGGCTTAGTTGCTCTGCAGTGTGTGGGATCTTCCCAGACCAGGGCTCGAACCTGTGTCCCCTGCATTGGTAGGCAGATTATTATTATTATTATTATTTTTGCGGTACGCGGGCCTTTCACTGTTGTGGCCTCTCCCGTTGCGGAGCACAGGCTCCGGACGCGCAGGCTCAGCGGCCATGGTTCACGGGCCCAGCCGCTCTGCGGCACGCGGGATCTTCCCGGACCGGGGCACGAACCCGTGTCCCCTGCATCGGTAGGCGGACTCTCAACCACTGCGCCACCAGGGAAGTCCCTCCAGCTATTTATCTCTAATTCCTACCTGCCAGTTACGTATTTCTAGTTTACTATTTAACTTGTATAATTTTTTTCTTCTTAATCAGGCTTTTAATGAGTTCCATGCATATAGTACATATAGTGATGAACAAGACAGACATTGTCCCTGCATTTATGGAGTTTACAGTCTAGTGGGGAAGACAGGCATTCAACAAGTAATGAAAAGCTGTGAAAATTCAGTGACGAAATGAGATGCTGTGACAGGTGTATGGTAAAGGGGCTATGGAGGATGATTATCTGAGTCAGTGACATTAAAGCTGAGACCTAGGGCTTCCCTGGTGGCGCAGTGGTTGAGAGTCGGCCTGCCAATGCAGGGGACACGGGTTCGTGTCCCAGTCTGGGAAGATCCCACATGCCGCAGAGCGGCTGGGCCTGTGAGCCATGGCCGCTGAGCCTGCGCGTCCAGAGCCTGTGCTCCGCAATGGGAGAGGCCACAACAGTGAAAGGCCCGCGTACCGCAAAAATAAAATAAAATAAAATAAAAAATGCTGAGACCTAAGGGAATGGAAAAGAGAGTGTGAAGCTCTCCAGGCAGCAGAAATGGTATTTGCAGAGGCTCTCAAGTTGGAAGGAATATGTCATGCTTAAGGCACTGAAAGAAGGGAAACATGGCTACAGTGGAGGAGGTAGAGCATGAGTGGTGAGATATAAGGCCAGAGAAGTAGGGAGAAAACAAAACTTATTAACTAAATAAATGTTTATTAACTGTACATTCTCTACCAAGCCCTGTGCTAAGTTCTGGGGATGCAGCAGGAACAAACCAGGCAAAACTTCCTGTTCTAATGGAACTTACACTCTTTTGGGGGAGACAGACAATAGACAAGGTAAACAAGTAACATATGAACAAATAACATGGTATGTTAGATAGTGATATGTGCTGAGGAGGGAGAAAAAAGTAAGGAAGGGACAAAGAGTAATATGAGAGGCTTTCATTGCAGAGGAAAATTGAAGTAAATTCCAAACAGAGGTTAACAGTGAGAGCAAATGTTGAAGCAGTTTGCCTGGCATGTTTGAGAGCAGCAGAGGCTAGTATAGTTGGAGTGGAGTGAGTGAGGGTGTCAGTAGTCGGAGATGAGGTCCAGGGGAGCGAGGTCGTGTAGGGCCTTTATCTTTTGGCTTTTACTCTGAATGAGATAAGCCATTGGAGGGTTTTGAACAGAGAAGTGATATGATCTGTAAGGCTGCCATGTTTCACCATTTCATGGACTCGCTGTTTGCACAGAATTCAATGTAGACTCATGCAGTGCTGTATTCCTGATCTGACGTATGCTTTAAAAGAATCACTGTTGGCTATTGAGTTGGAAATGGACTGGAAGGGGAATTAAGATACAAAGAGGTGATTAGGAAGCTATTACCATAATTCAAGTAAGAGATGATGGTGGCTTAAATCAGGGTGGAAACAGTGAGAAGTGATCAGATTCTGGATATATTGGATGGTAGAGTTGTAAGCATTTGCTTGCTGATTGAATATGAGGTGGGAAAGAGAGAAAAGGACTTTACCTGGAAGTGTGGAGTTGCCATTAATTGAGATGGGGGGAGACTTCATGGGGAGCAGAAATTTAAAAGCTTGATTTTGGACATGTTAAATTTGAAATACCTATTAGACATTCAAGTAGAAATGCTGAGTAGGGCATTGGGTATACATGTCTAAAGAGAGAAGTGTGGGCTGTTTATATGCGGGAGTCATCACTATATGGATAGTATTTAAAGGACTGTGCACACTGATCTGGAACCTCCTTTTACACATAACAGGCTTAAGGACCAAGTTGAGGATTTGGGACTTTTATTCTAAGGATAGTACAAGCCATAAAAGGTTTAAACTAGAGACACCTATTTAGATTTGTTTGTCTGCGGTGAGGGAGATGAATTACACAGGGGCAGAGGCAACTGATGGGTTCTACAGTAGTTTGGGTTAGAGTTACTGATGACTTGGACTGCGGGGGGCAGGGGTGCAGTGGGGCTGGACTGTGTTTTGGTTGTAACTCTTGTTCTGTCACAGACCATTCCAAACTTGGTAGCATAAAGTGTGATTATTCTTATTTTGTGGGCCAAGAATTCAGGCAGGGTACAACAGAGATAGCTTATGTCTGCTTCACAATGTTTGCGGCCTCATCTTGTGAAGAATTGAAAGGATGAGGTGACTGAAAAGGATGAAGGCTTCTTCACTCACATGTCTGCACCTGAAGTGGGACAACTCAAAGGCTGCGTTCAGTGAAGACTGTCAGACAGAGTAGCTCCACGTGACCTCTTCATGCGGCTTGGGCTTCTCCAGGCCTGGAGACTGGGTTCAGAGAGGAAGCATCTGTAGAGCAAGCATTCCCAAGACCAAGGCAGAACCACAAGTCATTTTCCCCTCACCTCTGCTGTGCTCCCCTGGTTACAAGCAAGTCAGTACAACCAGCCTAAATTGAAGGAGAGAGGAATTGGACTTCTCTTGCTGGGAGGAGATATCAAAGTCACATTGCAGAAAAGCATGTGGCATAAGAGATTTTGCAGCTATCTTTGGAAAATAGCATCTTCCAGAGAGGAAATGACACAATTCAAGATGTATTTAAGAGGTGGACTTGTTAGGTCTTGGGGAATGATTGAATTAAGAGATGAAAAAGGAATCAAATATTCATTCATTTATTCTACAAATATTTAAGAGCCTGTTATATGATTAGCACTCTTCTGTGATGATTCTGAGAACTTGAGTGGATGGTGGTGCCATTTACTGATTTCGAAAACACTGCAGAGAGATAGAGACAGAAATGATTAAGTTCAATTTGGAGTATATTGAGTTTGAGGTGCCGGTGAGGGGGCATCCGAGTGGAGATTTCCAGGAGGCAGTTGAGTATAATGCATCTAGAATATAGAAGGCAGAATTAGTAGAATAAATTTGAGAATTGTCAGCATAAGGTGAGAGAAAAAAAAACGTAGAACTTCCCTGAGAAATAACAATACTTAATGACAGGCTGGAGGAGAAAAAGTTGACAAAGGTGACTGAAGAAGAACAGCCAGAGAGGAGAAAGAAAACCAGGGACGGTAGTATCAGACCTTAGGGATGAGAGTATTTTAAGGAGGGAGTGGTCCCTGTAAGGCATTCCATCAAGAGGTCAGATAAGATCATGATTAAAAGTTGTTGATTGTCAGGCAGAAGACCTAGATAGACATTTCTTCAAAGAAGACATACAGATGGCCAGTGGGCACATGAACCGATGCTCGTCATTGCTAATTATTAGAGAAATGCAGATCAAAACTAGAGGTACCACCTCACACCTGTCAGAATGGCCATCATTAAAAAGTCTACAGATAACAAATCCTGGAGAGGGTGTGGAGAAAAGGGAACCCTCTTACACTGTTCGTGAGAATGTAAATTGGTGCACTCACTATGGAAAACAGTATGGAGGTTCCTCAAAAAAAAAAACAGAGTTGCCATATGATCCAGCAATCCCACTCCTGGGCATATGCCCAGACAAAACTAATTTGAAAAGTTACATGCACCCCTATTTCATAGCAGCACTATTTACAATAGCCAAGACATGGAAACTACCTAAATGTTGTCTATCAACAGATGAATGGACAAAGAAGATGTGGTGTGCGTGTGTGTGTATGTATGTGTGCGTGCACGCACACACACACACACACACACACACATACACACACTGGAATGTTACTCAGCCATAAAAAAGAATGAAATAATGCCATTTGCAGCGATATGGATGGACCTAGAGATTATCATAGTAAGTGAAGTAAGTCAGAAAGAGAAAGACTAATACTGTATGATATCACTTATTTGTGGAATCTAAAATATGACACAAATGAACATATCTACAAAACAGAAACAGACTCACAGACATAGAGAACAGACTTGTGGTTGCCAAGGGAGAGGGGCATGGGGGAGGGGAGGATTGGGAGTTTGGGACTAGCAGATACAAACTATTATATATAGAATGGATAAACAAAAATGTCCTGTATAACACAGGGAACTATATTCAATATCCTATGATAAACTATAATGGAAAAGAATATGAAAAAGAATATATGTAAAACTGAATCACTTTGCAGAAATTAACAACATTGTAAATCAACTATACTTCAGTAAAAGTTTTTTAAAAAGATGTTCATTGTCTTGAACAATCTAGAGGTCATTTGGAGACTGTATGTCAAGGGCTCTTTTGAGTAGTGAGTGTGGAAGTCAGATTGGAATTGGTTCAGAAGTTAGGGGAAAGAGAATGTGTTTATATATATATATAGGAGTTTGACTATAAAGGGAATTTTAAAAATCACAATAGAAGTAGCCAGCCTAGAGAGAGACATGGCTAAATCATAATATTATAATTATTTAATCATGTATTATATTAATAGTTATTATATAATTAGACAACATGTTGTAGGGGGAAAAAAAGCTCTAATTTGGGAGACTACAGATTTGAGTTTTAGTGTCTTCTCTTACCCTCCCAGTAGTTCCTGCGATGGTAGAGCCTTAGATAAGAGATAGGACATTGCCATTGAAATAGGAATAAAATAAAAATGATTAGGTCAGTGCAGGTGAGTTTGTGACTGTGTATTTGGAAACTTAAAGTTGTTCATTATGGCTGTACTTAAGAAGGATCAAGTGAAGTGCATCTTTCATTCCTCTCAATTCTAGGGTCACATAAGCAATGTAATTCCTGTACCGTGCTATATTTTGCTTGACCTTTTACCATCCTTATCCCAAAGCCAGTTGACCCTTTTCATCTCACTCCTCTTCCTACACAGTAATATCAGTGTTGTTTGTAAATAATTTTCTGAGAAAGAAAATATGGGAGATGGAATATGGGGGCTATTTTATTTCGTATGGATAATCTGAAAAAATATCCTTAGGATATACTTTAAGATATAACTGCATACATTGATGGAAGACAAAATGATGTAGTAAAAAATACCCTGGAGGGTAGACTTAATTCTGATTGTGCAAATTAGTTTTGTAACCTTAGGCAGATTGCTTCATGATGTGTAAAATGAAGGGGCTTGTGTTGGATGGCTTTAATTGGCCCTTCTTGCTGTAAGATTCTACAGTTCCATAAGAACTCTTCCTGGGCAAAGTTTTGTTGACTAAAGAATAACCACTATATTGTCTACAGGATCCCGAAGTAGATGCTGAACTACTCTGCTGTTTTGTTTGTTGTTTCTGCTCTTCTTTTACTTATCAGTCACCCCCAAAATGAAGATATTTTTGTGGCTTTTATTTCAGGTGCCCTAATGCATGAGTTATCAAATGATGGTGCTCGTAGACAGTTCGAATTTTACCTGGAAGAAATGATTCTGCCTCTCATGGTAGCTAGTGCCCAGAGTGGGGAACGTGAATGCCACATAGTGGTGCTTACAGACGATGATGTGGTTGATTGGGATGAAGAGTATCCACCACAGATGGGAGAAGAATATTCACAAAGTAAGTCCTGTGGCATATTTTCTCTCTCAAATCATCACAGATTTTCTCTTTATCTTTTACAATATTGATCAAAGGACAGTTTTTATAAAGAAAGTATGTTGAACTCTTACTTATACCAGGAGTTGGCAAACTACAGCCTGTGGGCCAAATCCAGCCTTTTGCCTGTTTTTATAAACAAAGTTATATGTATTGTCTGTGGCTGCTTATGCGCTACAATGGCAGAGTGGAGTAGTTGGAATGAAGACCGCATGGCTAGCAAAGCCCAAAGTGTTTACTATCTGGCCCTTTACAGAAAAAGTGTACCCGCCCATGTCATGCACAGAAATGGTTTGCTTTTTGTTGAGTATCTGGATCTTAATGATTTTTTTTCTTTGCATTTAGAAGCATCCAAGAGAAGTAGATCCTGAAATAGTAGATAATAAAAAAATAAGTTGTTTTTTTTAGATGAATTTCTATGTGTATATAAAATGAGAAGCTTCAACTCAGTGATTGCAAAGATGACTTTAAGTTCTAAGACATTCCTTTTTTAATGTCATAAGTGTTCCTGGAGGATAACAGTGACCCTTCCGAAAAGCTTTGCAGAACTTTAGGTATTTCTGACCAAAACGGCACATCTTGAGCAGCAGTGACTAACTTTTTTCTTATTGCGCTTCCAAACCTTTTCTGATTAGAACCTTTTGATTTTTTTTTTTCTGTTAGAAAATTTATCTCATATTGGTTTGGTTTTGTTTTCATGGTGAACCCAATCTAGTATTTTTGAACAGCTTCATAGATTGAGAAAAAGAGTTAAAAGAATGATTTGAGGAGCTAGGTAAAATAGCCCAACATCTTGTTCTGTCCTCCAGTCTGTGTTGACTCGGTAAGGATTAGGGTTTAAGTAAAAAGTACACGATTATAGAAAGTATGGAGCCCTTTAAGCTCTGATTTTTCCATTTTACTTACCCTTTTCTAAAAATAAAGCAGACTAAGTGGTATTCTTTTTTATTTTAATTCTAAAGATTTTCATTAGATTACGTTATCGTAGCGCTTTTCAGAATTTACATTGAGACATTTCCTTTGCATGATACACTTGAACAACTATTCTGACTCTTCTGTGGACAGTTAGAATAATAAAATGTTACTATTTCCTCATTCCTAGGCTCTTTGCTGACAATGGTTTTCTATAATAATATGTGGAATAAAAAGTTGAACAAAGCACAGGAAAAATAAAAGGTTACCAAAAATCAGAAGAAATACACTAAATCATTTTCTGTGTAGAAAAAGGAATGAACAAACTTTTACTTTTCAAAAAGTTTGACTCCGAGAGAGTAGAGCCAGCTGTAGAGCACAGAAATGATATTATGGTGATACAGGAATAATAATAGACCTGGGCTTTTCCTTTTTAGTTATTGAGCTTTTCATTTCAATGTTTTTTGGTTTGTTTTTTGTTTCTTACCTTAAACATTGAAGCTTAAAAGGACTGGAAACATTTTTACTCAATTTGTCTATAACTATGTTTCATTTTGTGCCAAGATGTTCCAATGTAAAGAAGATACATTTGAGTAGACAGAGATGAGATAGTCTCTTCAGCCTGATTTTCCTAAATGTGACATTATACCACCACCCATTCTGAGATGTCAAAAAATCTTTATCTTAAAATAATATCAGTAGTCTTAAGGATGTAGTAATAATCACAAATTTACTCCATGAGTAGCTTCTGTATACGTTTTTTTCCTTTTATTGGCTCTTAAACCAGCATGTTTGGTTTGTGAGTGTGTTTTTCTTTTTTTGAAAAAACCTTTGCAGTTCACCTTTTAAGGGAGATAACTCCACCTGAAAGAGAGAAGGCGAGGAAGGTCCATCAGTCTAACTCCCTGAAGTGCCCAGCACATTTGGAAGACTCAACATGTTGTCAGTGGAATGTCTGTCCTTTGCAAAGCCAGTTTGCTCTAAACAGACTAACCTAGGCAGAACATGCTCGAATCTGCCATTTTTAACATCTATATTAAATGGGACTGTTCGCCTGAATGGAAAACAGTTTGTGGGGTGGGCCTTTGTTTTGGGGGAGTTATTAATAGTTGCTCAATCCATGAAATGCAAGATGTATCCATTTTGTACTTTCTGACAAGGCAGTTTTTTCCCCTCCAGATGAGGCCTTGTAGGCATCAGAGCAAAGTCCTTTACTTTGCCTGCTTGATAATCATGTGATACCTTTTTTTTGGTTCTCTTTATTTGAAGAAATTGGGGCAGATCCCATTCCAATAAGTTTGTATATGATATATCTTTCAGAAGGAGATTCTTCCTATGGATTGGGTTATCTGATTGGTTATTAAAGCTTTTCTTGTTTCAACTTATGTAGACATTTGCTTATGTATTAACTGTACTGAATTGTCCTGTCATGTTGGCTAGTCATCCTTTGGCATCACTGCATCCATTATTTGGGCTTTTAGGGCTGTCAGGCCCCTTTGATGATCAAGATAAACTTGAGTCATCTCCAAGTACTTTGATTTTAATAAGAAAATATTTTTGTCTCTTTGTTTCCAGTTATTTATAGCACAAAATTATATAGATTTTTCAAGTACATTGAAAACAGAGATGTGGCCAAATCAGTTTTGAAGGAGAGGGGTCTTAAGAAGATTAGATTGGGAATAGAAGGTAAGACATTTTCACTATTTTCTATTAATTTTCTTTTGAAAAAAGCAAGGTTAAACAACTGGATCCCATTGAGAATATAGTTTGACTATTTTGAGAAAAATTCAGACAAATGATTACTGAATGCTCATGCAGTAGACATATAAATAACAAAAATCAGCTTCCTTTATCTGAGATGATAAATAGAAGGCCATTAGAAATTATTATTCATTCCATAAGATCCCTAGCAATATTGAGATATGAATTTGTCTTTTCTGCCGTCGCCCGACTTAATGCATTTTTGACTAAGCCCATGGAGTGTGTTTGGCACGCATGTGTGTATATTCCCGTAAGACTGACAGGACTCTGCCTAGTAGTGATCGTGATCAAAGCTCAACAGAATTAAAATCTAGTACTTTCTGAAAATTCATGTAAAAACAGTGCTAGTAGCTTACTAGTGTCTTAAAGTATAATAGCTTATTTTCAAATTAAATTGAATTGCAAATATACTTCATCTTAAATGCATACTTTTTAGATTGCTTTTTACTTTATGATTTAAATGAATTTTTGTCAGATGCTTCTTTTATTTTAAAGTGTCCTTACTAAAAACAAAATATCTTCTTTGGCATACCATAGTAAAGGGTAAAGACTGCTTGTGTTCAGAGCCTATGATTTAATAGCTGTATGACCTTGGCCAAGGCACTTTACTTCTCTTTGCCTTCGTTTCCTCATCTAAAATGGGAGCATTAATAAGTACTTTATAGGGTTATTGTGAGGACAGAATGAGTTAAAATAGGGCCTAGCACATAGTAATTTCTGTGTTTGTGATGGTGATAACGAAGATTGTGGTGTTCAGATCAATGACCAGATAAGCTTCTGGAGATCGCTGTAATGGGCTACTGAGACATATGGAAGAATGACCAGAAACAGGGTCTTTGTGGGAAGGGGAGGAAACTTTGGGCTTAAAAAAGAGGACACATTAGCTTCACCAGTATGTCCCCTCTTCTGTGATTTTGCAAACGATGGGATTTAGCTGTTTCCTTTCAGAGCTAAAGAGAAGGTAACTGGAGGGAGCTACTTTAGATGAGTGGGCAGGGGAGCAGTTATTTGATCTGAAGCCTGATGACAAGTGGGTTGGAACTAGATTGTAAAAAATAAAGCCTTATATACTGTGCTGAGGAGGATGGACCTTCCTCTTTAAGCATGAGGGCGTCATTGGTAGTTTTAAAGCAAGGATGTAATATGATTACACCTGTGTTAGAGTGGTGATTCTGTGTGGAGGGCAGAGTGGAATACACTGAGATGGGAATTTTAAAGACTTTTAATAGTCCAAAAGCAATCAAGGACAAGGGAATAATAGAGGGTAGAAACCTTTCTGATCTCTACTGCTGCCCTTCAGCTGGTAATTGAGTGGAAGTATGAAACGAAGAAGACATTCCACAAAAGGTCCTTAGAAGGTATTTAGTCCTTGCCCCTGTTCCCCCTCACCTCAACCACATACACACGCCACACGTGGCTAAATATACTAGCTACCTACGATGCCTACATAACATCCTCCTATGCAAGAATCCGTAATTGAGTCCCTACTATGTGAGGCCTTTGTATTTTTTTCTGATTCTAACTATGGTCTAACTACGGCCTATGGGCCAAATCCAGCCCATTACCTGTTTTTTATAAATCAAGTTTTATTGGAACATAGACATGCTCATTAATTTATGTATTGTCTGTGGCTGATTTCACTTTACAACAGCATAGTTGAGTGGGTGTGATAGAGACCATATGGCCTACAAGCCTGAAATATTTACCGTCTGGCCCTTTACAGAAAATGTTCACCAGTACTTGGTCTAAACTAGCAATTCGTGCTAGTGGGAAGGAGAGAAGGAACTTTTGATAGCATCTAAGGAAAGTATGTCTTCAGAGAAATTGCCTTACTAGTAAATGACTGAAATTTTTCCGAAACCAGGATGGTTGTTACCAGTTGTTACTCTTCAGTGGTTATCATCTAAGATGAGGAAGATATAATTAATTAGGGAAAGCTGTGTTGACTGAAAAAAATGCACAACCTGAATGTTCAGAATTATGTTTTATTTGGTGGCCTTACTGAGGACTATAGCCTGTGATACAGCCTCTCAGACAGCTCTGAGAAACTGTTCCAAAGAGGCAAGGGAGGAGCCAGGATATATAGGAGTTTTTGCTGGAAAAAAAAAAAAATCAGAAGATTACTGCTCATCACAAAAAAACAGACATCTCAAGTTAATGATTTTAGCGCCTCTCTATGTTTGGGGAGGTGCAGGAGTCTAGGCTTGTTGCAATTATTCCTTTAATACGCATCTTAACTGTCTAGGGCCAGTATCCTGTTTTTCTCCATCCTGAATTCCCCTCAGGAGCATCCTTGGGTGGGGGTGGCTGCAGTGGCTGATGGCTTGATGGCCGCAACATCCTTGTTTACTGACATGGCAAGCAACGTTTTTTTTTTGTCCACAGCTGCTTTGGCCATTGGCAGTTTGTCCATTGCCAATCTAAATGAACTGCCTGGTTGTTGGGAGTAGTAACATTTAAATGATATAGGGGTTAAAATATTGGCTTTGCTGACCTAGGTGCAGAAGTACCTGGAATTAGCGAAGCTGGAGAGTTCTACGGCTCCTTGTCACTTAACAGTAAAAAGGAAAGAAAAACCCAGAAAAATATGAAGATGAGATTTACGTTTAAAGAAAGTAGAAGGCTACGGGGACTTCCCTGGTGGCGCAGTGGTTGAGAGTCCTCCTGCCGATGCAGAGGACACGGGTTCGTGCCCTGGTCCGGGAAGATCCCACATGCCGCGGAGCGGCTGGGCCCGTGAGCCATGGCCGCTGAGCCTGCACGTCCGGAGCCTGTGCTCCGCAATGGGAGAGGCCACAACAGTGAGAAGCCCATGTACCACAAAAAAAAAAAAAAAAAAAGTAGAAGGCTAATACTGCAGTAAGTTGCAGGCCTTGAGGCCAGATAATCCTGCGAAAGGAAGGGTTCAGGGATATTAAGGATATACAACTAGAGACCATGATGCACTAGATTACATACCATTGTATTAGGGACCCAGCCCCTCCATGCTTTCCGCATGTTATTCTGGTAGTTGGTGGATGGTGGGAGGTTTTGTGAATTACATCAGTAGAATTTCAGTTTCTTGCTGTTGAACTAATGACCAAGGGGATAGAATATTGAATTCCCTTCTTTGTTTTGTTTGTTCAAGAACTACAGTAACCCTCTTTAGGTTAAATTGGGTGAGGAATGTGGGGACCCATGTGGGTGTGCATACATGTGTGTGTGCGTATCCTCAGTTTTTAAAACCTCCCTCTCCTTCAGGTTATCCAACCTACAAAGAAAAAGTAAAGAAAAGGCCTGGGGGCCGCCCAGAAGTGATTTACAACTATGTCCAAAGGCCCTTTATTCGAATGTCTTGGGAGAAGGAAGAAGGAAAGAGTCGGCATGTAGACTTTCAGTGCGTAAAGAGTAAATCTATCACCAACCTTGCAGCAGCTGCCGCAGACATTCCCCAGGACCAGCTGGTGGTCATGCACCCAACTCCTCAAGTGGATGAGCTGGATATTCTCCCTATCCATCCCCCTTCTAGCAACAATGACCTCGATCCTGACGCACAGAATCCGATGCTGTGATGGTGATGTTGCTTGAAACCATAGCATGCTACTCTTCGCAGTGACGCTGCACTCTCCTCATCCTGCACTGCAAGGCCACTCTCTGCACTGTGAGATGCACAGATGTTTAGGATATTGCAGTGTAGACTTTTTTAAAGACCAAAGGTAGCTGAATGGTTTTTTAAGTGAGTACAACTCTAGCATCTTGAGGTTCCAGTTATATAAATGTATTTGTTTACCGGTAGGTTTGTGGAATTGGTTCTTTGTATGGGGGACAGTCCTTTTTCACACATCTAGATCTTTTCAGAAGTGGTGGAAATTGGCAGCTGGGGTACTTTCAGTCTAGGTTGATATTCATCACACCCCAGATAAAATGTAGAATATTATATAGTTGCACTTTATATATGGTGGTTAAGTGGAACTGTTCAAGCCATTTTTATAGTTGTGATGCACAATATAATTTAAATAAGTGCTTCTATCAGAGTATACTTTCAGTGAAATGTGTATAGTTTGCTGCCCATGATGAGCAAAAAATGAGTATCATTGGGCTTATTTGAATGATTAGGATGAGATTCAATGCCCATATCAGTTATCTCCAGTGCCGTTTTCATCCTTTTCAAGTGAGTCACATGCAGGGAGTGTGAACATCAGGTGGTTTATTATCCAGTCTGCCTTACCCTTAATCTGTTCACAGATATTTATTTACTAATGATTTTTTTTGAGTTATGGGATAGGAAGATGAAGTGTTTGCTCTTCATTTACTAAATGATTGTAAACTCGTTTTTCATCAAAATAAAATTCCATTGTTTTAATGTTTCTGATCTTTATAACCACCTTGACCAGATTTTCCATCTCATAATTAGCAGATATCCTGTCTTGTTGGTGTCAGTATAACTAGAAACCAGGTAGCTCAAGGAACTCCAGTTTGGTATATGTGTGATGAGGCACTTATATTCCCCACTAATTATAAAATATAAATCCAAAACATTGTTAGAGCTGAAAAGGGAATATTTTCATTTTCTAGCCCAACTGATATGAAGGATGAAATACCTTTACTAGGTCCTACAGTAACCTTAAGTAAGTTTCAGAGCCAAATTCTGACACCGGTTCAGTGTTTTCTCCATTATACTGTGATGTTCTGCCTAGCAAATTTTTCATGAAAATGTTTTTGTTTTGTTAATATTCTGTGGCCCAATTCATGAAGAAATCAGAAGTATTTAGGTGCTTTGGGTCCAGGGTCACTTACTGTTTGAAGCCATACAGCTGTGAGTAGTAGAGGAGTTGTACATTAGAGAAGCCAGTCTGTTCTATCTAATCTTGATTTTGTAAAATTTCAGAGGATTTGCAGTTTGTGTTTAAGCAGTAACATCTTTCTTTGCTCTCACAGAAACTGAAATTACAGTATAGCAAAAATACAGTACAGCTAAACTAGTTACAGGGAAATTATGTATGCCCTAGAATTGTTATGAAGGCCAGAAAAGCACTGTAAATGCTTTTGGTGTGGCTCATCCTTAAACACACACCCACCATGGAAAATTGATGAGCCAGCCCTGTGGCATTTTTTTCCCTGCAGGATTTTTCTAATTATTTGAAATGTGAACAATATTTATAGAACAAGGGAAACATTTATTAAAAATATTTAACTAATACATTATACTTTAACCCATATTTATAGTAAAGGATTCTTACAAGGAAGAATAAACGGTTTTATGATACAATTAGTATAAGAAATATCCACGTGGGGAACTTCTTTGTAGTGTAAAAACACCATACATCTGAAATGACCATCTGCATATAAAAGCTACCAATGATGCTTCTGTGCACAATGATTGATTAAAAAATTCAACACAAACAGAATCCAAAATATACAATTAATGCAAGCTATCCACAGCTAGCCCAATAATCATCAATGATGAGGAAACACTGGAGCAGGCTTAGTTCCACTTTGTCTGAAGTTACACATAGTAAGATTGACTTGTATCAATGGCTCTGAGATGGCTTTTATGAAGACAGTACATAAAAGCTGTTCTCTCCTTATCCGGTAAGCTTCACAGACTGTATAACTCCATCAGTAATGCACTTTGATACTGTAGCTGTCGCCAAAGCAACATGTAGTGTTTACAGCGGCCATGGCAAGTCGCTAAAGTCAACAGGACCACCGAGCCCAGCATCTGCTTCCAAGAGGCTCATTATGACAGCCATTGCTGCTTCATCATTACTGGGACTGCTTGAGCCTTGATCATTGTCTATCATATCTATGCCTATGTGAGGGTTCTCACCTGTGCAAAGAGATGAAGACTGGTCAGTGATAATACCAAAGCATGTTTAACTTTAGTAAGCGGTTCCTAAGCACACTTTTAATAAGAACGTTATACCTAACAGTAGGGTGAGAAGGATGAGAGAGGCTGCTTTTTTGGGGGGGTGGGTTGCCATATTTCTTTTTAACGTTGGTGTTTTTCAGAGGGAAGACCCAACTTTTTAAGAAGAAAGTACTTAAAATTCAATGAAGAGTATCAAGTATGAGTTGACCTCATTTTAATATTCTGATATAACCAGTTATAAGGAGAGAATTATTACAGAAGGAACAAAATAGGAAGATAGAGATTAGGGGAAAAAAGATCTAGAAAGCTAAGTAGAGAAAAAGATGGGTGGGGTGGGAGAAGCAAACTCTTCATTGGCTTAATGACTTTTAATACCCTCTGAAATGCTTACTGATGACCCTTTTAGGCTTTATCTGAACCTGCATGGCTCTCCCTCCGAAGAGATTATGTTCCACACATTGGGAGAAAGCCCATGTCCAGGGCGCTGTAGCCTCTTGAGTTCGAGGGACAGACCTGGACCCCAGCGAGAATCCAACCATTAAACTCAACTTTGAAGTAAAGATTTAAACAAATTTTAAACCTTTACTTTGTTCTTATCAAGTTTACCTAGAACTGGTTTGTTTTTCCAGTTCAGTTCTTAAAACTGACTTTATGCCACATGTTTTTTTGCAAGCTGTTTGCATTGGAAGTGAATAATAATGCTACTTACCAAGAATAGAAGAGCTATCAGAATATGGATAACCTGGGTTCTCCTGAGCCTGCCCTGGTAGTAGGCCACTGGAAGGAATGTCTGGAGTCCCTCCATTTAAAATCTACAAACAAAAGTAAAGTTTTCTCATCATCAGCAGTTTCAATCAGTATTTTATGCAGTGTCACCAAGAAAATGAAGCATGTTGAAAAGAGGAAGGTGGGGAGAAAAAGCTTCAAATGGCTTCAGTTTCTTATCGGATGATTTCACAGCAGAGACTCTTAGGAATGGTCACAGTAAGGGAAAAACCTCTCCCCCAGACTAGTCTTCTCTTTATTGGATTCAGCCCACACAGGCAATTTAAAGGCTGAATAAAATCCCTAGAGCATTCACATGTTTAAGGCCAAGGACTAAACCTCAGGGAGCCCAGCTGGGCAGGTCCCCTGTAAGGGAGGAAAACTTCTTACAGCAACAGATGTTGCTGAAGAAGAAAGGGCTGTTACACTGTGAAGAGACACAGCTCTGAGGAGTCGCAAATGAACAACAAAACACTAGAATAAATCATCACTATAGTTATACCACAGATGCCAACATTAGTAACCACCGGTTTAAGTTCTTAAGAGAGGCTACTGAGAAGTATTATTACCACTCCTCAGTAGCAGAACTCTGTCTCCCCCAACTCCCCACCCCCCATGACTGAGTCTCATAGAAAAGCACCTTTGAGAAGTATTTGGATGTAGGTGCGGAAACAGTTTGGTAGAAGCTGGGATTTCAGGAGAGGCAGTGATTTCAGGCCTTGCCAGTAGATGGCATTACAACCTTATCTCCGCAATTCAACTTTTTGAAGAGACTCTCAAAAAGACTTTACACTCTAAAAATTATTGAGGACTCCAAAGAGCTTTTGTTTATACAGGCTATATTTGTCAATACTTACTATATGTGAAGTTAAAGCTAACACATTAAAAAATATAATAAAACTATTACACATTAACATGAATAGCATTTTAATGAAAAAGAACTATTTTCAAAAATAACGAAAAGTTAGAAGTGTCATTTTACATTTTTTGCAAATCGAATGTCTGGCTTAACAATTTAACTAGATTCTCATTTGCTTCTCCATTCAGTCTGTTTAGGTATGTTGTTTGAAATACATATCTGAAGGAACCCTGGCCTCTCATAGATAGGCAGTTAGAAAAGGGAGGTATATTTTAACAGCCTTTTCAAATAATCGTGGTATTCTTTGATATTACATCAAAACTCAGCAAGCTGAAGTTTCTTAAAGATTAGTTGCAATGTGGAGTTTGAAACCATATCAATGAAATTTTGATACTCTTATGTTGAAATCCATTGGTGTATCTAGGCAATTAGGATGGATCTTTTTTACCTTTGCATGATTTTGAAATATCTTACATCAGTCATTTGGAAAATACTGGTTCACTGAGTTACGTGGATCTTCCAAATGTGGACACACTTCATTGTACAACATCAAAACATCACCACTGTTAATATTACCTACATCAGAAATATCTTAAGTTTTGGGAAGCAGTCAAGCTCAAAGTAGCAGACACAAGTTTTCCCCAAAATTCTGATTTTTGCCTGAAAGCTAAAATTTTATCACTGTCAGTTGTTTTCTTTGAAGTCGCAGGTTCATTCATTTTCAAGAAAATGTACACTAAATACCCAAGTCTGAAAAACCATAGTTTGCGACAGTAAAAATGGTTTCCTATGAAAAAGGTGATTGGGTTCGGTTTATAACAAACAGTCGCACAAGTGCTTTTCCTTGAGATAACATCATACTTTGTGTGCAGCACAAGTGCTTTATGCACACTTCCCATTTTGTAACAGTTTTAAAAAGATTTACTCAAGGATTTTATAAAATTATTTTACTGCTTTATTAAGGACATTCTTAAATGAAGCTGGCTTTTAAATTTATTATTTTATTGTGAGTATATGGTGGTGAAATACACTGTCAGTACATTCTGGTGCCACGGGCTTGATTTTTGTAAAAGCACCAGCAGTCTTACCCAACATTGCTTTTTCACTATCAGTTCACATATCAACACAGTGAGAAAAAGCTGTTTAGCATTATTATGAAAATACATTTGACCATGCAGACCCCTGAAAAGATACCCTCTCCCTAACACCACCAAAAGACCACAGATGACATTTAGGGAACTGCTGCTTTATCTCACCCTGCCTTGGTACTTCTGGATGTCCAGAGTCTCCTGGAACCTATGAGGCTCACTAAGCCTCCTCTTTTTATTATATTTAGGCAGGCTAAATGGCTCATTTTTGGACCTGCCAATTTTGAAAGTGACTGGGAAGGGTTGGAAGCCTGCGGCCACCTTTACTTTTGTGGCTTTGGTACACTATTTAATGCTGTCATTTTTAACTCCATCTTGTTTAGATGCCTTTCTTATAAGGTCCTGCTGCTGATGACTCAGAATACATTCAGAATTTCTTCTCAGACCCACTTTCATAAGCCCAAAGAAAACATTTTTCAAAAATGCCTCAAAAATACTTGGGGCTTTGTGATGCAGAGTATACTTTTAGATCTCTGGCATTTGTTGGTGTGAAAAGAATCAGAAGTCAAGAGACCTGAATTTAGTTTGGGGCCATACTTACTAAATTCTGGGCTAGTCATGTAACATTTGGTAGCCTGGATTTTGTCACCTATGAGGTTGTGAGGATAGATGAGAGATTGTATATGGAAGTTCCCTGAGTAATATTTAAGCACTGAACTGGAGTGATGACCTTCCAAAATAGAGTAGGGGGATTCTTGGTACCAGGAAATCAAGTGCCTAAAAGTTGAACTGAGACACAAAGAAGGGGATACCGTGCTAGGGAGATGGTAGATCCAGTATGGAGGAAGGACCTAGCGGTGTAACAGAACAGAGCTAAGAGCTCAGCCTGCGAGCCAGGGGGGAGGGGTGTGCCCAGCCCAGACTTCATCTGTCAGTACTATCTTCTGAGTCATTACCGAAGGCCAGGCACTTTCACATATATACTTTCATAAGAGGACTTCATGTGCAAAGATGCTGGCTGCCCTAACCTATGTTAGCCGCATTATAGAGAAATCTAAGGCTTAAAAAATTGTATAGGGCCACATAGCCAGCACATGGCAAGGCTAGGCTTCAAACCCAGACCCATTAATTTATTGGCTTTCAAACCTTTTTGGGGGAAGCAAAACCTTTTTTCAAATAAACACTTTTACAGAAGAGTCATTTTTCAGAAGTAAAGCTTCCCTAGAAGCAGGAGTCTTCCTACCTTGTCTTCCTCATCACCTGCCCCTCGCCCCAATCCCACCTGGCAGCACCACAGCTCCTGGTAACCTGAGTCTCTGAGGAGCCCAGTTTTGGAAACCCATGTCCTGCTTTTGATACAGTTTGTGCCCTATGTAAATTACTCATATTCTTTCTCTGTGTACATGTCTTAGGAGATAGGGGAAGGAAGACTATGTCTCAAGATGCTGGCCTTTGCAGCAGCCTAACCTATGTTAACATCAGACACTATAGATTTATGATTTACAATCAACATTGGCCTAGGCTTGTAAATTCTCTCATCAGCACTAAAGATGAAAACAGATTATTGGTTTCTAAGACTATAATATAGTCTTCTGGCCAGTTCTTCATGAGGGCTGGCGACTGATAAACTACTTGTACTCAATGCTGTCCCATCGTAGGAAACCCAGGCAGATACCTAAGTATTCTGCAACTGCAAAGGCATGACTTGCCTTCCGAAGGACTGCTGGTGGTATCACTGTTTCCAGGACCTGCACTAGACACTAACAGTATTTTCTCCCTTGAAAACTCCTGGCAGAGAACTAGACAGTTTTAGGTACTCACTAACCCTTCCCTCACGGGAGCTCTTGAATTCCTCCCTCCATACAATGGACTGATAGCTCCCCAATCCTTAGAAAGATCTCTTTCTGCCTTCCCCCACTCACATGGGATAAATCCTCTAACAATGTCAGCAAGGCTCCCTAGCTCCACTGGTATGCTTTGTACCTCACCTAACACAGATGCATTTACTTCAAGGAGGAAAAAAGGGCCCTACCTGTTTCAGCAACCACAGTTATATACTCCCACTTCCAGTATTTCAGAACTTGGGCAAGAGCTCTCTGGATGAAGAAGGGCCTTAGTCTAAGAGTCATCAGCCCTACCTTCTTGCCTCCTGGAGAAGAGGCATCAGGGGGAGGTGTACTTGTGATGTTCAGTGGGCTGGAGCCACAGCTGGAAGGCGATGACCCTCTTATCCTGTCAGAGAAAAGAGGAGTTAGTTACATTGCCTTTCCTTTTTTTCATTGGAGTGTGTGTGTTTTGTTGAGGGATGGGGGTGAGAAGAAGGATGAAGATCTAGAACAGGGATTGGCAAACTTTCTGTAAAGGGCTAGAGAGTGATTATTTTAGGCTCTGTAGGCCATGTGGTCTCTCACAACTACTGAACTCTGCCACTGTAGCCTGAAAGCAGCCATAGATGATATGCAAGTGCATGGATATAGCTGTGTTGCAATAAAACTTTATTTATAGGTGATAAGCTGGATATATCCCATAGGCACCTGATCTAGAACACAGATCCTGGAGGCAAGCTTCTCACTGACAAAGCCCTTGGATTAGGGTTTGGATTTCAGGTTTGTGAATTTCAAGTAGGTGGCCAGTTTCATTTGCTCACAGAATCCAGATCTCAGAGTTGGTGGCATTCTATCTTTGATACAGTGAACTAGAATCCACAGCAGATGACTTATTCTCTACCCTACAAACACTGCTTAGCTAGCGACTACTCAGGAAATGGAGGGTGCTGCAGTGGTTTCAGCCCCACCTAGAAAGTGGCCTCAAGTGAGCAGTCGCCATTGTCATCTTCTAAGGCAACAGGTGATGAAAATGGGTCCAAGCCTTCCTCAGCTAGCTTATTTCTCAGCATAGTAGGTTTACAGAGGGAAAGACTTAGAGCTGTAAATCCACATAAACTCTTGTCAAGCTGAAGGACCTCAGCAAAGGAAGCCATGACCTGGCACCGCAGCTAGAGTTTAGGGAAACTTGAATGGCAGCTGCGTGACCACCAGGCTCTTAGCACCTACATGGATGATTGCAGCTTCTGGGTCTCCCAGGGACCCCTCCACTGCCTGGCAGTCTTAGCTTTTGGCCTGTACTGCCTAATTCTGTAATTTGTGAGTAAACAAGCTCTCTCTCTCTCTCTCTCCTGGATCATAGGCTTCTGAAAGGCGGGATACAACTAAATACCAGGTGTTCTTCACCCACACAGATGACTACTAATTGCTTACTGAAAAATTGTTGAATGTCTCCCATTTTTCCCTACCTACATCTACGGAACCACTGTTTCCCCAGCTTCCCTATCTTAGAATTGCCTTTTCGTAGTTACTTATTTCATTTTCAATATCTAGTCCTTAAATTACTGATTTCTCTTTTGGACACTACTATCACTGTAAGGTCGGCCTCATTCCTGGTTTGTTAAGCATGCTTACCTTCATCTCTTCCTATTCCAATCCAACTTCCACGATGCTTATTTTTTTTGTTTTTTTGGGGTGTTTTTTGGCTGTGCCCCGCGGCATGTGGCATCTTAGTTCCCCAACCAGCGATCGAACCCACACCCCCTGCACTGGAAGCACGGAGTCATCACCATTGGACCACCAAGGAAGTTCCCAGCATCCACGATGCTTATTAACACACCACTTTGGACACCTGCTCAGCATCCTACAATGCACAGGGTCTTCCAATTTTCATCCAGTCTCAACTGTTCAACATCATTTCTTAGAACTCTTAGCAATCTCCCATCACAGCTCTGTGGTTCCTTTCTACAAAGAGGCTGCCAAGGTAGATGGCCTGCTTTTTGTGTCCTGAATACAGCACTCACACGCCCATTCCAGCGTGTGCCTGTCTCTTCTAGAAGGAACACCCAACATTCATCATAAAACCCAGCTAAGGCCAAGTTCAAACCGTCCTCCCTTGCTTGCTTCAGCCCATGCACTCTCCGTTTTTTCTTTTATCATAAAGAAAACAGGCTTCGCAAAGATTGTAAGACCTTTGCGTTCAAGGACTGTCTTATACTGTCCTTGGATGGTCTCGAGCAAAGCACAGGGTATGCCGGGACTGATCAGCACCAGATTATCAGTGCACACTGCACCCACACCTTCCTGAAGTATCTTCAAACAGCCACATCCGTCATTCCTGAAGGGCTGGAACAGAACTGTGCTGTTCTGTTATCCCACTGGGATAAGAGCCCCACTGTGGCCAATTAGAAAACAAGGCCAGCCTCCAATTCTCCTGAGAGAATCAATCCAGTGGCAGCAGGGATCCTATGATTATGTTCCATTAAGTTTGTATGCCTGAGGACCTGGTTACCACCCTCTCCATTGCCCAAATTCAAATGGACTTATAATTACTGCTTCCCTCTCAATGACTGTTCTTAAAGACTTAATTAACAATTTTTGAACACTCGCTACATGTCAGTTCTAGGAACTTTCCTGAGTTCTTTCACAATCCTAGGGCAATTTCAGGGAGATAGATATTGCCTCCCTTTTATGGCTGAAGTCAACAGAGTCCAATAAGTTAAATGAATCTCCTAAGCAGAGGCCTAGGACTCAACCCCGATAAACTGCTTCAGAGCTTCTTCTCTTTCATATGGAACAGGAGTTCCGCCCAAGGGAGCTTCTATTACTAGCTGATTTGCTTGGTCTCTATTACTAACCCTAGGCAACTTTTTGACTGGAAGAAGCTAACGTTTTGTTAAGGCCCAGATCAAGGCAGTTCACAGCTCTGCTCCTGCAGTCCTGTAATGTTAGTGTTCATCTACCCACTGGGAAGCTCCTTGGGTCATATACAAA
This sequence comes from Delphinus delphis, assembly GCF_949987515.2. Classification (NCBI taxonomy): domain Eukaryota; kingdom Metazoa; phylum Chordata; class Mammalia; order Artiodactyla; family Delphinidae; genus Delphinus; species Delphinus delphis. Next base: position 68,421,494 of record NC_082690.1, on the reverse strand, counting down.
GTAATGAGAAAGTTGAGCCTCCCAGAGTTCCATTTAGCTCTGGCCTGTTTGGGTTTAGCTTCCTTATTTAAAGGCAGGATTTCTCAGTCTCGACACTACTGACATTTTGGACTGAAAAATTCTTCCTTAGGGGTCAGGGCTTGGGAGGGCTGTCCTGTGACTGTAGAATGTTTAGCAAGCAGCATCCCTGGTCTCTATCCACTGGATGTTTAGCAACAACCTCCCACTCAGTTGTGACAACCAAAAATGTCTCCAGACATCAACAAAACATCCCTTGGGGGGCAAAGTGCCCTGGGGTTGAGAACACTGGTTTAAGGGAACAACTAGGTGTTACTTGCCTGTGGATTTCCATGATTTCCTCAGCAATCATTCGACCTATTTTTCCTGCCCCAGCCCTGGTTCCCCCTGGAATCCCTGGAACAGTGGGGTGGGTCCTCTTTGGGCCACCTACAACAGAGGAATCTGAGAGTGGGAAAGGGGAAGAAAGCAGAGGGAGAAATGCTATTATGTGTTAAATTAAATCCACTTCATCCCATGATCCACTTGAAGTTAAAGCTTAGGGTTGTGCCCTGAGGGACATGAGAGCCAGAGCTTGTCAGGAAAAGGCATTCCGGCAGGGAAAAGCTCAGGTTTCCTTCCAGGATCAGAGATGTTGATATTAAAGCTTCTAATTCCTCATGCACTCAACATATGCTGGCCGAAAGCCACTGGGCTGCACACCAGAGTCACAGAGATAAGTCGGCATCCCTGCCCTCAAGGAGCTCACAGTCTAATGGGGAGACACACAAGATAAACAATGGCTAGAACAAACTGCGATAAGTTTTACAGGTCAGCAAGAAGCACCCAACTCATGCAGGGCCAGGTGCAACCTCCTGGAAGAAATGAACTCTGAGCTCAGTCTTGAGAGAGGAGCATAAAGTAGGTTGGCAGAGAGGTAAGGAGGGGAAAGCACTCCAGGCACAGCAACCAGTGTATGCAAGAGCACTGAGGCAGGACACAACTTGGGAGACTACGCCAAGAAACTCATTACAAATGAGGATGGAGGAGTGACAGATGAAACTGAGAGGCAGGTACCAGTCAGACCGTGAAGGGCCTTGGATGCCACACTAACAGATTTGAACAGTATCCACAGGGGACAAGGGGCACCGAAGTGCTTGACACAGAAAAACACAAGTTCACCGTGTGGAGAATGAACCGCAGTGGAGGACGCGGGCGCAGAGGAGGGCAGGGCGACTAGAGTTGGGCAGTTATCTGCAGGAAGCCAAGCAACAGATGGGGAGGGTGAGGTAGCAATAGTGGGGTTGGAGAAGTTTAAAGAGAAGGGACAGGAGTGTGTGTTTTGATATAATGGGAGAGGTAGGAGTCACGGTTTCTGGCTTAACCGACCAGACTGTGGGTGAGGGTGTGTGCAGAGAACCCATCTGGATGTGCGGAGTTATAGGTGCCTGTGGGACTCCAGGTGGCTTCGCCCAGGAGGCCGCCGGAAAGGCAGATCTGGAGCTCAGGAATGAAACCGGATGTAGGATTCATCGATGCAGAGGCAGAGGCTGAAGCCATGCAAGAAGAGGCCTGAGGAAGCAGGAGTCAGGTGCGGAGCGCAGCGGCCAAGGCCGAGCCGGGGGAGGGCCCCGCCGGGTACAGCACACCCCGGTGCTGACAGACACCCTCCTCCCACCACGGGATCCCGGCAGCCATCCCCGAGAGCACTTCACATCGCAGCCGCTGGGAAGCCAGGGGGAGGAGAGCACAGGCAGCAGGAGCTGCCCTGTCAAGGCTTCCGGGGTCCAGGCAGCCTCAGCAAAGGTACAAACAAGTTCCCGGCATTCCAGGCTCAACAGAGAAAGTAAGATGACAGCGTCCTCAGTGATCATCCCCGCGAGGCCTCCCTTGTTCCACAGAAGATGGTGGCCGGGGACCCCAAATACCGGGGGCTCAGGGATGGGGGCCACGAGCAGCTTCTCAGGGGCAAGCCCAGACGTCCCGGCGGCACATAGTTACCTTCTCCAGAGGGCAGCGTGCTGTCCATGCTGCGGGGGGATGCTGTGGGCTGAGGGAAGCTTGGGTCCCCGCCTTCCAGGACGTTGGCTCTGTGAACATCCCAGCAACAAGGAAACGTGAGTCAGGCCTGCTCAGAACTGTGCACCTTTCACCTTGGCCAAGGTGTACGGTGTCCACTCTGGACCTGGACAGGCCACGAAATGAAGTGTCTGAGCGGCTCACAGGTCTCCTCACTGTCAGAGGACACGATGGACAGCACCCCGGCCTCTGGCCTCCCTGGTGCAGGTGGGGCGCAGTCCAGCGGAGGTGGCGACTGAAGCAGCCCACTGCCGGCCCCAGCCCCTCGATCGGCTCCGCCTACAGGTGGGGGGTTTGGACCTCATGGGGAAGGAGATGTGGGGAGCAGGCCAAAGAGGAGGGCCTTCCCTTCCCTGCTCACCCAGCAGGTGGCAGCCTTTGAGGGGGCATTCCAGGGGCTCAGATCCTCGCCCCTCCTCAGCCAAAGCCAGTATGGGCTGGTGAGCCTCTCAAGGATTACCAAGCCTTCCCTCCATAGTGATACCAGTGGCTGCCAGGCCTGCGGAACGCAAAGGCTTTACCGGGTAGGAAACGCTGCTGTCTCCGGCAGCAATCCCACCAGCCGGGGCCTCAGAGGTATGAGTACTGAAGCTCATCCCTCGTTAACCACCTTTTGGCTTCCGCCAGTCCCAAGGCTTCACAGGATATCAGCAAGACGGCAGTAAAGGATGCAATACTGGCTGTCACCTGTACCCCCTTTCCCAGGTAAGGGGCCCAAGGCATTTCCCTGTGAAGCAAGGGAGCTTCTGATATACGAAAAACACTTACAAAACAACGGTGTTGGTGGAGACAATGTATTCTACTTCCTTGGTCCAAGGGTTCATGAAACTGAACCACCGACTCCGTAGTGTGATGAAAGAACCATCTTTGATTTTAAACTTATAGCAATTAGTTGTAATCTTTTCTCTTGTCTGTAAAACTGCAAATACAAAGAGACCATGAACATCATTGTTTCCTCAGACAAATGCATTAAACTAACCAAATCCTAAGTGCGCTCGGGCTCCGAGGCCGTCCCTCCTTAATGAGCCATGGGAGCTGGCGCTTCAGAGAACAGGCTGTTTCTGAGGGTCTGACTCTGAGCCTTCCAACCTGCCACTGTTCTTCAGAGTGTATGAAATGAAGGCTCTGGGAATAACTGACTGCATTCTAGACATCTAACTGGAATCAGCTATGAAGTAAACACCACACAACGAGAAGGCACTGTCCAAAGGGCCCATGTTATTTCCCCATCACAAAGCCTGAAGGCAGTACAGCATTTTTAGGACATTTGGATTCAGAGAGGTCACTCACCTATGGAAACCTCATTCTTTCATGTAACAAACATGTAATGAGCATCTTTCATGTGCCAGGCACTGGAGGTAAAAGAGGAGACAGGATGTGACTCCTGCCCTCAGGAGAGGCAGAGGAGATCAGTCTTGAGGGATGAATACAAGTCTGCCAAGGGGAGAGAGGGAAGAACCCAGCACTGCCCGAGGAGTGGCAGGCCTGGTAGGGCAGGGAATGGAGAGATGGTCAGTGTGGCTGGAGCACAGGCCTCTGCAGGCGGAGATGGGGGCGGGGTAAAGCTGGGGAGGTGGGTCAGGGCCAGAAGGTGGAGGGCCTTTTGAATGCCTGCAAGGGTGATTGGGCTTGAGTCTAAAGGCAGGAGGTTTTAAGCATGGATGTGACATTACCAGGCTCGATCTATCAGAGCATAAATGGGATAGTGACGGAAGATGGACTGCGGACGGAAGCGAGTGGGGAGGCCTGTTAGGAGTCCGTCACGATTATCAGGTGGGTACAAGGGCTGAACCAGGGTCTTGGCAGTGGAGGTGGCAGAAAGGGGCCTCTTTGGAAATGCATGTCTGAGGTGAATGAACAGTTCTGATGGAGGAAGAAGTAAAGGAGGGAGTCGATGTTGGTCTCCATCTCAGGAGGCTACACATTGGGCCATGCCATTAATCAAGAGGGAAATGTAGGAGGCGATGCAGGGTTTTGCAGAAAAGAATTGGGTCCGTTTGGGCCATACGAAACCTTTGTAGGGTCCAGATAAATCCTCTGAACAAGAGATGCCTTCCGGAAATTGCCCTGGCCCAAGTATAGAAATCTGCTAGGCAGTGGGGTAGGGGGTTATCCGTAAGGGGCTAGATGGGGCTGGGCGAAGCAGAAGCCTCCTCTCCTCACAGATGTCTTGGCCTGAAGACTCCTGGGCTGGTTGACTCCCACGTCACAGAGGCAGATTTCTCTGTGAGGTTACGTGGACTAGTCTAGAAGCAGGGGGGGGCACTTTAAACTTAAGACCTGTTGTACAACCCAGCTTACCTTGCCTATGACATTCTGCGAGATGTCCTATGTCATCTTGGTGAAAATATTCGTAACATGAGGTGCCTAGAAGTTCTTGTGGTAAATATGCCAAAATAGCTGTTGCCCTAAAAGGGAATTTTTTTTAAAAAAAGAAAAAGCCATTCAGACGATTAACAGCATCTCTGCACCAGCTGAATCCCGCTACAGCCAGTGAAAACAAGGTCAAAGCCGGGTGGGTTCAGAGGGCTTACTACATGGGTTTTGTTTTTTTCTCATGAAACTGACTTTAATCAGGGCTATAAAAACAGAGGGAGGGCTTCCCTGGTGGCGCAGTGGTTGAGAGTCCGCCTGCCGATGCAGGGGACGCGGGTTCGTGCCCCGGTCTGGGAAGATCCCACATGCCGCGGAGCGGCTGGGCCCGTGAGCCATGGCCGCTGAGCCTGCGCGTCCGGAGCCTGTGCTCCGCAACGGGAGAGGCCACAACAGTGAGAGGCCCCACGTACCACAAAAAAAAAAAAACAAAAAAAAAACAGAGGGAAAGAAAGCAAAGAATCCTTTCAAAGGGGCTGTTAGCACAAGATATCAAATTTTAGGAGGTTTAAAAGTAGTAACTGTATTAGATAAAAATGTGGTCGAACTCTAAACTCCAGGGCAAAGCTTCTCCAATTTACCGGCTGCTTTTTAGCAGGATGACCAAACACCAGACGCTCCAGCAGCGGGGCCCACAAGGACCTTGAGAGGTGGCCGCCTCCTTTTCCAGTATTTAGTGACTATTATCTAATAGCCAGAAAAATTACTACCCTGTGAATACTCTTAAGGAGGCAGCAGAGAACAGTGGAAATTTGGGGACATCTGGGTTCTTAGCCCAGGTCTACTGCCGATGGGTTGTGAATTCTGGAGAAGGCCAGGCTTCAGGCTGAGTCTCAGTTCAACCACCATAAAAAATGAGACTGGACTAGATCAGTGTTGTCCAGAAGAACTTTCTGAGAAGACAGAAATGTTCTACCTATGTGGGAATAGAATCTAAAAAAGAGTGGATATATGTATATGTATAACTGATTCACTTTGCTGTACTGTAGAAACTAACACAACATTGTAAGTCAACTATACTCCAATAAAAATTAATTAAAAAAAAAAAGAAATGTTCTGCATGGATACCATTAGACACATGTGTCTGCTAAGTACTTGAAATGTAGCTAGTGAGCCTGAGGAATTGAATTTTTAATTTAATTTAAATTGATTAAATTAAAATTAAATTGCCATATGGGGTTACTATAGCAGATGACTGACTGTATTGACAGCTCAGGACTAATCTTTTCCGAGTCCCACATGCCAGAATTTCAGTCACAGTAATTAATGGTCCTGGAACCTTCCATGGATTCAGATAGTATACTATGCCTACTATTTCTCTTTTAGCCATGGACATCAAACCACCCCACTTCATTGTCTCTACATGCCAAAGAATGACATGGAGAAAAATCTCTGTATTTATGATGATAACCCACTGGGTCTCATTGTTCATCAGATACACCCATCATTTCCTTCTCTCTATCCCTAAGAAAGACAGCCGATGGCCCAGTCTTCTCTGCTTTACTCATTGTTCTACCATCATTGTTCAAGCGTAATGTGCAGACTCTTACCTCTGGTCTACAAAAACAAACTTCCCATCTATTGCATGCCGAGAGACATATTCCATAGATTTCACCCTGATTTCCCCGTTCGCCGGTTGTGGAACCATGTGAGAGTGCAGTCGTCCGATGGCGACAAGGCAGCTGAGATTACACCCCTCGTTGTCTGGTTCGTTGTCTTCGTCCAGCCCCATTTTTGTGGGCGGCCAACTTTTCAAATAGCCTGTGCTGTGGATTGTGCAGAAGCTTTTTCGATCTGCTAGAAAGCAAAGTCCATGGTCAATGTCAGTGTGGCTTTGGGGCCTGGGGGCACAGGCAGCCTAGTCGGGGGATGTAGGTAGGGAATCAAAATATAAAAACCAAAGCCTTACTGTCCAGAAGTTAGCATCTAGTGAGAGAGAAGACAGAAAAAACAGGTATCATCCAGTGTCATATACGCCTTGTAGGGCTGGTTACAGCAAAAGGGCATCACATGCACCAAGGAAGCAGGAGCTAAATCTCCCTGGGGAGAAGCAGGCCGCCCCGAAGAACTAGGAAGGAGGTGGATCAAGAAGGATGAGCACTGGGTAAGGGACCAGAATCTGTAAAGGTCTGAGAACATACAAAGGCACAGAGAGGCATCCTGTACAGGAGACAGCAAAAAGCTCCGTGTGGTCGAAGGGAAAAGGGAGGCGCCGGGGGTGGAGTTGGAAGGGCAGGTTGGGAGCATATCGTCGGAGCCTTGGATTATTTGCTCACAAATGTGTTAACCTTTTTCAGGTAGGAAATGGAGAGCTTCTGAAGGTGTTTAAGTGGGGAAACAGCAAAATCACATCGTGATTTGGATGTTCTAGGAGGAGAGTGTTGGGTGAACTGGAAGACATGCACGAGATGCTGAGGACTGTACCATGGCAGTGCCGTGAAGATGAGGCAGGGCAGGACACAGGAGAAATTTCTGAGCTTGAACTGCTGGGATTTGGTATGAGTACCAAAATATTTGGTATGAAAAAAGAAAATAAAGATGACTCCAACTTTTTCAGATTGAGTGGTTAGCTGGTATTATACAATTTATTGACTCAGGGCAGAGAATACAGAGTAAGTTTTAGAGGAGGGGGAGAAAAGATTTCAATTTGGGACACATTAAGTGTGGAGCACCTGTGGATTCCAACAGTAACACATCCTTATGGAATAGTTTACCAAGCATCAGGTCTGTGCTAGTTACTGGGAAACAGTGAAAAACAAATCAGACCTGCCTTTGTGGAATTCAGTCTAATGGGGGAGAGATATTTTAAACAAATAACTACATAACTGCAACTGTAAGCAAGTGTTAGAAAGAAACCCTACAGGGTGCTACAAGCAGACATAAGGCAGCCTGAGGGAGGGAGGGAGTGACAGACATTGAGGTCCACTCTAAAGGACGAGCTCGAGCGAGTCAGGGAGGGGAGCTGGTGGCGAGAGAGGGGCATTCCCGTCAGAGGTGACAGAACATACGGAGACTTTGGGTAGAAAGGGTTTGGAGGCATCAAAAGGAGGTCAGCAAGTCTCAAACGTATGGAGTAGTGTCAGGGGCGGGGGTTTGCAAAGTCACATGAAGGATTTTAAACTTTTCTTCAAGAGCAGCGGGAACCACTGATGGGTTTAAAACAGGGGGCTGATACGAAGATTTGTTTTTTTTCTTCTTCTATTTTTTGGCCACGCCGCATGGCATGCGGGAGTTCCCCAACTAGGGATCGAACCTGCACCCCCTGCAATGGAAGCGTGGCGTCTTAACCACTGGACAGCCAGAGAAGTCCCAAGATTTGCTTTTAGAAAGGTCACTCTGGCCACGTGAGGGGCTGGAAAGCGTGAGGAGCCTGCTTCACCAGGCCTATGAGATCCAGGGTAGCCTCCATCTAGCGACAGTAACAGTAAACATGGAGATGGGTAAACATACTTCAGATAACTTCTGCAGGGGCAATTCATGGCAGCAAGACATTATGACTGACTAGATCAGGAGGGAGGGAAAGCGGGTGAGGGTGCCCCCCAGGCTTCTAGCACGCACAGCTAGATGGACAGTAGTGCCGTTTACCTTCGAGGGGAAGCTCAGGTGGTTACTTCTACATATATCATGTTTGAGATGCCCTTGAGATGTCCAAGCAGGTAGATTAAATAAGCAGTTAATTTACAAATCTGGAGTTCAAAAGAGAAGTGCAGGCTAGACATATGAACCTGGAAGTTAGTGGCATATAAATGTCATTGGAAGCTAAGGGGGCGGCTGACTGTCATTGGAAGCTAAGGGGGCGGCTGACATTACCTGTGGATGAGTATCTATCTACTCTTAGGAGAAGAGGCTGGGGACAGAAGAGGAGGAAGCAACAAGAGGAACCCGGAAGAAAGCCCGGAGTGGGAGAGGACAGGAAGGAAAACACTTCACAATGGAAGAAAAATGAGAAGTGTCCACTGCACTTAGCCACCTGCAGGCACTGGTGAACTTAGAATAATTCTGGTGGGCTCGTGGGTGCTGGGGAGGCAGGGGGCTGTGACTCTATTAGAGAGTATTCTTTCCCAACCACAGGAAAACAAACAGGACTTAAACAGAGGGAGCCTTCCCACAAACCTGTGTCATCGTGACACCATCAGGGCCTTCCAGCTCCCCCCCCACCGCTCCCCAACCGCCCCCATTGAAGGGGGGCTAGTGAGGTCCTGGCTGCAATCCTGGGACCCGCTGCTCTGAGCCCACCCCCTGCTGAGCGCTCCACCTGTGATAGGATTTAAAGAACTGTTAAGTGGTTACCTTTTTTCTTTGAGCAGGTGGAGGGGAAATCCTTGTCTTCAACCTTTACGGAAGGCCTGTTACACTTCATCCTACAGAAGAAAGAACGCCGTGCTCCAGAACATAATCGAGATGGCCCAGGGGTTATATCTGTTTTAACTGGAAGTCCAGCTGCAAATCAATACACAAAATGTGATAAACTGAGGGTAGTGTTGTCTGTCAGGAGGGGGAGTGTGCCCTTGAAGAAAGTCTTTTCTTTCCTGCCTTGCTGTTCTGTAACAATGACGTGACAATAACCCCTCTCCTCAGTCTAGGCCTTAACAGATGCTGTATGGACAGGGGCGCTGTCAACCCGGAATGCTTACAGATCACAAAGAATGCAGCGACTGATGAACGGACTAGGTGCTCCAGGGAATAAAGAAATACACACAGGGTTCCTGTCCAGCAGGAGTGGACGGCTGAGAAGGGGAGATGGAAGTTCACCAGGAAAAGACTAATGATAACACAACGTGACGTATGAGTGATCAGTGCCAAGTAAATGGCAGAAACAATCGGTGTTTCCCGGAGGCAGAAGCAGGTGGGCTGGGACTTGGAGGATGGGCAAGACCTGGATACTGGAATGGAAAGGAGGCAGCAGGACTGCCTTAAGTTCTCAACCCTGGCTGGATGCCAGAACCGCCGGATGCTTCATCAACCTGCAGATTCTGGGACCCCATTCTAGATCTGTGCTTCCCAGTGTGGTAGCCACTAGCTACAACGCAGCTATTGAGAAGCCGAAATTGGAGGTGTGCTGTACGTGTGAATGAAAATAGGATTTCAAAGACTTAGTACCAGAAAAAATGTAAAAGACCTCATTTTGGATTTTGTGTTAAATAAAATACAGTATTAAAGATAATTCTGCATTTATTTTCACTTTTTTAAACGTAGCTACCAAAAAATTTTAAATCATGTAAATTTCACATATAAACTAGCTCATATCTGCGGTCTGAATTATGGTTCCGGCCCAACTGAATTAGAGTCTCTGGAGAAAAAGCATGACTGTGATCCTGATAGAAACATGGGCTACTTGTCGGTGCAGAAGCCGGGGCTGCAGATCACGTCTGGGGGGAACAAGCGCCCACTGCCCACGGCGGGAGCAGCCATCACAGGAATGGCTACTGCCGGGGGCTCCTCCTGGGTCTCCCTGCTCTCACCTACCTCCCGCACTGCTGCCTCAGTGATCCTCCCCGAATGCCAATCCGAGCCCGCCCCGCCTGGTTCACAGCCCTTCACTGTGTCCCCACAGATGAAAAGGTCTTCGTGGTCCAGCCCTCTCCCTCCCCTGCATGTTCTGTTCCAGCAGCACCGGCAGCCCACAGCACCGCACGTCTGCACCCGTCCACAAATCATTTCTTCTGCTCCTTTCCTCCCTTCATCATTTGGCAAACACTAATTCATCTTTTCAAACCCACCTGGAGCTGTCACCTGCTCCGTGATGCCTGTACCCACGCCCACGTGAGAATTAATCATCGTTCTCTATGCCTGGCACTACATCTATGGCTGCACCCATTATGAATGGCGCTGTCTCCTTGTCTCCCTGACTACATGGTAAGAGCTTTAGAGGCAAGGACCAAACAGCATTCATCTTTCTCTTCTGAGGTCACTAAAAAAATTGCAGGACCCTACTATAAAGGGCAACAGGTACCAGGGACTGCATTGTACTTACAGGAAGAAGAGGAGTGCCTTAGTGAAAAGGATGATTTAAAGGAGATTCCTCTGGTGGTTATTTCCTTCCAGAGATTACAATGGAGAGCTTGGAAGCAAGAAACTAGTTAGGCTATGATGGCACTGGGCCAAGGTGAATATACCATGTTGTGCTTACTCTGTGCTGGAAACTATGTACTCCGTTATTAGCATATTAAATCCTCACAACTTGATGAAATAGGTAACATTTTGCAGATAAGGAAGCTGAGGCACAGAGAGGTTAAGTAACTTGCTCAAGGTCACACAGCTAGTAAATGGTGGAGCCAAGATGCGAGCGCTGCATTTGACTCAGAGTCTGTGCTCTTAACTGCTGGAGTGCACAGCACCCCCATGGGGCTGAAGGAGAAGAGAGCTTCTGTGGCCTCACACAGGAGGCAGGGAGCGGGTGCAGGAGCAGGAAGCTGGGGGAGAACGTGAGTGGTGGCCTGCTGCAAGAAGGAAGCAGGGAGGCGGGCAGAAGGGCGGGGCAGGGCATCTAATGAAGAACCACTTTGGTCAAAGAAGCGTCACATTTACACTTGAAGTTTTCTTACTTTCATCTTATGAGGCTGCATGAGTGCAACTCAGATAAATAGAGGTGATTTTTTCAGGGGGAACAAATCAAACTGATGTGAACCCTTTTAACGCAGGAACATACAACTTGGAATTTTTAGATTCTGAAAAAAAAAATGACTAAAAATCAGAAAGAATCAAATGAAAGTAGCTGTTTCTCCTCTCACGAGTTTGGACATTGAATTTTTTTCTTCTTTCTTCTCTTCTAACATAAACAATCCCACTGAGCCAAAGACAGCACCTGGGACCCAGATAAAGGGCAGAGAGGTAGGAACCCAGAGGCTGAGGTCCGCACACACTGCTCAGCCCGGCGCTCAGCCGTCTGGGCAGGCAGCTGAGGAAGCAGCGGCGGATCCCAAACTCACTTTTTGCATCTATGAGCCGCTCCCGGGGTGCAGTGTCAGAGGAGGAGAGCTGCTCCTTGACTTTGGCGATATCTTTAGGATGCAGGTAGTCAAATAAACTCTGACCAATCAGATCATTCTGTGGGAATGTATCATCAAAAAGGACAAGTCAATGGCACGTGGAACATACATTAACCAACAAGGGCTTGGCCTTTACTCTGCATTTTTAAGCACGAGAATTTCAAATATTTCATGTGTTAACATGTACACACGTCCAGTCACTTTGCCTAGATATAGACACAATGAATGAGGCACTGGGAGTGTGGTTTTGATAAGACACGAAGGCAAAAGGGCTCAACCACATACATAAATAGTTCATGCTCCTCTACGGCAAAAGTCTTTCAGTATGTATTCCTTTTCATTTATTTCTGAGGCCCACAGATTTCCTTCTAAGACCTCAGAGGGAGGAATGTAGGGCGTGGGCTCTGACTCTAGCTCCATTAAACCTCTGTTCTTAAAGAAGTTGTGTCATACTATTCGCCTCACTAGCCTAATTGTTAGCAGAGATAAAAATAACTTCTTCCATAGCTTTGCTCTAAGACTAAAAAGAGCAAAACACCTTGGAAACACTAAATTTACATTAATTCTAATTTATATAAATGTTATTTTGATTCTGCAATTCTTCTGCTTTACTAAGTTTCCATGCAAATACCAGCATGTGAATGAGTGAATGAATGAAAAAAACGAGTAAAAACTCTAGGGACAAAATAGGTGAAAAGCTCTGTTCTAGAAGCATTTATAAATGGTTATCTTATATGATCCTACAAACGGTCATAGATTGTATGGATTACTACAATCATTTTTTAGAGGACGCTGAGGTTCAATAGAGCTAATAAGTGACATATCACTGTTAACACAGTATGGGTGGATTCCCATTTTTCTTATTCCCTGGTATTGTATGGTCTGCCTACCTGTCTTCCTTGTCAGACAGCCCCTTGCCCCCCTACCCCTACACCGTGGGCTATTTATCTTGCAGCAGTGAGAAAGTTACAATGCTGATAAGGTCGAACTTCCCAGTGGGGGAAGCACATTAAAGGAAGTTTTCTAAGTTTATATTCATTTCTGTGTACAGACTCTTCTGGAAGAAGGATGGGGTGGGGGAATATATAAGCACTTCACATGTCACTTGTCCACCATAATTATTCTGAGAAGTGGGGTGACCTTTTTGGCTGCTGTGAGGCTGCCCAGAACCAGCAGCAGGAGCAGTACCTGGCTGTAGTTGAGGATCTTGAAGACAGACTCTGACACAAAGAGGATCTTCCCTCGGTCACATCCTACGACAAACAAAAATCCATCTGCTGCCTAATCAGGAGAAATGGATAATCAATTTATCACACTTTAGGAAACATGATTTATAGTCACTCTGATAGCAAATAAGGATTGTTTTCTAAGTATCCAAAGCACAGGACTGCAGTCATTGACAGTTTCACAGGTATCCTGAGAACAGGATGTTCAGAACAAATGCCTGCCGAGAATAGTAAGATTCTCTCCAAGGCGGATATACACACATGTATTATCTAATGATTACAGGGGATAGTGCCATTAGAGTAAGTTCTGTTTCAAGGCAGAACTCAGCTTAAGAATTTTCCTTTGACTGCATGAAGGTCCAGAGAAATACATTTCATTGCTCTAAGTATAACAATGCTGTAATATCATAGAATCTGAGAGCGGAAGGAAACTTTAGGATCAGAACCCCCTGGTCCAACATCGCAGCCTCCATCTGTCCTCAACTCGAACACCTCCATTTCCAGGGAGCTCTCGGGAACAGTGGTTCTCAACATTTGACGTGGGGTTTGCTTTTGGTTTTTTACGCTGATGGTCTGGAATGGGGCTAGATCACTGGTATGATTATTACTCCCTCCCCATCCCACCCTTACCCCCACCCCAAAGTGATTCTAACGTACACAGGCTCGAGAAGTACTGCTCCCAAGTATTATCGCTTGACCCAGGGCTGGGCTGTTTGTATCCTAAATTATACAAAAAAAGAAAAGCAAAAATTTCCCCTGACTTTCTTTTCACCTCTTCTTCACTTTAAATACAGGTAAAAATCCAAAGGGCCAGTAAAGATAGGTGTGGAGACAGGACAGTATTTGTTGGATAGACTGAAGCAGGTAAACACCAAAGCTACGGTACCTGAGAGCTTAGGATGTTTTGTGCATGTGTGACTGAATCCTATCCACGACTTTCCAGGCGGGCAACTACTCAGCTCCTGCCGGGGCCTTCCCGGTGCCAGGGAGGTGCTCCGTTCTCTACCACGCACTTGCTCTACATTCAGCTACCACGGGCTAAATCACAGTGCGTCATTATCTTGCGTTATTTGCTGGGCCGCAGCCTGTCCTTTGGAAGAATCTAGAGAACCCTTTTCCACAAAAGGGCCTTCGGGATGCAGTTTAATTCAAAGAACTAGGAAATGAATTCATGTGCCAGAAGGTAACAGAATGGTACATGCACTTGTGCTGGGATAAAAGAAGTGAGTAAAAGGGGAACAGATTCACTATTGCTGTGAGAGGGCTTGGCAGGCTGTCCTGCCAGAAGGAAGCTGAGGATGATCCTTTCCTAAGTTAGGTCTCTGAGCTGGCCCAGGGGCAAGGGATGACGGTGAGGGGGAAGCGACTTCCCAAGCACCATCTGCTGGAAGCCTCATTCTGTCAAAAAAGAGAGTATTAATAACTTCCTCACTTGCCTTGCTGACAATCTCATATCTAACGAGAAAAGAGAGTATTTTGAGGCTTTTCATTAATGAAGCGATGTGGCACAAAAGATGCCTGGGAAGAAGGTGCTCGTGACATCCTGGAAAAAATGCTGGGCAGAGTCAGGCCCAAACTGGTGACACGAGTGCAGTGGATTTGAACACATGCAGGGGAGGGAGAGGAGGTTCCAGAGGCTGGTGAACACGGTCAGCACAGGGGAGGCACAAAACATTCCGACACCGCTTTACTAGGGCAGATAAACACCAGCAGGTGAAGAAGCTGGGGCTGAGGAGACAGCCAGAGGGCAGAGGGGTGAGACACGAGCACCACGGGGCCAGAAGACCAGGGCAGGCTCGCCCTCAGGGAGGACGGTGTTAAGTTAATGAATGACACGGAGCCGAAGCAGCCGCCACGTTTTCAAAACTCGGGACATACAGGATTCAGACACTATAAACTGATCAGGTTCACTGCTCCCTGACACGCCGGTTATTAAAGATATTTTGAAAGCACTTAGTAAAGAATGCTATTAGTCAGATTTGCACTGGTAAGGAAAAGTGGAAGTCCAGTTCCTGCTGCCAAACCGTTCAAACATCATCTGAGTGGACCCTGCCATCTGTTGAAGCAAATTCCCAAGAACTGGGCACCTGGAAGTGGCAAGGAATCAGACAGTACTTCACAGCCACTGAGATGGGCCAGAGATGTGAGAAAAGTTCCATCAGGGAAGACAAGTCACCACTGACGTGGTCTGAGAGACAAGAGCAGAAAAGGCAAGCCCAAGATAAAGTATTTAGTTTGGATAGCATTAAAACTCTTACTCCAGACCTTGATAAGTGTGGGCATCTAATAGGAAATCATTCAGAAAAGCAGCAACAAGACAATTATTAAGCACTTGTCATCACAAAAAGAGCTGGTTTTATACATATACACACATATATATTTTTTTCTTTAAAAACACCAATTTGGACTTCCCTCGTGGTGCAGTGGTTGAGAATCTGCCAATGCAGGGGACACGGGTTCGAGCCCTGGTCTGGGAAGATCCCACATGCCGCGGAGCAACTAGGCCCGTGCGCCACAACTACCGAGCCTGCGCTCTAGAGCCCGTGAGCCGCAGCTGCTGAGCCCACGTACCACAACTGCTAAAGCTCCCGTGCCTAGAGCCAACGTTCCACAACAAGAGAAGCCACCACAACGAGAAGCCCGCACACCACAACGAAGAGTAGCTCCCGCTCGCCGCAACTAGAGAAAGCCCGCGCCCAGCAACGAAGACCCAACACAGTCAAAAAAATAAAATAAAATTTTAAAAAGTACCAAATTATCAGTATGGCAATTAGGACCAGCTACATAATATGTAGGGCCCAGTACAAAATGAAAATGTAGGGACCCTTGTTCTCAAATACAATTTTCAAGATGGCGACAGCAGAGCATTAAACCAAGTGCCAGGCCCTGTGTGACTGCATAGGTTGCATGCCCGTGAGGCCAGCCCTGGTGGTCTCTCTGGAGATGCTGCAGGTACAGTTTACATCTTAACTCCAGCAAGTCCTCCCTGAGAACAAGGACATCTTTATGAAAAGGATGGAGAGGTGAGGGCAGAGTTGGGTCTTCCGAGCGTGCCTTGAGAGGTAACCAAATGACCATCGCCAACCTCCTGAGAAGGCTTGGTCCCACCCTACAGTGTTTATCAGTGATTGGATGTTTGTAGGACAGGGCCATGCATAACCAGTAAGTCCTAAAGTGTTTGCTCAATTAGCTAGTGAATGAAAATGGAAGACAGAAGACATACCTATCCAAGCTTCAACTCACATGAAGCTCTGAAGAATCGCTAATGATAAGCTGGAATATGGGACTATCCAATAAATAGATACTTACTGGATGGATAAAAGAGAAGTTCAAAAAAACTGCACCTACGCACGATGGAAAAAACCTGGCCCAACAATAATTCACGTACAAGAGCCGGGGAGGGCCACTATTACAGCTACCCCGGATGTGGCTTCTACTGCAAGGGAGGCTACCAGGCCATCCAACCCCAGGCCAATCAGGCCACAGCTGGAGTTCCAGTGGCAGCCACTCCTGGAGGGAAATCTAGCAGACAGATGCAGTTCTGTAATGTGTGGCAACCGCTGCTCCCGACCCCCTTCTCTCCTGCCTGCGTCTACGATACTTGTTCTGCAACATGACTTGCAGCTATGGGGGACCAGGTGACATCTTCTGGATAAGCTGAAGTCCACTACTGTGCTTCCAGGAAGGTGCATCCTTTCTTGGTACAAAAGACGGCTGGCCTGGAGCCTCCCCTGCCCTTTTTCTGGCTGATCCGCTACTGAGAGCTGGCACAGGCCGTCTCACTCCAATGAGGCAACAAGCTACATGCTAGCTCAGCAGGGTTGTGTGAGAGGACAGAAAGAGCCTGGTTCCTGCTGACCTCACTGAACCTCTATACGAGCCCCTCACAGCCTACCCCAGGACTGGCTATGCTGGAGAAACAAAGCCCTGTTTATTCAACACGTCTTCTGTTCCTTGCATTTAATACAGCACGTCACGAGGGGGTGGATACAGACTATTGGAACGAGCAGGCAGGCCAGGCTTACAGAGGGCCTGAAGCCGGGGTGAGCTGAAAATGGGTAGCGAAGATGCAAAAATGCAGCTGGACTAGCCTCTGTGCCGGGGCTTTGCAAACTTCTGCTCAGAGAAGTGAGGTCGGCCCTGGCTGTGGCGAGATGGGGCAGGTATCCTTGCCTTAAGTTAGGCTTCTCTGTTTCTCTTTTCACAGTTTGCAAGAGAACACGTTTCTGAATTTGGTGTCTCTCCCTTCAATTTCCAAGTGAATCTCGCTCTACCCAGAGCAGACCTGACTCAGCACAGAAGCCGGGTTCCCGCAGTGCCACCTCAGCTGCCTCTCTGCAGAGCCTGGCAGGAGAAAGTGAGCACTGCAGTCACGCAGGTGAAAGCATTGCCTCCTCCACTTACTTTCCTCCTCAGGCCATGGTGTCTTTGGAAGCTTGTTGTTTTGATGGAATTTTGGTATAAAGATTTAGGTGGCTGTTTTTGTGCTAGTGGTTAAGTGATGAGAGAAATTCTCAGCTGCTCTCAGTTTCAGTCCCTTTCTAAAACCCTCCTATTCAGGAAGGGGATTCTTCATTACCTCCTATTCTAACAAAATCTGCTCTTCTTATTTAAAGTCCCAGTAGCATAGACCTTCAATTTTTGCTTGAGCAAGGGTAGAAGAGGAGGGTCTCAGGGAAGAGACGTGAAGCCTGTTCAAACAGTAAGAACAAGGTGGAGACCCCAAAAGAGGAAGTGAGCCTAAGCAGGTTCAGTGTTGAGACATCAAATTCCCACACGCTGGTGCTTAACTCTGAAATTTGTAAAAATAAATGTTGTGTAAAACAATCCCATAATTGCAACATACCCTGAGAATAAGGTGTTTCAATTCATCATCTGAGAGAAAAGTCGGTTTGTAGTTTGCTTCTGTGTATGGATTGGTGGCACCTTACAGGGGAAAAAAGAGAAAGCGTTGGAACACTGTATTTTCAGATGTCTCATTCCATTCGACTGCCTCAAACCTTCCAGATGCGGCCAGTCCTTACCACCTGGGGTCGAAATTTTGTCTTCTTTTTCCTTTACGGAGACAGGGCTAGATCTGACTTTGGACAGGAGCCTCTAATGCCAAAGAGAATTCCACCGAAAAGCAAACACTGCTGCCCACAGGAGACTTAGCAAGCTTGCTTTTGTCACTATAGTGAAAATCAGGAGCTGCCACAAGTTAAAAAACTGCTTCTAAGAGAGAAGGCAGCTCTAGGAGCAAACTGGTAGAGACTCCTGGGAGGTTCCCTCCTCCCAAGATCTATATTAAATGGGTTGTCTAGCGGTTGCTCAAATCTCCACTCTAAATGTTCTTGGGAAATCATCCAGACTGCCAGGCCCTGAGTAAACACCCTGTAGAAGGCATTTACTGAGAGCTCCTCTTCATCAGGGTTGAATTAAATGAGCTTGGCAACCCGGAGAAATGCATTTCTTCAGTAAGTGCAACTCGAGCTCCCAGGACTGGAAGGCACAAGACTTATGTTTAAAAGGCTGTCAATCTGGCATCTTTCAGGAGAATAACTTAGAGAAAAATGCCAGCAGGAAATGACTTGAAATCTGCAGAATGGTTAGTAAAGGAGTGAAGAAGTAAAATGAAACGATCCATAACAATTCCAAGTACCACCGGGAAGGAGGGAAACAGAACGTGTCCTGACTTTCATATCAACCAACAAGGCACGTGTTACTGACCCACGTCCCTGCTTTTTAGGGTAACTTGAGCTCTGCCACTCTTTTCCTTCCAATGTAATAGAAATTAGTTATGATTTAATCTCTATCTTCACTAATATGAATTTTAAAATGCCATTCTCCAGGCAAAGGACACAACATTTATATTTTTGAATAATGATCAAAAGTCAGACAAAACCAGCTACTTCTCATTTCCGGTGGCTTTGTAGAAATATAAAAGACGTAATTCTTTTACCACACAGGTCAGAGATCTGAGTGAGTGCCCACTTTCCAATTTCCTCAAATAGTCCAAGACTAGCTGTGGAAAATTCCAGGAACCGCATTCACTAAAGTGCCTGATACAGTTTGGATTTCTCCTGTGGTGTGGATAAGTCACTTCCACGTCTCTGCCTCTGTTTTCTCACCCTCCCCACACTCAGAAAAGAAGGAAAACACTGCTTCCCTCATAAAGAGTTGATGTGGTTTGGGAAAATTCCAGGAAGATGAAAATATCATCAGTGTTCATTCCTGACGATAAAATGCATCAAGTCCCACCAACCAGTGACTCACTCTTCAAAAGGAACCATGATGAATTTTCCTCTTCAAAACTGAAACTGACTTTCCTGTGTCACTAAGGGCACCTACATTTCTGATGTATAGCATTGTATGCGTGGGGCCCAGGCACCACATATGCACAAGCTGGCCCTTCAGCAGGGTCCTCTCTGACACGTATGCGCATACACACACGCACAGGACATAGCCTCCACCCTCTGGAGATGCAGGACAGCAAAACTGCATCTCGATACCCACAGAAGCTCAACAATCGTTTCATTTGGCATCAGGTCTACTGCTGAAAATGACACGCATATTACTCAAGGCCACACATTTGCAAGTAATAAACATTTGTCCCTAAGGAGACTCGGGAACATTCTAGGAAAGGGTGGTAACATTTGTGAGCAAGGGCATAAAGGACAATAAAGCCGGGACCTCACCTCGTAATGTTTTCATGTGCTGAACAGCCATCCTCAGCACGGTAAGTTTATCTAATTTCCTGGACATCGCGTTGCACGTTGGTACCAAAGAAGCCAGTTCATCAATAAAACTGTTCATTTTATCCCGACGCCTCTTTTCAATCTGGCTGTGAGCTTCCCTGAACAACAATATGAAAAATGATTTCTGTAAAATGTAACAGAGCATCAAGGAAACGATGAAAATAAATTATAGCTGTTTTCAATATTCATCTGTCAAGGCAAATTTAGAATCTGCAGAATGTTTCAAACTAGGCCTTCCTACTAAAGTCACCCAAAAAAGTGGGCTCACTGCCAGGTCAGTATTAGGTTTTTTTTATGCTCACCTCATCCTTAGAATTGAGAAATATTACAAAAACTGTCTTTTCAGAGTAAACTGAGCTGTTAATTTCTCCTCATTTCTTTTCCTCTCAGCCCCGATAAAGTTGGATTTTAAGACAGGGGTGAAGGAAAGAAGGGAGGTGGAGAATTCAAAGGGCAAAGCATCCGGAACAGACATCTGTGAGGGCGCTCAGAGACGCTGAGCTGTCTCTGAGGTTTGTGGGGAGCTTGCTGTGTGGCCCGTCGGAGACCGACTGATTGAGACATCAGGTAACTAACGCCACTGTCCCTGGATCGGCCATGACCCCACCGAGACGCAGCGCTTGCTACCTCTGTCCCCACGAGTTTCCACTGAGGAATGTCACACGCCTTCCTCCCTGGAATTGCTGCCTGCCGAGTCAGCGTGACACTTCCATGGGCACACACTCCCTCCCTGACTGGTGTGCACCAGTCATTCGTGACTGTCCCCCTCAAGAGGTGTGTCAACAGGGCTTCCCTGGTGGCGCAGTGGTTGAGAGTCCGCCTGCCGATGCAGGGGACGCGGGTTCGTGCCCCGGTCCGGGAAGATCCCACATGCTGCGGAGTGGCTGGGCCTGTGAGCCATGGCCGCTGAGCCTGCGCGTCCGGAGCCTGTGCTCCGCAGGGGAGAGGCCACAACAGTGAGAGGCCCATGTACCGCAAAAAAAAAAAAAAAAAAAAAAAAAAGAGGTGTGTCAACAGTGGAAACGTAGTTTGCTGCCACTGCCACAGCAACAGGACCGTGGGATCTCTTGCCAAAGCTGGTCCACGAGGGAAAAGCCAGAACTGTCCGTCAAATTCTGCAGCCCCTGGTTCTGTGTCACGATACAGACTCAAATGGCCCTGGGGCTACTGGCAGAAGAGCTCAGGATCTGCATGGAAAGGAGTCGCAGGCATGGTTGGAAGCAGGAAAGACGGAGTTAGAGAATCTCCTCGAGGGAGCAGGGCACCCCCAGGTCTAGCCTTCAACTGCACCTTGCAGAGCAATAAGGGCACTTTCAGAGGCTTGGGACAGCCCGGGGAACCGAGTCACTGAGCCAGGTCTCCCCGAAGGGCCCTGAGTCAGGAAGGAGTAACCTGCTGAAGACGGAGAAAACCTTTAGCCTTGATTTATCTTCTGCTCCCTCCAAAGCCCCCTTCCGGTTAACTGTGCTTAGACAGCAAAGAGTGAAGGCAGCTCAGCCTGGAGGGATGGAGGGAGTGGAAGAAGGCCACATCAAGCCCCGGCCCCCCATCCCCTTCCTCCTTCCCTAAGGACGTGACAGTGTCGAAGACCGTCTGACAGACAAGGACCAGATATGCAGAGCCTCCTTGGCTACACACCAAGCAACCAAACCAGGACAGTTTATAGACAGAATGAGGGTCCAAGCTCACCTTGCATTTTTGATCCTTCCTTGGTGCTCTGTGTATTCTAACCTGGAAAAAAAAAAAGAAGAAACACAATGTCCTGGAGATTGACAGCAGTTACACATCTGTTTTCTTCCCTGCCTTAGCCCTGTCATCTCTACATGACACACAAGAGCTTTGGTTGTTGGCCACACTGGGGGTGGGGGGAGGGAGACAAGTTCAAGCCCATAGGCTCAAGGCCTCCTTGCTTATCCCGAATCAAGGACATGGATGGAGCCTGCACCACGTAACAGAATGTTTAATTATGCAAAGAAAATGGCTCTAAGGATGCTGAAGTTCAAATGACTAGATTCATGGTACCTTCCATGAGGGTCGTCTTTGTCTGTGTCCATGCTTTCTCTGAGAAAACAATAGAGAATGTGACTGTTAAGACATACAAAATAGCTTCTTATCTAATACAGAAGGCCCTCATTTATCCAGAAACCAAGCAATCAGAAAGCTCAAATAGTCATAGTATTGACTCTTGATGTATAAAAGTAAAACAAACAAAACCAACTTGAACCTACTATAAAACCCAGACCAAACAAAAGTTATATATACCGTCTCAATAGAGTTCGCGTGTTAACATATTTTTACCGTATTGATTGTTTGAGAAAATTGGGAATACATACAGCATTTATGGAAACTCTTAGGTAACCAGAGTATCTGAGTAACTGTAACACCTCATTCCCCCCCGCATCATTCTGGATAAATGGGGTTCATTCATTTGCAAAACACATCAAGCATCAAATATACTATATATTTGGTGACGGTGGGTGAGGTGAGGAGGGGAAATCAAAGTACCCACAAAGAAGTACTGAGCAGAGCCCCAAGCCAGCTCTTCAAAGGCACTGCTACCCAATGCTCTGGTTCTCAGCTCAGCGGGAAACCCCGAGCCCTGAGAAACTGGGACAGAGGGAGGCATGGGGTTGGGGGGCCACAGAGATTCCTGGGGCCACAGCAGGGATCTGCCTTCCTTGCATGGACTCCAGAATCCAGTTTTCACATCACCTTGTGGTTCAGTAGAAAACAGATTGAAATCCTCAGAGGAAGGAGTTCTAAATCCCCTGGGTCAGCTCACACCCTTCTCCAACCCCTAAATCGCTCAGGAGGGCACTGGCCAACATCTGGGCCTCCTCCTTTCTCCTGTAAGAAAGGAGGGATTATGGCCTTCCAAACAATGTCATCTCAAGGGCAAAAACAACTTTCTCAGGAGCACTGAGGCACATCACGGGCATTCTAGAACAGTGGTTCCCAACCAAGAGCCCTCAATTTCCCCACAGGCAGAGACTTTCTCTAGCTAGTCCTGAAGTTCAGAAGAAAATCTACAGGCCACAGGGGAAAATGACAACTCTCTCTTCCCTTTTGTCTAGACTTGTATCCGCTCACTGAGGCAGATGACCATCTCAGGTGAAAAGCAGCTCTGCCCTACAGGTATGAGTTTAGGGCATTAAAATGATAAGATAAAGGATTATGGTCGCTTAATTAATAGGGTCTCCACGAATTACAGAAGACCTGCAAACTGGGGTCCATGCAGGAAACCTGAAAGTTCTGGATGGAGACAAGGTTGGGAACCACAGATCTAGATAGCAGAGGTCTTAGAACACGTCAAGGCCTCCATCAGCACTGGCCCAAGACAAAGGCTCCACAGAAAGCACCTAGTTTCCCTGTTGGGGAGTTACTGCCATGGAAGAACACCCTCTCGGTCCTCACACCCACTCTCCATCCCCTGGGCGTCCACTCTCTTAATCATCTGGGATCACTTACATATTACTCATAGCATCTCCTAGTGGGCATCTGACCTCCAGCCACTGTGCTCCCCAAATTCGACCTGTGAACTTCAGCAGAAAGGACATCTGCTGTAGGGGGATACCTCCTTGGAGATTTTCCCTCATTAAACAGAAGAAAACCTCTCAAATGGACATTTGGGCAAGACTCCACAGTTGCCTCTACAAAACAAAACGTGCCTTTGGATGTTCTATGCTGACTTATTCCCTAGATGTTTGTTCAGCTACAGAAGAGCTGACTGTAAGTGTGAAAACTTACTTACTCAAAAGAAAAGCCAACTAGTCTAAAAAGAAAAGTACTATTTAATGTAAGAGGAACAAACTAATTTAAATAATGTTTAAGGACAATGTCACTGTTCCTATACTGTTTCCAGAGATGACCTCTACTTATTCACTCCACAAACGTTAAGCAAGCCATTGATGTCCTCCTAGAGAGAGGCCTTCAGGCAAAGCTCTTTTTGAAACCACTGAGGTTACATCCAGGGACTTGGCCATCTTGCTCACAAGAGCAAAGGAAAATGAAGAAAGGGGTAAAATGTGGAACCTGGCTTTAAGGCTATTCTTTTTCCCTCGATGTGGAACAATCTGGGGACAGGAGCAGGGAGTAAACACCTCAGCAGTACTGGAAGCTCCCTCCTGCTTTCAATCCAGGGGGAAGATAAAGGGCAAAATCAACTACTGTGTGGCCAGCTGGAGTCGGATCTTTCATTCCCACCCCTTTTCACAGAGAGGATCCCTTCTTCCAGGAGGGACAGTAGAGGCCCTAGATGTTCGTGCCTGTGAGCCGACACCAAGTTTAGCCAGAGGAAGACGAGCCCAAAGGCCTTACTGGTAGTCCGTGGAGCTGCCCTTGCGTTTCCGGTTGCAATCCATGCCACCGGTGCCCAGGGGGCTGGAGAGGAGGTCGGTGGCACCTGGGGACATGAAGTCGCTGATAGTTGAAGAAATGTCCATTCTCTGTTCGGCCATTGGAGTCTGGAATAGGTACAAGGAGGCACAGAGGCACGTTTATTTCTACGTGCTCTTCTAAGGTGGAGGACGACCAGGGTGGCTCTGTGGAGGAAAAGGGACTTGATTACAGCACCAACATCTCTCTCGCCCAGCCAACCAGAACAGGACCAGGTAGAACTGGAAGGGGCATCGTATTTACTCTAGGAGTTACTATAGGTAATTTAGGCTCACCCACTCGTTTTTCTTGTAGACACAAAGCTCAGAGAAACTGGGTGGCTTCTCCTAGATCCCCGTGCCAGGGCATGGAAGAACTAAACCAGAACCCAAGGCTCTAGAAGTTACAGCCCTGTGCTCCTCCCACGGAGGGGACCAAGTGTCCCAGATGTTCTGACAGTCCTAAATTAATCTTCTTCTAATCAAATCTAATCAATGAAATAAATATGATCTACTTGTTATCTTTGTGTTTTTAAAAATTTATTATTTTATTTATTTTTGGCTGTGTTGGGTCTTCGTTGCTGTGCGCAGGCTTTTTCTAGTTGTGGTGAGCGGGGGCTACTCTTCGTTGTGGTGCGCGGGCTTCTGAACGCGGTGGCTTCTCTTGTTGCGGAACACGGGCTATAGGCGTGCGGGCTTCAGTAATTGTGGCACGTGGGCTCAGTAGTTGTAGTGCACGGGCTTAGTTGCTCCGCGGCATGTGGGATCTTCCCAGACCAAGGCTCGAACCCGTGTCTCCTGCATTGGCAGGCGGATTCTTAACCACTGTGCCACCAGGGAAGCCCTATCTTTGTATTTCTATTACAATTTTTTATCAAAGTTGTAGGAAAGCAGAAAATATCCTTTCTCAGCCTGTAAGTCCCACTTGGGAGTCAGGAAAAAGTGGTCCCTCTCCATCACTGGCCCAGGCAAAGTCTGTCCTGTCCTCCCAAACTGTCCTTTTGTACTCAGGATTCCACTGCAAGGAAAACCTAGCATAATGAAGTGAAGACACTGCAAACACTTGCAAAACATTTTGAGAATTCATATCTTAAAAGCGCAAAGTGAGTCGGCCCAAAGGAGAGGCTGGCAAGTACCTTGCAAGGGACTCCAACTGCAAACCCAGTTGAAGGTGGCCGTGCACTGCCCGCTGTCAGGGTCCAGCTCCAAGTGACGTGACTGGGGCTGTCACTCCCACTCTCTGGGCCCGAGTTTCCTCATCTGCAAAGTGAGAGGCAAGGGTGAGCTCTTGTTTTCACTGTCACTATTGTGCCCACACATTAGAGACCTGAGCCCTCCTGGTTAGGCGTGTGCTGTGTTTTCACTCTCGCGACCATTGCTGGAGTGAACATCTTTGTGTGCGTAGCTCTGCACACTTGAGCTATTATCTCTAAAAGTCAGACTGACAGGTCTAAAGGGGACACACATTGCATGTTTTGGTAAATACTGAAACACTGTGCTCCAGAAAAGAACCAATAATTTACATCCCCAATAAGAGCTCTTGTCAATCTGAAAGAAAAAAACGAAACCTCACTGTTTTTACTTGTAATTTAAAATTATTATGGATGGTGCTCCTACGTTTATATGGGCATTTTTTGGTTTTCCTTTGTGCCCACTCATGTCCTATTTTCCTACCATATTGTCTTTAGGATCGATGGGCCTCCTAACTCATGCTCACCCGGGCACCTGAACTGGTGGGAGAAAAGCATGCAACGATCCTTGACTCTTCTGCTCCATTTATTCTCCCACTCTGCTACCATACTTGCTCTTTCCTCCTCAAACCTCCAACATCTCCCCAGTCCTCATGCTTAGCTGATACTTCACTAAGAGGCCAGCAACCACTTCTACCAGCTACCTAGATGCTGCAGGCTAGGACCCCAGCCCCAAAGCATGCTGACCCCATCCTCTTTTACTAGTCCAGACCATCCGCCCCAATCCTGCATCATCCACTTCCCCCACTCTAAAGCATCACTCCCATTAGGATAAGAACACACTCAAACAACTCTCATCTTGCGGGGGAGAAAAACACAACTTTTTTGAACTCTACTCCCTTCCAGTTACTGCCCCAATTCTTTGTTTCCAATTGCTTTCCTCTTCCCTCACTATAACTCAACTCAAATCAGGCTTTTGTCCCCATCATCCCACTACAACAGCCCCTGTTGGGTTCACTAGTGACCTCCTCATTGCTAAATCCAACAGCAAGTTCCCCATTCCCTCCCTACTCATCCCATCAGCACATCTAATAGAGTCGATCTCTCCCTCCTCCCTGTCTCTCAGCTTCATGGTTCTCCTACTTCAGTGGCCACTCCTCTTTGGTCTCTTCAGCTGGTTCCTCTCGTCTCCTCGCCTCTAGCTGTCCTCGGCCCTCCTCTCTGTCTATACTCACTCCCTAGGAGATCTGTCTAGTTTCATTGCTTCAAATACTATCCATGCTATGACAACTCCCATATTTACATCTCCAGCCCAGATCTCTCCCCAGATTCCAAACCTGTATAACCAACCATCACCCTGGCATCTCCCTTTGAATATACAACAGAAACATGAAACATCCATGACCAATCCCTGGTTCTCCCCAAGCCAAGCCTCTTGGCCATGCCCAGGTCAGTAAGTGGTACTTCAATCCTGCTTGCCACTCAGGCCCCAAACCTAGAAGTCACCCCTGACTCCTTTCTTTTCTTCACAACCTGCATCCAATCCATCAGCAAATCTTATCAGCTCAAGATTAAAAAAACATCCAAAATTCAACCACTTCTCCCCTTTTTCTTTCATATTTCTGCTCAGATGAAACTTCATCAGTGAAGCTTCCCTGAAGAGCCACATAATATGACCTCCCCACCAACTCTTCCTAACCACCCCAGGCCTGCTTAATTTTTTCCCATCGCCCGTATAAGCACTTGGCCTGCAATAATCTACTTAGTTTACTGGCTGTCCTCTCCATTAGACTATAAGCATCAGGAGAGCAGGGACTTTGGTTTACTGCTTGCACCCTTAGTGCCTAGAACACTTTCTAGCACACAGTAAGCACTCAAAAAATGCATGTTGAATGAATAAATTTGTATATCAGGAATATTAATCTTTGCTCGTTATAGATGTTGTAAATACTTCCCCCCGCTTTTGCCTTTTTACTTTGCTTATGGTATTTGTATATGATACTAAAAGTGACATGTTTTAAAAACCCTGTCACCCCAAAATAATAAAAACATTCTCTTCTTTGCTGGTGTTTTTATAATTTTTTTAAAAAAATTTAGTTCTTTAATCCACTTGGAAATTATTTTTGGTACACGACCTAAGGTTGGGAATTTCTTATTTCTCTCCAAAGAATAGACAGTTGTCCCAACACCACTCACTAGACCATGTGTCCTGTTACCTGTCACTTGAAATGCCATCTTTATTGATTTGTTTTCTATTTCTGGACTTTCTCTTCTTTTCCTTTGATCTGCTTATTTCCATCCTGGTACCACACTATTTATGATTGTGGCTTTATAATACATTTTAATATCTGGTAGAACAATTCCTTTCCTGCTTCTTACTCTTCATTTTTAGAAATTTCCTGGCTAGTCTGATGTATTCTTCAAGGAGCATTTTATAATCATTTAATCACATTAAAGGCCCTGCCGCAGCTGTAGCTTTTGTTGTTATTATCATCATTATTAGTGACATTAAGAGAAGTAGGCCAGCAGTGAGCACAGACCTCGGGGTCTCGGTGACCCTTTGGGTGTCAGACCTGTGGTGCCCCCTCTAGCCCCCACTCCTCTTTTTGAACAGCCATACATTTGCATGAGGTGGAAAATTTCAAGTTTCAGGGCTCCTGGAAGAAACCACACTTCCTGAGGGAAGGACTACCATCGGAGCTGCCAATGATAGTCACTCTAGGCAGGGGTGGGTGGGATAGGATTGTTACCTGAAGTTACGGTTCTTAAACCCCAGATCCACCTTGGGAGAAGCAAGGGGCCACTGGACTTGTTGGTCACCTCAAAGCAATTTTCATGTTTTGTCGCTTCCTTTCAGGCAGTCAACTTCTTCCAGAAACCTACAGTGGGGCCCACAGGAAAAGAAATCCCAAACAGGTCAATTTGGAGTAAATGAAAAGTCTCATAGCAGCTGAGGAAGATGGGGAACTTGCTCATGACTCCTGATTACAGGGAGCAATGCTGAGCTGACCGTCCCGTCCTTCAACTGCCTGTTAAACTCAACTGCAAACACATGAGGAAGTCTGCCAGGAGATATTTTCTGTGAAAAACAATGCCTTTTAAATTACTAAACGTAAATTCTTGGACACGGCCTTAAGAGGAAGAAGATAATTATATTTTTCATTTCTCCTACGGGGTCAAGCAATAATAACAGTGAACAGTGACTGAGAGTGTACTTGGCGTCAGGCGCTGTTCTTACTGCACCATGTGGATTAACTCACTCAGACCTGAAAATAACTCTGAGGTAAATACTGTTGTTTCCACATTTTACCAAGAAGATCGAGGCAGAGAGAGGTGAAGAAACCAGCCGAGGTTACATAGCAGGAGAGCAGTGGGGCTCCAGGAGCTCCACCTGTGAATAACGACACCACTCAACCCTCTCTCCAGCCAGGTGAGTTACCTAAATGCACACACGAGGAACCACAGAAAACAAGTCTTCAGGAAACATTAAGCCGAGACGAAATGCCAGCAGGGCCGATACCTGAAGCCGCTGGGAGTGAGCTGACGCTGAAAGAAAACGTCCCTGGACTCAAGCACATGTGGTAGAGAAATCAGTTCTGAAAAGCTGCTCATGTTAAATTAAAGCGGGGGGAGAGTTTGCTGCCCTGCCCACCTCCTGCTGGCAGGATACAAGGGTCTCCTCTCTGGCCCTGCGACCCCTGTGGAAGGAACAGGCTCTGAAGGAAGAAATGGGCTGCACCCGCCCCACTACTCCCTACCTGCTCCACCTTGAGACGGAAAGACAGATTTTAACTGGGGCCTTCCTGACCTTCCTGAAGCACAAATTCCGGCGCTTCACATTCCACTGGCTAATTCTTGCATCTTCAATGACCTGCCTTTGTCTTGATCATTATAAAGGTCTTCAAATGAATATTCAGGGATAGAATGGACCGTGTCCTCCCGATTTATTCTTCCTCGCAGTCTGGTTCAGAAACCCTCACTGTCTGACACAGGTAACCCTGTCTGGGCAAGTGCAAACGATGTGACCAGGAATTCTGGACTCCCAGTCCCTAAGCCTCGATGGATAAGCAGCAGGGATGCAAAGTCCCCAGGGCAGGGCTGCTTGGGGGAGGCTCAACACACACGATCCCACCTAAATCTGATTCCCCATCCAGGTCCCACACTATCCCGCCAGCCCCCAAATTTGCAACCCAGGATCCACCCTGGGCGACCTCCCTTCTCCTTCTAACAGCCCCAGAGCCCACACTTGGCCCTTGGATGGGTGGGTCCAGCCACTTCATCCTTCCTTTATCCATCGCCTCCATCCAGGCTGCTCCCCTCTCCAGTCTCGCCCCCTCCTCACCGTGGTCAGAGGTAGGACACCCCCTTGCTTAAAATGCTTCAGTGGCTTCATTGCTCTCCCCAAGCCTTCCAGATAAAACCCCAAACACCCCTAGCAGGATACACCAAGCCTCCGCAAAAGACGTGCTCGCTCTCCAGCCCGACAGCTCATCTGCTACCCGAGGCGCCAGGCTGCTGAAATACTTAAGCTCCCAAAAGCACGCAGCCGAGAGCACGAGGCCTCAGCTGTGCCCACTTTGTTTTACAGGTGTGGCTCCCTTTACCCACTCGGTCACCGGGGGAACGCCTGCGTGCCTTTCAAGTGCCCTCAGGTGTACCCTCAGAGAAGCCTCCAGCTCTCCCGGGCTGCCCCGCCCCTTCCCCTCGCCCGCTGCGGCCTCTCTGCCTAGACCCCGCCCAGCCCCGCCAGCTGCGCCTGGATCTCACGGCTCAGCATCTCCCAGCACCATGCCTTGCATTTTCTTTCCCCCACGTCCCTGAAATTTAGATAAAGGTTCTCCGTACCAAACTCCATACGAAATTTCTTATTTTGAACATTTTTTTCCAGCACTCATGTTTACTTTATAGAAATAATAAATGCTAACATAGATTTTTGGCATTGTATTTTGCAAAACAAAAACCATGTTTCTTATATGCTTGGACAAGGTAAGGAAGCTGAGTCAGCTGTGACAGTTATTTTTTGGAAAACTGTTTTCTCTCCAGGAAGGTGTTCTTAGATGTAAGACAATAAATGGAACAACGAAAAGAAAAGGGGCAAAACACGTCTTCTGTGCTAACTACTTCCAGAAGAGATTTGAGCCAAGAGAGGGGGCTCCAAGAGGCCAAAGGTACCTGGGAGAGGGACCCTTGCTGACTGGGGGCTCAGGGCTGGCCCTGGTGCTGCCATCCAAGTGACGCATAGCGAGGACGCTCTTGGGAGAGCCTGGCCATGGTCCTGGAGTCAGGGGTCACACGTGTGCCCACTTCTGACCTAGAGATTTCCGAAGGTGGGAGGGAGGCTCTCTGGGTGGCCAGAGAAAGCCAGGCATGAAGGGACCTGGGACGTGTACCTGGCAAGAGCTTGGGGGCACCCTCTGTCCCACCTCAGTCCCCTTGTGCTCCTCGGAGCATAGGGAGAAGATTCTCTGGGGTTCCACACAAAGGAGCAAGGGTGCTAGCAGAGGTGAGCCTGTCAGCCACTATTAGGTGCCAAAAGGAGACAGCTGGTACTCGGAGCAGAGTGGGGCAAGGCTGAAGGGCCCCTAAAGAAACCCACACACACCATCCACAGGAAGATGGCCACAGGGTGCCCTCCAGCTGTGGACCAGGCATCTCTGGGCTTTCCCTCCTCCCTGCCCCAGCACCCCAGAATGACAAGCAGAGAAAGGGGAGCGTGTGGATTGTATCAAGGTTCACACCATTAGCTGCTCCTCTGTGTGGGAAGTCGGCAGGCTGCCTCATGCCAGGCCTGGCCAAGTGACTCGCCCTGATGGATGAATGTGAGTGGAAGGGACAGTGGCAACCTTCAAACTGACCTTTACTGCGTGTCCCCCTGTTTGTGCCGAGACCAGCGATTCCTGGATAGAGGCTCCTCCTTTAGCCAAGACCCTGTACGGATGCAGCATGAACAAGAAGTAAACCTTGGCCACTGTAAGCCCCTGAGATGTTGAGGTTGTTTAATACCAGGGTGACTGGCTCTTCTGTTTGCCTCTGACCTTCCTGATTTAGCACTGAAAGTCCTGCATCCCCGGAAACCCCTTGGTCCCCTAGTTGACACAGGCAGGAAGAAGGAAATAGACTCTGATCCTGGAGCCACAGACCAAGCCTGACCTGGGAGGAGGGAGCGGGAATAGTGGCGGTCGCACTGGTGGAGTTTACTCTTCACAGTAACCTATCTGTTAATTATGGTCATTATCCCAAATTTCCAGGTAAGGAACTAAGCACTGAAGAGGCAAAGACATCTTGCTTAGCAAGTGGGGACTGAAACCCACATGTGTCTGGCTCACTGGTGGTGGTTCTTTATTCTGCCACACCACTGCCCATCCTGCCCCCAAAGCCACCCCTACAAAGGAAAATACAAATGCCCCCAAAACAAGCACTCCTGAGGAAGGAATCAGGGAAATGTGAGGAGAAGCAATCCTGCTTCAGGAAAGCTACAGAAACTGAAGTAAGAAGTTGTCTCTGGGCTTCCTGGAAGCCAGGGCAGAGAGGGAAATGCTCCTCTTACTTTACTAGGGTTAGCAGGGAGAGGTATCTGTCTGAGAGACTTGTTGGTTTTTTTTTTTTTTGGCCACTCCAGGCAGCTTGCGGGATCTTAGTTCCCCGACCAGGGATTGAACCTGGGCCCCGGCAGTGAAAGCACCGAGTCCTAACCACTGGACCGCCAGGAAGTCCCCGGGAGACTTTTTCTATATGACCTGAGCAACGCTGTGCCGAATGGCTCTGGCTCTGGGGAAACAAGCTTTGTGAAAGGACAGAGGGCTTCTCCCTTTATGAAATAGGACCCTGGTAAAAGCATGTTTCCCCTCCTGCCCCCGCCTGCAGGTGTAACAGCTGGATGGAGCTCTACTGAGACCACTTTGTGAAGCCTCAGGACGTCACTGGGGTAATGGCTTTTGATGATGTTTAATAAAAGGGCACAGCTTAGGAAAATATGGACGATAGTGAATCAACACCCTTGCTTACCTGTGTCTAGTAGCTACATGCTCACCGATCTACTTTGCCACAAAACCCCTAGCTGCCTGCAAGGACCCGTGTGGCCACCTCTGCATCCCCACCACCTTCGAGGCGCTGGCCCTGGACACAGCATCTGCTCCAAAGTACTGTCCTTCCCCCATGCAGAGGAGCAGGGCAGCTGGCCCCGGTTCCATTCTCCATATTCTCAACTCAAGGTTTAATGAGGGGATGAATGTGGAGTTGCTCTGGTCTGTTCAGATGGTGGTGGCCTTTGAGCAGAGGTGAGAGACTGAAGGGTCCCTGTCCCCTCTGCAAGTCCCCCTGATCCTCTGGTTACTCTGAAAGTTTGTGGGGAGTTTGGTTGCCTCGCTTTGCAACAGACGGATTTAGAGAACACTCACCCATGAGACCAGGTGCCTCGATGCTAAGATAACCGGGGTTTGCACCACGATCAATCAGCAAGCATTTCTTTAGCCCTAGTGGAAGCCAGGGCACTGGGGACACAGCGGGGTATGTTTAAGATCCCCTCAATCCTGATCACTGCAATAGGCAGGGCCGTACCTGCAGTTGTGCAAGCAGTGCACTGCCCCATGTCAGTGTACCTGCGCCTCTGTTAAGTGGCAGAGATTTGTGGAGCCATTACTACAAATTTCCAGCAGGTGGCAGTCAAGTATCTTGAGGAAGAAATGCCTTTTTTCCCCTAGCTGTGGGGCATATGTGAGGTACAGGAGCAGAAAAGAGGAGAAAATGATTAGCTTACTTGCCGGTGTGTGTGGGGTAATGGAAGGAGAAGGGACCAGGGAGGAGGGGAGACTTGAACCAGGTTTGCCTGGTGGACTGGATGATTAGAATGATGTTCTGAGCAGAGGAGAGCTCATTTGCAGTGGCTGTCAGGGGCCTGGGGAGAACCCCGTTTGTGGCACTTGTGTACCCAGTCCTATTGGAAGCTCTAGATGCTTGGGAATCCTGAAATCAAACAAAAATCAAGGAGCTTGCATTTGGAACGATGGGGCTAGAGAGCCTATTGAGAGGGTCTCACAAGAGGCAGGGGTTGGGAATCCTGGAGCAGTTTGGGAATCAAAACAAGGCTGGTCCGGGCCTCCCTGGTGGCACAGTGGTTGAGAGTCCGCCTGCCGATGCAGGGGACACGGGTTCGTGCCCCATTCCGGGAAGATCCCACATGCCATGGAGTGGCTGGGCCCGTGAGCCATGGCCGCTGAGCCTGCACGTCCGGAGCCTGTGCTCTGCAACGGAAGAGGCCACAACAGTGAGAGGCCCGCGGCCCGCATACTGCAAAAAAAAAAAA
Source organism: Delphinus delphis (assembly GCF_949987515.2). NCBI lineage: Eukaryota > Metazoa > Chordata > Mammalia > Artiodactyla > Delphinidae > Delphinus > Delphinus delphis. Next base: position 68,388,228 of record NC_082690.1, on the reverse strand, counting down.
AAAAACCAAGGCTGGTCGGACTTCCCTGGTGGCACAGTGGTTGGGAATCCGTCTGCCAATGCAGAGAACGGGTTCAACTCCTGGTCCGGGAAGATCCCACATGCGGCAGAGCACTAAGTCCATGGGCCACGACTACTGAGCCTGCGCTCTAGAACCCATGCACTGCAACTACTGAGCCCGTGCGCCTAGAGCCTGTGCTCCACAACAAGAGAGGCCACTGCAACGAGAAGCCTGCATACTGCAGTGAGGGGTAGCCCCTGTTCACTGCAGCTAGAGAAAGCCCGTGCACAGCAACGAAGACCCAACACAGCCAAAAATAAATCAAATAAATAAGTTTAAAAACAAAAACAAGGCTGGTCTATGTGGAAAAGGGCCCCAACACCACTGATAGAGGAGAGTCCACAGCATTCCAGTCTTGGAGGGCTACTGAGGGCTGTTAGGAAGATTCTGAGATCTACTTAAAAGGCACAATACAGAGCATGCCCCTAGCCCAGCACACGAACTCAGTAACTTTGTTGAACGAGTGATAAAAGGGACACCTTCTTAGACCGTCTCCAAGTCTGTCACTGAAGTACAGGAAAGAGAACAGCCTGAGGAACAAGCTACAGCCCCACTGTGCTTTCTGGGAGGACTCTTGGTCCTGGACGGGGATGCACGGACCACTGATGGCACCTGTGTGGGAAGTGGCCCAATTCCAGCCGACGGCTGAGCAGCTGCCCAAATTGAGGTGGATCATGATATGGAGGCAAAGCAGAGAGGCCATGAAGAAGGGTCGTAACTTTCTGGACATTGCTGAAGGAGAATTTTTATTTTATGTGCAGAAAACAATGAGTGGACAAGCAGGTCCAGATTATTCCTTTAACAGGTTTGATAAAAAAGACTGCAGAATAACTTGGAGTCTCAGGAATGTCCGGTTCCCCTTCAAATATCCATGAATCACCTGAAAAGGGAACTGATATTCCTTATTGCTTTTCATGCACCAGGCCCTTTATGACACAGTGGTTAGGAGCATGCTCTCTGCTGAGAAGTGATGGTCAGGTTTCAAATCCCGACTCTACCAGGTATTAGTGTCTGGGGTGCAAATCTCAGTTCCAACATATACACGACCCTTAACTTTGCGTGTCAGGGTCTCCTGACCTGGGAGATACAGATGATAACATTACCTACCTCAGAGCTGTGGTGGGGAAAGGAGATGAAGAAAGTGCTTAAAGTGGTATCTGGCACATAATACACCCTCTATACGTGTTAACTATTATTATTTTGTCATTTAAGCATCACCAAAGCTCTATTAGATGTCATCTCTCCCACTTTAAAAATGAGGAAACTAAGTGTCAGAGAGGTTAGGTAACTTGACCAAGGCCAGGGATTTTATAGGAAGGTAGATTTAAACCCAGGTCGGTCCTTTCCACTATGTGGCATGGCCTCCATGCAAAATAAAAAATGGGCACATTCCAGAGGATGCTGTTATGAAATTCTTCACACCAGCACTTCCCAAAGATCTCTTCCTGAATACCAACCCCATGAAACTTTAATGATGTTACATGGGGGGGAAAATCAATGGCCAAAGAAGCGTGGGGAATTCCGGGCTAAATGCTGGGTTTCTCCTCTGCAGGGCTTCTCGGAACCTTAAACAGGGCCCCGCAGAGGGCGAAGTCCGGGAGCGGCGGGGTCTCCACCTGCCCACAGATGCTGGTCCACATGTTTTTCTTCACCTAACATCTAGTGGACAAAGGTTGGATGGGGCACATTAAGGGGAACCTTGCTCTGCAGAATCATTCAGGATGCAGTGATCCTGCTTCCCCTCCTTCCCTGCCTATTTCCTCACCAGAAGGTGGTCGGCATGGCTTTGTCAGTCTCCTGGCTCCTCTGAGAAAAGCCGAAGTTCTGACGACCCTGTCCCACTTTGCCTCGTGAGTGGTCCCTGGCCGCTTCCTCCGCCCAGTGCCTGCCCTCTGCCTCTCAGCACCCACATGCATTCAGCCCACCCACCAGCCCAGACCCAGGGTTTCTCTGCATTGCCTGGAGGACCGCAGTGGAATGTGAAGCCGCCAGGGGGGTTCACATGTGTTGCCTCCCCGGAGGATGCGGGCCTTGTTCTCCTCGGTGCCCCAGTGCCGGGGAGGCAGGGCGTGCTCTGTACTGGTCACATCCTGGCTGCTCTGGGAGGCCACCTCCCGAGGGCCAAGCTCTCCTCCTGGCCCTCAGCCTTGACACACCCCTGCATTTGATGATGGTACAGGGGTGGTCATCAGGAGGGACCCGTGAGTCACACTCAGTAACCAGAGACACACAGCCTGCCTCCAGGCTGTTGGGGGCTTTTTCTTTTCTTTTCTTTCTCCTTTTTTTCCCCCTTCTTTTTTTAAAACTTACAGGATAAGAGAATAGAGCTTGGCCCTAAAGACTCAGGGGAAGAACGCTCTTTCCACCAAAACACCTGCTGCCTGAAGTTGAAGAAAGTCCTAGAAAACATCTGCATCTTGTTCTAAAGGAAACAGAAGGATGCACTGCTGTTATTGGCGGTAAAGAGAAGGATGCTGGTGTGAGGGGAGCAGAGTCAAAGATGGGGCAGCCCGAAAGGTGCTGAGTTTCGGGGTAGGGCTGTGGATGGAGGCCGGCTGGGACAGGCAGCAGGGGGTGGACCCGAGCAGCGTTGAGACTCAGAGAGGAAAAGGGATGTGCCTCCTTTGAGAATGTGGGGAAGGCAGAGAGAAGGACAGAAAAATGGGAAGAATATTGAGCAGTGGTGAAAAGAGATGGAACAGCCTTGGCCTCTCTGCCACGGCAGGGAGCAAGGCCAACTACAGAGTGGGCAGGGACTTGAGGACAGGCCGGGAAGCAGTGCAGAGCAAGGGTGGGCAAGGCCGTGCACTGGGGGCTTATCCAGGCCTGTGACCTGCCCGCACCTCCCCCGGCAGGAGCAGAGGAAGAGCCAGGGTTCTGCCCTGGAAGGCGGGGCTCGCGGGGCATGGACGAAAGGGTGAGGGGATGATATGGGTGTGAAGAGAGGTAGGACGGGGTGGTGGTCAGTCCTCTGGAGCCAGACAGCCTGGGTTCAGCTCTGCCGCTTACTAGCTGTGTCCTGGGCCAGTTCCGTGACCCCTGGGAGCTGCAGTCTCCTCACCTGGAACAGGAGGAGGATCCCTCCTCAAGACTGAATGAGGTCAGTACATGAAAAGCACTTAGGATGCCCGTCGGGTTAACTGCGGTTACTGAAATGGATGAGCTGTGAGGTGAGACAAGGAGAAGAAGGCTGGGGGAGGTAAGCACGGAGGTCACAGAAAGCAAACTCAGACCACAAGTCTGGGGTGAAGGGGCTCAAAAATGGTGGGAGCCGGAGCACCTGGGCTGGCAGGGAGTGCCTGGCAAGTGGACAGTGAGCTCTGGGAGCAGAAGGCAGCCGATGAGTGACGGGGAAAGGCCCGGAGAGGGACCTGGCGGGGTAGAGACCGTGCCAGAGGCCCGCGTCTTGCAGCTGGAAGCACTGAGGGCTCCTCAGAATTTGAGAGGGAGGTGTTACTTTAAGAAGTCCATTGGGCTTCCCTGGTGGCGCAGTGGTTGAGAGTCTGCCTGCCGATGCTAGGGGACACGGGTTCGTGCCCCGGTCCGGGAAGATCCCACATGCCGCGGAGCGGCTGGGCCCGTGAGCCATGGCCGCTGAGCATGCGCGTCCGGAGCCTGTGCTCCACAACGGGAGAGGCCACAACAGTGAGAGACCCGCGTACCGCAAAAAAAAAAAAAAAAAAGAAGTCCAACCTCTTCATTTGACAGTCAATGAAACTAAAATTAGAGAAATAACTCCTACGGAAAGCTGGGAAGAGGATAATGAGAAAGTTAGATCAACAGGTGATGATAACAAAACGTTAGAGTGACCCAGGAAGACGAGATGGCGAAAGCAAAGGATGACGATTTCCCTGGATGGAGACCGCAGGAGAAGCAGAAGCCAGTGGCTGACAGTGTCACCCAGGGCTGGGCTGCACGGGGGACTCTGGGTGGGGGGAACACCTGGCTAAGAAGGGTCAGGGGCACGGTCCCACCCACCACAGGATTTTGCTGATGGGTAAGGAGGCCTCAGAGGGCTACCACGGCCCCAAAGGCCAAAAGCAATGCATCCAACAGAACTTACTAAGCATCCATATATGCCAGGTAGTTTGTACAGTGGAAGAACTGGTAATTTGAGTAAACTTGCACCACAAATTGCCTGTGGCAGTCCAGTTTCAATTCAGGACGGTTCTGTCACAATGGAGACACTAGGAGTGTGCTGTCCCACGATGATTCATTAACCTTTCAACAGACATCTACTGGGAGCCCCCAAGTGCCAGGCACTGTTCTCCATGGCAGGGCTGTGTGTGTGCGTGTGTGGTGGGGCTCTGTGTGCATGTGCGCGTGTGTGCATGAGTATATATGGGGTGGGGGGGTAAAGAGAGCACCACCAGTGAAGGCCAGTAAGGAGACAACTACAGTAGTCTGGGGAAAAGATGATATGCTTCAGGCCTGGTCTGAGGAGTGGCTAAAAGAATTCTAGATATATTTGCAGGTAGGCTGTGCTGATGATGGATGGACATGAGGTGTAAGAGGAGGCGGGGCTGGGTGGCCATGGGGGGGTGATAAGAAGCCGTCGATTATTGATATGTTGTGAGGGAACAGCCGGGATTTCATGTCTTTCTGCTGTGAGGGGTGTAGCCGGTCTGTAAACTACACAAGGGCCCCCAGCCCAGGGGGCCAGTGGGGGTGAAGATCCCACCTGAGCTCCCCCTGCCAGGCAGCGTGCCCCGTGTGACAGCTGGGGGAAGAGGTGCCTTCTTTTCATCCACCCAGCAGGGCAGGAGCTGTTGGTCTGGATCGTGCTGAGTGGGGGGTCTGCATCACCGACTACATTGCAGCCCATGTACCCACCTCCTGCCTTCCTGGAGCAGCGCCCACCTCCTGTTGACTGAGTATCCTGCGTGCTGAGGATGGTGCTAGCCCTTACCCAACTCATTTGGTCCTCAAAATGACCTTTTGGGGATGGTAAAAAATCACCATCATGTAAAAGATGGCACTGAGGCTCAGAGAGGTGTAGCAACTTGTCCAAAGTCACACAGCTGGAATGGAGGAATCAGGGACAGAGCCCCGATGTGCCTAACTCCAGAGCCAGGACTCCATACATACTTTGTTGCTTCAGAGACTCAGCAAAGAAAAGCAAAAGCTCCATCCCAAGCAGGAGGAAGAGGTAGGGCCGGCTCTCACCCATCTGCCTCCCGCCTACAGTGCAAGGATGCCCAAACGGGTCACAAGGCTGTGAATAGACCAGAGTGCTGGGGGCACGGCAGGTGTGCTAAACTGGTTAAACAGTTAACCAGATGATCCTTCCTGTTTCAACTCGGAATGACTGGGAACCTTTGTGAAATGCACTTGTCCACTTGCCTGCCCTGGCAGGCACCGTTTGAGGGAGACGATTGAATTGTGTGATAAGTCTCAAGGCCTCTTGCCAGGGCCCTGGATCTAAGATGTTCATCTGAGTGTTTCCTGACCCCAGGAATAACCCTGCAAGTTCCTCTTTTAACTAAAACGGAATCAGCTTGTTTTCTTTCATTGGTCTCCTTCCTACACAAGGAATAAACAAAATTTCAGTGATTTCAGTTTCATTTTTCTGAGCTTTGGTTACAGCAAGTGAGTGTTACATGTCTAAGAATCTGAAACAACATGAGTTGTCGAGCTCAAGATACTTTTTCTGAGAAAATATGCAGTGGAGGAATCACAACAAAAATAACAACACAAAAACTGCAGCAGCAGAAACCACACACTGGGCTTTTATTCTGTGCCATGCAGTGGTTTTTTCATTTAGTTCTCAATTAGAAGTAACTAAGTCTCAGAGAGGTCAAGTAAACTGCCTGTAAATCCTCAGTGCATGAGTGGGAAAGCCAGGATTCAAACTCAGGTCTGTCAGACTCCAAAGCTCTGTGACAGGTAAAGGAGTTATTATCCTTTCTGAATTAAGTGGAACAAAACAAAAATAAAACCTGCTGTAAATCAATAAAAAGGCAATCACCCTAGTGGAAAAATAAAGATTATGAATAGGTAATTCACACAATCCATTTGCGCAGGCAGAGGCCACAAAACAACAAAAACAAACTTGGTAAAAAGCAAGGAGCCTGACTGGTTTTCCTTTCGGTAAAGATCTACACATGGATGTTAAAATACATAAATACATACATACAGTTGGGAGGGGTGAAAAAAACAGAGATGGCAAAGATGAAAAAGAGAACAAAAACTATGTTTTAGACTCTTCAAGATTATATACTTTCTAAAACGGCCAGGGGAAACATCCAAACATCTTATTTCTCTGGCAATGGATGCAGTTAAATTCTGACTTCTATTATGTATCCTTATGTAAAAGGACATTTCTAAGATAAGTGAAACCATTTCTTTTTATTTCAAGTCTATCCTAAGGTTTCTCCAGCTGATTTATAGGCTAAAATACACACACACATTCTCTCTCCTTCTCCCTGTCTCTCTCGTACTTTCAAAGACTCAATACAAATATTTTCAACATTCTTTTCATTCTCTTGAAATAAAATTTGTAAATAATATAACCTTACCAACACTTATAATTTCAAAAACAACGTAACTGTAATACAAAGAAGAAAAAAAATAAAGTTAAAATAAAATAATATGTCTATCAATACACAAAGATTGGACACAGCTACTCTAGAGACATAGTGAAAGATATAATGAGATGCTTGTATCTATTTATAACAAATAGGTAAACCTCATATACCTGGTGGTTGTGTTCCTGGAAAATTCAGTATACATTAAAAACATGAAAAAATTATTTATGTTTATATGTAAAATGGAGTCAGACTCTAGGCCCAGATCATTATAAACAGGGTCTCACCTACATGAATGCCCACTGAACTTTGGGAAGTTGGGCAGGATGTTGGACAATCCTTTATTCTCTACGTGTTACATCCAGCATCCCTGCTGCCCCCCAGTGAAAGCCCTGTGCCCCAAGTTGTGACAGCCCAACCACCCTGCACATTCCTGAGATGTCCTATAGGGGGCGCTACGTACCCATTCACAACCAGTAGTACGTTTCACCTGCATTTTCTACAAAGAGAAGGGTCAAGGAGGGCTTAAGATATTTACTCAAAGCCATATAGGAAATCAACAGCAGAGTATACAGTAGAGGAGGAAGGGAATTATTATAATATTTATGTTTATTAAGTGCTAGATATTGTGCCAGGTGCCTTTTGTTATGTCCATCCAGGATCTCATCTAATCCTCCTACCAACCTTGGGGTTAGTTCTATTAGCGTCCCCCGTTTTCAGACAGAGACACTATGTATCAGGGAAGCTAGGACACTGCTCAGGGCCCTGTTTTAGGTAACTACAGAACTAGATTTTATCCAGTCCTTTTTCTATTGTTTCAAGCTGCTCTCCCTCCAGGTTTTGGGCCCACACCTTGGAAACGAGGTCCCTCACTTTGCTGCTTATCTCTCGGAAATAGTAACTGGGATACACGCTATCTGAAAAGCAACCGACAAAGATAAAGATGGTTCAGTCCGTTTCTCAGCCCTTCTGGCTCAGCCAGTGTGGCCAATGCCTGGACCAGGAAAGCCCAGGGGCACCTGAACACAGGAAGCAGACTCTTGATAAAGTCATGAATCACCTTTTCCTGGATTCTTGGGGGAACTTGGCCTGAGCTGCCAGGGTCAGGGCAGGATGACCAACGTGACTGCAGGCTGGGTTTTGTTACTGCCCAGAAGACCCCATGCCTCCATAGTCCCACTCCATGCCTCACAAGACGGCTGGCAGCTGAGGGGCTGGGGCCCATGCCACTGAAGTAGGAAGGGCCAGACAGTGAAAGAGGGCTTGGTCACCAAACCTTGAGGTATCATCAGGTGTGGGGAATGGTTTGAAACAACAACTACAGCTTCATGGCACATCTGCCTCTGCTTATTTAACCCTCAAAACATCCCTAGGAAAAGGTACTGTTATTTCTATCTTACAGAAGAGCAAAGAGGCAGCCAGTGACTTGCACTTAGTTACACAGCTGGTGAAGGGCAAGACCAACACTCAAGCCCAGGTTAGACTGGCCCTGACATGCCCCTTCCCACGTCCCTCTCCTGCCCTTCCAAAACGCTTCCTGATGCATGCATTTCAGGAAAATGTGTATTCGGCACCTGCCATCCCAGCTTTGGAGGGTAGGTGGGCCTTGCACCCCTCTACTCCACAACCGCTGGGGCTGTTCTGGGAGACTGAACGTTGGATTAGGAACTTGAAGATATGGTTCAGTCTTAGAATTCTTAGGTACCTTTCTCCCTCTGCTTTCTGGCCACAAAATCATGACGAAGCATTTTGAACAAGAAACCTATTGCATTTGACTTCATGTGCAGGAAAAGAAAATACTAAGAGCCCACATTTGTCACCCTGATCTAAACTCACTGCATCATGAACCCTGCAGGCCTGGCAGAGTTCAAATGAACCCATTTGTTGGTGACAAGGCAAAGGTCTCTGGGGCCTCTGGGGACTTCCCTGGCGGTCCAGTGGTCAAGACTCCGTGCTTCCAGTGCAGGGGGCACAGGTTCGATCCCTGGTTGGGGAACTAAGATCCCACACACCACACGGCCAAAAAGTAAATAAATAAAAAATCAAAAAAATTAAAAAAAAGAAAACAGAACAACAACAAAAACAAATTCTGAGGAGGTTTCATAGGAAATGGTTCAACTCAGGCTCCCTTCCAATGATTTCTTGCAAAATAAGTCAAAGTAGGACCAGCCCCAATCTAATGCACCACGGGCTTACTTTTAGCGCTAAGATTATGAGATATTATAGCTCTGTGGCTCAGTCTTCACTCTGCCACTTCCTTTTGTGATTCTGGACAACATCTGACCTCTGCTCCTCAGGTTCCTCACTGGCAAAATGCAGATATTGACAGTACCCACCTCATAGGTGATTGTGAGTAGTAAGATAAGTCATATAAGGAGCTGAGAACAGTGCCTGGTCCATGGTAAGCACTCAGTGAATGTTGCCAGTCATTAATATTAATGTGGACTGCCATGTCGCACAAGGATGGCAGAAGGCACTGGAGACATTGGACCCTGGGGAGGGAGATAAGAAGGTGGGGAAGAGAAAGGAAGGGAGCCCATGAGCACAACTTCCACACTCAGAAAGTGGAGTCACGCCACGCCTACGGACCTTTGTTCTGTGCTGCTACAAAGGGCAGAACTAGGTCAATGAGGAAACAGTGCCAAGAGGCAGATTTGGATTAGAATAAAGAAGGGTTTTCTAACAGGCAAACATATCTGTAGAGGGGGAGCAGGAGGCTCGGTGTGTGGGTGCCCCAGGGGGCCAGGGGCCTGACTGTTCTGATCAGTACAGATGGGATTTTCCTGCACAGGAGGGTGGCCAGAGGAAGTGACCCCTTGATGCCCTTCCCCTGGACCATTCTATCACTCTGATAAGGAGCAAATAAGTGCAGATAGCCAGGGTGTGGCTCATCAGCCCAAAGGAAGGAGGATGGACTTCGGACAGGTCTTAAAATACACAACCTTCAGGACTTTCACTTAATGCTCTGAGAACACCAGGTGGTAGTGACAGCGGGGCTCTGACCAGCAATGGCTCCATGAACCAAAAGTGTTTCTGGAATGCCTGCTGCGTGCCTAGCACAGTGATTCAGAGAAAGAGTGAAATGACAGGGGTGTGGCAACAAACCATGAACATTTCCTTACTTGGGAGAATTTAAAGGCAGCATCAGTTACAAACGCCACCGTTACTGGGGACACACAATATGAAGTGATCAGGCCTGCTAACACCATGGGCTGGGACTGGGACAGGAAGAATTGGGGCCGTCCTAGTCCATAGGCAACTTCCCAACCTCTTCTCAGATGAAGGTGTCAATGTTCTTTACCACTGAACCTTTTACTGACACACCCCCCAACCCGGGTTTACTTGGTCTCCTGGGCTGAGCTGCACACAGAGAAAGGTGCTGGGACACAGTGAAATGCCCGGGAGCAGGAAACAAGACAGAGAAAGGGGAGAATCTGCTCCTTGAAAACTGGTTCAGAGGTGGGACACCCAGGAGGTATCCTCCATCTTGAAACTGTGTTACCTTTATAAACTATAAAAATGAAAATTTTTATTTTATCAGCAAAAATATTACTGGGCTGTATTAAAACTACAATACAAATCTGAGAAAAAGTATGAAATTCCCAAACTAAAGCTCATCAGCTATTTTCCAGGTAGTGGAAACTGCTAATTTATACATTCTCAACTCTGAGAACTCAAAAGCAGGTGAGTGGCAGTAGGTATCAAAAGATTAAGGAAAAATAACAAATTACGGAGGTGACACTGGCGATGTTCTATGTACTGATTTCATTCTTTGCCATTTGGAAACTCCTGGCAACATGTTTGAGAACCACTGTCCAGGGTGGCTAGGAGCTCACTGGGCAGGAAGACAGACCCTCTCTGCTCAAAGAAGAACGTGCCCAGTAACCCAAAGGCCCAGCCTAAGTAACACAGGCCCCTAGCCGCTGGGTCTGCCGTGGCCGATTCCTCCCTCCGCACGCGGACCTCCTCCCCTGCGGTTGTAGGTTCAGTCCCAGCACATCATTGTCCTTCCCTCCCCATTTGTCTGTCTGTAAGTAACTCCCACTGCTTCTTCCGGCCTGTGATCCGTCCTCTCCTCTCCCACTCACTCCTCTCTCACTCACTCGTCTCTGTGCTGCCCACTACAACCTCAATTTAAAACCACTGGCCTCCAGCACTGTAAGAGGAGTCTTCTCTAGAAGCTTCCACAGTCTTTCCTTCCTTGAAAAGGCTTCTTCAGCTCCCTCTGTCCCCTCCCAGCCTCAGAAAGAACTAACACCCAGATCCCACCCAGCCCAGGCATGTGCTGGGCATCGGCCCAGGGCAAGAAAGAGACACATGTTCCAGCTTCCGTGCCAGCTCTAGTCCATCGATACTGGCTGCCCAGAGGGCCGCGCAAAGAAGGATCCTGAGGGTCAGAAAAAAGAAGACCACTGTGCTCAGTTATTACCCTTCTACCTGGCGGTCAGAGGACTGGGAACAACAGCACTCATGCCGCCCTCCCCCCCAACCCATGCTGTCCCAGGACAGGGCAGAGCATCCCAGGAACTCAGACCACCTGCCCCTGGCCTGCACCCAGTCCTTCATTCCCTTGGGTGTTCCCTTGAGATCTCCCCAATGACCCATTCCCAGGCTCCTCCAAAACTTCAATATTTATATTTACCTTCACCCACTGCTGCACCGCACTTTCCCTCCTGCAATATGCAGCAAATGTGCTGCGCCTATCACAGCATGGGGACTTCCCTGGCGGTCCAGTGGTGAAGACTCCGTGCTCTCAATGCAGGGGACATAGGTTCCATCCCTGGTTGGGGAACTAAGATCCCGCATGCTGCATGGCATGGCCAAAAAAAAAAAAAAGAAAAAAAGAAACTTCACAGCATCTATAAAGCTTTTCCCAAGTAGGTCAGAGAGCAACTGATTTTACCTTTGCCTTGGTATCCTAACACACAGATTCTACAATTCCCCACTTTACCATCATCTCCTCCACTCACTAGCTGGTTTATTGCACACATATAACTTGGTTTACTCATGCATATGGTGATTATTGACCATCGTGATGTCTGCCTGTCTGAGACTGTGAACCCTGAAGGGCAGGAATCAGATCTGTTTAACTCACTGGCTCCGAGCTTGGCAGAGCAGGGACCATCAGAGAAAAGCACAGAGACTGTGGCCCCAGCGCAGCTCTGCCGTGACTCACCATGGGGCCCAAGTCACTCTACTCTCTGGGCCTCAGTTTCCCCAACTACAATAAGATGTACTTGAACTAGAAGCTCTCTGAAGTCTCATCCAGCTCTAATGCACTATGAGAACAAAGGCCCAAAAGTGTTAGGTCCACGTCTTTTCATGACATATGTGGGCAATATTTACTCAGGGTCTGGCTCAGCAAGATATCACAATACAGCTCCTGTGAGTGGCGTGGATCCGCCATTGCGATGAGTGAAAACTCTACAGTGGGTATTTAGTGCGGTGGGATGTATGCTTGGATGGCTAAGTATGATGGACAACAAAGAATAATTTTATTTCCCTTTGAGAACATAAGTACACTATTCTATATTTATACCCTCCATCTCCTAATTTAGACAGTGTAGAACTTCTGAATAGCACTCACTTGCCAATAACTTCCTTCTACATCTAAAAGAAGAATAGGAGTCATATAAGTTCACAGATTGAATGGATGGTTGATTTACAAAGCCCTTAAAATGTGGCTGCAGGCTGACGCTGGCAACCCCATAATTAGATATGGCATATTCTGCAATGATGTATTTTTTTTTACTGTTTTTTAATAACTCAGTTCTCCTTCTGGGATGAGGGGGAAAATGGAATTTGTTAAAAATAAATCGAGATTTAGTGGCTTTTCAGCCTTCTGCTGCTTGTTGCTCACAATATTCTATAAATAAACGAAGCCCTGCCCTATAGTGCACTGTAAACACCCACAGACACTCAGAGCCAAGTTCTTCCAATTATGACCCTGTGCCAGTTGCCAAGCTACTGCAAGGACCCACTTGAAAGGCAGCCATCTAGGCCGTTTCCTGATTAAGCTGCCCAGTAGCAAGGAATCAAGGCCTGCTGCCTTGGCATCGTATCTAGTCTCAAAGAATTGCTCGATCTAGTCTCAAAGAATTGCTCAATGTCCTTGAAATTAAGCCTTTTCCTTGTGATCGAATTACAATTCAGAGGTAAGTGAAAAACTACCTACCTATCCATCCATCCATCTGCCTGGGTCATGTGTGTGTTTCAGATCCTGGGCTGTCACATATTAGACTTAAATCAGCAGCAGAAGTGCATTCACAGCAATGTCTTTAATTGCAGCGAGCAAATCAAGGTCAAACAAAAGTAGGTCAGCAATGAATGTGACAGGTGAGTCAGAGGCAGCTTGCCCTTCCGCTCAGCAGCCTCACTCACCAGTCGGTTTGGGTCACTGTTGCCCAATGCAGAGGCTGAAATGGTCATTTAAAAATGCATACTATACCCTGAGAGGGGCGATGCAGATGGCGTGGAGTGTTGGGCTGACAGTTCTGTGGTCCAAATGCCAACGTACAGGTTGGATGGCCCCAGCTTTCACATGGTCTCCACAAGCCCTTTAAAAACTGCATGTGGAGAATCAGGGGAGTGCAGCGTGCCAGAACCTCCCTGAGAGAGAAATTGCTCCAAGCAGCACTGGAGCAAAATGGGCTCTGGCTAGAAACCGATGACCCTCCCTCCTGACATGGAGGCTCTTCATTCAGTGTCAGCTCCACTGGGTGAGCGGGAAGCAGCACTTCTCCAGCTCGCCAGGAGGCCTTCAAAAGGCCCGGGACTTGGCTCCCAGCCCCGGAGCTCATACTCGGAATGGGGAGCCAGTTAGTGAACAAGCACCACCTAACTGAGAACCGACACGTGCTCAGTGGTCAGAGTATCCAGACTTAAAACTGGGACCTACCCTTAGAGGGCAGAATTGTTAACAGCGGGTGTCCTGGAAAACCTGGGGTCTAGGGGGTCACACAGTACCAAGCCTCCCCCGCAAGGTCCCCCCTGGCATTGACCTAAAGTGGCCCTTCCTATGGCTTGCACCCCACCTGGGGGTTCTAGCTTCCTAATTTCTGAAATTGTTTCTTTGTGTCTCCTCTGATTAGACTGTGAGTTTCAGAAGAGCAGAGAGACCCCCTCTGTCTTGTTCTTGAGTGTTTCCAGAGCAACTAGGATGCTGACTGGCTCAGAGTGGGTGCTGAATAAACAGTCACTGAGTAAAAGAATCCATGCCAAACCTCTGCAAGCGCATCCCATGTACCAATCTCCCTGAATCCTTGCAACGATGTTAGGAGGTGAAATTATGCTCTCCTGCACAAGGAGAAAATCAAGCCTTCAAGGAGGGTATGTGCTTTCCCAGGCCTGCACATCTAACGAGTTGATGGAGCTGGAATTCCAAGCCAGGCGTGAAGAGTTCTAATCCTGGCTTTAAAGTGAGCATCTGTTGCTTTTATAATTTAGAAAAAGAAAAAAAGAAAAACTTTAAAGAAAAAACTACGCATCAGAAAAAGCTTTATATTAAATGATCTAATATGTGATGAATTTAGTTCCTGTGCCCAAAATCCAAGTCCCTCTTCTAGCTGCAGAGGGCACTGGCACTGTAGCCCGAGCAGGAGGAGAAATTCGGGGGCCTCCTCTGTGGAAGGTTTGTTCTTGTCTTTCTGTGAAGACCCAAAGGATGGACAGGGAGGGGAGCGGGCATCAGAAGCAACCCCATGATTCCTGTTACAAACAGCAGGCCCATTCCATGCTCTGCTGGAAAGGCTCTAAGGAGATGCAGACAAGCAAGTTAGAAGACTAAAGAGTTAAGGTGCTTGGAATCTGCCTTCTCCCAGACCCATACCTTGAAAACTGGAATGAGAAAAAAGAAAAGGGGAGGAAGCATACTTTTTAAGACTAAAATTTCAAAACAAAAAACGTAAGTTAAAAAGTAGAGGGACTTCCCTGGTGGTGCAGTGGTTAAGAATCCGCCTGCCAATGCAGGGGACACGGTTTCGAGCCCTGGTCCGGGAAGATCCCACATGCCGCGGAGCAACTAAGCCTGTGCGCCACAACTACTGAGCCTGCGCTCTAGAGCCCGCGAGCCACAGCTATGAGCCTGAGTGCCACAACTACTGAGCCCGCACGCCTAGAGCTGGTGCTCCACAACAAGAGAAGCCACCGCAATGAGAAGCCCGTGCACCACAACGAAGAGTAGCCCCCACTCGCCGCAACTAGACAAAGCCGGTGCGCAGCAACGAAGACCCAACACAGCCAATAAATAAATAAATAAATTTATATATTTAAAAAAAAGTAGAGATTTACATTTACCTGAATTTAAACCACTAAACCCTACTGAAGCTAAGCTTATGCACCTTTATAATCTATATACCACAATAAAATTCTTATTAGTCTGATATTTGGGGCCAAAAAACCCTCTCCAGTTGGTCTCCTAGATGCAGTTATGGCTTGAATTTATGTGCACATCAGTAGGTCAGTCTCATCAAAAAGACTAGGCCAGTTCTAATGTGTGGATACATTTCTCAAATATGGGGAAGAAATGAAAATGGCAAATCATATCAGTAAAACAGGTATTTCCAACTGCTACCAGGATGGCCCAATAGCCCTCGAATACAAACATCCTACAGAAACAGACGCCCTCCACGGTTGTGAATGAGGAACAGCAGGAGGATAAAAGAGCACATGAATTAACCTACTGGGTCTCAGTTTCTCAGCCAGGACCCCTGGGTGGGCTGCGGAGAAAATATTGGGCTTATCACGGCATTTTTCGGGAGAGAGGCTCCATACATTTCACCAGATTCACAAAGTGATCTGTGACCCCAAATGATAGGAACACTCACCAGCCCTATCTTTGCCGTGCCTGTTTTCTCCGGATAATCCTCCTGATATAAACAACAATACAGGAAGCCCCCCACCCCCACACCCGCCATGCCTCTGGCTTTCACAGCGGACAAGATGACACTGACGATCAGGGAAAATTGTCCAAGCTGTTGCCTGAAGAGCCCAGCCACTGAGGACTGCCCAGTCAATGACTGAAAAGAGGTCACTGGGCTGGAAGAGACCGAAGATCTTTTATGCCTTAGCTTGAGCCCACTGCCCACACAGGGACAAACAGCACAACCAAGAAGACCGAGAGTAAACTTAGGGACCAGAAAGTCTTAGGCAAGATTAACTTGGGAGCAACAGTGTGGGACGGGGGAAGAACGTGGGCTTTGGAGCCAGGCAGGGTTAGGTTCCAATCCTGGCTCCATATACATGCTAGTCATGTAGCCTTGGGATGGGGATGATGACGGTGCTGCTGATGAAAGCAGTATCTACGATGAGCTATTATTTACTGACATCACAAAGTTTAGCATTTAGTAAGTAAGTACTTATGAAATAACATGTTATTTTATTTAATTTTTCACAGCAACCCTGTGAATACTCTTCATATTATCTCCATTTTCTACACCTGGAAAAAGAAGGTTAAGAAGGTTAAGTAGCATTCCCAAGGTCCACAGCTAGGGGGATGCAAACCCAAGTCTGTCTGACTCTCAGCCCAGGCTCGTAACTACTAAGCTTCACTGCACTGCCAAGCCTCAGCTTCCTCATCTGTGAAAAAGACAATAATACTCACTCCTGCAGGGTGGGAAGGATTAGACAGAATGCATGTGAAGGGTTTAACACAGTACCTGGCACACAGGAAGCTTTACAGTGTAGCTATTAGTGTCATTCCTACGACATCTGGACCTTTGGAAGAGAGAGGGAGATGTGGTAGGCGGGCATCTGGCTACACAGATGGGACAGCATCTCACACCACAGGGCTCGGCAAACAGGATTAGGAACTTCGGGCCAAGGCTTAGGGGCCTGGGATGACCTACTCCCCCTTAGGGACAGAGAGGGAACACCTCAGCAAGATGGGTAAGAACGTGTTTACTCAGAGATGAAAGGCTTTGGATCAAAATGTGGGGAGGATTGGGGATTTGGGGAGGAAGGAATAATTCAAGTTCAAGAAGAAAGTTCTCAAGAGGCAGTGCCAGACAGCATGGCTATGCCTGGGCTAGGAATGTGGGCCCACTGTCCTTTCTGACTCCCTGACACCAGGAGAGCATAAGAGTTCCTGTGCATGTTTGTGATAAAGGAGATGCCTAGCCCCCAGGTTATCAGTAAACCCCACACGGAACTTGAGCAGAGCCTAGTCATCCTTAAAGAAAAAGAGAATTTGTTAGAGCGAGTCTCCCTTGGAGTTAAATATGAAGAAATGTACTCATTGCAAGAAAGAACCAATGACTTAGTGTGGCTTGTAGTGTATAACATCAGGGACCCATCTGTAGGAAGAAGAATCAGACTCACTGATACCATCTTGACTACTTTCTTAGTGGAAGACTGAACGGGGAGTCTAGGAACAGCAGAGTCACTCCTCAGAGAGATAATAACTGCACTGCAGGGGATGTGCATCCGGGGTGTGACATTTACTTGGGGAGAGAAACATTACAGAGTGTCACCAGCCTCTCCCCAGACCAGCTAGTCCCCTCTTGTTTTTCTTTTAAAAGAATTGCTATACCAAGTTATTCCAATAGGAACCAAAGATACTCAAAGGTCTTCAAAACCTGTCCTCAGTCCCCTCTTTTCCTCTCTACAGCTCTACATAGGGCTCAGCATCAATTTCCTGGACCATTTTATCTGCCTCTAACTAGTCCTGCTGCCGCCTCCTACAGTCCAGCCTCCACACTGCCACCAGCTGGCTTTCTAAAATAAAAGTGCTGACCACGTCACTCACCTCCTGAAAGGTGTCTACTAGATTTGCACTGCCCATGGAATAAACACCAAAGCCTTAAATTGCATTCATTCATTCATATTTTTCATTACCAACCTAATGTGTGATGATCACCTACTGTGTACCAGGCTCTGTTTTGGGCCCTGGAGATAGAGTGGTGAATGAGACAGATTAAGACAAGGGCTCATCCTCATGGATTTACATTCTAGGTAAGACAAAGGATAAAGAATACAAATAAATATATAATATAAAGTCAGGTGCTAATGAAGAAAAATAAAGCAGAGTAAGAGAACAGAGTGAGGGTGTAAGGGGTGGGGTAGGACAGTGCCTTTTAAATAGAGGAAAGACCACTTGAACACAGACCAGAACAGAGTGAAGGGAGGATTGCTGGGGAAGAGTAATCCAGGCAGAAAACAGCAAGTGGAAAGGCCCTGAGGCAAGAAAGAGGAACAGCAAGAAAGACACAGGGGCTGGAATGGAGTGAGCAAAGCAGAGAGTGCTAAGAGATGAGACCAGAGAACTAGGAGGGGCAGGAAGGACAGGGTAGGGAGTTCGGATTCTACTCCAAGGATGCTAGGAAGCCACTGGAGTGTTTTGAGCAGGGGAGTGCTGTGATCTTATTTACTTTTTAGAAGGTCATTCTGGGGGACTTCCCTGGTGGTACAGTGGTTGAGACTCGAAGCTCCCCATTCGGGGGCCCTGGGTTCTATCCCTGGTCGGGGAACTAGATCCCACATGCATGCTGCAACTAAGAGTTCGCATGCCACAACTAAGGAGGCCTTGAGCCACAACTAAGGAGCCTGCCTGCTGCAACTAAGGAGCTGGCAAGCCACAACTAAGGAGCCCACCTGCTACAGCTAAGACCCAGTGCAACCAAATAAATAAATAAATACTTAGAAAAAATAAATAAATAAAGGTCATTCTGTTTGTGTGGGAGGCTGCGCGCAGTGGGGCCAGAGTGGAAGCAGGGAGACCTGTTGAGAGATAGGGGACCTCTGGACAAGGGGAGGGAGGTGTAGCGGCTTTCAGGATATACTGTGATAGAACAGCTGTCAACATTGTAAACACACAAGGTGAGGAGCGAGGGAAGGAGCAGGGTCAAAGGTGAGACCTACATTTTGGGCCTGGGTAACCAGGTAAATGGTGGGGCCACATAACACGGGGGAGACTGGGGAGGGTCACATTTCTGCCTAAGACTTCTATTTAGTTATGCTGGGTCTGGAATGCCCATACACACTGAGGGGTGGATGCTGGGTGAGCAGTGGGTATGTGAGTTGGGGGCTCAGGAGAAAGGTCCCAAAAGGTCGTCAGTGTGCACATGACCGCCAGGACGTGGCAACTTGGGTCCTCGCCCCGTGCCCCAGCTCCAGACAGATAGCCAGTGTTACCTCCCTCAGGGCTCTGGCCTCTGCCCCGTGGCTCCTGCTGCCTGGCTCACTCTGCCTGGACTTCTGCAGTGTGGACTCCTCCTCACCTCTAAAGACTTGCTCAAAGTCATCTCTTGTGTGCTGGGTCCCCAGGAGAGGCCACTCGGTCCTCTTCTCCCAAGGCACCCTATGACATGCCTGGGTGACAGCACAGCTCGTGTGTCATACTGTCTATTTGCACCTTTCCCCCTGTGAGCTCTTGCGAGCAGTGGCTGTGAGTCAATTCCTCTCCATATCCCACCTCCTCGCATGAGGCCTGGGCACGGCGAACACTGGCTAAATGAATGGAGTTCTCTCTGCAGAGAGATGCAGAAGAATTTATACACAAGCAACTGACTCACGCTGCAGCTGCTGTCTGCAGCCGAGACAGGGCAAGAAAGGAAGGCGCTGTCACGGAGGCACCAGCAAAGCTCAGTGGGCTGTACGCTTCCTTTGAGGAGTTTCTCGACCACATAAAGGAACTTCAAGAAATCCGGGAGTCAAGAATCTCAGGGTGCTGGAGGTGTGATGAGCACTGCACCTAGGGAAGGTGTTTTGGGTTTCCTCTGCAGAAACCCTGGCAAATCTCCAACCAAAGCACTCAGGAGTCGGAGACAGAGGGAAGGAAACTGACCTTGTTCCCATGGACTCCCGTCGTCCAGACAGTGAGCCTGGAAGTGGGTCCTACTTGCCTTGCTTTATAGATGCAGACAACAAGTGTCAGAGAGGTTAGTGGATGTGCCCAAGGTCACAGACCTGGGAGGTACGGGAGCCAGCCACACTCAGGTCTTCCTGAGACCAAGGCCTGCATCCCTTCCAGTACACTCCAAAGTCCTGCTCCATCACAGGAGCTCCTACGGCAGCGAGCAGGATGGTTAGGGAGCACCTGAGGCCCAGGTCACACTGAGGAAATGCAGCTCTGGAGTGGGGATGAGGTTTACCCACTGTTACCGGGGAGTCACCAGCAGGATGAAGCTGGAACGACAGTCTCTGACTCGAAGGCCAGGTCCTTGGAACACTGTGCCCACACCCTGTCATTTATTTCTTAAAGGCCTTGCCCTGATCCCAGGATCCCCAGCCAGCAGCTACCAGTTTGGAGCATCCCCAGAGGAGAACCTTCTTTCTATAGAGGAAAATGAGAGAGGACTCACATTTATAAAGTGTCTATTCTGCACTGAACATCTGAAGGCACCTTTCAAATCTTCATTCACGTATTTCTCAAAATGCCTGTATGAGAGAATCATTATCACTATTTTGTAGAAAAGGATACTGAGGCTCAGAGACATAAGGTCAACAGTGAGAGGTTCACACTGTTAGTAGTAAAAGCGAGGGGGCCGGGATTTGAACCCGCTCTACCTGACTCCAGATCCCTATTTTCACTAGACCAGACCCCTGCTTGGATCTAATGAAGCTGGCGGCATCCTGGAAGGATAAGTGGTCCGGGCATCAAATTTACCTGCAGGCTCACAAGTGAGGTTACTGCTAAGGAGCTTTGGCCAATACAGGGTAACCTGTTAGCAAGAGCCAGACACAAGGTCAGAGAGTCAGAAAAGAGGTCTCTGGAGAAGACGAAATTCAAAATTTTACACACAGTTAGTAGGCAGTAAGCTGACCATCTCCTGAGACCTGTCCTTTTTAAGGAGGAGATATAGTCAGCAGTTCTCAACCACCTGTGATCAGTTAAGGCCCCTGGTCAAGAATTCACAGATCCCTCCCAAAGGCTAAGGAAATATTCGAGAACATGACTGTAAATGTTAGCACTGCTAGGAGAAACTGTGGACAAAAACGAACGCAGGAAGTCTGGGAATATCACTTCCCTTTCCTTTCTCCGCCCCCAGTTCAGTAAAGGAAACGTCTACGGTGTCCTATAGGCAAAAAACTACCACTCAGCCTCACAGGGCTCTGACTCCGCCATATCTGGAGTCAGAACACCCGGTCCAGTGCACTGACCCTGACCATCTGTGTGACACTCGCTAAGTCAGACC
Source organism: Delphinus delphis (assembly GCF_949987515.2). NCBI lineage: Eukaryota > Metazoa > Chordata > Mammalia > Artiodactyla > Delphinidae > Delphinus > Delphinus delphis. The sequence continues at coordinate 68,367,509 of NC_082690.1, read as the reverse complement.
TCTGACCCTAAGTGTTCCCAGATATAAATGAGGGGAGAGGGGAGTGCCTGCTTCACAGGGAGGTCATATGGATGCTATGAGAAAATACATGTGGGAAGAACCTGTCAATGTAAAACGGCTTCATGTGTAAGGAGGGGATGCTGGGAATCCTCGGGTACTTCACCACATCACTGCTGTCTCCCCCTCCCCAAGGCCTGGCACTCCCATTTAAATGCTGATCCGACCTCCGTCCTGAGGGCTCAGCCCTTGGAAGGAGAGACAAGGCAGCCCTGGCGGACCAGTGGAAAAGGAAGCCGTGATTTGGCTGTTATTCTTCCAAAGGCTCCCTGGCACAACTGAAACCCTCACATAAGTATTTAATAATTAAATTGGTAACAACAGTTGGGGAACATTTTTGTCACCTTGCAGGATGATAACCATCACTAGGTATGAAAATCATTTAATTAAATCTATAGCTATATATTTCGAATGCTTTTCTAAGACAAATGTGTCATTTTGATGGCATATTTGTGAGTTTTTAAAGTTTACTTTTCTCATGCATGGTTAAGCAAAAAACTAGATTATTGGAGCCATAATTGGATACTCTTAAAAGGAGCATGAACTGGTACAGCCTTTTTGGAGGGCGATTAGGCAATATTGATTCAAATTTTAGATGGCAAACTACTTAGGCCAAAAGTCCCACTTTCAGGTGTCTATGAGCAGAAAAATTTCATGCAGAAGTTCACAGGTCGGTATAACAATTTCCCCAGCAGCAATGGTTGCAATGGCAAAAATCGGCAACAACCTGGGTGTCTACCAATACAGGGATGATTAAATAAGCTTAAAATGCACCCATACCATGGAGTACAACTGTTACACATAATAAGGTACATTTATCTGTACATATGGACTTGAAAAGAAAACCATAACAATTGACAGCTTAAAAAAAAAAGGAAAACTGCAGAACTATAGGCATAGAGAGTCTATTTCTACAAAAGTAAAAACGTGTATGTTGGGCATGAGGGCAAAGGAGGTAGGAGTTAAGGGGATACAAGCAAATGAAAAAGTCCAGGACTATACCCACCAAAAAGCGCCAATCTCAGGCGAAGGTTGGGAGTGGGGAGGCGGGTGTCACAGAAGACCTTCTTCCTTTATGTTAATGTACTTCTTCAGGGCTGTCTAAATTTGTTACAAGTGTATACTCTTTCATGATGGCAAAAAATTTTTTAAAGCTCATAGGATAATAGTAATTTAAAAAATTGCTTTCAAGGACTCCCCTAAAGTAAACACTGTGGGGCTCAGCACCGCCCCCCTCCTGCATATGGCCCCCATTTCTGTGCGTGCTCACAGGCTGGAAGGGGGTATGGGCTTGCCTGAGAAAAGCCTACAAATGGGGATGGTCTCCAGTGTTAAGAATCCCAAACTCCTCTTTCAATAAGGATTCTGCCAATTACAACTATTTCAATGAGATGGCTAAAAGCGACTAAGTATCTTCAATTGTTCAAATTTACATCATAAATTACTGAATTAAAGCAGGTCACTTGTGTTCAACCTCCCTTAAATAGAAGCAATCAAAATGTATCTCCTGCCTTATCCAACATTTTACACTGACTTATAAGTCTGGCTGAAGACTCTTTCAAAATTATTAATGAGGAAAATGCACAGGGAGGAGAGAAGGTGATTCTACTAAACCCAAGAGCCTAAATAAAACACTATAGCTTCTTGGCTTATAAAAATGAAAACTTAGCAAGTGAAATAATCTTCTCTATGGTCAACGCTGCCGGTAAAAATAATTCTAAACTGATGCACAGTGTCTAAGAAATGTTGGTTACATTTAGCACAGATTACAAACTCAGTTACCTACAGGCCATGTACAGGAGCGGGGCTTGGGCAGGGCCGGGCAACTGGAGAAACAAGTCCCCATAAGAGAGACCACCATACTTCATCACCGCCATGAAGGTCCAGCGCTGCTAGACTTTCAGATTTTTGTAAAGATCTGGAAATCCAGATTTCTAGATAATATCTACCAACTTTTAAATGTTACCCACTAACTTAAAGGTTTTAAAACATTGTGAGCACTTAACAAAATACATCTGCAGGCCAGATGCAGCCAATAAGTAGAGAATTTTCAACCTCTGTCTAAAAGTATCTACATTTTAAATTTTTGTTTGATTTCATTTTTAGAAGGATGGGAGGAGACAATGAAATGGTATGGGATGGAGACAAACACAAGAAAAGCAAGCAGTTGATGTTAAGAAAATATTTCTAACATACTTGAGAAAGCAGTGGTATTTGTCTACATCAAACGCTGAATAAATTGCTTACATTTCTTCAGCTATATTAGGTACAAAACTCTGAGAGTGAGAATTTCTTGAGCAAATTCTCAGGAATTTGTCCTAAGCAAATGCCCACAATTTACTGTCAATGGACTTACGAGCACTTACTATACCACTATGTATTAAAAGTTTATCATAAAAAATTTTAAATAATATGAGCAGCCACAGAACTGATCCTCTGCGCCAGGGGCTCGTCAGACATTGGGCACCTGGGATCACCAATGTGGGTCACACAGCCTCTGGTCAAGATTCCAATTAAGGCCTGTCTGACAAATCTCCCTCCAAAACAAAAACCAAAACCAGTAAAGAACTTAGACTCAACATCATAAAATTGTGCTCTGTCATTTTTTTCAAAGCCAAAACAATAAAAGAGTTATTTGTGCTAATAATAATATCTGCACACAATTTGCAATTCACAAAGTGCTTTTCCCACACACCCATCTCATTTACTGCTCACAGCCTTTACCTGTGCATTTTAGACTTTGTATGCTGTCCAAAGTCTTCTTACAATTATTGACAATGCTACTTTTCAAAAACAACAGTCAAATGATAACAAATATTTGGCATTTTCTACACACCGTGTACAGTGCTAAGCATGTTTTCATTTCACCCTCACAAGGACCTCACAGAGGTGCTTACTATGATCATCATCCTGTTATACAGGTGAGAAAACTGAGGCTTAGAGAGCGTGGGTGATCTGTCTTAAGCCCCACCACTAGTAGGTGCAGAGCCGACACTGTGAAGCAGGTCTGCTTCCAGGGCCTGAGACCATTGTGCTGGGTGTCCCAGAGGCTGTAGGGTGATCTCAGTTTGTTTCCAGCAAATGTAAGGAAGCCAGGGGCTTCCCTGGTGGCACAGTGGTTGAGAGTCCGCCTGCCGATGCAGGGGACACGGGTTCGTGCCCCGGTCCGGGAAGATCCCACATGCCGCAGAACGGCTGGGCCCGTGAGCCATGGCCGCTGAGCCTGCACGTCCGGAGCCTGTGCTCCGCAGCGGGAGAGGCCGCAACAGTGAGAGGCCCACGTACCGCAAAAAAAAAAAAAAAGAAAAAAAAGAAAAAAAAGATGTAAGGAAGCCGGAAGCCGTGGCTAGCGTCCTCCTGCTCCCCACCCCGCCCCTGCCCATGCCCACTTTCCCCACTTGGTCAGAAACCATTTTTAATTTTAATTTTCCCACTCAAAACCAGTGTGAATCTCTCAGAGCTCAGCCAGCCGGGCCCCGGAGGCCTGGTGAGGCGCCCCTGGGGGACCGGGCCTCCCTGCTGCCAGCTCGGGCAATGTAGCCTGGCGCCCTGCCAGCCTGCCAAGGTCTAGATGGGGCTTTCACATCACTGCTGTCTGAATGGGGTCTGGGAAGGGGGTCCTGATAGTCACAACAACCCTATGAAATGGTCGGAGAGGTACCAAAGTGGGGATGGGGAAAAGGGGAGGCGCCTTCAGCTAGAGAGAGGAGGAAAGATCTGTTTAGCCAACAGCTCTGAAATATCTATTATTCAGAGCCCTACATTAGACCCCTGAGAGAAGGAGGCATGGTCTCTAATGTGCACGAGGATAAATTATGCAAGTAAAAACATCGAGCAAGAAACACACACCCCCCCCATACATACTCACCAGCACAGGTATACCCCACACACTCGGAATCATGGTGCAACTGCTCTTAGGGTAGTAACTTCGGTCCTCTTACCCCCTCTGTGGCCCCCTCAGCCCTGACTATACAAGACACTGCCCGGTCACAGAGGCCACACCAGGGATGGTCCCGAGCAGCTGCAGAAGGACAAGGAGGACAGGAACACAGGTCAGGATGGCCCATTGTGGTCAGAGCCATCCCGAGCGTGTGCAGGTCCAGAGGAGCAGAGGACGGGTGAGGGCTCTGTCCTGGGGCAAGAAAGGGGTCGACTTCTTTATACAAGGATGAGGATGGGTTCACAAGGTGGAGGAAAGCAAAGGGACAGACCCAGCTAGGGACAGACGCTTCCTTAGCACCATTAGCTCTGACACGGAAACAGGAGGGGAGGGTGCAGGCTAAACTGTGGGGACCCCCCAGGGAGTTCACGTTCACAGCCCAGACTCTTGTGATGCAAGGGGCAAGGAGATCCAGCGGGTGAGCGGCTGTCTAGGCAGGCAGGCTGTCGGTCAACTCTGCCCTGAGTGCCTGCCTAGAGGTCAGGCTCCTGCCGTCCTGGGGCTTGCCAGGCTGCCCAGCGCGAGAATGAACATTCATTCATCTATAACCACACAAACAAACGTAAAATGGCCTCTGGGGTGAGTGCTGAAATGAGTGGGAGGATGCCTGGCAGAGGGGCCTGCAGAGTAGAGAAGAATGGGCAGAAGCACAGACCCAGTCAGGCACCTGGGGACAAACCCTGCTCGCATGCCCACAACTGATCTGGGCCTCAGTTTCCTTGAAAGGTATCTTTGGGGTAATAATGATAACCCTGACCTCAGCCAACACCTACTGAGGCCCTAATACTAAGTGGTTACCCACCAAGCACTTTGACAATGTCTGCCCCATTGTGGGCAATCAATAAGCAGTATAAAGTGATAACAGTAATGGTGATGATAAGACCTAGGTTTCTTATCAAGGTCAGGGAAGGCTTCCCAAGAAGAAGCAAATCAGCTGATATCTGAAGGCTGAATGGGCATGAACCAGGCAAAGCAGAAGGAAAATGCATTCCATGCTGAGGGAAGAGCTTCTGGAAAGTCCCTGAAAGGGAAAGCAGCAGCATCATCAGTATTTCCAGGCAAGAAAAGCAGCCCCAAGTGCCCGCTGGAGCACCCTGGTCAGTAGGACACGTCTGTGTTGAAAATGGCTTCTGCTTCAAGGAAGCCTTCCCAGATTACTGTGAACCCCCAAAGAAAGCCTGCATTCTCCGCACAATTTCCCAGTTCTGTGGCAGAACCAGGAAGTGAAGGAGAGGCAACAGCATCAAACTGAAAGCCCCACATGAAAACATGAGAAGGTACCAGCCTAGCACCTAGGTGCATCACAGCAGCTCCCATGGTAAATACAGACACAGACCTGGCATCCCTGTGCTCAGAGCCTCTTCCTATTTGCTACTCCTCAGTATTCACTGAGGACTTTACAAGGTTCCAAATGAAGATAAAGATGCCGTCGGGCACCTCCACAAAGGACCACCAGCTATCCTCATCCCCCAGCCAGAAAAGCACTCTCAGCTTGAACGTGAAAGGGAGAAGCTGTCAGTGGTTAGCAAGAATCATTATTTTGGCTAATTTAGGAAACTTGGGATTCATCCAGGAAGCTGGGTGGACCTCACTCCTCAGCATTCCTTGATGGACTATTTTTCACTTTGCATTGCTTTACTATCCCATCAACAACGGGAGTTAAAAATAAAAAAGTCAGGGGCAAAGAATATAGAGAAGATATATTCCCGAGGCCTCAGTAGACTGAGAGATGCAATAGGCAACCACAAACCCAGGCCCACAACAACCTATCCTGCCATCAAAACTGAGAAGCAAGGAGGCCCCACCCAACTCAATAGCCAATGAACCTCCAGTTTCAAATACATTTGATCACGTTATAAATCTGTTGTCTGGCTGCGCAAACAGACTTTGCTATCCTCACTCTTTCAACAAACACTTCCTGAACCAGGTACATAGTGCTGGCACCGAGAACCCAGAGATATGTGTGTGTGTGTGTGTGTGTGTGTGTGTGTGTGTGTGTGTGTGTGTGTGTGTGTGTGTGTGTGTGTGTTTGTGTGTTCCCCACCCTTAAGGAGCTCAGTTTACTGAGCATAACAGATAGTAAATCAACAGTTACGCCAATAAATGTTTTGGGAGAGAGAGAGATGCAGGGTGTTCTGGAAGCCAGGAGGAAGGTCACCTCCAGGTCACAGAGAAGTGCAGGGTGGGGAAGGAAGGTGTCCAGAAAATCAGAAACTTGACCCGAGTTAGCAAAATGGGGAGCAGGGGGTGGGTCATTCCCAGGAAAGGGCCCAGTTCTGGCAAAGGCACCAGGAAGTGATGGCTGTTGAGAGGCCGGGCTGATGTGAGAAATACGGGTTAGGGAAAAAGTGAAATAGGGAAGGTGGCCAAAGGCCAGTTATGAAAAGACTGCAGGCCCGCTGTGGGGGTTTAAGTTCTATTCTATAAGCAATGAGGAGCCCCTGGAGAATTTTAAGCAGGAGAAAGCCATGATAGATGTGTGAGTTAGAAACATCATCCTGCTAGGAAGTGGAGGTGGACTGAAGGAGGACAAAAGTGTGCCCGGGAGACCAACCAAGAGGCTGCTGAAACAATCCAAATGAGGAGTCCTAAACGAAGGGGTGGGCAGGGAGTGACAAATTAGAACACGGGCTCTTCCAGAAAAGGTGACCAATGGAAGATGACAGTTGAGGGAAAGGACAAAGCCAAGGGTGACTCCTGCAGTCGACATGACTGAGGGCGTGCAGTCCCACACCAGGCAGGCACCACAGGGAGACAGACACACTGGGTACCAGGCGAGGGCTGAGTTGGAGGTGCCCACAGGATAGGAGCTAGGAACGAGGGCTGGGCAGAGGTTCTGGGCTGGATCTGCAGATCTGGGTGACTTCAGGAGAGAGGTGAACAGTGGATGAGCTCACCGGGGAAGAATACTGGGACTGAACAGAAAGGGATCAAGCAAAACCTTATTAAGCTAAAGGTAGAGAAAAGAGAACCGGCACAGCAAGCTGTGGAGTCGAGGTCTACGGAGTTGGAGGAGAACCAGGGGGTGGCAGGCCAGACAGGAGGGTGAGCAGAGGAGAGGGGCCAGGAGGGGAGCGCTGAGCCCTGCCAGAGGCAGGAGGCTGCTCTGGCCCAGGAGGGAGCTCTCGCTGGGGGGAGCAGTTAGCTGGGTGTTAGCAACCACAGCCAAGCAAAAGAATTAAAACAGAGTGGACAGCTTAGACGACATATGTGCAGTCACCCCAAAGTGCATTATTATGACTTTTTTCAGAGGATTATCCTGCCTGCCTGACCTCAGACTGCACATCTCACCTGTCTATTCTGTCTGTCTCCCCTGCTGGCTCATCTGCCTCACGAGGACAGAACCTGTCCTGTGTCACCTGCAAAACTGCCGTGCCGACGGCAGTGCCTGGCACACAGAGGTGAAGCTCCTTGTCCCAAGTTGCCTGGCTCACTAGAAACAACAAATATTCAATCAGCACATGCTACACGCCTGATACCAGGCTGGATGCTGGGGGTAGGGTGGGAAACAAGTCAACGCAGGACCCTGGCCTCGGACATTGAAGTTGGAGGTGAGCAGAGAGAGATGCAAGTATTTAAACAAAAAGTAGATTATAACTGCCTTAGAGCTAGGACTGGAATCTGACTGTCATGCCTTCTAGTGAGATTTCCTTTCCAAGCCCAAACCTGCCACCTTCTGCAACTAAATGAAAATTTCAGCAGGGGAAACAGTTAGTGTTTGAAGTTTGGCCTTAGTCTCCCCCAAGGATCCCATACTGCTTCCACACTTTTAATAGACTCCTAAGGAGCAGAAATACCCACCACAGCCTCTGAATATTTACTTAAGAACTCATTCTGTCTCCAGTCCTTCTATGTAAGTTGGAGGAGAAATTCCACACCCAGGTGGGAGAAAACAGAAAGTGGCCTAAACTAAGGGGGTCAGATAGGTCTGGGTTCAAATCCCTTGTAACCTCAGGCAACCTCTTGTGATTTAATTTCCTTATTGCTGAAGTGGGAACACTAATTCCTCTTTCACAGGTGGTTGCAAAGATGAAATAAAATGATACCTACAGAGTACTCGGCACTATGCCTGGGATATAGTGAGACTTCACTAAACGGAGGCTCCAAACCAGTTCCACCTGTTGCTTTTATGACTCCATCTCTAACTGCTATATTTGCAAAAACCGACCCAAAGACTACTCAGAATTCAAACCAAGGAACATACACTCGAAATGCTTGGCACATAAATTGCTATCTAGTTGAGCGACTTGAGGAATTATCGCAAATTCCCATACTTGGGCAGCCTCTGCAGTAAGGAGTTTAATTTCCGTTTCTTGCTCTACCCTATTTTCTCCTCCAACTCAGGCAAATGCAACTATTTCCCCAACAGATCACATCTTGTCTCATGGCAAGGGTCCAAACATGGGCTAGATTCCGTTGGTGCAAGTTATGACAGAGCTCAGAACACCACACCTCAAAGAAAGCATAAGAACGCAATCACAAGCCCAAGGTACACACAAACTCCCAAACACACTTGGCTCCAGAGACGGACAAGAGAACTGGTCGTGGCTTGCTTTGCTTGCCTCAAAGCTAAAGAAAGGGTTATTTTGGCATGCAGACGCTGAAATCTTTGTGTCTCCGTTCTTTTACCATCCAAACTCTCCGTAAGTGGTCACTTTTACTAACGTATCTGATTCTTTACCCGTCATTTATGATGGACCCTGTGCAACCTGGCTTCCTCCCCCCTTCCCCCCTCCCCACATCTCATTCTCAAGGCCAGCGGTAGCCACCTTGTCACCAATTCGGCAGCCTTCCCTCAGGTCCCTTCTCTGTGGTCTCTGCTGTCCCATCCTCTTCCCTTCCTGGGACTCTCTCCTTCAGCCCTCTGCTCATCACGGGGAGAACTTATTAATCCTATGGTTTCTGTTCTACACCTCTAGACCTACCCTTCCCAGCCCTGGCTTCAGCCCTGCATTTCTTTTTTTTTTAAAAGATTTTTTTTGATGTGGACCATTTTTTAAAATAAATAAATAAATTTATTTATTTATTTTTGGCTGCGCTGGGTCTTCGTTGCTGCGCATGGGCTTTCTTTAGTTGTGGTGAGTGGGGACTACTCATCACAGTGGCTTCTCTTGTTGCAGAGCACGGGCTCTAGGCACGTGAGCTTCAGTAGTTGTGGCTCACGGGCTCAGTAGTTGTGGCTCGTGGGCACTAGAGCGCAGGCTCAGTAGTTGTGGCACACGGGCTTAATTGCTCCGCGGCATGTGGGATCTTCCCGGACCAGGGATCAAACCCGTGTCCCCAGCACTGGCAGGCAGGTTCTTCTCCTCACTACAGTGCCACCAGGGAAGTCCCGATGCGGACAATTTTTAAAGTCTTTATTGAATTTGTTACAATAATGCTTCTGTTTTATGTTTTGGTATTTTGGTCACAAGGCATGTGGGATCTTAGCTCCTCAAGCAGGGATCAAACCTGCACCCGCTGCATTGGAAGGTGAAGTCTTAACCACTGGACTGCCTGGGAAGTCCCCAGCCCTGAATTTCTAATTGCCTACTAGACATATCCTGTGGATGAATCAGTACCATCTCAAATTCAGTGTATCAAAAACTGGACGCATCAACTACCCTTCTCCATCCCCAATAGCCACATTTCTGTCAATGTTACCATTGTGAACTATCAAGTTTAAACTTTCATCTTATTTGGCTCCTGTCTTTAAAGTCTAAGAAGACCATAAATCCTACCATTCTTCCTTTGCAATATCTCTCCTATTGGACCTTTTCTCCATTTTAAGCACTGTTAACCACATGACCTCACACCTGGATTGCTACTGCTGCCTTGGAACAGGACCCATGCTTCTTGTCCAGCTATCAGATGAATGCTCCTAACTTGTTACTTTGGCCATTTCACTTCTTTGCCCCAAATAACTTCAATGGCTTCCCACTGCCTTCAGGACAAAGTCCAAGTGCCTTAGCCCAGCACAGCATTCAGGGTCTAGAAAAGGAGTGGGCAAACTACAGCCCACAGGCCAAATCCGGCCCACGACCTGTTTCTGTAAATAAAGCTTTTTTGGAACACAGCCACACCGTCATACACATATTAACTATGGCTGCTTTCCCACTATAATGGCAGAGTTGAGTAGCTATGACAGAAACCATATGGCCTAGGAAGCCAAAAATATTTACCATCTGATCCTTTACAGGAAAAATTTGCTGACCCTGGTCTAGAATAGAATAATCAACCACCAGCAGATCCTGAAGAAGTTCTTACTCACCACTCCTTTGGATGAAGTTTTTGTTCCTGTGGGTCTTCTGCTGAGCCCACTTTCTTTACATCTTACACCCACCTTCTCAAGCCTGAAAAGCTTATTTCACTCCCCCCCGGACTGGTCCATCCTTCAAAATGCAGCCAAAGCTGCACCTCTCTGTGAGGCCAGCTGCGTCCATCCCTTGCACCCCTGGGTGTTTCTCCTCTGGCTTCTCCCTCTGCACCTACTGCAGAAACCTACAGTGGGATCCACTTCTCCTGTGGATCTTTTCCACCTATACTGTAGGCTTCTCTAGGGTCCAGGCTTGGTACCCTTCACAGAGCAGCACCAATGATAACTACCTTGCCCTTCATTCCAAATACCAATCCTTGACGCATAATTTGGTAAGAAGGCATCAAACAAACTTACCAATGAAGGCCTAGCATTCCACATTTGAAAAGTTAAGCTTGGGTCCAAAAGCATGCACTCTAGCCAGCACCACCTAAAAGCCAATGAAATAAGAGTTTAACTTTAAAAGAGAATATTTACATGTTTTCTTTAAATTTACAACCCCAATAAGTTTTGATTTACTGTCCTCCCAGGATGTCTATCTCTGCTTCTCTGCCTAGAAAATACTGCTCATCCTTCAAATCCACTGGACAGCCTTTCCCTGGAAGCCATCCCAGTGTCCCTGACAGGCCAGGCACCCTCCTCTCGGCTCCCATGGAACCTCGGTGAGACATTTATGGTAACATGCGGTACAATGTAGCATAATTTCTTATTTGGGAATGGGGTCCCTAGACTGTAGGCTTATCAAGAGAAGTGATCTGAGAAATTCACCCCTTCCCTTACCTCCAGTGCCTAGACTACTATGGGCATTTAGACAGTCCTCAATAAATATTTGTAAAATGGGTGGAAAAATAACCTACTCAATTCATGAACACATGCCCAGGTATCTAAAATTCTGCTAGGCCGCCATTTTCATCAGAGAAATGCATGCTTCAATCCCACTGCTTTTAATAGGCAACGGGTTTAACAGGAAGGATTAATGAGATTAAGCTTCTAAATGCACATCTCTGGAATGACACTCCCATGGGCAGAAACCTTTAGAGGCTCCCAGAGCCCAAGAAGGCAAGCCCAACTCCACAGCCAGGCTGCCAGGCCTGCAGCAACTGGCTCAGCCTGAGTCTGCAGCCTCAGCTCCTGTGATCTCCCCCAGCGGATGCTTCAATCTAGACAGATAGGACTGGTGCCCAGACCCTTCTCTCAGCATTCCTTCCAGCTGGATGTCTTCCTCCCCTTCTCTCCACGTGATCTCCCTCTACTGAAATGACTTCCATTTCAACATCATATTCCCAACCAAGGTCATGGTGGGGCTCAATAAGATTTTTTTTTCCTTTCTGATTTTGTGTGTGTGTGCGTATGTGGTGGTAAAACACACATAACAAAATTTACGAGCTTAGCCATTTTTAAGTGTGCAGTTCAGTGGCATTACACACATTCACACTGTTGTGCAACTACTACCAGTCACCTCCAGAACTTTTTTTTCATCTGCAAAACTGAACCTTTATACCCCTTAAACAACAACTCTACCTTCTCCCTTCCTCTCAGTCCATGGCACTCAAAAAGTTTTTGTGGAATGAATGAATGAATCATTGAACGAATGAAGACATGAATTAATCTGACCTCAACCCTCCCCACAAAAGCCAGAAGTACTGTCTGTTTCTGCTGGGCTCCCACGATACTATCTTCACATCTTTCTCAGACTTGTTTCAATCAATCTTAAATGACCCTTTTTTGCACACCTGTATTCTCCTTCAAGGCGGGAACTATGACTTATTTGAAAGGCTAAGTTTGGGTCCAAAAGCACGCATTTAGCTTCTCCTCCATGTTGTTAGATCCAAAGGGTGAGTCTGAGTCCTCCTCTTACAGCTTTTGCTACCAGTGAATCAAGCCCTCTTGTTTGACCACTCTCTTCACTTGGCTTCCAGGCTAGCACTCTGGGTCTTCCATCTACCTCACTGGCTGTTCTTTCCCTTTGCTGGTTCTTCCTCATCTCCCCACCTCTTAATGTAAGAGTGCCCCAGGGCTCGGTCCTGGTTCTCCTGTCTTCTCTGTATTCCTTCAATCACCCCCTGGGTGATCTCACCTAGTCTCATATTACCTATAGGCTGAGGATGCCCAGATTTCTCTCCAAGTGCAGACCTCACCTCTGGACTCCTGGCTAATATATCCTACTGCCTGTTTCAGGTAAGATGTCAAGTGGACAGGAGGTCTGTGTGAGATGTGTTCCATGTCTCAAACTTGACACGTCTCACACAGACCCCTGATCTTCCCCCAGACCTGCTCCTCCAGAATCTTATCCATCTCAGTTTAAGGCCATGGTCTTCCAGTTGCCCAGGTCAAAGATTCGGAGTCATTCTCGTCTTGTCTCGTCTCTTTCTCTCTTATTCTCTATCCAATCCTCTGGTTTTTACCTTCAAAATATATTCACAATGTGACCATTTCTCACCTCCTCCACCATTACCAGCCTAGATTATTGCAATAGCCTCCTAATTGGTGTCCCTGCTTTCCCTGCTGCTATTTTTGGTGTCACTCCCACTTCCACCCATAGCCTATTCTCAATACAGGAGGGAATCTGTTACAACATAAATCAGATTATGTCATTTCTTTGCTTAAAATTCTTGCAAGCCTTCCCAGCAAGGACAATGCCAAAAGGATAAATGTTTCCAGAGCAGACCTGCAGGCCCTGGGGCAGCGATGGGGGAGGCAGGGCCTTCAGGCCTGCATCTTCCTCTCAACCATCTATTTCTCGACTGGCAGTCCTGACACACCTCCTATTATCTGATTCCTTAAAGAAAGGAAACTTTTTAAAGGGAGAAAAGTAGAATCAATCAGCTTCCTTTTCCAGTTAGGACACCACAAGAAGCCAGTAACACCCACATTTCTTAAGAAGCAATAAGAAAGATATGTCAAGTCTGCCACCACTTAATGACTAGTTTCCAAAGAGAAAGCTAGCCTCTCAGGGAACAGTTGGTGCTGGTGGTGAGTCCTCCTGAAGCACCCCCTGCCCCCTCCAGCTGTTCACCACGCCTTATTTGCCTAATTGTCTCCAGACTCTGTCCCCCTCCTCAAGCCCTCGACGCTGTGGCTGGAGGGTGAAGTCCAAATGACATAAGGATCCAAGGACTTGAATTAGCTCAGGTCTCATCTGTTCTCCCCAGAACTACAGCAGCAGCCTCTCTACCAGTCTCCCCAGCTCTCCTCATTTACTTATTTCCAACTACAACTTTACACAGTGATAATTTTAAGAAAACCTAAATTTGATCAAGTCCCCTGCTTTAAAACTCTCCAAAGAGTTCCTACATTGCCATACTATAAATTCTTCAGAAGATATTATACAGTGAACCATAGTAAATATTCTTTTCTATCTTCCGTAGATGCTTTTCTTCTGCCTTCTTCCTTAAAAGTCCTTGCTTGCGAGCCCCCTGGTGGCCTAGTGGTTAGGATTCCGAGCTTTCACTGCCATGGCCCGGGTTCAATCCCTGGTCGGGGAACTGAGATCCTGCAAGCCATGCAGTGTGGCCAAAAAAAAAAAAAAAAAAAAAAGGCCTGGCTTGATCTAATGGGGGTGGGTAAACCATCCGGCTCAGATTAGTCTACTCCCTGCAACAGTGATAGGTCAAAAAGGATAAGCACATCGCCCAAGCTGGGCCAACCATAGCCTTTCTCTAGGATCAATATATGGATGCAGAGAAAGGAGTTCTCCCTTCACTGGAATTGGTAAGCGGGAGCTGTCAGCAGTGGTGCCCCCCAGGGAGGGTGGCCTGTCTGCAGTAGGAAAGACTGATGTCAACACACAAAGAATGTAAGGTGCCAGATAGACCACCAACAGCGTCAACTCCCATTCCAGAACCTCTTGCTTTTGTGAACTCCTACAGCACCCTTCCCAGTTATGGAACCAAGAACTACCCACTTATGCCTCAGCTAGCTGGAGTCCCAACAGGCCCGCCATGACGTTTTCTGTATCTGTGCCTTTCCCCACAATGTTTCCTCTGCCCAGAATGTGTGCTCCTTGGGTTTTACACAGCAGCCAGGCTTTCTCTGCGGAGCCGGCCCTGAAGGGAAGCACAGTTAGTCCAATCTTCCGGTCATGCTCTAAAGGGCCTAGAATATACCTACTCTGTTACACTTACACCACTCCCCTAGCTCCCCAATCTCCTAGCTAGTTGCCCAAGCTAGAAACCTCAGACTCACCTGGTCCTCGGACTTCCTTGTGGCCCGCATGGACTCTCCCTTCTTCCTTTCTGCCCCACGTCTGCTGTCGCAGTCCAGAAATGCATCCTCACCTCCCTGGGCCCAGGCACCAGCCTCCGGGTCTCTCTGCCACTCCCCTCCCCATCCCTCCACACTGCTGCAGAGTTGAACCTCCAACATCCCTCCTGCCACCTACAGAGTCAAACCCCTGGCGTGAAGGCCCTTCACACACTGGCTTCAACCCAATCCTCTAATTTCTCCCAACCACTTCCACTTCCAGGAGGATGCGGTAGACACACCTTTCCCTATTCCACCTGCTGCGCACAACAAAAACCCCTGCACGTGATATGTAAAACAAACAAGAGAGGACTCTGAAAGGCGGAGTGAAGAAGGCAGACCAGTGAGGGGCCTCAGGCCTGGAGGAAGGACACCATGGTGAGTGGCCTGCATTTTCTTTTTGCCTCACTTGGAACGGAAGAACCTGGAGATGCCAACAAGCACAGACGAAAAAGGCTCCAACAAAAGCTTGCTGCCTCGAGCAAGATAGACAACTTTTAGATAGTAACTGCCCTATATCAGCCAAACACCACAGAAAACCCCATGGTCCCACCCACACCCATACAACAAAGTGCAAATGACATGTGCAAAAATCATCTACAGCTAACCATACACTTAATGGTGAAAGACTGAATGCTGCCCCCCAGGATTAGGA
Organism: Delphinus delphis; assembly: GCF_949987515.2. Lineage (NCBI taxonomy): Eukaryota > Metazoa > Chordata > Mammalia > Artiodactyla > Delphinidae > Delphinus > Delphinus delphis. Next base: position 68,352,320 of record NC_082690.1, on the reverse strand, counting down.
ATAGGCAATGCTGCCCACTCTTACTCAGCAAAGAGCCAGCACAAGAGGCAACAAACGGAAATAAAACAGATTGGAAAGGAAGAAATCATCTGTATTTGTAGATTATGTGATTGTCTAGATAGAAAATCCTGTGGAATATACAAAAAAAAAAAGCCTGCAACTAATTAGTGAGTTTATCTAGGATGTAGGATACAAAATAAAAACTCAATTGTTTTTCTGTATACTAGCAATGAACATGTGGACACTGAAATTAAAAATACAGTACCATTCACAATCACTAAAAAAAGAAAAAGAAAAGAAAAAAAAGAAAATGAAAGAAACACTCAGGTGTAAATATAATTTCTTCCAGCAAATCACTGTATGATCTAGCCACATGGGTCTACTCTGTCAGGAGGGCAGGAACAGTACATTTGTTTCCCTCTCCAATGAAACCAAAATACCCAGCCAGTGCCCAGCACCTAGTAGGCATGCAATATTTGCTGCCACAGCTCGTACCCTGCTCTGTTTAAGATAGACTTTCTTCCCCTTATGCTCCTAATGGGAGCACCAACTACTAAAAAATTCCATCTCTCATTTCTGCCTTGGCAGGTCATGATTGCCAAGTAAGAACCAGGAAAACTGCTTCCGCTTCCACTCCCAAACACACTTATATTCTTACATTACACACAGCATGGATTGGAAGTGGCCTCTGCAGGTATCTCTTGGTTACCCAGCGGGACACTGGGTCCCTTCCACATCAGTCCAAGGGGCCCCAAGACTCAGTCCAAAGATCCCAGGCAATGATGTGAGACCATTGCCAAAGTTGTTCCATCCAGGCTCTGTGCTGGGAGGAGCTACAGATGTCCTCCCTCTGTCTGAAAGCTCAGTTGTGGAAAAGAATTGCCCATCTGTGCTAAAGAAAGTACTGTGGAGAAGAGGCTACGCGAGATACATCAGGGCCCAGAGGGCGTCCAGATACCTTTTTTCAAAAACTTTCCCCCTCTTTTTACTTCTGTGGGTAGAAAGTGAGTCTAATAGTCATTAAGCAAAAGCCAAGAATCTCAGAACTATCCCGATTCCTTTCTTTCTGTCACACACCACCACCAACCCGCAGCAAAACCTGTTGTTCCACTTTCAGAACAGATCTCAAATCCAACCACTTCTCCGCACCTCCACCATCACCACCACTCGGGACCTGGCTGCTCTCACCACTCACTGGGTAACGAATGGCAACAGACTCGACTTCTCTCCCTGAGTCCTCCCTCAACACAGTAGTCAGGGTGAGCCTTTCATGATGCAACTCAGATCAGTCACTCACAATGCAACCAAGTCCTGACAATGACCTTAATGGCCTGGCCCCCTTCACTTCCCTGCCTTCACTTTCCACCATGTCCTCATCTTCTCCTCGCTCCACTCCAGCCACCTTAGCCACCTTTACTTGCTGTTCCCATGCCTAATGCTCTATCCCAGTTAAACCCACGACTCACTTCTTCCCCTCATTCATCACTACACTATGAGTTCACCAAAACCCTTTTTATTTTACCTTGTGAGCACATGGCTGGACTACATTTCCCAGCCCTCCTTGCAGTTAGGAGTACACTGAGTGTGACTGAGTTCTGGGTGGGAGGGATGCATGCTTCTTCCAGACTGGCCCACAAAAACCTCCCCACAAAGTCCTCTCTCTTTTTCCTCACCCTCCAGCTGAATGGAAAGGAATCTGAGGGCCTTGAAGAGGGCAGAGCCACAAGATAGAAGAAGTGTGGGTCCCTCAATAACCACCAGGAAGGATGCCTGCTTAACCAGGAGCAGCCACATTGGAACTTTTCTATATGAGAAATAAAAGTTCTCTTGGGTTGATATGCTGAGATTTGGGGGGCTGTTTGCTATTCAACCTAACAATTTGGTCTCCTTCTCAATGAGGCCTTCTTTGATTGCTCTATTTAAAATGCTCCCAACGCTTCTTAGCTGACTGCCTTGCTTTCTTTTTCTCCACAGTCCTTATTACCATATAGCGTACTGTATATTTTATTTATTATTTTTTTCTCTACCTCCCCAAATTTGAATGTAAGCTGAAGGCAGGAATTTTTGCTTTTTTTTGTCGTATCCCCTGGGTCTAGAACAGTGCTTGGAATGTTGTAGACAATCATGTGTTGTTGAATGAATGAATAAATGAATAAATGAATGAATGAATGGACTACATGGGCTCCAAGGTCAGAAAGGCCTTGGAGTGGAGGCCCACTCTGCCATTTACTACCTGTGTGACCTGGGGCAAGTTACTCTCCCTCTGTAAGACTCATTTCCTTCAACTGTAAAATGGGGGTAACAGTGCCTTCTTTATAGGGACTGGGAATAATTAAGATCATGAACATAAATCTTTCAGTATAGTGCCTGGAAACAGCTCAGGCTCCATACACGCTAATTACCAGCACTGTCAACTCAAGGCCAGAGGACAAGACTGGGTGTCAGGTGCTGGCAAAGTCACTGGTAGGGACACCTATCAGAGAGGAAGAAACTGAATGGACTATTTACATGCACAAACTCTTCTAGAAGAAATCGTGGCAAATACCTAGGTAGTGAAATTCAAGAGCAGCCTAAAAGTTCTCAGTAAATTGCAAACCATCAGAAAAACATGACAACTGGTGTCAGGGGTGATGAAAAGTCTGCAGAAAAGCACTGCTCTGGAGAGAGCACAACCCCAATGATGAGAGATCACTTTGTGCCTTTTAAGAAACAATTTTCACAGCAAAGCTCCAGAAAAGAGAGGCCTCTTGCATCATGAGGACAAGGTAATAAGGCTATAAAAATGGAACTCAAATAAACGACACACAGAGCCTACATGGGCCCAATTTTCCAGGAAAAACAGTGATCGCTACAGCATTCAGATGAGGCAGTCACACTTGTGCCTGAGCATAGCAAATAGCTTTCAGAAATCATTAGGCTGCAGAAAAGCCACTGAGTTTGCCAAATTAGCAGTGCCAGCTCTCACCTGCCCTTCTCTGTCATGCTCTCGTCTTTCTACTGACAAGAGGACACAGACAATCATAGCCAATGTCTGCACCTGCTTCACCATCTTCAAAATACACAGCATCCTGGAGTGAGCAGCACCTCAGTCAGAACCCTGCAGAACCCTGCAGAACCCTTCCATTGCCCTTTGTGCCTGCAGCCTGACCAACCCCTCTCCCAGGCCCTCTCAGCTTTCACTGGCTCAGACCTGCTCTCAGATCTCACCTCCTGGAACTCTCTGCAGTGCTGGGCCTTGTTGACAAACCCCCTTTTTGAAACTCCTTCTTCCTGTGGCCCCTCACAGCTCTCACAAACTCCCCCATACCCACCACTGCGATCCCTCTCATCTCTGTCTCTGGCCCCCTCTTCCACCTCTGCACCTCTAAACATTGGTACCCCAAGCCTCTACGATAGGATGTCTACCCACCTTTCTGGTTCTAGTGCCTGTTCTTCCCCTATATTGGAGGCAGGACAGCTTGGTGGTTAGAAGCAGATATTCTGGAGCCAGACCAACTGGGTCTGATCTTAGCTGTACAGCACTATGGTCTTGGACAGATAATAAATTGTTTTATGTCTATGTCTTCATCTGTAAAATGGAGACAATTATAGAAGACCTCACTTGGGTCACTGCAGGGATAAAATGAGCTAATATAGATAAAGGTCTTAGAACCATGCCTCGCACCTGATACACTCCATAATGTGCTAGCTATGACCACTATTACATGAGCCCATTGTTTCAGCCAAACCCCAAACATACACCATGTCCTTCTACCTCCGCTTCCTCTACTTAGGCCTTTCACTTTTCCTGTGAATGTCTATCTCAGCCAGGCCTTAAGGTGCTGACAAAAGCAACCACTCTTTAACACCTTTCTATATTCCCTCACCCCAGCTGTCCAATGAGATGGAATACCTCCCTTCTCTAACAGGGTGGGGTGGACTTCTCCCAGGGCCCTCTTCCTAATCTCGCTTGAATAATCATTAATTTTAGATGTGTCTTACCTTCCCACTCCCAGTTCATGAACTCCTCAGAAACAGTGGTGCATGGGGTTTTTTTCCCCAAATTTTTATCCCCTGTAACCTTATACACTGTAAAGACTCAGTTAACATTTGCTGGGTTAAGCTGAAATGCAGAGCCTAAAGCCTGGGTCTACATAACAATCTACAGAGACTAAAACAACAACAGATCAGCAGGACAGGGGAAGCCTCCCCCATCACCCCAAAGCCAACACAGATTTCAGGTTAAAAAGAATACAGGGGGAACTTCCCTGGTGGCACAGTAGTTAAGAATCCACCTGCCAATGCAGGGGACATGGGTTCAAGCCCTGGTCCAGAAAGATCCCACATGCCGTGGAGCAACTAAACCCATGCGCCACAACTACTGAGCCTGTGCTCTAGAGCCCGCGAGCCACAACTACTGAAGCCCGCATGCCTAGAGCCTGTGCTCCACAACAAGAGAAGCCACCACAATGAGAAGACTGCACACTGCAACGAAGAGTAGCCCCAGCTCACCGCAACTAGAGAAAGCCCACGTGCAGCAACGAAGACCCAATGCAGCCAAAAAAAAAAAAAAAAAAGAATACAGGGGACCAAGTCAGTCATATTTGTTTCTCAGTTTCATTCTAGCCATTTCCTAATGGCCAAGAAAAAGCCAACCTTTTGGCAAGTTTGCAACCTGCTTCCACTTCTGAGAGTATTCCTGACAGGCTCACTCTGTCTTAGGGAGACATGTTTTCTTCCCTCAAAAATCCTATTTACTTTTTGTTTTAGGCTACTTCTTAAAAACATCCTTAAGAAGAGATCATTGTTTATTTTATTTTGTTATTGTTTTAAATAAAGTGCCAAAGATATAGGGACACATAATTCCTCAATTTGAGCAGGTAGATTACTCCTTAAGAGAATGTACGGGGCTCACCTCCACACTTAAGAACAAACAAGCCATGTATTACTTGTAAATACACAGCCTTTCACTTACATCTAGTTTCACATTACTGTTAGCCTGCTTCTTCATTCATGGAAAACACGACAAAGACCTTCCTAGCATTTAAAGTAAAATTTGAATATATCCTCATTCTTCTTGGAAAAAAAAATTCTGATTCTCCATCTAATCTTGGGCCATTGCCATTAGCTAGATAAATGCCAAACTAATGAAATGATTCTGTAATACACAAAGACGGCTTAATGCAGCATGAGCTGAAAGAGCAAAAATTAGAAGTAATCTAAATGCCCCATAACAAGCTCACGTCTTATTGAGGGCATTCCCTTGATAGTTATGCAGCCATCTTAAAGAAGCATGCTGAAAACGAGGGAGCCACATGGAAAAACGCTGAGGATATCATCTTAAGAGGAAAGGGGATGCAATGTGTAGGGATATGTGTTTGTGCCACTAAGGTTGCCCCAGCTGGGCAGATTAGGTCGCAGGTTAGAAGTAAGAAGCAAGGAAAATTAGGGGAAAGCTGAGAGAAAATCTCAGTAAACAGGGCCAGAGGGGCTGGTGGTAGGAAAATGTGAAGCCTGGGCATGGGGCAGGGACCCTACTTAGGAGTACAGAATGGGAGATAGGAAAGGCACCCCAAAGCCAAGGTCATTTCAGGAATTCTATCCCAAAGCAAGCAAGGGGAATGGAGAAGAGAACCCTTCCATTGCAGAATGAATCAATCTCTGGGTGAGAAAACAATTTTCAAACCCCTAAGATACTTAAAGTCAAGCCTTGGCCTTTCCACAGTGTTGCCACCAGGCTCCCACTGGAGGGCTCGGCCCTTCCTAAGCCTCTGAGGCTAATCCCGCCCCAAGGCAGGAGGGATTTAAGGGGCTCTAGCCTAGAACACAGGGATTTCGCTTGTTTGCTGATAGCCTGGCAGATAAAGAAAGTGAGCCCCAGTGAGAACAAGTATCTTGGCCAAGGCCACACAGAGAGTTAGGGGCTGAGCTGACACTTGAATCTGAGTCTGCCAGTCTCTGGGTTTAAAGCTCTTCCGTAGAGCAACCTGATACAAGACTGACAGACGAGGCAGACTGGCCCTGCACAAAGTGTCGGCACCCAGCTGCTGACAGAGATGCAGTGGCTTATGAACAGGTGAACCAACCAGAGCAGGGCAGGAAGATCCCAGGGACCCCAGGGTACCAACAGTTGCCCCCAAAGAGAAAAAGCCCCCTCTTGTACCCCAGTCCATGCCAAACCCCTGCCTCTAACCCCTCAGCCTCCTGTACTTTGTGGGTTCAGATGAAGCTCACTGCCCTTGTGGGCGTCAATGTTGGTCCCTAAAGGCATGACCTCCGGCACTGCTGTGCCACCTGTGGGTTCCACAAGACAACTCCATCTCTGGACAGGAGAAAAAGACTCCAGAGCTCCTCCCCACATCTCCCGTCCCCCTTGATTCCTACCCATACCCCTACCAGAATCCCCAGTCTAGACACCTCCTGCCAATACAAGAGGCCAAACTTCCGGTCTGGCATGTAAGGTCCTCCCTCAAGGGGCCCACACCACCTACCTAATCAGGCCTCCTAAGGCACCCACACCCCTCCCCAGGCTGGCCAGGGGCTGCCCTCTCGTCCCTTATGCCACCTCCAGAAGCCATGCTCTCCTCCCCTACCCCAAAGCCCCTAAGCGCCAGCTCAAGCTTTCTCTCATTTTCCCAGGCCTCCTCCAAACACATTGGTGTTGCTCACATTGTCTCCACTGAATGACCCCAATCCTTTGTGGGCTAAGTAGCCAAAGGGCCAGGCTCTCAAATATGGAACAAGCAGGTCACCCAGACACTGCCATCCAAAGGACTATGCACAGGAGGCCCTCTTTTCCCCCAAACCTGCTCTAAATACACCATTAGACATTCCATCATTTAAGTGGTTGTCAAACTCTCCCTTGATCCGCCTTGGGATGGGGTGCAAGCATTAGGCAGTGATGCTGGACCCGGGACAGCTAGTAAGGGTCCTGATGGATTCGAGAGCATCCCACCTACCACAGCTGCCTGCAATGAGCACTTCCTGGGCTCCTACTACGTGCCAACCAGTGGGCACAGGGCACAAAGACACAAATCCAAATGCACCAGTTGTTGCAGGAATTCAAACTCAAAGAGAAAAGAGTGAGATAAGCCTCTCTAATGCAGCGTGACAAATGTCACCCAGAGAGAGAAGGCACAGAGGGAAGAACAGCAAGGAAGAGAGGCAGCCAGGATTCAATTCAACAGAGAAGGGGCTGGGGAAGGGCTCAGAGAAAGCCGAACGGTCCCTGAGGGGTCATCAACAACAACAAGCAGCAGAAGAGTCGCCAGCATGTACTGGGCGCTGACTGTCTGCTGAGCACCGCACGGAGCACTTCGCTTGCTCTACTGCAAACTCATGCACTTATTCATTACGGACCCCTACTACCTGTCAGGCACTGTTTTAGGCACTCCGGATAGAGCAGTGAACAAAATAAACACGCGTTTCTGCCCTCAGAACTACTGAAAGAAGACAATAAACCAGATAAATAAGTAAAATGTATTGTATGTTAGATGGCAGTAAGCACTAAGAAGAAAAGTAAAGCAAGAAAGGGAGACAGGGAACGTGGGGGTGGGGCAGTGGGCTGGGTAGTACAACTTTAAACCAGGTGACATTAGAGAGAAGACCTGGAGAAGCTGCATGAACAAGCCATCCAGATATCTGGGGGAAGAGCATTTGAGGCAGAGGGGCAGCCAGTGGAAAGAGCTTGGACAGGAAGCACGCCTGGCGTGTTTGAAGAACAGCAAGGATTCCAGGGTGGCTGGAGTGAAGCGAGAGAGGGGCAGGCAGGGTCAGTGCAGACAGCCGCACAAGTTGTGCACTGCACAGCTCAGGAGGGCGCCGCTCACATGCACCACAGTGCGCTACGCAGAACCCAGTCTGCTCAAATCCTCACCAGGCCCTGGGGTGGGAGATGAGGTCAGAGAAGTACTGGGAAGCCCTGTGGGCCAGGAGAAGGCTTTTCCTCTGAGTGAGACAAGAAGCCACTGTCAAGAGGGTTCTGAACTGGAGGCATGACCTGAGCTGAGCCCCTCTGCACAGGATCACTGGGCAGAGAGCACAGAGTAAGGAGGCAAGGTTGGAAGCAGAAAACTGCTTCGGAGGCTATTGCAATAATCACACTCAACTATGTATCGTATTATCCTCACAATCCCACGAGGATGGTTCAATGATCACTCTTTCATAGATGAAGAGATTAGGCTCAAGAGAGATTTGGTAACTTGCCCAAGGTACTCAGCTAGGCAGTGGCAGATCGGCCAGGACTGGGAAGCAGGGGATGAGTACATTCCAGGTGGAATGAATAGCATCAGTCATAGAACAGGAGACTGGCAGGGCTTGCACACTTGGGGAAAACGGCAAGGGCAGTCAGCGAAGGCCTGTCTGTGCCCTGGCCACTCTCACACAGAAGCCTGCTAGCAGTGTCCAAGCCAGCACTGCTCCCTGGACCAGAACCACCACCGCCTAACCCAGCTCCCTCTCCACGCTTGTCATCCCCACCTCAGTCCACAGGCAGCCAGAAGAGTCCTTAAAAAACATAGATCAGATATTATTTCTTGCTCTCAACACTCCAGTGGCTTCCCTTCATGCCAGGTGACCAGTAGACCCTCAAGTGATGCTGAGTGAATGGATGACTCCCTCATCCCTGCAGCCTCATCCAGGCCATCCTGTCTCAAAACAGGGGGAAGGGCCACCTCTTCCATCCCTCCTCAGCAGGTGTGGCCAGGACACCATATTAACCAGTCAAAATACACGAGGAGAGAGGGCAGCATTCAGACAACCTTGGGGCAACTTTCAGATTAAATTTTTTTAAATAAAATTGCTTACTCCAGAGCAACCTGGACACACTTTACCACGTTGTGGCCAAGGAAAAGGAGGTCTGCAGATATGCTTGGGCTGGAAAGACTGTAACAGGTGCCTTGTCCCTCTGAGTTTCCAAAGCTCTGGACAGCACTCTCTGTGGGGACGATGTCTAAGAGCTGCATGAGCTGGACAGAGTCATAGGCACTAGGCAGCCAATGAAAGGCCTTCCTCACCAAGTCTGTGAATTTAAGGGGTGGAGCCAATGACTATTCTCTTCTGGAGGCTAAATACAGTGGACCAAAGTTATCTCAGAAACTAGGGAAAACTATGAAATTAAGGCTGAAACAAAACTTTACCAAATGTGAGCTGGCGACTATTTGGAACAAAAGGATTTATTTCCCAAGGATCACTACCACTCCCATGGTTAAAACCAGGCCCTCTGAGGGTCAACTCCTTCCAAAGCCTTTGTTATAAGCAGAAGGAGATACATAAACATACACACATACACTTGCATGTATGCAGATATATTTTTACAGGAATGGTAACAACACCGAAAGAATGAAAATAGTAACAAGCTCTCCCCCACCCACCCACCCAAGAAAACCGAATTTAGTGACAGAGAGCCTCCCAAGCAGGCCCTGGTAGGAGTGTTAAATGATCACTGCATGAATGACTTGTTCTCTGGTTAAACGGCACAGTTTGTGGGTGGGAGAGGGGTGGGGGGAGCTCTGGAAGCCAAGTGAGTCCCCAGACCCCTTCAGGAGGCAGACAACTTCAAGTTTTCCTATACTGCATCAAACCGGTACGTGGCAAGCTTCAAAGGCTTTGCTCTTTGAGCAGGAAGATGGGAGGAGAAGGGTCAGAGAAGCAGTCGTAATATCTGTAGAGGAAGGGGGCTGAGTCTCCATGGGGGTGAGGGGCCTGTCTGTCCCGGTTCTCGGAAAGAGGAGACACGAAGAGCAGGATGAATGGCTGAGTCCTAGTCTGACAGAGAAGTATAATATAAAAGAAGGCTCAACAAGGGAGTTCAGGAAAATTACTTTTATTTGACCAACTCCAAGCTTTTCTGGGCAGTCAAAAGCCAAGCAGATAAGTGAGGCAAAAAGGTCCTGTGAGAGCTGGTCATCAAGACTTTCAGAAAGGGCAACAGCTCAGTGAATTCTTCCAAATACATGCAAAGGTCAGACTCGGGCACAAGCGAAAGGACTGGGGGTGGCTGGGTGATGGGGAAGCAGGGTGAAGCTAATGAAAACTAGTTGCCCGAAGGTGACAGCCCAATGTCCCACTGGAGGGACAATGAGAAGCTGGTCCTCATTAAAAGTTGGAAATTAGGGAGAGAATATAAGCTTATCTTTAGACAAAGTTGTGGCATGCACAAATCCAGACCCCTATGTGCAAACTGGCTCATCACTGTTTGGAAAACATAGACATGCACCTTGGGCAGTCCAGAGATGGGCAGGTGGAGGGACCAAGAGAGCCGGCCCCTGGCTCATGCCTTCAGCTTTTGCTTTCTCCACCTGTAGATCCCGGCTGGCCCAGGCTGACTGAATGGGAGAAGCAGCTCAGAGGTCTCCTTGATCTCACCCCTCTGCGCCAGAAAGTACCGAGGACATAGCAGGAGCCAGGCCTTGGAAGCTTTCCAACTCTGGTCCCCCTGCTCCACTACAAATGGGCGCATGTAACCACCTCTGGGGCCACTCTTACAATCTGTAATTGTCTTTATCATTTATTTCTCCGTGGACTGCTTCTCTCTCCCACCAGAATGAAAGCTCCCTGGGAGCAGAGGCCAGGCCTGCCTTGCTCATCGCTGTGCCCCCAGCCAGCATCTAGAACAGTGGCTGCCACATTGCAGGATCATAGCAAATGAATGCATGGCTCGGAGACTGCCTGGCTTCAAACACCAAGCAGTCATCTCGAAGAGCTGTGCCTGAGCCTGCCCTGCCCTGTCATGAACAGATGGAGGGGACACTAGAACTGGAAGGGTCCTGAGAAAACAAAGGACAGGGTCACGCAATCCCAGGGTAATAGAGCCAGAGGTACCTGAGGGACACAGGAATACAGGATAAAGGAAAACAAGTCACACAGCGAAGGGGAAACCTGCAAAATTCATTTCCTTAAGTGACTGTAATAAAGGCTAGTCAAATTCCAGGAGGAGCATTACTCAGGACATCTTTCCTAACACATTATAAACATTTAGCTTTCTATGTTAACTTCCAAAAGGAAAACGTCCTCTTTATAACAAGTTCCTAAATGCCTCAGTCAGAAAATAATTTGGAGCGGTCTGAGTTAACATGATGGTTTGAAACCCAGGCCAGGTTGCCAAAAATAAAGACTCTTGATTTGGCTGGAGAGTATTAATTTGTGGGACTAATTTTTAACTGGCCTTTTATGATTATAAAAGTAATACATGCTCATTGTTGAAAAATAGGAAACCGCAAAGAAGAAGATGAGAATGAAAATCACCTCTAACTCCACAAGATGAGAACCACTGATAACACTGGTGCATTTCCCTCCTTCTATGAATGAAATTTTAAGAGTTGAGTGTACACCGTAAATATAATTTCAGTTCCTGCCCTCTTCCAGTAAAGTTCACTTAAAAGCACTCCATTGGTTTCCAAGAAAGAAGTTTACCCTTAGTGAATAAACAAATTAAATAACAAAGTGAATAAAAGAAACCCTTCATGAAGTTAAAAAAAAAAGTGATTATTCCACTGAACCCCCATTTCCTTAGCAAAAGAAAAAAAATCACTACAGCTGAGACAAAAATGGCCCATAAGATAGAAGGATTAAACTCATCTTTGTATCCTCTTACCTATATCATATTTTCAAGAAATATATTTTGAACAAGCCACACATTTTTCAAATCAACAGAAGAATTTTATAACTGTATCTTATTGTTTTGAAGCAAAAAATCAAGTCTTAATGGTCTTGGGAAAGTTTTATCTTCCAATCTGCAGGTGAACCAAACCATTTAAAGATGATCAGTTCACATTCACGGACCATGACATCCAAGCGAAAGTCTTATCTCCAGTTTTGTTGTATTCTGTGACCTAAACTGTGGAGTAAGCAAATCGCCTTGCCAAGGACATGTGTGTCATGTGCTACCCGGCTGGGAGCTGCCCTGATGTCTGCCTGCATCCTGGTGGGGCACGTGGTTTTACATGTAGGCCCAAGGCCTTGGCCAGTGGAGAGTAGAAGAACCTTTCCACCTAGCAGAGAAGACTATCCAGGATCAAGAGCTCCTTAGCACAAGGCATTTTTTTTTCACCTCTCATAATAGTTCACACTTCATTCAACAAACGTGTCCATGTCAGGCACTGGGCTGGGTGCTCTGGACACAAAGGTGAACAACACTGAATAACACAGACGCTGTGCCCACTTCCACGGAGCTGCAGTTTGCAGAGCACTTCCCCATCCATATCCTCACACTAAGCCTGGGAGACAGAAAGGTCATCGCCATTGTTCCCATATTCTAGATGATAAGGCAAACATTCATTGGAGTATTTTACCCCAGGTTATGACATGGAAGAGCTAGACTCAAATCTAGGTTTTCTGACTCTTCATCCAGTGCCTAGTTTCTGAGCAATGAGTTGCCCTGACTTCTAGATGGCTGCACGTGTCCTGGTTTCTGGAAGCCTTCTTAAATTCTGACCCTGGACTCAGGCATCTTCCCAGCTTTCCTGGCAAGAGTTTCAGATCCTATTTACCCCCTTCTACAGTGTAGCACACTGCTAGCCTCCCCCAGTGTTCAGTCTCCTTTCCACCCTGAAAAACAGATTTTGCTGGACTCATGGCCTCCCAACTGAAGATATTTCCCAGCTTCCTTTGCAGCTAAATGTAGCCATAGGACTAAGTTCTGGCCAATGGGATAAAAGAATGTGCTACTTCCAGGTCTTGCCCTTAAAATTACTGCATGTATTACTCCCTGATCCTTTCCCCTGGGAGACAGTAAAAACTGAAGCTTCCACCTTCAACCACCAAGTGGAAGCCACTTGGTGGAAGCCACTGTCTTCATGTTGAAGACAGAAGGCCTGGACCCTTATCTACTCTAAACTGGTACATGAGAAAGAAATCAGCTTCCACCCAATTTCAGCCAATGTGTCTGTGGAGCTCCCTAATATAGGAATTTGCTCTGTGTCCCATCTAATACAAGAAGCTTGAGTGAGACCAGTTCTACATTCTCTTAGCAAAGCCCCTTGTCGCCAATTAAATACCTCAAAGGGGATGTTCAAAACTATATAAGAAAGTATTCCATTCAGGTTTATTTCATGGAAAACTTTTCAAAAATGAAATTAACAGGATCTCCAAGAGTATTTATGTTCAGGTCACAGGAAAATTGAGAGGGCCCAGAAAAGCAAACCAGCCTCCTATAGTAACAGGAGGGGAGACAGCTCTAAGTGATAACACCATCAGTTCTCTCTCCTACAGCAGTTTACTCCATTCCTAGAAAAGGCACCAAGAGCTGTAATCATGTGAATCAAGGCTCATTTCTCCATGGAAACAATGTGATAATAAGAGCTTGTGTTCCCAACCAAGAACTCGATGGTCAACTTTTTAAAGAAATTACATAAACTCCATGTTTTAGCATCTATTAAAGCCTTGGGACTTTTAAAGCTAGAAGGGCTGCTGGTCCAATAATATACTGCAGAAGATCTTTGTATGTTCTGTACCAACAAAAGTAGGTGCAAATCAATTAAACCTAACACAGTAACCAATCACATGACCTTTCATTTATTCTGATTCAGTAACAGTGTAGTTTGTAGCACTTCACTTCAATAATTCCTGCTGACCTCTGAATATAGTAAATCAGAACACTTAAGAACATCTTCAACAGAGTAAGCAAAGAGGAACTTGGGAAGAAAGTAGAAGTTGTCAGAAAAGTGGTGTTTAAGCCTGACTCTGCCACTGACTAGCTTTGGGACCCTGGACTGTAGTTTAAATTCTCTAGGTATTTCTAGCCTGCAAAATGTGTCTTGATAACTCCTCTCCTCATAAGGCTGTGGTGAAGACTAGACAAGACAATACATGTAAAAACTACTTTGTAAATCACACATGAAAGGTGGATGGCATTGTTATCATGACCGTGACCTCGGGAAAGGCTTTTGTGAGATTTTGATGAGCATCAACGTGAAAATGGAGCAGACTACCAACTACCCAGCCACTTTTTGAAAAACTGACCCAGAGCAATTCTTTCGTAGTCCTCTCTTTCCCTCTTTAAAATCCCCCCATAGGCACTGGCTGGCAAGAGTTAGTCAATCTGCTGCATTCATCCTTGCCATCCATTTGCTCACAAGCCACAGGGAAGCCGGCAAGAGCTGCTAGATGTCAGCCATGGCCATGAAGGAGGGAGAGACATGGCCACTATCAACCAAAAATGCCTTCCAAAGACCCACTGTGCTGTCAGAAACCTCAAAACCAGATTCAGAAAGCGTTTTTGGGTCCCAGGAAAAGGGAGGAAGAAGAATGCATCAGGTAAGAGTGCAGGCTCTGGAGTGAGACTGTCCTGGGTTTGAATCATGGCTTTTCCACTCACTGTGTACCATCAAAGGCACTGGGTCTCAGTCTCCCTAACTAGAAAGTGGGACTGACAGTGCCCACCCCACAGGGCTATTGTGAGTACTAAATGGGAAAAGTCATGTGAGCACTTAGCATAGTTCTCGGCAGAATGGTAAATGCTCGAAGGTTAAGTACTGCTATAATTATTATTATGAATAATAAGTACATCATGCAATACTAACAGTAATTAAGATTTGGCAAATCTATAGTCCTTCATATCAAGACTTTGCTACAAGCTTTATAACCAAGTATCACCTGGACAGCACGCTGAATCACCCACTAATTCCCCAAACTAATCAATTCTTCCTATTGCCCCACGATAGGTGAAACGTCTAAGAATGCCCAGCTGGCCAGCTGGCTAGATCCTGACACTTGTTTTTCTGGTTCATAGCTGTCCATCACTAGCCTGAGAGGTGTGCACAGAGGAGAAGAGATTAACTAGGATGTCTGTGTCTAACTTTTCTATCTATGCCGAGGCTGGCCCCCCATCTCTCAGGGTGCAATATATCATCATCTTTAAAACACGGCCCTACACCAGCAAAATGAGGCTAGTCAGCACCCATTTGGTGGACAGCGCCACATCCCTAAACACACCCTGGAGGCAGGGGAACTACCTCGGTGCCCTCCGGGCTCTCCCTGAAAGGCTAGTACACCTTCACTATTAACACCACGGCTGCTACTCCCTACAACCAGGGAGCAACTTTACCGCTTCCCAAATCCCTACTCTTTTCTTATCTCACTCCAGCATCAAAACCACACTGTAAGGGGCTGGACAGGAATTGTTGTACCTGTTCCACAGATAAGGCATCAGCCACAGTTTGAGACATTAAGTTATTTGGCTTAAACTATCTGGTGCGTAAGTAGCAGAAACAGTCTAGAATGCAGGTTATCCGGTTCCCAATTAGGGAACCTTTCTGGAAAATGTGGGTATTTGTTTTTAAACATTTGACTTCCATAATGGTGCTTTGCTTCTCAAGAATTCATTAACCAAGGTGTCTCGGTCACAGTACAGTGCAGATTCACATACTTAAAAGCCACTCACACAAGCAGATGTTCCCCACACTCTAGAATTCTGAAGGGCAACTGAAAACAGCCATGCCGATTAACATAACTGACAATTCCCAGTTCTGGCTCCGCTGAGATGAATCTCTGTCTGGATTCAGCTAGTAGCCTCATATCAGGTCTCTGCTGCGGTTAGTCCCTCTGCTCCAATCCAGCTGGAACATTCATACTGGACTAATGCTTTAGGGAGAATCATTTCACATCACTAAAATCATAATCATAATAAAACAACTTCAGTGGTTTTTTACCACTCTCTACCTCACTAGGTAAACTTTGACTTGCCACTTAACGTTGCTGAGTTTCTTCTTCTACAAAACTAAGGAGTGGACTAAATAGAGTCTTGTCCACTTCCAGCTCATGACTCTAAAACCCCCAGCCAAGCCCAAATCCTGCATCTGCAGGACAGTGGGAGACAAAGGATTCCACTGGTCAAGAGTCTCCATGGCTTGGTTTTTACACCTGGATCCACTGCTTCTTAGCTATGTGACCTTAGGCAGGTTACTGGATAACTCTGTGCTTCAATTTCCTCATTTCTAAAATGATGCTAATAATGGTACCTACTTCATGGGGTTTTGTAGGCATTAAATCAGGTAATATATGTGAAGTGCTAAGGACATCATAAGAACTCTCTATATATTAGCAATTATTATCGTCTGAAATGAAGAACCCTCCATTCTAGGCAAGGCTGTGTCCCTGAATACAAGCTGGTCATTCCTACCTCTGTGCTTTTAATTATGATGTGTTCCCACCCACTTGCTCCCTGGAAATACCTGTGCTACCCTTTTCTGTGAATCAAAATTCTACACATCCTTACAAAGTCTGGATTAAATCTGATCACTTCCATGAAGCCTCCTCCCTCACATGGCAACTCACAAAGAACTCTCTAGTCTCTGAATTCCTGTAGCAATTATAGATCGTCTAGACCACTTTATTGACATTATATGTGGCCTTGGTTTATCCATCTGCAGATAAAACTGCAGGCTCCTTGGCCACAACAACTATTTCTGTTCTTCCTCTGGGTCTCCATGGTGCCTGGTATATTGCCCTTCAGGTATTTGTTGACTGAATAAAGAAATGTATAGTACTACACCCAAAGAAACATGCAGTAGGTTTTCTTTTAGTTGATGTGGCTCAGCTATTGATTTGCTGTACTTTGGAGCCAATTAAAGATAACATAAAGATAAACATCAGCAGGGCAGGGACATCCATGGCCAGCTAAGTCCTGATCATCAATAAAAGATACTGATATCTGGCCAACCTGAAGAATAAGAAAAACACAGGTGACAAAAGGAAACAGTATCCTAAAATCCAAAGTACACTGCAAGACCAAGCACATGAGCCTATATACTGTTAGGGTGGGAAAGTTGAGGTTTTCCCAAGCTGAACTCACTCACTCAGCAACAATTTATTGACTACTCTGTGCAGACACTGTCTTAGTTGCTGGGGATACAGCAGAGAAAAAAACAGACAAAATTCCTGCCAGTATTCCAGGATCTAAGGAGGAACGCTGGGTATAATGCCACCCTCTAGCTCCCAAGTGAAATCCGCAGAGCAACAACTTCTTGCACCAACTCCTCTTGTTATGCCTTCAAGTAACGGAAAAAGAAAAAAATGAAACATACTATTCACAAGTAATCAAACAGAGGCAGAGCTCAAAGTGCACTGTCACTCCCAATGAGGCTTCCCTCATTCTAGAATCTACTGGGGAAGTTCGCCACGTAGCACTCTGCACCCTAAGACAGCTGAACTCTAAGCCTCTAACACCCTAAGTCCCAGCTGAGCTCTGAGACTAGCATTGCTTAAATATCAAACCTCTCAAATAGCAAATGTGGCTCTTGAGGCCAAAAACAACTCAGAGGTGGGAGAGCAGGAAGGGAGGGGTGGTAGGTAAAGGATCGGGTAGTTTTCACCACTGCAAAACCTGAAGCTCTTCTCCTTTGGAGCAGGAACCTCTTCTAATCTAAAGCCTCAAAAAAAAAAAAAAAAATTTTTTTTTTCCTCCAGCAGGATACTGAAAATAGCTTTGCATTTAACATTTAAAATTGTTTTTGATCCCACACTCCTTCAGCTCTGCTCTCTCCTGCAAACTCATTCCATTCCCTAAGGGCACTTATAAGTATATTTCAAAAGCAACAAACCAGAGTCACCATTTTTATTCCTAAGAGTTAAAAAGAAAAAATGATTTACATAATTACATGGAAGATAAGTTGAGGAAGAACACAGGAATCTTATCTGGACCAAAAGTTCTAGGACAAAATTTCTTTCAACTCCTCAAGAGAGATAGCAGATTAAAATCAAGGTTCATATCGAAGGCATAACTGTTGGGTGCCACACATGAGAACTTCTTGAGTTCCTCATTGTTTGTGTGCCACCTACTTCTTCAAAACGAAAGTGGAGGTAGCTACTGGAGGGCAGGTTTGAACAATGAAATACATGCATGTTTTCCCGTGACATTGAGAAAACAGGATTTTATAGCCAAGAAGGACCTGAGAAATCAAAGTTCAATGAGCGCAACTTACTCAAAGTTACTCAGCAAGTCAGTGGCTGGCAAAGACTGGAGCCCAGGCCTCTCCCAGCTCCCAGCCCACAGTTTTCCCCACTCTCCACACCACTGTCTCATTTATAACACATGAAATGAAATCTTAAAGGCACAAAGGCAAAAATCCCTTTTATAAACCTTTTTGTCAGACTAGAAAAATAGTAGGAGAAGTGACTTAGGTAAATGGGTCCCATTAACGCTAGTAGTAAATGACCTTTAATGCTATATAGATGGGGGTCTAGCTTCAGAAGGCTTAATTAATGCTGATAACACTTTAGTACTAAATAGTATGGTTTCAGCTAGAGTCAGCACTAAATGGCTTTTGTGGGCTTGCCTGGGATCCAAACCACCATTTAGTTCATTTTATTCTATAGAAAAATTTATCCCAAGTTTCCATCAACTGCCTTACAAATAAACTTTTGAAACAAAATCTGTTTTTAAGATGGCTGTGCATATAAAACAGAATTCTGAAGTCTGAAGCTCTGCACTAGACATAATTAAAACAGTAATAGGGCTTCCCTGGTGGCGCAGTGGTTGAGAGTCCGCCTGCCGATGCAGGGGACGCGGGTTCGTGCCCCGGTCTGGGAGGATCCCACAGGCCGCGGAGCGGCTGGGCCCGTGAGCCATGGCCGCTGAGCCTGCGCGTCCGGAGCCTGTGCTCCGCAACGGGAGAGGCCACAACAGCGAGAGGCCCGCGTACCACAAAAAAAACAAAACAAAACAAAAACAGTAATAGTTGGTGATACATGCTAGGAGTATATTTATGAGAAAACCCTTCAAACCCTTAATTTGTTTATGTGCAATATAATGTTTTATTAAAAGCCTTCTCAGCAGGATACGGTAAACTGCTTTTTGTACAATGTATAACCAAGGGCAAATGCTCCAATTTTGAGTGCAAGTATTTACAGGGCTGTTGGCACTGAGCTAAGGGTTACAGGGAGGATAAAACATCTAAACTCAAGGAACTAAAAATCCAGTTACACTGGCCTTTATTTTATTTCAAAAACAATCAAACTACTTCCAATCTCAGGACCTTTGCACTGGTTGTTCCCTCTTCCTAAGATACTTTCCCCACATCTTCCTGCAGCTGAGCTCAAATGTCACCTCTTCACCCGAGGACCCAGCTAAAGCAACCTCCTTCATCATCACTATGTGGTTTTTACTCTATGTGGTTTTACTCTATGTGGTTGCTCTATGTGGTTGCTTACCTAGCATCTAGCACTACCAGGAGTTAACATGCTTAACTGTTTACAGTCTGTCTCCTTCCCCTGGGACTCTGTTTTGTTCACTGCTGTACCTTCAGTGCCTGGAACACTGCTATGCACACGGCAGGCATCCAATAAACTTCACTGAATGAGTCAATGAGTAGAACTGGAGGGTGGGAAGTGAGGACAAGATAATTATTCATGAGACAATTAAAAAATGAGAGAACTGACCATTCTAATTGGAATCGATATGATCAATATGCTAATTATGAAGTACCAATGCTTCTGAATGAATGGCTGGCAATCAAAAGTAAAAAAAGTGTGAGAGAGAGAGCGCAAAGGGGACAAATGTCATCAGAGGAAGTTTCACAAAGAAGGGAGTTTCAAGGCAGGCGGGGGCCAAGAAGAGAGGCCTCTCAGGTCAAGGGAGAGAGCTGAGGGAAGACAGACAGAAGGAGAGAGTAGGGCATGGGGTGGCCTGGGCAGGGACAAGCAGAACTGAACCCCAGGCACTGGGCTCGGTCTGCAAATGGAGGTAGAGGCAGGAAGCAGGACTGGTGAGCAGGGGGAACAGGGTCAGACTCTGGAGAGTCTGGAAGACTGGATACAGGAGTGTCAACCACAGGCCACTGGCAGCAGGGCTGTTCTTGGAAGGCAAAGTTGGCCACATCATGTGGGAGGAACTGAAGGAAGTAGAAGGTAGAGCAGAAAACTGGGTAAAATATGACCTTGATGGTCTAAGCATGAGGGAGGCAAAAAGAGCCTCTTCCCTCTGCTTAGACATGAGAGAGATATAAGTGAGCAGGAGACATCCCCCCTCTTCGCCCCCCCAAAATAGACGACTTCCAGAGTATTTCACAGTAGCATTCCATGGCAGATTCGGGTCAACTTCCCAAACATTCTATACTTGGAGCATTCAAGAAGGTGAACAGAGATTTAAAACAATAACTCTGAGGGCAGGGCATGTCTTTCCATGCCTTTCAAATCTGAGTTTAATTACCTTCAGTATAGCCTGTGTTTATTATCTTTCTATTCTTTGGAAAAAAAAAAGTAGTATCTAATTTCACCGTGCAGTATACATTTGAACATTATATAACACATTTTTATGTAACAGGTTCTTGAGATAAAACAATGTTTCCCTTACTATCTAAATGTATTTGGGGAACAACTGGCATTAAAAAATATATTTATATATACGTACACATTAAGGCTGTGGACATCTGTCTTTGGGGTAAGAAGCTGGAGAGGAGGAAGAGGTGAGAGACTTTACAAAAGGTCTCCTCCCCGTGACGCTCTCCGCAGATGGCCCGGCGGGGGCAGTGGGTGAGGAGTTCTGTTAGGAGGTTCATCTCACACAAGCTGCCTGGGGAGGGGCTGGCTGAGCCACATGAGGCTTACGTCAGAGCAACGCCGCAGAAAGGCAGGAGGAAGCAAGAGATACAGAAATGTACAACAGGATGTGAGATGCACGCTCACAAGCCCCTGTAACTCACACTTGGGTAATATCCAGACGTGCACCCCTTGTGTCCCACCACAGAGGACTTCAGTCCTGCTTAAAAGGAGGTATACACCATGTCTGTCAGCAATAAGACTGGTCACCAATCACCTCGGGCCTGCCTGGCTCCTGGCCTGGTGCCGGCTGCTTCAGACACGGGATCAAATCCAGTGGTTCCTCCCAGCAGGCATTTACCGCAGTGGTTAGACAGCAGACTCTGGAAGTGTCCGTCCCTCCCCCGTCCCCCTGCACCAATCTGGCTCCACCCCATACCAGCTGGGCAGTTCACAAAACCACCTCACTTGTAAAATAAGGATAATCATGGTACCTACCTCATAGGGCTGTTATGAGGATTAAACAAGTTAATAAACATAAGGTGACTAACATATCTGCTGGCACTTAGAGAATGTTCAATAAACGTTAGCTGCCGTTACCATCATTATTATTATTTCTATTTTGCAAATGAGGTAAATCAGACTCAAAGAAGCTAGCTAATTTGCCCAGGTCACACATTTCAAACAGTAGTTGAAAGCATAAGTACTTGTAAATGTTTTACTCAGCATATGTACAAAATCTAATGGGTAGAGTATTAACCAGAATATTAAATTAGACAGACCATCCATCCCCTTCTTTAACCAGGCTGGATAAACATGAGTTTACCCTATTTAAAAGGACAGCATGTACTAACATAAAAATAATTTCCCATCATGTGCCAGCACTCAACGTTCTCCTGAAGCAAAGATGACTAAAGCTTACCCAATCTCATCTCCCCGACTTTAGGTCCCCAACTCAATCCCTCCTTCCATGCAGACCTAACTACTCATGGCCACGCCCACTCGTGCCCCTGTTGCATCCCTCCTCTCATGCTCCCACCTCTCCACAGGTATATCCCCTTCCCTCCATGTGCTTAGTCCCTGAGTGCCTATCCCACCCCATCTCCTCCTCCTCAAGATCATTAATTGGCATTGGACAAGCATATCCTGAAGGCTCCCTATGCCTGTGATTTGGGGAAACCAAGATGAACTCCCCACAAAGTGCTTGGCCTGGAACCAGCAGGTAAGATATTCCCAGAGACAGCCCAACACGATATGGGATGCAGCAGTACCTACAATAATTAGAGCTAGATCAAGGGCTGGGGACACTGCCGCCCAGTGTGGGGAGGAAGAAAAACAAAATGAAGAAATAGCTCCAGGAGGACCAAGCATTTGAGCTGGGTCTTAAAGAAG
This sequence comes from Delphinus delphis, assembly GCF_949987515.2. Lineage (NCBI taxonomy): Eukaryota > Metazoa > Chordata > Mammalia > Artiodactyla > Delphinidae > Delphinus > Delphinus delphis. The sequence goes on along the minus strand of NC_082690.1, from coordinate 68,330,477 downwards.
AGTAGGATTTGGATGAGAGAAGGCTGAGGCATAGAACGGGCCAAGGGCTGGTCCAGGGAGCAGACAGCTCTTCAGCTTGACTGGACAGTCCTGTGCACACAGCCAGGCGGGCTGCGTGTGGAGACGCAAGAAGGAGCAGCAAGACTGACAGCTAACAACCATGAACGTTTACTATGTTCCATGAAGAGCTTCATGTATTTTTAATTCTTTAACTCATTGAATCCACACTGCAACACTCTGAGGTAAGGACTAAAGTGATTCCAGTCTTACTGATGAGAACACCAAGACAGAGAGAGCAAAGCAACTTGACCACAAGTCATAAACCTAGTTAGAAACAGTTAGGATATAAAATCTGGCTCCAAAGTCTGTGCTTTTAACCACCCAACCAAAGTCCCTCTCAGGACAGCCTGATGGTGAAGGGGTACAGCTGTCATGAGGATGAAATGAGACCATGCTTGCAAGCAGTTTGCAACCTGTAACTCCAAGGCCACGGATGCTGGCAATAGGCTGCCGTGAATGTCTACAATGGACCTGCTAGCAGCTGAAGCAGGAGAGACACATCAGGACCGGAAAGGGGACCTGAGCCCACTGGGCTAGTGTGAAGAGCAGAGGCCCCAAAACACACCTACTTTTAGGGTGTGCAGGAAGGAAACCAAGAAAGCAATGTGACCTAAAGGCTGAGGGAGGAGGAGATTTCAAAAAGGAGGGAAAGACAGGTGGGTATAAGCTGCAAAAGGGCCAAGAACAACAATTTAGGACTAAGAATGAGGCCCTGCAATTCAAGACTTAAAGTTTTTGGAGATATTTGAGATGAAGTATGAAGAAGGATAGTAGAGAGGGTGCAGGAGCTAAGAGTGGAGCCGATGAGAGAGTGGAGGGGGTGACCGTTCACAGCCCTGGGAGAGGCTGCCAGGCAGGGAGGGGAGCGAGACAGGGGCCCAGGGGCACCAAGTGCAGACACATGAAAGCTGCCCGCTGCACAGTGGCCCACAGCAGGCCTGTTTCTTCCCCTTCCATCCTTCCCTCCTCAATCAAGACAAGGGCTTTTCTAGGGTTGGTAAGGAGACTGAGGGCAAACAGCACGAAGGATATTCCCGTGACAGGACCGACAGGACCCTGGCAGCACTGAGAGGGAGTGTCAGCAGACACTGAGGGAGGGCTTCCTGTGTGCCAGGCGTTTTACCCACATCATCTCCCCTGATCCTCACAGGGACTGTAGGAGGCAGGCTCCTTCATCACACCACAGAGGAGGAGCCTGCAGTCAGAGGAGTCTAGCGCTTGTCCAAGGACACACCACCCAACCCAAGTCCCAGGTCCTGCTACCAGAGACCAGGCTCCTGCCCAAATTGAGGGTCTAAGAAGAGGGAACAGGGGAGAAATTCACTTGCGTTTTCCAAACTGGGAGGAAAAGAGGAGAGATGGGGGAAAGGGACAAGACATTCTGAGCCGGAAGGAAGAGATGCTGAGGGAGCTTAAGTCAGAGCAGGTCTTGTTTAGAGACAGAGGGAGGAGAAAAGCCAGGGTGGGTGTCTCGGGTAAGTCTGGGTATTATGATGAAGTGGCAATGAGAGAAAAGACTGTGGAGAAGGGTGACATACCTGTATTTCTAGGCTCCTAACTAAACCTCGAGGTCTAAAAAGGAAGTAAAAAATTACTTCCCTGCAACTGCTATCACGATGTTAACGAAAATCACTACCTATGACTGTAACATCACATGGGGCAGAAACTGTTTCTTTAATATCTGACTTTCTCCAACCACCATGAGTTGATGGACTCATAAATAGAAGAAAGCCCATAGAAGGAAGGCAACCCTTATACCAAAGAGAGATACAGAATATTTCGTTTTTACATATGCTTATGCATTTTGTTAACAAGTCTTTCTACAGTGCCTGTCCATTGTTATACTAGTATATAAATTGCGTAGAGATCGTTGGTATGGAGCGATAAATCTGAAAGTAGGGCCACTTCCTTTTCCTCTCTGTGGCAGGCGAACCTCTTCTGCAAATAGCAGACAAATTCCTGAGTAGTCATCATTTTATAAATCATTTGAAATGGATTCTTTAAAACACCATCTGTTGATCTGTTTAAGTTTCCCAAGAAAATAGGACTTCAGCTCAGATATTCTGGAGGCTCCAGCAGGTAAATACCAACCTGAATTCAGCTGTATTAAATATTTAGAGATGCACAGAACTTTAGAGCAGCAGGAACCTCTGAGATCACCTAGTTCAACTGCCTTACTTTCCATCTGAGGCAAGTAGAACTCAGAAGGGTTCAGGGACCTGCCCCAAGTAGCACAGCCATGAAAGCCCAAGTCTGGGCTAGAACCAGGAGATTCTCTCAAACAAGTGCTCTTCTACCACACCTGCTCCTTTCTCTTTCCCTCTTTCTAAACTCTAGGGGTTGGAATAAGGTATACATTTAACCATAGTTTTAACGTACTATTATTATGCACTGGCTACATCTACAATCAAGACCAAAAATGCCCCTACAGATCCAGCTTTAGATAATACAGGCAATTTCAAATCCTGCCCAGGAAATTTTAAAGCCTTCTAAATATGTTCAACAAAGTGTTTTAAAGACTTATTAGTAAAGTGAATTCAGTAACAGAGCATGGAGTGAAAGATTCAATTTTGTGTTAAAAAAATATTTTAGGGTTTCATTGATATGGAAATCAAATTTAACAGCAGTGATTTTTTCTTTTCTTTTTAAAATCTTGCAAGCACGGAGAGCATGAGATTATTCAAAACTGCTCAGGAGCAGCAATGATTATTTTAAGCTCATGATTCAACCAGTACATTAATTAAAAACTCCACCAACCCAATTGACAGATCCTGATATCAATGAGACAAGAAGAATTAAAATAATAGTTGTCATATAAAAATAGATTAAAGGAAGGAACAGCAGCAGATGTCAGGAGGACAAATGACAAGCACTGTGCGAAACTAGATGCAGCTAATGGGCAGCTTTTATGGATTTTTTAAAAAACGAAGATCCTGGAAATACACGTACGGTCAAGAAATGCTTCTTCGAATCTAATTTCTGGAAGCTGAGTGATAAAACTTGGCTAATAATTCCTTGCCGAGGAGTAGCTATGTAAGCAGGGAGAGGAGACAGCACGCGCAAAAGTGCCAAAACAACACTAGGTGACTCGGAAGGGGCCGAGGCAGGGGAGGGAAAAGAGGATGGGAAAGGTGAGGTGAGGGGGGACAGCCTGATACCCCACCGGCCCGCACAAACTTGACAACAAACGCCCATGTCCAGTGCAGCCTTTCCTTCCCCCGCGCCTGCCCTCGGTTCCGCAGCCGGTTCCCACGACCCCTCGGGGTGACTGACTCGAGCCCCACAAGGTCGGCATTAATTTCTATTCTTCCACTTATTCCTCTGAGCAAACAAGAGCTCTCTTGGCTGTCAACGTCCGGCAATCGTGAGCGGGAAGCTTTTTCTTTGACATCTGTCAAACCCCGTGCTAAACCCAGCCTCGCTGCGGTCTCCAGGACTCCAGGGCGGGCGGCGGGCCCACACCTGGGCGCCGGGCGACATCCCCGTGCCGTGGAGCACCTGCTCGCAGACCCAAGGGGGATCCTCCCCGGGCTGCCCAGGACCCAGATGGCGCAGGCCGGACGAAAGTTCGCAGGCTGGGGTCGGCCGCATCTCCGGCGGGGAATACCCGGGTGCAGCGGCAGCACCCGCGACAGGGCCGAAGGGGCAACGGGGGGCTCGGACTCCCCAAGCCCGGCGGAGACGCCCTCCCCGCCCCCACCCAGCCCCGCAGGCTCCCGAAAGGGAAGTGGAGGAGGCGGAGGAAGAGCAGAAGCAGCATCTCTCGCCCAACGCCCCTGGGGTGCAGCCGTCAAGGATGGTCGCTTCGGGGGTCCCCGAACCTTCCAGGGATACATCCTAGGACTCGCCCTCAGCCGGGTCACTGCTCCCAAAGGGTGGAGCTGTCCCTTTAAGAGGCAGCTGGCTGCTCCTACCTCCTCTCCCCGCCACCCCCCGGGTCAGGTAGCGATGCCCGCAGAGGGGAGGTGGGTATTCCCGCGGACTCTTTCCCGGTCCCTTTAAGGGCGCCTGCGGCACCTCTGCCCGCTCTACCCCGCAGCGCCAACCCCCGCGAGTGAGGATGGGGGCGGACGGGCGCGGCGCCTTTAAGGAGCGCAGCCTCCCCGCGGCCCGGGTGGGGGCAGGGAGCGGGCACGGGCCCTTTAAGGCCGGCAGCGGGCACGTCGGTCAGGGCTCCCCGGCGGCCGGGCTGCGCCCCGGGCGGCGGCTGAGGCGCCGCGCCTGCCAGGGTGCTAACGGCCCCGACGGGGTGCCCGCGGCCGCGCCGCTGGCCGCGGCCAGCCCGACACTCACCGTGGCTCGCCGGGAGCGCCCGCACCCGCGCCCCCACTCGGATCCCGCGGCGGCGGCGGCGGTGAGTCCGGCGCGGGTAAACAGGCACCTCCGTCCCTGACCTACTTTCTGCCTTCCCTAAATGTCGCACCACTAACCTACTTTCCGACCAATCCGCTCCCCGCCGGCCCAGGCCCGGCCCCCCGCCCACCAATCGCTGTGCCCAACCCCCCTTCCCCGCCCACCAATGGAGGAGTCGCGGAGCCCGGATACCTGCCTCTTCCCGCCAGCCAATCCTAGCGCCCGAAGGGAGCCGGTCTGGGCGGCCGCCCCCGTCCAATCCGCGCGCGGCTCGGCGGCCTGCGGGCCAGTTGTGTGGCAGCTAGAGAGGCCGCTGACCAATGGCGAGGCGGCGGGGGCCGGTTTACCTGCTACTTTCCCGCCACCAATCGCTTGGCGCACAGAAGCGCACGCCCCAAGGAGAGGACCAATCCGCGCGCTTTCCCTGGATTTCCTCGCCCCTGTCCTCTCTCCCCTCAGGTCTCCCGCTAGCCTTCGCCACTGCGGGTGCAGACGCCGCACTCCTTGCAGTCGCCTGCGATGTCCCTCTTCTCTAGGTCCCTGACTTGCTTCTGGCTCAGGGCTCTCACTCCCCCTCGCCCTTTTTCACTCGGGACATCCTGACGAAAGCAACATTCCCTCACTCCCCTTCCTCCAACTCCATCTAGGAGACCAATTTTAGGAACACAGAGTGCCAGACCCTTCCCAAAACATCTTGGTTTGCCAAAGTCCAAACGAGAGAAAAAATACTTAGTATTTCCAGAAGTCTTTTCCATCCAAGTGTTCTTACGTTCTTTTCTTTCGTCCTGACCTCCAAGCATCCCACTGGAGCTGTCATTCTTGTTCAAAAGCGGAAACTCAAGCCTGGAGCGATTCCATTCAGTGACCGCACCTATTGTGTGGCAGACAACTTCCCGGTGGCTCTAGTCTTTACCGTAGAAAAGCTGTCCAGTGAGTGAGACGGAAGGAAACAAATAGTTACAGAAAATAAACATTTCATAACAAGATACAACTTTAGTACTGAGAGGACGGAGAATCTGTCTTATTTTTGCTTCTCAAGCATTTAACAGAGGGCCTTTAGCTCAAAGAACTCCCAACCGTTTTAGATGTTAAACTCATTGAATACAGGGACCTTGTCTTTTTTGTTATACTCGCCCCTCCCCTTTAGTACCTAAGGGGGGGGGGGAAGGAATGGAAGTGTGGGGAGGGTACATGTTTGTTGACTGGATATATGAACAAGCAGATCTAAATCACTCAGTCCTGTGACCCAGACTAGCCCCTATGACTCTAGAATTCCAGCCTTGCTCCTTGAACATAGATGCTGCATTTAAAACACTGTAGAACTGTAGCCCATCCCCAGCTCACTGCCAAGCACATAGTGGTTGCCCAGTATGTGCTTGGGGCCTGAATGTTGACGGTTTTCAAGGTTAACCAACTTCATTGGTAGCTTACTACTTTTCCTAAGTTTACATGCAGGTAGAATCTGACTGCTGTTTACTCTTTCTCTGCCCTGATTTCATGAGGAGACCACACTATGTAAGTGGGATTTTAACAATGTACTTGACGAGATGTTGTGGACAAGATGAAGAAATATAAGCCTGGATTCTAATATAGCTAATTGGACGAATAACTGTTAAGTAACCATCACCTAAAGATGCTGATTAATGAATCCTTGCTGACCTGAAGGAAGGGTGGAGGTAATAGATATTTGTGCAGCATCTACTGCATGCTAAGTGCTTTCCCTGCATCTTCCCCCTTAATCCACACAATCCCATTTTACAGATGAGGAAACTGAAATTCAAAGTTTAACCAGCTGACTCAAAGCCACAAGTCAAACCAGGTTCCTTCGACTTCAAAACCTTCAGACCACACCAGTTACCATCAGGATGGCAGAAGGCTCTCTCCATGGCCCAGACTTCGGGACTTTTATTACAGTGCTCTGAATGAAAACCCAGAGGATCTGGACCGAATTCCCAGATAATACAAAGCCAGGAGGGAAAGAGACACCATTATGTAACATAAGCCAAATGCAATGTTGGAGCAATGGGCTGACTCTAACAGGGAGTCCTGCCCTGGACAATCAACTGCTGAAAGGCAGCTGGGGGCAGAGGTATCTTAGCAGATGCATGTAAGAGTAAGACTAAAGGGTCTTAGGTGACTCACTCTGAGTCCTCAGTGAAGTGTGGCTGCCAAAATAATGCTGATTTAGGCTGCATCGATAGAAGTCTAACATGTAAAGCATGGTGGGGTTACAATGCTGCCCAGTGTTTGTCATTATGCACGTGGAATACTGTCTCCAATCAAGGCTTGGCAAAGAAAAACTATGCACAGAAAAGGGACCAGGATGTAACAAGGCTGGGAACTATGTCTTACTAGGAAATATTAAAGGAAGCAGAGGGTTTCGCCCCAGGGGTACAAGGTAACTGTCTTCATAAATTTGAAGAGCTGTCAAATAGAAAAGAAATTAGACTTATTTTTCAGGGCCCCACAGGGTGGAAGGGGGACCCCTGTGGGTAGAAATTCTAGAATGACTCAATATGAAGAATCTTCTAAAAAACAGAGCTTCTTCTGCCTTGATAAGTTGAGTTTTTTGTCACAGAACTTGTCCAAATAAGAACTGGATGACCACATGGTGGGAATGGGGTTGGAATAGTTATCTTTCAGGACGCTTCCCCCCGAGATGATGTGGTTCTACTTTCCATACCTTGGTTTTCCTCTTTTAAAGTTTATCACTCTGCCGTTTCCTGCCCTCAGTGGCCAAGCTACTATTTGTTCTCACATGCACCTGCTCTTCCATATGTAATTATGTTTTCCCTTGTTTCTCTTTGTTGGAGATCCCAAACACCTCCATCTTTCTCAGGTACCTGCTTCCCTTTTATTTGTACCTTCTAGAATACCAAATTTCCAATTCTCTGGCCACCAATAAGGTTGAAGTATTGTCCTCTGTCTAAAATTCACTGGGCATGAATAGAATCCCTTGGATAAAAGGAAGGGAAAATAGAACCTTTTTTTAAAAAATTTATTTATCCTTGGCAGCATTGGGTCTTTGTTGCTGCACACGGGCTTTCTCTAGTTGCGGTGAGCAGGGGCTACTCTTCATTGCGGTGCACAGGCTTCTCATTGCGATGGCTTCCCTTTTTGCGGAGCACGGGCTCTAGACGCGCAGGCTTCAGTAGTTGCGGCACATGGGCTCGGTAGCTGTGTCCTGCGGGCTCTAAAGCGCAGGCTCAGTAGTGGCGCACGGGCTTAGTTGCTCCGCGATATGTGGGATCTTCCTGGACCAGGGATCGAACCAGTGTCCCCTTCATTGGCAGGTGGATTCTTAACCACTGTGCCACCAGGTAAGTCCCGAAAAGAGAACCTTTATTGGGTACCTACTGTGTGCCAGGTGATTTAAATGTATTATTTAATGTAATCCTCACATCACATTAACCCCAGCAATTGATACGCTAGCTCTCTACACTTGCTAAGTGGACGACATTTATCAAGTAACTTAACCTCTTTTGCATCACAGTTTCCTCATCTGTAATATAGGGACAATCTAGTATCTACCTCACAGGATTGTTGTGAGTTAAGTGAGATAATAGAAAGCCCTTAGCACAATGCCTGGCACACAGTAAAAATTCAATATATATTAGGTTAACAGTTCAATGAAATAGACATATTACTGCGCCCATTTTACAGATAAAGTTAGTGAAGATAAAGTAGTATAATCCAGACTCTGATTCAATGATCAGACCCACTAGAATTAACTGAAGAGTTTTAAAACATACAGACTCTCAAGTCCCAATCTAGAAGATTCTGATTCACTATATTTGGGATCTGAGATGCAGTCAAATTTGGGAATGGCTGGTCTAATGGAATAAGCACAGGCTCTGAAGTCAAACAGACCCGAGGTCAAATTCCAGGACTGTTGGATTGAATGGAGAAGCCAGTGACAGGACCAGGAAGTTATGTAGTCATGCTCTCTTTGGAAGGAGGTTGAGAAGTCCTGAGGTGGACATGTTAAAGTTCTTGTGGAAAGCCAAGTACGAATGTGTTGCTATAAATAGTAGTAATAATAACAACAATATTTACTGCAGGTTGACAGTGAGTCAAGCACTGTTCTAAGAACTTTATATGCATTACTTCGTTCAATTTTCACAAATTCCTCTAAGGCAGGTACTTCTATTATTCCCATTTTACAGATTGGGAAACTGAAGATCTCAAGCTGTTTAGACAGTCTGACCTCAGAGCTCACACTCTTAACTACTTCAGTAATTTGCCTCTTCCTTTGGACAGTTCCTCTGGAAAACAAATAAGCCTCATATTTTAGAGACATAGGTTCAGGAGTCATCAATTCAAAGACGGTGAGCATTATTATTTTTAAAAATTTTCCAATTGATTAGGGTTTCATGTAGAGAAAAGGAGAATATCCAGGACTATGCCTTAGAGATGGGGATGTCATCTCAAACTTAGGGAATGCAAGAAACAGAAGCCTCCTCAAGTAACTTAAGCCCAAACGGGGAGATTTCTTGGGAGGAGACAATGGTGACACAGAACCTTAAAGTAGGAAGCACAGCAAATCCTCACAGAGGACTAGAACTGGGGCACCATTAGGCATTAAACAGTTCTCATCTCCTCCTCTCTCTGGGGTTGTGTGGCCTCTGGACTGGTCTTTTCTCTGTCTATCTGCCTGATGATTCTCTTTTTCTGTAGCTCTTTACCCTCCACCCCATTTGTACATGGTCCTCCGTGGATGCTTTCAACCCCTGAGAGAAAGAGAAAGAAACAGGAGAAGCTGTCAAAGTGGGAGGTGTGGACTGAGCAGAAGTCCCCAGATGTGTGCCTATGGAGGTGAAAGAGAATCAGAACAGGAGGAAATACAAGAGAAATAAGAGCAAAGGCAGGAGGAGTGAAAAAGTGAAAAGCTGGGTTTGAAAAACTTTGGAAGAAAGTCTCAACAGACAGGTGTGGAAGCAAGATGAGGGAAGCTTACACTTGAGCAAAAGGTTTTGGTTAGAGCAACAAAGACATCTGAGTGTAAGAAAGCTGTTTCACTAAAACTGCTCCTAGAGCCAGAAGCTCGACGTAGGATATTAGGAAAATCAGGGATAGAAACCAGTGAAGACATGACGCCAGGGAGTAACAGATCGCCTTTTGAAGACGCTGGTTATTTAAGGGGAAATTAGAAAAAGAATCATAGCTATCTCTTAGCAGCCAACCCAACTGAAAGCGGTTTGTGTTGATATGTGTGTGTCTGCTTTGATTTTTTTTAACCAAGGTGGACATATCTGGGTGTACAAAAATGGGAACTGTAAAAGGTCAGGCGTTGATGGGTTAACCAGCGTTTCTTTCAGCTACTTTTTATAAAATGAACTCCTTTGGCTCTTTTCTGAATGGGACGGTCCTAGCAGCTCAGAACGAGAGAGCAGTAATACCTTATTTGGAATGTGCCCTAGACCGTGTAATTGGGCTTTAGATTAGATCTTGTTTGCAGACATGGCCAAGATTTCAGAGATCTTGGTGTTCAGATGTCAAAGGGGCTTTTCCATTTGACTGAGGGGTGTTTGCTAGAGGGAGCCAAAGCGCCCGTGACCACACTGCTTCTCGACAGAAGCCCTGAAGAACAAATAGACACTGTCTTCAGAAAACTGGCATAGGTTTTGCCCTGCTTTGCTAGAATGAGCAGCACTAAAATTCATGCTCCAAATTAAAAAGAGAAAAAAGAAACTTTCTAGTTAGTAAAGCAAAGTGAAATGTTAAGTCAAGCCATTTAAGAAGTACATTAACTTAAAAAAAATTACAATATGCTTTTGAAAAATAAAAGAGGGCATGGATTGGGGGTAATCTGACCTAACACATTATCAAAGCACACTACAGAAGTGTGGCAATTAATCTGGTATTGGTTTAGAAACAAACCAATAGGTGAATGAAAAGGCATAGCATCCAGAAACAGACACAAAGGACATGAAAACTGAGTATAATATAAAGGTGAATTTTAAATTATTGGGAAAAAATATGGGTTTTTCAATAAATGCTATTAAAACAACTAGCTAGTCATATGGAAACACATAAAGCTTGCTCTCTACCCTAATCTTTACTTTAAAATATAACCCACCATTATTTAGGATTTACATGTAAAGAGTGCCATCTATAAAAACATTAGAAGAAAATGTGAGTAAAATGTTTATAAACTTGAAAGGCCTTTCTAAGCCTGACACAAAATCCAGAGACCACAAAGATAAAGGTGGATTATACAAATACATGCACACAGCTACACACACCCCCACACATCATGAAGAAAAGAAAGGGCCAACCAGCAAACAGGCCCAGAGCACACTATTAAGAATGTACCATATATATTCCAGTTAAAAGGTCAAAAGTTGGGGTAGTGAGATGTAAGTGGTACTACTGGGGGCATTATTTAAACCTGTCACTTGTAATAGAAAAACTACTCTTTTTAAAGCATTATTCCTTGTAAAGCTGTCTTATTTTACTGGGCTTCCCTCTCTTCGTTTCTTGAAAATAAAAGTCAGTAATCTCTTAGAATGTCTATATGTGTATAAATGAGTCACTTTGATGTATGGCAGAGATGGGCACAGCATTGTAAATCAACTAGACTTCAATTTTAAAATGTGGCAGTAATAATAATAATAATAATCTCCAAGCACTATCCCAAGCAACAAATCCTGTCTGGGTTCTCTGCAGTAACTCTGGGTCCTTTACTTCTCTCACATAAAAGCTACTGATTCAAAATTCACCTAAGGAAAACTTTCATTTTGCACACAGATGTCTGTGCATTAAAAGAATGATTGCTACTCAAATCTCTCCTTTCTTTGCAATTAAAAACAAAAACAAAGAAAGAAACAAGAACAAAGAAAAAAGAACATCTGTTGCTTTTCTCCCCCAGATTATAAAACCAACGAAAAATTGACAAAAAGTTTACAAACATGAAGAAGAAAATAAAAAATAATCTATAATCTCATTAAATATATATAACCCCTGTTAAAATACTGATGTATTTTCTTTGTCAAATTTTCTTAGTAACTATATTATATTGTGACCTAATTTTTATCACACCGAAATTTTCTTTTGTATCCTACTTCTTATTTATAAATTTATTTATTTTTGGCTGCGTTGGGTCTTCGTTGCTGCGCATGGGCTTTCCCTAGTTGTGCTGAGCGGGGGCTACTCTTAGTTGCGGTGCGTGGGCTTCTCATCTTGCAGTGGCTTCTCTTGTTGCGGAGCATGGGCGCTAGGTGCAAGGGCTTCAGTAGTCATGCTGCGTGGGCTCAGTAGTTGTGGCTTGCGGGCTCTAGCGCACAGGCTCAGTAGTTGTGGCACACGGGCTTAGTTGCTCCGCGGCATGTGGGATCTTCCCAGACCAGGGCTCGAATCCGTGTCCCCTGCATTGGCAGGCGGATTCTTAACCACTGCGCCACCAGGGAAGGCCGAGAAGTAAGAAGTCTGATTCACCTTTGAGAAAATAAGTTGTTTTATCAACTGGATATGGTATTATGCCATCCTTTAACATGTTAAATATAATGTTAGACCAGAACTAGACAGAAAAAGTCGAAGAAAATAATACCAATAATGCCACATGAAAAGTAAGACCCCCATCATATGCAGAGTGGATAAAATTTAGTAAATAATATGTGTACATATGGACAAAGTTGTAAATGTTCACAGAGATATGTCAGTAACTTTATTGAGACGGTTATGGGATAAACTTTCTGCAAAGCTGTTTATAATAATAAAAATAATTTTAAAAGGAAATTAGGAGAGCCAAGTGTCCCAGAACACTTTGTGTGTTCTCTGGCATCACTTCATGTTATTCTGGTTTTCTCTCCTTAGTTAAAGTCACCAGTTATTCACCTTCAAATCGCATAGCCCTTGCGACGGCTTGCTGTGGCTGGGCTGGAATCCCTGGAAAATCCCAAGGTGATCTGCTCTTTGGCCTTGGATCCCCTTTTTGTCTCAATAAACTGAGAAATACCAAGAGTTGCATCGTGAATTTCCAATTCCAAGATGAATTCAAAATAACTTAAACAGTGTACTAGTGGTCCTTAGTGTTATTTTTACTTTCAAATATTCTCCAGCTTAAAGCCCTGCTTCTGGGGAAGACACTCTGCTGCCCAGGAACATTCGGAGCTAAGAGACCACCACAGTGTAACACCACAACCCCATACACCACACCACGTCACCGCCTTAACCAAGGATCCCAGTCTGGACCCAGATGAGCAAAGTATATTTATTTTCTCGGTAACTTCCTGCTTCCTGGGGACAGCAGGTTTTAGAAAATGAAGGTGACTAGATTACTAGGTGTTCTCATGTAATCCCTACCTCTTTTACTTCTCCACGCTCTCCTCCTATCACAGGGTACCATACGGGCATCTTGGAAGGCTGGCCCTGACTCCTGCTTCATTACAGTGTTTCCAAGCAGGTGAAGCTAAAATCGTTGGCAACCTCCCTTTTAAAATCACATTTCCTCCCCGACCCCTGCGTAATCCTAGGAGTTAAGGATATATCTGATAAAAAAACAATTTCACTGTACCAGAAAAAAGGAATACATTAAGACTTTCAGTCTATTTAATACTTCAGACTAGGTTTTAAGCATCCAGCTGTCTTCAACTGCAAGGCATCTCATATTTTCATATTCCACAAATGGGGCTATTGAGCAATGATGAATGAATGAAGTACAATGCAACTATTTTTAGTATGGTAATTGTAATTAAAAGGCAGTGGAATGATAATCTTGCCCAAGCACGTCTGAGATCTTTCCACTTTCTCAAAACAATACTTTCTATATCTGGCTGCAGAGACTTGTTGCTTGTTTCCCTTCTGGTGAAGAACAGGTAACACTTGACATTCTTTCTAAACCAAATGAAATTGTGGTTTTGGTTAGACACAATCCTCGTTTCTCCATTTCTCCATTTGCACATCCTGGGGGATGAAATTTCTTTTCCATACATAGTGATAAATTACCAAGAACCAAATTAGTTTCTTAGGAAAGTAATTCTATTATCTATCCATAGATTTTTTTTTTTTTAGCCTATGATGGTTTGTTATTATTGTTTAAGAAGAGACAGGAAGCACACATCATAATAATAACTAACACTTTTATAGGGGATCATCATATGCCAAGTGTTATGCCAAACACTTCCTATATATTGACTCAACCCAACACAATCCACACAACACCTCTAGAGGTGTTTCTATCTTATTCTCATTTTATAAAATGAGGAAATTGATGCATGGAGAAGTTAAGTCTGAGTTAAGTCCAAGGTTCCTAGCAAGTAAATGGCAGAGCCAGAATTCAAACCTTGCATCTGGCTCCAGAGTCTCTCTGCTCTCAATCCATGTGCTGTCCTCACAGCAGCAACCCTGGAATCTGAGCATTATCCCCATTATATGGGTGAGGCCACTGAGGCTTGGAGAGGTGAAGTTACTTGCCCAACATTTTGAAACTGGTCAGCAGCTGACCTAAGATTCAACCGAGGCTCCAATCTCTTTGGCTCCAATATCTGTGTTCTTTCCATCCCTTAAATAGCACTACCTCAGTACTTTTTATTCCTACTGTCCTTTTAAGTATGTCATAGCTTAACTAGACTTGTGGGCTAGTGTGAAAATCCAGTCATCGCAAAGAAATTTTTCCCCCATTAGAAAGTGCTTTCCGACTTCCAAAGGCTCACCTTATAATTGACTATTTACAATTCATTACATCTGAAAGTTATGGATTAATCAAGATTAGAAAATAGGATCAGATTCTAAAATGTTAGTTACTTTAGTCTTTCGAAAAGGTAGACGAACATTCCATTTTGTTTCTTATCCTGCAAAGGGTCCGTCAATTTGGTTGCACTAGAAAAATACATTTTCTCTAAAAGAAAACAATGAATAGAAAAACAAAAAATATATAAGTAATGCTTTTTTTTTCTTGATTAGTTACTATCATGCTTCTGAACTGTGCTTATTCTCCACCAACAAGCAATAAGAGGCCGTTAACTACAATACAAAAAGGTTTTGTGTTTTTTTTTTTAATTTTTTTAAAGCTTCCCTCTCCAGGTTTCTGTTTGCAGGAAAGTCCTTGGTGAACACTTGAACACACCAGGGGGATGAGCTTGCCTGGGGAATGAATCTAAAGATAAAAGCTCCTTGGAAAACAAGCAGTCAAACCTATCATAGAACACCACAGAATAACACATCACTCATATTTTCTTGTACACATGAAGACCCAAAGGGCCTCATGTATGTTTTTATTTCTGTTTCAGCAAATTTTAAGCTGAAGTGTGACTTCAATGGTCAGCATTAATGAGGCTTTTGCTGTGCTTTGAAACTTGCTGTCATCCGTTTCCTGTGCGTTACTGTTTTTGAGACCAACTCAGCCAACGACAGAGTCCTGCCTGCGTTCTCCTGCCTGGGTCATTAGAACCTGATTTATTGGGCACCTTCTTCTCACAAGGTGCTGCCCATTTAAAAATATTTATCCTTTAAAACAGCGACAACCTATAAAACAGGAATATTTTAAGTGCTGCTTAAAAGAATAGGCTTGGGAATCCATTAGTAAAGGAAACACCCATGGAAGGAAACATTAAAATGAGCTATATGTGTATTTGAACATTTACTTCACAGAATGTAGAGAAAAAAAAAATTGCAGGACTTCAGATTTAAGAATTCCTGATACTTTGTGTTAAAACCATTTTGAATCTGGTATATATATACACACATATATATAAAACAAATGTATAATATACATTATATATATATTTCTTATACATTTCTAATGTCAATGGAAATATTTATTTTCTACAGATACATCGTTCAAAAAAATTTGCCATTATCTTTCTCTGCCTCAGATTATTTGTTGACACACTCTCAAAAAACGTTGTCTATGTTTGTCGCCTTCTGTTATTCACTTCAAAATCCTTCCTTATCCACCCATACACCCATTTTTCTGAATCAGGTTCTTAGAAGTCATCAATGACATCCTAAAGTCAAATGGCTTTTCCTCAGTCTTCAGTCTCCTTGACTTGAGAGTAACACAAATGAACAGAGTCTAATGTTGGAAAAATAATTATCATAGTTAATTTGACATATATTAAGTGATAGGCAAAATAGTATTTTGCCACTTAGTAACTGGGCATAACTATTAAGCAAGTATTGTAAATTGCTTTAATTGACAATGTTACTTTTACCCAGCCCAATGGTTTCAGTTTTCAACTGTTCTTTTTGCTTTATTTTATCATATTTTAAAATTATTTATTTATTTATTTTTGGCTGCGTTGGCTCTTCGTTGCTGTGCGCTGGCTTTCTCTAACTGTGGCGAGCGGGGACTACTCTTTGTTGTGGTGCGTGGGCTTCTCATTGCGTTGGCTTCTCTTGTTGCAGAGCACGGGCTCTGGGCGCATAAGCTTCAGTAGTTGTGGCTCGCGGGCTCTAGAGCACAGGCTCAGTAGTTGTGGCGTATGGGCTTAGTTGCTCTGCGGCATGTGGGATCTTCCCGGACCAGGCCAGGGCTTGAGCAGGCTGATTCTTAACCACTGTGCCACCAGGCAAGCCCCTATTTTATCAAACATTGAATTTTATTTTATTTTATATTTTCTATGTGCCAACCACCATGCTAAACATTTTAGGCATATTATCTCATTTAATCCTCATGCTAAGATTATTGCCCTTATTTTACCAATGATAAAACAGAGGCTCAGAATGATTAATTTATCCAAGATTACATGGCCAATGGTGGAGCAAAGATCTGAACCCATCTTTGTCAGACAAGAAAGTACTTGCACCCAGTTCTCAATATCTACCCACAATATCAATTGTGACAGGTTTTTCTTGGCACCACATACATTTTAATACTCTTTAAACATCCATTTATCCAGTTGGTCTGGCAGTCAATAAACATTTAGGGGTTAAGTGAGATACCAAAATAAATAAGACACAGTCCCACCTATCAAGCAGTTCATGGTCTAGTGGGGAATATGGGTCAATAAAAAAAATTCGTAGTCCAATAAGACAGTTATCATAAGAGAGAGATGCATTAAGTTCTATGAGAGTGGGGAATGGCCAAAATCTGCCTGGGAAAATGAGGAAAGTTGTCAGAAAATGGCTTTGACTTGAATAGAGACTTGAAGGACATGGAGAAGTTTGTGGGCAGAGAAGAGATGGACTGGGGTCCAAGGCAGCTAGGCTCCAGCATCTAGGAGCTGTGGTTACCAAGCCTTCAGACTTCTCTGTCCCTCCAAAAATCTCTGGAGTGTGTGCACTTAACTGGAATACTTCCCAGCTTGTTCGTCAAGGAGAACAACATATCTTAGAGATAAGAGGTATCTGATTCTTCTGGCTTAATACTCTTTTAATGCTCTGTTTCCCATCCTCCCACATACTTTATTCCAGTGGTTCTCAAAATGGGGTTCTTGGACCAGCAGCACCTGGGAGCTTGAGTGAAATGCACATTTCTAGACTCCCCTCCAGATTTATGGAATCAGAAACTCTGTGAGTGGGCCCAACAATGTTTAATGGGCCGTCCAGGTGATTCTCATACACGCTGCAGTTTGAGAACTACTGCTCTGCCTGTCTTCTCCTCTATGTGTGTACTTTAGAACAGTACAGCTAATTTCCCTAACAAGCTTTCAAGTGTAGTGCATCTGTTTTTTTCACCCTTGTACAACCAGCGCCTAGGCCAACACTGGACACATATGGTAGGTGTTCAATAAATGTTTGTGGTAAGAACAGATGAATAATTTAAAAATGAATTCCACAAGCGCCAACATCCCTTGAAGAGCTAACCTAATTGCACCTCAACCTCAATGTCTGATAAGAATGGGAGGGGGCAGAAAGTGAGAGGCCTTGGGAGGGAAAGAGAATTAACATCTGTGGGGTGAGAGGCTTTTCAGAGGCTCTCTAATATCTTCACAACAACCCTGAGAGGCAGGTGTCACCATCCTCACTTGAAAGATGAAAAAGCTAAGGCTCAGAGAGGAACTCTTCCCAGAGCCTCACAGCTGGTGGTGGTGATACGAACCCAGGGCCCTCTGGCTCCAGAGCCCTTCCTCTTTTGTCTTCTCCATGGCACTACCACTAGCCGCCAGGGAGGGGACAGTTGGAAGCGGAAAGCCCTGAAGGGAAAGACAAACCTCACCAACCACAACTTTGATCCTCACCATCACCACCACCTGCACACGTTGTCTGTTTAGGACACGAGGCTACGCAGAGTCTTAACCCGTTAGCAGTGAGTTCTAGGGCATGTTATGCTGTTGTCGGTCTCTTCTTCAGAACCCTCCTCCTCGCCCTTGGCCCTGATGTCACACCATCTCCTTCTCAGGCACCTTCACTGACCCTGCATGGAGGCATCAATTTGCTGATCTGTCCACGTCTAGGCTGTGTGAGGTTTTCCACGTTGGGTCAAACTAAGCTTCCGGCACCACTCCCGATGCTGCCCTTCATGAATTCCTTTACGTTTCAGTTTTGTGATCACATCCCCCCTGGAACCCAGAGATTTGTGTTTCCAGTAGCGGCTTCTCTTTTTTCTTCCTTCCCTACCCTTTAAAGATTTCTTCCATTCTGAGAGCTTTGCTGACATTTTCATGACTCTGCAACGGGCAGCTCCAGCCCTGGCCTGGCCCTGAGCTTCACTACAGCACCATCTACCTGCTGGATGTTTCACTTGGGTGTCCTGCCTTCACTGTAAATGCAACATGTTAGAACTGAACTCATCAATTTATTCTCCAACCTTAATCTGCCTCCCAAACTATTACTGTTTTGGTCACTGGCATCACTTTCTCCCAGTCATCACGTTTTTGAACCTACCCATTTGAGTACTTAGCCTTAACCTTCCATTGTGGTTTCTCTCTCCCTCCCTCTTCCTTCCTCCCTCCCTCCCTTCCCCCCCCTTCCTTCCTTCCTTCCTTCTTTCCTTCCTTCCTTCCTTCTTTTCTCCCCCCACCTCTTCCCTCTTCCCTTTCTCACCTACTCCTCTTTCCACACATATTTATTGAGTACTTACTATGTGTCAGCCCAGGCACTGTCTTCGGCTTCCTGGAGCCTACATTATAGAATGGGAGAAAACCAACAAGCAAGCATATAAACGAATTGTAGCTTGTGATAAGTACAGTGAAACAAATATACGGGGGCGGGGGAGGCTAGGTAGAGAATAATGAAAAGGGTGTCCAGGAAGGGCCTCTTTCATTTAAGCTGAGACCTGTGAGGAACACTGAACACGGAAGGATGGGGTGAGGCCCCGCTGGGGACCAGAGCTTTATGAACTGGTGGGAGAGTGGAAGAACCAGGACAGACACGGGCAGGGGCAGATCATGGGGGAACAAGAGGACAAGTAAGGAGGCTGACTTCATTCAGAGTGCTGTGGAAGCCTTCAGAGAGATTCACATGAGGAGTGGCCTAATCTAACCTACACTTGGAGGAAACATGGAGTGGGCCATAGTCTTTCCAGCTCTTTGTAGGAAAGGATTGGAGACACGGGGAAACCTGGGAATTTACTTTTATCTTTCAGCGTGCTCCCGATAGAATGACCTTCTAATTAGGATTGATACTCTCCCTTCCACCAAAAGGATGAGAGTTACATTCTGCACCACTCAATGGTTGTGTTTCAGAGAGAGAGGGTCTTGGGCATTGGTAACGAGCCACATCGGCAGCAACAACAGAAAATCTTATTGAATGTTACCATGTGCATGTAATATGAATACTTATACATATGTTTTAATGCTCAACAATGCTCTAAGTAGTATATGATGATCATCATTTCACAGGTAAGGACAGAGAAGTTAATTAACTTGCCCAAAGTCACACAGCTGCTAAGACAAAAAAGAATAAAGAGACCATTTCCAAATAAACATGGTCAGACTTTGTTTGTTTGTTTTGTTCCTTACTGTTTTCCATACTCATTAGGGAAAACTCAAATTGTACAAAACTATACAAATTAGAAAGCTAGGCTTCTCTATAATCCTGCCCCTAAGGTATGAAGTTGGTCTTTCACCATGGTCTTGCCCCCAGCAAGGCTCATACTTCACATTGGCAATCCTGAAAAGCTCTTCAGTACCCAGGTCCTCTGAAGGGGCTACTTCTCTCTGAAGCTGGTTTAGAAACAGAGGGATACGGAGCCACTTTCTTACCATCTCTGCTACAGGCAGTGGACGCCAAACTGTTCTGGCTCCAAAAGAAGCCACACCCATTTGGGGTGAAAGAACTTCAGAGAGTTTACATCACTGCTTGGAAGGACAGGCCAAAAACAGCAGAGAAGACAATGGGCGATTCCCTACACCAACAACCCAACAAGAAGAGTTCAGAGGTGAAGTATTGTTGTTTATTCCCCCTAATTTTCACATCTCATTAAGAGAGATCATTTGGGTTTCCTCTGTAACAAAAACTTCAACTTCAGCCAGAACATTAATCACAGCAAAATGATATTCTGGTGTCATTTTATAATTCTGAATAAATGCTTGGAGGTGTTCAAATTTCTAAACCCTATGGTGCAAAAGGCAGTTTTCCAAGCAGGGGCAGGCCACACTAACTGTTGAAGATGAAAAGTAATTAGCATCCTGTGTGAACTATCTTGTCTTTTTTAGGACCGGAAATCAAGTGGGAAGGGTTCCCTCCTGTTCCAAGTGAGTTCCAGAAGAATTACTCATGCTCCTTAACCTATGAGTCAGACAGGAGTCTAGGAGAGTGTTTCCAAAACAGGCCAACAATAAGATAAACAGAGCAATTGATATGTGACAGTCTGGAGAGGCAGGACTGCAACTGGCCAAAGCCAAGTGATGGAGCGTAGAGCAAGAGGACAGTAAACCTGGGATGGCTGAGCTTCCCTAGAGAAGCCGTGGATAACTGGAGCTCAGCAAACCAACACAGAGCGTTTCCTGAAAATGAACGTCCACGAGGAGGTTTGTTTTCAGATCCTTTTTTCAGTTTCATTGACCGAGTATCTTGGAATTATAGCATCTTCCCCCCCACCCCCATGACTCAAGGGGCTGACTGCCATCACACTGCACTGCCTGGCTCTCTAAAAGCTTTGGCTATCATTGCGTTTTGACATCTCACAGCACAGGATATTAATCATTTTGGGACTCTGGGCCTGTTCCCGGTGTCCATATTTGCCATTGTTGATCTGCAGCCAGAAAAATAACTCCTAAATGACAAAGGCTTATCCCAAATTGAAATATAAAGTCATCGAGAACGCTCAGCTTAGGAAATAACCCAGCATCAAGCTGGACTGTCTCCTGGGCACATAAAGGATAAGCTTCCTCTTTGCTCCCTCTAGGAAGGAGTCTGAAGCCAGGTTTTAGCTCTGTCTGAGCCTGTGAAGGGACTATGGGCATCTCTTAAGGGCGGTGGGGGTAGGAGAGCAGTGGTGTGCATGGGGCTTCATAAGGACACTGCCCCACCCCCCTGGTTCCCATCATCCCTAGAGAAAATGGCTGGGTGGGTGTGCAGAGTCCACCCTACTGGGGAGGAAGGGCTAGAACCAGCTGATATTTTCCTCCATCCCCCATTAAAACCACTGGGGTACAGAGGCCAGGCTGGGGTGAGGGTGGGAGGTCTCCTCCACACAGCAGTTAGAGTGATTCCTAAACACTGCTCTGATCACCTCCCTCCTCCTAAAGACCTTTGAGGGGACCACCCCCGCAGGAGAAATTCTAAAGTTCTTCCTAGGCCATTCAAGGCCTTTCATTCCTTGACTCTCTGCCTAACTTTCAGCTTCATCTCCAGCCACTCCCTGACCTTCTCACCACAAACGCCTGCTAGTTATTTCCTGAAAACACTGTGTGCTCTCAGCTCTGCTTTCTTTATTCACGCTGCTGCTTCTACGTGGAAGGCCACCCCTCTACTGACTCTCTCCTACCCAGCCCCCCAACATCACCTCTTGTTGCAGGAGGGCTCCTATTCCCACCCCTCGCTGAGTGCATTGCTCCTGGATGTGTGTTTCTGTTGCATTATAGGTAGGCTCCCTTCTAACAGTTACTAGCTGGTGGGGTTGTCCCATGTGTCAGCCTTCCCCACTTGTCTGTGAGCTCCCTGAAGGCAGGCACTGTTTGCTGCATCTTTGGCTCTTGAAAAAATCAACAATATTTAATTGGATGAAGGAGAGTTTTGCATATCAGTTATTATACTCTTTGCTATTCAGATAATGGCCAGGAGTTTTAAAATGCTGTACCCCAGCTCCATGATCTCCTTCCTTGTAACTTTTTGCAATTTCAATCTGACTTTCAGTAACAATCAGCTTGCACCATGAAACTTAGGGTATTCAGTTTCAAAGGGTAATGGTTTCAGGGTGCGCTGATTTCTGTGCTTAATTGTTTAAGATAGAGACAGATAGCATACCTATATTATACTCCAAACCTCTCTCTCTCTCTCTCTCTCTCTCTTTCCCCCTCTCTCTCTCTCTTTCCCCCTCTCTCTCTCTCTCCCACACCCACAAACGCATCACAAAGATAGAAATTCCTAATGATACATGAATAAAGCTTACAGTACACAATTCAGCATGTAATAAAAGTTTAAATGCCACTTAATACAAAAAGCTGATAAGTGCACAGGTGTTTCCAGGTGTTCAGCGGCGCTAGGTGCATGGTGTTATTTTGGAAAATAACTTGTCTTCCATTCTTAAGCAAGCCTTTTCTCTGCTCAGTGTTGTACATGCTGTTCTCTCTGTCTAAGAAGCCTCGGCCCCTCCCTCACCCCTTTATTAATCGAGTGACCTCATCCTCCAGGATTCAGCTTAAACGTAACTGCCTTGGAAGGGTCTGCCTACACCCAGCCTCCTCATAGCCTCCATTGTAGAACGGTATTTTCTTTGAAGTCCTTGCCAATTATTTTATTTTATTATTTTAGTTAAATGTATTTGATGTCTTCCTCTCCCATTAGACTGAAAACAACTTGAAAGAAAGAGGATTCCTGTGGGCTTTATTTATGATTGTGTCCAAAACACATAGTATATGCTCAATAAATACTTTGGGGTGAATGAAGCCGCAGTTGACCCTTGGTATCGCGGGGCATTGGTTCCAGGACCCGCTATGTATACCAAAATCCTCTGGATGCTCACGTCCTATAATTGCTTTCCGTATCCCCAGTTCCACATCTGGGAATTCAACCAACCCGGGACAGTACACAATTGCAGTTGGTTGAATCCAGGGAAGCGGAACCCGTGGATACGGAGGGCCGACTGTAGTCTTTTAAGCCAACATTCTGCTTGTAATTTGGAGGAGTTGATTTCATCAATTCAGTGACTTGTCTTGCCTGGTCAGTTCCCTGGCCTCACTCGCCCTTGTCTCCCAGGCGCCTACTCCCTCATCCTGGGGGTGCCTTTTATCATCTTCTCCTCTTAACACATTCCTGTTCACCTCGCAGCACCTTGTCATACCTCATCTCCATTGTGACACTTTCCCCAGGCTGTTAGTTACTCCTGTTTCTGGGCTCCTAAAACACTTTTGACTTCTTCCACATTTTCCCATGTTTGTTTCTTTTACCACAAAATTAGAAAATGCTCCTAGAAACCTCAAGCAAGCATCAGAGAGGTATATAAAGTCAAAAGCAAAATCCTCCCTTCCCACTCCCAGGTGGCCATTGGTATCACTGAGTTCTTTTTTTCTGCACTTACAAACATACATTAACTCTTTTTTTTAAAATAAAGAAAGGAGGGCTTCCCTGGTGGCGCAGTGGTTGAGAGTCCGCCTGCCGATGCAGGGGACACGGGTTTGTGCCCCGGTCCGGGAAGATCCCACATGCCGCGGAGCGGCTGGGCCCGTGAGCCATGGCCCCTGAGCCTGTGCGTCCGGAGCCTGTGCTCCGCAACGGGAGAAGCCACAACAGTGAGAGGCCCGCATACCACAAAACAAACAAACAAACAAACAAACAAAAATAAAGAAAGAAGGGAAAGTAAAAAAAAATCATACAATAATACTATGGATTGACATTTTTCAATTACTATCTCTCATTTTTCTTTTCACATTAGAAGGTAACAACCTTGATTTTCAATGGATATTTTATTGGTCCATGTGCTTGTACCATCATTTAAAAAATCAGTTTCTTGATAGCTATCTAGGTAGCTCCTATTTTTCTAAATTACAAGCAATACTGAGATAAATCCCTTTATACATTCGAGTGGCTATTTCTCTGTTACTGCACCAAATGGCATCCCATTTTGTATTTTGATAGCTACAGCCTGATTGTCTTCTAAAAAGGCAGTGCCCAGTTACACTCCCATCCACGGCTGGTAAGAATGTCTGAATCTTTACAGCCATGACTGGATATTATCACTGTGTTTCTTCTTTGTTATCTAATTGGTCAAAAACTTCCCTGTCTTCAATTGTTGTTGAAGTTGAATAGTTTTTCGTGTTTAATCATCACTTGTGTCCTTTGTCTGAAAATGATTATTCACATCCATCGCTCATTTTCCTACGGAAGTGTTCAATTTCATTTTTTACTCAGTTGTAATGGCTTTTTAAAAAATTGTGGTAAAATACACATAACATAAAATTTGCCATCTTAACCATTTTTTAAGTGTGCAGTTCAGTGGCATTAAGTACATCCACATTGTTGTGCACCACCACCACCATCCATCTTCAAAACTCTTTCCATCTTGCAAAACTGAAACTCTGTGCCCATTAAACAATAACTCTCCATCCCCCCTCTCAACAGTCCCTGGCAACCACCATTATCTTTTCTTTCTATGAATTTGACTAGTGACATGGTTTTTAAAATAGTATGCATGTTAACTTTTGTTTGTTAAAGAGGTTAAACATTTTTTCAAATTTTTAGTTTTAACTTTATAAAGTCTTGTCATTTAGAAGGTGCACATTTTTTTAAGCTTCACATTTTTATGTCAGTAAATATGAACATCATTTGCTTTATGGCTTTTGAGCTTTATGTTTTGCTTTGAAGAACTTCCTCACCCCGAAATAATCAAGTATTTTCCTGATTTCTTCTGGTAATAAAAGTACTCTGGTCATACCTATATCTCAGCACTTCTCCTTTTTATTCTAATTAATATTAATGACTAGCATTGATGAGAACTGTGTTCTAGGCACCGTGCTAAGTTCATTTCATGTTATTATCTTGTTTAGTCTTCATACCAAGGCAATGAGGTGGGTCCTATTGTTATCTCCATTTAATGATGAGAAAATTGAGGTTTAGAGCGTTTGAATAACGTGTCTACTTCAAGTGGCAAGTGGCAAAGCTGTGATTTGAACCTGAGCCATCTGACTGCATTCTAACCATGAAACTATGAATCTGTTTTCTCTGTTAAGTGGTGCTCCTCTAGGGTGAGAACTGCGTCTTATCTGTATTCTGACTCTGGCACATAGGTCCTCAACAATTGTTTTTTGAGTGAATTAATGCCTGTTACTTAAACTCAGCATCCAGAGCACAGCCTCAGATACTGCTATTCCTACCTCTTCCCTCGCTATCTCACTCCTTAACAAATTCAGTCTTGACCTTCCTTCTAAGCCCAAAGAGTTTCTGCTTTTGCATAGGAATGAGCTTCCCTGGGTGGTCAGTGATCTCCTCAAGCGTTGCTACCACTGTCTCAAGGGAACTGGACTGCCTGGTCAAGACCCTGCTCCCTTCACAGAGTTCTCCCCTGGGGCCATTCATGATCCACCTCTCTGTGCTCTTTCTTCTTGGGGAAGCGATAAGCATATGACTTCCTCGCCAGCACACAGGCCATAGTCCTATCATTGTCCTTCAATGGACTTCTCTCTTCTGGAGTCCACTTCCATCCATTTAGCATTCCCTCGTGCCAAGACTTACTGACTTCTGGGCAGGTCCCACTCCTTCTTCAAGAAGTTCCCCACCAGGCTCATGGTCTTCCCCTCTCCAGCTCCCATTGCCTCCCTTAAGGATTCCCACCCTCATATTGATGACCTTTCCACTGTGCTGGCTTCAAACCCTTCATTTTCACAATCAAAAATCCTTCCTCTCCTAATGTCTGTAACGTCAGCCCAGTCCCGACCCCAGATTCAGTCATTGCAAAGATGCTGCTCTTTGTCTGGCTCTCTTGTCTTTCTGCTGCAGTCTCCCCGTTCACCCTCCTTGCCAACTTCTAGGCCTGACCAAACCCTTTCTATTGTCTCCACTCCTCCATGTTGCTGGGGAAGTTCAGGGAACCAAGCCGTTTGGATCCGTTCCAAATTCCTCTGGTGCAACTTCAGAAGGATCCTCTCTGCTGCTTGGTCAGCCTCTCATCACCTGCACCTCGCTTCCTCTTGCACTTGCTAGCATCTCTTCTAAACCTTCCCATCTCCTAGAGCTGAGCTCCACTTCCCAGAGATGTCTGGGTCTCCTCCTTGACTGTGGAGGCCATCTCACTGGGGCTCTCACCACCTCCCTGCGCTCCTCCACGTTCCCTTCTTTCCCATCTCAGAGGGAAAAATCTTCCTCTTCCCCTTCGTCCTTTAGGATGCTCATGAAGAATAATGGAAAAATATGAGCTTTGAAAACTGACAACCTTGGGCTTGAATTCCAGCTCAGTTATCTAGTAGTTTTGTGTCCTGGAATAATCTATTTAATGTTTCAGGTCTTACTTGCCTTGCACCTTGGTGGGCATGAACACAGTATCTGCCTCAAAGGGATCTGTAGAGAGGCTGGTATGGCCTGAGGCACATGAAGCACGTGGCATCTGCCCAGACTTTCTGAGTCTTCTCCCCTCACTCCCACATCCAGCTTCACCACCTGAGTCCCCAATCCCGTTCCCTTTCTCTTCAGGTACTTTGCCCCATCAATTATCTCCTACTTGTTTTTAAATATTTTGTCTTTCCCTTTGACCAAATAGTTTCTGTTGACATAAAAATATGAAGTTCTCCTTTACCCCCAAATTCCTTTCTGTGATTCTGCTAACAATTCCAGCCTCCGTTCTCCCTTCCTTCTTAACTTTATCTCTTGAGAGAGTAGTCTACACTAGCCGATTCTGTTTCTCTCCCACGCACACTCTCCTTCATCCTTTGCTGTCAGGCCTCAACACCTCGTCTCCCTCCCTCATCACTGTACTTAAATAGGGTTCCTAAAGCCGTGATAATCTAGGCCCCTGGATTCTTGGTTTTCCTTTATCTTCAGCCTGTCACACTCATCTGCAGCACTGGACCGTGCCAACGCCCTGCTTCTGCTTGAGAAATCTGCCTTGACTATAAGTCATTGTACGAGTTTGGTTCTCCTCCTACCTCTCTTTCTACTCTTTCAGTTCATTCATTCAGCATTTTTAAAATTGAGCATCTATTATGAACCACAACTGTGCTAGGTGCTGGGGACACAGTGGTGAATTATACAGGCATCGTCACTGGTCCACTGGCCCCTGAAGTGAGTGTATGGTCTAAGAGGGCAGACATCAGACAAACAGTCATCTGTTATCTCTGTCTCAGTTACCTGTTGCATCCCTGTGTGTGTGTGTGTGTGTGTGTGTGTGTGTGTGTGTGTGTGTTCACCTATTTGCAAGAATGTTACAAAAGCATATAACGGGGAGGAAGACTGAGAGAGGGGAAGCCAAGGAAGGACAGTTTGAGGAAGTGATATTTAAGCTGAGATCTGCAGGATGAATAAGTGTTAGCTGGGTGAGGAGTGGCGAGTTTGGGGGGGTGGCTTCCAGGAAAAAGAAGGAAAGCTGTGAAGGCTCTGAGGTAAGAAGGTGCTTGGTAAATTCAAGAAACTGAAAGCAGGCCAGTATAGCTGAAGGTGGTGGGGAGATGAGGTAGGAGCCCTGAACAAAGATCATGCAGGGTCTTGTGAGGCATGGAGAAAGTTTGGGATTTACTCCCAAGAACAATGGGCAGCTACTGACAACCTCTCTTCCCCTGCCTGTTTCCTCATTTTGGGAGTGCCTCACAGATGGGTTTGGTGCTCTGCTCTGCTCTTGGCCCATTCAATCCTATAGCTGAGTAATCACTTCTCTGTGGTCGATTCCTAAATCCTAATGCCCTCCTGAATTCCGGTCCTTTTCCCAGTTACCATCTAAGATTATATACTGGGGTCTCTTTCTGATACTGCAGATTAAATGTTAGAAATTAACCTCATTTTTCTTTTCAAAATCCTTCCTTCTCCTGTATTTCCCATCTTGGTCAATTGCTCCACTGGGCCTCCCGTTAACCCAGATTGGAAATGCTGGTGTCTTCTTGACTTCCCCCTTTTTTTCACTCATTCATTTATGTTGAGGTTACAGCAGGGACCCAAACTGATGGAACTTGCATTCTGTGGGGACACCCAACAATAAACACATTGGGACTTTCCTGGTGGTCCAGTGGTTAAGGCTCTGCACTCCCAATGCAGGAGGCTCGGGCTCGATCCCTGGTCAGGGAACTAGATCCCGCATGTCGCAACTAAAGATCCCACACGTTGCAACTAAAGATCCTGCATGCTGCAACTAGGACCCAGCGCAGACAAATAAATACATATTTTTTAAAAAAACAATAAACACATCAACATGTATTATAATGTCAGTTAGTAAATGCTATCAATAAAAATAAAGCAGCTAGAAAGTGAGGGGTGGAGATGCTGCTTATTTTCATCAGAGGAGGTCTCTTTGAGGGAGTAGATTTGAGCAGAGGCCAGAATGAGATGAAGGAACAAGCCATGTGGGTATTTGGGAAAGAATGTACCAGGCAGAGGGAATAGCAAATGCAAGGTCCAGGGATGGGAGCATGCTTGAGGAGCAACAGAAAGATCAGTGGCTGGAACGCATCAAGTGACAGGTTGAAAGTAAAGAGATGAAGCCAGAGAAGCGGCACATACAGACTGTGCTGTAAAGAATGGAAAGGGGGGGACTTCCCTGGTGGCAGAGTGGTTAAGAATCCGCCTGCCAATGCAGGGGACATGGGTTCAAGCCCTGGTCCGGGAAGATCCCACATGCTGCGGAGCAGCTAAGCCCGGGCGCCACAGCTATGGAGCCTGCGCTCTGCAGCCCACAAGCCACAGCTACTGAGTCCACATGCCACAACTAAAGCCCGCGCGCGCCTAGAGCCTGTGCTCCGCAACAAGAGGAGCCCCCACTCGCTGCAACTAGAGAAAGCCTGCATGCAGCAACGAAGACCCAACGCAGCCAAAATTAAAAATTAATTAATTAAAAAAAAAAAGAATGGAAAGGGGTTTGGAATTTAGTTCTAAGTGTGATGAGAAGCCTTTGGAAGGTTTTGATCAGAAAAGTGACATGATCTGATATACAAAGACCAAAGGGTCCCTCTGGCTGCTGTGAAAAGAATAGACTATAGGGGGCCAAGTGAAGACCACATAGTAATCCACATCCTCTCCATATCACAGGGTCTTGCCCACATCCATCCCTCTCTCCCATCTTCATAACCACTGCCCTAAGCTAACCCCCTCCATCTCATACCGGAATTGTTGTTGGGATCTCATAAATGATCTTCCTGCCTCCTTCCAGAGCAAGGCTTTCCCTTGCTCAAACCTTCAGTGGTTCCCCATCCCATAGAAATGAAGTACAACTACTTCAGTCTTTTTATTATTTATTTATTTATTTATTTACTTTTGGCTGCCTTGGGTCTTCGTTATTGCTCACAGGCTTTCTCTAGTTGCGGCGAGCAGGGGCTACTCTTCATTGTAGTGCACGGGCTTCTCATTGCAGTGGCTTCTCTTGTTGCGGAGCACGGGCTCTAGGCACTGGACTTCGGTAGTTGTGGCATGTGGGCTCAGTAGTTGTAGCTTGTGGGCTCTAGAGCACAGGCTCAGTAGTTGTGGTGCACAGGTTTTGTTGCTCCACGGAGTGTGGGATCTTCCTGGACCAGGGCTCGAACGCGTGTCCCCTGCATTGGCAGGCAGATTCTTAACCACTGCACTACCAGGGATGCCCAACTTCTTCAGTCTTATATTCAAGGCCCCTCTTGTCTCCCAGCCTTATCTCTCATTGCTGCCTTTCACATACCCCATGCTAAAGTCACAGAAAACTACTCAGTTTCCCATGTAAGCTTCTTGCCTTCCCATCTCCAAGTTTTTGCCTAACTTGTTCTATCTTGTCATGAAGGATTCTCTCACCATCATCCATCTCTGTATATTCCAGATTTCCTGAGCCTTTCCTGATCATCCCAGGCATCAGGGATTCTTCTTGCATTTGGACTCTTACACCTTTCCAATGACGCTAGTTATTCTCTACGTGGTTATAACTCTTTATTGTACACATCTTATCTTCCTCACTAAATCATAAATTCCTAGAGGTCAGGGTCCAACTCGGATATATATCTGTGCACTTTCCATCCACAGGGCCTAGCCCAATGCTCACAGTGAGTACACCACAGATATTTGTCCAATGAGTGAGTGGCTGGCATCAGAGTACTTAAACAGTCTATTTGGAGAGACACAACCAAGTCGTAAACCCAGGCAAGTGAATAATATGACAGTATATAATGGAGGGATAAATCAGATGGCACTAGTCTATGGACCAGAGGAATCTAGAAGGGAGATCAGTAGGAGGTGAGTGGTCAGGGAAGACCTGATAACGGCTGATGCTTCTGGAGTGTGTATCACGTGCTGGGGTCTGGGCTGAATGCTTTACATGCATTATCTCACTCTTCTCACCTACCTTGTGCTACAGGCACTTGCATGTAAGTAAATGCCTCATCTACAGATGGGGAAGGTGAGGTAGGAAGGTGAAGTAATTTCCCTGAAGTCACAGCGTTAGAAAACCTGCAGACTTGTGATTTGAACCCATGCCTGTCTAACTGGGTAATCTATAGCAATCACCCCAGTACTCACACAAAGGGAAGGCTCAGCTGTGAAAACAGGGTTTGCATTTCCTTCCCTGTCTCATCCCAAAATGGATCTAAACAGCTAAATAGGAGATGAGCTGTGCCTGAGAAGATGACTAGGATTTAAGGATGAGGTAGGTGTTTCAGGTTAGGAAAGCAGCTATTTGTGGACTATAAGGCAGACTTGTTCCCGGGTAGCAGCAGTGAGCGGACTAAATTGGTGGATATATCTGGAGACTGGCTGGGTGGGTAAGTGGATACAGTGTGTGGAGGGCATTCAACGCCGGGGAGCATTGTTGAGTGTTGGCGTGCTAGAACGCAAGGAGAGGTTGAAGGGTGTGTGAGCTGGTCAGGACATAACTCCATTGAAAGAACATTCACTGGGACAGGTTTTGCACCAAGCAGATGAATGGAACTGTAGGATTTCCCTGAGTAAGCCCTTGCTCTCAAACAGCTAACAGTCTTCTGGGAGAAACAGCCCATAGCATGCAAACAAAGCACAGTGCAGACCGAGCTGGGAAAGAAGAGTTTTAATGAAAGATCTGGGGTACTTTCTGGGGCTGTGGCATTTGGAACAGGGCTTGCAGATGAGTGGGGTTGGAAGAATAGAAGAGGGTGGCCACTTCTGGCACTGGGGGAAGGTGGTTTTTAGAGAGCATTACCCTGATAATCATATACAGGCTGGACCAATGAGCGGTCTCACACATTTCTGAGGAAGAGATGCACTTTGGGCCAAAAATCCATCAGCACAGGGTAGCAGTACCGTGAAAAAGACTTAGGGGTCTTAGCAGTCAGCAAGTTCAATGACAGAACAGAGCTGCTTAACAGTCAAAGGAGCTAAAGTAATCTGCAGCTGTCTTAAAAGATGGTCAGTGTTGCATATCCAGCTCCAGACTATATCCTGAGAATTTTGTCCATTTGAGGGCCAAGCTCTACACCAGCAGTTCACAACCGGGGGTGATTTTGACCTTCAAGGGACATTTGGCAAAGTCTGGAGACATTTTTCGTTGTCACACTGGGAGGGAATTCTACTGACATCTAGTGGGTAGAATCCAGGGATTCTGCTAAACATCCTACACTGCACAGGGTGGCTACTTCCCCTGCCCCTTCACAACAAAGAATTATCCAAACCAGGTATCAGTCCCCTAATAGATAGAGGACTGATACCTGGTCTGGAGGACGCTCTAGAGGATGAAGCAACCAGACCGTGATTAGTGGTAGGGACAGTTTTTACAGCGGTGTCACTAGGAGCAGTTGAAGAACCTGGGAATATTTATACTAGAGGAGATTTAAGGACCTGAGAAGTATCTTAGAGCAGCAAAAAGAACTGAACTGTCCAGAGCAACTGCCCAAATTTCCAGCATCGCTCACCCTAACTACTGCAACGGGAGTCCAACCAGACCCAATGTTGGAAATTTAAGAAAGTCATTGTAATAGCAAACACTTACAGCATTTACTGTATTTCAGGCACTCTCCTAAGAGCTGTACAGATGCCAACGTATTTAATTGTCACAACAGACCCATCACACCTATTTTACAAATGGAGAGACTGAGTCACAGAGAAAAGGGTAAGTGATCTGCTTAAGATCACAAAGCTTAGCAAGCAGCAGAGCCAGAATTTGAACCCAGGCAGCTGTACTCTTAACCACTGTGCAGTGTGGCTATGCTGCATTGGAAAGAAACAGATCTGGGCTCAAATCCCAGCCTTACCACTTAACAGCTGTGTAACAACTGGCATGCTACTTAACCTCTCTGAGCCACACAGTTTCTTCATCCTGCATAGTAGGGATAGTAAGGTGATAAATAGTTACCAGTTCTTCCATACAGTGATGAATGTAGTTCTCACAGGAACTCAAGGACAGGCATATTTATTACTCTTATTTTATACACATGAGGATTTTATGGCTTAGAGAGGTTGAATGACTTGCTCAGGGTCACACAGAGAGGAAGAGGAGAGTTAGGATTTAAATCCACATTTGTCTGACCCCAGAACCTGTTTTTAACTACAAAGCCGTTACATGTGCAAGTCTGTGCTGAAGGGAGCATGACAAAGCGCATAAAATTTCCTGGAACATAGTAAGCAATCAGTGATAGCTATTTATTATTGTATTAGTAATCGCAGTTGTTATTTTCATGAGCAGAATGCACAAGCAGGTGCACAGAAGGCAATGTACTATCCCAGCCCAAAGAACGAGATCAGCAGAAAACGAATGATGCAGGGGCTTATGTGCAGATCACAGCCCCTCAGCCGGCTAGTCCCTAATCTTGGGCTTTAGCCTCCCCAGTAAAGTGGTGTCACGTTTGATCCATTTGTCCTGCTCTCAGCACAGTCTACTATTCATAGAACAGGAGTGGGAAGAGAAGGGACAGTGTGAGGCTAATTTAATGTCAAGGTTTCATAGCCCATACATTTCATAGTCATAATAAAAAAAAGAGGAACGTAGCGCCTTGTGCAAAATGGGAAAAGGCACCACATACTCACATACTGCACTGTGAATAAAACCACAGCTCACGGGATGGTTAATTCTACCCGGGAAGGATTTTGTTTTTAAACAACTGCCTGATTTCACCGTAGGGAATGCTGTGTTAGTGCTTTCTACAGAGAGAGGGTGGCATCTGCCTGGCTGGAGGGCTGGCAGCACACAGAATCTGCCTGCAATGGATTCTTAAACATGGAATCGTGGCTAATGGGATGTCAGACAGGAAGAGACTGAGAGCTGCTTGCAGTGATGGAGGTAGGTACTGAGGGCAATGGGAGCTCTGGGCAGGGGGCCACCAACTGCCTAGGTGGGGGAGAATGATCAGAGAAAATTTCATAGGGAGGGGATATTTGAGCTGGATCTTGAAGGATGAATAGGAGTTTGTCTGGTGGAGAAAGGGGAAGGTATACAGACCAGAGAACAACAGTACTGCAAAAGGTCTGTGACCTGGGAGCACATGACCACTCCTGAAATACCTCATGGATGATTGTGGCAGGAGCTCAGGGAGAGAAGGGCGTGGAGTGAGGGAGATAAGGCTGGAAATGTGGGATGGAGTCAGCTCATAAGGAGCCTACAGCCCTACAAAGGCTTCTGGACAGTGTGAGATAATGGAAATGATTTCTGGCAGTGCAGTATGAGGAGAAATGTCCTGGGGTTTGGAGCGAATTGACTCTGAGTTCCATTACTTGTTGGCTATATTACTGAGGACAAATTACTTTACCTCTCTGAGTCTCAGATCCATGTTTATAAGATGGGGACGTAACGCCTGCCCCAGAGGGCGGTTGATAGGATGAAACAAGGTGAAGTATAAATTCCTAGCACACTCACGGCATATTGTAGGCTCTCGTGAACGTTGATCCCCCTTTATTGGATAGGTGAGGGGGAGTTGTTTCCCACAGGGCAGAGTTTCCTTCTGATTTCTGTTTTAGAACAGCAACTCCAACAGATTGTACTAGGGATAGACTGGAGGCAGAAAGAAGACTCCACTCAGGAGGTTGCTTTGCTGGTCTTGATCTATAAATGTTGAAATTTAATAGCTTCAGTTTCAGTGGGTTACATTCTCATTACCAGGTTCCAGATTCTGGGCTACACCTGTGGTTCCAATACCTGGACCTCTCTGAGAAGACTGGATAATGAACTGTCTTAGCTCCCTCAGTTTCTGTAAGGTTGAAGGTACACAATTCAAGCAAGTTCAAGTTTATTTGACCACATACAATCTGTCTCACTCCTGTTCTCCATTTCATTCATTCATCAGGCAAGCATTTATTGAGGGTCAACCAATACCTGGGTTGCAAGAGTTTGGCAGATACAATTGCCTACTCTCCCATCTGTGTGGTTTTATAGATCAAAACTTGAAAAAACAGCGATGCCAACCCTTCCCAGGGCCCACACATCACTGGGGCTTCCCATGGGTCAGTTCAACTCATTCCTGGCTTTTGTGGAAGGTAATTAGCTGGACAGAGAACATGGACCAATGAAGACAGTCCTGCTGGAAAATTACTTCCCTGTGCCACACTTTTTCAAGCTCCCAATTTTCTAAAATCTCAGCAAGAAATTGTGAATCTGAGATCAGAGATCCTGAACTATGTTTTTCTGAGAAAGAGATCAGAAAAAGATAGATGAAAAGAAATAGCTGATGGGCAATGGTGGCTTCTTACTCCTGATTGGACTTTAGGAAATATATCCAGAGAATAAAGTGGATTCCTCAATTTGATAAATCAAGGAATCTTACCTCAAGTCATGAGAATTTAGAGAATTAACCAAGAAAAACTCTATCAATGTGGTTAAACAACAGTGCTATCACCAAAACTAAAAGAGTGGAGCCTATGATGTCAAAACTTCCACATCTCATTAAGAAACCCTCAAACACTTGGCTTTTCCTCCCAAATCCAGACCATTGTCTCTTCCTCTTGTGGACCGTTCCACGAGCCTTCTCACTGGTCTGTGGGCTACGGTGCAGACACTATCCCGCCCGTTCTCCATGGTGTCCTCAGCGTGCTTGGCCCAGACAGAGAGGAGGACCCCAGCCCCCCTCTGCCCAGGCGCCTCTCTGACTCCCCGTCTCTCTCAGGGGGTGTGTCAGGCTGCTAGCCGGGTATCAAGGCTGCTCCAAGCCAGCCTCTCCTGAGCTCCACCTCTGACAGCTCTCCTTCTTCCACTCAACCTTTATTACACAGCGGGATGGAGCTGGGACACAATGCTGTGACTTTGTAGCTGAGAGTTATTTTCTTTTCCATCCCCATTTCCTTAACATCCAGCCCAGTTACCACTTCTTCCAGGCACCATTCCCTGCCTCTCCCTCCAGAGGGAACGCCCTCACCTGCAGGGTCACCTCTGTATTCTAATGTCTCCCATGTGGCATTTTCAATGTTGTGTTATACTTTATTGGATACTGTGTCTTTCTTACCTGCAGTGACATTGACACAAAAGGACATGGACTCTGCCTTATATTTCCTTGTTTCTCCACCGCCAGGCACAGTGCCCAGCACATGATACACAGCTCCATATGTGATTTTTTTTTTTTTGAGTTGAATTGAATAATGAAATGTAAGGGAGGGGAGGAACAGGTGTTCCAAAATAGAAGACAGGAAATAAGACCAACCAAATCTGGTTCCCCAGCAAACAGTCGACACCCCTCTATTGTGGGGGGCTTCTTCGTGCAAAGGGCTGGGAACTGGGCCCTGAGAACCACCCAGCCTTTGCCCCTGTGGCCTATTGCTTCAGACTGTGGGCTTTGGAGCCAACTGTGTTGGAATTCCAGGCCTGCCACTTTCTGTGTGATCGCAGGCAAGCTACTTAACTTTCCATACCTTGGGTTTTCATCTGTAAAACCAGGGCAACGATGATCCTTAATCATAAAGTCTTGTCATGAGAATAAATGAAAAGGTCCTTGTGGAGCACTTAGACTAGTGCCTGGCAGAGGGAGCGTGGGATAAGTGTCAGCTATTATTACAGAGCTCACAGTCAAGCAAACTTAAAGTCACCTGAGGATCAAGACAGTCATCACTGAGATAATACTATTTTCTTGGTGGAATCTGCACACACACCTGCAGAAGGGCTCTAGATCTGTTGGGTAAAATTTTTGATGAGATGCTCAAGGATGGGGCTTTGATGCCAGAGGCATTATTGGCGGGAGAATAGATATGGTGGTTGAAATGCTTTTTTTAGGGGTGCTGGGACCAGCCAGCCCTCAAGTTTTTGTGGGATAGTCAAGGCAGTGGCTAAAGCCAAACTGCTGAAAACACCACAAGGAATGGGTCTATGGGAAAGAAAAGAGGAGATCAGACTGTCAATACCTGGGCAGAGGGCTTTGGCAAGGAAAGTGAGTTTTCAAAGCTGAACTTTTGATCTACTTTTCTTTACGGTGTGTGATACAGTGCTCTCCTGACCTTCCTAAGAGGTCCTCAGTGGAGTCCTCTGCACTCTCTTTGCTGCTTGGAGTCGGCTTTTTTAGCGAGGCAGTATGAAGTCTGGGCTCTACGTGGTTGGTGAGAGTAGTGGTGTCCCCAGGAGGCCAGCCACATCTGGCCCAATGTGAGAGGTTCAATGAGAAAGGCACTTTGGGTACACAGAAGCCAGAGAGGCAAAAGCAGCCTTGGGAGCAGCTAGAGAGAATCAGAATATTGCCATTGCTAAATGTAGAGTTAAACAGTACAATACAGTCAAGTTCTAGTGTCTTGTGTCTGCCCCTCAGGAGTGCCAGCAGTGGATAAACTAACACTAATCACTGCACATCTCTGGGAAGTTACCATCATCTCTTATGTTGTACCCAATTATGCTGTTTCCAGCTGGGACAGGTAAGGAACGTGGCACCTGCCCAAAGAGTTGACATGGATGGTTCTGTGTGCCTGAGATGCCAAATAGGACCAAAAGACACAGCACTGGAAAACCTCCAAAAGCCTCCATGATAGTATTCATTAGTTAACGGATCAACCACTTGGATGCCCGAACTCAAATTTGAGTTCAGACCTCTAAACCCAACTATTCCTAGACAGTTTTAGTTTTTTTTCATTTTCAGCTGACTAGCTTTGAGCACTTACTACCGGCCAGGTGCTGTGCTAAGTGCATTACTTGCATCATTTCTTTTCGTCTTCCCTGAAACCTGATAAGTTCGGTAAAATTATTAGCTCCACACTGCAGATGAGAAAATTGAGGTTGAGAGAGGCTAATTGACCAGTACAAGGTCACACAGCTTGAAAGTAGTGAAGGTGGAGTTTGCACCCCACCAGGTCTCTTGGAATCCAGAGCCAGAGAACTTAATAACTATGTTAACTGGTTTGGAAGGGATCAGAGGTTATCCAGTTCAATCAGTTGTGTACCTAGAGGGAGCAACTTGCAGTTGGAAAGTACATGGGACCAGGAGACTGTTTTTGTTTTGTTGGAGGCACTCCTGTATGACACTGGGCAAGTCACTGAACCTTCCTGGGCCCCAGTTTTCTCTTGCAAGAGAAGAGAAGAGTTAATGCTCTGTTTACCTCATAGGTTTGTTTTAAGGCCTAATATAAGGAGTGGAACAGGACGAAAGCTACTGCTTTGCCTTGAACAGACAGCAGGCATATTCTAGTCATCTTTCGTGGGGTAGCTAATTTCTGGTACATCCAGCCAAATGTGATTAACAAGGAAAAATTTAATATAGAACCACTCCCTTTTCTGACTCACTAAGAAAATGAGATAATCTTGAATATTGCATTAAAATAAATAATTTAAAAGTTGACTTTGATTTTTGGCGGCTCTGTGCTAGGCATTTTCATATGCATTTAATCTCCAGTAAAACAAAATGAGGCTCCCAGGTGGTTAAGTGCTTTCCTCCAACCACACAGCTAGTTAAGTAGTGAGGATTTGAACCCAGTGCTGCTTGGTTTTACCTGTAGGCACTTTTGCATGCAGCAAGGACTTAGACCAGATCCATTCGATTTGCTTATAGTAGAAGTGAACAATTCTGTTTTCATAGAGCTCCACTGTTTCAAATGAAGTCACCGTAACAACCCCGGGAAGGCGCCTAATGTCTGCAGGCACCCAAATGGAAGAGCTTCTGTTTCATTCTCTGCATGTCAAAGTCTAAAACTTTAGCAACATCCAACCTCTGCTAAACAAATTAACCAGCCGCAAATTATAAAAGAGCCAACAGAAACAGAAGACATAGGTATCACTCGCTAAGGGATAACTTTCATAGCTTTGAAGTAAA
This sequence comes from Delphinus delphis, assembly GCF_949987515.2. Lineage (NCBI taxonomy): Eukaryota > Metazoa > Chordata > Mammalia > Artiodactyla > Delphinidae > Delphinus > Delphinus delphis. The sequence goes on along the minus strand of NC_082690.1, from coordinate 68,292,753 downwards.
GGAAGAATTACATTAAAAAAAAAGTGATGGGGCTTCCCTGGTGGCGCAGTGGTTGAGAGTCCGCCTGCCGCTGCAGGGGACACAGGTTCGTGCCCCGGTCCAGGAAGATCCCACGTGCCGCGGAGCGGCTGGGCCCATGAGCCATGGCTGCTGAGCCTGCGCGTCTGGAGCCTGTGCTCTGCAACGGGAGAGGCCACAACAATGAGAGGCCCACGTACCGCAAAAAAAAAAAAAAAAAAAAAAAAGATGAACTATTTGAGTGCAAAACATTTAAAATGTAAAACAATGACATAAAATTAAAAGGTAGACAACAAACTGAGAAAATAATTGTATAAAGGTGATTAAGTATTCAACTACGTGATATATGTATATGAAGAAATAATTCAAATTTTAAAAGAAAAATAAAACCCAAGATCTCAATAGATCAGTGACCTAAGGACATGAAGAGAAAACTTAGAGAACAAAATACAAATATTAAACACTTAACCTGAGAAACATTTTTCCTGAGTAATAATCAAAGAATTATAGATTAAAATAATATTTACCATCATAATAACATTTAATATTTTATAACTCTTTACATTTACTAAGTGCTTAATATATATAAATTCATTTAATCCCAAAAACCTCCTTAGGAGATGGTGCTATTTCCATTTCATAGATTAGGAAACTGAGGCCAAGGGAGGTTCAGTAACTTGCTCCAATCAGACAACTAGTTAGGATATAGCTGAGGTTTAAATCCAGACAGTTTGGCTCTTACATCCATGTTACACTTAGGAAATTAACAAAAATAAAAACACTTAAAAATATTTTTACTTTTTTGAATATTCCGTGCCAGTAAAGTTCTCGAGAGACCCAGTGCTGGTTTCTTTACAAACTGGTACAACTCTTTTGAAAAGCAATATAGTGATAGGTAGCAAGAGCCATAAAAATGCATGTTTTGATATGGAAACAATCTAAATGTCCATTGACAGATGAATGGATAAAGAAGATGTGGTACATATATACAGTGGAATAACAGCCATAAAAAAGAATGAAATAATGCCATTTGCAGCAGCATGGATGCAACTAGAGATTATCATACTAAGGGTGGAAAGAGAAAGACAAGTACCATATGATATCACTTATACGTGGAATCTAAAATATGACACAAATGAACCTATCCACAAAACAGAAACAGACTCACAGACATAGTGAAGAGACTTGTGGTTGCCAAGGGGTGGGGGTGGGGGGGGTGGGGAGGGAGAGGGGTGGACTGGGAATTTGGGGTTGACAAATGTAAGCTTTTATATATAGAATGGATAAACAACAAGGTCCTACTGTACAGCACAGGGAACTATATTCAATAAACTATGATAAACCACAATGGAAAAGCATATATATATAAAAAGAATGTGTGTATATATATATATATATATATATGTATAACTGAATCACTTTGCTGCACAGCAGTAATTAACACAACATTGTAAATCAACTGTACTTCAATAAAAAAAAATATGTGTTTTGTTCTAGTAAGCTCCCTCACTGGCATGTAGATTGGGGAAATAATTCAACAGAAGCAAAAATCTATATGTAGGCAGTTTTCACTGAATTGTTATCTAGACCAGCCCTGTCCAGTATAAATATAATATAAACCACATATGTAATTAAAAATTTTCTGGGAACCATATTAAAAGAAGTAAAAAGAAATATGAAACTAATTTAAATAATTTATTTATTTAACCAATATATTCAAATATAATTTCAGCATCAATAATCAATATAAACACTTGCATTTATTTCTTTTTGAATTTTATTTTATTTATTTTTTATACAGCAGGTTCTTATTAGTTATCTATTTAAACACTTGCATTTATTATTTCTTATGCTAAGTCTTGGAAACCTGGTGCGTATTTTATACTTAAATTACATCTCAATCCAGACTGGACACATTTTAAGTGCTCAATAGCCACATGTGGCTAGTGGCTGCCATACTGAATAGCACAGTCAGACCTGGAATAGCAGAAGGTGGGAAATAGACAATGATATCAAATGGTGAGAATGATTTAGAAAATTATGGTATATCAGCCTCTGAAATTGTATAAAGTCATTACCAATAGTAATACTAAAATCCATAAAAATATATTAAATGTTTACGCTTTGTGAAATAAAAAATTTAAAAATATAAACTATTAGTTTAGTAGATATTTAAAATGTGTCTATATGCAGACACATGGATGAAAGAGGATGTGCAAACATTAAAATAGTTGTGTTAGCAAAGTGGGATTTAAAGTTGATTTCTTTGTCAAAAAATTTTTTTCATTTAAATAGGCATTCAACATCTATTTCTATTAAGAGAGTTTTCTGAACAGAAAAAGGACAAAGAAGGAATATTCCATATAATACACAAATATTTGGAGATTCAATTTTCTATGTTTTAAAACTATATACCCTAATAAATTTCCCATACTACTTATCATATGGGTTTACTCACACTTTGGTATTCTCCTGATAGAGAATTTGGTATTTGAGATTGCTGGTCTTTTTTGTTTGCTTATGTTAATGTTCTTAAAGAGTAGATTTATTTTTTTAAAAAATCATTCACAAACCTTTGAATAATATATTTTCTGGACAATGTGATGTTAGGACCATCGTTCATACTTTGTAATATATTTAATATACATTTTTATATATTATATTTCTTTTCTTTGACCTATGAGCTATACTGAAAGCTAACCCAAAGATGCCCAATTTTTCTGTGGATTTCTAGAGACAGAAACTAATGAATAAAAGTCTAGCTATTTCAGAAAAATACAGAAAATTTGATTTTAGTTTTCATTAATATGCCTAGCTCAGAAGTAAAATGAGAAATGGATGAGTCTGAAAAAGAAGAATGACTGGAATCACAAAAGTGACTCTATAATGGAACCCAGATTCCATCCATATTCCAAACTGATTCCAGAAATGGATGGGTTAGATAAAGACTGATGACTGGATCCTGAACCTGGAGAGGCAGCCTCTTCAGAGGGAAGGGCATGAGTGTGGGGTCAGAGAAAATAGTTCTTTACCTTCTACTACCTTGGGGAATTGCATCTTTGTTTCCATAGCTGTAGAATCAGAAGGCATAACCTCAACCTCATAAGTAGAGAGGATTAAGTAAGAGCATGCCCTTCATTATTCGTTGCACCGTACTATTTTACAGTTGAGGAAGGTAAGTCCAGAGTGGTGCCAACAGTCTTGGAACCCAGATGTCTTGCTTGAGTCAGGATTCTTCAAGCACAAAGGCCAGTATCCCAGGCTCTGGAGTCAAAGTGCTGTTACAGCATTGGCTCTGCCAGCCTCTGACACCGTGACCTTGAGCAAATTGCATATACTCTCTGTCTCAGTTTCCACACATGTACACTGGGGACAATAACTGTGTCTAATTCAAGATCAGGTGTGGTAATTAAAAAGTAAAGCTAAGTATGGTATCTGGCATATTGCAAGCTTTCAGTAATTGTCCCCTATTATTAGTGGTGGTCCCCAAACCAATTCTTATGATCAACTTTATTTTACATTCAGCATGTATAGTTTACTCACTAATTGGTTGCATCTTTCCTTTAGACCTTAATGCTAAGGAATTAAATTTCGGTATTTCATAGAGAAATAAAATGGAGTTGGGAAAGGGGGCCACTGGACCACCACAAGACGGGGTATTGGCGAATTTAATCTCAGACATTTGGGGGCAGGCAAGTTGTGCAGGGGGAGAGGGACTTAGAGAAAAGGAAGGGAAGGAGGAAATGGCGGTTCAGGAAAAAGCAGGGTATGGAGGTGTGGTTCTGATGGAGGAGAGCTTGCAAAATGTGAGCAAGAAGGCAGTGCAGCACCCTGGTAATAGCTGTCATTTATTGAGCACTTACTGTATGCTAGGCTCTGTGCCTCATCAGCATTAGATCCTGTCTCTGGAAAATGGGAGTAATCATAGTGCTTCCTTTATAGGAGTTGTTGTGGGTACTTTATGAGACACTGTGTGTCAAACATTTGAACGGCGAGTGCTTGACACATAAAGTTAGTTGTTACTATTATTATTAAATCCCTCCTGTTTCAGATGAGGAAGGCTAAGTAACGCAAACCATGGAGCTACTGAGTGGCAGAAATCACTTGCTGTCTAACTGCGAGGCTCTAAAACCCATAGAGCGCCCAAGTTAAGCAGAGTCTTCCATCCTCCTCCAGCCCTACCTCTCAACCTTCCAGTGATGTCAAGGTGGGCTCTGCCACCACAGGGACCTGGAATGGAGCCCTGGCTGTGTGACCTGGGCAAGTCACTTCCCCTACAACCCAGTTTGCTCATTTTTGAAGTGGAGGATGGTATATCTCACAGGGATTTTGTAGGAATTCAGTAATATTTTCCAGGTAGAGTTGTTTAGCCTAATTGGCACATGAAAAGTACTCAATGGGTATTAAGCTATTATTGTAATGTGGGCTCTTGGGTTCTTCTCAACTAAAGTTCCCAGCCACTGACATTTCCATACTTAATCTTTATTCTGGAACAGTCTGTGACAAAAGAAAACTCTCAGAAACCTAGGCTTTGACAGCTCCCTTGCTGTCTTTGTAATATGCCATTTTCTTAATTCAACACCACGCGAAGCAACACGGCTATCTCTTCTGGCTTCTAAATTCATTGACGGTGTCAGTTGGTGATGAAATGTCAGAGCACTTGGATCCAACTGTCCCACTGCCGTTTCCTGGCTTTCCCTGGGTGAATGGTAACATTTTCAAATGGATAAAAATCTCCAGGCAACGTCGCTCTCCTCCTCCAGAGCAGATTTATTACAGAGTGGTTGGCATTTCCACATGCTCCGAATTTGTCAGTGTCAGATTCGTATGTGTTCTTAGGTCTCTATACATATACAGGCATAATTTAAATCCCCAGCAAACAAAGGCTATTTTTCTAACTTGGAGATATTCCAAAAGATCTTTGCATTTCATCTATTTTTAAATGTTTGTGCAATTTAGAAGTATGGTAATATCAAATGGTACAGGGGAGGACTGAATATTCAGCTTCCAGCAACTGATCATGTGCCATGCGTCAGGCACTTTATATGCAATATTTTACTTAACTGTGGGATGGGTATGCATTATTTTCGCTCTACAGAAGGGGAAACTGAGGCTCAGCGAGATGAGCTACTTGCTCACAGTCACACACACACACACACACACACACACACACACACACACACACGAAAGTCATTACCAGCTGAGAGTGGCTGAGGTGGGACACAAACTGCTTTGATTTCATATTCTCCATTCCTGCCTCTGCAGAATAAACTATTTACAGAGCACCTACCATGTAGCAGGCACTATGCAAGGCTCTGGTGATATAGCAGTGGAAAAAATAAGCAACAATTCCTGGCTTCAAGGAGCTTACATTCTGGTGGACAAATAACACAGATCAATTCTGTGACTTGGTGAAAAGTTCACCTTCACTGGGTGGGATGGAGGTGGAGGAACAGGTAGAATGCAAGGATGGCTGAGAGCACGGTTTCTGTTCCGTCTCAGATCACACCAGCATGAGACACGTTCAGGGTAGGTCTTTGGCGAGGGTTTGAGAAGCCTGTTGGCGCGTTGAGCTGTGACACTTCCAAGCAGGCCTCTATCCTCTCCCTGCAAATATTTAGGTTACGTCAGGGTTTTGATGGCACACCGTGCTCCTCTAGAGCAAGTAGAGATAACGTGGGCGACTGGGCAGCAAGCCGTGGGGCGTGGTGTTGTCAGGGCAGTGAGCACGGAGGAGCTGGAGTTCCAGGATGCCTCGAACAGGTACTCAATACGTAATAGCAGGCACACTGTGACCACAAGTACTCCTTTCCTCAAAATTCTATAGTGGAGTAAATGGAAAAAGAACAACTTATCTTCCTGTTGTTATTTTCAAAAGTAGAATTGCTAGCTACCACTGATGTACCAGTGTCTCCGTGTCAGGCACTGTGCTACATTTTTTGTGTGTATTGTCTAATTTAATTCCAAAAAAATGAAATTTAGACTCAGAGAAGCTAGTGAGTGGAGAAACTGAGATTCAAGCCTGAATCTCTCCAACTTCACACCAAGCTGCCTCTGTGGCTCCCCAGCAGGCTTTAAGGAGAATTAGAGTTAATTCGTGGTTTGCTCTGTGTCCTCTATGTCCTTGCAACTCAAAGTGTGGTCTGTGGACCAGCAGCATCGGGAGCTTGTTAGAATGCAGAGTATCAGGCCCCAACCCAGACCTACTGAATTAGAATTTGCTTTTTAATGAGACTCCTGGGTAGGCTGCAGTTTAGGAAGCCTCTTAAAGTATACACTCCTCTGTATAACTTGCCAAAACATATGACATATACACTCTGGAAGATGGGGGGGGATACTTCCCTCTGACTCCAAAACTTATCATTTCTAGAGTTGAATTGATGGCTATTGTTAAATTTAATCAAGAAGTGAAAGTTTTAAAAACTTTTCTGGGTGCCTGTTAAATAAAATTGAAATGGAAGAACCACCTAGTGATCTACGAAGTTAGCTAAAATATAGAAAGAATATTTCTGTTTCAAGGATGTTTTTCTAGGCTTTCTAGGACAAGGGTGCTCATTGTTAATGACTTTTCTTTTTCCCAGTGGAAATTTCAGATCACATAGACAGCAGTTTGGAGGATGAATAGGGTATGGGTGGCAGCCCATTAACCTGGATGTAGGATAAGGTGTGGTGGATTTGAATATTTATCCCAAGTTTGCCCATCGATTCACTTTACAGTCTTGGGCAAATCATCAAAACCTGTCTATTTATCCGGTGGTCTTGGCCTGGGAACCTCAGCATAATGCGTGAGTGTTCTCATGCCATTATAAGGATAATAAGGGAAACCTGTTTTAATGGCAGGACTATGAAGTGGGTTAGTTAGTATTCCAGAACCTCAAAAATTCATAGGAGTTGACTAAATTGTTTGCTAGTCCCTTCCATCAACCAACAACCCAATCAATCAAACCATTAACAAGTACTTATTGGAAAGTTGCCATGTGTCTTGGAGTACAAAGGAAGTAATGCTCCTGGGGCAAAAAAACAGTAATTATGAATCACTTTTCACCTGCTCTCTGTTCTACAAAAATTAAGCAAAGGGCTTCCCTGGTGGCGCAGTGGTTGAGAGTCCGCCTGCTGACACAGGGGAAAAGGGTTCGTGCCCTGGTCCGGGAAGAGCCCACATGCCGCAGAGCAGCTGGGCCCATGAGCCGTGGCCACTGAGCCTGCGGGTCCGGAGCCTGTGCTCCGCAACGGGAGAGGCCACAACAGTGAGGGGCCCGCGTACCGCAAAAAAAAAAAAAAAAAAAAAGAATTAGAATCCCCTTGGGCTTCCCTGGTGGCGCAGTGGTTAAGAATCCGCCTGCCAATGTAGGGAACACGGGTTCGAGCCCTGAACCCTGGTCCGGGAGGATCCCACATGCCGCAGAGCAACTAAGCCCACAGCAACTGCGCCACAACTACTGAGCCTGCGCTCTGGAGCCCGCGGGCCACAACTACTGAAGCTCACGCGCCTAGAGCCCGTGCTCCGGGACAAGAGAGGCCACCGCAACGGGAAGCCCGCGCACCGCGACAAAGAGTGGCCCCCGCTCGCCGCAAGCAGAGAAAGCCTGCGTGCGCGCGCAGCAACCAAGACCCAACGCAGCCTAAATAAATAAATAAATTTATTTTAAAAAAAACACAAAAAACTAAGCACAGTGATGAGTGTAAAGATGCCGAGATGACAGGACCTGAGCACCGGGAACTAGGTGAGTGACAGGAAGAGGACTGTGGTTCTTTTCCTGTTCGCTCTTGGCCTGACCTTTCTTGCCTGGAGCAGAGTTTCCAAAGGCCTGTTGAGCATCTACCCTGGGACACCAACGGAGGTCAGGTGCCGCGGTATGAGGGCAGAGAAAGTAGGGGCTTGGAGTCCCCTTAGCCCTTCTCTCACTTCTCCATTCCGTCCCAGGGTCCCAACCATTGTACCTCAGTGATTTCTCGTCTCCCTTCCCTCCACATTCCACTCATTAGCTCGAGCCCTCTGGCCTCCCTAACATCCAGGACAGATCAGATCTTCTGCTTCCTCAACAACCTTTAATGGCCCCTCATTGGCTTCAGAAGTCCCACTGCCTTAGCCCGGCATTCGGGACCCTCCATGACTTGGCACCACAGTCTTTCTAGCCTCTTGTTTCACTCTGTTCATCTCTTCCCAATGTCTGGCCATGAAGATGCAGTCATCATGTCCATACCACACCATGTATGTACCCAACACCACGCCTTTGTCCTGACTGTTCATTCTACCTAGACTGCATCTTCTGACATACTCCCCAACTTTCAGAATCTTCCTTCTCCCTCAAGTAGGTTTACACTTGAAGTCAAGGAGACGTGAAGTCTGTGAAGACCTTCCTAGTTTCTACTTACAACTTTTCAGAGTCTGTCTGGCATTATGACTAATCAAAATTTGTCCTTTGTCAGGCTGTGGGCTCCCAGAGCACAGTGGACATATCTCAAGCATCTTTGTGTCCTCAGAGGCTACCCAGTCCATGCTTCTTTTTTTTTTTTCATGCTTCTTAACTGAAGAAGATTCCTAAGCAAAGGCCACCACCCATGGGACGCTACAGGAATCTACATACTTAGTATAAAGATGCGCTGGAGGGTATCTTCATACAAAGGCAGAATGCAGCCATCACTTACTAGCTGTGTGATAAAGGAAAAATGAATTAACCTCTCTGAGCCTGTGTTCTCCTTGGTAAAATGGAGGTCGTGTTGTTGCAAAGATGTAAATGACTGTAAGTTCAGGATCATGAAGTTCCTGCTGTCTGAATATTTACAGTTCTGTGGCCTTTACCCTTTCTCCTCCCCCGGCCCCTTCCCTTTCACCAGACTTCTCCTACCAATTCTTCAGATCCTAACTTTGATGTCACTCTTTTCCTGCAAGTGCTCCCTGACTCCTCCACATCTGTGGAAAGTGCCCCTGGTATGTCTTTCCAAAGTGCCTCTGGCATGTCTTTCAACAAGCCAAGTCTTTCCACATGGCTTTCCTCCATCACTCACTCATCTCTCTGTGATGTAATTCCTTGCAGACACATCAATAACTAGAGCAAGAACAGTAATATTTATTGAGTTCTTACTATGTGCCAGGGTCCATACTAGGTGGTTTTCACACTATCTTATTTGATCTCCACAATGACCCTATGAGGTAAGGTTTTATTATTCCCATTTTACAGGTGAAGAAACAGAATAGAATAGATTTAATAAATTGTTCAAGATCACCCAGATAGTGAGTTTCAGGACTGGGATTCAAACCCAGCTCTGTCTAGCTTGGGGCCCATGTTCCTAAGACCATGCTAAGAGCCCCCTGCACCAATGCCTGTCATGCTCCAGAATATGCTAAAACAAACAAACCCCAAAAAGCAAAAACAAAACCAAACCATGTTTAAAACCAGTGCTGGGGCTTCCCTGGTGGTGCAGTGGTTAAGAATCCACCTGCCACTGCAGGGGACACAGGTTCGAGCCCTGGTCTGGGAAGATCCCACATGCCGCGGAGCAACTAAACCTGTGCGCCACAACTACTGAGCCTGCGCTCTAGAGCCCGAGAGCCACAACTACTGAACCCACGTGCCACAACTGAAGCCCGTGAACCTAGAGCCTGTGCTCTGCAACAAGAGAAGCCACCGCAATGAGAAGCCCGTGCACCGCAACCAAGAGTAGCCCCCTCTTGCCACTAGAGAAAGCCCACACACAGCAACAAAGACCCAATGCAACCAAAAATAAATAATAAATAAAAACCAACCAAACAAACCAAAACACCCAGTGCTTAGTAAATGGAAAATTGCTGTAACACATCTCCACCTTTCCTCCTTTTTTCCCCAGGAGGGTTTAGGGGAAATAAGGGAAGATCATCATTCTCTGGTTTGCAGCATGTTTGGGATTGAGCTCATTAGAAACCCATGGAAGTGAATTAAAGAAACATGACCTGTGCCAGCCTACCTAGCCACATTTTAGGTTCCTGGTGCATATGGGCACAAGCTCACTTAAAAAGCTTTTTAAACAAAAGCACACAACAGAAATGTTCAACATATGCTGGAGTAAGTAGGGATTCATGGAATCCTAAATCAACTTGCTTTTTTTAAAAAAATTAATTAATTAATTTATTTATATTTTTGGCTGCGTTGGGTCTTCATTGCTGCGCACGGGCTTTCTCTAGTTGAGGCAAGCAGGAGCTATTCTTCGTTGCAGTGCGTGGGCTTATTGCGGTGGCCTCTCTTGTTGCAGAGCACAGGCTCTAGGTGCGAAGGCTTCAGTAGTTGTGGCACGCAGGCTTCAGTAGTTGTGGCACACGGGCTTAGTTGCTCCGCAGCATGTGGGATCTTCCCAGACCAGGGACTGAACCCGTGTCCCTTGCATTGACAGGTGGATTCTTAACCACTGCGTCACCAGGGAAGCCCTCAACTTGCTCTTTATAGCCATTCAGAGAGGGGCAAATTAGTGCGAGCCCTTTTCTCCTTTGGGTGGGGCACAGTGAGGAGAGGCCAGGCTGAGGAGGAGGTGGAGTAGCCAATATCAGTGCTGTGGATTCGAGGGTCCCAAGCTTCCAGCCCCAAACCTCTGACAAACTCCCAGCCCTCATGTCTCTCCCACCCACCTGCCACATCGTTTGAAATATGCCCTTACATGCTCATTCTCTCCAAGGCAGTGCCAACTCTAAGTTTTTTTTGAAAGATAACATAAGTAATACATGTTAATTAGAAAACAGGTTTTAAAGGGAGAAACAAAATCATCCTTACTCCCACTTTCCTAAGGAAAACATTTTGGTGTCTATCCTTCCAGGTTTTTTTGGTTGTTGATTATATATGTATTGATATTAATACATATACAATGTTACATATATGATGTGATATATACACACATAGATATATATGTGTATATATACATGTATAGATATATGCATGTACGTTTGTATTTATTTCCTTTACCAAACCGTGATTATATTAAATGTTTTATAATTTGTCCCCCTTCATTTAATACTACCATTTCAAGTCAGTAGTACACTTTTATGTCATCATTTTAAATAGCTCTGTGGTCTTTGGATGAATGGCTTATCACAATTTATTTAACAATCCAGTGTTGTTAGACATTTAGGTTGCCTGACCAGCTGCTGTTGTCATCGACACCTCCAGGACATTCCTCATATACACCACTCTGAGCACCTGTCCCATTATTCCTTAAAACAAATTTCCCAGGCACCCTATCCTAAAAACAAATTACAAATTACAACACCAGGTGTTGTAATCACTCTTTAGTAGCTCAGTATGAATTTGTTCAGAGGCTCCTTTTTTTAAGTAACAGTTATGAGCCCTGAAAGGAGGTTTGTTGCCTGTGAGGGTGGGCGGGTGTTTGGGAGAAGAAGGGGACAGAAGGAAGAATGTCTTGGGGGCACAAAACATCAATAGAGGAAGGTAAGACTTGCTGCCATGGGATTAACTGGGAATTCTAGGAGCAGACTAAGGATGTTGGATCAAATACGAGCAAAACAACACCCCGCCCCCCCAAACAAACAAACAAAAACCCAGACAGCAGAGGTGGGAAGGCTTCAACATTTGCCTTCCTGATCTGCAATTTCACCAATTCTGGACCCTTGGCATAAAATCTTAGAGTAGCCATCTTTGTCAGCATTTTGGAAAATAACTTAGCAATTCAAGAGCCAGAAAAATAGTCATACTACTTGATTCAGTAACAGTACTTCTGGAAATACATCCTAAGGAACTAACATCAAGGAAAGATAAAGCCATGTGCATAAAGATATTCCTTACAGAATTACTTAAAGTAACAGAAACTTTTACTCAGTGAAAATAGTCAAAAGTTAAGTAAATTATGGTATAGCTACCTGCTAGAGTAACACGTATCCATCTGATACTTACTAGCTGTGGGATCTTGGGCAAATTATTTAACCTTTCTTATCTATTACAGGGGGGTAATAATATTTGTTACTGCAGGCTTATTGTCAGGATCAAGTGAGATAATATTTGAAAAGTACTTAATATGGTGCCTGACACATGATCAGGTTTGAATAAATAGCAGCTAAGTATACAAAGTATACGTTGCACTTATGGAAATTAGTGTGATATAAACAAAAGTTGCCTCCAAACACATGACCTGCCTGTCAGTCATAGAGAATGCTTGTGTCTGGAACTGTGTATCTTTTTTGTCTCAGGATAGACTTTGTGACTTCCCAGTTTCAAGACAAGGAGACTCAGTCATGTCGATCCCCAGAGGTGTCAAGACTTAGAGTCTAGCTTTACTTTAAATGAAATTAATGAATGCCTGGGATCCACAGTAGAATGACAATGTATTTACTTACTGAGAGAAATATAAATATCATGTGGAACAGAGACACCTGATCCAACACTATGATGCTTTCTCTCCCAGAGGCAAGGAGCAGAGGAAGCCAAAGCAGAAGGAGAAGGCACGATGTGGGATGAAATTATAAGGAGCATCGGGACTTCCCTCATGGTCCAGTGGTTAAGACTTCACCTTCCAATGCAGGGGGTGCGGGTTCGATCCCTGGTCAGGGAGCTAAGATCCCACATGCCTCGTGGCCAAAAAACCAAAAAACATAAAACAGAAGCAATATTGTAACAAATTCAATAAAGACTTTAAAAATGGTCCACGTCAAAAAGAAAAATCTTAAAAAACAAAAGAAATTATAGGGAGCATCAAACCCTAAAGAGAGAAGCAACTCAAATGTCCATCGATGGAAGAATAGATTTTAAAAATGTGGTATATACATGCAATGGAATACTACTCAGCATACACAGGGTGGGAGGCAGAAGCTGGGGCGAAGTGAGATTAGCATCGACATATATACACTACTGAATGCAAAATAGTTAGCTAGTGGGAAGCAGCAGCATAGCACAGGGAGAGCAGCTCAGTGCTTTGCGATGACCTAGAGGGGTGGGATAGGGATGGATGGGAGGGAGTCTCAAGAGGGAGGGGATATGGGGACATATATATGCATATGGCCGATTCACTTTTTGGTACGACAGAAAATAACAGTACTGTGAAGCAATTATACTCCAATAAAGATCTATTAAAAAAAAAAGGAATGGAATTCTGAGGCATGCTACAACACAGATGAACCTTGGAAAATTTTATGCAAAGTTAAAAACAACAGACACAAAAGGACAAATACTGTAGGATTCCAATTATATGATGTACCTAGAATAGGCAAATTCTTAGAGGTAGAAAGTAGAATAGAGGTTACCAGGGGCCGGGGTGGGTGTGGGGGGAGAAGGGGGCGGGAATGGAACTTATTGTTTTACAGGTATGGACTTTCCATTAGGGATTATGGTAAACTCCTGGAAATAGATGGTAGAAATGGCTGCACAACATTGTGAATGTATTTAAGACCACTGAATTGTACACTTAAAAAGGGTTAAAATTTATATGTTATGTATATTTTATCATGAAAAAAATCCCCAAAACTTAATGAGAGGCAATGTAGCATGGTGTTAAGAGCATGGGCTCTGATGCCAGGCTGTCTGGGTTCATGTTCTGGCTCTACCTCTTTACTAGTTATGTATTGTTGGGCAAATTACTTTACACTCTTCGTTACTCATCTGCAAAATGGCCATAATAATGTCTACCTCCTAGAGTCGTCATGAGGATTAAAATGAGTAGGTCTATGTAAAGTTCATAGTGCTAGAACAACGCTGGGCACATAGTCCTATATAATTGCTAGCCAAAAAAAGAAAAAGTAACTTTCTTGGTTTTTCATGAGAAGTCAATATGATGGGGATCAGAAATACTCCGTCAGCGGGACTGGAGTATTATCTTTGTGCGGCAGATCTACAGGGAATCATAAGGTTGCTTGACAAACATGGAACCAGAAAAAAGGAGTTAAGAGAAATTGTATATCTAGTAGTTTCCAGCTAAAACAGCCTGATTCTATCGTAGGGATTGTCCTGCCAGCAGAACTGGAAACACTCAAAACCCATTGACTAAAGCTCTGTATCTCCCAAGAGGGTGCTGGGCAGAGTGTCTGGGGCTTGCTTTTGTCACTGTCCTTTGTCAGCACTTCCAAGATTGACTGGTTCCTTTCCAAACATGTGAACATCCCAACTCCTTTGCGTGACCTGCCCCATTCTAACATGTATGGTCTCTACAGTTTAGCTCCTTGAGAGACTTCTATTTCTCTGGAAGGACACATGGAAAAACCCCAGCAGATTGATTTATTGGTAGTTGCAGAATGGTGAGTGAAATATTTTGAGTTCTGTTGCTGGAGCTATAGTGGCTGTAAAATTTAAAAAAAAAAAAAAGATTTTAAGTAAATTATTGTTGTCCAGTATTTTCCCATTTGTAAGCGAATTTCAGTTGGATGCGTCTGACTGTTCAGAGCACTGCATGCAGCAGGAATAATGAGCAGTGAAAGGGATGCTGGATCACGCCACTGGGTCCCATATTCATTCCAGGCTGTAACCCATCTCTGGGTTGTAGTAAGGAGCTTGAAGTAGTGTCTGAATGTATGATGAGCCCAATTCATTTGCTTTTACACTCTGGTAAACAGCTGTTGAACTTCTCCCTCTGAATGGTTCATTCTTAGCCTTATATGGCTTGGAGTATCTTCAAAACCAGCAATGCTGTGTACACATGTACGTCTGCTGCTGCTCTTAGGTTGTAATTCCCAGATGTGGCTCCATCTGAATGAATGGGTGGCTTTAAATCTTACCTCACCCTAAGCAGGGGCTGGATTTCCTTGGCTGGTGTTAAAGTCTGAGATGATCTCTACTTCTTGGGCTTGGCTGGTAAAGACAGGAAGGCAGCAGCCGAGGCTGGGCTTCCCTAAAGTCAGGCTGTCAGTATGCTATTTACATCCCTTGAATCTAACTGAGCTGGGGTGCACAGGTCAACCTTCTATCTGTGTTTCTGTGTCTGAGGACTTTTTTTTTTCAGAACTTCAGCAGGCTGGAAGTGCTGGGGATTAACACTCCAAGGAGCAGCCCTCAAGCAAGGATTCTTGGTAACTGGGGAATCAATATCCCAGCTTCCTCACCACTGGGTGGGATCATTATGAGACATGTGTTTTATATCGTATCTCCCATTTTTTCCTATGGGGTTAAGCCTCAGCTGGCCACTGTGGTCGCTGGCTCAACACGCGCTCGCGTCTTTCCCACTCTCCCACTGCTGGTCCCTGAACCTCCCCAATACACTCATTGAACCTGAATTCCTGTCTCAAGGTCTGCTTCTGGGAGTACCCACGGTAAGATACATGATGTCGAGAAAAGAGCACAAGATTTAAAGTAGAAAACCTGGGTTTAGTCCTGGCTCTGTCACATGTTACATGACTTTAGGTAACTGACTTCAATCTCTCTGAGTTATAGTTCCCGTAACTTTTATAAAAACCAGAGCGTAACACTTACTTCATTCATTGGGTCGTTTGTAAAGCCTGAGAATACGTAAGAGGAGGAGCTGAACAGGATAAAGGTCTTTAAAGACGGACATCGTGTGGTTCTGTGTGGCTCTGCCCCTTCCCCTATTGTCTGCAGTAAGCCCCCCTAAGTATCCTCTACACTCTTCTCATCCTTATTTACACTAATGTGCTATGTACAACTCAGGTGAATCAGGATGGTCATGAAAAACTTCAGCTTTTTAGTATTTTTGTGGCTAATTCTTACTTTATAATTCTTTCCATCCCTATTTTTATTATGAAAATTTTCAAACATAAAGAAAAGTTGGGACTTCCCTGGTGGCGCAGTGGTTGAGGGTCCGCCTACTGGTGCTGGGGACACGGGTTTGATCCCTGGTCTGGGAGGATCCCGCATGCCGCAGAGCGGCTAGGCCCACGCTCCACGGCTGCTGAGCCTGTGTTCTGGAGCCCGTGAGCCACAACTATTGAGCCCATGTGCTGCAACTGCTGAGGCCTGCGCGCTGGAGCCCGTGCCCCAAGGCGGGAGAGGCCACCGCGATGAGAGACCCAGGCACCATGGCAAGGGGTGGCCCCCGCTCGCCGCAACTAGAAAAAGAGCCCACACATCGGTGAGGACCCAACGCAGCTCCCCATGCCAAAAAAAGAAGAAGAAGAAGAAAAAAAAGAAAACTTGAAAGAATAATCCAATAAACCCTTGACTTGAATTCAACAATTGTAAACGTTTTGCCATATTTGCATTATCTCTTTGTCTATCTGTCCGTTTACCTCTCTATTTTGCTATACCATTTTAAATTATTTTCTAGACACCATGACACTTTGCCCCTTAGTTCTTCAATATACATATCCCAACGAGGCCAGTCTCCAACATGCACAATACCCTTCTCACACCTCAGCAAACTGACCCTAATTGCACAGTATCATCTAACATTCTACCTATACTCAAATTTCCAATAGTGCCTGGAATGTCTTTTATAGCTTATTTATCTTTTTAGCCAGGATCCACTGTAGGTTCACTGCAGAATGAATTTGCTTAGAAACACCAGCCTGGCTCTGATTCTGTGCGTGTGTGTTGTTTGTGTGTGAGCTTGTGCAAACCTCAAGAGTGCGTTACGGTTGCCCTGAGCATTCTTTCTCACTGGAGTCAGCCTTTCTGGGCCTTGGGTGACAGTGTGACAAACCTGAGCCTTGTCTGGATGTGTGATCCTGCCTGGTCACCTCTGCCAGCAGCAGAGGGCTCCAAGCAGCTGGTGTCTGCCGAGGCTGCCAGGCCACTCACGTCAGGGCTGCACGAACCACTTCTGTGGCCGCCTTCAGTGGTCACCTGCCAGACACTCATACAGGAGTGCTGCTAGCAATGTCAGCCGTCACTTGAGGAGGGAGGCATTCTGCCCACTGATTTAATTACAGAGAGGTTTTTATCCTTTTGGGGGGAAAAATCCAAATTATTTGGCAGATAAAATGCCTATGTAGACGAGTCAGTGTAAGCTGTTATTCTACATTGGCTAATGTTCTTCTGTCTCTGCTTGTCTTCACAGAGATGCTGAAATAATGGAGACAAAAGGTGATGGAGTTCAGAGAGCAAGGACGTGGACCAGAATAATAGTAATAAATATTTATTGAATGAAAAAATCAAAGCACGCGTTTGCGGGAGGCCTCCTATGTGCCATCACCTTGCTTATTCTCCACAGCAACATTTTGAGATAAGTACTATTTTTTTTTTTTTTTGTGGTACGCGGGCCTCTCACTGTTGTGGCCTCTCCCGTTGCGGAGCACAGGCTCCGGACGTGCAGGCCCAGCGGCCATGGCTCACGGGCCCAGCCGCTCTGCGGTGTGTGGGATCTTCCCGGACCGGGGCACGAACCCGCGTCCCCTGCATCGGCAGGCGGACTCTCAACCACTGCGCCACGAGGGAAGCCCTGAGATAAATACTATTATTTCTATTTTATAAATTAGAAACCTGGGATTGCTAATTGGCTCAAAATCACATAGCCAGTGAGTGGCAGAGCTGTGATTTGAACTGTTATCTGTCAGACTGCAACACCCATGTTCTTGAACGAGAGCCCTGAGCAGGAAGCACTGTGCTCAGCCTGTACTTTGGCATCTCCAACCACACATGTGGCTGCCGCTTCTTGTTAACACCTGGCACAGTGTGTAGCACATTGTCGGTGTTCAGGTACTGTTTGCTGAATCAAGGTCTCACCCAAGACAGGCATACAAAAGGTGAATACCAGCTAGACTCTCAGGACCCCCTTTAATTACAGTGACTCATAAACTCCCAGCCAGATCCTTTTTGTTTGTTTTCTGTGTCATTGTCTCTGTGTACCCTGCTACTCTCCCCAGATATTCTCCCCAGGCCAAAGTAGCATCCTCTTATTTTGCTATTTTCTACAAAAACGAGTGCTCAGTGTGCTAGGTGCTGGTATCCCTAGGCCCCAGTGCCTTTTTTTTCCCCCAACAAGCCTTTCTTAGAGAAATGCCTCCTTACAGGAATTAGAGGACGATGTTCTTTGCAGTTTCTAGAAACTGTGCTCTTGGTTGTCTATTTTCCCAATAGGCACCCTTGGGCATTTACCTGGGAAGAATAAAATGGAAGGTGTTGTCACCAGATCTGGAAAGGCCAGCTCAGGAAACAAATGTCTCCTAAGGAACCAACCAGAATCTAAATTCTGCTTCATACTTTATTTATTTATTTTTATTTTTTGGCCACGCAGCTTGTGGGCTCTTAGTTCCCTGACCAGGGATCAAACCCGTGTCCCCTGCAGTGGAAGGGTGGAGTCCTAACCATTGGACTGCCAGGAAAGTCCCTGCCTCATACTTTAGATCATATGAATTCTGCTCTACCAATGAGTGAAGGATCAACCCATTTATGGAAATAATATCTGAGAGACCTAACAGCATCCAACAAGCTCTCGTTCCCCCTGGGACGTGGAGAGGCAGCCATGAGTGTCAGCTCCCGTAAGTCTGGAGACTCAGAAGCTGTTTGAGACCCTCCCCCCGCAAAACCCATTCCCCATCCTCATCTCCTTCCATCTCAGTTCAGGCTGGGACAGGAGGGACACCAGGGTGCCAGGTGGGGAGGCAGGCTGATGGGAACACACCTACTGTTGTGCGTGGAGAGGTGACACTAGGCTTCAAGGGTGGGCTTAGAACTCATCTGGGAATGTGGAGGAGGAAACCACAGTATGGAGAGACTCCTACTCTGTAACTAGAAACATGAGATGCATGGCCCCTGCCTTCATGGGGCTTATAGGCTACTGGGGGCTATTGGAGGAGACAGACAAATCACGAGGCAACTGCAACACCGTGGGATGGAGTGGTGCTAAGATGGGGAAGTCAAGAGTGCTAAGAGAGGGCATCCGGGAAGGCTTCCTGAAGGAAGCAACATCTAAACTGGCAGGGGAAGGATAAGCAGGCATTAACTGGACCAAGCTAGAGGAGTGGAGGAGAGGGGAAGAATGTTCCAGGGGAAAGGAATAAGATGATGGAGAGAGGCGGGGCTGGAACGTAAACTGTGTGGTAAGAAGCACACGGCGAAGCTGGGGAGGAGGGAAGGATCCCAAACAGGACAGGCCTCAGGGCCTGAGGCTGGAGGTTCTGAGGACTGTTGGAGGCTGACAGGTCTGTGCTCTCATTCCTCAACAGGAGCATGACAGAGATAAGGAAGGAGATGTGTGGAAGCTGAGTGAGGACGCGTCGGGGAGCTGTTTCACTATCCTCTCCGCTGTCCTCCGTCTGAACAATTCCTGCATGCACTGGACCCCGTGGGCAAATTTAACTTAAATCTTCCTGCCAGAGCCTTCTTCTTTTTCTATACTATTTCTTTTATTCACGATAGCACCATAGAGTCACTCAAACTAGAACCTTACATCAGGATTGACAAACAGATTAACCCTTGACGTCGACTCCAATCAGTTGGTGATGTCTGCCTGGTACACTGTGTTGAGGAGGATTCTGAGGCCAAGCCATGTCTCAGGGTTAAGGAGTCCCATGGTTAGCGATCCTTGTGATGAGCAAGGGACGGGCCTGGGGACACCAGGGCCTTGTGTCAGTAGACCCTGATGTAGAGTCACCTGGCCTCTTTCTTTTCTCTCACCTTTCCAATGCAGTGGGTTACAGAGTCTTGCTTCCCTAGTTCCAATTCCTTTCTCTCCATCTCTACTGTCCCTCCTTAGTTCTGGCCTCCTTGATTCTCACCTACCTATATCGTCTGTATCACATGTATCGCCAGGCTCCCTATCTTCTCGGCTCTAAGCCATCTTGCCCACTGCCACAGAGCAATTTTTCTAGGCATACTCCCACACTGCTGAAAATCTTCAGCTGGCTCCCCGTCACTTACAGGATAAAATCTAGAGTCTTCAGCTAAGACATATTAGACCCTTGATGATCTGGTCCCTGTCCATTGTTCCGTCTCATTTCCTGTCACTCCCTGACTTCTTCCTTAGGTAAATATTCCAGGCACACGAGCCGCTTATAGCTCCCAGTAGGCTATGCCTCCCCAGGTTTTAGCCCATGCTATTTCCTCTGCCCGACAGACCCTTCTCCACAGCCCTGGCTCTAGGCCTCTGCCTTTAACATGCTAATATTGTGTATCACCTCCTCCGGAAGCTTTCTTTAAGCTGGTAGGTTTCTCCCCCTCACCTTCCCAAAACAGAGTTCGTGGTTTCTTCTTCCCTAGTGTTTTATAGACAAAGCTATTATTACTCACCTCACTGCCTTTGCCCCTATGTGCAGTTTGTTCATTCATTCATTCAGCAAATGTTTATTTAGAAGCTTCTATAAACCAGGCACTGTTCTAGGGGGCTGGAGATAGAGCGATGAACCTAACAGCCGAAGCCCCTGCTTTCAAGGGATTTACATGCGTGTGCGTGTGTGGAGTGGGGTGGGTGTACAATATGCAGATGAACAAATACATCATTTAATGTCAGATGAAAGAGAAAACCAAGGCTGAGAGGAAGTGGGGTGCTGCTCTGGCTAGGTTGGTCATAAGAGACATTTCTGATCAAGTGACCTCTGAGCAGAGATTTGAATAAAGCAGAGGAGGAAGCCAAGCTGACATGTGGGGGAGGACTGCTGCAGGCAGAGGAAAGGGCGTGCAAATGCCCTGCTGCCTTTACCAGAGATGTATGAGGACCAGCAGGAAGTAAATGAGGCTGGAGAGGAGTGAGTGAGAGAAAACATGTTAGCGTCAAGGTCAGAGAAGGAGCGGAGGTGAAGGATTAGCACATCGGTCCTTCCAGAACAGCATGAGGCCTTCGGGGTTATTCTGTATGAACAGGGAAGCGTTTGATGCATTTTAATCAGAGGAGTGATATAACCTGCTTTGTTCTTTAAAAGCGTCAGGCTGGCTTCGGTGGTAAAAAATATACTGTAGGGATGAAGGTGGAAGCAAGTCTCCAGGCAGTAAGGACGGCATGGACCAGGATGGTAGCAGTGGCAGGGATGAGGAGAGGAAAAATTTGTGATATATTCTCAAGGTGGAGCCAGTAGGATTTCCTGACAGACTGGATACAGGAGAGAGAGAAGCAATCCGTCAAAGGTGACTGCAAGATACAGCAGCTTAACAATTTGTTTGCATGTCAGTATCTCCATCTGTGGAGATACTGTGATACTGGAGATCAGTGGCTCTTAATCACCCCTCCCCAACCCCACTTTTCTTAAATTCTGGATGCCTTTGAGAATCTGATAAGAGTTATATTTTCTCCCTGCAAAATTCACCGGGCACATATACGTAAACTATGTCTATCATTTCAGAGGGTTGTAGGTCCTCCGAATCATACCCATGAAGCCTGGGGTCAGAGTCCCTGCTCTAACCTCTGAGCTCTCTGAAGCCAGACGTACCGTATTATTCATCTTCATTTCCTGAGGAAAGTAACCTGAAGACAGTCACTGCTCAGGAAACGTGCTGGAATGAATGAGTGAAAAACAGCTGCTTCTTTATCTTAACTCTTTAGTTTAAGGAAGCATGTCCTATTTACACCTCTACTGGTAACTGGGGCTATTATTCCAATACATTAATAACTGAACCAACAAACGACAAAGCTGGGGAGAGGGGAGGAGGTAAAAAGAAGCAAGGGAATTGCGGCAGAAAGGCGTTTTTAAAAAACGTTCCTTTCAAAAAGCGTTGGAGATACCCAAGGGAGGAAGCCGTGTAAGTAAAAGGGTAATCATTCTACCAGTAACACTGGGACATCTTCCACCTGAGCTGCAGGCAGAGGGAGCGACTTGCTTCAGAATTTCTGTAAAAGAAGGGGGAGATTCTGGGGTCCTGGCTGCAGCCAAGCCCCAGGCTGGGCATCCAGAGGGAGGGAGGGAGGAAGCCTTCTCCTGAGCATCCTAAGCTCAGGGGCCGCCTGCAATGGGGGCAGGGGCCGATGGAGAAACGCCTGAAGGGATCAGGGACCAAGACACCAAGAGGTCACCTAAACTCATCAGAAGCAGGGTGACTTGACGTGATCGCCCTGGCTCTCAGGAGCCTGAAAATTAGTTGTGAGGAAAAATTGATCCTACGAAACCAGTGGCCTTCTAGGGGTTGCTAAGAGGACATTGTCTAGACAGTGGCCTTTCTCGTTATGAATTTAATAGGAGCCTTATTTAGAAGTTGAAGAAATCCAGGAGGAAGTTTCCATCTCCTTCTAACAAAGGAGTTAGAAACCATAAAAATAAATAAAAGCAGCTCTGAATTGTGCAGATTAGGTTTGTCATTCCTGAATCTGTCCATTGACCATACTGATGATTCCAATTTAGCAGACATTTATGGAGTCTGGCCCTACCCTGTACCGTATTGCCTTTAATCCTGATAATGCCCCATTAAATTGGCATTATTCCTTTTCCCCTTTACAGGTGAAGGATGAAGGGTGTGAGGCTTGGAGACGTATGCGTGGCTAGAAAGTGGCAGAGCAAGAACTGGGACCCAGATATGGCTGACTCCAAGTTCAAGGTCTCCCATTCACAAGGCAGCCTTTTTTTTCATGCCTACATGCTCATTCAAGAGAAAAACAATTAGCCCTCTTTTGTCCTGTGAGTCAGAGGGAGGTTGGAAAGGGCTGTCTGTTCATCCTTCCTCCCAGCTTACACATCTTACAGAAGAATGCCACGGGAGCCCCTGCCCTGGTGCAGAGCCAGGCCTGGCAGGCAGCTGCCAGGGAACTGGGTTCCAGCTGCCTGAGTCCTGCTGGCGGTGTCTCTTTGGACCTTGTCTGATAGCTCCTGCTTAAGAAGCCAGCCTGGAACACTGCTCCTGTTTGGAGAGAAAGAATGTTCTCGTCTTGCCCTTTTCTGGGATGAGGTGACTGGCCCAGTGGAGACATCGAAATCAGAACGATTAAATTCAGATCTTGTTCATTTTACTACCTGTGCCCAGGGGTCCGAGGATTGGTTACAATTTTGGTTTTCATTTTCCAGATATTTTTGTTTTGCCTCAACGTTTAAAAAGGCAACATGGACTTTTTAAATGATGTACAGCAAAGAGCGAGAGAAGGAGGTGGGGGCACCTCAGGAGAGAAAACTACCTGAGCGTCTAATGTGTGTCTTCTGAGCTTCTTACGGTAAAGAGAGCAGAGCTCCCAGACAGGGAAAAGAACCTTAAGAGGCTCTTGATAGGAAATACGTTGCAACTTGTCACCCAGCCAATGGCGCCTAATCCTCTTTCATGAGCTGAAACCCCCTTGGATCAGATAATAAAATTCCTCTTGGTAGAAGGCACTTCATTGAAAATGCAAAGCCCTTGACTTGTGAAAGAAAACAAACACTAATTTGGAATTTTTTTTGCCTGAGGAAAGAAGTTGAGGGTAGACACCTTGAAGCAACCCTGCTCCTGCCTTTTCACCCCTCAGTTCCGGGATGTGTGATAAGCACTGAGGTCTCAGGACACAGGGCATCCCCCCTGCACCCACTTCAAGTCAGTCAGCATCTCCATGGGAGCTGCTACCTTGATTTGTTTAAAAAGTTTACTTGAAGCATTTAGCGATGGGCAGAGAAAACCCTGTTTACAAGCCAAAGAGCCCTTTTAAATGACCTGTTAATTGGCTCAAAGCTTCCCTCCGTGCAGGGATGATTGCTTGTAACTGGCTAAAGTCTGGAACCTGGAATTGGATTGACCAATGTCAGTTGGCAACTCAGGGAGAAGATTGGAGATAAACTGGCAACTGCAAAAGACTGGGGGCCAGCGGGGAGGGCGGCTGCCAGCATGTTTTCCCGCTGACTGCGGCTCGGATAACTCTCCTTGCGGGCTTTATGATCTCTTCCTAGACCTGCCCTCCATCTCCGTCCTGTTGCTGTGGTCTCCCATGACTCGCTGCCGCGCCTTCTTTCACCTCCTGGCTGGTCGTTGGGCAGGAGCGTACCTGGGGTCTGCTTGGCTGGAGGTGGGAAGAGCTGGGCCTCGCTTCGGAGCAGCAAGGGGTCTCTTACCCCCCGTGCCAGCCCCAGGGCACTGCCCATGGGATGCCACTGACCATCTCAGCGCTCAGTGGTGGTAACCCAGATGCACTGCTGTTTAGTCACTTTGCGCTAATATTGTGCAGGTTTTGTAAAAGTCTGGCAATTACGCTCTTTCTTTAATCAGCGGTGTTAGGATCTGCGAAATCTGCGCTGCCTGTGTACTCTTAGGAGCCTTTTGGTCATAAAGAAACAGGAACTGTGAACATCAAGGAGCACGTGGGTCAAAGGGTCTCGCTCTCCCTTTATTTCCCATCAAAATCAATGCCCACTACCGCCCAGCCTTCCCTACACTGCTTCCTGCCCCGAACTTGTACCCCAGACCTGGCAGGGCTTCCTTGGTAAAGAGAGGCTCTCACAAGCTCACAGGGACACAACTTTCTCTTGCCTTATCTGGATAGGGATGAAAAAGTTTCTCCCAATTTCTCAAACACTTAAAAGTTAAGCAAATAAAATGTCTAAACAAAGCGGGACTTCAGACAGAGGATTTGCTGTCATTACCGGTTCTCTTCTCTCAGAGCACGTCTGAAGCCTTTCTCTGTGGCCAAGGAGCCAGCCCGTCTGCGCCCGATGAGAAGGAAAACATTGTATGGCAGAGCCAGGAGGTTCTGCACCCCTAGGCTGGGGAGATTCCTGAGAGTTGCCAACTCAGGTGGGACGAAATGGCAAAGCATAGAGGCTTTATTTCAATATACTCATTTATTTAAACATTTCTTTCTTTTTTTTATGAGCAGATAAATCCATGCACATGATGCAAAACTGGAAAGATTCCCAAGAGCAGACAATGAAAAGTAAGTCTTTTTTTTTTTTTTTTTTTTTGCCTCTTCTTGGCCCCAGCTAATCTCTGTGGAGGCAACGGTGCACGGGAGAGGTTGGGAACAGGAGACAGGAGTCAGATGCTCAGCTCAGAGGCCAGTGTCACAGCCTGGGAGGGTGCGAGGAGGCAGGAACTGGGGGAGTTGATGGGACCACCACTACAGACGAGGCTGACTGGAAGTGAGGACGGGGATGGGGGAGCAGAGCATGTAAAATGTAAAATGTCAGGAATGGAGACCCCAAGAATAGGGAATCGGTTACGGAAGGCAAAGGAGGAGCCTGGCTGAAAAAGGCAAACCCCAGTGGACGATGGGACAATGCCAATTGCAGAGTTCTGAAAAGTGCAAAAGAGGCAGAAGAGGGCACAGCAATGTGGAATTTGGTTTTCACAGAGCAGGTGAAGTTCTGCTGGGTTTTGAAGACCACATAGGATTTGTACACAGGGGGTCATTAGAGGGAGGGCGTTCTAGAACATGGGACCAGTGGGGCCAAAGGTCAGAAGGTCAGGCTGAGGGACAGTAAGGGAGACGTTTAGCTGTAAGGCAGGCTGACGTATCTGAGTGTGCAAGAAAATAGAGCCGGGCCAGATTACAGAGAACTTTGAGAACTGGCCAGAGATATTCGTACTTGAGACTCAAGAATAAATTTGGGAAGATGAAGAAAATAGAGTGTTTCCTAATGAGGTTTTACACGTGTCCTAATAATGTCCTACTTGGACACCTCCTTGGTGAAGCTTTCTTCGCCCTTCTCTCCAAAAGCTAAACCTTCCTCCTGTGCTCTGTATCTACTTCTGCTTTTCTACTCATTCACCATTGTCATTACTCATTTACATGCCTGGCTTCTCTACTAGAGTGAGTGTCTTTCTTATTTCCCATTTTCGTATTTCCAGAACCACCAATGATAATAGCAGCTATGATTTATTGAGTGCTTACTATATGTCAGGCACTGTTTTATGTACCTTACAAATAGTATCTTAATAAATCCTTTCAACAACGCTATGAAACAAATACCTATTATTAGCCCCATTTTACAGATGAGGAGACTGAGGCACAGAGAACTTACTTGCCGAGGGTCACATTGCTGGTAGGTAGGGGCCAGGATTTGAACCTGAGCTGTTTAACTACAGAGTCTACATTCTTTATTATTTTGATAACAATGATAACATTCGTGGGACACTTGGGAAGGACCAGGGATGGAGAAAAGTGTTTTATGTGTAACAGGTCATACAATCCCTCAACAGCCTTAGGAGGGAGGTCTCATTATTGTCCCCTTTGGGCTGATAAGAAAACTGAATCTTAAGTCATGTGTAAGTCATGGAAGAAGAAAGCAAAAGGCCTGGATCCACGGCCCCAGACTCTTAGACATTGTTCTATACTCCCTTCCAGCACACAGTATGTGCTCAGTAGATATTTACAGTATAAATAAATGAATGAAATAGAGGAAGGAGGGAAGGAAGGAGGGAGGGACAGAGGGAAGAAAAAAGGAAAGAAAGGAGAGAAAGAAACAGAGGAAAAGAAATCCAACAGGCCATAATGCTCAGCTATCTCTCAAATGCAATCAGTGCTGGTAATGTAAACATTCCATTATGTAAACATTGTGAAAGAGGACTCTGAAAGTAAAATCTTGAATCAAAGGAAACTCCAGATCATCACAAGTGGGTGGAGAAATTCTTGGGAGTAGAAAGAGCTTCCTAGAGCCCAGGTATATAAGCCAGCAATGGATTTATTCACCAGTCTTGACACACTTCCTTGGAATAGCAAATTATAACGAGTATTGGTTACTTAAAAGTCACCCACACTCAAGAGGTACCTCTTTTGAAACATTTCTCCGGGTTTGGTTGTTCTTAACAGATACCATTAATCTCTATTATTCTGTGACCCAATGTGACCATTAAGATGAATGAAGACTGAAATGGTTTCCTTTCTTCAGGAGGATGTTTTTTGGTTTTACGGATAGCATGTGAGCGTGTGTGTTCTGTTTCTCTCTTGCTGTCGGCCCCAGGAAGGGACACAATTTCTGCAGCCTAGGCAGGCCTGCTGGAGATAATTTTCTTAGGTTAATTAAGCCATGCCCGGTGGATTTTTCTACCACAGACAGGAAAGCCTCAGTTTAGCACATTAACAGTAACCATATTTTCCAAACCCCAAATAGGGGCACAGTGTCTAGCTGAGCACTGAATTCTGCTTTACGAATGTAGTCATGTGACCTTCTCACCAAGGCACACAAATGACATCATCTGTCACTAGCCACGTAATGAATTGCCTTTATGGAAGGTAAAATGGCAGGATGTTGGGGACACCCAGGAGTACAGGGACAAGTGGTCCTTGGACCTCCCCGAGCCAGTGGTCTTTAAGAAGAGCAGGGATGGGGCCTCTCTGCCCCACAGATGGAGTGGGCCTTGGTGACATGGCATTGCTCATGGTCTCTGTGGTTAATGAGCTCACTCTTGGGCGGCCGGCCGGTCTGCTGCTAGCTAGCTGCCAGCCTCTCGGGCTGTGAGTCAGCCTTGGGCTGTCACTCGATCCAGCCTCCCCAATCCCAGCAGGGCAGCCTGCAGCTGGAGTTCGGGGAAGCCCGCCCTGCCCAGGTCACCGCTCACTTCCCTTCCCCAGGTGCCTCGTGGGGAAGGAGCTCCCGCTGATTTGAATTCAGGGCATTGTTAAGAAGCCCCTTGTCACACTTGTCACACCCACAGCTGTCCCACCCCTGCCAGCGTAGGCGAGCCAGCCCTGGAAGGGGACTCACTGCACACACACAGAGTTCTTTGAAGCACTCCAGAGATTTCACTGAATTAACATCCTTTGTCCTGCACATAATTCCAGTGGAATTAGTCAGCTTTAATGGGTAGCATCTCATCCTACTTCCCTTTCTGCCTGGAAGTACACCCACTAGCCTCTCCCTCCAAACCCTTTGTTTTTCAGCTCCTGGTTGGTAGCTATTCAGTCTATTAACCCTTGCACAGCCACGTCGGATGAGGAGGGGGGTGGGAAAGGATATGCATTGAGGTTTACTAGGGCAGGAGCCTTTGCGTTATTATCCTGTTGACTCTTCACCATAGTCCTTCAGGGTAGGAATTATTGTCCATTTTCTAGATGAAGAAACTGAGGGTCAAGCAAGTTATATGTAATTTGCTCAAAGTCACAAAGCTGGTGAGGGGCAGAGCAGGGATTTAAATTGGAGTCCATCTGACTCCTTGACCCCTGCTAATTCTACTAACCAGCAAAGCAGGAGAGTTATTTGGGGGAATCTCTAGTCCTCACATTGTTTTTGTTTATTTTTCGGCAAAAGAAAATAAGTTCCTCCCACAGCCCCTCACTATAGGAAACCTTCTCGTTGACTGCATGACCCTGTCCTCAGTCACGGAGTGATTTTTGACAGTGTGATGACGCAGTGTTGCAAATTGCAGACAGTGCAGTCACCAGACTACGTACTGGCCTGGATAACACAGAGATCAGGCGCCTGTCTTTCAATTCTTCAAGTTCAGAGGATCGTCACTTGCCAAGTCTGTCCGTCCACCTGCTCCTCCACACTCCACTGCCCCACCTTGCTCTCCTACCCTGGCCTCCAGCGTCTCTGCTTTTTCCTCTATACTTTTCCTACTGGAACTTTCTAAACCAAGGTGTATTCAGAGAACATAATCTTCTGTTTAAAAGCAATCTCACGCTGGGTATATGTCCAAAGGCAATGAAATCAGGATCTTGGAAAGATATCTGCTCTCCCATTCACCACAGCATTATTCACAATAGCCAAGACACGGAAACAACCTAACTATCCATTGATGGATGAATGGACAAAAAAATGGAGTGTATTTTTATACAAAGGAATATCATTCGGCCTTAAGAGAGAGGGAAATCCTGCCATTTGCAACAACATGGATGAACCTGGAGGATGTCAGGCCAAGTGAAATAATCCAGACACAGAAAGACAGAAAATGGATGACCTCACTCACCTGTGGAACCTAAACTAGTTGAACTCACAGGGCAGAACGGGGTTGTCAGAGGTTTGGTCGGAGGGTGGAGGGGTGCAGGTGAAAAAATGCGGAGCTATTGGTCAAAGCGTAAGAAGCTGAGCTATAAGGGATGAGTAAGTTCTGGGGATCTGATGTACAGCATGGTGACTGTAGTTAACATAGTGTATTGTACACCTGACATTTGCAAAGAGGGTAGATCTTAAGTGTTAAAAAGGTAACTCTGTGAGGAGATGGCTCTGTTATTTAGCTTGATTGTGGTGATCATTTCACAAGCTATGTGTATATCCAAACACCGTACTGGGTGCCTTAAATATACACAATTTTTATTTGTCAACTATACCTCAGTAAAGCTGAAGCAAACAAAAAACCTTCCAGGGCCCCCATACCTGTGGGAAAAAGCTGAAATCCCTCAGCGAGTCACACAGGCCCTTCCCATCTCCACGGTTCCCTCTGTGCAGTGGGTTAAAGCCACTGCAGAATGTGTACCGGTCCTCAACTGGGCAGCATGTACTCGGGCCTCTAAGCCTTTATAGGAGTTCTCCCTTCTCCCTGGAACGGGCTTCCCTCCTGCTCTGATTGGCAACCTCCTTCGAGATCCAACTCAGATGTCACTTCCTCTGAGAAGACTGCACTCTCTGTGACCCGCTGTGGGCTGCTGACCTTGCTCCTGTCTCCTGAGTTAGTGTCTGCCTTCCCCAGTAGACCGGCAGCCCTCAGCAACAGTGGCAGGATTCGCTGGCATCTTACACTTGGGTCTGAACAGACTAGCACGTAATTTGCTTTTATTAATAGTAAAAGCACCAAAGTTTTCGAATGAGCTGCTTTTGTTATAAATTGGAGTGGATTCAAGGTTATTCTTACAATAATGTCATTTTCACTCGCTCGCATGTTTTTCTGAGTAGGCAAGAAAGGGGTGGGGTTGCAGCTAGCTTGCTGATAATTGTTCCAAGTGTTAAAAAAAAAAAAAGATTAAGAAGGGATCAACAGATCTTGAGATACACTAGTGGATAATCCAGGATGCAGGCAGGGATGCATGTCTGCATGGAGAATTTATTATTTGTGTGTGTGTGTGTGTGTGTGTGTGTGTGTGCGGTGCGCTTTATGTATTCATGCTCAAAAAAATACTCCTGGATTAGAGCAACAATTATTTTTGCCATATTGAAGGTTAACTGTGATAAAGATGGAACAATGTGGAGAATTCTTGATGTAATGTTAAGAGGAGAAAAAGGCAAAGTCTCAGACTACATGTAAGTAAGTAGTAAGTAAGTTGTAAGTCCATAAAAAGTCAGTGCAAATCTGGGAGGAAGGCAAGCTAAGAAACAAAAAAAGCTCTGATTTGTGAGATGGTGAGGTTTCAGGGTGAGTTTTTTCTCTAACGGGTTGAGCAGTGCCTCTATCTTGTAGACACTTCTCCTGGGTCTACGACCATCACCCAAGCTGGACAGTGTGTGGTCACCAAAGCTGTAGCTGTTACCAGCCCATCTGTCTAGAGCTTCAGGGGATAACAGTCCACCGCATCTGCAGCCAGTACCTGGTGCCCGTGCTCCTCAAAGGGAGAGGTGATACAAAGTCCTCCCTATTGGTGATCCCTGCTTTAATTAGTCATCAACCCAAGTATGAGTTATCTAGCCATCACTTTGCTAATGCTCCATCCTTTCCATCATGCCCTGGACTTTCTTGCCTTTGACCGAGCCCCTGACCTCCCAAACTCCTATGACTGAGCCCTCAGGAATTGCTTGTTCCGTAACCACCAAACCACCCAAGCTCTTCAACTTTTCCTCTGTGTGTTCCTTCCCCCTCCTTCTGAGTAATGAAGGCTGGCTGGCCCCGGGGACACCACACACCCTGCACCCCTCTCCAGTCGTGGCTGTTCGCCCTCCACACCCGCAGTCTTAGGGTTGGAAGGTTTGTCGCTGTCCTTGTTCCCAAATGCTGCTTCCACAACATTATCTCTCTACCCTTTGAGGTTCATGCTGTTCAGCCAGACTGCTCTCTTCCCTGTTGCCGTCATCATCCAGCCCACAGTCACGAGCTCTCATCCACTGGAGACTTGAGCACCTGGCTTATCGTCTTCCTTTACATCCCCGTCTCTGCTTTCTACCTGGTTGACCTCAGTATCTGCGTGGACGGCTCCTCCAACTCCACGGCCCCATCCATTTCTTTCTTTTCCTTCGCAGTTATGCCCCATCCAAAGTGTTGTCTCTACTTCATGTCTCCATTTTCCTTACTCCCCTACTCCCCCTTCAGTCACTCAGGGTAGGATGCTGGCGCTGCCCACCACCAGAAGAGCTCGCATTGAGGTCACCGATTACCTCCTTGTGATCATGTCCAAGGTACGTTTTCCCAGCCTTGTCTTACTTGCCCTCTCAGCAGGGGCTCCCACTGGACCATTCACTCCTTCTGAAAACACTCCTCCCTTGGCTTTAAAGACAAAATATTCTCCTGGTTTCTTCTCTGGTTTCCCTGTACCCTTTGCAGGTCTCTCCTTCTCATTTTCACCATCAAATGTTAATGTTCCTCTTCCTAGGAGAGCACATCCTTACTCACAACTTCAGTTCTCTGTAAAGAACATGGAAACTTATACCTTCAGACTTGACCTCTTCTTCTAAGTTCCAGGCCCATAACTCCAACTTTGACTTGATATTTCCATGCAGATGTCTCAAAAGCAGCTCATGATCAACAGGCCCCAAGTCTTACCCCCTACATGTGGTCCTCTTTCAGTGTTTTTTGTCTTAGAGGACAGCACGACTGTTCATCTCATCACACAAGCCAGAAATCTCAGAGTTATTTCTGGTATCTCTTTATCTTGTACATCTTATCTCCAATTTATCGCCAAAGGCTATTTCTTTTCCCTCCTAAAAGTTTCTCAAATCCACCCACTGCTCTTGATCTCCAAATTATTGCCCTAGTCCAAG
Organism: Delphinus delphis; assembly: GCF_949987515.2. Classification (NCBI taxonomy): domain Eukaryota; kingdom Metazoa; phylum Chordata; class Mammalia; order Artiodactyla; family Delphinidae; genus Delphinus; species Delphinus delphis. The sequence goes on along the minus strand of NC_082690.1, from coordinate 68,261,216 downwards.
TCAACATTATCATTTGCAGGGACTATTGCTATGGTTTGGGCTATCCCAGGTGTAATCAGAGTCCCTCGAGTCCAGGCCCTACAGAGCATCTGTAGGCATCTTTCTGAAGTAGTCATCTCATTATGCTGCCATATGCTTAAAACTCAGAATTTTTCATCTTTTTAGAACGATGACAAAACCCTTACCATGGTCTATAGTTTTCCTTTTATCTATCGCCTCATCCTATTCTCCCCTCTCTAAATTTCTTTCCCTTCCTTATTCCCCCTTGTTCCCTCTCGCCCCAGGGCCTTTGAATGGCTATTCCCACCACCTGGAATAGTCTCTATACTCCTGGCTTAGTTAACTTCTACTTATGCTTTACATCAAGCAGTGCAAGCATCTTCTTACTTCAGTGTAAGCATCACTTTCTCAGAGAAATCCGTCCTGACCTCCCCAAAGAGGTCAAATTTCCTTTAACGAGGTTTCATAACACCATGAATGTATTTCTTCATGACACTAATAGCGGTAGACAATTGTATGCGTCATTATTTGAGTAGTGGCTTTCTCTCCCCCTGACATTAGAATTCCATGGGGGGCAGAAATCATGTCTGATTTTGATCAACATTGAATCTCCAGCACAAAAGACAGAACTTGAGCACCCAAGTTAAAATAACAGCTTCCACCACTCTTATTTTTTGGTAGCTTTATCCTTTTTCAGAGCAGTTATAATCACTTGCCATATATGTACATGTTTATTTGTTTATCTCCCTCACTAGATCAAAAGTTCCACGAGGACAGAGGATTTGTTTGCCACTGATGCATTTTATTTCTAGCACCTAAAACAGTGCCTAGCATGTGGTAGTTACTCCATAAGTAGTTTTTGCATAAATAGTACGTGTTTAATAAATATTTGTTGAAGAAATAAATGTATTTTGCAGAAAACAAAAATAACACCCCTCCCCAGCAACAGTATGGTATTTATTTAGCCTGTCTAGCTATTATGCACTTGCAGGCCTGCGTTTGCCATAAATAGATTCATTACATAAAGTTATAACAATACCAAATTTACCAAAATAACTACCTACCCTAATTAATATATAAAACTGAACATTAATTATAGTCAGCAGAGACTTGTTTGCTTACCTATCATTTAAAGAATCGACTAATCAATTGCCCCCAGAAAAAATTCAAATAGTGACAAACATCCCATCCATAAATGCAGGGCAGTATTTAAGTAAATCTTGAGTGCTTGCTTGTCTTCTCTAAGCTAAGTGTTCTCCTTTTCACAGGCATTGCCGAATTGCCCTTCAAATGGGTTTTACTAATATTCACAGCCGCTGGTGAAAATGGAAACCGTGCATTCTCAAAGAACAAAACTGAGCGAGGGTGCATTGAAGACGGTGGAGAACAGAGGTGGGAAAGCCACATATCTAGGAACTGAAATCCTAGGGGAGAACACTGAATCTGCTTTCATGTCTCGTGCCACAACAAGGCAGGGAAAACAGAGGCTCATGTTCATGCTTCCATCTTCCCAATTTTTCCAAAACCTTACCTTGTGGGTTCCTTTGGTGTCGGTCGGAGAAATCTAGGTCACTTGCGCCACCTGCTGTTCAGATTGCGGAATGGCTTGCGAACACCAATGCCTCGGAATTTTTATTTCAAGCAATTTCTGCCTAGCTCTCTCCCTATCCGTGACTTTTTTCTCCTTTTCTCCTACAGCACACCTCCTGAGCTATGAATGGACACAAAGGCATGGCTTAGGATGGTGGCTTTGAGAAAACTGGGGCTCAAAGCCTTCACCCGCTGTTCTTATTTCTGTTAATGTTTAGCCACTTGTTTCAATTCAGTGAGCCACCAAACACCTGAGGAGGCCCTGGAGTAACCAAGACAATGAGATGTGATTCTGCTCCCCAAGGAGCTCACAGTCTGGTCGGGGAGTCAGACGCACAAGCAAATAATTACAGTGCCAGTGTCATGATATAAGCAATATAGCCCTGGAGGGACATGTGAAGTCCACCAGTGGAACCTGGAGGGCTTCAGAGAGATGATATTTACCTACACTCTGGGGACCAGTGGGGGCTCACAGGTGGAAAGGAGGCCTACCGTTTTAGGCAGACAGAACAGCATATGCAAAAGTAGGGAGGCTGGGACTTCCTTGGCGGTCCAGTGGTTAGACTCTGAGCTTCCACTGCAGGGAGCAAGGTTTCCATCCCTAGTCAGGGAACTAAGATCCCTCCATGCCCCAAGGCATGGCAAAAAAAAAAAAAAAAAAGTAGGGAGGCCAAAACATCTACAGCCTACTCTGGAAACGGCAAGAAGTTGGTAACTACTGTTAACAATTTATTATAGATCCTTTCAGGTTTTTCAAGATGCATTTTTATGAGTATATTTGTGGATATATAGATAGATGGATAGATGGATAACTTACTTTCATTTCACTAAACTTTATATTTTAGAAATCTCTCCATGGTGGGGAAGCAAGACCTGCCTTGTTCTTTTAACTTCTGCACAATGTTCCATCGTGTTGATCTATGGTAGTCCCTCTTTAGTGCACATTTTATGTGGTTTCCAGTTTTTCACCTTGTATGTCTCTTTATGAACATGTGCAGGTATTTCCTAGGAGGGAAGTCGCCAAGTCAAAGGGTACCCATATTTAAATTTTGACTGATAGTTCTTAAAGACCTTCCAGAAATTTTCTATCAATTTACATTCCTTATAACAAAGTAGCTAAAATAAGTCAGATAAGCTAGTAAGTCCTTCAAAAATTTCCCTTTCTGATTTAATCCATGTGCATAATGTTTTTCTCCCTAAAATAATGATCCTGGCAGTAATCTTACATGCATGGAATGATTTGTTTTTTATGCAGTCATGGCAACACCCTCCAAGATTGTTGCTATTATCCCCATTTTACAGATGACAAGACACTGAGGCTCAGAGGAGTTGGGTTTACCCACAGTGCCCCAGGTACTCAGAACCAGAACTGGAACTCAGCATCCAGAATCCTAAAGCTCTTTCTACTACTCTGTTACTAGGCAACGCTTCTCCCTTTCGATTCCTGTGCCAATGCTACTTGTTGCCATGGTATTGCCGGAACAAGGAGCAGTAAGTTGTAATTAAGCAGTGAGCGAGAATCTTTGCTCCTATCAGAAAAGGGTCTTTATGCCCTTACATGTGGGTGCACAGAGAGGGACAGCTGGATGGAGGTGGCTGGGTATCATGTGTGTGTCATGGGGGTCAGATGTTTGTCTTCACCTCTGTCCACTTAAAACAACTGCCCAGGAATGCCTTACCTTCACGCTGTCTTGTCAAAAATTGGCATCCATCTTCGGTGTGTGACTTCTTCACTCAGGCGAGAAGAAACAGGGCATTGTTGTACGTGGCACCATTCTGGAATCAGACAGACCTGAGTTCAAATCCCATGTCTGCCGCTTTCCCGAAAGTTACCTACATTTTCTGATTCTCAGTTTTCTCATCTGAATGCAGACGATCATGCTCATGTTGTAAGGTTCTGTACGTGGGCCGAATGAGATAAGGGACACCACACGTAGCCAAATGCCCAACATTCACTGCCATTTATTAAGTGCTCAGTACATGGAGCGAATGTTCGCACTGTTGTTTTCATTATCCACCCACCCATTCGTCTTTGGATGCTTTGCAGTAATCAAAGGGGTTCCAAAACCTCTCTAGTATTCCATCACTCAAAACCCAGTTGAGGGATTACGAAAGCTCGTCGTGTTTTTGTCTTTAGGCACGAACGCTCACAAAAAGATTTTCAAAAGATTGGCTGTAGTGAAGTTCTGAAATGCATTATTTGCCCCAGGAATGAGTCATCTGTAGTAGGAGGAAAAGTGAAACTGTTTTTCAAAGACGACACAGTAGAAATTGCACAATTCAAATTACTGCAATTGCCTTTTCAGCTGAATCCAAGGAAATTTTTTAAAAAATTCATTCACTTGACTCTTTGAAAGCCTATGATTATGTCAGGCCCCATGCAAGGGGTGGAACGTGACCCTTGCCTCAGGGACCTCACGGATTAGCAGGGGAGACAGGCATTTATAATAATTACAGCAATGTGATAGCTGCTATAATGAGATGTGTGGATGGTACTGTGGGGACACAGGGCAGGAAGTCCCCTTAACTGTGCTGGGGTGATAGGGAGGGAAGGATCAGGAAATACTTCACAGAGCTGGGACCAGCTGAGCAGACAGACAAGAGGCCAAGGCACTCAGAGAGAAAGACGGGGAAGCAGGAGAGAGCACGGTGTGCTCAGACCTGGTGCAGGCTGCACACAGAGGGGGGTGGGGAATGAGACCAAAGAGGCAGCTATCTGCACTGGTTGCCTCTCCAGCGGCCTGGCCCTACACTGTGGAACTCACACCCTGGAGAAGCATCCCCGCCTGCTCGCCTTCTTGCAGTGCTCACAGCTTCCGGCCTGAGCCTCCCGTTGCCCTGTCTCTGCTCCCCACCTGGCTCCTAATCCCGCCTTCTCACATCATGATTTATCTTCCTCCTTCCTCTGTCACACCTGACACTCACAGCCTCATCTTTTGCTTTCCTTGCAAAGCTGTCCTACCACCTCTGGATAAATAACTCTACTTGGTCTGGTCTTTGTTGCAACCCTCAGTAGACCGGGAACCCAATTCTGGTTTTGCCCCAATCAGAATATGAATCTCACCCCAGGGCAGCCAGGTGGAGCTGTTGCCATTGTGAACAGCACTGATGACCTTTCCAAGGCTGTGTGTGTCCTGGGTACATGGCTCAACTCCTAGACCTGTGGTGTAGGAAACGTCTCACAGTCTCAGCTGAGGCAGAGCAAATGCCATTCCTGACCTATCATTGACCTGGGAAGGAAAGATGCAGGCCATCCCACACATGTGGTCTCCGTGAGGTCCCAGCTGTGCCTGAGGGTGAGGATGGGAGCTCTTTGTTCTTCCTCTCTGATTACTGGGAGAATACCAAGCTGCCTTTCAGCATTCCTCCTGGGACATGAATCAGCCAGCTACCCCTCCACAGAGCTCTCCTGCTGACCCAGGGCTCTTCCTTAGAATGGCACTGTCTGCTCTGTTCCAGGAAGGCTTAGTATGGACACATTCACAAGGAACTGTCCCAGACAGCTGAGAGGACTGATGTCTGTGTGTGGCTGCCTGTCTGGCCGTCCATCCGAACGCCTGACTGAATGACTTCACCCCAGCAGCTGTGGACCGCACGACTTGTGGGGATGCCGTGCACACGGACTAGAATGTGCATGTCACCTCCTGGAGTTAGGCAGTGCAGGGCCCTCCACCCCAAGCTCTGGGGCTGGCCCCCTTCAAGACTGGGAGGTACAAACATTTGTACACGTGGGTGAAGTGGAAGGAGGCACGTAGGAACACAACGGTATCACACACGCCCTCCCTACGGTGCCTGGTTGGGCAATGGAAGGCTTTGGGACATCAAGGACTGTGTTGATCAGACTCCAAGGTCCAATGCCTCCATTTACAGCCCATTAGGTATCCCTCTCAAATGCTGTTGAGGCTGGACGGACTGAAGGGCATGAAGTTCAATACAGTCGTTCTTGAACTTAACCTTGGCTGGAATGGAGGCTAGGTTCTTGTCTACTTCTTGGAACTCCTAGTCTAGAGTAAAACACAATGAACTTAGGGACCACCCCTTCCTCACAACACACAAAAATGCATCTCACTGCTAGTAACCTATTATTAACTTTGTCCTGAGTGTATTACTGGATAAGCTTAGCTCCCACTGCATTGCATTATGCTTTGAAACATGCCCCGGTCAGGCAAATATGTATGGGGAAGTTAAAAGAGGACCAGAAGTCCTATTGCACAAACTGAAAAAAGATCAGTCAAATTCCAAAGTGGCTCTTCCACTACTTGCTGCACCTGGTACAGGTAAGCTCTCAGGAATATGAGCTATAATGGTATTGTTTTATTTTATTTATTTACATTTATTTATTTATTTATTTATGGCTGCGTTGGGTCTTTGTTGCTGCATGCGGGCTTTCTCTAGTTGCTTCAAGTAGGGACTACTCTTCTTGCAGTGTGCGGGCTTCTCATTGCGGTGGCTTCTCTTGTTGGGAAACATGGGCTCTAGGTGTGCGGGCTTCAGTAGTTGTGGCACATGGGCTCAGTAGTTGTGGCTCGCAGGCTCTAGAGCGTAGGTTTAGTAGTTGTGGCACACGGGCTTAGTTGCTCCAAGACATGTGGGATCTTCCCGGACCAGGGATCAAACCCGTGTCCTCTGCACTGGCAGGCAGATTCTTAAACAGTGTGCCACCAGGGAAGTCCCAGTGTTGTTTTATTTTTATTGATAAAGCATCTGAGTGCTTCTAAGAAAGGATCAAAGCTAAGCTGACAATTTGGGGCAGTGACCCTTATCACTGAGCACAACCTGGACTATACTAACCTGACACACACCCCAAGTCCCATCTCTGATTTTAAAAGTGCAGGTTCAAAGGAATGGCCAATTGGTCTAATTAAGCCAGGAGTGGGGTCATTGTGGTTGGCATCTTCCAACTGCCTGAGAGACAATGGTTCAGATGGAACCCATTCAAGTCCCGAGTCACTTATGTAAGTGACCCCCATTGTGACCAGCCAGCCAGGATGGATCCAGGAAAGAACATCTGCCTTTGAATTTACTCTTTTCTGCATGAGAAGATCCAACAGCTATGGGAGTCCCAACTATAAGTTTGCCCTTGCACTACTAGGAAAGGAAGAGAATGGGAGGGTATGCTATATTTCCCATCCTAGAGCTGGATCTAAGCAAGGGGCTTTTATTTTAAGGTCCTGAATGTCAATCAAGGTTTCTTTGAACTACTCTTGGGTTGGAGAGGTTGGCGAAGTCGGAAATAAGTTCTACTGTCAGGGCAGTTGTGCTAGATTGTTTATTGGCAGCTCAACACCATTCCCCATCTTATCTACTCTCCCCTGTACTGTGATGGATGGAAGCCTGAGTACTAGGATATTCCAGAATCCCTTGCCAGGGTTCTGTGCTAGATTGCACTACTCAGAGGTGCTTGAACAAGATTTGGAATGCGGAAAATAGGTGGCGGCTATGGTATTGCTCCTCTGGTACTGATGAACAGACATGTGGCTTTAGCAGATGTGAGGTGCTTCACAGGTCCAGACTTTCCCCTGGGAATCACCAGCGCTGGGGCTGCAGCCAGCTGTGATCATCACTAGTCTTCCTCCGGCTTCTGTGATTTCCTGCTTCTGAGTCCTAGAAGTAAGTCTCAGAGGCAGCCGTGGCTTTCCCTCACTTTTGCTCCTCAGCCATTTTCAACTGTACAGCAAACATCGAATTCCCTGGACTAAATCCCCTTCTGCTTAAAATATCTAAAAAGTTACATCTGTTTTCCTGACCATTAGAAAGTGTCTGGCTTGAAAAGTCTTACTGGGTGCACTGAGAACTTAAAACTTTGGTTTTTTCCTGCATTACTGAATCTTCACTGAAGTAGTCTAGGCAAATTAATTATCTTTGAGTCTTATTTCTGCCCCGATGACCCAAAACTCTTTTTTTTCCAGGAAGTAAAAACAGAAAGGAAAGGTCTCCCTGAACAAATACAAAGCCCCATGCTTTCTATCAATTTGAAACTCCTTTTAAAAACATAAATACCGGGGCTTCCCTGGTGGCGCAGTGGTTGAGAGTCCGCCTGCCGATGCAGGGGACACGGGTTCGTGCCCCGGTCTGGGAAGATCCCACATGCCGCGGAGCGGCTGGGCCTGTGAGCCATGGCCTCTGAGCCTGCGTGTCCGGAGCCTGATGCTCCGCGACAGGAGAGGCCCCAACAGTGAGAGGCCTGTGTACCGCAAAACAAAAAAACAAACATAAATACCTACTGGGAAAGTAATGCCCCATAAGTTACTTTGATTTGATAATCACCTCATCTAACTCATAACTAATACCATTTCAGGAAAAAGTTTAATTTAATTTTTATGCATAAAGAGCATTATAAATGCATTACCAGTTATCAGAATAAAAGAAAAAACACACCCATATTTTAAGCATCTTGACAAATCAAGTTGCTTTGATTTCTCATTGCCTGCTTGTCTTACCCACATGCATATGTAATTTTACACAGTGCTAACGATTGTGAAAACACCATTTTATAATTTGCTCTTTTTGTACTTAACAGTACATTAATAAAATTTCTATCTTGTTATGTAGACTTCCTAATTGTCATGCTTAATTATTTCATAATATTTAATTGAGTGAATTGATCATAATTTAACATTTTTCCCCATGGCTGAGTATTTAGGCAGGTTCTAATTATTTTGTTAGTATGCTTAATGCTTCAATGCCCATCTTTTTCTTCTATTGATTAACCTCCTTGGGATAAATTCCCACAAGTGGAATTTCTAGGGCAGGAAGTTTAATTGACACCTCTGGAATGATTTCCACTCTCCTCTCACCTAACCCCATGGTTTTATGCCTGATTGGTTACTTGAATAGGATAGAAGGAAAAAGGGAGAAGTAATCGGAGATCCTGGAGTTCTTCTAAAGTCAAGCTGGCTTAGCTGTGGGAGACTCTGGGCTATCCAGGTAGCTGTCCGAGGAGAACTGAGCCTGAGAGATTGGGCAGAGAGACTCCTGGATCAGGAAAGACACAGAGATAACCCTAGCCTCTGAGTTACTTGGAAGAACAAACAGCCTCAAACTTTTAACATAATGAGTAAGTTTACTTCTCATTTGGTGATAGACAAGGTGAGGGACCTCCAGAGTTATTCAGGCTTTTTCATCCTGAGGCTTCACCCTGGTAGGGTCCCTGGTATCCTCTCCATGCAGCCAGCGGGTGGGAAAGAGACTGAGTATCACGTAGGGGGGTTTATGGGTCGGGTTTGTAAGTGGTCCCCATCACTTCTGCTCATGTTCCACTGTGCAGAGTCCAATCACAAGCCCTCACTTAACTGTAAGGGAGGCTGGGAAGTGTAGTTTAGGTGTGTGCCCAGGAGGAAGAGGTGAGTGTAGATGGCGGTGTGCACCAGCAGTCCCTGCCACAGTCCTTCTCACAATTTAAACCTGAGAACAGGAGGGGCCGAGCCGCGGGGAGAAATGGAGCTCTGCTGCTTGCACACTTTTTGCATGCAGAGTAATGCAGATAGAATGTGCCTTTCCAGATGCTGGCTGTTTTATGCAACGGCTGCAGTATCACACAATTCCTGGGATTCCGCGCCCCCCCCACCAAATCAACACAGGAAGAGGTACTAAAGGAGTCACTTGTCACTTTTTCTTGGACTTCAGGGGAAGCAGACACTAGAATATGACTTGCTGACCCCTACTCTTTTCCTCTCCCTCTCTACCACTTGGTTCCCTCCATTCTGAAGCTTCATCAGCTGATTCTGGCTCCAGGTCTTTTTATCCCATTTTTCCAGTTTCCTGATCTCAATCTTCCTCCCCTATTTATTGGATGCTTATTATATGCTAGTGATTGTGTTAAGAACTTTATATATGTAATGGAAAGAAAAAATATATTGCTACTTAGAAAGGTAGCAAAAATCCATGAAGGGGGAAAAACTGTCTTTTTGTTAGGGACACACCTCAATGGACTTGTTTGGCTATAAAAGTGGAAGCTTCTCTGAGCAGAATCATACAGGAATAAGTTTGGCAACAAACAAACAAAAACAGTGAGGGGCAGGGGGAGAGGGGGTATTGCTCAGTATGACAGAGTGAAAAGAAAAGTTTTGGAGAATTTTAGAGCTGTCTTCTGCTGGGTCCTTAAGAAGGTACTGGTGACTTGGAAAAGAAGAAAAATAATTTAACCCTGGCTGTGCATTACAATTACATGGGTGACTTTTATGATTTTTTTAAAAATTGAAAAACAAAAAAGAAATCTAGCATGAAGTCCCCTTCAGGCCCCTTGCCAGCTACTACTCTGCTCCACCAAGGTAGCCACTATCCTGCTTTCTTATGCCATGGATTCGTCTTGCCTGTTATTGAATTTTATAAAAATTTATAAAAATGAAGTAATAAAGTATGTACACTTTTTTGTTGGACTTCTCTTTCTTAACATCATTTTTGTGAGATTCAGCTATGTTGATATAAGTAGCAGGAATCCGGTCATTTTCGTTCATGTATATAGCATGCATATAGCAAAAACGTATAATATGGGTATTCCTCAATATTTTTGTTCATCGTTGATGGACATTTGTCTTGTTTCCAGTGTCTGGCTGTTTTTAATATCGCTATTTTGAACGTTCTTTTAAAAATTTTATAATTATGGTAAAATATATGTAACATAAAATTTTAGCCATTTTTAAGTGGCATTAATTCAGCAGCATTAATTCACTATCTACCATCTACTTCCAGGACATTTTTAAAATAACAACTTTACTGAGATTTGATTCACCTACCATACAATTCCTCTATTTAAAGTATAACATTCAATGGTTTTTAGTATATTCACAGAATTGTGCAACCTTTGCCACAATCAATTTTTATCACCCCAGTAAGAAACGCCGTACCCATAAGCAGTCACTCTATTTCTGCCTATCATTCCCCCTATCCGCCCCCCACCCCCCCACCAGCCTTAGGCAACCACTAACCTACTTTCTTTCTCTATAGATATATAAATGTCCCTATTCTGGACATTTCACATAAATAAAACCATACATTATAAGGTCTTTTGTGACCGGCTTCTTTCACTTGGCATAACATTTTTAAACATGTTCTAGCATGCATCAGTATTTCATTCCTTTTTATCACTGAATCACATTCCATTGTACAAATATAAACATTTTATTTCTCCATTCATCAGTTGATGGACGTTCGAGTTGTTTCCAGTTTTTGGCTGTTATGCATAATGCTGCTATAGATATTTGCGTACAGCTGTTTCTCTGAACATATGTTTTCATTTCTCTTGGGTATATATACCAAGGAGTGGAATTACTGGATCATATGGTAACTCTACGTTTAACATTTTCAGAAAATGCCAGACTGTTTTCCAAAGTGCGCTCAACTCTTTCACGGTACCACCAGTAGTGTACGAAGGTCCCAATTTCTTCACATCCTCACTAATGCTTGTCATTATCACCTTTTTGATGATTGCCATTACAGTAGGTGTGAAGTGGTATCTCATCGTGTTTTTATTTGCTTTTCCCTGATGTCAATGATACTGAGCATTTTTTCATGTGGTTATTGGCCATTTACATATCTTCTTTGGAGAAATGTCTATTCAGATCCTTTGGGTTATTCGTTTTTATTACTGAGTCGTAAGAGTTCTTTCTACATTCTAGATATAAATCCCTTATCAGATATATGACTCGCAAATAGTTTCTCCCATCTTGCGGATTGTTTTCACTTTCTTAATGATATCACTTGAAGCACTAAAGTTTTAAATGTTGATGAAGTACAACTTATCTTTTATTCTTTGGCTGTTTGTGCTTTAGGTATCACATCTAAAACTCTATTGTTTAATCCCCAAATCCATTGTTTATAAAGATTTATGCCAAGGTTTTCTTCTCAAAGTTTATAGCTTTAGTTCTTACATTTTGATCTTTGATCCATTTTTTTCCTGAATATTCTTGTACGTGACTTTTGGTGAATATATGTACACATTTCTTTGGGTATATACATAAGAATGGAATCACTGGGACATAGGGGTTTTGTATGTTCAGCTATAATTCTGCAAAATAGTTTTTCAAAGTGGTTGTACCAATTTATCATCTGACTCCCAGTGTATGAGAGTTTCAGTTGCTCTATACCTTTGTCAACACTTGGTATCTTTTTCATTTTAACCTTTCTAGGAATGTTTACTACTATCATGTTGTGGTTTTTTTATGCATTCCTTTGAGGACTAATGAAATTAAAAATATTTTCATGTGTTTATTTGCCTTTGGGACACTTCTTTTGTGAAGTGCCTTTTCAAGTATTTTGCCTAATTTTTTCTTATTGTAGGAGTTCTGTTTTAGTTATATATTGCCACGTAACAGAACACCTCAAAATCTTTGGTGGCAATGATTTATCATTGATTTCTAATTAGTGACAAAACATTGATAAAACAATAATTTATCACTTTTTTGTGTTGGCTCGTGTTTCCTTTGCTAGTTTGGCCTGAGCTTACTCATGTATCAGCTAGAAGGCTGGCTGACTGTAGAGAAATAGACCCTGTCTCCGTATAAGACAAATGGCAAAGGCACATTATAAAAGGGTGTGCATACTGGGATAGAGGGAGTTTGTGACCATTTAACAATTTGCCACAGAAGGAAATCTAAAAAAGAGTGGATGCATATATACATATGACTGATTCACTTTGCTGTACAGCAAGAAGCTAACACAACATTGTAAAACAACTATATACTTCAATAAAAATTAATAAAAAAACCCCAAACACTCTGCCAGCTTTTTCACATGTTCTAGATAGGCACTCTTCATATACACACACACACACACACACACACACACACACACACACGCACATCAATATATACATATATAAATACATATATAAGTATATGTTTTTTCTCCAACTCTGGCTTGCCTTTTCTCTCACCTATTAGGATCTTTTGATAAACAAAATTCTTAATTTTAAACTGGCCTAATTTATCAATCTCTTCCTTTACGATTAGTGCTTTCTGTGTCCTAAGAACACAAAATAATTAAATATTTAAAAGTGTTTGTCTACTCCAAGGTCATAAAGATATCTTCCTACGTTATCTTCTTAAAGCTTTATTGTTTACATTAATTGCATTTAGATTTAAAATCCACTTTGTTTTGACTTTTTGTATATGGCACATGGTAGGGATCAATTTTCAAGCTTTTCCGTATTATAATACAAATAATAACACAGTTCATCAAAAAGGCCACCCTTTCTCCACTCTGTGTTGTCGTAATTCAACTGTCCATGTATGTGTGAGTCTGTTTCTGCGATGTCTATTCTGCTCCACTGGTCTATTTGCATATTCCTGCCCCAATTCTTGCACCAACACCACATTAAATGCTGTAGCTTTATAAAACATATTGAAATTGGAGAGTGTAGGTCATCAAATTTTGTTTTTCTTAAGGTACACTGACGCATCTTGGTCCTTTGCATTTCCAGATGAATTTTAGATTTGTGAATTAGAGAGAAGGGAAGGCCATGCACAGCCCAGCAAGTTTCTATACCTCCCTTCTCTTTCATTTTGGAATATGAAAAAGACACTCATCCTGAAAAAAACACTCATTCTATTTGCCTCTCTGTGTCCTAGTTTCATAGGACTCCCCCCCCACCACCCGCAAGGGAGGCCTGTGGGTTTCCAGCATCGTCTGGGTGGGTAAGTCCAATTCAAGGAGGAAATGTTAGGAAGCCTTCTTAGCTAATATAACAAACGTTTGCCCACCTACCTTTATTAATAAAACAAAACAAAGCAAAAATCCAAACAGACAAAAGGATGTATTTTGGTCTCCTTCAGTCTGACTACTGCATCTAGTTCTCAGTGGGTTTTGAACTTAGACAAGGAGAAGTGCTATTTTGGGATTTCCCCCAAACCTGTGAGGAATCGTGAGGAATAATGACTCTTGACATTCAGTTTTCTGCCTGGGCTGCAATTACTCCTTGTTATTTCCACCTCTTTAGTAAAAGACTCTCATATACACATAAGCCTTCAGTTGGTGGCTCTCTGGGGAATGAAGAAATAAAAGTGGCTGGAACCTCTAAGTGAGGAGGATGGGGGAGGGGGGGGTGGAGGGGGGCGGGGGGGGGCGGAGCAGCCCTCAGGAACCCTGGAGGTGTCAGGGGAGGCCAGTGGCCTCCTGTATGGTAGACATACAGCTCATTCCTCTGCATGTTAATGAAAAGCCATTCCCGGAAGAGTGCCAGTGACCCACATGTATCAACAAGTAAACACTGCATAACAAATTAGATTATTCCTCACAACAACCATTTGTTCCTATTTACAGATGTAGATGAGAAGACCTTGCAAGTCCATTTGTTCTAGAACAATAAATTCCAAAAAGAACTGGGGAGAGAAAAACTCCCCCTCCCCCGACACATGCACACCTGTGTCCAGAGACCTGCAGAGAGGGTGCCCTTGGAAATGGTGGAGTGGCGGCATTGGGAGGATTAGACTTAGAACCACGCAGGGAGCTATGGCTTCTTCTGTGAAAAACGGCCAAGTCTGGGTCTGCGGCCAGCATCAGGGAGTTGGTGGAAGCCAAGCCCATGCCTCCAGAGATCCCCTTGTCTCTCATCATTGACATGAGCTTGTACCATCACTGCACAGGTGCTTGCAACCAAGCAAGGACCTTCTTGAATGTCATATTTAGAATGACCAAAAGGAGGATGTCTGCCTATGCCATGTGACCTTGCTGATCTGCATCTGAATGGTCCCATGTGGACACCCTCAGGACACTGGCGGGCCCTTTAAAACAGGATGTGTTTCTTAACAGGCTGAAGGGTGGTTGTAGCTTAAAAAAGAAAACCCAGCACACATTCTTGGCGGGGACTGGACAGTAGGGAATCACATTTTCATTGGGGAAACTGAGGCTTAGAGGGGGTTAAGTGATTTGTTCAAAACCACAAATGTAGATAGTGACGGAGCCAGTATTTGCACCGGTCACTTTAAGTACAAACCTTTTATCTTTAGCCAATCTACCACACCACCTCACAAGTTATTGCTGCAGGTGGAGAAAGGCCCCTCTACTCTAAATTTTTCATGTGCCCCAGTGCAGATCTACTTTAAACTCATCTCCACCCCTCTCTGTGCTCTTTGAGGTTGACCTTTGTGGACTGCATCCAGGGGTTCTTTTGCCTTCTGGCTTCCAGTTGGATTTGGCCAATGGGAAGCACAGGCAAGAGGTCGGAGGGCAGGAAGAGAGCGAGGGTGGGCTATTTATTTTCCTGAGCCAAGGACTGACTGGGTCCCTCGGCTGACAGCCAAAGTCTGCTCCAATGTCCCTTTCCTGCAGCTATTCCCTCTGGGTTCTGGTACCCTCTCCCTCCCCCTGTCCCTTCAGCCTTCTCTTCTCACCCCAGGGTACTTCACCATGCTTTGGTTTCCCTTAACCCTTCTAAATAATCCTTTCCCTAAATTCTCTTTACTTACCTGTTTGATGGAGGGTAACATCTGCTCTCTGCTGGGACCCCAAACGATCCAACTCACAGCCCCCTTGCTCACTAGATTTGGTTGGACCCTGGAATTGGGCCAGATTGAAAACTGGAGGAAGAAAATAAAGGGAGGATCAGATACCAGCCCAGGACACAGAATTTGCCCTAGTGGGGACAGCACTGCCCAAAGCGCCAGCCCACAGCAGCTCAGTGGGTCTCCAGCCCCACCCACCAGGTCCCCCCTCTGCTGCCCCGGCTCCCACGGCAGCCCCTACCCCACACTAGCAGTGGCTTGGAGCTGGGAGAAACCCTGGTGTCCCAGCCTGGCAGATGTGGGAGGGGGACAAATAACACAAGAAAACCTCCTGGCTCTACCACACAAAGGACTGTGCGGATTAGAATCCTAAGGTCAGAGGTTGGAATCCTGAGTGGGTTTTCTCCAGAAACTTTTTGCATATACTTCTGTCACAACAGTGTGATATTTTTAGATGCATTAAGTGATCAATAACATTCAATGACAAATGAATTTTGTGGATGGCTAGGGCCTGACGTTTCTATGGTGGTGTGTCACAGATATTTGCCAACCAAGTGCCCAAGACAATAAAACGACCTCATTTACTAAGTGAAGACAGAACACGTCTAACCTACACTCCTATCATTTACACCGATGCAAAGCAGGATCCTCATGATTCCTAAATCAAATAAAAGCTGCCCCTGCCCCTCTCACTGCCTTCCCAGGAGACCTCTCAGCTGCTCTCTTTGGCAGCCCAGTAGGGCTGGAAGTGAATCCTTTAGGGAACCCACTGGGCTCCCAGTGGCATGGGCACATCAGTCAAATGACTAAGCCCCTTTGCAGACTGTTGGCGTGGAAGTCATTCTGTCAGACTTCCCTGGTTCTCCTCTGATGATCTAGCAAGGGCTGGAAACACATTGCCTGGAGGTGAGATTGCTTGGTTTCAAGTCTTCTGTGGCTCTGCTAAATTCCTCCAGCAATACCAGTCCCCGGTAAGTTGGCCCTCTGTATCTGCAAGTTCCACATCCACAGATTCAACCAAACTTGAATAGAAAAAATTTGGAAAAAAATTCCAGAAAGTTCCAAAAAGCAAAATTTGAGTTTCCTGCACACTGGTCACTGTTTACATAGCATTTACATCGTATTAGGTATTATAAATAAGTAATCCAGGGATGACTTAAAGTATATGGGAGGATATGCAAGGTTATATGCAAACACTATACCACTTTATATAAGGGACTTTAGCAACTACTGATTTAGGTATCCACAGGTGGTCCTGAAACCAAACCCCCAAGGATACTGAGGGACAACTGTAATTAAACTTCCATGCGCTGTGGAACCAGATAATCTTCATAAATGGCACCAGCCCTGTGAGGAATCTTACTGGGAGCACTCAGATGCTGTGGCTGATTGCCCACTTGACCAGGGAGAATTATTTGTGACTAGGAAGCATGATTAAAGTCTAAATGCTTCCTTGAGTTAGCATTTGAATGGTTATCTTTAGTATGTGCTGTGATCAATTTTGTGTTTAAATGTGCATCTGAAATGGCTGTCTGAAATGATATCAAAAAATACATGGATATATTTTACATAATAAATTGCATAACAAGCAAGTTGGAGGCAATGTGACATAGAAGAAAAACTGTGAGCTTTAACATTAGACAGACCAGGGTTACAATCTAGGCACGGTGACTTATCAGAGGTGTGTTCTTGGCAAGGTTACTTAACCTCTCTGAGCATGTTTCCTATTATTCCAATAGGAATATTATTCCTATTATTAAGAATAATAGCCTCACGAGTCTATAGTAAGTATTAAATGGGCCAAGCATGTAAAGCATCTATTCATTGCCTGGCACATTTGAAGGTGCTCTTAGAAGATTAAATATTCAGGATCTCATTTCAATCATAAACTAGATCTATGGATATTGGCTGCATTTACTAAAAAGAACAGTAGAGGGCAGGCTTTACAAAGTTATTTATGAAATACCGTCTTTCAAGTCATCTTCCAAGCCGAAAGCCAGAATTCCAGAAATGACTTTCTTAAATCCTTTTGGCTGAAAGATGCTTCTATCGCTACTTTTAATTTCTTCACAGAAACTGGGGCTTTCCTGTTTTGCAAGAATTCCAAAGGAGGATGTTGGGCAATATTTACCCACAACTTTCACCACCATGACGTGTGTGTCTGGTCCCCAGATTACAGTGGAGGGGTTTTGACAGATTTCTCTGACCACGTTTATGCCTGTCATAAATTTAACGATAAATAGAGGAAATAAAAGATGCCAAACTCTCTTGACATCATTTCAAATTGCATCATGTAAGAATGGCATGAAGTTTGTGACTAGAAGCATTATAGAATACAAGGAGTCAGCCTGCAGCTGACTGGAGATCAGATTACATTTAGTTAACGATTGGGATTACAGTGGGTGTGAATTCCATTCCATGACAAAAGAACAAATGGGCATTTAATAAATGTTTGTGGAAATCTGCAGAGGTTCTGAAGGGTAAACATTTGTTCCAATTTTCACTGCCACCCTCAGTCTCTGGGGGAACCAGCCTCACCCGGGCTCCACAGCAATAAGTGATACCACTGCTTGGCATCTTCAGTAATTTAGAGATGGAAACATGGCACCTCAAATTGCTTAAAACTCATATTTCTTTGGTCACCAGCGATGAACATCTTTCCCCTCTGTGGATGTGAACGTTTTTATTTCTTCTTTCATGGATGGCCTGATCATATCTTTGGCTCATTCTCCTATTTGAGTCCTGAACATTTTTTTCTCAACTTCTGCAAAGGATTCATTGTAAATCATTGGTATCATCCTTGGAAAACATAAGTGACCCAGTTCTATCAGTCTGTGATTTTCCTAGCATATCACATAGCACACGACTGGCACTCAAAAAATGTTTATTGAATTGTACTCTTTTAAATTATTTTATATTTTAAAATACAGTTTTGAAATATAAAGTAAATATATACTCGTTATTTTTAAAAATATTGAATAGGTAGGCAAAGGAGAAAGATCGCCCACAGAGGCAAAGACTGTAGTTTTACTAGGCACTTGTTAATGGCTAAATACTGTTCAATCAAGTTGTATTCTCACTTAGCTATTTTCTAACTGTTTTCACTTTTGTTCTATGATAACGCTGATAAAGGGACAGAAACACCAAATTGTAAGTATTTATATTTATAGTTCTACTCCCCACAAGCAGTGTAATCCCCCCGCCTCTGTACACACATACACCAACGCTCTCTCCAGCCGTCCTCCATGTCTCTCTCTCTCTCCCTCCCCCCACCAGAACAGCAGGTACAGAGGAAGGCATTTTTGCTTTGCTGAGCTGCGGGGAAGTAGAAGGAATGAATGGCTGAAGGTTTGAGGAGTAGTTTACTAAGAAGGTAGTTGAAGTTGCTCAGGGGGAAAAAATATCAGTGAGGTAGGTTGTGAGATAGAGAAGATGAGGGGGTTGAGCTTTGGGAAGACAGACAGAGATGATTAAAGAGGATTTTAAGGAAGTGCTGATGTCTAAACCAGCGCTCTCCATGCTGGGTTGTGAACTGTTTATCTCTCTGTGCTAAGCTAATTGCAAAAATCAAGAGCATGCATTTAGAAACATTTACAGAAATCTGTCATGGCTGCAATCCCCAAGTGAACTTGTCTTGTTGAACAGAACGTGGGCAAGCTGCACGGTAGTCTTGTGCGAAAGGCTCACGTCACAGCATCCGTGTTTGAAGTTATTTTATCAACTGTAACTCGAAAGTTTATAAAAAGCCGAGAAAATGTAAGATTATAAAGATGAATTATTGGTGTTTCTACAAGATGAGAAGCCATTTTGATCAACTTTTAGAAGATGTGAATTGGATAACCAGACTTGCTTATTCGTCTGATGTTTTGATAGTTTTAATCATCATAATGCTTCCACGCAAGGAGGTTAACATAGCATATTTCTTTCCATGGCAGATAAGATCTAAGGGTATTAAAAAAAATAGAAGCTTGGTAGAACTGAGTTTCTACAGATTGTTAGGCATGTTCCACAGGATAACAACAATTTTCTGTGAAGTGCATCCGTGACTCTCTGTTCTTCCACTTCTGACCCCTCATCTTTATTCTCCTTCACTCTCTGCCTTTTTTCTCTCCACCCTCTGGGAAGGTGTTTCTCATCCTCTTCTTTTCTATTCCCTTGGGAGAATCTCATCAAACTCACAGGTCCCAAGGTTCACTCTCACATTTATATAAGTCACATAGCTGTAGATACCAGTTTTCCAAACTTCTAATTTTAATTTGTTGGCTCAAATTTTGATAATGATTTTTTAAAAGTCCATTGTTTTCCTTGAACTGATAGGCTTACTTCATTCATCTACAAGAAAATACCTGCCAAATACCCAACTCTGAATGTCCATAGTTTATCAGTTCTGCAAGTAAAGGTGGCTCTCCATGAAACAAGCAGCTAGTTTAGCTCTTACGTGAAACCACTGTATATGTGATTTTCCTCAGCATGCAGCAGCCTACAAGCCTTCTTGGCAGTGTCGTGGCTGAGAAATAAGGTGCTTTCTCTTTAACATTTAGCCTTGACTATTCCTAGTCTTTAAGCCTTACACTAGGGTGACTTTATTTTCTGAATCTCAGATCAGAACATATGGTTTGCAAAACGACTTTTATGCCAATATGAGGTATAAGAGGCAGGTTGAAAAGTAGACGTTTCAATGGCTTTGATATTTTGTACGACTGACCAAGAGACTGCTTGAAATTGGAACTATCTTAAACATCCCTGACATAAGCCACTAATGAAACTGGTAAGTGCAAAGCTCCTCCAGGAAGGTAATGGGGAGCAATGGAACCATGTCAGTGCCCCACTTGGAGATGTTTAGGCAAATCCTTGAATGTCAGGCTTAGCATGGTCTAATTTAAATTGACATTCCATAATGGGGCTGCTTAGAACTGCCTCATCAACTCTGTCAACAGACACCAGACACTGAAATACCAAGTCAAAGAGCATCTGATAAAGACCACACCTGTCTTACCTCCTTGCATACACAGGTGATGGACATTTATACTAGAAATGCTGGATAGACTGTTTATCCGTCTGATTTTGGAGGTGGATCTGATATGGTCATATGCTCACAGGTACCATCTGTTGGGGAGACAAGACTCATAATTAATCCATGATTGTTGGAGAGGTGAAAAAATGGGGCATTGTTGAGGGAGGGAACTGATGACGGTCTTGATGTCCATCTGGCTGCATTAAAACACATGCACACTCTGACATATGGTCACTAGCTGGAGAGAAGTGAGAGGATTACAATATACAAATGATAAATGGACGCCACAGCTTCCCTTTGTGGCCAATACAAGAGGGGTCTTATTTTTAAATTGTTTAAAAAATATTCATGAAGAAAAGGGTCTTTTACTTTTTTGGAACATTTTGAGGCTCTAGCCAAGCATGCCACTTCTCCATTCTCTCAAACAGAAACCTTAAATGTTTCTACCCACTTGCCTTTTGCCATGTGGGTATATTAACTGATGTTCGATGGTGGTTGGAAGATTTGTGGAAGAAATGTCATATATTTGTATGAGCAATTATTACTGTATTATTATAATTTCTATCATGTATAAGGGCCGTATCTAATGTCAACTCACACGTAGTGGGATATTATTATGTGTTAGGCATTTTGAGTGTACTGCATGTGTTAACTAACTGAAATCTTACAAAATCGTACAAGATAGGAACTACCATCCCTATTTTACAGAGGAAGAAACTGAGGTATACAGTGATTAAGGGACTCATGAAGGGAACAGCTAATAAATGGCAGAGCTGAGCCTATCTGACTGATTCTAAAGTCTATTCTTCACCATTTGCTTTACTGTAGGTAAAATGGAAAGAACATAAGACAAGAAGAAGACCCCCTGTCTACTGCCAGCCACATGGTGAACTAACTGTATGACTTTGGATAATACAACTCTTGGTTGATTCACTTTTTTAAAAAATTGAAGTATAGTTGATTTAATTATCAATTATAGTTAATATTGTATTAGTTTCAAGTGTACAGCAAGGTGATTCGGTTTTATATATATATAACTATATAACTATATATATGTAAATTCAGATTATCTTCCATTATAGATTATTAAAAGGTATTAGATATATTTCCCTGTATTATACAGTAAATCTTTGTTGCTTACCTATATTTTATGTGTAGTACTTTGTATCTGTTAATCCCATACTCCTCATTTATCCCTACCCTTACTCCCTTTCCCCCTTGGTAACCATACATTTGTTTTCTGTCTGTGAGTCTGTTTTGTACATAGATTCATTTGTATTATTTTTCAGATTCCATGTGTAAGTGATATCATATAATATTTGTCTTTAATGTCTGATTTACTTCACTTAGTATGATATTCTCTTGGTCTATCCATGTTGCTGTAAATGGCAATATTTCATTCTTTTTAATGGCTGAGTAATATTCCATTGTGTATATATACCACATCTTTTTAAACCAATTGTCTGTTGATGGGCACTTGAGCTGTTTCCATGTCTTGGTTATTGTAAATAGTGCTGCTATGAACACTGTGGTGCATGTATCTTTTCAAATTAGAGTTTTCGTCTTTTCTAGGTATATACCCAGGAGTGGGATTGCTGGCTCATATGGTTGTCCTATTTTTAGCTTTTTAAGGAACCTCCATACTGTTCTCCATAGTGGCTGCGCCAATTTATATTCCCACCAACAGTGTAGGAGGGTTCCCTTTTCTCCACACCCTCTCCAGCATTTATTACTTGTAGATTTTTGATGATAGTCATTCTGATTGGTGTGAGGTGATGCCTCATTGTGGTTTTGATTTGCATTTCTCTAATAATTAGTGATGTTGAGCATCATTTCATGTGCCTGTTGGCCATCTGTATGTCTTCTTTAGAGAAATGTCTATTTAGGTCTTCTGCCCATTTTTTTGATTGGGTTTTTACTTTTTTGATATTAAGTTGTATGAGCTGTTTGTATATTTTGTATATTAACCCCATGTTGGTTGCATCATTTGCAAATATTTTCTCCCAGTCCATAGGTAAGACACACAACCCTTTGGTTCTCAGCTTTCTCATTTCTAAAACAGGGGTGATAATACCTGCCCTGTTTAACTCATGTGGTTGGTGAGGATAAAAAGACTGTTAGTTCCCTGAGAAAGGAATTGTAGGATTTGTAACTGTAATCTACACCCCAAGCACAATGCTTGATAGAGAATTTTTTAATGATTACGTGCATGCATGAATGAATGAGTCAGTGATTCTATGAGATGATGTACGTGAAAGCACCTTTAAAAACTGTAGACCATACAATTATAAAGGCTTATTCTTAACTTGCCTATGATATCTTAAATGAAAATTTTCATCAAAATTTTAAATTTAGCTTTTTACTTTGAGATAATTGTAGATTCACATGCAAATGCAAGAAGTAATACAGAAAGATCCCATGTACCCTTTACTTGGTTTTCCTCAGTGGTAACATCTTGAAAAACTATACTACTATATCACAATCTGGCTATTATATAGGCAAGATACAGAACATTTATGATACAGAACATCACAAAGATCCCTCATTTTACCCTTTTATAACCCCACTCACTTCTCCTCTGCCCCCAACCCTCCCTGAAAAACTCTAATTTATTCTCTATTTCAATAATTTTGTCATTTTTATTTGTCCAATTTTATATAAATGGAATAATACAATAGTAGCCTTTTGAGATTGCCTTTTTTCACTCAGCATAATTCTCTAGAAATTCATCCAGGTTGTGTTTGTTCCCGGATGAATCAATGGTTTGTTCCTTTTTATTGCTGAGTGATGTTCTTCGGTATGGATGTACCACACTTGGTTTAACCCTTCATTCATTGCAGGACATCTGGTCATCTAGTTTTTGGTAATTACAAATAAGGCTGCAATAAACATTTGTGGGTAGATTTTTCTGTGAACTTAAGCTTTCTTTCTCTGGGATCAATGCCCAGGAGTGCAATTACTGTGTCATATGGTAGTTGGGTGTTTAGTTGTTTTTTTTTTTTTTTTTTAAAGAAACTGCCTGTTTTTCTAAGGGGGCTGTACCATATTATATTCCCAGCAGCCACATGCAAGCGAGAGTTTCACTGCATCCTTGCCAGCATTTGGTACTCTACTTTTAACTTTAGCCATTCTGATAGCTGAATAGTTATTACAGAATGAATTGTGTCTCCCTTTGAATATATTTGTTGAAGCCCTGACCCCCAATATGACTATATTTGTATACAGAGCCTTCAGGGAGGTAATTAAGGTTAAATGAGGACATAAGGGTGGGACCATAATCATATAGGACTGGGGTTCTTATAAAAAGAGGAAGAGCCACCAGAGAGCTCATTCTTTTTTTTCTTTTTTTTCGACCAGGGATTGAGCCCATGCCCCCTGCATTGGGAGCACGGAGTCTTAATCACTGGACCACCAGGGAAGTCCTCTAGAGAGCTCATTCTATGAGTAAAGAGAAGAGCACAGAGGTCATGTGAGGACACAGCAAGAAGGCAGCTGTCTACAAGTTGGGAAGAGAGGTCTCACCAGAAACCAACCCTGATGGCACCTTAATCTTGAACTTTGTAACCTCCAGAACTGTTAGAAAATAAATTTCTGTTGTTTAAGTCATCAAGTCTGTGATATTTTTTTATGTCAGCCCTAGCAGACTAATATAGTAATGATATCTCCTGTGGTTTTCATCTGAATTTCCTAATAGCTAATGATGTTGAGTATCTTTTCATGTGCTTATTTTCCATCTGTATATCTTCTTCAGTGAAATTTCTGCTTATGTCTTTTGCTCATTTTCTAATTGGATTTTTTTTTAAACTGTTGAGTTTGAAAGTTCTACATATTCTAGATACTAGCCCTTTGTCAGATATGAGGTTTGCAAATAATTTCTCTCAACCTGTAACTCGTCTTTCATCCTCTTCATAGGGTCTTTCATAGAATGAAGGTTTGTTATTTAAATGAAGTTGAATGTATTAGTTATTGCTTTTTAGATCATGCTTTTGGTGTCAAATATAAGAACTCTTTGCTTAACCCTGAAGATGTTCTCTGATGCTTTTTCTAAAAGTGTTACAGTTTTACATTTAAGTCTATGATCCATTTTTGGTTAATTTTTGTATAAGACTGAGACCTAAGTCAAGGTTAATTTTGCTGTTGCTGTTGTTGCCCATGCTGTCCCATTTCTCCAGCATCATTTGTTGAAAAATCTCTTTCCTCCATTGAATTGCTTTTGCATCTCTGTCAAAAATCATTTGGGTATATTCGTGTGATTCTATTTCTAGATTCACTATTCTGTTCCATTGATGTATGTGTCTATCCCTCTGTTAATAAATACCACATGGTCTTAATTACTGTAGCTATAAAATGTCTTTGGGTAGACTGATCCCTCCCAAGTTATTCTTCTTTTTCAAAATTGTTTTAGCTATTATAGTTCCTTTACCCTTCTACATATATTTTAGATTAATCTTGTCTACAAAACATCTTTCTGAGATTTTGACAGGAATTGCATTAAACCTGTATATCAACTTGGGGAGAACTGAAATCTTTCCTATGTTGAGTTTTCTAGCTATGAACAGAGTATGTCTCTCTATTTAAACTTTTAAAAATTTCTTTCATCAGTGTTGTGTAGTTTTCAGCATAGAAGTTCTGTATATGTTTTGTTAGATTTACACCTATGCATTTCTTTGAGCAATTGTAAATGATATTGTATTTTCTTATTCCACTATGTGTTTATTGCTAGTATATAGAAACACAATTGATTTGTGTATGTTTATCTTCTGCATCCTTGCTGAACTCACTTATTAGATCTAGAACTTAAAAAAATATATTCCCTGTGATTTTCTACATACAACCAAATAGGGACCATTTTATTACTTCCTTTTCAATCTCTATACGTTTTCTTTTCTTTTCTTGCCTTGTTGCATTGGCTAGAATTTCCTGTCCTATCTTGAATACAAGCAGTGACAGTGGACACGTTGCCGTGTTCCCAAACTCAAAGGCAAAACATTTAGTCTTTCATCTTTAAGTATATTGTTAGCTTCAGAGTTTTTGTAGATGTTCTTTTCAAGTTGGGGAAGTTCCCTTCTATTTTGGAGTGTTTTTATTATAAATAGGTGCTGAATTTTGTCAAAAGTTTTTTTCTGTATCAATTCATGTGATCATGCTTTTTTTCTTTTTTAGCTTGTTAATATGGTGTTGGTTGATTTTTCACTGATTGGTTTTCAAATATAACACCAGCATTGTATCCTTGGAATAAACCCTTTACACTCTTGGGATATAAGTCTTTTTACATATTGTTGAATTCTCTTTGCCAATTTTTTGTTAAGGGTTTTTGTGTCTTTATTTATGAAAGATATTGGTCTATAGCTTTCTTTTTTTTATACTGTCTTTGTCTGGTTTGGTTATTAGGGTAATTCTAGCTTCATAAAAATATATTGAAAATACTCCATTTTCTGGAAGAAATTGTGTAGAATGGTTTTTCTTGTGTTTGGTAGACTTCTCCAATGAAGTCATCTGGGCCTGAAGATTTCTCTTTTGTGGAGATTTTTTAAATTACAAATTCAATATCCTTGATAGTTATAGTGCTATTCAAATTATCAATATAATATTGCTGGATTGTGTTTTTCAAGGCATTGGTTTATTTCATCTAAGTTGTCAAATTTATTTGTGTGGAGTTGTTCATAGTATTCCCTTGTCTTTTTGATGTCTACTGTTCTGTAGTGATATCCTCCATTTCATCCATGATATGGATAATTTGTATCTTCAGTTTTTCTCTGTCAGTCTTGCTAGAGGTTTATCAATTTCATTAATCTTTTCAAAGAAATAGCTATTTGTTTTATAGTTTTTCTGTATTATTTTTCTATTTTCAATTTCATTGATTTTCACTTTTATCTTTATTGTGTCCTTCCTTCTAAATACTTGCTTAAGGTTTAATTTGCTCTTCTTTTTCTATGTTCTTGAGGTGGGAATTTAAATTATTGATTTGAGATTTTTCCTCTTTTAAATGTAAAGTATTCATTTAGTGCTATAAACTTCCCTCTCAGTACTACAATCCCACAAGTTTTGTGTCCCACACTTTTTTTTTTGCGGTATGTGGGCCTCTCACTGCTGTGGCCTCTCCCGTTGCGGAGCACAGGCTCCAGACACGCAGGCTCAGTGGCCATGGCTCACGGGCCCAGCCGCTCCGCGGCATGTGGGATCTTCCCGGACCGGGGCACGAACCCACGTCCCATGCATCGGCAGGCGGACTCTCAACCACTGCGCCACCAGGGAAGCCCCTCTAGCCCTTTTAAAGTTAGAGTATCATTGTAGGCAGACCCAGGAGGCACTCAGATGGAATTTGAATTCCTCATGTTCATAATCAGAATTGGAAGTCCACACCCCTGCTTCAGAGAGCAACAGAGTGAATGCTTAGGTCATCCACTCCTTGCAGAAGTTTCTCAAGTCCATGACTGGGACTGGCCTCCTTTGTCGCTCTCTTGCTCTGGCAAGACTCAAGATGCCCACAGCTAGCGTTTGTCAACCACAGGGCACGGTGACCCATGGTTGACCCCCAAACCTTGTGTAACTCCTTGACCCTGAGGTCCAGAGCCCTGAGGTCTGGGTGTGCCTTCTCAGCCCTGCTCACTCCTCACTTTGACCGATCTTTAAGAAAGATTATCAGAGGCCGACTGCCTTCTGCAGTGGTAGCTGAAGCTTTTCCCTTTCAATCAGACTCTTCCTAGCACAGATGAAGACTCAGCTCCCTCAAGGAGCACAGGAAAAGTCACCTAAAATACAGCCCCGTGCAGATGTGTAGAGTTTACGTGCTAGTCCCTTCAAGTTTATAGAAACAAGCGTGCCTACACTGGGAGAAGGAAACAGAAAGACCTGCTGCACCTTTTCCTTGAGATTAATGGCTGGGAGATGTTGCCACAGACCTGAATCCCTTCTGGGAAAGGGTGTACTGTTTACTTTTGGAGCCACCAGCATGGTGGTGCGTTAGGCTAAGGGAGGATCCATACCCTTTTTGCATTGCTCTAGTCCAACATGCAGCCTTGCTGGAGCATCAGGTTTCAGCCTACAGAGCCAGAGTGGGCTGCCGGACAGAAAGAGCTGTTACTTTTCACGTGGTCAGTGTGGGATTCTGTCCAGCAGGGGAACACTGTACGTCCTTTGAGGTTTGGTTCTTTAGTCTTTGCAGCTGAGCCAAATGGCAGTGCCAGGGAGAAGGCGCTGCCCTCTGGTGTATGGATGCTCTTGTCTGCCAAGGCCAAAGAGACTCCAGCTCTGGAGTTTCTGGTGAAAGGCGCTTTTCAGCCCTGGGGCATTTGCATTCTGAGCGAGGCTCCAGTCTGACAGGAGACAGCCTCCCTCTGCAGCTGGAGCAAAACTCACTCTGAACCAAACCTTTAGGAGGCTGGGGGTGGAGATGAGGGGAGAGAAGAGAAGAAAACAGCAGTTGTGTGTATTCTGTCCCCACTCAAAAATGGCTGGCTCATCAACAGGACAGTTTCCTGGAGTTCCCTTTTTCACTCACAAAGACAAGAGTAACTATGAATAAAAAAGAAAAGAAGTAAGAAGAAGGGGAAAAAAGGAAAACCAAAAAAAGCAGTACTTTTGTCAATTCTCCTTTTTGGGAAGTTAGCCCTGGTTATGCACACTAGAAAGCTCTGCCTACATTGTACAAACACACGGGCTGAAAGTAAATCAAACAGCTAGATCTGTGTGTGTGTGTGTGTGTGTGTGTGAATGCATTTCAATGGGCCAATAGCCAGTTTCTTTTGTTGTTTTGGTAAAAACAAAGTGCTTAATACACAGAGCTGAATTAATGATAAACGTCTTATCTATTCCTGAATGCAGATTTTAGAACCAGGCAGGAATGGGTTCATGTTCCACTGGAGAAATTTGGCAGCTTCACGACTTGGGCTAATTCATGAAATCTCCTTGAGGATCGGAGGAGAACTCCTCACCTATAAAACTGGATTAACAAACCTGTCTAAGGTGAAAGAACACTAGATGAGAGAGCAAATATAAAATGATGGACATGTGGAAGTGGGTCTGGAGAGAGGCAGGGACAGAGTCTGGCAGCCTTGGAAGTTGTAGGAAGTATCTTGTCTTTATCCTAAAAGCAATAGGTGTAATGAGGTGGACGGACATAGAGTCTGTCATACAGAGTGAAGTAAGTCAGAAAGAGAAAAGCAAATACCGTATACTAACACATACATATGGAATCTAAAAAAAAAATGGTTCTGAAGAACCTAGGGGCAGGACAGGAATAAAGACGCAGACATAGAGAATGGAGTTGAGGACATGGGGAGGAGGAAGGGTAAGCTGGGACGAAGTGAGAGAGTAGCACTGACATATATACACTACCAAATGTAAAATAAATAGCTAGTGGGAAGCAGCCGCATAGCACAGGGAGATCAGCTCGGTGCTTTGTGACCACCTAGAGGGGTGGGATAGGGAGAGTGGGAGGGAGGGAGATACAAGAGGGAGGGGATATGGGGATATATGTATGCATATAGCTGATTCACTTTGTTATACAGCAGAAACTAACACAACATTGTAAAGCAATTATGCTCCAATAAAGATGTTAAAAAAATAAATAAAAGCAATAGGAAACTAAAGAAGGCTTTAAGCAAGGTAGTGACTAGTGGCTGTGACATGGAGAAGGCATTGTCAGGGGTGAGAAGGGTCAGGATCCAAGGCAGAAAGACCAGCTGACCATTGCAGCATTCCAGCCCAAGTGACTTCAGATATTTTCTGGGCTTTGACCCTCTGTCATTTCCTGGCTTTTTTTTTTTTAATAAATTTATTTATTTTTGGCTGTGTTGGGTCTTTGTTTCTGTGCGAGGGCTTTCTCTAGTTGCGGCAAGCGGGGGCCACTCTTCATCGCGGTGCACGGGCCTCTCACTATCGCGGCCTCTCTTGTTGAGGAGCACAGGCTCCAGATGCGCAGGCTCAGTAGTTGTGGCTCGTGGGCCTAGTTGCTCCGCGGCATGTGGGATCTTCCCAGACCAGGGCTCGAACCCGTGTCCCCCGCATTAGCAGGCATTTTCTCAACCACTGTGCCACCAGGGAAGCCCGACTTCCTGGCTTTTGGCACTGCACCTGACTCAAATTCCATGAAACTTCTTTGGTCTTCATGTTCCTGATGTTTGACCCACCACTGTTACTAAATTCACTCCTTGGGTCAAAGATAGCTTTGGTTTGTTTCTTGTTAAATCAATATTTATTAAGTGCCCATCATATCCTAAGAACTGTACTGGCTGAATATAGAGTTTAATGCAGAGATGGCAAGTAGATTTCAACTGCTCACACTAGTACAGCCTTCATTGAAAGGGTTCTAGGGTCCCACAGTTAAGAGGGCCAGGACTGATGAGCGTGTCTGCTCTGGGTGAGGGGAGAATCGCCAGCATCTTTGTCCCATATTTGCCATCTCTGACCCAGGAGTTCTCAGCTCTGATATTCCACCCTAGCTTGATCTTGGCTCTGCTTGCAACGTATTATCCTCAGACAGCTCCCACGAGTCTGGACACAGTAGTTGACACCTCTAGCTGTTTCCTGCCCAGCAACCATTGGAAAAAGCAGCACTCTTTTACCATTGGGACTGCTATGCTAGCAGTACGTTAGCTGACAGGGACCCGCATGTGGAGAGAGCGTTCCTGATAGTGAACACACAGGAAGGCAAGGTTGAGGGATAAAGAGGTTGAACAGGAGTTATAGTTTGAAGCCCTGGGTCTAGCAATGTTGGAAGCTCTCATCCAGGAGAGAGACATGCATTTGTGTCCACAAGTGCAGCGAATTAGTACATCCTGGAGAGGCCTCAAACTCAACACAAGGGTAACCACATACAGAGAGTATGGCAATGGTTGGAGCAAAGTGACTGAGTTTTAACAGCCAACAACCAAAAGGGGCTTATGGACACGTGAATGTTTCTTGGTAGATTTTCAGAAACAGTTGGGAAGGGGAACCCCGAAGGACTTAACTTTCTGTCATACCAGATGGGTGCCTGAATGGTTGCTTTTGGGGATATCAAAGAGAAGCGTGATGCAGAATTCTGATCTGGGGCAGCTAAAAGTGGGTGTGCTTTCCCCTGCTCTTTCTTTCCCATCCATAGGGCTGGACGTAAAGACCTTTGGGAAGGCAAAGCTATAGGACAGAAACCTCTCGGTTCCTGAGTCATCCTTTGGAGAAGAGCTGCTCAGAAGAGCCACACAATCTATATTAAACTGTTATGAGATATAAACTTCAAATGCTAGGCCACTGAGGATTTGAGGTTTATTTGTTACTTTAGCTTATAGTATATTGATTAATGTACAATAAGTTATACATTAATTAATTATAAATTGATACATTGACAATAAAGTTATACATTAATATACGGAAAGAGCTAAAAATTCCATTACTTCAGTGTTCAGAAAGGGTTACCTATATACCGCCCCCCCCCAAAAAAATCTCTACCACTTATTTGTTCATACAATGTTCATTTTGTTGATGATAATGCAAAGTTAAGCAGGCTGAGAGTTTGGTGAGATGAACACTTTCATACATGGCTTACATTGTAAACTGCTGGAAGGTTTTGGAAGGCAATTTGGCAAAATTTATCAATTATCTTAAAACTATTCATACCCTTTGAACAAATGGTTCTACTTCTAGGAATCCAGCCTAAAGAAACTATGAGACATATGTGTAAAGAATAATGTACATACAGATGGTCAACTGACACATGAAAAAATGCTCAAAATCACTACTTATTAGAGAAATGCAAATCAAAACTACAATGAGGTATCACCTCACACTGGTCAGAATGGCCATGATTAAAAAGTCTACAAATAAC
The DNA here is from genome assembly GCF_949987515.2 of Delphinus delphis. Classification (NCBI taxonomy): domain Eukaryota; kingdom Metazoa; phylum Chordata; class Mammalia; order Artiodactyla; family Delphinidae; genus Delphinus; species Delphinus delphis. The sequence goes on along the minus strand of NC_082690.1, from coordinate 68,230,369 downwards.
AAATGCTGGAGAGGGTGTGGAGAGAAGGGAAACCTCCTACGCTGTTAGTGGGAATGTAAATTGGTGCAGCCATTATGGAAAACAGTATGGAGGTACCTCAAAACACTAAACTTAGAGTTGTCATATGATCCAGCAATCCCACTCTTGGGCATATATTCAGACAAAACTATAATTCGAAAAGATACATGCACCCTAATGTTCATAGCAGCGCTATTTAAAATAGCCAAGACATAAAAGCAACCTAAATGTCCATGGACAGATGAATGGATAAAGAAGATGTGGGGGGTGTGTGTGTGTGTGTGTGTGTGTGTGTGTGTGTGTGTATATATATATATATATATACATATATATATATATATATATATATATATATATATACACACAATGGAATACTACTCAGCCATAAAAAAGAATGAAATAATGCCATCTGCAGCAACATGGATGGACCTAGAGATCAGCACACTAAGTGAAGTAAGTCAGAAAGAGAAAGACAAATATTGTATATCACTCATATGTGGAATCTAAAATATGACACATATGAACTTATTTATGAAACAGAAACAGACTCACAGACATAGAGAACAGACTTGTGGTTGCCAAGGGGGTGAGGGGTGGGGGAGGGATGGAGTGGGAGGTTGGGGTTAGCAGATGCAAATTATTATATATAGTACAGATAAACAACAAGGTCCTACTGTATAGCATAGGGAACTATATTCAATATCCTGTAATACACCATAATGGAAAAGAAAAATAGAATAATGTACAAAGTCATTTATGATCATCATAGAAACAACATAAATTTTCAAAAGTGTCAGAATGGTGGGAAATTATGGTACTTGCATAAAATGGAATATTATGTGTCAATTATATTTGTGTTTATGAAGACATCTTAATGGCATGGGGAAATGTTTATATTATAATGTCAGTAAAAATCAGGAAGTGAAACTATATAAAATCCTACTTATTCTGTGTATATGTATATAAGGAAAAAACATAGAAGAAAATACACCAAATTTAACAGTTAATAGTGGTATTTGACAAGCCTCTCATATAGCCTTATCCACCAGAGGGCAGACTGCAGAAGCAAGAACTACAATCCTGCAGCCTCTGGAACAAAAACCACATTCACAGAAAGATAGACAAGATGAAAAGGCAGAGGGCTATGTACCAGATGAAGGAACAAGATAAAACCCCAGAAAAACAACTAAATGAAGTGGAGATAGGCAACCTTCCAGAAAAAGAATTCAGAATAATGATAGTGAAGATGATCCAGGACCTCGGAAAAAGAATGGAGGCAAAGATCGAGAAGATGCAAGAAATGTTTAACAAAGACATAGAAAAATTAAAGAACAAACAAACAGAGATGAACAATGCAATAACTGAAATGAAAACTACACTAGAAGGAATCAATAGCAGAATAACTGAGGCAAAAGAACGGATAAGTGACCTGGAAGACAGAATGGTGTAATTCACTGCCACAAAACAGAATAAAGATAAAAGAATTAAAAGAAATGAAGACAGCCTAAGAGACCTCTGGGACAACATTAAACACAATAACATTTGCATTATAGGGGTCCCAGAAGGAGAAGAGAGAGAGAAAGCACCCGAGAAAGTATTTGAAGAGATTATAGTCGAAAACTTCCCTAACATGGGAAAGGAAATAGCCACCCAAGTCCAGGAAGCGCAGAGACTCCCATACAGGATAAACCCAAGGAGAAACACACCGAGACACATAGTAATCAAATTGGCAAAAATTAAAGACAAAGAAAAATTATTGAAAGCAGCAAGAGAAAAACGACAAATAATATACAAGGGAGCTTCCATAAGGTTAACAGATGATTTTTCAGAAGAAACTCTACAAGCCAGAAGAGAGTGGCATGATACTTAAAGTGATGAACGGGAAAAACCTACAACCAAGATTACTCTACCCAGCAAGGATCTCATTCAGATGCACTGGGGAAATCAAAAGCTTTACAGACAAGCAAAAGCTAAGAGAATTCAGCACTACCAAACCAGCTCTACAACAAATGCCAAAGGAACTTCTCTAAGTGGGAAACACAAGAGAAGAAAAGGACATACAAAAATAAACCCAAAACAATTAAGAAAATGGTCACAGGAACATACATATCGATAATTACCTTAAATGTGAATGGATTAAATGCTCCAACCAAAACACACAGGCTTGCTGAATGGATACAAAAACAAGACCCATATATACGCTGTCTACAAGAGTGCCACTTCAGATCTAGGGACACATACAGACTGAAAGTGAGGGGATGGAAGAAGATATTCCATGCCAATGGAAATCAAAAGCAAGCTGGAGTAGCAATACTCGGATAAAATAGACTTTAAAATAAAGAATGTTACAAGAGACAAGGAAGGACACTACATAATGATCAAGGGATCAATCCAAGAAGAAGATATAACAATTATAAATATATATGCATCCAACATAGGAGCACCTCAATACATAAGGCAACTGCTAACAGCTATAAAAGAGGAAATCGACAGTAACACAATAATAGTGGGGGACTTTCACACCTCACTTACACCAATGGACAGATCATCCAAAACGAAAATTAGTAAGGAAACACAAGCTTTAAATGACACAATAGACCAGATAGATTTAATTGATATTTATAGGACATTCCATCCCAAAACAGCAGACTACACTTTCTTCCCAAGTGCACACATTCCCCAGGATAGATCACATCTTGGGTCACAAATCAAGCCTCAGTAAATTTAAGAAAATTGAAATCATATCAAGCATCTTTTCTGACCACAACGCTATGAGATTAGAAATCAATTACAGGGAAAAAAATGTAAAAAACACAAACACATGCAGGCCAAACAATACATTACTAAATAACCAAGAGATCACTGAAGAAATCAAAGAGGAAATCAAAAAATACCTAGACACAAATGACGATGAAAACACGATGATCAAAAACCTATGGGATGCAGCAAAAGCAGTTCCAAGAGGGAAGTTTATAGTTATACAAGCCTACCTCAAGAAACAAGAAAAATCTCAAATAAAAAATTTAACCCTACACCTAAAGGAACTAGGGAAAGAAGAGCAAACAAAACCCAAAGTTAGCAGAAGGAAAGAAATCATAAAGATCAGAGCAGAAAAAAATGAAATAGAAACAAAGAATAGCAAATATCAATAAAACTAAAAGCTGGTTCTTTGAGAAGATAAACAAAATTGATAAACCATTAGCCAGACTCATCAAGAAAAAGAGGGAGAGGATTCAAATCGATAAAATTAGAAATGAAAAAGAAGTCACAACAGACACCGCAGAAATACAAAGCACCCTAAGAGACTACTACAAGCAACTCTATGCCAATAAAATAGACAACCTGGAAGAAATGGACAAATTCTTAGAAAGGTATAACCTTCCAGGACTGAACCAAGAAGAAACAGAAAATATGAACAGACCAATCACAAGTAATGAAATTGAAACTGTGATTAAAAATCTTCCAACAAACAAAAGTCCAGGACCAGATGGCTTCACAGGTGAATTCTATCAAACATTTAGAGAAGAGCTACCACCCATTCTTCTCAAACTCTTCAAAAAATTGCAGAGGAAGGAACACTCCCAAACTCATTCTATGAGGCCACCATCACCCTGATACCAAAACCAGAAAAAGATACTACAAAAAAAGAAAATTACAGACCAATATCAGTGATGAATATAGATGCAAAAATCCTCAACAAAATACTAGCAAACAGAATCCAACAACACATTAAAAGGATCATACACCATGATGAAGTGGGATTTATGCCAGGGATGCAAGAATTCTTCAGTATATGCAAACCAATCAATGTGATACCCTATACTAACAAATTAAAGAAGAAAAACCATATGATCATCTCAATAGATGCAGAAAAAGCATTTGACAAAATTCAACACCCATTTATGATAAAAACTCTCCAGAAAGTGGGTAACGTGGCCTACCTCAACATAATAAAGGCCATATATGACAAACCCACAGCAAACATCATTCTCAATGGTGAAAAACTGAAACCATTTCCTCTAAGATCAGGAACAAGACAAGGATTTCCACTCTCACCACTGTTATTCAACATAGTTTTGGAAGTCCTAGCCATGGCAATCAGAGAAGAAAAAGAAATAAAAGGAATACAAGTTGGAGAAGAAGAAGTAAAACTGTCACTGTTTGCAGATGACATGATACTATACATAGAGTATCCTAAAGATGTCACCGGAAAAGTACTAGAGCTAATCAATGAATTTGGTAAAGTTGCAGGATACAAAATTAATGCACAGAAATCTCTTGCATTCCTATACACTAATGATGAAAAATCTTAAAGAGAAATTAAGGAAACACTCCCATTTACCATTGCAACAAAAAGAATAACATACCTAGGAATAAACCTACCTAGGGAGACAAAAGACCTGTATGCAGAAAACTATAAGACACTGTTGAAAGAAATGAAAGATGATACCAAAAGATGGAGAGATATACCATGTTCTTGGATTGGAAGAATCAATACTGTGAAAATGACTATACTACCCAAAGCAATCTACAGACTCAATGCAATCCCTATGAAATTACCAATGGCATTTTTTACAGAACTAGAACAAAAAATCTTAAAATTTGTATGGAGACACAAAAGACCCCGAATAGCCAAAGCAGTCTTGAGGGAAACAAACTGAGCTGGAGGAATCAGACTCCCTGACTTCAGACTATACTACAAAGCTACAGTAATCAAGACAATATGGTACTGGCACAAAAACAGAAATATAGGTCAATGGAACAGGATAGAAAGCCCAGAGATAAACCCACACACCTATGGTCACCTAATCTATGACAAAGGAGGCAAGGATATACAATGGATAAAAGACAGTCTCTTCAATAAGTGGTGCTGGGAAAACTGGACAGCTACATGTAAAAGAATGAAATTAGAACACTCCCTAACACCATACACAAACATAAACTCAAAATGGATTAGAGACCTAAATGTAAGACTGGACATTATAAAACTCTTAGAGGAAAACATAGGAAGAACACTCTTTGACATAAATCACAGCAAGATCTTTTTTGATCCACCTCCTACAGTAATGGAAATAAAAACAAAAATCAACAAATAGGACCTAATGAAACTTAAAAGCTTTTGCAAAGCAAAGGAAACTACAAACAAGATGAAAAAACAATGCTCAGAAAGGGAGAAAATATTTGCAAATGAGTCAATGGACAAAGGATTAATCTCCAAAATATATAAACAGCTCATGCAGCTCAATATTAAAAAAAAAAACAATCCAATCCAAAAATGGGCAGAAGACTTAAATAGGCATTTCTTCAAAGAAGACATACAGATGGCCAAGAAGCACATGAAAAGCTGCTCAACATCACTAATTATTAGAGAAACGCAAATGAAACCTACAATGAGGTATCACCTCACACCAGTCAGAATGGGCATCATCAGAAAATCTACAAACAACAAATGCTGGAGAGGGTGTGGAGAAAAGGGAACCCTCCTGCACTGTTGGTGGGAATGTAAATTGATACAGCCACTATGGACAACAGTATGGAGGTTCCTTAAAAAACTAAAACTAGAATTACCATATGACCCAGCAATCCCACTACTGGGCATATACCCAGAGAAAACCATAATTCAAAAAGACACATGCACCCCAATGTTCACCGTAGCACTATTTACAATAGTCAGGTCATGGAAGCAACCTAAAGGCTCATCGACAGACGAATGGATAAAGAAGATGTGGTACATATATACAATGGAATATTACTCAGCCATAAAAAGGAACGAAATTGAGTCATTTGTTGAGACGTGGATGGATCTAGAGACTGTCATACAGAGTGAAATAAGTCAGAAGGAGAAAAACAAATATCATATATTAACGCATGTATGTGGAACCTAGAAAAATGGTACAGATGAACCAGTTTGCAGGGCAGAAGATGAGACACAGATGTAGAGTACAAACGTATGGACACCAAGGGGGGAAAACCACGGTGGGGTGGGGATGGTGGTGTGCTAAATTGGGCGATTGGGATTGACATGTATACACTGATGTGTATAAAATTGATGACTAATAAGAACCTGCAGTATAAAAACAAACAAACAAAAACTAATACTAAACTTTCTTTGGGTTATTTGTAGGAAATATATTAATATAAATGCTTCAGACATTACATGAAATTTCTAAAAATCTTATATGTTCTGGTATAATGTTATAAGTCATAATTCTAGTTATTACTTTAAAATGTATATCTCAGAAATAAAAAAAAAATTTTTTTTAAGCTAAAAAAAAAGACACATGCACTCCAATGTTCATTGCAAAACTATTTACAATAGTCAGGTCATGGAAGCAACCTAAATGCCCATCAACAGACAAACGGATAAAGAAGATGTGGTACATATATACAATGGAATATTACTCAGCCATAAAAAGGAAAGAAATTGGGTCCTTTGTAGAGACGTGGATGAATCTAGAGACTGTCATACAGAGTGAAGTAAGTCAGAAAGAGAAAAACAAATATCGTATATTAACGCATATATGTGGAACCTAGAAAAATGGTACAGATGAACCAGTTTGCAGGGCAGAAATTGAGACACAGATGTAGAGAAGAAACATATGGACACCAAGGGGGGAAAGCGGCAGCGGGTGGGGATCGTGGTGGGATGAATTGGGAGATTGGGATTGACATGTATACACTGATGTGTATAAAATGGATGACTAATAAGAACCTGCTATATAAAAAATAAAATAAAATTCAAGAAGATTAAAATAAATAAAATAAACTACAAGGATATATTGTACAACACAGGGAATATAGCCAATATTTTATAATAACTATAAATGGAGTTTAATCAAAAAATTGTGAATTACTATATTGTATACCTGTAACTTACATCATATTGTACATCAACAAAAAATTAAAATTAAAAAATTTTAAAAATAGCGGTTTTTGTCTTATCAATGGGATTATATGGAATTTCTATTTTTTTCTGTATACTTTCCTATATTTTCCAGTTTTAAGGAATGCTGATATATTATTTTTTATAATCAAGAAAAAAAATTGCAAAAAGCTTTATTTTAGAATGTTTGCCAGAGTGTTTCCCAACAGATTGAGGTTGTCATTGGGCTTCTCAAAGGTGAGGTTGCACTTCCTGAATTATGTTCAGGACATGGTCTTTACCCAGGCCTCTAAGTGTAGCCCTTAACCTGATGGCCACTCAGTGGTTCATCAGAAAAGCCTCAGGGCTTCTAGTGAATGTCTGAGCATGTAATAAAGGCAGTAATCAGGGTAAATGATTTCTGCAAGTTGGGGAGAATTTTGCAAGTGATGGTCACCCCCATGTAACCTCTGCCCTCTGCTGCAGAAAGATAGAGGGCAAGGAAGGAGTGCTCAGGGAAAAGTTGGGGTGGGGGGGATGGGGTGAAGAACAAGAGTAAGAGGGAGAATGTGCAAGAAAGAGAGAAAGAGCATGAAGGCAACAGATTCTGGAGGGGAAAAATATACTTAACTTCTGGCATTGCAGAGAGATGTCAATAGGGATTTGCAACAGAATAATCAGAGTTACCGAATTACAGGTAGAAGATGCTTGAATAATTTCAAATGAAGAGATGGAGACTTTTCTGTAATTATTACAAAAGCCCTGATATCTAGAGGTATGCATTCTGATGTAATGAACCCAGATTAGAATTAAAAAATAATAATCATTTTAAAAAGAGATGAGCATTTGAGCAATTGAGTACAACCAAAATGAAGATATTTCCCTCTCCCTAAAAAGGAAGAATTGAATTTTTTTTTTTTTTGCGGTATGCGGGCCTCTCACCGCTGTGGCCTCTCCCGTTGCGGAGCACAGGCTCCAGATGCACAGGCCCAGCGGCCATGGCTCACGGGCCCAGCTGCTCTGCAGCATGCGGGATCCTCCCGGACCGGGGCACGAACCCGTGTCTCCTGCATCGGCAGGCAGACTCCCAACCACTGTGCCACCAGGGAAGCCCAAGAATTGAATATTAATATCACATCAGTGTTGTATGGTTTTCATTACTTGTTTTAGTGTTTCCCTTTGGCTCCAGAAATGCAAATGGAAATATTTGATAGAGAAAAAATTAACATACTTAGTACAGCAATATGAACTGGAGGAGTGGGTGAAACACACCAAGTCAACTGCTTCATCGATGCTTCATTCATTCATTTACTCACTCATTTAGCCCTTGTGTGTGCCAAGAATCAACCCAAATGTGCCTGCACTGGAGACACAAAGATGAATCAGTTCTCTGTTTTCAATGAGCACAGAATCGAATGAGGAAGACAACCATGTAAATAAACCAATTATTACACAGTGTGAGAAGTGCTGTAATGATGGAAATATACAAAGTGTACAGCACGCACCCTTGATGGGATAGTATATTCATGAGCCTGTAGGAGCGTCCAGGTCAAGAGAGTAGGAAGGGAATTTGAGGTGGTGACAGGAGCATGCCATGCAAAGTCAGAGAGGTGAAAGGCAGGGCATGTTTGGGGAACCAAGAGATATTTGGTGTGGCTAAAACTTGGATGTGGGGAGTAACAGCCTATGAATCTGGTGCTCCATTGAGAATGACCTCCTTTAACGCAATAGCATCTCTCAATCTTGGCTGAGGATTGGTTGGGGAGTTTTAAAAATATTGATGTTGGGGTCCCACCCAGGGATTCTTATTTAATTGACCTGTCAAGTGGTTTGGCCAGTGGGACCACAAAAGCTCCCCAGGTGACGTTAATATGCAGCCATGGTTGAGAACCGTTGCTCAAAGGGATAGGAAGTCTTTGAATAATCTAATTGAATCAATTAATTTTTTTATAATATTAATTTGGCATCATTTTGGAGGCCAGAGACTGGTGGCAGAGAGGCACATTAGAGACCAAGTACAAATGTCCAGGTAAGAGAGGGTAAAGGTCTTAAACAAGACATTGACCATAAGGAAGGAGGGGAGGGAACAGGTCTGAAATATACCAGGGAAGGAGAATTGGTGGGCTGGGGTAGGAGGAGGGAAAAGAACAAAAACAGTCCACTTTCCTGGTGAATGTCAGTGCCTCCACTGAGGTATGAAACCCAGGAGAGGAAACAGGGTTGGGGCATGCTTAAGGTGTTTGGAAAGCAGGAGTGGAGATGATAAGTTCAACTTGTCTCTTGTTGCATTTGAGGCATGTGTCTAAGTTTTCCATCTTCCAAGTCCCAGCCATCACTTTACAGGCTTTTCCAGTTGCTTGGATACCACGAATCAGATTGTTCAATATCCATTCCAATTTTCTTCTAGATGCTTTCTGATGGTGCAGAGGCTGCACAGAAAAAGAAGCCTATGTTTTTTCAGACCCCAATACAGCTAGGGTTCTGCATGAGATTTAGGCTCTGCCAGTCAGAAGTATCCACACAAGATTCAACAGATAAAAGGGAAACACGAGGAGATGGAAGCCACTCTTCTGAACTGAAGCAGCTTGTGCTGCTGGTAGTTCTGTGGCAAACACTCCCATGCAGGCATGCGGGTTTGGGGGTTTTCTTTGGCATTTGAACAGAGATCACAACTCCCTCCTCTTACTTTACAAAAGTAAATCTTACTGTAGGGCTTTGCCCTGGAGTGAAAAATCCTCTGTATTCCAAATAACAGGACAATTTGTAATATTTATTTCTAATTGTATTTACGAAGTCTCCTTTAATCAAGGCACCATTGATGTGTTATTGGGCTGTTCCCCTGCTTAATACATATTTCCATTAAGAAAAAAGTGTGGCTGTAAAAAAGCAGATTTTGGTGCACACTGGGATGATATAAAATTTAAGACAGGGCTTCCCTGGTGGCGCAGTGGTTGAGAGTCCGCCTGCCGATGCAGGGGACACGGGTTCGTGCCCCGGTCCAGGAGGATCCCACATGCCGCGGAGCGCCTGGGCCCGTGAGCCATGGCCGCTGAGCCTGCGCGTCCGGAGCCTGTGCTCCACAGTGGGAGAGGCCACAACAGTGAGAGGCCCGCGTACCGCAAAAAAAAAAAAAAAATTTAAGACATATTACAGAGTGTGGTATGGGGTGATAATTTTTATCTAACCACCTCTCTCTATCATCCCCAAATATTGTTAAGGAATACCTTACTTCTGACAATACAGCCTCTTAAAGTACAGCAGAGTACAGGTCTAAGTAATGAGAGCAGCTATGTCTCATTTCCTCTCTTACCAATCCACTCAGGGCAAAGCTCTGTTATCTGTCTGTCTCTCTCGCCTTCAGAATTAGGATACTCAACATTCATGAAAAGCATACTGGGAAATACTAACCTCCTAGGAGGTGTGTCCTCTCTGAGTTTTCTCCATTTTCATTAAGGGAAAAGAGCTTGGTGAGAACCCTTACTCATTTGGTCTTGATCTGTGTCTCATTTCCATCTTTTGTATTTAAAGGAAAAGAAGGTGATAAGCTTCATGTTTATCTCCTAAAAACTCAACATTACTTTGTTTTAAACTAAAAATATTCTGTGAGAGGCAAGAAGTGTTTTAAATTTTTCTGCACACTTATTTAACCTCCTTTCTTACTTTGCTTTTACAAAAGGATTATTGGATAACACATTTAACACTTACAGACTTATGGTCACAGGAAATAAAAATAAATAAAATCTTCAATTTGTATACTTAGCTTTGTTGCAGAAAAAGTATTGAGTAATAAGTAAAAAAAATTAGACTAAAACGATATAGAAGGCTAAAATACAGTATGGGAAATGGAATGGAAATCAAAATTCAAGAAGAGAAAACCACAACGTTAGATATTAGACAACCGGAGAAGATTTGCATATGTATTCTTTAAACAGATTATGATGGGAACTAAGATTTATGATACTACTGGATACATTTAAAATAATTATATGTCAGCTTAATTTTTAAAATTAATATTTACAATGTATCATAAATTACATTATTTACAGCTATTTAATGATGAAATATTTTAGCTGTCAACTTAAAAATGTGCAAATAGGTACATAGTTTTTCAAAATTCTTTTAGATGGAATGCCAATAAAAGTAGTGAAGTAAATCAAAGACAAATATCATATGATATCACTCATATGTGGAATCTAATTTTAAAAAATGATACAAATGAACTTATTTACAAAACAGAAACAGACTTGCAGATATCAAAAACGAATTTATGGTTACCAAAGGGGAAATGTGAAGGGGGAGGGATAAATCAGGAGCTTGGGATGAACACACACACACTACTATATATAAGACAGATAACCAACAAGGACCTACTGTATAGCACAGGGAACTCTACTCAGTATTCTGTGATAACCTATATGAGAAAAGAATCTGAAAAAGAATGAATACATGTATATGTATAACTGAATCACTTTGCTGCACACCTGAAACTAACACAACATTGTAAATCAGCTATACTCCAATAAAATTTAAAAAAAAGAAAAGTGTGAAGGCCGTTTATCCAGAGACAAGTCTGGGGAGCTTCTGGATAAGGTCAACTCTCCCCTCCTTCCTCCCCAGCTACTCCACCACCACCACCTGCATGGCTGAGCCTGGGTGGGATCAGAGGATGCAAACTAGCTTAGCAGTAGCTAGAGAGAAATACCACTGGAAGCATCAGCCTGCTGCTGAGGGCCCATGTTCAGATAACTTCCCAAACTTAAGCAGGAGAGACTTCAGGTCCTTGACTGGTTGCATTATTTATGCCTAGGATCCCCTCTGTCAGGCTAATCCAGACTTGACAAAAGTTAAAAGTGTGGGCATGTCTTGCTGAGATGTGTCACACATGTGTCATCCACCATTTACACATGGCTGACTTTACAGCCATTTACAACTTATAGTTACAAGCAGGAACATGCTAGTTTGGGTAGTAATAGCTATTTGGATAAGCGTTCAGGGTTTACGAACAGTTGCACACAATGGACAAAGTGAAAAGTAGGTCATTGACATGCTTTTCTTCACCTTCCTTCTCACCTTGGTCCCCTCTTGAAGGTTCCCTACTTTACCTGCACACTTCAGGCCACATCTGGCTCTTGGGAATGAATTTTTAAAACCCCAAAGGTTTTACTCACTACGGGGGTTGGAGTGGTCTCCAGGCGACTTCTCGCCTCAAATTGTCTGTTTGTCCCCGATTTAGAAACCCCTCTGAGATCCTGCCATCTCGAAGTCTTTGTTAGGGAGCCAAAGCCCTGCAGGCAGCTTCCCCAGATGTCAGCGCCTTGGCAATGCTCTGGTCTGAACAGGATTTTAATAGCAACTAATTCCCTTGGCTGTGGTACTGCTGCAAACACGGCTCATTGCTTTACAGGCAAGTTTCAACAGTCATGTAACCAGATGAGAATATTTGCCAGAACAATAGCATGTGGTAGAAAACAGCTAAGGCATGTCAGGGGACCGCTGTGAGGCAGGTAGCGCAATGGAAGGTGGGATGAATTATCTATGTTCTGGAGTGATTACTCATTTAAATCTTTAATAGTTCCTGACATTAACAGGGGGTTATTTTTTATTTTTAGTACATTTGTACTAATTATTTTTAGTACATTTGTAATGTCCAAGAGGGAGTTTGTACTCAGGGACAATGGCTGCCAGTAAAGTGGGTGCAGGCTGTCAGAGGAGTTATTCTTTTTTTGTTTGTTTGGGTTTTTTTTTGCAGTACGTGGGCCTCTCACTGTTGTGGCCTCTCCCGTTGCGGAGCACAGGCTCCGGACGCGCAGGCTCAGTGGCCATGGCTCACGGGCCCAGCCGCTCCACGGCATGTGGGATCTTCCCGGACCGGGACACGAACCCTTTTCCCTGCATCAGCAGGCGGACTCCCAACCACTGCGCCACCAGGGAAGCACAGAGGAGTTATTCTTAAATTCCAACCCACACTTGGAGGGAAGGGAAAGCCACCGTCCAGAAATGCTGCTAGACCCATGCCAGCCTGAAGCAGCAAATTCATCCCTGTTTTTGAGGTGCCGTGACCCCATTCTCCCCATCCCCTACCACTCACCCAATAGGTCATCAGAAATCCTGTTGTTTCATTCCTCTAGTGGTTCATTCATTCAGGATTCTGCCCCATGACAGGGTGGGGTGGGGGTGGGGGGTGGTAGGAGGGTACCCGTGAATGATGTACTGGGATGGAGGCTGGGATGCTCAGTCTCTGAGATATCAGCCTCTAAAGCATATGGCATTATTCAAACATCTGCCATTTGCCTTACAGCCAATGAGAAACTAACGCACAATTCATTTAAACCCACAGTGCCTCTAGTTGGAGGTTCAGCTTAGGCTACCTCTGATAATATGAAGGATCAGATGACTTGAATGAATTGGGACTCGCAAAAAGGCCATCTTTTCTTGCATTCATTTTCAGTGATAGTTATCGTTCTTTGTTATCTGCTTTGCGGCAGGTTCTTTAAGCAGATCAATGTAAATTCTCATCTTTGAGTTATCAAACAAATAGCCTTATTTCTTTTCCTCCAGATAAAGAAGCTGAGACTCAAAGAGATGACTGAATTTTCTCCAAGTGAGTGACTTCTATGGAGTAGAACCCAGTCTACCTGACTCTGGAGTCTAGGTCCTTTCCACTACATTGGCTGTCGCTAACTTTGCTTTCCCTGAACTTGTCTGATAAGTCCACAGTTCTGACCATGTGCCTTGTGATTTTGTAGACTTTGGCATCTCTGAGTTTTTCCAACAATAAAGTCCTCTTTGCCTTAGAATCCATGGGAAGGCAGTGGCTCTAGGCTACTTCTCTCATTTGCCCTTCTCTGGAATTGTCCAGCTTTGCCAAGTTTTCCTTGAATTTCAATGGTCAGGCCCAAAACCAGTGCTCCAGAGGCCAATGTCCTTTTGTTTGGTACAAGGATAGGGAGCCATTTCTTGCTTAGTTTTTAATACCCAATATTGACCACGAAACTCCAAAATTTTTGAGTTGGAAAGAAGCTTAGGAATCCCAGTGGTACTCAAATGTAAGTGTGCAGCAGAATCATTAGCAGGGCTTGTGCATCTATTGCTGCAAAACAAATTACCCCAAACTTAGCAGCTTGAAATAACAAAAATTTATTATCTCATGCAGTTTCTGAGGGTCAGGAATCCAGGAGTAGCTTAGCAGAGTGGTTCTGGCTCAAGGTCTCTGATGAGACTGCAGTCAAGGTGTTTGTTGGGACTGCAGTCATCTGAAGGCTTGATTGAGGCTGGATGATCTGCTTCTAAAAGGACTTACATGTCTGGAGGTGAGGTCTCTTCTTCACCAGGGGGCCTCTCTATAAAGCTGCCTGAATGTCCTAAAAACCTGGCATCTGGCTTTCCTACAGCGAGTGATCCAAGAAAGATCAGGAGAATAACCAAGATGGAAGCCACAGTGTATTGTGAAATATAATCTTGGACGAGACATATCATCCCTTTTGAAGTATTTTAGTCATCAGACAGACCAATTCTGGTTCAAGGTGGGACAGGGCTACACAAAGTCGTGAATTCCAGGAAGTGAGGATCACTGGGGAACATCTTGGGGTTTGGCTATCACAGCTTGTTGAAACACAGATTTCTGAGCCCCATCCCTAGAGCTCTGATTCAGTAGGTTTGGAGAGGGACCCAAGAATTTTCTAATAAGTTCCCAGGGGATGCTGATGCTACTCCTCTAGGACACATACTTTGAGAACCACTAATCTATTCTGATTTCGCAGATGATGAAATTGAATCTCACAAAGATAGAGAAAAATGAGGAGCAGAGAAATATACCAAAGATAAATTATTGAATACCTACTACGTGTCAGGTGGTTGGCAGATGCCTTTATATACATCTTCTTGTTTAATACAACCATTCCTGTGCATTAGTCACCATATCATGAATGTGGAAACCAAAACTAAGGTTAAGTAACTTACCCAAATTCACATATACAGTTACTGACAGGGACAGGTCTTGAACTCAAATGTCCTGATTCTCAAGTCAATGTCAAAGTATTTTGTACAAACAAATAGCCCCCAATCTACTATTCTATTATAAGTGGAATTGTTTTCCCTGAAAATGTGTTAGCTGCCTTATTACAGCCCCATCGCACAGGACTAGGAAATCACCCTGTAAATTGTACCCATTGAATTGGCAACTCATAGGCTAAACACTAACCTTAGTTTCTTTTGAAGACACAGAGATTCAACATTCATGGTGCTAGGTGTTGTAGGACATGTCTAAGAAACACTGGTTCCAGCAGGGATCCCCAGGGAATGCTGACAATTATATCAATTACCCACAGGATGTAACCTCAGTCTATTCAACCGCTAAACTTGCTTGCTGTTCACAGGTTCCACCATAACCTTGGGCAAGTCTCTTAAAAGCCCTGTGCCTTTAGTTCACCGTTTGTAAAATGGAAATAATAATAATTGCTTTTTTGCCGACCTCACAGAGTTAGTGTGAGGTTCAAATGAAATGATATATACAAAGCCCTTTGTAAACTGCTAAGCGCCTTGCACACAGAAGATTCTGTTGCTTTATTGCATTTGTCCATCCAGTATCTGCTTATTTCTGCTCTTTGGTTTTTATCTCTTATTCTTAAGAATAGGATGCTGGACTTTATTGCAAGCCTTTAGGCATAATTTGAAATGATTATTTGATTTTTCTTATGAAACAGGTATTTCTCTAGGAAGAATCAGCTGTAACCTAAGAATTTTTAAAAATAAAAGAAGGGAGAAAACAAACTCTTACTATTTGGAGAGTCCTGTGCTGGGTGCTTAACTTATTTATGCCTCATAACAAGTCTATAAGGGTAATATCAATATCTCTGTTTTAGGAACTTCCCTGGTGGCGCAGTGGTTGGGAATCCACCTGCCAGTGCGGGGGACGTGGGTTCGAGCCCTGGTCCGGGAAGATCCCACATGCCGCGGAGCAACTAAGCCCGTGCGCCACAACTACTGAGCCTGAGCTCTAGAGCCCGCGAGCCACAATTACTGAGCCCTCGTACCACAACTACCGAAGCCCGCGTGCCTGGAGCCTGTGCTCCGCAACAAGAGAAGCCACCACAATGAGAAGCCCACGCACCGCACCACAACAAAGAGTAGCCCCTGCTCGCCACAACTAGAGAAAGTCTGCAGGCAGTAACGAAGACCCAATGCAGCCAATAAATAAATAAATTTATTTTTTAAAAATCTGTTTTAGATGTAGACATTAAGGAAAAGAGACATAAGGGCATTGCTGTAAGAGCCAGGATTCGACTCCATTAAATTACTCAGCACAGGACCTGGCTCATAGAAAACATTCAAAGAATGGAAGCATCTCAGTATCGCACTGATGCATCTATTGGTGATGAACAGGACCACCCTCTCACCATAGTGGATGGGCTTGCTGGAATTAGAGACAATATTTGGAAAGCAGCCATACGAGGAGGACTTACAAATCCTTTTTTCCCAGCATGGAGCTAACTTTGCAGCTAAGGCATGTCAGGGGACCGCTGTGAGGCAGGTAGCGCAATGGAAGGTGGGATGAATTATCTATGTTCTGGAGTGATTACTTATTTAAAGTAATGGTAGAAAGGCTTTTTCTGGTAGAGGGTCAGGTTTCGATTAAGTCTGTCATTGCTGACTTTTTCCATCATTGTGGATGATATTGGGAGCAGAGTTTCGCAGCTGACTATCTGGGAACATTTTAGAGCATCCAACAAGTACAGTGGTCACTAGGAGGCAGCATGGGTTAACTAAGAACCAAGGTGCTGTTGGGGAAGGATTATTGGATGATAAGAAAAATAAGAAAAATGCTGTAAATGTAGTACATCTTGATTTCTACAAAAATATTTTGAGACAGATGGAGGAAAGGGAGTTGGACACAGGGAACTCCAAAGAGCTGGTTGAAAATTATACCCAAGAAAATAGTGATCCAGTAACATGTTACAAGGTTCCATCCTTGATCCTGTTCTGTGCAACAGTTATATTCGTGCCTTTGTCAAAAAGTTGATGACCTGCATATCAAATTTAGAGACGATGTACATCTCGGAGGGATAGAGTGTATGTTGTATGACAGAATAAAGGTTTAAAATGAACATTAGGCAAACTAAGTTAAAACTTAACAACTATTAACATAAGTCCTCCACATGGATTCAATAAAAGCAATATCATAAAGAACAAAGTGGTCTGTCCCTAGCTCTTATAATAATGACATAGGTGTTTAAGTTAATCATAACTATAGCCAAAGTTCATTTTAGTTAGTTAAGAAGGTAGGTAGTTAAAGGGTTCCAGCCAATACACTTTATCATATGGCTCCCATAAACAGCCTTGGGCTATACTGAGGGATGAGCAGAAGAAATGTAGTCATAAATTTTTAACACAGCTTTACAATATCTGGAGGTCTTGGCTGCTACATTTCCAAAGGGATATTGACACACATCGTAATACGCAGAAGATGGAAGTTAAAGTATTAGAGACATGGACATTGAAAACTTCCAAAGGACCTGGGACTATTCAGTCTGGAGAAGAAAAGAGTTGGAGGCAGGACATGGCAGTTATGTTCAAATGGCTTCCGGAAGGGTTAGAGCCAGTTATGAGCCAAGCGTGTAGGTCATTATAGCCTGCATTATCACCTTCAACCCTGGATCTCCTTTATTGTCTCAACCTTGTCAATTTTTTTTGTATCCTTTTTAATTAAAAGCTTTTATTGAGATACGACATACCCGCAGTGAAGTGCACACCTGTTATGTGTACAACTTGATGGATTTTTATTTATGTATGTACCTCTGTAACCCCCACCCAGATCAAGGGTCAGAACAGGTTCCCTTGTGCCCCAGAAGTAATCTCTATCCTGACCTCTGTGACTAAAGATCAGTCTTATCTGTAACAGAATCACATAGGATGTACTTCTGTGTAGGCTTTTGTGATCTACATTATTGTGAGAACTTCATTCATGTTGTTGGGGGAAGTGGTAGTTCATGATTTTTCATTGCTGTATGGTATTCTGTTGTATAAATACACTACAATTTATTTATTCAGTCCACTGCTGTTTACAATTTGGGGCTATTTTGATGAGCTCTCTTTTAAGCTATAATAACTTGTCATCTTATAAATATTTATAACTTACTTTAAGTAATTTTTAATACAAATACCTAATGTGCTGAAGCATTAGATCTATTCCATGTTGCTCCACAGGCTGAAACCAGCACTTGTGTATTTCCTGACACATAGTAGGTGCTCAACAAACGTATGATGAGTCTGATGAATTATCTGTTAAATTGCTTAGAATCAATGAGTAGAAGTTACAGAGATGCACATTTTAGCCCTATAAGGAGGAATATTCTCAATATTAGTCCTGAACACCAGAAAGTGACAAGTTGTAAAACAGTAAATTCCCCTTTTCCTGAAGGTGTGAAAGCAGAAAATATGATCCTCCAACAGGGAACTTGGAGGAGTGGACACAGCAGACTCTGCCCAGGTCTCCCTGGACCCCCTTTATCATTTCTTGTACCGCACTCCCAGCTTCTGTGTTCTTTTGATTCTAAGGGTCAGCAGTGCAGTCATTGGGAGCCCAGCTCCCTTGCCTTGCATTCCGATAAACCCTGAGGTGTAATTTATCTTCCGGGGCTCCTCTGTGGCGTCAGGCTGAGGCTGTGATTTGGTCCAAGTCTCGCTTTGGGTTGGCCTCTTTTCCTTCACTTTCCTACTTCTCCTGTTCTCTTGCTGAGTTTTTTTGTTTGTTTGTTTGTTTTGTTTTGGAGCGGGGTTGGGGAGTGTTTTCTAAACATATTAGTTGGACATGCATCCTCTCAGGGTCTGCTTCTAAAGAACATGACCTAAGACATTTGGTAAGGAACGAACTGATCTGAACAATTCTGACAGATGATAATTCAGGCCAAACAGTGTGCAAAGAAACCGATTCAGCAAACCTACCGTAGCTGTCTTTTGACACCTAAATGATGCACAGTTCTGACTGTCTGAAGTTAGGGTGCACTGTTAAAACCTGGAGGAGCTGAGTCACTGGGCAAGGCTGGGACCTCTGAGGTGGATCAGCCTGTGCAGAAGGATAAGCTGGAGGAAGGTGGGCTAAGAAAATAGCAATGGAGAGACTGATCTGGAAGAGGAGATAATCAACAGTCTAAATCACAGGTGAGAGACACAGTCTCCACCATTTACCTCCCAGGGAAACACTCAGAGTCCACTGCAGATAGCATCAGGATTCATTGAGTTTAGGTCAGGATCTCGACTGGGGGCTGGTTGCCATTATCCAAGGCAAAAGACCTATGCATGCTGGCTAGACATAAAAGCGGGGACGAGGGGCATCTTGTGACTTCAGAGACAGAGACATGCCTGTTCTCAACAGAGATACTCATGCTGGACTTGTCAGCAAAACAAATTTCAAATTTCTCCCGTAAGTGGAACAGAATTTCTAATAGACTATGCTCTGGTTAGAGTAGGATACAGGGAGAAGTATACAGGCCGAGAAATATTTGTTAGGACTAATATGTGCCAGGCCCACTACTAGGTGCTTTTTATACATTATCTTTAACTGCACAGCCACTCTATGAAGAAAATATTATTAACTTTATTTTTCAAATTTTGAGAATGAGGCTCACTGAGGTTAAATTAAGTGCCCTAGGTCACTGGTTTGGGCCGAATTCACAAGCATCAAACATAAGCTAATTGAACAATGCCCTCTGTGGTCTGTGCCAGGGGAGTGGTGCAAATGATAATTGCCACAGGGGTGTAAACAGAAAAGGCCAAGATGCCAAACCAGCTTTGTAATAAAATGAAAAAATATCAGTCATCCTCATGAGTTGCCCCTTAATGCCAGCTTATTGGGAAATAGAGCATGACTTCTCTCAAAGCACTTTTCTAGACCTATGTATTCAACTTTTCTTGATTTTTCATACAAATGCCTCAACTGGCTTGGGGCAAGCGATGAGGAAGCAAATTGTTTTAGTCCTTTTATCTGGGTTACCTTGTTTAATTTTCTCAATACCAGTGAGGAAGTTATTAATCATTCTATATTTAAGAGACGGGACTGTTGAAGGTCAGAGAACTTGAACTTTCCCCAGATCTCACAACCTATAAAATAATCCTGTTTCCTGTGATCCTGAGTCTATGTGGGTTATTCTTTTTTTTTTTTTTTTTTGGCGGTATGTGGGCCTCTCACTGTTGTGGCCCCTCCCACTGCGGAGCACAGGCTCCGGATGCGCAGGCTCAGCGGCCATGGCTCATGGGCCCAGCCGCTCCGCGGCATGTGGGCTCTTCCCGGACCAGGGCACGAACCCGTGTCCCCTGCATCAGCAGGCGGACTCCCAACCACTGCGCCACCAGGGAAGCCCTATGTGGGTTATTCTTTACCCGTGCCTCCTTCTCTGTGAAATTCTTGAAATTATCATGGAATTTATCTATATGTTGGTTGTTTGGCCTCTATAACTGCCTTTCTGCTAATTGAGGGATTTATTCCTTGTTCTGGATTTGTGAATGACTGATCCTCACTTAGTTTCCTACCTAGGCCATAGCATAGTGGCTCCTTGGCAAGAATTTGGGTTCTTGGTTCCAACCAAACATGAAAACTTTGACTGCAGAGTCTGAATTGAGGATAGATGGTTTACACTTGTGAAATACAGATCTTTTCAAAGCCCCATCTTGTGAATCTGTATTACTCTGTTCACCCAGCACCCCTCCCTTCTTCTAGGAATAACCCTCGTTCGTTTGGAGAGCTTTGACCCCCTCACTCCAACATGATTTTAGGGGAGATGAACATCCTCCCCTTTGGCCACAGAAGTTGGTCCAGGGAGCTGGCACACGAGCCAAACCAGACCAATCAGAATAGTTCCCTGGGGTTTTTTTTGAACTGGAACTCAGTAGGGATTTTCTCAGATGATGATGCAGGGAAGATATGAGCCTGCAACTTTGGGGAGAATTGGTCCATCTTTGGAGAGAGTCAGTTTGAAAAGATGAGGTTGCCATGGAGAGAGAAGCAGAGATCAGAAAAACAGAGAGAGAGAGACAGAGCACATGAGTGATGGAGTGCTGATGGAGTCCCTGTCTTGGTCCTTTAATTCCAGAGCCCAGCTCACCCCAGGGTTAGGTGACCCCCAAAACGTCCCCTTGTTGCCCAAGCTAGTCTCTGTTTCTGTCACTTGTAACCAAGTCTGCCATAATACAGTCTATCTCTTTTTTTCTATTGCTTATTCTCAGCATAAGGCCAAGACAGTACATGACTGAAATAAGCAGTTTTGATTTCAGTGAGGCCTGTGGAATTGCTGTAAAACTGACAGACCTGATGGCTTCATCTTTTAAGGCTAGAATGTATCCCGGTCTGCTCAGGACAGCCGTGGTTGATGCCTGTTGCCCTAGAGCAACGATTGCAAGTGCCCCCTTCCAGGATTATAAGGGCCTGACGTGGCTGATAAACCGTATATTTACCTCATTCATCTCAGTCATCCCCTTTCTGAAGCCTTTTCTGACCCCCCAACCTTGAGCCATCCTCCCATAAGTGGGAGCCCCTGGGAGACACAGAGCATGCCTCATCCATCGTTGTAGCCCAGTGGAGTTTTCTGCAACACCCTGCACACTGTCTGAACTCACGCAGTTGTGGCTGCTTTGAACAGGTATGCCTTAAAATAACTATTAAACAGGCTTACCTGAAAGAAATCAATCTGATGGATGTGCATTAGTCATGACCTAGGTTTCTAGCCCTTCAAGTTTAAAGGGAACCTAGTCTCATTTATGAGACATTATTATTATGGAAACTTTGAATATGTGCTTTCATTTAATTCTCTAAGGTAAATCTTATCTCCATTTTTACAGAGTAGGGAATTGACAAAGAGGTGAAGTATGTGCCCCCAAACCTGATCTCTCCCTACAATATGGGAGCCTTCACTGTGCCACGGATTCCCCCCTTGGAATGCCATTCTGCCCTCAGAGGCTGAAAGCTAACCACAACATCTCCCACGCTTCTTTATAGAGAGGGTTCTGGGTGTGATTCAGGCCCTCCTATCTGATGCTGTTACACTGGTTGGAGAATGGAATTAATTCCATAGGATGAGAGGTGGACATTCATTTTGCTGGTGCAGGTCATGGCAGAAGCATGATAGTTCTGCAGCCAGCAGATGCAGGTCCCCACTTTAGCAGAAATGACTTCCTGATCGTGGCGAGAGCAACAGGCCCCTTGAGACCTCCATCTACGGTGTGGCTTTTGGGTGTCACTCCTGGAAGCTCAGCCTGGAGTCTGTTTCTTCCGTTCTGCTATTGATTCTGCGGATTTAATACCCTTCCAGCCAGGTATAATGGGAGTTCCTCTTTGAGCAAGTGAGCACTGACCATTAGATTATGTCTGCACATACCTGGGAGGCATCACGCATCATGGTTAAGATTCAGGGGAGCCAGATGGGCTGGCTTCACTTCTCTTTACATATGCTTTGATTCTCTTCTTCGTGATGAATAGTGGAGACGGAGTCTGAGGACCCTCCTCTAGGCTTCTGGCCCCTCATTTAATAATATCGAGTTCAAGCCATACCTGCTCACTTCCTACTGCTATTTGCCAGAAGATTACGATCACTACCCAGTCTCATTCAGACAGAGCTATATGGAGGAAGAACTAGCTTCATCGTGACCCCACTGCTGAATTAAAATCATCTGGAGCTTTCCTTACACTGATATATATGTTAGAAATTTTTTCCCCTCATTTAGATGGGGGCCAAACAAAGGAATACGTCTTTTATTTATTTCCTTGAAATGATTCTTACATGATAATTGTCCTTAGCATAATCACGGCTTGGTTCCATATTCTCACAACTGAACACTTTTCTTTTCATTTTGGGGTGAGGTGACAGAATCATAGAGAAATACTAATCATTTGGTGTGGTTTTCTTGATTAAAGGAACTGTAAATGACTATTTGAAAAAGTCAAGGAAGGCTTATTCTTGGATTAATACCAGGTAAAATTTGTGTCTATAATTCATCTTACAGAGCAACTGGCTACTCTTTAAAAGTTCAAACACAGTAAGATAAGGAAAATGAGAATAATCATGCCATAAGCCTCAATTAGTAAAATACCTCAGGGAATGGGCTGTCCAACCATTAGGGTAACAAGAAGGACTTTTCTTACTAATTTCTTTGTAGCATAATTTTGGCAGCCTCGAGAAAGACCCACACATCCAAAGAAATTCCACTCCCTTGGCTAACAAATTGCTTTGAATTTCTTTACGAAGTTATAATGGTTACTTTTATGTGCCTTGACTGAGCCATGGGGTGACCAGACGTTTGGTTA
The DNA here is from genome assembly GCF_949987515.2 of Delphinus delphis. Taxonomy (NCBI): domain Eukaryota; kingdom Metazoa; phylum Chordata; class Mammalia; order Artiodactyla; family Delphinidae; genus Delphinus; species Delphinus delphis. Next base: position 68,207,198 of record NC_082690.1, on the reverse strand, counting down.
AACGTTATTCAGGGCGTTTCCTGAGGGTGTTTTTGTATGAGAGGAACATCTGCATTGGTAGACTGAGTAAAGCTGATTGCCCTCCTTAATGTGGTTGGGCCTCATCCAATCAGTTAAAGGCTTAAATAGAACAAAAATTCGACCCTCCTCCAAGTAAGAGGGAATTCTTCCTGCCTGACTTCCTTCAAGATGTAACATTATTTTTTTTCCCCCTGCCTTCAGACTGAAACATCGGCTCTTCCTGGGTCTTAAACCTGCCAGCCTTTGGACTGGACTACACCACTGGCTCACCTGGGTGTCCAGCTTCACAACTCAACCTACAGATCTTGGGGCTTCTCAGCTGCTATAACCACACGAGCCAATTCCTTATGATGTATGTACAGAAGACATATATATTCATCCTATTGGTTCTGTTTCTCTAGAGAACACTAACACAGTAACAGAGAAGGGACAAAAAAGTACCCATATATCCCAGAGGGGAAGCAGGACTCTCATATACACCCACATACTCAGGAGTGAGTGGCTCATCTCCCTGCCTCTTGAGCACACATTTGTAAGGAGAGGATGGAGGAAGAGCCAAACGCTTGACCCTAAAGAGCACAGAAAACACCTGTGAAGGAGATACTTGCCACAAAAACCAGAAGCTTCATTTGGTCATAAAACGTATCTAAGATTTTTCAGCAGAAACTTAGCTACTGGTAGAGGGGTAAAGAGAACATTTCCATTTAGGGGACATGGACTAGACAGACTGGTTAAGAGATGGCCACAGCTTCCCAGTGACAGCTCAGCTGGAAGGGTCTCACCCCATTACTAATCAAGTAGGATTTAAACAGTATCCATCACTTCCCGGGCAAAATAAGAATGGGTTTTGCAAGTCACAAGTCCAAATATGCAGGCTTGGATGCCAGGTAGGTTTCCCTGGCCTGCTGGTCCCTGACTCTTTGGCAGGATGGCAGCTCACTCTGAGCTGGTGAAAATGTGACTACCCACATAGACCTTTGCTCAAATGTCTGAATCTTGATTCCAGATTTCAGCTGTCAGCCTCGAGACCACGAGGGTCAGGAGGGATAGAGACTGGGAACCTGGCATCGCAAGAAGGACAAACAAATAGTGAAACAAGGGGAAAGTCCAGATTGTCTGAGGCAAAGAAGCAAGCAGGGACATGGTCGAGGTGAGCTTTGGGGACCAGGCTAGACAGTTCCTCAGGCGTCTTCTGGTCTAACACTTCCATTTTTCAGGTGGTGACACTAAGGTCCAGAGAAGGGAAGAGACTTGCCCACATCATACAAGACATTCTAGGGATAGAACTCTGGACTCTGTCTCCAAGACCCAATAACTTTTCTGCTTTATAACAATACTTCTTAAAAGAAACCCAAACCCTATTCTTCCACCAATAGGACAGGAGATCTTAGGGTCAGGATCCAGGCCAGAGCAGCTCTAGAAAGCAGGATTTCGTACTCCGGGCCTAGAATAGAAGCCACGTGGACACTGCCCATCCCTACACCTCTCACTCCCATCCACACATTGGAGCAGGAAGGGGACCTGCAGGTGACCTGCCCAGAAGAGTGGAGAGGAAGGGCCCAGGTGACCAAACACCCATGTTCCATATCTGTCCCTGTCGATCCCCACAAATCACTTTCCCTCTTTGTGCTTCAGTTTCCCCATCTGTAGAATACATTGATCTAACTTCACGCTCTTTAGTTTTATTGATATTTGGACATCCTACATGTTAAATGATTAAGTATACCTGTTTGAGGCAGAGACAGAAATACTATATTTATGTCCAGAGGCAGAACCATTCTGTGCTGCAGTCACCAAGGTGTAGATGTTCTGGAATCAAAGGCCACACAAAGGGCAGATTTCTATTACAATTAAAAGAGGAGTCAGAGGACGCAAGAGAAAACGCTAATTTGTCTTCACTTGAAAATATTTCCAACAGAAATTTTGAGGAGGCTCATCCCCTCTTCCAGCTGTGTGCCTCTCCCATCTTTCCCGAATGGAATTCAGCTTGACAGACAAATAAAGGATGACATTTTCCGTTCAAAGGTAGCCTGTCTTGGGTCCCAGGGCAGCTGGCTTTGGCAGAGGTGACAGGTGAGAGCAGGCGCTCCTGAGTGAGGACTCGGAAGTGGACATCCTGCATGGCTTTAGGTACAGGTTACAAAGGTGTTACTGACAGCTCCCCACTGAGGTCTGGAGCAGAAAGGACACTAGATAGGAGTACGTGGGGATTTTTTTGTTTGTTTGTTTGAAAAGATATTGGGTATCCTGATGCTATTATCTTGGTAATTACAAATTGCTTATACCTGTGAAAAGCAGCCACCTAAGGGAGAGGAGGGGTCCCCTTGAATGTGGTTATCACAGGGCATTTGCCCCCTGCCCTGCCCGTCCTCCTCTGCCATCTCCCCACCTCAGGTCTCTCACATATCTTTGGCTGGTGATTCCCAGATATGGGAATCACATGCTCCGCCTGCCAGGCTGCAGTGTACCCTGCTCAGGAAGTCTATCTCGACCCATAAAGTCGGGCTGGGTGCCTGTATCAGATGTTGATGCTCCACCCAGAGCTCCTCGGATCCCTTTACTATTTCTCTGTACTCCTCCCTGGTTTCCTTCTGTTTTCTCCTTTGGAATGTTTTTGCTTCCTGAAGCTTCTCCAGGACAACTGCCCTGGGCCCACTGGTGCTGGCAGGTGTAGCATGTTGGAGAATGTGCCTGCCCCCGCAGAAGTGCCTAGCCAATGACTGGCAGGGTGGGAGTCTGCAAGCTCATCCTCTCTTGTTGGGACAAACTCTGAGACCTGGCTAATACTCCAGAGTTTCCCTATGGGGTCAGGTGGAAGCCACTTTCAGTGGGACTTATGCCTCTCACCCTTGTTGGGTCTCTTCCACTGTCCTGCTTCCCCTGCTCTTTTTTTTTTTTTTTTTAAATATTTTATTTATTTGTTTGGCTGCAGCGGGTCTTAGTTGCCACTTGCGGGATCTTTTAGTTGCAGCATGTGGGCTCTTAGCTGCGGCGTGCAGGATCTAGTTCCCTGACCAGGGATCGAACCTGAGTCCCCTGCACTGGGAGCGCGGAGTCTTACCCATTGGACCACCAGGGAAGTCCCTCCCCCGCTCTCTTACCGGTTTCTCCCGAGACCGCTGCTTGAAAAATCAGGAACATATCAGATGTACCAATCTCTAGGGAACCCAACCTAGGATGGCACTCCCATGTGCTGCCACAGCTCTATGGACCTGCCCCATTTATAGTACTGACCACAGTGACCCATAACTCTCTATCCACTAGCCGGCCCTGCCACTGGACTGAGAGCTTTCCAAAGGCAGGAACTGTTTTGTCCAGGGCTGTATCTCAGGACAAACTGAGGACCTGCCAACAGACTCAATGACAGCTTGTAAATGAATGAATGAACCATGAACTCCAGCTATCAGAATCAATCCCAATAGAAGGCTGAACCCAGAAAGATATCTGAACAGTATGCTTTCTTGAAAATGGAGTAAGAATGTTATGGGACCCTACACGCTGGGCCTAGGACCAAAATAACCCCTTCTTCCTCGTGCTCTTCTTGTGTGTCTTCACCAGCACACTTCATCAGGCCTTTGCCTGTTGATCCCATTTTCCAACAGGCCTTACTCTTAAAAATAGACCTATGGGGCTTCCCTGGTGGCGCAGTGGTTGAGAGTCCGCCTGCCGATGCAGGGGACACAGGTTCGTGCCCCAGTCCGGGAAGATCCCACATGCCACGGAGCGGCTGGGCCTGTGAGCCATGGCCGCTGGGCCTGCGCATCCGGAGCCTGTGCTCCACGACGGGAGAGGCCACAACAGTGAGAGGCCCGCGTACCGCTTAAAAAAAAAAAAAATAGACCTATGTATTTACATCTGTCTTCTTAGTTTTTAATTCCTCTGCAGCTTCTGCATCCAGGCTCTCAGAGTCCCCCATAGCATCCACATTCATCTCTTAGCTTCTCGCTTACTGCTGGATACTGACCTGCCTCAGAATTCCACCCTGAGTCCTGCATCTGCCACATCAGATCTGCTGACTGCTGTCCCTAGGTGCCCCCAGTCTCCAACTGGTCCCCATCAGGTGCCCTTTCCAGACGGCAGGACCTAGAGCATTGGACTCTCACCACAACACCCCTGGCCCCTCCTCTGTTCTCACCCGGTGCCAGCACAGTGTGGAATGTGGCTGTGACAGAGAAGCCCATTCTGTCACCACCACACAATCTCTGGCACGTTCAGGCAGGCCTGGGCAGGTCACCACGGGTTTTGTTGCCAGGAGGGAAGGCCCACAGCTTTCCCAGAAAAAACCGTGATGAAGGCTTGGAACTGTCACTTGGCCTAAATGTAGACAAGCAGATTGGAGGGCTCTTACACTCTAAGTCATCTGGGGTTCTGGAGGATGGCTGGCCATGGGCTGAATTTATCCTCAGGGAGGATACCAAGGCCCGTTTGTCCAATTTATTTGAGGGCAGGGGTGAGGCACAGAAAAAATAATTCATATAAAAGAAACGGAAGAGCTTGAGAGAAAGAGGCCCCTGCTGGAAAAGGAGGCCCACCGGCTCAGGAGAGGGTCCGGGAAGCAGGGAGAGAGCCATTGGAAAGGGCTATTTAGTTGCAGAGAAAAGGCTCCTAAATCTCACACACAAAAAAAAGTGCTTGAAAATGAACTTTGTGAACTTATGCTCCTTTGCCTTTGCTAATGTGGCAAATGCCATCCTTTCATCAAATATTCACAGGCAAGCTATGAATACTTGGGAGTCAGGCTGTGCAGGAAATGATGGTGACCTTGGCTGGGCAGTCAAAGAGAGGGCAGATAGGGCTTCCCTGGTGGCGCAGTGGTTGAGAGTCCACCTGCTGATGCAGGGGACATGGGTTCGTGCCCCGGTCTGGGAAGATCCCACATGCCGCGGAGTGGCTGGGCCCGTGAGCCATGGCCGCTGAGTCTGCGCGTCTGGAGCCTGTGCTCCGCAACGGGAGAGGCCACAACAGTGAGAGGCCCGCGTACCGCAAAAAATAAATAAATAAATAAATAAAATAAAAAAGAGGGCAGAGGATATGTTAATGATTTACAGCCAGGGGATTCCTTCGACACAGACTCATGGCACAAAGAGCCACAGGAGGGATGGCAAAGATGAAAAGGCTCCGTGCAAGGTGATCCGGGAAGAGCATCTGGGCAAACAAGACTAGTTTCAAGTTCTCTCTACCTTTATTTCTACCACACTGGCCATTCCAGATCCTCATCTGTCACACCCATACAAATGTCAGAGACCCCCAATCTTCTGGCCTTCTTTACCCTCTTCCTTCAATGAATATATATTGTCTTCCTTGCACCAGGCACTAGGGAAACTGCAGTGAACAAAACATCAAAATCTCTGCCCCGGTGGCACTTACATTCCAGAGGGAGGACACAGACACACGTATAGCAAGTCAGAGAGCCATAAGCCATGGAGAGAAGAGGAAAAGGAATACGAGGGTAATGGGAGGGGAGGGTTGCAAAGTTAAAGACAGAGGTCAGGGAAGGCCTTGCAGTTGAAACTTTTATTAAGCTTCTCTATGCCAGACATCATGCTGGCCACTATGCATGCGTTGGGCACAAATTCCGAATAAAAGGATGGGATTCGCCCTTGTAAAGCTGACCATCTAGCTCCTTTCCTGCACACCTTAAATCTCTCCTCGATACGGCTGGCCTGGTGATTTTCCTATAACACAGGGACCACCACATCACTACCCTGCTTAAAAATCCTTCGATTTTCCTCACACCTCAATGTGGCGAGGATCAAATTCTGCCTCCTGAGCAGGTTTAACGTTCCCCGTCCCACCCACATTCCAGTCTAGGATCTGATTACAGCCTTCCTTCCCTCTAACTAGGTACCACACAGGCTAATTTGCCTGTCATTATGCCTGTCATTCTGCCATCATTATTAGTAGTGTGCACTGTACTCTCAAGGTGGATAATAGCTCATGCAGTCACGCTACTTGTAGCACACGCCCAACGCTTCAGCTTGTACAAAATACCCACAATTCTCCAAAAACACGTGCTATTGCCAGCTTCCTCACCTTGCTCGCGCTCCCCCCTCAGTCGGGGTTACCCTTTCCTGCCGTGCTTGTCTGACGAAATCCTCTTTATCCTAAAAACCAGCTGAAATGATACCTTCTCTCTGTTTCTGGGCTGTCTCCGCACCCTCACCCCTCTACTAGACAGCATCATTTGTTCCCTCCTCTGTGTCCCCAGTGCGTCACCCCTTAAGCTGGTGCAGTGTGCTCCACACCTCCATCTGGGTGTCATCTCCACCTCTGCCCTGGGGGAAGGGCCTGGACGCTGTCCAGCCCTGTGTCCCCAGGGCCTTGCCCAGCGTCTGAACCACAGTAGGTACTAAGTGTGGAGTAGGTTGAATGCAGTGTGGTTGTGCTCTAGCTGCAAATATAACAGCTGAAAGCACTAAATGCTTTCAAGGAAACTTCTAGAACTTGAAGACTGGATCTGCCATGCATTCCCCCCGCCCCGCCCCCAATCTGTCACATAATTTCTTCAACATAGTGTGAAGTCGGTGTCCTAACAGTGGATCTCTTGTTGATCTGCACCTTAATTTTCTGGCTCACAGGTGCTCACTCACCTGTACTCTGTATTGTCTCACCTTCCACTTCCCTTGCCTCCTGGGGGAGAGCCACTGTGACATGTACCTTAGCTCTGAGTCTTGGGTCAGGGGAGCAACGAAGGATATTCTCAGCCTATGATGACTGGGATAGTAGGGAAGTGAGATTGGGGCAGGGGTGATGTCAAGAGTGGGAGCCAGCAAAAAGCACCCCTTATCCAAAGCTGAAATGAGAAGTTTCTAAAAAGGGAGACATTCGAGGGCAAAGTGTTGGTACCAGCAGCAAAGTTTCAAGCAATTCTATGTTTATGAGTCTTGAGTAAGGGAGGACGAGGGAGGAAGTTTAACACGTGACTAAAGTCAGGAAGCCAATGGTTAGAAGAGGGGGTACGAAGCAATGGAATGAAAACAAGCTATGCTTTTAAAACCCTGGCTCACCATCACTCAGGTGTTGTTTTATTCATTCGTATTCAGTCATAGTCGCCCAATGAATACTGAGTGCCTATCTTGGGCTGGGCACTGTGCAAGGTGTTTAAAAGACAATGATTAGAAAAACAAAAGACCCAGTTCATGCCAGTCTAGTGAGGAAGTCAGAGATAATCAAATGCTCATAAAATAAAAATGCCCACTTTAGCATGAACATACATACACCACCAAATGTAAAATAGCTAGCTAGTGGGAAGCAGCCGCATAGCACAGGGAGAGCATAGCACAGTTCGGGGCTTCATGACCACCTAGAGGGGTGGGATAGGGAGGGTGGGAGGGAGACGCAAGAGGGAGGGGATAGGGAGATATATGTATACGTATAGCTGATTCACTTTGTTATACAGCAGAACATATATATAATTGCTTAACAATGTAGAGTAATTATCCTCCAATAAAGATGTTAAAAAAAATGCCCATTTTAAATGGTCGTAAGTGCTCTGAAGGAAGCATACACAGGACTCTAAGGGCCTATAATAGACCAGACCTGCCTGGGGAAATGATGGGGAGTTGTGAGCTTAAGGATGAAGAAAAGTGGGGCTGCGGTGGCTCCCCAGGTGGAGGTGGTAGCATGTGGGAAGGTCTGGTGCCAGAGAGAAGCAACGCACCGCAGACTTGGTTTGGAGCCCAGAGGGTAAAGGGAAAGCAGGACAAAATGAGGCTGAGAGAGGAGGGCACATACCCTGCAGGGCTGTGTCAGATACCTTAGGGCATCTGGTCTTTTTGCCAAGAGCATGAGATGACAGGGAGGTTTCTAGCAGTGGGAGTGGGGGTAAAGAGTATGTATGTGTCACCTGATCAGATATGTATTTTGAAAACTTCATTCTAGCTGCAGGGTGAAAATGTGTCGTAGTGGAGAGATCACTCAGCAAGCAATTGCAAGAATACAGGCCAGAGATGGGGTGTGGAGCTCAGACTAAGGAGGGGGCCATGTGACTTCCCATAACCTCCCTGAGTTTCCGTGTGTCATCCTATAAAAGAGACAGTAAGATTTAAAGCTCTGGGTAAGTAAATAGGCAGAGCGTCTACTTCACGGTAAATGCTCAATAGACGTGTGGTTTCCTTCCCTCCTGAGTGAAGCAGGCAGCTGACACCTTGGCCGAGATTCCTGGGCCTGTCAGGCTCTGCTTTCTGAGACAATTTTGGTTTTATTCACAGAAGCAACCCTGTGTTTGTGCAGGGAAATGGGGACAGGAAACAGCCCAAGACACATTGTGGAGAAGTTCCTTTCCAAAATATTTTTGAGGTGTAAAAAGAGAGGACAAACTATATAGATTCCAGGAGTCAGTCTCTCTCTGTCTCTCTCTCTCTCTCTCTGTCTCTCTCTCTCTCTCTCTCACACACACACACACACACACACACACACACACACACACACACACGGGTGAGGTTCCTTAGGTAAAAAATGACATTGGTCTCTATCACAATAGGGAGGGCCAGTGTCCTAGCTAAGAAGGCTGATGGATTCCCAGGAGTATTGTTATATCTGAGGTTTCCTTGGAAAACCCTTCCTGTCCCTTACAGCCAATCAAGTAATGAAAGTTGCATTGGACTGTGATCAGGTAACTTAGATAAAGGCCTCTTGTGTTCATCCTGGTGTGTGCAATATCAGGTGACCTGCTCTTCCAAGGAAAATAAAGAGTAGCCATCCTCCAACTCAGCAGAGGGGGAGAGAAAGCCTCCCCCCATTTCACGTGGTCAGCTGGAACAAGGCTTCATCATTGGTTGGCTTACAGAGTACACAGCCAAGGGACACCTGCACATTTGCATTCATCAGATGGTGTTATCGTAAGCACAGTCAGAGATGCTTCTGGCAAAAAAGAAAATGTAATTTCATTATCTTCTCTCAAAGTAACAACCTACAAAAGAAAGCTCAACTTGAAGCACTGAAAACAAATCATTCGTTCCTAAAGACAAAACTGGGCAAGAACATTTTGCAAAACTTACTGTAACGTAAACAATTCCTGCGATAAAAGCTTGTAACCAAGAAAGTCACACTTCCTTTTAGTACCCAAATGATGATGGCATTAACCCCAGCAACTGGGTTGTTAATTAATAGCTCCCATCAAAGTGTCCCTTAGTTATCTCAGAAAGCTCCCAAAGGGCGCCCCAGTCTAGCCTCTCAGCACAGACTCCTTGGGTGGGGCCTTCACCCTCCTCTCCTGGTTGGCTGTCCACTCAACCGGATGCTCCCTTGCTGTTCCAACCTGTCAAGCAGATGCCAATGACCCTATTATGGGGGCTCCTCCACGGAATGGCCAGGAAACTACTGGAGGGTCCTGATCAGAGAAGCACATGCTCTTCTTATCTTTAACAGTTTCACGATGTTGCTATGCTAGAAACAAACTGTAGGGGGCGAAAGTGCCAGCAGGGAGACCTGTTTAGCGCCTACTGATGCGCAGGTGAGAGACAAGGAGGCTTGGACCAGGGTGGTGGCAGTGGAGGTGGTGACATGTGGTCAGATTCTGGATGTATTTTAAAGGTAGAACTAATAGGATTGCCTAATTGCAACGCAAGAGAAAGAGCAGAGTCAGGGATAACGCCAAGGTCCTTGGCTGAGAACCAACCGGGATGGAGCCACCATCGCGTTCCCTGAGTAGAGAATTGGCTCTATCCACCCTGCTTGCCTGACTGAGCCCTAACATTGCCGCTTACTAGTTCTTAAGCCCGATACTGGGACCAATGAAAGCTGTCTTTCAACTTTATTCACTGAAGATTATATTTACCTCTAGCAAACAAACCACAGTCACTTGTCGGCCAAAGAAGAAAACTTTAAACAGATTTTTTTTAAATAGCAATTTTACAGGCAAAATTTCTTTTCTTTTTTTTAAATTGAGATATAATTGACATATAACCAGGCAGATTTTCTGATTATTATCTAATAACTTTAAACATAAATTATTAAAAGGCGAATAAAAATCTTTACTTAAGAAGTGTGCACCTAGACAATCTTTGGCTTAATGAGGAAATCAAAAGGGAAATTCTTACTGCTAAAAAGCAATAAAAAGGAGAAACACAAAACTAAAACAAATGACCCAGCAAAGCTGTCCTGAGAGAAGTATTTATGGTCTATTACAATTCTCTTATAATTGGAGAAAGAAGACTAAAAAGTAAAAGAACTAAGGACTTGTCTTAAAGAACTAGCGAAATAACAATAAACCAAAGGAAACTAGGAAGAGATTTGTAAAAATAAAAGCAAAATTTAATTAAATATGAGTTAATTAAATCTTAATTTATTGATTTATTAAAATTTAATTAAATTTAACATTTATTTAGAAGTTTAAATAAACCTAAAAGCTGCTTCCTTAAAATAGCTAAACCCTTAAGAAACCTGAATAAGTAAAAAAGAGAAACAAAAAAGGGAGATTCAACCCTATGGCAACAAATTCAAGAATTGAGAGAGAGAAGATGACTTCCTGGCACAGTACGTACTACTAACACTGACCTAAGAGAAAGAGGGAAACCTAAACAGACCAATTCCCATTACTTTGAAAGGTGATTAAAGGTGTACAATATCAAGAGTTTCTAGGACCAGATGGCTTCCCAGGTTAGTAACAAACCACTGTTTGTTCCATTTCCCTCTTTTTAATTCAGCCACACCACTTGGTTCTACAGTGAATAACAGTTACATAGTCATAATATCTGAATTCTCTTTATTGGTTTTCTATTTTAATAGAAACAGAAAAATCAGCTCACAGACAAAGCAAACTCAATTATAACTGTACTATAACGTGCAAATGTTATGAATATCGAAAATATGGTTCCTTGACTAAAAAGGGGAGGCTAATACGAGGAGAAGTAGATGGGAGAGTAGGGGCATCTAATAAAAAGCAAGTGTATAAGTATGTACAACTTTGATGGATCAAGATTTGGAGGTTCAGGTATATTATTTAATGATAATCATCAGAAGAACTCAAATTAGGACTAACACAAAAACCAAGAAAAGGGAGAGGGAATGGAAAAAGGAAGTGGGAGGTGGAGTAAGTGTGCTAATTTCACCATATTTCATATTGAGGAGTCAACAAATACTGTCTTAGATGGATAAATTATGAAATAAAGACTTAAGTATCAGAAGTTAAAGTCATGGTGGTAACCACCAGAAAAACTCAAAATAGAAGTGGGTAAAAGCAGTCATTTCTGGGTGTAAAAGAGATATAGTACTTTAATTTTATTTTGCACTTTTTTTTTTAAAGCTGATCATCTCTTTTATTTATTTATCTATTTATTTATTTATGGCTGCATTGGGTCTTCATTGCTATGCACGGGCTTTCTCAGGGTCTACTCTTCGTTGCAGTGTGTGGGCTTCTGACAGCGGTGGCTTCTCTTGTTGCTGAGTGCGGGCTCTAGGCACACAGGCTTCAGTAGTTGTGGCACGTAGGCTCAGTAGTTGTGGCTCGCGGGCTCTAGAGCGCAGGCTCAGTAGTTGTGGTGCACGGGCTTAGTTGCTCCGCGGCATGTGGGATCTTCCCGGACTAGGGCTCGAACACGTGTCCCCTACATTGGCAGACGGATTCTTAACCACTGTGCCACCAAGGAAGTCCCTTATTTTGCACTCTTATGTTCTGTTTGCATTCTTAAAATCAATTCTTATAAATAGCAACCTTCATGTATACATACACAAAAATAGAGGAGAAAAGAGCCAACACAACAGGTACCCTTTGGGGGAGGGGAAGAGAGAAAAGCCTCTGGTTGTAGCATGGCCAAGGAAGGAATTTCATGGGAAGACTTCTGATGAGCAGTTTTCAGTTGTTTGCGGTGGGGTGTGCCCTGTGAGTCCCCCTCCACCATTCCCACACAGTCTGCATTGCTCCGGGGTGGATCAGAAGTCCTCAGGAGCTACCAAATGGGGCACCCGGGTGGGCTTGGGGTGAACACAGACAGCACATGTGGATTATAGAGCTGTAAGACAAGGAGACAGCCAGTGCCCTGGTTACACAAAGATGGATCCAACAGTTTCTGTCTTGAGGAGTTCACAGTCTATAGAAAGAGCAAGATACAGAAATAGAGCTTTGCTTAGGGCTATGTGTAGGTGAACATAGAAAAGAAAACTGGAAGAGTCCGGAAGGTCACTATGGAAAAGATGACCTCTGAGTTACATGTTGGAAGTTGAGTAGAGAGAGGGAGAAAAAGGGCTTTCTTGGCAGAGGAAGAGGAAAGGGGCCTGACAGGATGACGCTTGTTCCTGGAATGGTGGGTGATTGGTGTGGCTAGACCAGAGGCTATGTGGGGTGGGAAGACTGACAGGAAATAAAGCTAGAATGATACTCTGAGGCAAATCGTGAAGAGGTTGGGCATTAGCCCATGGGTGTTGAAGCATCAGTCAAGGGCTGGGAGTGGGAAAACAGCATGACAAGATTTGCACTTTGGAAAGATCACTCTGAGTGGAGGCTGGGAGGCCAGTTAAGACTGTGAAAACTAGGGAAGATATAGTGAAAGTATGAAACAAGTCTGTGATGTGGGAGTTGTGAATCTCAGTACTTGTCAGCAGCACATGGGCGGTCACTCAGAGAAATCCGGGGAAGATGGGCTTGACCTTGACCCACTCAACAGAGTGCTGCCTGGAGAGACCTAGCCAATGGTCAAGCACAATATGTCTGGGTGCAGCAATCCCCAGGTATGGTTTAGGAAGATGGCGGGCATCAGTGATTCTGAAAGTATGGCTATCTCAACAGACAGGACACCAGACTGGAGGATCCAGAAAGGAGATTTCAGAAATCCAGGCAGGCAGAGGCCTAAGCCAGAGCAGGGCTATCAGATGCAGCAAAAGCCTCTCAAAGGCTTACTTTCCCCCCTTTTTCTTCTAAACCAACATCTGAATCAGAGTTGGGGCCAGATAGAGTCCTGTGGCTGCCCCAGTCAGGTCTAATTTGCTTTAATATTTATTCTATATTCATTCAACAGAGTTGGAAAGAGAAAACCTATTTTCAATAAAAATGCAATGCAAACATTATGAAAAAAAGGTCCTCTTTATTTTCAAACAAAGCATTGTTAAATATTAAACAATATACTAAAATTTTTTATTTAAAATTTAAATTTTTGTGTTTCATTGATTGTTTTTTTCTCACTTATAACTAGATAACATTAGGTTACTCACCAACTCAATTACTGTAGATTAATTTACAATAATATATGGGTTGGCCAAAAAGTTCGTTCGGGTTGTTTCCATAAGATCTTATAGAAAAACCTGAACAAACTTTTTCGTTAACCCAATAGTTACACAAGTTTTTACCCATCTACCTCCTATCCCTGGATTTTGAACAAACTGCTTTGAATCAATCCCTTCTTCATTACTGACTAGCTGTATGACAAGGCATGTTACTAAGCTAAGGAACATTTTTCTGATCTGGAAGGCAACAGTATTATTATCTTCCTCTCAGAGTTGCTGTGAGGATGAACAAAGTTTATTGTGTGGAAGTTCCAGGAACATAATAACTACTCAATAGATGCTGGTTGCCTTGCTTTCCCAGTCATGTGGTATCTAGAAGTGGGGTTACTGGCAATCGGGTATAGCCAGTGAGACAACATCCCTCATGCCCTCAGTCTTCTGGAAAATTAGGAGGAGGTAGGGAAGAATCATCAGGAGGTATTCAGGCTGTACCTGTTGAAAGTGTACCATATACTCCTGTGAAGTCGTCACTACGGTCGAGATAGTGAATATCCATCATGCCCTAAGTTTTCTTGTGCCCCTTAGTAATCGCTCCCTTCTGCCCCTCTCCACTATCCTCATTCTCCTGCTCCCAGGAAACCACTAATATGCTTTCTTTAACTCTCCAGGTTGTCTTCTTCTTATCCAGTTTTCAGAGTTCTTATACATGGTGGGAAAAAAAAAGTTCTTCAGCAATTATACAATTTGCGAGTGTTTTCTCCCAGTCTCTGCCTTCAGTTTGGGTTTGTCTGACATTTTCTCATGATCAAACTGGGGTTATGGGATTTGGGGAGGAATATCACAGAGATGAGGTGCTCTTCTCATAGCATTATATTGGGGTGCATGCTAGCAAAATGACTTATCGCTGGTGATGTTGATACGGATCAACTGGTTATGGTGGTACCTGCCAGGTTTCTCCACTGTAAAGTTTCTTTTTATCCACTTTCTATATTCTTTGAAAGTTGGTTAAGTCTATTCCATACTCAGCTAGAGGGGAATTAAGTTCCACTTCCTGGAAGGGAGAATATCTATGTATATTATTCAGATTTTTCTGTAAAGAAGTTATCCCTTTTCCCTGTTATTTATTTACTCACTCATTTATATCAGTATAAACTCATGGATATTTGTGGTTTTTTGACATGTTCCCATCCCCCCCCCCTTTTTTTTTTTGCGGTATGCGGGCCTCTCACTGTTGTGGCCTCTCCCGCTGCGGAGCACAGGCTCCGGACGCGCAGGCTCAGTGGCCATGGCTCACAGGCCCAGCAGCTCCACGGCATGTGGGATCCTCCTGGACCGGGGCACGAACCTGTGTCCCCTGCACCGGCAGGTGGACTCTCAACCACTGCGCCACCAGGGAAGCCTCCATCCCCTTTTTTTTGTACTTCCTTATTTTCTGTGCACTACAAAATACTCCACGCTCATCTTGTATTTTCTCTATCCCAGCCCTAGAGTTAGCTATTTCTCCAAGGATCCCTGCTTCCTTGGAGGCAATAGTATTTAGAAATAAATATCTAAATAATGTATGTGCTCCTTGTTAGTGGTGGTTAGTGGTTTTTAGGCATGGGGGGTATTTTTTGTTTTCCTTGTAAGTTTCTGTATATTCAGAGGGAGATTGAGAAATTCACAATTAGCCAGTCACGTAAAAGAGTTCTACTAAAAGTGTGATTCATGAACCATCAACGTCAGCATCACCTGTGTGTTTGTTAGAACTGCAGCTCTTGAGCCTCATCCCAGACCTACTAAGTCAGAAACTGAGTTGGACCCAAGACTCTGTTTTAATAAGCACTGTAGGTGATTCTTTTGCATATTAAAATTTGAGAATCAGTGATGTAAGCAGTAGGCTGTAGAAATACAAGTTAACTGCTATTGTATTTGGTACTCCTGTCCTGCTATAGGTGGTGCTCCAGACAATGGCCAAGCTAGTTGGCTTCTTAATCCAGCTATGATGTCAGTCCTTGGATTCCTACCATTCTGAGGATGACACATCAGACAAGGAAGAGCAGACAGGCCAGACAGAAGCAGCAAAAACAAGAACAAAAGAACCAATCATCAACAAAATACTAGCAAACCAAATCTAGCAGCATACACAAAGGACCATATACCATGACCAAGTGGGATTTATTCCAGGAACGCAAAGTTGGTTTAACATCTGAAAATCAATTAGTTTAATATAATATCAATAGAATAAAGGGCAAAAAGCACATGATCATCTCAATAAATGCAGAAAAAGTATCTGATGAATTCAGCACCTCTCCATAATAAAAACACTTAGCCTAGGAATAGAAGAGATCTTCCTCACCTACTAAAAGGTATCTATGGAAAACTCACAGCTAACATCATACTTAGCAGTAAAAGACTGAATGCTTTCTTTCTAGTTTACAGATTTATTGTGAAGACTGAATGAGTGATAATGTGTGTGAAGTACTCACAACAGAACTAGGCACATACTGAGTCAGTTGTAATTATAGAAATATTGGGTGTAGTTTCTTAGTATAGTTTCAACTTACTATAGTTTCTGACACTTATTAAGGGCAGGATTAATATTGGCTGTTACTATTTATATTATTTTAATGGAGTCTTATTATCTTGGGGTGAGGGAGATAGCATACAGAAGTTTCTACATGAAAGGAATCCTGGAGGGACATGGAAGGGACTATAAGCATGAGAATTCTGTTTGGAATTTTGATACAAAAGTAGTACTGAGCATTGGCCAAAGTCCTGCTATAGGGAAATACACTATGGCCAGTTTATCCTGAGGTCTGCTTGCTGGCAGCACTGAGCTGGGGTAGGGGTATTCTATAAGCAGGAGAAACTGCCTTCATGGACAGAGGTGTTAGCCACCCCCCTGCCCCCACCTCCACCCCTACACCAGCGATGGGGTCTGATCTCCCTCTACATCTTGTTTTATTTATTTATTTTACTTTTGCCTGTGTTGGGTCTTTGCTGCTGCACACAGGCTTTCTCTAGTTGCGGCGAGTGGGGGCTACTCTTCGTTGCAGTACGTGGGCTTCTCATTGTAGTGGCTTCTCATTGTGAAGCACAGGCTCTAGGTGCGTGGGCTTCAGTAGTTGCAGCATGCGGGCTCAGTAGTTGTGGCTCGCGGACTCTAGAGCGCAGGCTCAGTAGCTATGGCGCACGGGCTTAGCTGCTCCGCGGCGTGTGGGATCTTCCTGGACTGGGGATCGAACCTGTGTCCCCTGCATTGGCAGGCGGAGTCTCAATCACTGTGCCACCAGGGAAGCCCCTTTACATCTTGTTTTACATCTTGTTTTCCCAACACAGCTGGCAGCAATTGCCTTAGTATTTCCTGGGCCTCTTCTCCAATGACACTCCCTTCCACACAACCACTCTCAGCTGAAAGGCACCAAGAGTGACCATCTGTGAGACAGGCCTATTCAATATGCTTTTTTACAGATCAGAGGCCAGGTTTTGTTTTGTTTTGTTAATTGCATGCCAAGCTGTCACCTAGAGCTTAGTGAAGGGTATGAACATATCCATAAATTATCCAGTATTCAAAGGTGATTTTGATATTCCTATCAGGAGCCTCTTTATGCTCAAATGAGCATGCAGTATTTTTGCAAAGGTAAGCATTCCGAGGGAGCTGTTAATTATTTGAAACCAGGGTGCTTGGGTGACTGCAAACAGCAATGAATAAATCCCAGGAGTGGCTAAGATAGGGCATGATTTTATAGTTGCTAGTGGGGGACTTACTTGGGAACTGTTTAAAAAAGTAAGAGCGACCCATTAGATTATTTCATAATTCAAAAGTGGCACACTATGACAGTGATGGGGTTCAGAGGGAACCCTAGGGATTTTTGTGTCCCTGATGGGGGCAGAGTTGCCTCTGGGCAACACTGTTGTTACTGAGGTACCCCTCAATAACATGGTGGCATGAGAGCAACACTGAGTCACAAACTGAATTCTTAAAATATCGAATTAATGAAATTCTTCTGAGGTATGGGAGGAGGGGACATTTAATCTCAGATCCCCCTCTCTTACTGCTTTCTCTACTCCTTGGCAGCTGGATCTGCTGATGGTTTTAACTCAGGGTCAAGCCTGTCCCAAATTCCAAGCCAATCTCAACAGGCAAAGGCAGGGCCTTTCAGTCATTCATCTTTTTTTCCTTTCATTTATTCAGCATACGCATGGTGATAGGCATTGTTCAAGGAATGAAGGGATAAGAGGCTATAAAAGGCATGGCCCCAACCTCAGAGTAGCTCACTACCTAGGGCTGGAAATGGACACATAAATAACTCTAATCTTCAATTTGTTCTAGGAAGCCCAGCCCTGCCCCAATTAGGCTCTGCCTGACTGTGGCTTGCTCAACAAATCCAGCCCCACACGCTCCGCATTCCAGCCCCACATTACCAGGAAGTGTTAGTGCCTTGCACCCAGCTCCCAAGTCATGAGATGGTCTCACACACAGCAGGGTAAAGAAGAAAGGAGGATCGGAAGAATGAAGGAGGCAGGACCTAGTGAGAAGGCAGGGTTGTCAAGACCAGCTGTGGGGCAGGAATAGAACATTTGATAGGACAAGGAGGAAAGGGGCAAGGCAGTGGGTCTGTTCACATCTGTATCTTCATTATCTAAAACTTAAAATTTTGGGACTTCCCTGGTGGTCCAGTGGTTAAGACTTCACCTTCCAATGCAGGGGGTGCGGTTTCGATCTCTGGTCAGGGAGCTAAGATCCCACATGCCTCGCGGCCAAAAAGCCACAACAGAAAGCAATATTTTAACAAATTCAATAAAGACTTTAAAAATGGTCCACATCCAAAAAGGAAATTCTTTAAAAAAAACAACAAAAAATTTAAACTTTGTCATTAAAAAAGGTTTGTGTTATTCCCAATATTGTTTAGTGGTCAGGATTAGGGGTTTGAGGTCAAGCCAACCTGAATTCAAACCAGTATTTCTCTTACACCCAGGTAAAAGGGGCTCCTGCCAGGACCCACACGTACTAAGGATCCTACCCGCTCCCAAACACACACGTACATATACACAAACACTATCGAGTGACTTTCTTAAAACTTTTTAAGTGCCTCTCTGGTGCTTAGGACCAGGCAGAGCTGGCAGTGCTGTCCAGGTGGGTGCCCTGATCCCAGATGGGACTTGCATGAGCCCTGACCTTGTTTCTCCCCTTGGAAGCTCTCTCTGACCCTCCACCCCATGCATGGGGTCAACCAGATGTCCCCTTTTTCCTTATCAGGACAGCAGCTTGGCAATCCGATTGCTTCTGCTGGCTGGCATGGCATTTCTTTTGCATGAGATGTAGCTGCCCAAACAGTACTGACATGCTGACGTTGCTACTCTCACAAATGTACCACTAAGAATGAGTTCCTGGCCCTGGGCTACTGATGTCCACCGTTGGCCCTCAGGGTTGAGCCGCACGTGTGCCTGTCCTTAGGTATACTTGTCCACGTTCTGACCACAGTACTGGCTTCAGGCTACAGACTCAAAGATGGTGGGATGATAGCACACCCTGCACAAGCCTCCTCAGGCTTCACACCATGTGAATCAGCAGTATTCCCAGGTTATCTCCTCTGGGGCTTTTGAGACCAACTGCCACTCTGAAAGATCAATGGATCTTCTGATTGATGATGTCCTCTCTAGCCAACATGGTGACATGTGCTCCCCTGGACCTGTGTTGGACCACGCAGAAGTTCCTGTACAGAAGAGACTATTTTTCTTTCTCTGCCATGGACCCCTCACCTATCTTAGGAAAAACTTTCTTGGTTTTATGATTCATCTTCAGTTCTAGTCCATGCATTTGATCCAGAGGGTTCAGGGAAAGAGAGATTAAAATGACCTTAAGGAATTAAGGTTTGGGGAGAGAGAATGGATTCAGTAAGAAAACAGTTAAGGAATCAAATTTGTTTTCTTTGGAGAAGAGAAGGTCAATGGATGGTTTAATTCTTGCCTTTACGTATAGGCAATAATTTAACGCAAGGAATATAGAAAAATTATTCTTTATGTCTGAAAAGACTAACAAGAGGGAACGAAATTAAATTAGAGCTGGAGAGATTTCAGAATGATAAAGGGTGATCGGAGAAAGCCTCCCTACCCTGGGGGACATATAAAGGAAATCAGACAACCATTCACTCAGCTTATGTTTTCCTGAGAATTTTCAGGGTTTTTTGGGAGAGGGGGTGTGAAGGAAGGGGGAAGGATGTAGGTGTGGTCCCAGTGGTTTCATCCAGGTTCTCAGCCTCAGCAGATGTGTACAGTGTTTAGCGGGTAGGCCTGAAGAGATTATTAAGTCTCAAGCCCAGGAGCAAAGGGAACTGGGTTCTCAGGGGTATCCTGAGCAGCAGAGCTAAACAAACACCTCTAGGTGTGCCTCCACCTCTCTGCCTGTAAAAAGGGATTACAGACTTTCTTTTGTTCTATCATGTCTAGGAAAAGTCACTGAGGTTTATATGCAAAATAAGTTCCTTAGAGGATTCACAGTCTGACCCACAGCCCACATCGGCTGAATTTCTGCACATCGAGCTCCGGGCACAACAAACATGCTCACCATCTCCAAACACGCCCTGCTCCTTCACCCACAGCACCTTCTTTGCTGGAAATGAGCTTCCCTTCCCTGCGCTCTCTCTATTCTGGCCAATTCCTACCCATCAGTGAAGGCCCAGCTTAGATGTCATCACCTTTCAGAAATGTTCCCCCACCCTCCCTCAAACTGAAGCAAACTGAGTCCTGCCTCTGCATTGCTGAATGACTTGGTCCACACTATTGCCTCCCCTCTGGACTGAGCTCACTGGGGACAGGAGTCGTGTTTCAGTCTATCAGTCGGTCAGTCAGTAAACAAATGATGGTTGGGCACCTACTATGTCACAAGCACTGTGTCAGGCACAGCAGATACATCCATGAATGAAACAGACAGGATTACTCCCCCGTAGGAGCTTACGATCTGGGTAGGACTCTAACAGATAAAGAGGGCATTACAATGAATTTGATAAGTAAGAGTCCTGTAGAAGAAGAGGGTGGGGATACGTGTTCCAGATGGAGGGAAAGGCATATGTAAATGGTGGTGGCCAGATAGAACCTGGCACATTTAAGGAAGAGAAAGAAGCTCAGTACTGCTGTTGAATAATACTGGCAAGAGACGGGGACAGAGGGGAGAGCAGGGGCCACGTTACCCTGTGCCTTTTGAGCCCTTTAGGAAGATTAAACTTTATCCTAAGAGCAAAGAAGAACATCTGAAGAGTTTTAAGCAGGGAAGTGGCATCTCAGATTAGCCCTTTGAAAGATGACTCTGGCTGCAATTTGAGGAATAGATAGGCAGGACTTGTTATGGAGGCAGGGCCAGCAGTGAGGAAGGATTTTGGTGAAATAATTTGGTGAAATAAGATGGTAGCAGCAGGAATAGACAAGTGGGTTGTTGACAGCGGTGTCTCACAGGTGGAATGGACAGAGCTTGTGGCTTACTGTATATGGCTACAGATGGAGGGTAGAGATGGTAATGGAGGGGAAGACTCAGTGGAGCCTTCTAGGCTTTTTTCTTGGACAATGTTTAATGGAGGTGTATTAACCTCCTAGGGCTGCCTTTGCAAAGTACCACAAACTGGGTGGCTTAGAACAACAGACAATTATTGTCTCAGGGTTCCGGAGGTCAGAAGTCTACCATCAAAGGGTTGGCAGTGCCATGTACCTTCTGAAGGCTCTAGGGGTGGATCTGCTCCAGGCCTCTCTTGTAGCTTCTGGTAGCCTCAAGTGTTCCTTGGCTTTGTAGATGGCTGTCTGCTCCCTGTGTCTCTTCACGTGGCTTTCTTACAGTACTCATGTCTCTGTCCAAATTTCCCCTTTTCCTAAGAACACCAGTCATATTGGAGTAGGCCCACTCTACTCCTATATGACCTTATCTTGATTAATTATACCTGTAGCAACTCTATTTCCTAACAAGGTCCCATTATGTATAGGGGATGTATAGGTATTATGTATTATTATTACGTATAGGTATAGGGGATGAGGACTTCTTTAAATGAATTTGCGGGGAGGGGAATTCAACCCATGTTGCAGGGCGTGGGGGTAGCATCATTCACTAAGACAAAGAACGCGTGATAAAACAGGTTTGGTGATAGAAAGATGAAGCCTTGAGCTTGGGGGTTGTTGCATTCAGTGGCCCTGTGGGAAACCAATGAAGAGATGTCTAGAAAACTCTTTGATACATTGGTTTGGTACTTAGAAGAGAGGTATGGCCTGGGCTGGGAATATACATCTGAGAGTCTTCAGCATATGGGGTAGATAAGATGGTGAATCTCTGGGGAGGGTCAGACCACCTGGGGAAAATGAACAATTCATCTTTGAAACCCCAGCACTTAGCTCAGCCCCTGCCATTGCTCTAAATGTTGAATGAATAAGTGCCTGATGAAATGAAAATGTTTCTTAAGCTCGCCATTAGTTTGAGACAAGAAGGCTTTGCGTGGGTGACGGCACGCCCCCCTCTGGCTCTGTGACACGGAGGGAGTATACTTTGTAGGAATGAGAAACAAGTGTCCTTAGGTTTTACCTTATAGTCTCCTTGGCTCTAATTTAGTAAATTTGTCAAAAGCTTCCCACCCTACATCTCCCAGGGAAAGCCATGAGGTCAAGGGTGAGGGATCCTAGGGTTGTGCCCATCTCTTGACTTGTAGGAACACGAACCAGAGGAAAGGTACACGAGTCTTGTTGCAGTCTGCAGCAACATCTCCGTTTACCTGAAAGTCTTCACCTTTGCCATCAGCCCAGCTTTTCAATAAACTAAATTGTACTGAAGTTTCTAAATAAAGACTTTCCTACACCATCTCCTTTCCCTCCAAATCCCAAGACTGATGGTAATTTGATCTTGGGGGAATCTGGGGCAGAGTCACTCTGGCCTGGCCACGCTGGAGTGGGAACTGCAGGAGGCGGGAGCTGTGGGTGGTGTAATTGTCTGCTGGGCGCTTGATCCAGCCTTCTTTGTGCCTGTTGCCTGGTGACATCCAGAGGCCCCTATCTCAGAACCACACTCGGGCTTGCTATTGGTTCAGTGGTGGCATTTGTTGACAATAGATACTTCCCTGGCCCTGGACTCTGAAAGAGACCTCTGGAGCTTGAGTTTCAGGCTACACTGCTTGTCCAAGCGCAGTTCCTTAACTCTTTATGTACCCTGCCAGAAAGGCCCAGCTGCAGCTGCCAGGGCACCGTGAGTGTGTCCAGCCCAACTCTATAGCACTGTTCTCTGCCTCAGAGTGTGCAGCTGGGCTGGGGGATTTTCTTTTCTTTTAATCTTATTTTCTTTTATTTCTTTATACAGCAGGTTCTTATTAGTTATCTATTTTATACATATTAGTGTATATATGTCAGTCCCAATCTCCCAGTTCATCCCCCCCACCCCCCGCCCCCTGCTTTCCTGGGCTGGGGGATTTTCTTTTCTGCTCTGCTTCTGTGGCAGAACAGGGTTTTCTTCCCTTCTCACCTCTTCCTGGGTTTTCCTTGCAAGACAGTTTAAACAAACAGACTTTGTTGGCTTAACAAGTCATCTGAGCTGAGCTAGGAAAGGCAGTCAATATTAACAGAAAGGCTTGTTTTGTCAATGTTCTTTTCTGAACAATCTGAAAGATCTGAACCTCTTCCTGCGGTGCCTAGGAGTCTGTGGATGAGATCTACACCTTCCTGGGATGGAGCTGGGGCCACACGGGAGAAGGGAGGTTAGAAGGAGACTGAGGTGACTACAGGGGAGGTGAAAAGAGAGGGAAGCCAGTCAGAGAAGGGGTTCTGGATGCCTCCAAGGTGGACCCTATTGGATCAGTGACTGAATGAAGGGACCAAAGGGATGGTACCATTTATGGAGGTCAGTCCTCCACTTGGGTGAGCACCTGGCATCCGGGCTTTTCAGGCAGCTCCCTAGGCCCTTCCCACCCACCTCCTCCTCACCTCCTGCCTTGGGCACCCTTTAGAGAATGGGTCAGCTGAGGGTCAGGCTGGGGACAAGCTGAGTCAGGGCAGCTGCAGTGAGGACTAGAGTTTGCCCAGTTAAGGGAAAGAGAGTTCTGGCTGGTTCCTCAAAGGTTCCAGCCCTGATCTTCTAAACCCAGTACCACTTGGAGGAATGTTCAGGCCCAGCATCCTGGCAAAGCCCCTACCCCCAATCTCCACCCCCTTGTGCCTCTCTCTCCTTCCACGTGCAACAAAACCACTCACATTTAGGCAGGGAAAGCAGAGGATCTTGCGAAGACCAAGCAAGGCTGTGTGTCAGACATGAGAAAATGACGGGAAACGGGAGGAAGGGGAATGGTCTTCCCTTGCAGCCAAATGCCCAAGCCTGACCTACACTCCGAGAGGAGGCCCTAAGAACATTGCAGGAAGGAGAGGAAGAACTAGGGGTTCTAAGCGGTGTCCTCAGGATTAACTGACCTCCATCTACAGCAGCCAGCACTCCAGAGGAAGTAGGGTTTGGAGCTGGAGCAGAAGTGCCAGGATCCCGTGGCCAGGAGACATGTGTAGCAAACCCCAGTGATCCATGGGTCCTAGGGATTTCTGTTGGGCCTGCTGGAGCCCAGATGTCTGGTTGTCCCTGTCTGAAGGGCACCACTGGGTTGGATGCAGTGAAAGGACCCATCACTCCCCACCCCTGTCCAGCAGGGCTGGGGATCATATTATGCAGCTTCTTTTCTTTTCCTAGTTCATCTTTCTGCCAGCACTAATTGCTCATCAGGGTTTCTGATGTGACTCTCCCTTTTGTTTGCATCTGAGATCCAAGGAAAAGGTGGGCTTTGTTCCTAATGCAGGTGTAATGTGCCAGCTGAGAACGCAGTAGCCCTTTGCCGCCACCAGTTTCCACAACCATTTGGACTAAGAACCAGCAGGAAATAGCCCCTGAAATGGGTACAAAAGTTTTGCTGTAACAAAGTACCACAAACAGGAAGTACCACAACAGAAACGTATTGTCTCCTGGTTCTGGAGGCTCGAAGTCTGAGATCGAGGTGTCAGCAGAGTTGGTCCTTCTAGGAGAGAATCTGCTCCACGCCTGCCTCCTAGCTCCTGGTGGTTTGCTGTCAATCTGCAGTGTTCCATGAGAAATCTCACTCCTATCTCTGCCTTGATCATCCCATGATATTCTCCTGTGCACGTGCCTGAGTCCAGGCTTCTCCTTTTTATATGGAACCCAGTCATATTGCATTAGAAGCCTACTCTAGTATGACCTCATCTTAAGTAATTACATCTGCAATGATCCTATTTCCGAATAAGGTCACATTCTAAGTCACTGGGGTTAGGACTTCAACATATGAACTTTGGGGGAGAGAGAGAGTTTTTGAGCATTTGGTAAAATAATCAGTCATCTCTAGAAATCAATGTAAGTCCACTAAGAACAAGCCATGTCAGTCTAACCACTTCCTACTGTCACAGGGTTAAACACAAGTAAACAGATTTACCTGCAGGGATGGGCAGGGGCCAGAGCCCAAGCGCCCTTTTGGCCACACAAAAGGAGACGACATTTGCCTATATAACGTAACTGACCTCTCATTTGTTCCAAGGTCTCTAAAACTCAGAAGTAAAACAGTTCAGCGAAAAAGTTATCCCCCAACTGGCTTCAACATTTGGCCTGGTGGGCAACAAGCTATCATAGTTACTAGGATAGCAGTCATATTATAAACCCAGGGAGGAAGTTCTCAGAATCATTTATAATGAAATCTCTAAAGCCTGGAAAACAATCTCCTATCACTTCCTTTGTCATCATACGACTTCCTTTTAATTTCCAAGCCTCGTTAGTGCCTCTTCCCACAGAGTCTGTGAACGAAAGCAAATGCCTGCTTTCGCCAGGAATAACAGTGCAAAGGAGTGTGGGTGTCAGGGCCCTAACGCCCAAGCTTGGGCCTCCATTTCCCGCCATTGTTCCCTCAGTCATGTTCCCATACACTGGTTTGGGCTGTCCTGGAGGGAGTTTTTCCAGATAAAAAATGGCCTGGTTGGCTGCCAGTGATTCAGGCAGGTTCACAGCCCCACACCTGTTTTATCTCTCATGCTTATCACTCATCATCAGCTTCCAGGACACAGACAATAGGGGCAAAGAGGCATGTTGGCTGGGCCAGGTCTTAGGTGGCCCCAAGGGTTTTAGAGGTCTCCAAATAACCAGACGCCGGCAGTCTCACCAGGTCCCTCTAGGTTCTAGGCGAGGGGTCCTTTCCCAGTTAAAGCAGCAGGGATTCAGTGAGTTCACTTGGTGTTCAAGCTATATAATGCCCATTTCCCTGGGGCCCATAATGGCAGAAACGGAGCTCTCCATGTGTGTTGATTTGTCCCCTCTTCTGATCCTGCTGTCTCAGGAAGCCCCAGAGGTGACTGAGCATTTAAGTATCCAGGGAGGAAGGGGTGCCAAAGGGCCTTTTAGATAGTTGTGGTTTTGGTTTTGTTTGTTTTCCCCCAAACTGTGTTAAACTTAAAAATAACCCCAATGGTGAAATTAGTGAAATCTGAATAAACTCTGGATTGTACTAATGTCGATTCCTTGGTTTTGATATTACACTACAGTTAGGCAAGGGTGCAATTTTTTGCAACTTTCTGTGAACCTGTAATTATTTGAAAGTAAAAAAGTTCTTTCAAAAGTAATCTTGATGGGTCCCCAAAGCCTAGTCAATGTACCTTGCCTTTGAAAAAGGTGCAGAGTCTAATAGCTGAGAGCACAGGATTTAGGCCAGACAGATCTCAGTGCCAATGCAGGCTTTACGCCTACAAGCTGTGTGACTTTGGGCAAGTTACTTAATCCTTCTGAGCATGGTTTCCTTATCTAGGAGAGAAATCTTAGTGCTTCCCTGATGGATTGAGTGTGAGGACTAAATGAGGTAACTCATGGAAAGCACCTAACAGGATAGATGATAAAGCACAAAATGTCCCTTTAAAACCATAATCTATTGAATAGAGGAGCCATGCATGTGTTTTCAATAGTGGGTCACAAGCTCAGACAGTCCTGTGTAGCTGAATTTTTTCAGTGGCCCCCATGGTGAGTAGAGACGATCCACACATGGATGTGATTCAAACATGAGTCAAGTGCCTATGGAAGAACTGTTTGAATTTTGTCCCAATTTTTTTCCCTATAAATTGTCCAAAGTCCCAAGTTTCCTAATGTGGAATTAGATTAAACAATTAACATCACAGAATAAGCAATATTCCGTTTCCACTGCAAAGAGGAATTGGCTGAAGCCTACCAGCCAGCCAGGTGCCTGGAGCTCAGGTGGGGTGGGAAGCCTCGGGGGCTGAAAGGTGTTAGGCCCTCTTGCCCCCAACTCCTGAGTGAGAGCTAATTAAGGAGAAGCAAATTTTTGTGAACTAACCCAGGCACCTGCACTCCAGAAAAAGAAGGACCCCTTTGTGCCGGGGAAGCATCTTAGCTACCATGAGCACCTCCTGGAGATATAAGAATGGGTCCCGAAGCCAGCTCTTGACATGCCCTTTCTAGTCCTTCTCCCCTTCCCAAGCCCTATATTCCAGACATCCTGGTTACTCATCATTTCTCAGACACCACCTGGTTTCTCCAAACAGGTTGTCCATCCACCTGGAGAGCTCCTCTTCCACCCACTCCTATAGTCTCACGCACCTCAGCTGATTCCATTCCACCCATTTTTCAAAGCTTCCATCAAATGTTTTATCATTGTCACTCACAGGTCATCTCTCCTCCTTTGAACTCTCCTAGGTCCTGGTTTTTCTCTTTCTCACAGCCTTTACCACAATCATTCAACAAATATCTACTGTGTTCTGTGCACCAAGCTCTGAGGTCGGCCCTAGAGGTGCTGCAGGAGGGTAATAGAATGTGGGAGCTGTGCGTTGGGATGGGGGTGGAGAGAGGGCCATTAAAGAGTCACAGTGAATCCGAAACTAAAGAATTTTGCTGGGGGCTTCCCTGGTGTCTCAGCGGTTAAGAATCCGCTTGCCAATTCAGGGAACACAGGTTCGAACCCTGGTCCGGGAAGATCCCACATGCTGCAGAGCAACTAAGCCTGTGTGTCACAGCTACTGAGCCTGCGCTCTAGAGCCCGTGAGCCACAACTACTGAGCCCATGTGCTGCAACTATTGAAGCCCATGCGCCTAGAGCCCATGCACCGCAACAAGAGAAGCCACTGCAATAAGCCCGTGCACCACAAGGAAGAGTAGCCCCTGCTTGCCACAACTAGAGAAAGCCCACTCATAGCAACAAAGACCCAACGCAGCCAAAAATAAATAAATAAATTTATTTTTTAAAAAAATATGAGTAAGACATAGTCCCTGCCTTCAGGGATCTCATGGGTTAGTAAGGGGAACAGACCAGAAAAGACACCAACATCTGTGACACCTACGTCAATAACAATGAGTGCTCTCCGGGTACTACGTATGTGCCTAGAGATATCCATTCACTATTTCGCATGATACTGAGGTCAATACAGTGAAGCAGGTAATAATATTCTCATGTTACGGATAAAGGAGATGAGACTAAGATTTTAAGTTATTTGTCCAAGATCACAACTGGCTAATGGCAGGGTGGAGATGTGAATTCAGCCTTGCCTGGCTCCAACTCCATGCTCTGGGCGTTACCCTCATGGCCTGTGGGCAACGTGTCTCAATGCTTCTTCCCTGCCTTGCCCCCCGCTGCAGAAACTCCTGGCCTGCCTGCTGCAGGACATGGTTTCTGGGACATAATCTACCCACCTCTAACAGTGAGAGCAGAGGCCTTGGTTTGTCACAAGAACTGATGTGCTTTAGTATTTTCAGAGCCCCTGCCCTCAGTGAGCCTGCAGTCTAGGAGAAGAGATACCACGCGTATGCATAAATATTCAGGTTATATGACTGACAAATTGATGGCCTGTTCCCTATCTGTTAGACTGTGCTAGCCATCATCTCCCCTGATAGCACCTTCTCTATCTCCATTATAGGTTCCCTGCATTGCACTGTACTTATTTTCTACATGATCAGTTGTGAGGCCTTCCAGAGCCGTGAGTGTGGTGTAACTTCACATCGTGTACATTGCTCGTATTTAGCCTCCTCATTCCTGGGGCAGGTCACCGTCCTCCTATCTCTTGCCTTGGGTTCTTGCCACAACTTCCTTACAGCTCCTGGTTTCAAGTCTCTCCCTGGTTTGAACCATTCTTCACACTGTAGTCACAGTGATCTGGGACCACAGATCTTGAGTCTATCCCTCGCTTAAGACCCTCAACGGCATACCACGACCATCAGGGTGAATCAGAGCATCTAAGCCTGGTGTTCCAGGACCTCCCGCTATATCTTGTACATTCTATGCTTTAGCGACATTCTCTGCTCCAGCAAGAAGGGGCTGCTTGCAGAGTCTCCTACACACCTGGCTGCTCTTCGGCTCTGGGTCCTGTTCTTTTGTCTGTGTTGAAAGTGTACTCTCTCCCCACCTTCACCTGGCCGACTTCTACTCATTCACCAAGACTTAACTTGGACAGAGATCACACAGGAAGTCTCCTCGAACCTGCACTCATGTTGTATGATAATCCTCTCCTTATGTGTCGGTTTTCACTGCTAGACTGAATTTCATGGGGACAACAAAGGTGTCTTCCTCATCTCCGAATCTCTAGCACCCACCGGAAAATAATAATCACTCAGTAAATACTTGTTTAAGTAAATGAATAAGTGAATGATTCATTACAGAGTACTAGGAGGTATTAAGTGCCAAATGAGTAGTACAGACAATAAGAGTAACAGAAAGGAGGAAGCGGTCACTTCCAGTTGGGAGAGCCCCAGAGGGCTTCACGGATAAAAAGAATTTTATGCTGGGCCTTGCAGGATGAGATAACACATGTGAAAGTGCTGGCCCAACGCCCACCTGCCGTTGGCGTTGAATCAGGGTGAAACGAATCTGATTTGGCTATAGGTGGAAAGAAACGGGGAGGACATTCCATGGGGGCAGGAGGTGGGAGCAAAGGTTTGAAGGTGGAAAAACACACGGCAAGTTCAGGGAACAATCAAAAGGCCAGTTTGACTGGAGGAAAGGATTTGCATCCGGGAGGACAAGTAGGTTGGAAGTGTGGGTGAGGCAAGCCGTGGACGATGCAGAGATATCTCATACTATTGCCCAAAGTGGTCAGTATACAAGGGCCCCAATGCCGCCTGCACCTGTCTTTTCCATCAAGGAGGTGTAAATTTGAACTTGATTAAGGGGGTCTTTGAACAATGTAAGCAAAATACTCAGGATTGTGAGATAGAGGCAGAGTGGATAAGGTGCAGGATTAGGTAATTATTTGGTGTTTCTGTAGTGTGAACAGGAGAGTAAAAAGAGCTCTGACCAGTTTTCATTTTCCCTTGCCTTTCTAGTTTTGCCTGAATCAGAGAGCAGCTGAGTTGACCTAGAAAAAAAAAGTTGCTGTAAGCAGGAAATGCAGTACGGAGGGGAATGGGAAATCCCAAAATCGTGCCAGGAGAGAAAGCAGTCAGTGCTGGTCAGGTGGGAAGAGTGAGGCCTGCTTGCCCCACTTCGGTCCTGGCCCGCTCTCGGAAGCAGCCTACCTGAAAGGTGCTGGACAGCACAGGATAATGACAGATGGGCCTGTGTCATGACATGTTTGGAGCCAGCACCGATATTACACCATGTTTGGAGAAGGAAAGCAGGAAATGTAGAGGGGAGCACACAGGAGAGCTCTACCCTCTCACCAACCCCACGTGCATGTAGCGGGGAGCACACAGGAGAGCTCTGTCCCCTCAACAACTCCACCTGCATCTTGTGTGTGACCTAAAGGAGACGGCACACTGCCGTGAAAGAGAGAGGGGGAAGGGGGTTCTGAGGCAGGAGCTTCCTAGCCCACACCTCTGCCATTTACCGGCTCTGTGGGCTTCACTGGCCATTGAAACTCTCTAAGACGTGGTGTTCTTTCTTTTCTGCTTTTCTAATGAGGGAGGGCGGTTAAGGGTGCCTTCCAGATCTCAAGTTCTATGAGACTCCCACAATTTCCTCTAAGAAACAGAACCAATAGGAATGTGTATATACAGAAGCAGACATATTACAGGGAATTTGTGGTTATCGAGCCTGGTCAGTCCAATATTGGCAGGGTATGTCAGCAGCCTGGAGATCCAGGGGAGCTGATGTTGCAATTTGTTTGAAGGCTGTCTGCTGTAGACCCAGGAAGAACTGAGGTTACTCTTGAAGTGCAAAGGTAGGTGCCTGGAGAATTCTCTGCCACATGGGGGAGGCCAGTCCTTTTAGTCTAATCAGTCCTTCAACTGATTGAATGAGGCTCACCCACATTAGGGAGGGCAACCTGTCTTAATAAAGGTCCACTGAATCCCAAAACACTCTCACAGCAAGACCCAGAATAATATTTGACCAAATATCTGGGTACCCATGAAACAGGAGGGAAGGGGGCAGGGCACAACCTTTGAAAGAATGACACAGCCCAAGGACATGACATAAACTGATTAGAACCAAATGGGTCCAAGATGGCAGACTAGTCAACTTCCACTAGACCTTGAGCCTCAGTATATGCTCACTGTAACACCCACAGGTGCCATGACACACCCACAGGTGCCATGACAGTTCCAAGACTGACAGTAAGGATCAAAAAGTGGGTGGTGGCCCAATTCCTGGAAATCCCCGCCCCTTCCTGAAATAGCTGGAATACTCCTCCCACTCATTAGCCTATGAAATTACCCACCTCTATAAAAACTGACAACCCTATACCCTGGTGCCTTTCTCACCTTCTGAGATGGCCCACACTCTGTCTGTGGAGTGTGTTTCTCTCTAAATAAATCCACTTCTTACCTATCACTTTGTCTCTCACTGAATTCTTTCTGTGATGAGACATCAAGAACCTGAGCTTCATTAAGTCCTGAAACCAGGTGTGTGATCTCAGTTGGAAGACTGTGGGTTTTGGCTGGGTTGGAGTCCTGGCCATGTGGGTTTGAGTCCCAATCTGAAGTACATGGTGTCACCCATGGCCCAGCCAAGTTGACACATAAAATTAGCCATTACACGTAGTTATCCAGCCTAAGATTACAGATCTCACTCATCTTTTGCTCCAGCTACAAAAGAATATTCCCCATACCTGCCCTGTATTTTCCAACTTCTATTCCTTTGCTCATGCAGTGCCTTCCACCTCTAATACCCTTCCCTGTCCCTCAGTTCCATTTATTGAAATCCTATATTTCCTTCACAAGTAGCTTTATACCACCTACTCCTGAAAGCGCTGTCACGTTCTAGCAGAAAATCTAAGATAATTTCCACAACCTCTGTATCCTTGGGTTTCCTCTTCTGTAAACTAGGGATAATGATTCCTAACACAGTAAAGATTGCATGAGCTAATACACATAAGGCAGTCAGAACAGTGCCTATCACGAGCATTGATGGTTTTTTATTATTATTCTCTACCCGTTCCCCCATTCCCTACTAGGAACGTGTGAATAATAATAATAATGGTGAATGAAAATTTAGCAGTTATCTTCAAGGTAAAGTGCTTTGAAAACAGACATCTACACGTAAAATTTACTTCTGTTCTCCCCTTTCATTTGTATCTCAGTGGTCTTGAACATCCAATGGTTATAAGATTTACTGTCCAGGGCTGTAAACACAAAACAACGTCTGCTCTATTCACAAGCATTAAAGGATGTTGAAGGATAATTGTGACTATATGTGATTTTTGTCTCATGCACTGATTCCACGTAGAATCTAAACAGTGACTCTACTTTGTGTGTTTGGTTTTAACCACTAAATCCTTTCTCCTGGGGTTTACTGAGGAAGCCCTGGGGGAGAGTGGTCAGCAAAACGTTTGCCCTAGGCATGGCTGAGATGCTCTTAGTTTTCTCACTCTGCCTTTACTTTCACTGGTTGGTCATAGTGCCAATGCCTAGGGGTTTAGAGCTCTCAGAATCGCTCTGATTCCAACCCTTCAAGGGCTGTCTTCTGGCTGAATTACTAGCTGTTTAGCAACTGTATTTCAACAGCTTGTAAGCCTTTCACTATTGTGGGGAAATGTAAACGAGGGACTCTGAGCCCACAAGGGGCAAATGCTTAGTCAAGTGGGTGTCACCCAGGCATGAAGACTACAGAGATGCAAATGACCAACCTGAGACAAAGAGCACCTATTTGTGCCTGGATGTCACCTTCAGGCAGAGAGACTTCAATGGGGAAAATGGCCCAGAGGACCCTTGGTACAGAGTCAAAAGGAGAAGAGAGGAGGTGAGCACTGTCCTTGGAAATGATAGTGGAGATTATAAGCCCCCAACATGCTCTTGTTTACTACATTTGGGGAGCTGTGAGGAAGCCTAGACCAGTGGAGAATAAAAACTTTGTAAGAGTTCAATATCTGTGTTATTTTCCCATATTTGCATCTTGTTTTCTCTCTGGCTGTGCTGCTGGGAACAGCGGTTAGATGCGTGGACTCGGCTTTAAGGAGAGCCAAGAGAGGTAGCTGGAGCGGCTACTTCCCTCCTCATCAGGCTTGAATGGGGAAGAAAAGGGCCTTAAGAACCCTGGGACCTGCGAGAAGACGCTACTTCCAAGCAGTATGAAGTTCTGGGTGAGTTGCTTCAACAACCATTGCAATATTCGACTTAAAATGCCTATCCCCTTGATTCCTATATCCCATATTAAACTTGTTTTTGTATACAAGTGTATGATGTCCCCCTTAGACTCTAAGCTCATGGAGGGTGCGAGACATCCTTAGTTATGCTGTCACTGCCAGGCTCTGTCTATCACAGGGTGTTGCCTGCAGAAGGCACAGTCTTTAGCTATTGCTATATAACAAACCACCCCAAAACTTAGCAGCTTGGAACAAGAGTGATGTATTATTTCTCATGGTTCTGCCATTTGGGCTGTGTTTGGTGGAGCAGTTCATGCTACATGGCATTGGCAGGGTCACTAGTTAGGCTGCATTCTGCTGTGCTGGAAGGTCCTAGAAGGCCTTGCTCACATGTCTGGCTCTCAGGTGCTCCTCCACCTGGCCTCTATCTGTCCATTCAGTAGTATAACCACAGCTTCTTTATACCATGGTGGTGGCTTCCAAGAATAAAAGTGGAAATGGAAGCTGCCAGGCCTCTTAACGGCTACACTCAAAACAGATATAATGTCACTTCCACCATGCTCTGTTGGTCAAAGCAAGTTATAAGGCCAGCCCAGATTCAAGGGAGGGGAATTAAGCTCTGCTTCTTGATGTGGGAGGGACATGCTTATCTAGGGAGGGGAAAACTGTGGTGGCTATCTCTGGAGATTCCCACAGGCACTTGGTCAGTATTTGTTGAATTTGCTTTCCAATGTGAGGACTGGTGAGTGTGACATCATGAAGGGAAGCTTATATTTTTCTCCTTTTCATGCATCACTATTTTTTGTCTCATAAGCCAACAGGTTAGACCAGTGCTATCCAAAAGAAATATAATGTGACTCACAAATGTAAGTCACATATGCAATTTTTAATTTTCTAATAACTCCATTTAAAAAGTAATGGGTGAAATTAATTTTAATATTATATTTTATTTAATCTAATATATCTAAAATATATCATTTCAGCATGTTCTCAATCAAAAATGAATAATGAAATAGTCTACATTCTTTAAAAAATTTTTTTACTAAATTTCAAAATTTGATGTGGATTTTACACTTACAGCACATCTCAGTTTAGACGAGTGCCTAAGAGCCACATACGGTGGCTACACTATTGGACAGCTCAGAGCAAAACAATTTATTAATTTTCCTTATATCTAAAATAAGAGTGATAGGGACTTCCCTCATGGTTCAGTGGTTGGGAGCCCGTGCTTCCACCGCAAGGGGCACAGGTTCAATCCTTGTTCAGGGAACTAAGATCCTGCATGCCGCACAGTGGGGCTAAATAAATAAATAAAAGTATAAAAAAATTAAATTAAATTAAAAAATAATAAGGGTGATAAAACAGAACAGGCAAGCAGTATAATGCATTTTTTTCAGTGCTATTGTGAGTGTAAAATGAGAAAGAATACATTACACACTCAGCAAGTATCTTGCATGCAATAAGAGCTCATTAAATGTTTGTCTGAGAATTTTGGGCTGTTATAAAAAATGTGCCATAGACTGGGTGGCTTATAAACAAAGCTGGGAAGTCTGAGATCTGCACTGGCAGATTCAGTGTCTGGTGAGGGCCTACTTTCTGGTTCACAGATGGCTGTCTTTTGCTGTGTCCTCACATGGTGGAAGGAGGTGAGGCTGCTCTCTGGGGTCTCTTCCATGTGGGAATTAATCCCATTCACGAGACCCCCAACCCCCAACCCCATGACCTAATCACCTCCCAAAGTCCCCACCTCCTAATACCATTACATTGGAGATTAGGTTTCAACACATGAATTTTAGGGGACATAAACATTCGGTCTAACTTTGGTCCCTCTTCATTGTTTATGGGTATTTCATTGCGGGACTGGAGACCCTCTCAAGCTTGCTCAAGTAAGGCTACATGTTCCTTGAGCTGGAGAGCATTTATTATTTGCTTTTATCTGGTGCTCTTAACCAGGTTTCTTGTTTTTCTCATTTCTCAACTTTTCTTGAAATTTCTTTTCTCTCTGCATATCTGCTGTGTTTTCTTCTCCCCACTGACCAGCTTCTTTTGTCTACTCATAGTTCATCATAGCTTCCCCAGCCTTTCTTGCTATGACATGATCTTTTGATAAACTGTCACCGACTAATAACTGGTTTGGGTTTTCCATGTTTCCCAACAAATTCCCAAGAGGTAATCTGATTGGCCTGGTTCATCTTTTCATGCCAGTTCATGTCTTACCTTACCTGAGAAATGCCTGCCTTGGGTTCAGGTGCCCATCCTTGGCCTATTCAGCTGTGGGGAGGGATGCACCTTCTTATAGTACTCAATGTGGCCACCGGGAAATCAGGGGCTGTGAGTGGGGAAGTTTCCCTTAGAGGAGATGTGGGCAGACAGGCACTGAATGATATCACAATACACTGTTTCTCTCTCTGTCACTGGGATTTTCCAGTTGAGCGCATCAGTCTGACCCCGACAGAAGGAAAGTTTCTTCCCTTTACTTGCTACTTCCCTTTCCTCTGGGATAGACTCTCTTAACAACAATGCATGTAATTGGAGACTGCAGGAACCCTGCTTGCCGAGGAAGTCTGGTTAGGCGCGAGGCAGTGCTCAACCGGTGGGAGGGGATGCAGATAGTCTTCCTTCTGTAGTTCTTGACAAACCCATTCTTGGCTCAGTACTCACCACAACAGGTTGATCTAAGTGCTTACTTTGCCAGCATCGCCAGAAATCAGTGTTTTTCTAAGTGGAATTTGTTGTGTCACCCTGTTGCACTAGAATCAGCTGGGAATGCTCACGAAAAATGCAAATTCCTAGTCCCAACTGCAGACCTATGAGTGAGAAGCCCAGGGAGTGCGGTCAAGAATCCGCATGTTTACAAGCTCCGTAGATAAGTCTAATGCACAGTGAGTCTGAGAAGCATTGCACTAAGCTACCCTATGAACCTCGTCTATTTCAGACTATTCTGTTCCATTAGATTTCATGAAAATCCCTTAGAACACCTGATATGCAGAACCTACATTTCTTTTCTAGAACTTTCCAGGTAGTCTAAGGTCCATCCAAGTATCCTCAAAGGCAGATATAAATAAGCATGCAGGTCCTGGCCACCATCCACTCTGACCCGAAACCCTGGATTCAAACAGGGAGCACCCAAACTTTGCCTCTGACTTGACATTTCCCATGGGATGGCAAAGGGATTTCCCTGGTAGCTCTTGTGTGATAAATAAGCACAAATCTCAAGACACCGCCCTGGACAGAGGCCCTCTTGGCTGGCAGCCGGAGTCACAGCTCAGTGGGATAAGCCCAAAGAAGCCCCAGGTGGGTGGAAATCAGTGCATGTGGGGCAGCCTCTCTGCAGAATCACAATGGAGCCACGGTTTGCACTAGAGTCAGACAATGACTCCGATTCAAGGGACCAGGTGCCAAGGCCGAAGGGTGCTCTGGGTAAAAGGGAGGACCTGGGCCCCTTTCCTGGCTCAGTCTCTGCCTGGAAATGATTCCACTTTGTTTTTAATCCTATTTGTCTTTCTTTCATATTTCTAGGAGCGCCAATAAATGGCCATCCATTTCTTCCAGGGTAATCACATCTTTTTCGCATTTGACCCCCCAAAATTTAGACACTTACTACCTCAGCCTGTCTATGCTGTATATGAGCAAGAGGTATGCATTCTCCAGATTCTGGAGAAAATGAAGTAATCGCCTTAACAATGAGTCAGGAATGACATTCGGCCTCTCTCAGCAGTCAACAGCAAGTTCTTTCGCAATGCCTCACTGCCTGCCACGTATCACAGATTTCCAGCTCCAGTCACTCCAGATATTTTCATTTGTACTCCAGGACAGAAACCACCATTTGACTTGTGAGCATTTAGTGGATTATGTGCTTCATAATCCATTTCCTTTCCCCTAAGCATCTATTTGTAACACTAAGAGGTCTTCAAAGTAGGCGAAATGTACGAATATGGTTCCTATTTGGTGCCTGCTTATTCACTGAACAGAAAACTTACTATCCTCTTCCTTTCCAGCCTGGAACTGGATGCATTATACTTGTCTCCAGCCTTTTCCTGAATGGGCTCATCTCTCACTCTAAAGAGATGATCAAAGAGACAAAAATTAACACAGACCTGTGAAAATCTATTATTTTATACAAAAGAAGGAGAAAAATGGCCCAATATTCTGGAATCAAATGTAGATTTCTCGCCCTCTGACGTAGATTTTTTTGTATGATATCAAAATACTCTTAGAAACTCTTCGCCTTGTGTTTTTAGTAGCTACTACTGAAATTCTCCTACTAAACAGGAACAGGACGTACTGAAAATACAATCAGCCAAACAAGAAGAGACTTTGTGGAATTTAAAGTGCAGTACCATTCGGCATCTATGTTGGGCATAGAAAAATAATAAATATGACACTGTAGAAAACTATATTAATGAAAGGATAAACTGAAGAAACTATACTAGAGAACAGAAAAAATATATATGTAAATGAGAGATAAAGAATAGCTAGTATAGAAAACAGGTCCCAGGATCTATCTTATTAATTCTACTGAGAAAGGAAAGCTGAAGCAATAATAAGTGAAAATATTCTTGACTTTACAAACAAAATCAACCTAACTGAGTGTATATTCAGTGCGTTTTATCCAAAATATTAACAGGTACAAAAATATTGGCAATTAAAAAAATTTAAAACAGAAGGAATTATCTTAAAAAACGGAAGAGGCTATTGACAGAAGAAAACAAAAGAATGACCCTCCTAGGTCTTCCCATCACAATGAATGCCAAAAGGTCATGAAGAAATGTCTACAGAGATATGTAGAGAGAAGGTTATTATCTACAAATTCAGAAAAAACTGTTATCTGTGACAACAATAGAAAGATGTTCTCAGAAATGCAAGAACTATGAAAATGTACATTTCATCACTCCTCCTGAAGGTTCCTGAGAATGTCCACCAGAAAATCATGAGGGGAGTCCAAAGTAAGATCTTAGGACAAGAAGGAGGAAAGAACTGGAAATAAGTACTGAAACCAGTTACACGTGCATACACACACACAAGTACCCTGGGTTTTTTATTTGTGGCCACACCACACGACTTGTGGGATCTGTTCCCTGACCAGGGACTGAATCCAGACCAAGGCAGGGAAAGCCTGGAATCTTAATCACTAGGCCACCATGGAACTCCCAGAGGAAAGGATGATTGTAGTTTTGTTTTGTTTTGTTTTTCCACACACACAATTATTATCAATGTGCTTATGGGAGCTTGAATATAAAAAGTAAACTGAATGGATAATTATATTTTTAATTGTTCAGTTAAGGGACTTCCCTTGTGGTCCAGTGGTTAAGACTATGCACTCCTTGGGGCTTCCCTGGTGGCGCAGTGGTTGAAAGTCCGCCTGCCGATGCAGGGGACATGGGTTCGTGCCCCGGACTGGGAGGATTCCACATGCCACGGAGTGGCTGGGCCCGTGAGCCATGGCCACTGAACCTGTGCGTCCAGAGCCTGTGCTCTGCAACGGGAGGGGCCACAACAGTGAGAGGTCTGCGTACCACAAAAAAAAAAAAAAAAGACTGTGCACTCCCAATGCAGGGGGCCCAGGTTCAATCCCTGGTCAGGGAACTAGATCCCACATGCCACAACTAAGAGCCCGCATGCCGCAACTAAAGATCCCACATGCCGCAACTAAAGATCCCACGTGC
Organism: Delphinus delphis; assembly: GCF_949987515.2. NCBI lineage: Eukaryota > Metazoa > Chordata > Mammalia > Artiodactyla > Delphinidae > Delphinus > Delphinus delphis. Next base: position 68,168,859 of record NC_082690.1, on the reverse strand, counting down.
CGCAACTAAAGATCCCACGTGCCGCAACTAAGACCTGGCGCAGCCAAATAAATAAATAAATATTAAAACCAATTATTCAGTTAAAATTATTGGAAATGTGGAAAAATAGACGAGAAAGAAAGAACACTTGGTTCCTCATTCCATGTAAAGAGGAGTAAAAAAATTAAATGTTTACTTTTAAATAAAATAATAAATATGCTCTTCTGGTTGTCTGTTATCAACTTGCCGTCATTCTGCATGGCTGCAGAGAAGCCAGGAACTACCTTTCCTAGAATCACCTTCCCTGAATGGTTCTGGGTTAGATTTTGCCCAGGAGAGATGCTCTTGAGAAGTCTGGAAGGAGAGGTCTTTGTGACCACAAAAGTGGGTAGTCCTGTGACTTCACAGGGGCTTCCCAGTGAGTCCCAAGAATCACCTGCTTTAGACCTTCAGGCTCAGATCTTGGTATGGATTCACTGACCTTCCCAACCCTGCTCTTCCAAAGTTGTGCCAGCCCTAGTTCCTGTTTTAAACTTTTCATTCCTGGAATACCTAGACAGTGGTTTTCCTGACTGAAGCCTAGTGATACATTTGACTTTAAGAATTACTTCATAATTTAGTCACCACTCAAATTTAAAGCAGGAAATCTAATTTCCAAATCATTGCAGAAGATAAAAGCAAACAAAATACTCTCCCTATAGCAAAAAACAGAATAGAAAGTAAACAGAAAACGTAAGGCATAAAGCAAGATGTCAGAAGTAACACCAGGCATAACAGTTATGCCAACAAACATTAACACTTTTAAACCCCTTTAAAAATAGGCAAAGATTCAGCTTGGAGCAAAAACAACAAAGCGATTCAATGACTGCTTACCAAAGATGACTTAAAATTCTACAAAAAGATTGAAAATAAAAGGATGGGGTATGGACATGTCATGTAAACGTAAACAAAAAGAAATCAAAAAGAATTTAATGTAACAAAGATTAAACAGGATAATTAGAATTTTTAAAACGTTTAGACACCTAGTTACATTCTCATTGTAAAAAGTCCAAACAATATAGAATTAAATAGAGGTAAAGGTAAGCACTGCTAACATTTTGCTGCTTATCCTTTTAGTCTTCTATCATTTATTGATTATCTATCATCTATGTTATATTGACTCTAAGATGTATCTATTTTTTAAAGTTCCATTATTTCCTGTACATCCAAGAAAGGAAAACACTATGAGTTAAATTATGACATGCTAGCAACTGTGAGATGCATCCCAATTTTAGATATTAAAAAATATTTGAATCTTAACAATGGATTTATTTCTAATGTATTTTTATAAGAATTGACTTACTTTATATAAGGGTTTTCTTATTTGTCTATCTATCTATAATATTATCTTCTGTCATTTTATTTCTTTTCCTAATGATATGACTTGGTAGATTGTTCTATTTCACGTCATAACTATCTACCCCAATAAAAATGCTACATGGTGTTTCATAACTTGCATGTATCATCATTTATTAGTTCTTTTCTTTAAATGTTAAACTTAATATTTAGGTTATTTCCATTATTTTTTGCAATGACAAAATGCTGCAATGATCACTTTACACATTCTTATGGAGCACCTGTGTGCCGTTTTTCTAGAATAGATAACTTGCTCTCTCAAGTATAAGCACCTTTAAAACTCTGGTAGAACTAGCAGATTGTCCTCCACCAAGACCATACCAGTTTATTGTCCCATTAATACTTGCTTCCTCATCAAAATGGATATTGTTATCATTATATACATTTTTGCTGATTTGGTAAGTTGTTTTCATCTCCACTTTCTTGATTACCAGAGAGGTTGATTAACTTATCATGTTTATTGCTCATCACATTTCTTCTGTGAATTGCCTTTTCATATCCTTTGCTCATTTTTCCATTGGAGTGTTTTTTTCTTCTTGATTTGTGGATTTCCTTAGTGTTGAGGATAATAGTTTGTCGACCCATTATGTAAACTGCAAATATTTTCTCCCCCTGTGCTGCTATTTTTACTTTATTATGATGAAATCTGTTATCTGGAATATCAAATAGATATAATCAATTATGTCAATCTTTTCCTTCACAGATTTTAGGGTTTGTATCCTGATTAAAAAACACTTAATTCCAAATCATTTAAAGTCTTCTCCTATATGTTCTCCCAATAAAGAAATGTATTATTTCACTTAAGATGTCCAGAAGTAAGGTGGATTTAGGCTGGTATGGTCAGTGGCCCAATGACATTTTCCTGAACTTGACTTCTTTTCATTCCATTGTCGATACTGGCTTTATTTCAGGCTGCCAACAAGATGGCTAGAGCAGGTGCAGATTTCATATGCAGAATTCACAGCAAATCCAGAGGAACAAAAGGGATTGTGTTTTCCTGTTTCTCTTCCCTTTTCTTTTCCTTTTTTTTTTGGCCGCGTAGCTTGTGGGATCTTAGTTCCCCAAACAGGGATTGAACCTGGGCCCTCAGCAGTGAAAGCATAGAATCCTAACCACTGGACCGCCAGGGAATTCCCATGTTTCTCTTCCTTGGAAACATGAAAATCTTTTCCCAAAGTTTCAAAATACTTCCCCTCATGTCTTGGCCCAGGGAAACGTGGTGACTGTGAATACCTTAGATTAATCCTTTGGGGTGCACAGCTGGTGGGGGTGGTCAAGCACACTGATCACCACGAACTCTTTGTGAAATTTTTCATGTCTGACTCTTTACCTGAAATTACTTTGCGCGTGGTGCTAGGTAAAGACCACCCCCTTAATGAATATCTAATTATTTGCTTAATGAATATCTAATTATTTTAATACCAGTTATTGACTAAGTCATGGTTTTGTTATTAAAAATGCCACTTTTAACACACGTGCACATATACACACGGGCACACATGTGTGGGTCTCTGGACTTGCTTCTCTTCTGGGTCACTATATGTTTATTTCTACACCAAAGTCATCAACTCCGTTGTGTTTTGCTATGTGGGAAGACAGCCCCACCCACTTCTGATTTTGTGCTTTCCAAAAATTTTTGTTATTTTCAGATGATTTCTTGGACATTACTGAGTCAGCTTGTAAGGGTAAAAGAATAACCCTTCTGTAGTTTTGAATAGGATTACATTAAATACCTATTGTTTAGGAAAAGAATCACCATCTTCACAATACTGAACCTCCCAATCTAGGATTATTTGGGTCATTTTTTATAGCTCTCAGAGAGATTTATTGTTTTCTTCATATTAAGCCATACACATTTGTTACTGGGTATGTTAGTCTGTTCAGGCTGCCATAACAAAATACCACAGACTGGGTGGCTTAACAACAGAAATTTACTTCTCACAGTTCTGGAGGCTGAAAAGTCCATGATCAAGGTGCTGGACGATTTGGTCTCTGTGAGAATTCTCTTCCTGGCTTGCAGACAGCTGCCTTTTTGCTTTGTCCTCACGTGATTGAGGGTGGGGAGAGAGAAATCTTCCTCTTCTTATAAGGTCACATCCTATTGGATTAGGGCACCACCCTTATGACTTCATTTAACCTTAATTACCTTCTAAAGACCCTGTTTCTAGATAGAGTCACACTGGGGGTTAGGGGTTCCACGTATAAATTGTGAGGGGCGCAAGGGGCACAGTTCAGTCCGTAGCATTAGACTTGTTATTGGGATTTCATAGTATCTGAAGATAGTATGAACAGAGAAAGAACTGTTCAGCAGAGCAGAGTCAAGAGGAGACATAGGGGGGCTTCCCTGGTGGCGTAGTGGGTTAAGAATCTGACTGCCAATGCAGGGGACACGGGTTCAAGCCCTGGTCCAGGAAGATCACACGTGCCTCAGAGCAGCTAAGCCCGTGCACCACAACTACTGAGCCTACGCTCTAGAGCCCGTGAGCCACAACTGCTGAGCCCGTGTGCCACAACTACTGAAGCCCGCGCACCTAGAGCCCGTGTTCCACAACAAGAGAAGCCACCGCAATGAGAAGCCTGTGCACTGCAATGAAGAGTAGCCCCAGCTCGCCGCAACCAGAGAAAAGCCTGCACGCAGCAACGAAGACCCAACGCAGCCAAAAATAAAACAAATTTAAAAAAAAAAAAAAAAAGAGGAGACATGGGGAAGAATAAAAGTTGATCTCTGCCTGTACTCAATTGAGTTCAGCTTATTCAATAAAGGTTTCACTATAGATTTACTACCCAACGTATATTCCCACCTGCAGAGTTCCTATTTTCCCATACCCTTGCCATCACTATCATTTCTAAAATCCTTGCACAAATGACGAAAACTTGTAACTTATTTATATCTGCTTTGCCCTGACTGAATAGTGAGGGTACCTCTCATATGTTACTCTCCATTCAATTTTTCTCTTTCTGTGCCTTACTTGTTTATGCCTTTTCCCATTTCTCTATTGGGTTGCAGTCTTTTCCTTTTTAATTTGTAGGCTTTCTTTATGTTTGGGATACAGATACTTTGTAACATGTGCAAACATTTCTCCCATCATGTGGCTTACCTTTTCATATTTTAAAAATGTGTCTTTTGATGTACCAAAGCTCTTCATTTTAATATAGTCATGTTTATAACTCTTTTCCTCATGGTAGGTCTTGTCAAAAAATTCTTCCCTACCCCAAGGACATAAAGATATAATATAAGGATATAACATATATTTTGTTAATAGGTTTAAAGGTTTGTGTTTTACATTTGTGTCTTTAATCCTCCTAGGAATTACTTTGGATAAAGGGTGAAGTAGGAGTCTGATTTCATTTTTGTCCACTTAGAAATCCAATTGCCCCCAAACCACTTAGAGACTATTCTTCCTTTCTGCACTTGGGTTTTTTTTTTTTTGTTTGTTTTTTGCGATACGCGGGCTTCTCACTGTTGTGGCCTCTCCCGTTGCAGAGCACAGGCTCCGGATGCGCAGGCTCAGCGGCCATGGCTCACGGGCCCAGCTACTCCGCGGCATGTGGGATCTTCCCGGACCAGGGCACGAACCCGTGTCCCCTGCATCGGCAGGTGGACTCTCAACCACTGCGCCACCAGAGAAGCCCCTGCACTTGGGTTTTTAAAAAATAATTAATTAATTTTTTTCGGCTGCACCTTGCAGCCTGTGGGATCTTAGTTCCCTGACCAGGGATTGAACCTGTGCCCCCTGCAGTGGAAGCACAGAGTCTTAACCACTGAACTGCCAGGAAAGTCCCCACGCTTGGTTGTTATATCTCCTCTGCTGTATTATACTAGGTTTCCTGTCATTTGTGTTTTCGTTTCCAGGTTTTCTAGTCTGTTTTTCCAATCTATTGGTCTCTTCCTGCTTCTAGGGCAACTCGCCCAATAACATGGAAGGCTGTGCATGCACACACACGTGTGTGTGTGTGTGTGTGTGTGTGTGTGTGTGTCTGATAGAGATGGGTGGGGTTTGATCCCGGGGTAGAGTTTCAGGTCTGAAAGGTTTTCTTGGCTATCAGAAGGCTGCCCACTTTTTAAGAATACTTATGGTAAGGGCCACACGTGCCAAGAACTGGGGAGCAAAGCAACAGGCATACTCCATAAACTGCAGGAATTTCAGGAATGCTGTAGCTCCAATGTCATAAACATCTTGGTTTGCAACATCCAGATTTCTTGCAAGGAAGTGACGGGAGCAAGTCAAACTCAACCTTCCTGTGCTCTGTACTCGGGAATATAACCACAGTTACCTCACAATGGTCCAAGCAAGTTGAGACTGAGGGTAAGGGAAGATGTCCTCCTAATTCTGTGACATGATGTGTTGATGGGTGGTGAAACTGTATATGATTTCCCCTCTCCTTTCAGCTCTTCTGAATTTTCTAAATTTTCTATAGTACACGTGTTGCTTTTGTTTATGTATCTATTAGGAATATGTTCAGCTGCAAAAATAGAATATTTGACTAACAGTGGTTTAAAAAAAATAGGGATTTATTTGTCTCAAAAATAAGAAGTCAGGACTTCCCTGGTGGTGCAGTGGTTAGGCATCCACCTGTCAATGCAGGTGGCATGGGTTCAAGCCCTGGTCCGGGAAGATCCCACATGCCACGGAGCAGCTAAACCTGTGCACCACAACTACTGAGCCTGCGTGCCACAACTACTGAAGCCTGTGTGCCTAGAGCCCGTGCTCCGCAATAAGAGAAGTCATCACAATGAGAAGCCCACGCACCGCAACGAAGAGTAGACCCCACTCACCACAACTAGAGAAAGCCTGCACAGAGCAACAAAGACCCAATGCAGCCAAAAATGAATAAATAAATAAATGTATTAAAAAAAAGAAAGAAAAAAAAGAAAAAGAAGTCATTGGGCTGAGCCAGTGTCACAATGCTGTCAGAGACACACTTTCTGTTTTAGATGTAGGCTTTCATCCTCATGACTGTAACCTCATCATCACAAGATGGCTGTTGTTCCTCTAGGATTCATGCTCATGTTCAAGGAAAAAAGAAAAAGGAAAAGGAAGGAGGAACCAGTAACACCTTTACTAGGAAAACAGAAGCTTTTCCAGAACTCCATCATAATAGTCTGCTGATGTCTTATTGGTCATAACTACCCCTAAGTGCAAGGGAGTCTGAGAAGGTGACAATTTCTAAAAGGGTACACTGTTGCATGGAACATACTAAAGAAGCGCTGGCAAAGGATGGACCACAGGCCTGATGCCTGTTTCTATAAATAGAGTTTATTAAACACAGCCACACTCATTCATTTACATATTGTCTATGGCTGCTTTTGCTACAACAGTAGAATTGAGTAGGTGCAACAGACCATACGGCCTCAAAGTTAAAAATGTTTATCATCTTGCCCTTTACAGAAAAAGTTCGTGGACCCCTAATCTAAGGGAGAGGGGAAAAGGATAGCTGTTGGGAGGCAACTAGTAAGTAAGAAAAAAGAAAGATCCAGCATTATGTAGGCAGCCAGTAGCCCTTGAGGAATGACGGTCATCGTGAAGAAGGCAAGTTGTCTTAATGTACACAGCCCACAGAAAAGGATAGATGTTTAAAAAAGAAAACAAAAACCTAAGTTAGAATGGAACTCACTGGAACAAATACATTTTTAGACAGTTTCCAGGCCCTGCTGGGCACCAGCCTTGATGCCTGAAGGGCAATAGTTTAATCCTCTAACCCTATTATTTTTTCATCATTTTCTGCTCATTAGCACAGAGGAGAAATCTCTTCAGGTTTCCTAAGTCCCTTCTTAGGCTCTTTAAAAGGAAAGCATTAAGGTGAGCAGGCTGTGTGAAGTAATCTCCTTTCTCTGTCCTCACCCTCCAATGAAAGGGAAATGTAACACTGCCTTGTAAGTTACACTGAAAGGAAATAGTTCTCATTGTATCTGAAAAAATGTGTGGTGGTAGCTGAGAAAAAGACCACAGGATCCTGGGGAATGTGTCCTCTGAGCTTCTGTACAAAGCCCAGTGGACACTGGTATTTCGCTGAGGTTCCTTATAACGATCTCGCTGTACAAACAGATCATTTTACTCCTTTGAGTTACCTTGACTGTGAAAGATCAGCCCAAGTAAACTGGCAAATGAATAGTGCTGATCTTCCTTGATCCTAAGTAAGAAAAATAAACCCATCTCAGGACAAAGATGACCCCAAATTCTCATGACAATCTCTGGTTGACCTTGACTCAGCGATGAGGCATAATATGAGAATGGGGCAATCCACTTCCAGAGCACCATGGCTCAGGTTTTTTCTGCAGAGACCAACTGTCTGCAGTAACTATCATGGCAGCTGCTCACAACCTACATTCCCGATGCCTAAGGTGGTGTTTTAAGACTGAGGCCAACCACGGCCCCTTGGCTTATAAGGAATCCACCTTCCCCATGGCTGCTAGAGGGATCTATTCTCAAATGCAAATCTGATGAGGGATGTTGGCGAATGCACTGGGATCAACCAACTGTTGATGTCTGGAGCATTTGTATGCAGATGAATCCTGAGTCTGTGTTTGAGCTGAGTGTCACAGATTTGAGAGGTCTATATGAATGGGGAAGGGAGAAGTGGTGTCACAAATACAGGTATTCACTGTGACTGCCCAGAGTACAGCCTTAACTTCCCTGTTGTATGGCTCCTGCCAACCTCTCCAGGCCCCTCCTGCTCCAAATTTACCAAAACCTCCTTCAAGGTCAGTTCAACCCTAACCTTCCCTGTCACACTTTTTCTAATTTATTCAGGCTTCCACCTCTGTATTCCAAAAGCACCAAATATATATCTCAACAATCCCATGTTGACGAAATGATCTGTTTTGCCTTCTGGTTCACCTACCAAACCGTAAGCTTTTAAGAGAAGCTACGTAAACTCTGTCTCTAGCACAACTCTTGGCACATAGTAGGCACTGAATAAAGTTTTGCTGTTTTGCCCAAATTCCCTTCACAGGCAGATGGAGACTGTGGGTTTTGCATAGGGCAAGGATAAAAGCAAGGAAATCTTCACAGCAGAGAGTCGGTATGAGCTGAGTTTTGAAGGGCAAGGAGTGATTAGCTGGATGAAATAGGAGAATGAGCTTACTGGGAAGAGAAAGCAATGTTAGCAAATGCACAAAGGCATGAAACAGCGTGATATGTCCAGGAAATTGCAAGGAGCTCCATCAAGAAGGAGCAAAGGGAGCAGGAACTGGTCTTAGCCAGATAAAGAAGGGCCTTGTGAGCTAAACCAAAGACACCAAGCCTCATCTTAAAGCTGAAGAGAACCACTGAAAGTCTGTAAGCAGGAGAGCAACAGGGTGATATCTGAATTTAAGAAAGGTCACTCTTGTTGCAGAGTAGATGATGGCTTCATGAAGGAAAGGTTGGAGGCAAGAATCATTTCTATTGCAACAATCCAGTGGAGAAAAACTGAACTGTCATATCTTTGATAACCTTGATATATCAATTCCATGCCAAAGAAGATATCCTAAGAAAATAATCAGAGGCACAGAGAGATTTATGTACAAAAATTTTCTGCATCATCATTTATAATGGCAAATTTTAAAGAATAATTGTAACTTCTATTTATGGGGGATGGTTAAATAAATTACGGTACATGTATCATACTTTGAAAACATGTTCTAGATCTGTGCCATTCAGTATGGTAGCTGCTAGCCACATGTGACTATTGAACACTTGACATGTGGCTAGTCTGAATTGAGATGAGGTATAGATATGAAAAAAACTGGAGTTTTGAAGACTTGGAATTAAAAAAAGAACTTAAAATATCCCCTTGGCAATTTTTTATGTTGGTTATATGTTGAAATGATAACATTTTGAACATGTTGGGTTAAATAAAGTATATTAATAATTTGACCTGATTTTTCTTTCTTTTTTAACATAGCTATTAGAATATTTGAAATTAATATATAGCTTACAGTATATATCTATGGGACAACAATAGTCTTGATAAAAGTTACAAGATGGGGAAAAGTAGGTTTCAAGCAATATCATGTGACAGGATGTTTTTATGGTTTAATATTACGTGCAAACCAACTTGCAAACTTGTAATGGGGCAAACTGACATCATGGGCCTCCTGATGAGATGTACCAAAAAGAACACAACATCACTCAGGAAGTATTCCTGCCTAAAATATATGGTCCGAATCTAATCAGGAGGAAACACCAGACAAACTCAAACTGAGGGACAGTCTAGCCTGTACTCTCCAAATATATCAACATCATAAAAGACAAAGAAAAGCTGAGAAAGGATCCTAGATCAAAGGAATTTAACAATCAAATGCCACATTTCAAAAATGCTCTAAAGGACATTACTGGGACATTTGGCAAAATCTGAATATGGACATAAAATCATATTGACTCCATGTTACATTTCCTGAGTTTGATCATTGTGCTGTGGTTAAGAGAATGTCCTTGTTCACAGAAAATGTACACTGGAAAGTATTTAGAAGTAAAGGATCACAGTGTCTGTAACTTATTCTCAAATGTTTCAGCAAAAGTTATTGTAGGTATATATCTATGTATGTATATATAGAGAAAGCAAAAAGGAATTCATTGAACTCTTTTCGCATCTTTTCCATAAATTTTAAAATATTTTGAGTAAAATGTTAAAAAAAAAATTTAAGTATAAATTTTTTGAAAAGCATATGAGAGGCAGCAGTGTAGAAAGTGCCAGCTGATTCTCATTTTTAAATAGTAGCACCCTTAGAAGATCCAGGTAAGAGGGGCTCCTGCCCTGCACCTTGCAGTTTAGAGGGCCATATCCTACCCCTCTCTGGCTGCGCCCCTCCCAACAGGACAAGAAGGCTGCAGGGCCAAAGGGATGTACCCTCAGGGCCCATCAATCCCATTCTAGAGCATTCTACAAGTTCCGAGAACTTGGAATTCCCTGCCATATAATGCAGAGCCCACTTCCAGACCTGTGTGTGCCTGTTGCCTGGGTCCATCTTCCTAAGAATGGACCATGCTGTTGCGGTGTACATCCCTGAGTGACAGATGTTTGCAGGGCGCACTGCATGAAGCTAGGATGTGCGGGCCGGGTAACCATATGCATTCAGGGGACAGCCCTTGCACTGCAGGATGGAGCCAGGAGTGGGAAGACAAGGGAGCAGGCTGCAGGGTGGGAGCCAGAGGCCCCTTCTCCCCACACCACCTGTTCAGGGTGGAACTCCAAGGAGTCTGAGAAGTCCAAATTCAGATCTGGCCTTGTAGGTCATTATGAAGTTCGATATGTCTAAGTCAGATGATAAAATGCATTTTATATACAGTTTGCCAGCCTGATGCATAACTTTCAAGTATTTAGACATATGGTACGCAGACTTCCGTTTGTGCTCTTTCCCCAGGTCCTGCAATGGTGGGAGTGTGATGAGGGATAGGAAGCCGAGAGGAGCCTGCCTGCATAGACCTGGCACTACCACCGCCTCCTGTTCCTCATTCAAAAAGGTAGGGGGGACTCCCCAAACAATGGGAAAACCAGACCCTGTAATGATTTGGGAGGATTGACGGGAACCTGGCCTGAATACATGGGGAGACTGAGATAACTCAGAAGAGCCTGCAGGCCCTTGACCAGCAAGCCCCAAGGAAAAAAACATTTTCCAAGAAAAACTCTCACAGGTGAGGACAGAGCACTTTCAGTTTGGCAAGGATCTACTCTCCAGGCCCTGAAAGGTGCACATTATCTGGAAACTCTTGTCTCCAGTCCTTCAAGCTTTACCTATTATCCCAAAGGGGGTTGGAGGTGGGACCACAAGCCCAGAGTCCAGGGCTGTACAGGCAGCCTCCTTAGAGCCTTAGAAGTGCTGGGTACTGAGCTCACCCATGGCCCAAGGAAAGCCTCAAGGGGGCAGCCCTGAGATGCTAGAAAGGCCCAGGCTGGGGGTTCTGACTGCCTCCACCCTGGGCACTGACGCACACTGGCAGTACCACCGTCAGGAAGGATCACAAATCCCTGGATCTGACACTTCTTACTCTTCACATGGCTGGCTCCTGACTACACAGGGCTCAGCTCAAAACCATCCTGAGAGCCTTCACTGAGCACCCAGCTAATGCCACAACCTGCGACCCCAGAGCCACCCCAGTCGTGCCTTCTTCTCCCTCTGTTACGGTCTTCACAGCACTTACCACTCCTGAAAGTATCTTGTTCATTTATTTGTTCCCTTATTTATTATCAGACTCCCTTCTTTTATACTAGAACTTTTATGAGAGCAGGGAATTTTACCTGTCTTATATATCACTATAGCTTTAATCTAATACCAGGCAGAGAGCAGACATTCAATAAACATTTGTTTAAAAATGCATACCAGGCCTTCCCTGGTGGCGCAGTGGTTGAGAGTCCGCCTGCTGATGCAGGGTACAGGGGTTCGTGCCCCAGTCCGGGAGGATCCCACGTGCCACGGAGCGGCTGGACCCGTGAGCCATAGCCGCTGGGCCTGCGCGTCCGGAGCCTGTGCTTCGCAACGGGAGGGGCCGCGGTGGTGAAAGGCCCGCGTACCGCAAAAAAAAAAAAAAAAAAAGCATACCAGTAAGCCAGGCTGTTTCAAGCTTTCCTTCTAAAGTTTCTTTCTGTAGGGGGCATAAACAGCAAGCCCAAAAGGGCCATGAAACATAGGCCCAAACAGCTGACCCAGCAAGGGTCAGCACACCAAAAATTAATATGAAATATTTTTTATTCTAAAAGGTCAGTGTATTTAGTTTTCTGTTGTTGTATATCAAATGACCAGAAATTCAGTGGCTTAAAACAACACAAATTTTTTATCTCATAGTTTCCGCTGGTCAGGAAGCTTGCATGTTTTAGCAGCTTCTCTGCTCAGAGTCTCATAATGAAATGAAGGTGCCAGCTGGCTGTGTCCTCACTCAGAGACTTAACTGGGGAAACATATATTCCCCAGCTCCCCCTGTTGATGACAGAATTCAGTTCCTTGTGATTGTAGGACTGAGGTCCCTGCTGTCTTGCTAGCTATAGAACAGCGACTGCTTTTAGCTGCTAGAAACCACTCTTGGCTCCTTGCCATGTGGCCCTCTCCACCTCAGCAATGAAGACCCTCCCCACACATTGAATCCCTCTCATGCTTTAAATCTCTCTGACTTCCCCTTCTGCACCCAGCCAGAGAAAATGCTTTGCTTTTAAAGGGTTCAAGTGATTATATCAGGCCCACCCAGATAATCTCCTTAAGGTCAACTGGTCATATAACCCAAACCCAGGAGGAAAATTTTTCATATTCACAGTTTTGGGGATTATTCAGAACACATACACCAAGGTCAGGAAATCTCGAGGACATCTTAGAATTATGCCTACCACAGTCAAATTTATTTGTCTATTTCATTGTATATTTGTTTTGAAAAATATGTTTATTTAAATTTGTATGTAAATTTATAACATACATATTTATAATATAGATTGTTTATTATACTATACTATATAGTATAGTATATAATTATATATTATGTATAGTTATATAATAATATATGATATATCAAAATAATAACAGAATATATTGTAAACATATATTTATAATACAAATATTAATGTATATATAAAATATGTATATAACAATATATATGTATATAATTTGTATAAAACAATATTTAAATAAAATTGACTGGCTAGGAAAACGTAAGATGGCTCTTCTGTGGCATTACGTGCCCTCTGGCCACCACCGCATATCCAATTTGGAAATCCCAGGTGGAATGGGTCTATCACAGGGATGCCATAACATCACATAAGGCAAAGCATGAGAGAGAAAGGAGACCAGAATGTAGTGGGTGGTCCATCTACTTTTGCTGAAGTTAAGTCAAAAGCCCTAGGTCCCATCACTTGAGGGTGCCCCAGTCGTGGGCAGATGGTGGCAGGAAGCTGGGGCATGGTGCAGGCTTGGGGAGAGAGCCACGGCTGCTATGTGGGTAGGGGAAGCAATCAGAACTTCTGACTTGGAGTCTGACAGAGACGAGCTTTAATCCTGTCTCTCCCACTCGCCAGTTTTCTATCCCTGGGTGATTCATTTAATTTGTGTTTGAGTTTTGGCTTCTCCATCTTAAAATGGGGACAATTAGACTTACTATGGTTTGCTGTATCAAACAGAATAATGCTTGGAGCAGTTCTCAGTCCAAGCCTCAGATTAGGGTAGGTATTCTGTAAATGTTTGTGGATTCCAAATCTGGAATTTTCCCACTGAGCTAAGCCTTTACATTAGGGCATTATGTCTCCATGGAGCTTCTATCACAAGGCAGATGTGTACCTAGAAGGGGTAAGACCTTACCTTGGCTCTGTGCTTGGCACCTGCTAGACAAAGAGAAAACACTTTGGCCCTGAGCAGTCAGCCTTGGTGAGGGGAAGCGGGTCTTGACAGAGAGCTGGTGGCAGAGGAGGTGGCCCCCAGGCCAGGGACACCTGGGGATTGCAGGAGCATGTAGAAAAGCCCAGATCAAGGGTGGCCACTCCTGGGGCTCAGAACTTAGTGGGCAAATCCAGCAGTCCCTGGGAATCCCTGAAGCAGTGGGAACTCTTTACACCCATCCTTCCCAAGAGGGAGTGGGGTTGAGCCCCCAGGCCAGTAGCACACTCCCCAACCCTAACTGTCCAGTCACTGCACTCTGACAGTCTTCCTTCCTCCCTTGCCCTAATTCCCTCCCCACCCACTCCCAATCTATCTGTCATCCTAGCAGATTTCCACTCTGACCTACAAATTCAATGACCCTCCTTTGAGGAGCTCTCACAACACTTGTAAATAACTGTAACCTAAAGTGATCTATTTTTTCCATAGGTACACGTGCACAGTGCCATCATAGCAGCCTGGGGTGGAAGGGAATTGGAGACGGGAGGCGCTGTCTGGAAGGGACTCCAGGGGCTCTTGAGGGCTGGGTGGAGTTGCATAGCTGTAGAAGGGGGAGGAATTCTAGAGGGAGCAGGGGCTGTCCACAAACATCTTGGTTCTCCTTCCGGACACATGATACAATTTCATCTCTCTACTACTGCTTTCGAACTAGGCAGGGAGAAGGGGGGGGGGGAGAGGGAGAGAGAGAGAGAGAGAGAGAGAGTGGGGAAAAAAGAGTGTGAGGTGTGAGGGTGCAGGGGGCAGGGAGGAGGAAATGTGAGAAGAGAAAAATATTTAGAAGTTTTTTCTCAATCTTCTTTATCGGCTGTGAAGAAAGAAAATATTTGTGAGGAATGTGGTTCTGGTGATGTGAACAAGTAGCCTAGGGTGTGTGTGTGTGTGTGAGACAGAGAGAGAGAGAGAGAGACAGACAGAGACAGAGAGAGACAGAGAGAGACAGAGATAGGGACAGAGAGTCTTAAAAGTGGGTCAAGCCAGAATCAGGCTGACTAGCAGGTAGCCAGGAATCTCTTTGTACTGAGACAAGTCAGGCATTTGTCCTGCCCAGGCCACTGAGGGCACCAATGCAAGCACTGTGTCTAGGCATTGTGGCCCAAGCTGCATATGTTCTTTAACCACATCCATCTGATGAAAGTCCAAGCCAGAAACAGGAAGGATTTACAAGGTGCCCACTCTCCCACTACAGAGGCATTTGCTGTTGAGTTATGAAGCCAATGGGGTCAAGACTCCTTAGAGTCACAGAATGTATTACACCTTCTTCTAAGCACTCTGGATCCCATCAGTGCCACTGGACACCTCTGAGGTGAGAAAGTGACTCAGAAAGAGGAAAGGACCACCCCCTGCCAAAACTGTGCCAGGAATTAGTGCCCAACAGGAATCCTAAGAAACTAATCCTAGGATTTGGAATCAGGAACAGATCCCAGGTAGAGCAACTGCCCCAATACCTTGCTTACTTGCATGTGTTCTGACCTGAATAGCACCAACTATAATTAACCATGCTGATTGTACCCAGCCTTAGCAAATCAACCAATTAAGTCATGGGTGATTAGCTGTAGAACAAAACAAAACAAAGAATCCCAGGCTTGCAAATTCTTTAGCTCCTTGTTGTAGCTTTTCCTCTCACAGTTGTCTGGCCTGCATTTTGCCTTGCCCAACCTAGAGAGGAGACTTGTGGGTGATCTGGACACCAAGAGGAGAAAGAGGAAAGGGAGGTGGAAGAGAGTGAGAAGAAAAGGTGTGGCCAAATGCTATGTTTCCAAACAAATAATCCAGTGCTGCGTAAGTTGCAAAGAAACCAAGAGCCTCCATTCTGCACTGAACTTGAAGCATTCTGGGTCCTTGACAACAGGGGGAGGAGGGGAAGGGAGTAGACCCAGACTGGGCAGAGATTGTAAGGTAAAGAGCACAGCCAAAAAAGTGACCTTCCCTCTGACAGCCCGGACTAAAGCAAGTGGGCAAGGCAGGTGGGGGGTGTGTGTGTGTTGGGCAAGGCAGGTAGGGTGTGTGTGTGTGTGTGTGTGTGTGTGTGTGTGTGTGTGTGTGTGTGTGTGTGTGTGTGTGTGTGTGTGTGTGTGTGTGTGTGTGTGTGTGTGTCCACCGCAAGTGCCGAGTCCTCACCACTGGACTGCCAGGGAATTCCCGGACATTGAGAGCTCTCTGGAGCCTGCAGAGGAAGGATTAGGGGCCATGTTCTGTATAATGGTGGAAGCCATCTTTGGCTCCAACTCCAAAAAGGAAGTGACCCTTCCCAATTAAAGAGGGGTAAACCTCCTTTCCAGTGCCATTATGTGTCCCACAGTCCACAGAGAGAATATTATGTGTCTCTCAATCCACAGAGAGAAGAGACCCAAGGCCAGCAGAGAGCTAGCAAGAGGCAATATCCCACAGCTGTCCTGGAACAAGCAACCATCAAGAATACTACGTTTCTGAGGCATGAGCTGGCCGAGCATGTGCTCCAAAGTGAGGGAGTCAAGAACGGTGAGGGGAACATAAGAAAGGGCGAACCCTCCTCCTCCCATGCAGCCTCAGGGTACCCGAGCAACAAGCAGCTGGGTCCCCTCATCTTCCTCCTGCAGGTCCAAGTCATGTAGAATCCTAACCCAGACAAGACATGGGTTACTGGCCTTGGCCTCCTTGTCCAAGATCCTGTGACTTGGTGATACTTTGACCCCATCCTGAGTACCTCTCTTCTCTTCCTGACATCTCGCATACCTGCCTCTAGTTCTGACACCAATTCCGATGTGTGCTTTTTTTCCCATACCACCAAGCAATTAACTCAATTCTGACACTATCTACCTAGAGATAGCATCAGATTCTACAGGTTAAGGGCTCAGTCCTACAAGACTGCAGCCTCCCTTGCCACTTCAGATGCCAGTCACAAGTCCAGGTTCACCTGTGCTTCTGACCAACCAGCTACATACTGGAGGTTCCAACGACATCCTTCTTGGGTTCCATTAATTTTCTAGAGTGGATCACAGAACTACCAGTTTATTATAAAAGGATATAACTCAGGAACAGCCAGATGGAAGAGATGCTTAGGGCAAGGTATGTGGGTAAAGCGGTATAAAGCTTCCACGCTCTCTGAGTGTACCACTCTCCAGAAATGAACGTGCGTTCGCCAACCTGGAAGCTCTCCCAACTCAGTCCTTTTGGGTTTTTACAGATGCTTCATCACATAGGCATGAGTGATTAAATTATTGACCATTGGTGATTGATTCAACTTCCAGCCCCTCTTTACTACCAGGACATCAGCGGGTGGAAGATCCAACTCTTCCATCACTTGGTTGGTTCTCTTGGCAACCAGCCCCATCCTTAGGTGCTTTCCAAAAGTTGCCTTATTAACATAACAAAGACACCTTGATTGCTCTCAGACTTAGGAAATTCCAAGGGTTTTAGGAGCTCTGTGCAAGGAATGGGGCAAAAACCAAATATACTTAATCATGATACCACACTGCCTCAAAGCACTTCTCTCTCCTTTGGCTGCCATGTGGTAGCAGTCCACAAGACTGAGCTTCATGTGCTTCCCTCCCAAAGCCTTAGATCAATTACAGTACCTGGTACTCCACCCCCACCCTAAATCCCAGACCCCGCATGTACTCACCCACCCCCTTCTGATGACTGGGTCCTGATTTCCTGCCTCTCTAGGGTTCAGCCACTACCTGAATCCCCATTGCTCTTTATCTCCCATGGCCGAGATGCTGACCATTCCTGCAATGCTGTATCTGAGCACAGAATCTCACTTCCAGGAAGAGAAAGGATCCCTCAGGCTCAAGTTTATCCAGGAGGTTGTTCCTCTGCTTTGCCTATTCTGGAACCAGAAACTTGCTTCTAAGACTCAGGTAGAGGCTTCCAGTTTTAGCATTCATATTTGACAACATACAACATTGAAAACAAGACTTGAAACATCACGAAGATAACACTGCTATTTCTGAGAATGACCAGGCCCATGTTCTCCAAGGAGAATCACATGCAAGAAATATAAAGGACATAGAGTGGCCGGGGGTCCTCATTTCACTGGGAGCTGATAGACGTGTGAACTTTGGCCTCATCTTGGGACATCCTCCCAGTGAATTCTGATGTAATGAGGGGACCCTACACCCAGTTTTCATCTTAACTCTATCTCCCTCTGGGCCTGCCTGGGTCTCAGGGTCTGGATAATATATATATATATGTATATATATATATATATATATTTTTTTTTTTTTTTTTCTTCAGTACGCGGGCCTCTCACTGTTGTGGGATCTTCCTGGACCAGGGCACGAACCCGCATCCCCTGCATCGGCAGGCGGACTCTCAACCACTGAGCCACCAGGGAAGCCCTGGATAATATATTTTGAGGGTACATTCATCCATCTATTCATTGATTCATTCATTCAGTATATAATTCCTGTGACCTACTATATATGAGACCCTACCCTGGGGCTTGCAGCTTCCACAGAATGATAGCATTACACAGTGGTTATGAGTGTAGACTAATGCCTGGGTTCAAGTTCTGGAATTCGTACTCATGAGCTATATGATTTTGACCTAATTATTAATTTTCTGAGCCTCAATTTCCTCCTGAGTAGAAAGGAAACATGATAGTACCTAATTTGTGGAGTTTTATTATGCTTGACATATAGTAACTGCTTGATATCTATTAGTTATTATTTTATTTTATGCTGATCCCACTTGGGTTACCAGCCACTCCTCCCATAAAATAAAGAAATCTATAATTTTCAGGCAATAAAACAATATGAATTTAAAAATCTCTGTGTCAACGAAGATAGTCTGGGCTGTATTCAGGTTGTTTCTCATCTTGCTTTCTGATCTGCCGGGAACAGAGGGACTTCGTCATTTAGAGAGGAAAGAGGTAGAATTTCCGAGTACCTTCTTTGGGGATCTTAGTGGGCAAAAGCCTGCTCGTTGTCCCAGACGTGCCCTCCCCAGCTTCTCAAGCTCGGCAGCCTCGTGCTACCCCAGGTCGTGAGCTTGTCCAAAGTGAAGCAGGACGTTTATCAGTGGCCTCAGCCCCTCCAACATACAGGGCTTAGGGTACAGTTGCTAACTCAGCTTCGGATGGGGGTCTGCCAGGTAAGAGCAACTCCCATGCCCCCTGCTCCAGGTCTCCTTTTCTGTCCGCTAGATGCAGGAACCAGCGTACTAGAGAGCAGGCTGGGCATCTGTGGATTCCCCCATACCCTAACACACCACACCCACCCACTCCCCTTCCTGTGTGCGCCTACTTCCAAGACTGTACCTCTGCCTGCATTTCCTCTCCTTAATTTCCATGTAGGGCCACTCCTCCTCCATAGGCCAGGGGCCCTGCTCTGCATCTCTGCCAGTGGCCAAGGCTCCAGTTCCTGACCTAGATTCTGAATCCTCCTCCTCCAGGCTGAACTCTCTTTCCACCTCCCTGCCAACTGCTCCATTTGCATACCCCTGGCTCACATGGTTAGATCTGTCCCTACTCACTGCTCAGGCTGGATTTGGAAACTGTTTGCCACCATATTCCTTCGGTTATCCTTGGGGCTGATTAAACCACCTGGGTTTGGATTCCTGAGTCTCTCCATCAGGACAGTTTCTCCAGCCCCCAGGCCACTTAGTCCAGACACTCAGGCTTTGGAGAATCCAGCACCTGCCAGTGGTATGATCTTGCAAAAGTTAAAACTTCTATGCCCCAGTTTTCTCAAGTGTAAAATGGGAAAATAAGACCTATCTTACAGGCCCGTTGTGAGGATTCAATGAGATAATACACAGGCAGCACCTAGCACATTGCCTGGCACACAGTAAGTAATCAATAAAAAACAACCGTCAAAGGGCTTAAAGCAATGGTATAAAAAGACGTCTGTTCAGTTTTTGGTACAGTTCTGTGTTCACATATTTCTCATTGATCCTTGAAAACTGTAATGATGCTCCCTTTCCCACACAGCCCTTCCTGTCCCCAACTAGTATTCGGGACCCAAGGGACAGTTTGGAAGGGTCTGAGGTGGGTAGAGTCTGTGCTCCCAGGTGCTGGGCAGACTGGTCTGGGGGTTCAGCCACCTCTTGGTCACCAAAGGTGCAGATGCTTCCCAGGCTCTAGGTATGAGCTGAACCCAGGGAAGAGGAGAAAGGAGGGAAAGAGGATGGAGTGGGGGAAGTGGCTGAGTAGAAAGGGCTCAGGAAATGAGAATGGGATCACTCAGCAATGGGCCTCCCTGCAAACAGGGCAGAAGCAAACCTAAAGGCTCTTCTGTGCTAGGACCAAGTGGCCATGACAGCACACCAAAGCCAGGCTGCTCCTCCATTTTCTCGTCCACACTCTCAAGACTCATGGGCAGGGCTGAGCTGTGAAGACGCGGCTGCGCCACACTGACGCTATCTGCCCGGCACTTAGCCCAGCTTTCATCAGCCCTCCAACTCTTCACGAGGCTCTAATATGCTTCCCAGCAGAAGCACATTTCACAGATGGGGTGGTGATGAGAGCAATTAGCCTTGGGCTGTGGGTCAGAGTTGCCTCTGATCCTAGCCTCTCAAAACACAGCGTTAGCCACTCATTCTGAGGAAGACAAGTAGAAGGGATTTGTCAAGGCATCAAGCCTGGGGCAACGAAGGACACAAAGCAGGTTCCTAGAATCTCTTTCCTCTGGTGTCAAGAAGGTCAGCTTAACTATTACCATAGTGAGAGTCAGGAGAGGACCCTGCCTAGACTAGGGAATGGAAGATTCAAGTTCAAAGGCTGTCTCTGCCCCAGGCTCCTCATGTGAGATACTAAATTAAACTAAAAATGGAGACACTCAACATCACCATCGGAAACACCATCCCACAACAGTGGGATCATGCCAACGCACATGGCTGTTAGCACCTGCGCCACACATGTCTTCCCTTTGCTGCTCTGGGTCAGTGGACTGAAGCTGGAAGAGAACATACTGAGTTTGAATGCCATGTCACAGACTCTCTTACCACTCAGAGCCCTTGACACCACATCAGCCTGGACACAAGACGATCACCAGCCTGATGTGATCAGCTGTGTGAGGGTACAATCAGCTGTGAAAGTGTGTATAAAACCAGGCAGCCTATTAGTACTCTGATGCTGCTTCCCAACATCACTCACCTGAGAGCCAGAGAGGGCCTTCCCTGGGTCTCACCTGTTTCCCAATCAGGAAAGCTCTCTCTAGTAGAATGTAAGCTCCACGAGGGAGCCAGATTTGACGTTTTGTTCCCTGCTGTATCCACAGCGTGGGGTACATAGTAGACAGTCAATTAATATCTGATGAATGAATGCATGAACTTCTCCACTTCACATGGCCAGGCCCACCAGTGTCAGCCTGGAGCCATGCTCTCCACAGAACTTCACCTCCCCTACCTACAATAACTGGACACACTCAGCCTCTGCTGAATGTCCTCCTCAATCTTCTAGACCTTAACTGTACACAAGAATCACCAGAGGAGCTTCTAAAATAATATTCAATACTAGTGCCCAGACCCTACCTCTAGACTTGGTTGGGTGTAAGACTATGGCATTGGTATATTTTTTTAAATACCAATGAAAAATAAATGATTCTAATGTGAGAACTACTGCTCCAGACAGAAGAAAGGATGGTTCCCCAAGGACAAAATGGGAATGGGATAGGGAGACCAGACGAGGTCAGTGTTCAGGGGGAACAAGTTCACTTGGATTCCTGCAAAATCCACATTCTTTGAGTTTGATTAATCAAAGAGTCAAAGTAAAGATATGGGCTTTTTCTTCCCTAGTAGGAACCTAAGTCAACCAAAGCTGCTGCAGGAGGCCCCTTTCGCCTCTCCTCACATGGACACCAAAAAGACATAACTTTCCCCCACACCTACCCAGCAGCTCATTCAGGACCGCTCTGAACCTACTCTGCCCACTTGAGGCTCCCAGACAGGGACTGTAATATTGATTGGGTTCACCTGGCTGAGGTCCGCCTCCTTAATGATGCCTAGAGGGATTCTTTACTGAGACCCAGAAATTAAAGACAGCAAAACTATCTGTTGCTAACAAATAAACCCACACTATGGGATGAGCTATGCACTGTGTTTATAAACACACGCACACCCCTAGACGCACACACACATATGCGTGTGCACACACCAATGATAAATAAAGTGTAACAATGGTATACATCTGGTGTTAACTTCTGTAAACCAGTTTACTGAATGGGATGAATTCAATGGTTGCACAAACAGAAAACAGGTTAGTTTTTCTCTTATTGCTACCTTCAGCTGCACTGCCTTCCTTTCATGGCTTTCTGGTCACTTTTGTGTATTTAAAGGGTTCAGTCCAATTTAAAACTTGAAGCATTCAAATGTTATAACTGATAAGGGGTTAATATCCAAAATATATAAACAGCTCATACAACTCAATATCAGAAAAACAAACAACCTGATTAAAAAATGAGCAGAAAACCTGAATAGACATTTTTCCAAAGAAGACATACAGATGAGCAACAGGCACATGAAAAGAGGCTCAACCTCATTAATCATCAGAGAAATGCAAATTAAAACCACAATGAGATATTACATCTCACCTGTCCGAATGGCTATTATCAAAAAGACCATAAATAATAAATGTTGGGGAGAAGGTGGAGAAAAGGGAACCCTCATACACTGTTGGTGGGAATGTAAATTGGTGTAGCCACTAGGAAAACATTGTGATCGTTTCTCAAAAAACTTAAAACAGAACTACCATATGACCCAGCAATTCTACTCCTGGGTATTTGAAAGAAAAAAAATTAAAACAATCATTTGCAAAGATACATGTACCCCAATGTTCATAGCAGCATTATTTATAATTGCCAAGATATGGAAGCTACCTAAGTGTCTATCAACAGATGAATGGATAAAGACGGTGTGTGTGTGTGTGTGTGTATGTGTGTATATACATATATATATAATGAAATACTACTCAGTCATAAAGAATGTAATTTTGAAATCTGCAACAACATGGATGGACTTGGAGGATATTATGCTGAGTGAAATAAGTCAGACAGAGAAAGACAAATACTGTATGATATCACTTATATGTAGAATCTAAAAAATAAACTAGTGACTATCACAGAAAAGAAACAGATTCACAGATATAGAGAGCAAATTAGTGATTATCAGTGGGGAGAGGGAGGGGGGAGGAGCAATATAGGGGTAGGGGGTTAAGAGGTACAAACTACTATGTATAAAATAAAGAAGCTACAAATATATGTTATATAGCACAGGGAATATAGCCAATATTTATAATAACTATAAAGGAATACAACCTTTAAAGGAATACAACCTTTAAGAACTGTGAATCACTATGTTGTACACCTGAAACATATAATATTGTACATCAACTATACCCCAATTTTTATAAATAAATAAATAAATAAGGGTGAAGAAGGTTCTTCCAGGACACAGATGGGAACTTATTCTGAATAAAGAGGAAGTGAAGACTGGGGGGGAAATGCAATGGATACAGAAAGAATTTAAAGAAAAAAACAAAATAAATAATAAAAACCAAAATGATTAATTGGTTAAAACAAAAACAAAAAAAGCTTGAAACACTCCCAATTCTAGATGTCTCACTCCTACTTTCCTTCCTCTAAGCCCAGGCTGGACGTGTGGCTTGGGGATCATCAACGGGGAGGTGAGGACTGCTGTGTTCCTTCACTCTTTCTTCATTTCCTTCCCACTTCCTGCTGTAGATTCCTCCAGGGTTGGGGAAGAGAGTGTCTGGTGTCTTACCTGTCCTGCAGGTGCTTTTCTCTTGAGTGTTGACAGCTTCTGGGAACTGTAAGTGTTCAAAGACTGGCTCCACTGCAGGTTCTCCAACCGGCGGGGTGCACTGTCTGGTCAACATCTTGCAACACTCTTAGCAACTTCCCCCAACAAGTCACTGTGCAGCCTTTTCCTGTCACCTCTTAACTGGTAGGCGATCCTCTCTGACAAAGTCCCAATTGATCTCAAGCCTAATTATCTTCCCCAGTGCATGTTTATCCCAAAGGAAAATCATGCTTTCTTTTCACACTAAAGCTGGTCTTTTTGCTCACTCTTTTTATCCTGCCTTAGTGGATGACTTCAGCCACCCTCTTGCCTTCCAAATTTAGTAGGAGGTAAGGTTAGGAGGGGGTACCAGTGTCCACGTTCAAATATACCTCCAAACTCCAAGGGAACAAACGTCACTTTCTCCCAATGACCCTCTCAAGATAGACCCACAATTTCTGCAGCTCACCGGGACTGTGAGATACCAGCCCTCTTTTTTGCAAATCTCAATTTCATCAGTTTCCCTTCACTTGGTTTGGAAGTGATGGGAAAGAGAAGAGAAACATCACAGCTCTCCCAGCTAAGCTGACAACTCCTTACCTCAGTGACTCTCCAGAGAGCTCCTTTCAAATCTCTTGTTTTCTATATAAGCCCAGTTGGGTTAATGGTTGCTGACCTATTTTTGTTAACCCTTGAGAAGTCCTGAACAGATATGTTAAGCACCTCTCTCTAGAGTATGTGGATACTTCTCACCATGCCAAAATTTTGAATCAACAGGAAGAGTTCCATTTTATATCATTTTATGCTACCAAATCCAACTCCCCAGGATCCTCAAATAAGGAAAAACTGTTGGTAGTAACCATGATGACCCACCCAGACCCCCTTTGTGATTATATGCTATTGATACACATCGGGGACCCACAATGATCTGAGTCCCTGGAAGCCACTGCTAGTCTGACACACTGGGCGTTCTGAGCTGAAATGCTGCTGCCCAGACTTCTCAGCCACACGGATTCTCTAACAATGTGATTCTCTTACAATTTCTGTTCTTAATTGCTAAATGTCTCACCATGGATATACTGGAGGTGTAGCTCTCGCTTTAAAATAGACCTTAAGAGATCTTCTTGGATTTAGCCAGAAAAAGAAAGAGAAATGTCCTGGGTTAAAGGCTGCCTAGAATCCTTTCACCATCTCCTCAGAAATCTCTCTCTTCACGGTTGTTCCTTGAGTCACCTTCCCAAATATCTACCAGCTGCATCTCCTGTGTGGCCCACTCCACGTCTCTTGGGAGTTTTGCTGATATATATTTCATGCTTACTTTTCTGTGGGTTACATACTTTTTGCTTTTCTTTCTCTCTTTGTCCTCCCTATTCTCTTCTTCTAGTCTCTTTTTCTACTTTTTCTTCATTTTTCCTACTTGTGCCTCAGTTATGCTTGAGGAGACCCTCAAGACCAAAGACATTTGTGAGCCCTGACTAAAAGCTGAAAATGGCTGCATCTAATGGCTCCAAAATGCTCTGTGGTCTCAGTCCTTCTGGCTGGACTGGGGACCCTATGCCCAGCTTTGGGGCATTTATATGCTGCAGTCACATTGGCAAACGCTGTTGATGTCCCACCGATATGCCTCTACCCTTTCCATCTCCGTGTATGCCAGCCTACTTCCAACTGCGACTCCTGGCCCCATGCCTGGGGGCTTTATCCAGCTGCTGAGCACACCTGGAGCAGGTCAGGTGCTAGGAATTAACACCCTCCCTTTGCCCCAGGAGCAGCATGCAGACAATGACTGATAGGAGTCAGTGACTAAAGAACCCATTTCCCTTGCTCCCTTGGTGGGATAACTCCAAAGTGCATATTCTACACTGGCTCCCAGAGTTGCTTCCCCCAGAGGGATGAAGCTCCAGTTGCCACAGCTTTATGGGCTGCCTTCCCTTCCTTGTTAAACTCTCAGCTTCAGGACGCTGTTTCAGGGTACCCTTCTAGGGGAATCTCAACTAAGAACAATTCTGAGACAGAAATGAAAATATTGTGGACAGATTGGCAGGACCGGTACACTCAGACCCAGGACTAAGCAAGTCTTCCCAGGTGCATGCCACATCTGTGTTGCATCTTTCAATGTAAGGCTATATATAGCCAGGACATCTTTAAGAGAGTACACCTAGCAGCAGACATGCAGCAAAGGGTGAGAATTTTATTCCTCTGTCTGCTCCTCTTCTTTCTCCTTTCTTCTTTCACCTCCTTCTCCTCTTTCTCCATGGCCTCTCACATTTAGAGTATGACCCCTGGCTCTGTAACTCAGCCATTCCTTCCTCCTTTTAGAGCTCGCAGCCTGGAGCTGAGCTGGGTATGGGTGCCCGTCTCCCTTCTCTGTCCTGTGAGTGGCCTGGAGAGCAACCAGCGTGCCACCTTCTGTGAGCACACCCCAAAGAGCCAACCATTGTCTCAGGTCTTTTGGAAAGAAGTCAGCAAAATGATTCACTGATGAAAGAATCTGGTCTTAGGAAATAAATTCAGTCAAACCTAGGCACTTGTTTTCCTAGTAGATGATGGGAAACCTCTTATCTCTCTGTCAACTGTGTCAAGAAAGTGACTAACTCATTACTTAATATCAGTAAAGATGATTTAAGGACTTCAGATAGAAGCCAGTAAAAAGGCACGCTGTAGCAGTGATTGCAGGCGAGAGGGCGGTGCTCATTCCTCCCTCCAAGGGTTCAGAAGCCCATGAGGCTGCTCCGTCACTGGATGCATGAGTTCATGGCGAAACCCCACTGGGGTTCTAAGATGCCCTCTAACTGGGGTGTAGGTAGCCCGAAGGGCAGCAAAATCACAGCCATTGAAAGCCACTATTACTGACTGTATGGCATCGTAGCCCTCAGGGTACAGGATGAAGGACAGGTTGAGGTATCCCCATGACAGCACTGCCCTGAACAATTCCCCATGGAGCAGGTGGTGTCTGCTACCCCGCACTGTGTGTGTGCAGCAGGGCTCCTGGCCCCATCTACATGGGGTGGGTCAAGCATGGCTGTCCTCAGAGCACAGCAGCTGGAGGGATCCTTTGCCTGCACATTTTGCAGACACACTCAAATTCTCTCTGCCAGGCAGAATGATTTATTTGTATGTCTTGATTGAGGACAATTATTTTTTAGCACCTTGCTAGGCATACTGGGTGATCTCATCACAGGGAAGAGCCCATGAGTGCCTGCATCGCTCAGAGCAAAAGTGGGAAAGGAGCCTCCCCCTCCTGCTCATCGAGAAATTCTCCTCTTTCCCTGGCACCTTCACAGAGATATGAGGAGCCTGCTTTTTTTGTCTTGAGAGCACTGGTTTGCCCATAAAAGTTTCATCGAGGAGGATATTTTAAAGGTGCCTCCCTTTTGGAGAGAGTTTTTCTTTTTAGAAAGAAAGGGGAAAACATTTCAGATCTCCTGCTTTTTAAATTAACAACAAGTAGCATTAAACCTGATTCAATACGTAAACGTAATACTAAACATGTCTTAGATTTCCAAATGTAGGTAGTTGAGCAGGGGAAGAGGAAAAAGAGAGGAAAGGAATGGAGACAGGACACAGGATGGGCCCTGGCAACAGAGGAGAACCCATGCAAAATAGGGGAGAGAGATGAAGACAGAGAGATGGACTGAGGGGAAAAGAGAGGGAGAGGCAGCGGGCAGGGAAAGAAGCCTGGGCAGGCAGACAGCAGGGATGGGGGGCGGGGCAGAGAAAGACACCAGGTAGAGAGAGGGCAGGAAGGAAGAAACGGGCAGAGGGCACAACCCCTCTCCAGGCTTCCTGGTTCTCCTTTCCCTACTCACCAATTTCTCCAACAAGGGTCTAGTCCAGACTCTTCTACTTCCACACTACCCATCCCTCAACTCCTTACACCCCCTCACCATGCCTCAGTTTGGATGCCCACTCCCACGCTGCTCCTACAAGACTTCTATGGGCCAGATTGACACTGCAGCTCCCTCCCTGATTCCTCTACTTCTGTGGCATCTGAGACAGTGGAAGCTGGGTCTATGGGATACAGAGGTTCCCATACCAGTTCTGTTGTTTATTAGCTGTTATATCTTGGGCACGTCCGTTACCCTCTTTGAGTTTTCATATCTGTAAACTGGCAGTAATAACAGTACTTAGCTTGCTTCCAACACTGGACTCTGTAGTGGTTTTTGGATGTGTGTGTAGGTGTGTGCACGTGTGTGTTTATATGATAAGAGATAAGGACACAAAGACTCACTGTGAACTATAAAATGATACACAGGGCGTCCCTGGTGGCGCAGTGGTTGAGAGTCCGCCTGCCGACGCAGGGGACACGGGTTTGTGCCCCGGTCCGGGAAGATGCCACATGCCGCGAGCGGCTGGGCCCGTGAGCCATGGCCGCTGAGCCTGCGCGTCCGGAGCCTGTGCTCCGCAATGGGAGAGGCCACAACAGTGAGAGGCCCGCGTACCGCAAAAAAAAAAAATACACAAATAGGAGTATTTTGGTTCTTTTGCTCTTACTGTCACTTTCTCTCTCCTCCCTGCTTGCTCTTCTATACTGTATCTCATCCCCTTTATCCTCTTTAAACAGACCTTCCCCAAGGCTTGTCTTTTGTTCCTTTCAGTTCCTGACCTCTCCCTTTGCTTCCTCTTCTGTCGACTACAAACACATCTCCAGCCCGACGCTCTCTCCGGAGCCACAAGCCAGGCTCTGCAGCCTGCGTGCCTCAGCGGCACTTCAGATCAACATGCCCCACGTGGCATGGGTAGAATGTCTGCTTGCCCCAGGCTTGTTTTAGAGGAGTGGGAGAAGATAGACTATGGACAGACAGGCTCAATTTCAAATCCTGGCAATCCTGTGGATGTGCTGCCTTGCAGTAATCTTCTGAGTTTAGTTTGCTCACCCACAGCATGGGAGTAATAAAACCCACCTGAGAAGTAAGACGAGGCCTCACAGTGATGAAATATTAAATGACAGCACAGTGAGATAAGGCCAGGAGGGCACATCTGGGGCTAGATGTTCTACAGACACTTCTCAAGCACCAGTGAGTGAGGGGCCACAGGAGGACGACGTTCCCATAGGCAGGTGGCAGGCTTGACTCCAGCAAGCTGGCAAAATAGCATAGAGGTTAACAGCACACAGTCAAGAGCCAAACCTTGGCTCTCCTGCTTACTGGCTGTGTTGCTCTGAGAAAGTTACTTAATTTCTCTATGCCTCAGTTTTCTGTAAATGGCTCGTCATGAGGATAAATCATCAAACATATAAATTCACACAGGCTGCTTACAATGTGCCTGGCATGAGGAAAGTACCATACAAGTACTTTATTTAACAAATATTATATTAGCTATTAGTGACATTATTTATCAATGGTTGCATGTTCATTTCTTACTTGGGAGGCTTGGGGGCCACATGGCAGCTAGAAAACAAGAGGCCTGAGGACGATCCCCACTGTGTCTCCTGCCAAGTCTTGCTTCATCTTCCTTCAGGCCATAACCTTCTCTCTCTGAAGAGAAACCGGGTGGGGATTCATCGCTCTCCACCTCACCCCCTGCCTTGGAGCCTTGGTGCAAACTACTGCACATGCGGCCAGGCCTGCGACATCACCAGGTGAGATGGACGTGTCTGTAGGGGCAAGGGGATAACGGAGGGAGTAATGAAAAGTGCCTCCAGGTCCGTCTCCCCTGTCCTGGTGACTCTGGAATGTGGCATCATGGGTCGCTCCTGGCACTGTGACCAGCCAGGTGGAACTGGGGCCTGCCGAGAAAAAGAGAAGTGGGTCTGAGGAGACGAGGACGGGACTGTGGAGGGCTCATGCCCTGTGGAGGGGGTGACTTGGTCCTGAGGGCAGTGAGGAGAGACCTGAGCAGAGTTTCATTTAAGAAAGTTCTCTCTGGCTCCTGGGTGGGAAACGGGGCTCAGTGCAGGGTGAGATGGGAAGTGAGGAGAGCAGGTGCAGACACCCGAATCTGGGCAGTGGCCACGGGGAAGGAGCAGAGGGCCCAGACAAGTCTGACTTTAAAGGAGGAATTGGCTGGACTTGGTGTCAGCAGTGGGGAGGAGTGGAGTCTCGGGTAGCATGAGGTCTCCAGAACAATGCTGTGCTTTGTCCACAGTGGCAGGTTCCACACCTTTCAAAGGTGTTGTTTCACCTTGGGTAGACTCCACAATGTGTAAAGGAAAAGGGCAGGTTGCAGTGTTTGCCGCTTCCTTTAAACACAGAGTGGGCCCCTGCTTGGAGGGAGCAGGCAGATGCAGCCCTGCCTTAGAGGTGCTCACCTCTGATCTGAGGAGGCAGGTCCTCTGGCCAAGGAGGCCTCGTACTTCTTGCCTCACCCAGGTTTGGTCAAGAACCAGGGAAAACCTGAGCTTCCCTCCTGGGGGGGGTGAAGGGAGAACCTCCAGGCCAGCCCAGCCCAAGACGCCACCCTCTCTACTACTCATGTGCTTCCCCAGAGCTCTGGGGTGATATGAAGTTTTAAACTGCAGTCACTAGCTTATCAAGACATTTGTCAACTTGTTGCTTCATCTATTAAAGGAAATGATAAGAGAAAGAATAAGTTAAGAAATATACGTAAAACTCCAAGCAGAGTGTTGGCACATAGTAAGTGTTCATTTAAAAGAGGCAGTATGACTATCACTATTACTACTTATTATTACACTTACTATCACATCCCCCTCTGTCTCTTTTCTCTCTTTGCTTTTAATACTTCCAACACTTCCCAGTCCTTCTCCCTCAAAGATTTGTCCGAGACAGTTAAATATTCCCTGATATACGTCAGAGAACTTAGTGGAGTCAGAATCAGGAAGGAGAAAAGACCTTCTGGTCCCTGAGGCCTGCCAAGCACCAGCCACATAATTCCACTGCCTGGCAGAGTCCTCACAGCCCTAGAAGGAGGTATCATTGCCCTCACTTTACAGAAAATGTAAAATGAAATAGAGACAGAGGTCAAGTAGCATGATTGAAGTTCACACAGAAATAACCAGGAGGCCAGAATTAAATGGGGGACTGTCTAATTCCAAAGTCTGGGCCCTTACTTCTAACCCCACAATCACATAAAACCACCCATCCCTGGGTGGAGAGGAGCAGCCATCCCTTTGATGAACAGCCCACAGAAGGAAAGGAAGTCATTCACTTTTGTGTGGCCTTCCAGATGGAATTGCCAAAGGAACAGAGTGTTTTAGACCTAAATAATCCAGACTGGTTGTGTGCGGGGAACAGGGTCAGTGTTTTCATCCCATCCCTTCCTGGTGTGGCCTGGACACAGCGACGGTTGTGAAATGGAAGGGCTACTAACGGAACCAGGCCGAGGATGTACCTGGGCAGACACTTATCTGGGCAGCATCTCCATTACACCCAGAACCCTAGCCCAGCCTTTACTATGGCCAGGCTGCCAAGCAGAATTCCAAGTCATAAATCCTCTTAAGGGCACAGAGCACATGTTCCACCCTGACCAATGGGAAATGCACACCTCATCTGCTCCCTTCCATCCCTCCTAGGTTCCAGCCCTGGGAGAAAGTGTCGGCGGTTATCACAGCCAGCACTTGTGCGTGCACTTTAGACATCTCTTTCCCATCCATGATCTCATTCCACCACATGTGGAGGTGGAGTCAACAGTCCTGGTATCAAATCAAAACTCTGCCATTTACTGGCTCTGGGCTTTGGCTAAGTTATTTCTCTCACTACAGCCCTGTGAGATTTTCACTGGGGAAGTGAGAAACTTGGGCTCAGAGAGGGCACCAGGGTAAATAGCAAAAAATGTTTTGTAGCTAGATCTGTGTGATTCCAAATCCAAGGCTCTTTCCAAAAAAACATCTGGTCCATGGAGAAAGGAAAAGCTCAGCAAACAGAGTATCTTTGCTACTTCTCCTACTACCATCTGAAATACAACCACCCAAATTCAACCATCAGCCAACTCAACAAGTTAGGCAGAAGGGCAAAGCTCTCTGTCCCATTCAAGTTCCATCAGTAAGAGACAACCCAGGTGGTGGGGGATTGTACCTTATTTGTGGGACCCCATCCCATCTTCTGGACAGCACAGACTGGCTATGGGAACGCCTCAGCCTTGGGGGATACAGCCTCTTTCTGGAGTGCAAATGCTGACCAGGAATTCAAGTGGGAGTCTGCAGAGTGGGGCTGGGGTAATCCATGTGCTCCTGAGGGAGATCCCAGTAGGACACTGGCTGGCTGAGGACCATGAACAAGGCCCACAGGAATGTGAAGCCTGCAGTTCTGAGATATCCCTGCCTGTTTCCTATGCCTGTAAAGGGATCAAGTCAGTGTTACTTCTGGAGACCAGCCTGCTGGCCAGCACTCTGCATCGTTGCATTTCAGGGTGGACTTTCTGACTCGCGCTTCTTGGTCTCCTTTTTCTAGGAGAAGCTAGAGCCACACTTTGTATTACCTGGTGGCAGAGTCTGAAGAGAAGCAGTTTACTACTCATTCGTTCATTCACCCTGACTGGCACTGGGGATTACCATTGTAGCGAGACAGCTCAAGGCCCCTGCCCTCTCAGGCTTAGTGGAGTGACATGAGATGTAGGGCAGATGGACCAGGGCTCTAATCGCAGCCCAAGCATTTACCATTCGGATGATCTCACCCTTTCTAAACTCTCTGAACCTCAGTTCCCTCAGGTGTCAGATGTGTGCAGTGATGCCACCCTCATAGGATTCAATGAGTGGAAGAATTTACTCAA
This sequence comes from Delphinus delphis, assembly GCF_949987515.2. Classification (NCBI taxonomy): domain Eukaryota; kingdom Metazoa; phylum Chordata; class Mammalia; order Artiodactyla; family Delphinidae; genus Delphinus; species Delphinus delphis. The sequence goes on along the minus strand of NC_082690.1, from coordinate 68,136,770 downwards.
ATAAACGTGAAAGTGCTTTCCTAACCATAAAGATCATATCGACTTTATTTACTGTTAATAATGTGACTATTATTATTACTATTGCTACACTTTTCCATTCAGGAAGTTTTCTCTGCCTGACCTGTGCATTGTGCCGGAATTTGAGTAAAATTTTCTTTGCACAGCAGGCTCAGACAATATTGGTTGAGCTACTTTGGTTAGCCTACTTTCTTTGAGATATAAATTCACTTTCTACACAATTCACCCATTTAAAGTGTACAATTCAATGTTTTTCACTATTTTAACAGGGTTGTAGGACCATCACCAACTCTAATTTTAAAACATTTTCCTCGCTCCTAAAAGAAATTGTATGCCCCTTAGCAGTCACTCTCATCCCCTCCTATCAATCCCCTCTCCCCACTATAAGCAACCAGTAGTCTTTTTGTGTCTATAGATTGGCCTATTCAGGATGTTACACATAAATGGAATTGTACAATATGTGGTCCTGTGTGACTGGCTTCCTTCACTTAGCATAATGCTTTCAGGGTTCATCCATGTTGTAATACGTATCAGTATTTTACGTTTTTATTGATGAATAACATCCCATTTCATACATCAAACACATTTTATTTATCCAATCATTAGTAACAGACACGGGTTTTTTCCATTTTTCAGCTATTATGAAAAATGCTGCTATGAATATTTGTGTATAAGTTTCTGTGTAGACATATGTTTTCATTTTTCTTGTGTATATACTTTAGAGTTGAATTGCTGGGTCATATGGTAGCTCTAAGTTTAACATTTTGAGGAACTGCCAGACCGTCTTTCAAAGGAGCTACACCATTTTACATTCCCACCAGCAGTATTCTAGTGTTCCAACTTCTCCACACTCTCACCAACACTTGTTATTGTTTTTTTGATTACAGTCATCCTAGTAGATGTGAAGTGATATCTCCTTGTGGTTTTGATTTGCATTTTCCTAATGACTAATGATGTTGCACATCTTTTCATGTGCTTATTGGCCATTTGTATATCTTATTTGGAGAAATGTCTATTCAAATCCTTTGCTCATTTTAAATTTGTATCATTTGTCTTTTTATTATGAATTGTGAGAGTTCTTTCCATATTTTGGATACAAGCCCCTTATCAAATATATAATTTACAAATATTTTTCCCCCTTCTGTGAGTTGTCTTTTCATTTTCTTGATGATATTGTTTACAACACAAACGTTTTACATTTTGATGAAGTCAATTTATTTTTTCTTTTGTCTCTAATGCTTTTGGTGTCATATAAGGTCTGTTTCTTTTTTTTTTTTTTTTTTTTTTGCGGTACGCGGGCCTCCCACCGTTGCGGAGCACAGGCTCCAGACGCGCAGGCTCAGCGGCCATGGCTCACGGGCCCAGCCGCTCCGCGGCACGTGGGATCTTCCTGGACTGGGGCACGAACCCGCGTCCCCTGCATCGGCAGGCGGACTCTCAACCACTGCGCCACCAGGGAAGCCCTAAGGTCTGTTTCTTAAGTGGGCTCTGCCTTTTAAAACACGAGTCTATTATTTAAATAAAATTTTGATATTAAATATCTAGCATTAAATCCAAATTAGGAAAAAGCAATGGATCATCACTATGGTCTTGAACAAGTTACAATAATGTAATAAACCAGACTGAAACCTTGTTATAGAAGAAATGGGGAAAGAATGGAGTTTTCAAACTGGCCGAATGGCATTTGAGGGGGGCTAAAACCCCATTTCTCTCACCATCACCAGTGCAAAATACTTGTGGGGGTGGGGTGGGGCTTACGATAAGAGAGAAGAGTGTGGAAAAATGTACTGGGACTGAGATGTTTAGGAATGAAGCAGCCTGTTATGTGTCCTGCATCTGCACCCAAGGGCCAGGCGAGGCCAAGACTGGATTCCAAGGCCACCCTTCTCACCCTCCCCTCCCCACTTACCATCTGCGAAGGACTGGGGGGATGATCGAGCACTTCCTAAGGTTTGACAGGACACCAGGGTCTTTGAACATGCTGTTCCCTCTGTCTGGAATGTCCCCCACCCCCAGTCCATCCCCCAGCCAACTACCACACCTATTTTCCCTCGTATTTCATTTGTTACTTCCTAGGGAAAAACTTCCCTGACCTCCACCCACCCCCACTGCCAACAAGATCAGGTACCTCTGAATGCATTTTCACAGGTACTGTCCTTTCCCTTCATGAGACTTTTCACAATTTCTGATTAGACCTTTAACTAGTTCATCTTTTCTTTTTCAATAGGCTGCAACCTCCATGTGCACAGAGTTTGTGTTTGTTTTGCTCACAATTGCAGGTTTATCACAAAACTTGACATAAAGTAGATGCTCAGTAAATATTTGTGGAATGAATGAATGAATGATCACAGGAACTGGAAAATCCCTCCAGAATGACCCATTTGTTTTCAGAGGGGTTTGTTTTCAGGGTCCTCATGCAACCAGAGTAATATAAAATGATCACTCCCCAGTAGACAGAGCAGCAACAAGCAACCTTTCTGTCTGTAAGATGGCTTCCGTAGTACAGGACTACCCTGTCATGGTAACTGACAGGACCCTCAGGCTGGGCAGGGAGGACGTGGAGGCAGCATGAGGAGTGCTAACAGCTCATGAGGTCAGCATTTCAGGGGTGGCTGGCAGCTGAGTGCTTGCTCCTGGGAAAGTTGAACTTGCAGATGCGGGAAGTAAAGAGTGCACCACGGGAAAGCAGTTCACCTGCGAGGGAACTTGTCTGAGAAAATAACTTTGTTTTCTGGAAATCCTCAGCCAAATCAGCCAAACTCTCATCCTGACAAACAGGCCTCCTCGGATTGCGACACGTGCCTTCACCAGTGACACCTTACTTTATAAAATGTGCGGGACTTTGTTTAGCTCAAACATTCCATTTGCTTCCACAGACGACTTCTGAGCATGCACTGTGAATCAGGTGTGGTACTGGATAAGAGGACACCTGGATAAACATGCTCTTTTCAAGGCGTTCACAATCCAGGGGCGAGTCAAATCGTCAATAGATAATTATGAGGCAGCCATGAGTGCCCCGATGGAGCCTTAAAGAAGGGACTAAGAAGAAAGTGATTCTTTTTTTCGTGGGGGTAGCCTGGGAAGGACTCCTGGAAGAGGTAACTCTTCCGATGAGTCTTGAAGTAGGAATCAGAATTATCAAGGGGACGATGCGATCAAGAGGCAGAGATGTTTCATGTAGAAGAACTGAGTTGTGTTGAAATGGTAGGAGCAATATTCAAGCTGGAAACATCCTAAACTAGAGAAAAACAAGGCCCAGTGCTCTTGAGAATGACTCCTCCATCTGCTCACACCCACATCTGATAGGTCTCCGAGACCTGCCGCTTCCATCACCTGAGCAGGTCTTGCATTCTCCTCTCCAGCCCTATTGCCTTCGCTCTAAGCCAGCCCCTCACAAGCTTCCCCAGTTCTACTGCACAGTCTCCCGACTAACTGGTCTCCCTGGCTGAAGCCTCTAACACGTCCTGCGCCCGGTAGATCTCATGTCAGGCCGAGGTGGATTCAGGTACGCTAGCAGCGGCATCAGGACTTGATCTCTCTGTCTTGGCTCTGTTTCCCTTTGTGTTGGCCTCACTCTCAAGCTGGCCATCTCCCTCTGGTGGCCCCACAGCCACAGGTCAGCAGGCTTCCTGCTTCGAGAAACAGGATTGCTTCCCAACAGAGCCAATGGTAGCCTAAGAGCTGGGTCTCCTTGGACCACCAGCAGTGTATGCCCATTTCTGAATCAATCCCTTAGAATCAAATAACACAATACAGCCTGCAGATTCTACCTTTGCAGATTCAACCAACTGTGGATCAGAAATATTCGGAAAAAAAATTCCAGAAAGTTCCAAAAAGCAAAACTTGAATGTGCCACACACCAGCAACTATTTAACATAGCACTTACATTGTATTTACAGCTACTTACATAGCATTTACATTGTATTAGGTATTGTAAGTAATCTAGAGATGATCTAAAGTATACGGGAGGATGTACGTAGGTTATATGCAAACACGATGCCATTTTATATAAGGGACTTGAGCACCTGAGGATTTTGGTATCTGCAGGGTGGGGGTGGGAGGACCAGTCCCCCGTGGGTACTGAGGGACAACTTACACTGATTGGCCAGGCCTGAATCGTAGGTCCATTCAGGAACCAGAAGGAACCATATGAACTGACAGTGATGGAGGGGTGACTCCCCAAAGCGAAACAGAGATGTTATGATTAGCTGAAGGGCGAGTGAGGGTTGCAGGGGCAAAAGATTGTCTGCCAAGACTGTCTGAAGCACAAATCTGATCTGCTGCTCCACTGCTTTCAAGGTATGGTGAGCAAGGCCTTCGAGGTGTGGCCCCAGCCCACATCTCTGAAACGACTCCCCATTGCTGCGCCGTACCCCCACCTTTCCTGCCTTCCACCCACCATCCGTGGCTTGGCCTGTACCATCCCTCCATCTTCCTCCAGGCACAATGCAAAGGCTCCCTCCTGCAAGGGGCAGCGTGTGCCCACTCCTCCTGGCCCTCCACAGAGCTGGCCGCTCCTTCCTCCGGCGTAGCACTGAGAGCTCTACTCTGCACCTGTTCGTTTGCACCCTCCTCATCCTCGCCTGGTTGCTGGGTGAATGTTGGTTAAACTAAATAATTAATTAACTGCCAGGCAAAGGGACGCATTGAAGAATGTTCCAAGGCCTGGTTCCTTTGGATAAAATTTTAGAATAAACTGGCTTAAACAGGGCACTTGTATTGGAGGGGGGAAAAAACAGGCTCTACTTTAGTTTTTCCCTGATTCACTGAAGAGAAAATATGTTTCATTTTTCTTTTCAGTGACTGTGTATCCTCCACTCACGCATCAAGACCGTATATGTTCTCTGAGGGACGCCCCACCTCTGCCAGGCAGGCAGTGCCCAGGCCTGGCCATCCCATCGTTCTAGGGGCCTGATCCTGGCCTTGGGCATCACCATGAGGCTTAAAGCACAGGCAGTGGGCCATTTGGGGACAGGAGCTGTTCTCCACCGCTTCCAGGATGGCCTGAGTGTCTGTCTGCCACAATTTTGCCCACCCAGAGTCTGCCTGTCTCCCCCCAGGTCTGAGGCTATGTGCTGCCAGCAGCAGCCCTTTCCCTGATGGCCCTACCCTTCTCAGGTGTTACCAGGGCGGAGGAGGTGAGAATGCTTTTAGCTCTAACCCAGGCATTGTACAGGTAGCTATTACTACCTATTTTACCAGAGACAGAAACTGACTCTCAAAATGGCAAAATCACCCACCCTGTGTGCTTCTGTCTGCACAGCTAGCTAGACATTGTACCTCATGTTACGTAACTACACATTAACTAGATTTCAGAGAAATATGGGGAGAGAGCAGTCATGTCTTGCGGGCTTGCGGATCTCTGCTTGGAGACAGTGCAGGCCATGCACGACTGCCCCCAATAACAACCCCGCTCCACTGGCCTTTCTGCCTTGCCCTCAGTTAGCCATTCATTCATTTACGAGTATTTGTTTCCTAGGTACTGTTCTGAGCTCTGGGACACAGCAATGAAAAAGGCAGGCATCAGACTTTACCTTCCAGTAGGTATGACAGAAAATAAATACGTAAGGACATAATATAATTTTAGATAGTTAATAAATGCTATGCAAAAAATATCAAGTGTTGTTAATATTCTAGACCTTAAATTGGTTAGTGGGTTCATAAGTATTCATTACATTATCATGCTTTATAACATACCTCTTCTTTCCATATTTTCTTTGTATATATTTTTTTATATTGGAGTATAGTTGATTAACATTTGTAAATATATTCTTCTAATTCAGTATTATAGAACAAAAAAGTTGTGCTTATAAAAAGATTGGGGTAAGAGGACGGAGAGAGATTGTGATGGGGCACGGCGGGTGTTTTAGATGAAGTCATCGGACAAGATTTCTCCCCAGATGTATATTTAAGCTGAAATCAGAAGGATGAGAGGGAGCCCGCGGTGCAAAGGTCTGAGGAGGAGCGATGCTCACAGCAGGACAGGGAGGGTGAAGGCCCCGCAGGGAATGACTTGGGAGTTCCAGAAGCAGCAGACACTGGAAGGACTGGAGCCCTCACCGAGAGTGAGAAAGGGAAGGAGGAGGTGGGCTGAGTAGGGAGGATGGACCCGGCACATGGATCTTGGGTGCATGGACCTTGGGACACTGGGCTCATGGCATGTGGATATTATTCCAAGTGTAACGGGTGGTGGGTTTTGTTTTTAAAAGATTAGTCTCTCAGGAGCACCACAGGAAACAACTGCCCGTCTCATTTCCCCCCTCGCCTCCCCTCTGTCCTCACATGGTCAGGGACATGCCAGAGGCCCTTGTCCCTCTTTCCAGACTCATCAACTCCAAGAGCGTGGGCTTTGTTTTTATAGGGCAAGGAGGCAGAACAGTAAAGGTTTAACTTTATGCTGCTTTTACAGGTGACAGTTAAATCCATGTTGCCAGTAAGTTTCAAGTTCAAATATGTCTGTGAAATGATGCTCTCGTTACTTGATTTATATTGACTGTCAACGTTTTCACCAAACTATAACCTCCCCTTAATTATGCTAATAACTTCACTCCTGTCATCTTCGTTCAGCTCCCCCAACAATTCTCCAGTGATGTCTGCCTCGACCCCAGCCTTTGGGTAAGGGAAGAGAACGGGGGAGGGAGGCAGTGAAAAGAACCTGGTCTAGAGACCTGGCTTTAGCACCTGCCATGTCTCTTATCAGCTGAGTGACTTTGGACAAACCATTTAACCTCTCTGAACTCATTCTTTCATCTGTAAAACCAAAATAAATCCTTTCTCAGAAATAAAGTATGAGAAAAGCACCTAGCACAGTGACTGGGATGCAAGAAGAGACCTGTAAAACTGAGTTGAGTCTGATTTTAATTAAATTCCTAAACTAAAAATCCTAAATCTATTAAATAAACTTGACCATTGTTAGTGCTGCTTCACTGACCACTCAGCATTTTTCTTATTTTTTTTTTTTTTTTTTTTTTTTTTTGCTGTACGCGGGCCTCTCACTGCTGTGGCCTCTTCCGTTGCAGAGCACAGGCTCCGGACGCACAGCCTCAGCGGCCATGGCTCATGAGCCCAGCCGCTCCGCGGCATGTGGGATCTTCCCGGACCGGGGCACGAACCCGTGTCCCCTACATCGGCAGGCGGACTCTCAACCACTGTGCCACCAGGGAAGCCCCTTATTGTTTTTTTTAATGACTATGCATACTCATTGTAGGCTATTAGTAAAATACTAAATAGTATAAAGTAGGAAATTGAAATCATAATTCCACCACTCAGAGATAATTACTCTTAAAATACCCATGTGTTTCCTTCTAGCCCTTTTTCTGTGCATGTATTTTCATATCTGGATAGTACTGTTTATTCCATTTTATATCTTGCTCTTTTCATCAATTTCCTAAGTCTCTAAAATATTCTTGAAAATATGAGTAGTAAACAAATGAAAGATGTCTGCTCTGTGGGAATGGAGGAAAGCATTCAGGTTCAGAATGTATTGGGAAGGAAGAGGAGACAGGTCTTGGAGATGGATTCAATGTGAGTGATCAGAGAGATCACAGATAATTCCCAGTGTTTAGCCTGAGCACCTGGGTGAAGAGTAGTGCCATTTACTGAGGTGGGGATTGAAAGAGACGCAGATCTGGGAGAACATCCTTGGCCACAGGGACATTCTAGCTTCTTGGTCTTCCAGAAGACTTTGACAGGGGGATAAGGGGTGGGGGGGTAGATCTGACTAAGTGCTTAGGGACAGCTGACACATCATCCCTGAGATGTTGTAAGATGTTTCCCCAAAGAGCACCTTGTGAGCAATTCAGAGGCAGCCCCATGGACTGAGTGCCAGATTATGTTCCAAAACTGGGCCTCCCACCTTTCTTGAAGGAGGAAATCGTAGACACAACTTTCAGCAGTTAAAGGCAGACACAGTGTGCATTCCTCATTCCACAAATAATTTCTGACTGCTTACTACGTGCCTGACACTGTTCTCAATACTGGGCATACAGCATCCATCCTGCCCTTATGGAGCTTACATTCTAGTGAGCAAGACCATAAGTAGTATATAGTGTGTTCAATAGTGTTAAGTGCTATGGAGAAAAATAAAGTAGAGGAAGATACCAGGTGGCGTGGAGGGGTGGTGTTGAAATTTTAATTATCGTGGTTCCGAAGGCCTCACCTGTAAGGTGACACCCGAGCCACATGGGGATGAGAGTCTGGGGGATGAGGAATAACCCGGGAGCCTTGGGCCTTTTGTGGTGACTGATATAAAGAGGACTAATAAGGTAAGTTCTGATGGTTTCAAGGAAGAGAATAGCGGTAAAGCTTGAATGTCAAGGGTCGACAGAGTGTATTAATTAGTGTTTTCAAGAGAAACAAAACCAATAGGAAATATATATTATATATATTTACACACACACAGAGATTTATTATAATATATACTTCATGCAGTTATGGAGGCTGAGAGGTCCCAGGATCTGCTATCTGCAAGCTGGAGAGCCAGGAAAGTTGCTGATATAGTTTGAAGGCCTGAGAGATAGAGACCCAATGATGTAGATTCCAGTCCAAGTCTGAAGGCCCGAAAACTAGAAAGATCTCTGTTGCAGCTCATGCAGTCACGCAAATAGCAAAGTCAACTTTCCTCCACCTTTTTGTTCTATTCAGACCCTCAGCATATTGAATCATGCCCACTCACATTGGGGAGGGCCATCTACTTTACTCGGTATACAGATTGAAATGCTAAACCCTTCCAGAAACACCCTCACAACCACACCCAGACATAACGTTTAACCAGCTATCTGGGCATCTCATGATCCAGTCCAGTTGACATACAAAATTAACTATCCCACAGGGATAGGGAGGGGCTGTGTCAGGAGTGCACAGAGCTCGTGATTGCCGCCTGGACTCCTGATAATGGAAGGTATGGAGGTTGGAGGAGGGCATCTCACAGAGAACAAGGATGGCTGTAGGGCACTCCCTTGATTTCTGCTGATGGCAGCTGGAGAGGCCAGGGGAGGGCATTCTTAAGTTTACAGAGGACTGGAGAGAACTCAGAGTGGGAATCCAGGTACGAGCTCTAAGGTCAGAGTCAGGAAGGTCAAGGGCCTCAGGGAAACAGGCAGTGTTACTTCTCCCGCAGGCCACAGATGATGGGGAATTTGGGGGAAGGCAGGAGTCCTCTTCCCGGACAGTAGACATTACCCAGTTGCTCAGTTTCATAGTACTGGCTATTGTATAGTACACCATAAGTAGGTAGCATTGCTATGTCACCTGTGCTGTGGCCCAAGAGGCTGCCTGGACTCTCACACTCTGAATGGAAGCTCTGAATATTTGGAAAGTATAATTGAAGAGCTATAAATAAAGATTAGCCAAGTTATTTATATTCATAGTACTCTCATGTCTAGCACAAAAGAAGGTACTTATCCTTCATGTAGCAGGCATTTGATATATACTGGAAATTAAACCAAAAAATTATTTTCAAAGAAATAAAATCTATTATTTATTCAAAACTTACTGTATCCAAAGTTCTGAGTTAGGTGCAGTGGGGATTTAAAAAAGGCAAAGACATAAGAATTACCCTTAAGAAGTTTACATTCATAAATTAGAGTAGAAAATGTACACTCAAAGAACAAAATTGAATCCAACCAAGTTAGGGAAATTTGGGACCAGATCAGTGAATGAAGTAATGGTTCCAAATACAATGCTCAGGTACTTGAGTCAGTCATTATAAGAAATCTTTAAAATGACAGAGGTGAGGGACCTAAGAATTCATTTAGCCATAATTGCTCACACTTTCTGACCATGACCTACAATAAGAAATATATTTTACGTCACAGTTCAGTACATACACACACACACACACACACACACGCGCGGGCACGCACACACAAACACCTAATTGAAACACGTCTCACTTATCCTTGATGAATGTGCTGCACTCTGATATATTCTATTCCATTTATTTATTTTTTTGAGAGCTGATCTCAACCCACTAAACTGATTTCACAACCCACCAATGGGTTGCTATAGCGTGAAAGACACTGATCTAGTCTAAATGCCTCCTTGTACCATACCTTCAGCCCAGGCATACTACAGGACCCCAGGTAAGTTGTGACTTGCTGACCTCACAATAAACTTAGAGTTTTGACTCTGCAAAATCCAAGGAGAAGAAGAACCCTGGCTCATTCTACTCACCATCATGTCCCTGATGTCTAGCACTCTGCCTGGCACACAACAGATGTTCAAGAAATTGGTTAAATGAATGAATGAAAGCCAAAAGTCCCACAGCCAGTTAGCTATAATGATGCCTCCTTTCAAAGGCAAGCTAGAACAGACAATTGTTGGGTGTCAGTCAATAGCAGCTATTTCACAATTCCATAAGAAAATAATTTAAAATTTTAAACGTAAAAATAAATCATTGTCATGACATCTTACATGTCATCAGTACATTACTTTAGGTAGTTACACATTGTTTTCTGTATGTACATCCTCATCTATCCATTCTACCTCTGGCCAATGGATTGCAAGCATTTGGATGAAATAGATGTCTTCTTTCTTTGTTCCCACCAACCACCTAATAGTAGCCTTGGCAGTTAGGCTGAAAATCCTTTGGGGAAGAACTGAAATCATTAATAGGATTTATTTCTCTTCCATTGTTTTGTAACAGCTTTATGAGGTATTATATAATTGACATACAATAAACTGCACATATTTAAAGTGTGCAACTTTCAACACAAATATATACCTGTGAAATCATGATCACTATATATATATATATATATATTTTTTAAATATATGATTTGCAAATATTTTCTCCCAATTTTTGGCTTGTCTTTTCATTCTCTTAATAGTGTTTGTCAAAGAGCAGAAGTTTCTAACTTTGATCAGTCCAATTTAGCAAAAGGTCAAAAAGGTTTTCTCCTATGTTTTCTTCTAAAAGTTTTACAATTTTACATGATACATTTAGGTCTGTATTTCAGTTTGAATCGATTTTTGTATATGGTGTGAAGTATGGAAAAGTGCATTATATTTACATACAGATATTTAATTTTTCTGGTACTACTTTGTGAAAAGATGATCCCTTCTCCTCTGAATTGCCCGTGCACCTCTAGCAAAAACTGGTTGTCCAAACATGTGTGGATCTATATGTATACTGTGTATTCTGTTCCATTTACATTTCTATCTGTGTTAATTATATACAGTTTTGATTGAGATTGTGTTGAGGCTATAGATCAATTTGGGTAGAAGTGACATCTTAACAATATTCTAACCCATGAACAAGATATATCTAATCCATGAATAAGGTATATCTCCCAGTTTATTTTAGGTGTTCTTTAATTTCTCTTGGAAGAATTTTGTAGTTTTCAGCAAACAGGTCTTTCACATCTTTTGTCAGGTGTATCCTTAAGTACTTCGTATTTTTTGAGACAAATGTAAATGGTACTGTTTTTTAATTTCAATTTTGAATTGCTTGTTGCAAGTATACAGAAACACAATTGATTTCTGAATAGTCATTGTGTATCAGGTAATGCTAGACTCACTTATTAGTTCTGGTAGATTTTGTTGTAGATTCCTTCAGATTCTATACAAACAAACATGTTATCTGTGAGTAAAAATTTTTTTACTTATTTCTAATCGGGATGCCTTTTATTTCTTTTTCTTGCCACAATGCACTGGCGAGGACCTCTAGTACAATGTTGCTGTACAATGGCATTTAACCATTAAGCATATGGTTAGCTATACTTTTTTTGTAGCTGCCTTTAATCAGGTTGAGGAAGTTCCCTTCTTTTCCTACTTCGTTGAGTTTTTAAAATCAGGAATGATGTTGTAATTTTAGAAATTATTTTTTTTGGCATCTATTGAGATGATCATATAATTTTTCTTTTTTAATTTGTTAATAGAGTGAATTATACTAATTAGTATTCAAATGTTAAAACAACCTTGCATTACTGCAATAAACCCCACATAATTATGATGCATATTCTTTTTATACGTTATTCAATTTTATTTGCTAAAATCTTAGCTAGAATTTTTGCATCTATGTTTATGAGATATATTGGTCTGTAGTTTTCTTTTCTTGTAATGTCTTTGTATGAGGTAATGAGGTAAAATAAAACAAGTTTGAAAGTATTTTCTCTTCTTTAGCTTTCTTGTAGAGTTTATGTAGAACTGGTATTATTTCTTCCTTGAATAGTTGGTAGGATTCATCAGTGAAACCATCTGGAGTTGGAGGTATCTTTGTAGGAAAAATTTTAAACTACAAATTCAATTTTCTCTAATCGCTATAGGGCTATTTACATTACTTATTTCTTGTTGGATGAGCTGTTTTAGTCTGTGTATTTTAAGGAATTTTTCCATTTCATCTAAAATTTCAAACTTAGGAACACAAGGTTTTTCATGATATTCCTTTATTAACCTATTAATATTTGTGGATGTTTACGGATTTTTTTTTTCCTGATCAGTCTAGCTAGAGTTTTATCAATTTTATTGCTCTTTTTAAAGAAACAGCTTTTGGTTTTATTGATTTTGTCTAGGAAATAAACAAAGAAACAATAGTTTATTGTTTTCTACTTTATTTATTTTTAAAAATTTATTATTATTTTTTTTAATTTTTGGCTGCATTGGGTCTTCATTGCTGTGAGAGGCTTTCTCTAGTTGTGGCGAGTGGGGACTATTCTTCGTTGAGGTGCGCAGGCTTCTCATTGCGGTGGCTTCTTGTTGTGGAGCACGGGTTCTAGAGCGCAGGCTCAATAGTTGTGGCGCACGGGCTTCGTTGCTCGGCAGCACGTGGGATCTTCCTGGGCCAGGGCTCGAACCCGTGTCCCCTGCATTGGCAGGTGGATTCTCAACTGCTGTGCCACAAGGGAAGTCCCTGTTTTCCAATTTAATCTTTATTATTTCTTTTCTTTCACTTACTTTGAGTTTAATTTGCTCTTCTTTTTCTGATTTCTTTAGGTGGAAACTTAAGTCACTGATTTGAGACATTTTATCTTTTCTAGTGCAGGCATTTTGTGCAATAAATTTCCCCTTCAGTACTGCTTTGGTGGAATCCTATGAATTTTGATATGTTGTGATTTTATTTAATTCAAAATAGTTTCTAATTTCCCTTTTGATTTTTCCTTTCCCATGGGTTATTTAGAAGTGTGTTATTAAGTTTTCAAATATTTGGGAATGTTTTCAGTTATCTTTTTTGTTATTGACTTCTAATTTAATTTCATTGTGATCAGAGAACATGCTTTTTATGACTGAATACTTTTAAGTATATTGAGACTTGTTTTATTGCCCAGAATATGCTGTATCTTGGTGAATGTTATGTTCGCACTTGAAAAAAAATGTATATGCCACTGTCGTTGGGTGGAGTATTCTACAAATGTCAATTAAGTCAAATCAGTTGATAGCATTGTTCAAATTGTCTTCATTTAAAATTTATATTTCAAATCAATTGTTGCAACTTAAAAATACAACATATTTTTGAAAATTGATCTTTTATTTGTCACTCTTTCTCTCTACTTTTTCTACCAATTATTGAGACAGAGGTAGTGAAATTTCTAACTCTACCAGTGGATTTGTATGTTTCTTTTTGCCATTTCTATCAGTTTTGTCTCATATATTTTGAATCTGTTATTAGGTACAGAAACATTTAATGTTAATGTTTCCTTTTTATGTGTTGATCCTTTCATCATTATAAAATGACCTTTTTTAATCCCTGGTAACATTCTTTGCTTTGAAATCTATTTTGTCTGATTTAACATAGCTGTTCCAACTTTCTTTTGGTTAGGGTTAACATGGTATATATTTTTCTATCCTTTTAGTTTTAAGATATTTGTGTTTTGATATTTGAAATGTGTTTCTTGTACCTAGAATGTATCTAGGCTTTTCTTTTTTATACAGTTGGATAATTTCCCAGTTAAAATTGGTGGTGTCTAGACTCTTTACATCTAACGTGATTACTGAGATAGTTAGGTTTAAGTCTATCATCTTGCTACTTGTTTTTTAGGTCCCAACTATTTTTTGTACTTGTTTTTCTCTTTTGCTGTCTTCTTTTGTATTATTATTTTTTCTTATAATTCCATTATGTTTCCTTTGTTATCTTACTAACCATAACTTTGTTTTGTTATTTCAGTAGACTCTTTAGGATTAGTAGGATTCTTTAGTAGGATTTATAATATAGCATCAACAATATTTGTCATAGTCTACCTTCAAGTGATATTACACAGCTTAACACATAGTATAAGAACTTTACAGTAGTAATCTTCCCTCTGGGCTTTTATGCTATCGTTGTCATACAATTCACTTATGTATGTTATAAAACCCATAATGCATTGTTATTATTTTTTTATACATAGTCAATTATCGATTTTTTTTTTTTTTTTTTTTTGAGGTACGTGGGCCTCTCACTGTCATGGCCCCTCCTGTTGCGGAGCACAGGCTCCGGACGCGCAGGTTCAGCGGCCATGCTCACGGGCCCAGCCGCTCCGCGGCATGTGGGATCCTCCCAGACCGGGTCACGAACCTGTGTCCCCTGCATCGGCAGGCGGACTCTCAACCACTGCGCCACCAGGGAAGCCCCAATTATCTTTTAAAGAGATTTCAATAGTAAGAAAATGATGCATTTACCCATGTTACCATTTCTTGTGCTCTACATTCCTTTGTAGATCCATATTTCATCAAGTATCATTTTTCTTCCATCTGAAGGAACTTCTTTAATACTTCTTGGAGTGTGGGTCTGCCTGCAATAAATTCTTTCACCTTTTTTATGTCTGAAAATATCTTTATTTCTTCTACTTTTTTTTTTTTTTTTTTTTGCTGTACGCGGGCCTCTCACTGCCGTGGCCTCTCCCACTGCAGAGCACAGGCTCTGGACGCGCAGGCCCAGCGGCCATGGCCCACGGGGCCAGCTGCTCTGCGGCATGCGGGATCCTCCCAGACCGGGGCACGAACCCGTGTCCCCTGCATCGGCAGGCAGACTCTCAACCACTGCACCACCAGGGAAGCCCGCCACTGTCTCTTGACTTGTGTTGCTCTGATGATAAATTCTGCTGTCATCCTTCTCTTGGTTTTGTGTGTGTGTGTGTGTATAATGTATCTTTCCCTGCTCCCCCCAATTGTTTTTAAATTTTTCTCTTTATCACTAATTTTGAGCAATTTGATTGTGAAAAGCTTTGGTATAGTTTTCCTTGTGTTTCTTGTGTTTGGAGTTCATTAATCTTCTTAAATCTGTGGATTTAGAGTTTTCATCAAAATTGGAAGTTTTTCGGCCATTATTTCTTTAGCTTTCTCCCTTCCTTTTTCGCTTCTCCTTCAAGGATAAGAGTCATATGTATATGAGGTTTCTTGAGGTTGTTCTACAAATCAGTGATGCTCTTTCTTACTTTTTAATTTTTTTCCCCTCAGTTTTTCATTTTGGATAGTTTCAACTGCTGTGTCTTCACAGTTACTAAGCTTTTCTTCTGAGGTTTCTAATCTGCTGTTAATCTCATATAGTGATTTTCCATCTTACTCTGTAGTTTTCATCTTCATAAGTTTAATTTGAGTGTTTTTTATGTCTTTTTCTACTTAATTTTTCAAACATATGGAATGCAGTTATAACAACTCAATTTCTTTCTCTGCTATTTCCAACATTTGTGTCAGTTTTAGGTTGCTTTTTCTTCTCATTTGGGTCAAGTTCTGCTTCTTTACATTCCTGGAAACTTCTAATGGATGCCAGACACTGTAAATTTATCTTATTGGGCATAGGATATTTTTATAATCCTATAAATATATTTTTGAGCTTTGTTCTAGGAAAGAGTTAACTTATTTGGAAACAGTTTGATCATTTCAAATCTTGCTTTTTTTGATTCATTAGATGGGCTCAGAACAAGACTCAGTCTAGGGGTAATTATTCTCCATTACTGAGGCAAGAACTTCTAGAGTATTCTAGTCAATGCCCCATGAATTATGTGTTTTTCCTGTGTGGCTGATGGAAACAGAACTATTTCTGGCCCTATGTGTGCATTGGGAACTCTTCCTTTAATCTTTTTTGGATGATTCTTTCTCCAGCCTTTGACAGTTTTCTCCCACATATGTGCTGATCATATCCTGTTAAAACTTGAGAGGGACTCTATGCAGATCTTAAGGGTTTTCTCTCTGTGCAGCTCTCTCCTCTTTGGTACTTCTCCCTGTACTGCATATCGTAGCTGCCTTAGTCTCCCTGCTGCCTTAGCTTCATCTTCTCAACTCTGGAAGCATGCTGAGCTTTACTTGGATTTCCCCTCCCTGAGCTATGGGCAGGTAATAAACTTGGGCAGTCATAGGGCTCACCAAGTTTGTCTCTCATATCTCAGGGATCACTGTCATTCATTGCCTGCTATCAGTATCTTGAAAACTTTTATATATTTTGCCTTTTCTTAGTTGTTTCAGGCAGGAGAATATATCCAATCCCTATTACTCTATTTTGGTCAAAAGTGGAGTCTCCCTCCATTTTTTTCTCCCTTTCTCTACAATGAGATTTGTGTAGGAAGGTTTCTTAGCAACTATCCAAAAATTGTCAAAGGTATCATGTTACTCTCCATGGGCCCAGATCACCTTAATAAATACGACAGCATTTAATTAAAAAAACAACAAATAAACAAGAAACACTTCTTGACTCTTCTGGAAGCTTGAGGAATTTTTAAAAGGTACAGCACTTGGCCACTGACCTCCAGAAACTGAGACTGTAATGGAGCCATGCCTATATTAATAAATAACTCTAGCAAGACTAACAACTCTGTCATTCTAACTGTTGAAAAAATTGATGTAGCACCTGTCCCTGCAGCCTGCGGGCTGAGAGAAGGGAAGGGTGGGGCCCAAAAGGGGCACACAACTCAGCGAATTCATCTGTAATCTGGAGATTTCAAAAGACTGACTGATAAATGGAGCGTCATAAATTTATCTGTGGTGTTTATCTTCAGAGGTTTAGAGCAGTGGCTTAAAAGACGCTAAATACAGATGTAATCTTAGTTTCAAACAGTCTAAGAAGGCAGCTGCATTTGGTGAATCTGAGATTAAAGTCTTCCTGGGACCCCTGATAGAGCCATCAATGTTCTTGCCTGCAGGCAGCGGCAGGCTAGTGGTTCAGGTGGCTCACTGAGCTACAAGTGGTAACATGGAACATGTGTGGGTGTTAGGCTTTTAGGGAAGACAGCCTTGGGGTGAAATGCCAGCATTGCCATTTACTCTACTGTATGAGCTGGGGCAAATCAGTAGTTCTTCCTGAGTTCTGTTTCCCCAGGGTATAATTTTCTATGACTATTGAAATCACTGCATTGCATGTAACAGAGTAACATCAGTAATACATCTCTTTTTGAAATCCCATTCAAATCATCTACCTTCTGGTGGTAGTCCTCTCCTACACAGTGGTATATAAGACAATTGTTTAGCTTTTAGTTTTCTTATTTGCAAAAAAAGGGAAAGGCTCAGGAATCTTTGCTGAATTTGTGTGTTCTCAAATCTTCAAAATCTTTCATTTGCACACTTGACTTGGGTTACTTCTAGTGATGGTTACTCTTATTTTTGCCATTTCTATCTTCCTAATTTCACTTTGGGAGATACCCTCTTTCCAAACACTGGACAGATCTTCACTATAGGGTTTATCACATCTCTTTGGGAATTATTTGCTATTTTTACTGATTGCCCCACTAGGAGATGAAACCCTTAAAAGCTAAGACTAAGTATTAGTCGGCTTGGTATTACCAACACCTACTATATCAAATAAAACATAGTAGGACCTTTTTAAAATAACAAATAATCAATGAATGGACCAATGGAGGAGAAAATTGACATGATATCTGGAAAAGATACACCTAAAACGATCCAAGGTTGAAGTCTAGCAAGCTAAGTTCCTTACTGGGAATAATAATTTAAATGAAGCCAGTCAAAACACAAAGAACATGCAGGACATCCTTTCTGGAAAGCAGCTCTGAGAAAAACAGTGTGGTAGAGAGAAAGGAGCACAGACCCCACTATCAGAAGGGCTTCAGTTCAAATTCTAGCTCTTCTATGTTTAAAATGTGTGACCTGGGATAAATTATTAAATCCATCTAAGCTTTAGTTGTATTTAAAAAGTAAAAAGGGAGAAATAATAATAATAATAATATTGTGGCAATCATTAATGCTCTTCATCAAAAGTTTCTGGTTCTTCTTCTTCAGGTACTTGATAAAGACTGTACTTCACTTCTCCCTTGTTTTCAGGCATGGCCATACGATTGACTTTAGTCAGTGAAATATCGAAGTGTTTAAGCTAGTGCAAGATTTGCCACTGTTTCTTCTCCTTACCCTAAAGATTGGGAATGTTCCAGAGGTGAAATCTTCACCACCTGGGTCTCTGTGTAGGTATGAAGTGCAACAGAGCCCCCACTGACCTCAAGTAGTAAATTTTGTTGTTTAAAGCAACTAAGATTTGGGACTTGTTACTATAGCATAACCAAGCTCACTGTTACTGATACAAGTTGATAGGTTGTATCAAACTGATAGGTTGTTGAAATAATTAAATGAGATGTTTTTTAAATGTCTGTGTCAGTTTTCAAGTCTTTGTGGGCCTGATGTTGCTGGGTTGAAAATGTAAAAAAGTTTCAAATTATTTAGTTTGAACATGAGAATCTTTTTGGTGAGGCAACAGCACTGCAAAGTCTGTCAATAAGAGAACTAACTCCCAGCCTCAACAATTGTCAATTAATAGACAGTATATACCAAAGAGTGAATACTTAGTGTTGGCAACCAGTATTTAGCAAGATCTAATAAGATATGAATTGTGTGGCAAAGGGAGCTAGTGAAGGGACAGACCACTTGTAGCTAGAGGAAATGGGGGAGTTTGACAGAAGTCTTGAAGGTGGAAAGGGTATGAACAGATGGAGGAGAGAGAAGACCACAAATTTCTAAAAACTATGACACCTCTAAAACATCTAAGTCTTGCTCTTCTTGTTGCAATTCTCTGATAAGAAGTTGTATCTGAATATAAAAAGCTGCATTTTCACTTTTCTTTCCAAGGAGTGTGGTATCATCAAAACAGCATAGCCTTCCACAATTGCTGGCACATAATAGAGACACAATAAATATTTATTGGTCAGATGTATGAATGGATGGATGATTGGGCTTTATGGAAAGACAGACCTGGATTCAAATCTCAGCTCTTTTACTATATGACCTTGTAAAGGTTACTTGTCATCTCTGTGGTTTCTTTCCTACATCATAGCATAGTTTTATGTTCAAATGTAGCACAGTGCTTCACATGGTGGCAGCTCAGTAAAGAGTAGTCTAGCATTTTTCTGTGTTGCAACATAGCTTTCATAATGATCACAGTTAATGCTCTTCACCAAGTGAATGTACATTCTTGGCATGAAGGGAGTTTTCTAATATATCAATATCATAAAAATGTGCTGATAACATCATTATGCCTAGAGATTCTTCCTTTTGTTGAATATTTTCAAGTTTGGACTCACTGAGTCAAAGGCAGTGACTATATCCATGGAAAAATCAGCATCTTAAAGGGATGCTACAGGATGCAGTCCCAGCTAGTGCAAGACGGAACATAATTATAAGAGCCCAAATTCAGCTGATGAACTTAGATTGGATCAAAAGATCTGCTTGGGCTTGCTGGCAGATTCTGTTTAGCAAAGTTGTTTTCTTGTGCAAACTCTTCCCCTGTTTTAAATAAATCTTCAGTCTTCCGTCCCACTGTTCCCTCTCATCTCCCAAACCTATCACCACCACCTCTGGAGTTACTTCAATCCCCTTATTAATGAATGATACCATCTGAGGGTGGTACAGCTGGCTGGGGTGTAGGTTAATTATTTTCTGTGCAGTGTGTGGGCCCGTTCTCACTCCTCAGATGCCCTGAGTTCCTTTTCATATCTTTCTGTACTAAAGTGTTTCAATGTGTTTACCGTGTAAGTTATAAATACTGATTCAACTTACAGCAAAAGAAGGTAAAATCCATAGTACTACAACAAGAGATGGCATTTCTAAGAGTGAGATGTAAACATACAGGACTCTTCCTGGAACCAAATCGTGTGTGTGTGTGTGTGTGTGTGCGCGCGCGTGGGTGCGCGCGCACGCATACACATATGTCTGTTTTTTCTCAGGGTTTTTACTCCCCAGTGTATCCAGATCATTCAACATTTCATGTCCAAAAGCAAACTCATGATCTTCTACTTTCTCATATTTGGTCTTTTCCAAAGTTCTTTAACTTGCTGAATGGTGCCAATTATTCATCCGGTTGGGCAACAGCAGAAACCCAGGAGCTATTCCTGATTCTTCCTCTTCCCTCAATACCTCCACTCCATCTACATAGAATCCTTCAAGTCCTGTAGCACTTCAGCTACTACGCCATCCCTGAACCGGCCACTTCTCTTTGTCTCTACTGCCACCACACCGTTTCAAGCCACCATCTTCTTTCCCCTGGACAACTAGTTAACTGGGACCCCTATAACCTCTTGTGGTAGAAAAGGTGTGCAGCCCAGATCCCCCTTCAAAGGAAGACTTACTGCCCAGCCATGGGGAGTGTAGACAGCAGATGGCTTCCAACTGTTAGCTCTTGCAGAGTGGACTGCAGCTGCAGACAGCCGCCTCACCTGGGGTCATACTTTTCCCAGGGTATCCCAGACAGGTGACTGGGAAGTAGAAAAGCTTGGTCATTTCAGCCTTATGTGGGACAACTTTGACTGACAGTATTCTAGAGGTCCCCAGTAGCCTGGCTGAGCCTTTGTCCCTGAGGCTCTCTCTGTGAGCCCTCCTGGAGAACTCAACCTGCAACACCTCTCATCCCCTCTCCACTCGTTCTGTTTACTGTGGCCGCAGTGATCTAATTACAGTGTAAGTAGAATATCACTCTCCCCCTTACACTCCTTAATACTGCCCCACTGCTTTAAGTCCAAAGTTCCAAATCCTGGACCTGGATATCTGATTCTTCTACCCTTCCTTTCTCATCTCACACTCCTCCCTTGCTCTCCATTTGACAACTCAGCCACAATGGCTCTATTAGTTTCCTGGGGCTGCTGTAACAAAGTATCGCAGACTAGGTGGTTTAAACCAGTGGTCCCCAACCTTTTTGGCACCAGGGACCAGTTTCTTCATGGAAGACAATTTTTCCACGGACCGGGGTGGGGGTGGGGGGCGGGGCACTGGTTCAGGCGGGAATGCAGGTGATGGGAAGTGGCAGATGAAGCTTCGCTCGCTCACCCGCCACTCACCTCCTGCTGTGCGGTCCGGTTCCTAACAGGCCGCAGACCGGTACTGGTCCACACCCTGGGGGTTGGGGACCCCTGGCTTAAACAACAGAAATGCATTGTCTTACAGCTCTGGAGGTTAGAAGTCCACAAACAAGATGTCAGTACAGCCATGCTTCCCGCAAAAATTGTGAGGGAATCCTTCCTTGTTTATTCCTAGCTTCTGTTATTTGCTGGCTGTCTTTGGCATTCTTTGATTTGTAGATGCATCTCTCCAATCCTCCATCATCACATGGTACTCTCACTGTGTCTCTGTTTTCACATGACTGCCTTCTTATAAGGATACCAGTCATGTTGGATCCGAGGCCTCCTGTACCCCAGTTTGACCTCACCTTAACTAACCATATCTTCAACAACCCTATTTCTAAACAAGGTAATATTCTGAGGTACTAGGGATTAGAACTACAACATATCTTTTTTCCCCCCCAACATACCTTTTCCTGAGGGGGACACAAAGTAACCCATAACACTGGCATATGTTCAATCCCTGAAACAAGCCACACTCATCTTGCTTCAGGTCTTCTTCAAATACTGTCCACATCTTCCAAGTTTCTTGTCCAAGCCCTTCATCCTCTCAATTTCAGTGTAAAGTTCATTCTCCTTAGGCAGATTTTCTATCCCACTCTTCCCCCAAGCTAGGTTAGCTCTTCTCACTCATAGCACCTTGAACTCTTTCACAGCATTTAGCACTACCTGTAATTACAGACTGACTGAGCAATGACTGTCTCCTCCACAGCCTATCAGCTCCATGAGAGCAGAGGCTGTGTCTGCCTCGCACACTAGGTATCTCCAATGCTGAGCATGGTACCTAGCACACAACAGGTACACAGTACGTATATATAAAATCAGTGATCTCAGAAAACTTTTATGGAGCTATTAGGTCTGATCCCTCCTTAGAGTTTTGAAGTCTTAGGTGTCCCTGTTTCCAGGAGATATGGTATTGCACTAACCCAGTCAAGACAACAGCTTGCTGAAGAAATGGGGAAGAGGAAGAGAGTAAACCCCAGTTAAAGATGCTTGAAGTTGACCCCCCAGATATTCCCAGGAACGAGAGCAGACAGAGGCATCTTCCAGGGGACAGTTGTAAATCCACTACCCAATAGGGAAAGTGGGCAAGGTCTCTATTATTCTCCTGAATTGTGAGCTTTCCTGCCATTAGGACCTTCCAGAAACGTAGGTTCCTCACTGAGTTTCTGGGATCATGCCAGAAAGCTTGATAAATGACAAGAGGCAACATGCAATTCCATAAATACTCCACCTAGAGAAGAGAGGATGCCTCATTCATTTGGGTGATAGTCTGGAAGGTAGAGTGATGGAAAAAGTCCAAATACATAAAAATAGCTATTTAGAGAAGGTTGCAATTGGGGGAAGTGGAGAAGAAAGTTCTAATTAAGATGTTATTGAAACATACCTATTAAATGAAGGGTGACTGCTGATCAGCTGGTTATTTCTTGAGTAGGGAGAAGTGAGTAATTCTTATTTGAAGAAAGCCCCTTAAAGCTCTTTATGGGCTATGCTTCCTGCAGCTTCCTTTTTTCCCCTTCAAGATGCCCTTTGAGTGATGTACCTTTCCCTTCTGTTTTTTTCCACTCAGGGGCTCTTATGTCCCCTCTGTCATCAGCTAGAGCCATTGTCATCCCATCCTCGGCTGGGACCAAGATTTACCAGGCTGACAGGGACAAAGATGTATCCCAGTTGGAAGAATTCTCATTGCACAGTGCTGCAGTGTGCCAGAGTGGAAGGATCTTTCCAGAGAAGCAGGTTTAGAAGAGTAATTAATATTTTGGATTCTTTAAAATTGTTCCTTTTCTTTTTAACCTTCCCAAGCACATAACCTTTATCATAGAATGCCTTAGGAAGATTAGATTTTGTGACAGAAAGAATGTAAAAAGAATTACCGAAGTATTAATTAGCTCTGGCAATCACGATTTAGGCAGCAGGGTAGTAGTTTGCACCCAAGGCTACTATCTTGAGAGGTGGTTTTCCAAATTCTTTTGTATCCCTCCTTAGGTATCAGGGTCCAAGCCTGGAAGACCTGGCTCAGACAGTGCTTCTGTGGTGTGGAGAAGATACCCTAGGCCTCGTGCAAGCCAGGTACACTGTATGTGAGAGGAAATGGAGCAGAAGCAAAAGACAAGCTCTCCACTTTGTAGCCCCGGGAACAGCAGGAGACAGAAGGAGCACCTGGAGGCCAGAGAGCAAAGCTGTCGGTCTTGTTGGCTACCTCCTGGCAGACCAAGCAGGGGATGTGTTAGTTAAGTCTGGGGGAGCCAAGAAGGCTGGGGGCTCTGTTGTGCAACCTCTGGAAGACTAGGAGGAGGCTAATTCTCAGGCCGTCCACACTGAGCTGGGGGACCACCTCCTCACCCTGATGGCTCAGCACAGTCAGGAAGAGGCCAGCCTATGGTTCAAGTGTCCTGGGTCATCTTTGGTTCCAGTGTGGTAGAGACAGGCTCCAGAAATACCTGAGGGTCCAGAGGAGTTTGCAAGAAGGATCAACGTGGTGAGGACGGGGGATTTAAGTAGCAAGGGCTACTGAGGGAGACACTCAAGTCAAAGCCAGACAGGAGTCTCAGGGGAGCTTCTGATGCCTGAGAGCACCAAGGGTCAGGGTGAGTCAGCCGGAGGGAGCTAGAAGGCCCTGAAC
Source organism: Delphinus delphis (assembly GCF_949987515.2). Lineage (NCBI taxonomy): Eukaryota > Metazoa > Chordata > Mammalia > Artiodactyla > Delphinidae > Delphinus > Delphinus delphis. The sequence goes on along the minus strand of NC_082690.1, from coordinate 68,112,887 downwards.
AAGCTGAGCAAGGCCAGATCACGAGTCACACTTCCACAGAGACCAGAGGAAGCAGGGAGCATCTGCACAAAGACCCTGAATCTTCCCCATAGCCACAGCCGTGGGGTTGCATAAGCTGCCACCACCCCCAGACACACATCTGGACACATCTTTGGGAATTAAAAAGAGACAAAGAATTTTATCTGTGAAACTGAGCAATTTTATCCAAGAGAGGTTAATTTAAAACTTTAATATTGGGTTTAATATTGAGTTAGGCTTTCATTTGAACATTTACAGTTTTTCTTTGCTAACCGATTGGCTGTGGGCTTGGGAAGAAGGCTGTATTAGATATACGAAAAACAAAGCAGATGTTTCTCTGTGCATCCAAGTTATAGTGTGAAGTTAATATTCTGCTTCTGACACACAGGAATAAGGGAACCATGAAATCACTTGTCAAAAATCTCAGCAACGTTTAAAAAACCAAGCATTCAGTTGTTGCAGGGTTGGATGGGTCACATTCCGGAAGCCCCCCCCAAACAGGGCTGACTGCAGCTTTCACGACTGCAGAAAATACAGGAGGAAGTTCAAGGAGTGAACCGGGATGTGGACTCCTCCAGCAAGTATTCTGTTCTCCACTTTAGAGAGAGGTGCCCACACTCAACCCTCAGTCAGACCCGTGCTCTAAGGAGTAGCTAGTCTGCCCAAGGTGGGCACCAGGTGACTTCCAAGGACATGAGACCTGTCCATTCACTTCCCTCCCTTGGCAATACCAGTAGGGGTTATGTCAGCAAAACAATTTGTTTAAAACGACCAAGCCCACGATATGTGATGAACCACACATAGGTTAACTTACACATGAATGTAGTTAGAGTAGTGATGAAATAAAAATTCGTATTCTAAGGCAAGTCGAGGAAAAGTTACACATAAAACATTTTCTCTGCACTTTGGCCTCCTCTCTCCCCTCTACCATGCATCATGTATCTGCATTATGCAGTGACCAAACTTCTCCATCGGCAGAAATACCCACTTAACCGTAAAGAGCGACATGCTCCTAGCATCAACAAGACAACTTAAAAGGTAACATTCCTTCTTAATCTTTGTAAGTGTAGAACTGGATACTTTGTAAGTGTAGAACTGGATTGTGTAAACTGTCAATAATACGTCATTTAATATACAGTCTTCTGTCTCAAAAACTTATAAAACTGTGCTTTGACCTCTAATGGCAAAATATTTCTCAGAGCTTTCTGAGAGGCTGTTCCTGGGTTATAATCCTCAACTTGGCTCGAATAAAATTTCCCATTTCTTTCTTGGATCGACCGATTAATTTTTACATCAACAGTAGGAAAAAAATAACATGATTAAAACAACATGGGTCTGGTGTTCGCTACCTTGTCCTCCCCACTAGGACAAGCCACAGGGACTGTGGCCATCTCTTCCCTGTTTTTTTCTGTCTTACTTTCTTTAGTTATCCTTGTTATTCTTTCACAGGTTTCCTTGTGTATGCTGTGCTGAGCCACATTCCATCATGATCCCGGCCCATCCTTTCAGGATGGAAATAATAACAATCAGTGAGCTCTGGGCCATTCCATCTGCAAAGTCTTCATCTTCCATAACTCTAGCCATTCCTGTTTTTGTTTCTATTTGCACAATAAATTCATGTGTAAACTGTGGTTCTCCTCCAGTGAAAGCCCACTTGGTCAAGTACCTATTGCCAAAGGACAGTGAGTGTCCACTTATCATCAGTGCTGAACACGGCCCTCTTTTTAACTCCTGATGGGAAAGGACAACTCCCAGGCTAGGTGCCTCTGTTCCCCCATCCCATTATTCACAAGTTTTTACTCTGAATGCTAACTATGCGCCACTACTAAGTGTCCTGCTGGATGTATATGGGGACTCAGAATCGCCCACTTGCTCCCTACGTGCTTTTTTTCTGTTTAGTTCTGTAAGTCTCTCTGCATAGGTAGGTGAAACCCATTCTTACACTTGCACACATATCCATGTGCTTGTTTTTAGCAATTCTGAGCACTCAATATTGTCATTAGAAAACTCTACAAGAGTACAATCCAACTCTATGGAAAATTCCTTAAGCACAGGGATGTTGATTTATACAGTCATTCATCTGCATCCATGGGGACTAGTTCCAGGACCCCCTGAAGATACTCAAATCCAAGGATGCTCAAGTCGTTATATAAAATGGCTTAGCACAGTGGCCCTCCGTATCTGAGGTTCCACAGACAAGGATAAGGAGGACCAACTCTACCTCCTTCATTTCTCTCAGTGCCAAGCAAAAAAGTTACCATTTTGATTTGACTTCACATCCTATTAATATTTGATATCTAACCAGTGTTTACTAAGTGTTTGCAATAGGCCTGAGCCTTTCTTATACATTCTCTAATTTAGTCTTCAAAACAACCTCGTGAATTACGGACTATAGGATATTCTCAGCTTTACAGAACAGAAAACACTGATTCAGAGAAGTCAGGTGACTTGTCCAGTCACTCAGCCAGAAGGTGGTGACCCTGGAATTAGAACATGTACTCTTCCTGCTTCAGAGTACAGTGCTATTTTCTACACCACAGCGGCTTCTCCACTGGTGGTTCTTGCCTTAAAGAAGAAGGTCTGCCTAAGGTCAGCAGACTTACCCAATCAAGAGGAAGTCCTTATGTGGAGAGGTAAGGACCCAGCTTCATGGAGCAGGGCCTGGAGGCCCCATCCTGTGATAGGGCACCAGTCCAGCAGGTTCCCAGTTCTCTGGCTGTGTTAGTAGTTTCTGATGCACGTAGAAGGGCAATCTGGGCTCATTTCACTACTCCTGCCAGGGCTGGGATAGAGGGGGATAAGGCTGGCTTGGCCGGGTCCTCTCACCCACAAAATCCAGGCAAGCGGCTTCAGCATTAGCCCTTTCCATTAAAAGGGCAATGTGGAATTCAGTCTTCCCCAAACAAGGAGGTTGTGATGGGGGTGACAAGTGACACTTCCACACCCTGCCTGTCCTTGACCATGATCATGCAGAGCCCCAGGTATGATCCCTTGAGCAAGCAATGGGGTCACCCATGTTATCCAACCAGGCTTAGCAGGAGTTGACAGGGCCAGAGACAGCTGGGACCCAGGTAGGTCTATCCTCTCCCACTAGTGTAAGAACTCCATGAGAGCTGGGACTTTGAATGTCTTATTTACTGCTGTACCCCACTGTCTTGAACTGTACCTGGCATATAGTAGGTATTGTTGAATAGACACTGTTGAACAAATGATTGGATGGATGAGCAAAAGAACCAAGAGGCACGCTGCATCTTGTGTGCATAGAACCCCATCTGCAAGGGAAATGTATGCACAGACCTTTTTCTAAAGGCCTCCCCTTTAACCTTGCCGCCCCCCCTCCCTTCTTCAACACATACTGTCTCCTGAAAAAAACATCTCTGACTGATCTCTAAGCACTGGTCTTATGCTGGCACCCTCTTTACCAAAGGCAAGAAAAACTCGTCTATCAACTTTCCCTTAGATTGAGCAGAAGCACCCGTCTCCAGCTTCAGAACCACAATTCTCTCAGGAGCAGCTGAGCCCTTTCAGTTTAGCACCACTCCCCTGAGGCAGGAAGGGGAGAGGCAGAAGCCATGCCACAGTCCAGGCTTGGGTCTCCCAGACTCAAGCTGCCTGAGGAGGGCCCCATAGTGAGGCCAGGCCCCAGTGGACATCTGAGAGAGGCACAACCTCCTGTACATAATGGAAACTCTCGTCTATACTCTCTCATTGTTCTTTGTCTGAGGGAGTCTGTAGTACATGGGGCCAAAAGTCTCACAGAATATTTGATCACAGGAAACTTTCTTAACTTGGCTAAGCCTCAGTTATCTTATCTATAAAACTGGAATAACAATAGCTTCTGCCTCATAGAATCATTATGCAAACTAAATAAAAGAACATCTACAAAGTGCTTAGCACAGTGCTTGGGACATAGTAAGAGCTCAGTAAATGATAGCCATTATTATTCCTGTTAAGTATGGTTTGTTCCTGTGCTTCCATTGTAAAAACAAACAAATATAACCCACAATCTGAAATAAATAGAAAAGCCTCACTTATCATTATTAATTCATTCAACCAAGACTGCATCAGGCCCTATGCCAGGTCCTGGACAGATTAGGGAAGGTCTCTAAGTTCTTTAAGTCTTTAAGTTCTCTGGGCTTTCACTTATGTTGATCCCTGGAATGAATCGCACATACTCTCTGTTTGCCTGTCTCACTTTAATCTCCAAAACTCAGCCAAATGGAACCTCCTCTAGGGATGCTTTCCCTGAATGGGTGCATCCCATGCTAGATTCCTTGGGAGGCAAATTCTGAGATTAGCATGGAGGAAATCCTGGGGATGATAACTTACAGAAGGGAGGAGAAGAAAAAAGACTGGATAGAGGGAGATGTTGAGCAGCAATGCAGTTCCAACAGGGGCCCCAGCAACCCCACAGGCCTGTCAGACAGCAGGGAGTGGGCCAGGCCTTCACGCTCCCAAGTTGCATCAGTCATTGGATGCAGGCTGCCTCTGGAAGGCGTGACCTTGGATGAGACAGTTTTCTTTCGCCCCGACAATCCCCAGAGAGGGCTGTCAGCTGAGGGTGATCTGGAAGCACTCCCTGCAGCAGGGGAATGGGTCCTTCATTCCTGAAACGGGATTTGGGCAGCACAGTGTAGCATCCACGATATACTCCAGCCTAGATTTTATCAGTCATATAGAGATGTTGATTTCCATCTGCTCGACTCCTATCTCTCAAGTGGTATACTACATGCGTGGGAAAAAGGAAAGGAATTTACGGGCCCCTGAACTCTCAGCTGCATTAAAATCTCCATTATCCTCTTCTATTCCACAGCTCTGAGTCCTTCCTTCATTGCTAAGCATCCCTGCCACCAAGGCTAGAAGTCAACAAACGTAGGAGGGTTTATGAAAAAAGTAGTGAGTCAAGATGGAGGAGGGTGGAGGGTGGACAGGGATTGAGCTTATCTCTGGACTGGGCTGGACCTAGTTTAAGACAATTTTTGATGCTTCTATGGCTTTTTTAAAGAGAGAAGAGGGCAGGCAGATTTCAGTCTCACCTGAAAGAGCAGGAAGTTGTTTCCTTGGGCTGTCAGGTAGGTCTACTGCTGTTATCAGTTTGGCACAGTCTATCTTAAGAAAATGTAACTAGTGGTTCTGCTGTCTGTTGGCAAGCTCCAACAAGGCCTAACTCGAGACATATTGGGCATAAACGTCTATCTGAACGAATTCTGGGATCACACAGTGGATTTGCAAACATGTTTTCAATTAAAGGCTGCTCTCAGGAAACTGCAGCTGCCTTTCCACCCTAGAAAGAAAATATCCAAAAATCCAACTACAAACTGAGAACTGAACTTGTATTTCAGGCCTATAACAGATTTTTATCTCTCGGGTTTCTGAGTCCCAAAGATACTTTCAGACTTCTTATTATTACCCACTAAAACTTTTATGAATTTTAAGAATTATGAACACATCCTAAACTCATTTTAGTAGGTTTGTTTATTTAAAGGGCACAGGTGAAGCAATTCTGAAGCTATTATATATGTATTACAGGATTGAGAAGTGAATGAATATATCAGTGTTGAGATCCAGGGTGTCCACTCTGGAAGAAGGGACATACAAATATGAACTGATAAACATGTGAGGCAATGGATGTGTTAATTAACTAGGTGGTGGGAATCCTTTCAAATTACCATTATGTGTACATGTTAAATATCTTACAATTTTATTTGTCAATTATACCTCAGTAAAAATGAAAAGAAAAAAATATGGATTGGGAGAAGGCAAAAAAGAATTCCACAAGGAAGGAAATGGAGCTATCAGTGTAAACTCATGATTTCTAAAACAAGTATATGTGTGTGAATACACATTTTATGTGCACATATGTATGAATATGTATTTATATTTATATACAGGCATATATTCCCTAGATCTGCCTACTAAAAGGGTCAAGAAGCAAACCCCCTCTCCCCTCCCCATAGCAATGAGCACATCTATCTCCCCAATCTTGGTCTCTAATACCATTCCCCACTAAGAGGAAACATGTTTCTCAGAGGAATGGCTGATTCCAGGGTTGAGGTGAGGTAGGGACAAAATGAACCTAGAACATCTTATTATGCCAAGGATGCTAAAGAGGGAGAAAGAGAGAGAACAACTGGGGCATGTCAAAAGGACACAGGAGCCAGATTAGAGGGACTCCCACTGGCCAAATCAAGTCCATCCATGCATTATAAAGCACTGGAAAAAATAATTTGTATGTTCTTACCAAGGACGAATAGATAGATAGGTAGGTAGATAGACAGATAGGTGAATGAATGAATCAATGAATGAATGGAGAAGGGAGAACTCTTGCTTACAGTAAAGTGCAGAAAACCGGCTGGTGAATTTAGAGGTAGTCCTGTGGGTGGAAAATGCTCATTTTGCAACCATCATAATAAAGATAGGATGAGGCAAGAACCATAAACGGAAATAAAATCTAGGAGGAAATTTTGACTAAGAGCAAAATATTTGAACCATCTTAAGGTGTCTCTCCCACAGGAAGAAAAAAAAAGAGTAACTACAGAGTGGAGAAGTCAAACAACACCTTGACTGGGTCATCAAAATTAACATCACTAAGAGGACATCATGAACTTCCAGGTGTGACACCCTGAGAAGGACACAATTATCACCTATGCAGTGTTCTGGCCAAGAATGCACGACCTGAATTTAATCATGAGGAAACATTAGATAAACCTAAAATGAAGACTGTCCTATAAACCAAAGGGGAGAGAGTTTGAATTCTTCAAAAATGTCAGTGTCATAAAAGACAAAGAAAAGCTGTGGATAAAGAAGACCAAACACCAAAGACGGACAATAGCAAGTGTTAGGGAGGATGTGAAGAAATTGGAAACTTCATACATGGTTGGTGGAATGCAAAATGGTGCAGCTGCTTTGGAAAACAGTCTGGAAGTTCCTCAAATTTTAAACATTGAGTTACCATGTGACTCAGCAATTCCATTCCTACATAGATACCTAAGAGAAATGAGAAAATATATCCATATAAAAACTTGTACATGAATAGTCATAGCAGCATTATTCATGATAGCCAAAAAGATAATAGGCAAATGTCCATGAAATGATGAATAGATAAACAAAATGTGATATATCCATACAATGGGCTACTTATTATCCAGCAATGGAAAAGAATAAAGTACTCATACACGGTGCAACATGGAGGAATCTTGAAAACACCATGCTGAGTGAAAGAAGCCAGACACAAAGGACCACATACTGTATGATTCCATTTATATGAAATGTCCAGAACAGGAAAGTCTCTACAGGCAGAAAGCAGATTAGTGACTGCCTAGGTCTAGGGGAGAAGGAGGGCAGGTAATGCTAATGGGTGAAGGGTTTATTTGGGGTGAAAAATATGTCTAAACTTCGGTTGCGGTGATGGTTGCACAGTTCTGTGAGGATACTAGAATTATATCTCAATAAAAATGGTTTTAAAAGTCTAACGTTCTTTAAAATACCTGAGTAGCAACAATATTTAGCAGTAAGATTTATCTCTATAAAGAGCAATTTTTTACAATAAAGAAATAAAACATGCACATACAAGGATGGTTCGGGAAGCATGGAGGACATTTGTGACCTGGGCAGGAGCAGCTTGAGTGACGAAGTAAAGGCAGAAGGCAGACTGGACTGGGTCAGAGGAATGGAAGGTGAGGAAGCAGACAGAGTACGTTTGTATTGCAGACAACCCTTTCAAGGAGCTCCCATGTAAAGGGAAGTAGGTAGAGAGATGGAGTGAGACACGGGGATGTGAGGGCTGGAGTAGGCTTTAATCATGTTGGAGAGCTAGAGTGTTGAATGCTGCTGGAGAGGATCCAGGGGAAAAAGCGCAGTTGGAGATGCAGGGGTTGAGAGAAGATAATCCATACAGCAAGGTCCAAGGAAAGTCATGGGACCCAGAATCCATGTGATAACCAGGGAAAAGAACAGGAGAAGTGCCCGTATATACAGGTCTGGGATTTGGCTTCAGTAAGATGAGAAAATTCCTGACAGCTGACTTCTACCCGTGGAGAAGGAAAGGACTGAAGGTTTGAAGTTTCACATCCTAAGTTGGTCGCCTACTAGCTGTGTGATCTTGGCAAATGTAGTGAGCTTCTCTGAGCTGGTTTCCTCCTTTGTAAAGTGGATTATACCTTGGAGTGTGCTTGTGAGGATAAAATGAGAAAACATAGGTAAAATGTAGAACAGGGTGACTATCACACAACAGGCTCTCAACAAATGTTAGTTTCTTTTTTAGTTCATTTCTATACCCTTGTTCACTCCGCTACCACCCAAGTACATGCAAAAATAAGAGCTTCTTAAAGGCAACAGCCTTATTTTATTAATCATGTTCCCATGACCTATAACGATACCTGGCACACAGTAGATGTTCAATAAATATGTTTCCTAAATTCCTCTTCTCTGAGTAGCTGTCAAGTGTCCAGCCCCATGCTAGGAATTTTCACTCATGTGCTCCTCACAGATACACTGGAAATGGGGTGGTATCATCTTGCCTTTACCAGCGAAGGACCTGAAGCTGAGAGAGGTTAAGTCATCCAGCTGCTAATGATAAAGGTGGAACTCCAGGGCAACACTTCATTCCAACATCAGTGTCTTTCCACTATCTACCAGATACCTGGTTTTGTTTTTGTGTTCTGTTTTGTTTTTTCTCCTGTCTTAAGCTGGTTTATAGGTGAGTCTCCAAGACATTGCCTGGAGGAACCTGTGTAAGCCTCACAAGGGCTAGAAGCTTTCTGCTCACCCGTCCTAACTTCCCTCCCCATCAGAATTGCCCTCCCTTCTTCCTCCTGCCCCTCCCTGACCTGATGAAGGTGTCTAGTACCACAATTAGATGGTTTAAAGGCTTCATTTTAGTTATTTCCAGACCCAATATATAAAGAAGAGAATAAAGGGTAATCTTAAAGACTAGTAAATTATCAGTGAGCAAGTGAAATTCACTGTCTAGTTTTGGCATGATAGAAAGTTTGGGGACCTGAAATGCCCAAATTCACTGCTGTTGGAAAAGGATAGAGGGGAAAACTGTATCTTTTGCCTTATATGCTCTGTCTTTTAAAAAATTTCTTAAGATTTTAATGAAAAATTTTGAATATACAATTACAGTGGCATAATTGTAAAATAACCTAGTAGAGAAACTAGTATAATGAACCCATGTACCCAACAATTAGCAAGATTTTGCTTCACTGGCTTCATCTCTCTCTTTTTTTAAAATGTAATTCCTGACTTCCTGTCATTTCACTCCCCACTTCAAGATGCATATTTTGTGGCTGCGTTGGGTCTTCATTGCTGCACGCGGGCTTTCTCTAGTTGCAGCAAGTGGGGTCGACTCTTAGTTGCGGTGCGAGGGTTTCTCATTGTGGTGGCTTCTCTTTGTTGCAGAGCATGGGCTCTAAGCGCACAGGCTTCAGTAGTTGTGACACGTGGGCTCAGTAGTTGTGGCTTGCAGGCTCAGTAGTTGTGGCACACCGGCTTAGTTGCTCCACGGCATGTGGGATCTTCCCGGATCAGGGCTCGAACCTGTGTCCTCTGCATTGGCAGGCGGATTCTTAACCACTGTACCATCAGGGAAGTCCCAAGATGCATTTTTTTTAATGCATTTTTTTTTAACTTAGCCACAGGATTATTTTTACACCTAACAAGCTTGACAACCATCTCCTGGTATCACCTAATACCAAGTCTGTATTCAAATTTCTCTGATTATTTAACGTTTTTTTCTTTTTCTTTTCCTCTCTCTTTTCTTTCTTTTTTTAAAAAAAAAATTTGGTGTGTTTGAATCACAATGCCAGACCTACACATTGCATTTGGTTGTTCTGTCCCTTAAAACTTTTTAAGAGAGGGAGTTTCCCTTTCCTAAGCCCATTACTTGCTTTTGATGCCAATGCATTGGGGGAACTAGATCCATTGCCCTAAGAACATCCCCCATTCTAGATTAGTCTGTTTCCTTGTGATGAAATTTAACTTGCTCTCTCTCCCCCATAATTCCTGTAAACTAGAAGTTGGCATTAAACATTTGATGGACTTCAGGTTTTTTGGCACTGATTCTTTGAGGTGGTGCTGTGTGCTTCACATTGGACCACATCAGGAGGCAACAGCACTGACTGTCCCGCTCTTGGTGATGCTGAGGGTGGTCAGTGTGTTCAGGTGGTTGTCCTGCCCTTTTCTGGGGTAGAGCAACCATGAAGCAAGTTATCAAAAGTCAAACTGACAGTGATCTTTAATTCATTCAGTTGTCATTACCTGGGTCCCTACCATGTGCAAGCCACTCCATTAAGGAGATACAGAAATAAATAAAAAATACTTTTCCTGCCCTTGAGAGAACTCACTGCGACGAAGGAAACACTGTGAACTGCCCTGGTCTTATCCCGTGAATTGCTTCCTCCTCTGTAGGTCTGCAGCTCTATAAACACTTATAAGACACAGCTCAGGGGCCAGGAAGTGCCAACATTCTCTCCTAAGACATCACCTTGCTTGAAGGCTGCAGCCTTCCAGGACTCCTGGTCATCATGAGCTTTCCTGTGGGAAACTAAGGGAATAAGGGAGTGTTCTCCAATAACCACAAGGTGCCCAGTTGACTCTTCCTTCAGTCCTGAAAAGTTTGACTTCATAATTTAATGAGCAATTGGACTTTCTGCTTTTTGCTTCAAATTCTAAAAAGTAGAAACTCTCACCTCCAGTGAAGGGGTCTTAAGTACAGCTGCTTTGAAACATTTATGTCTTAAGTACCAGGTGGCTACATGTGAATGGGGAGACTTAAGTCTGTCCTTGGCAAAATCAGAACTTTAGAATTGTGTCAACTCAGCTTTTATGTGTTGTCCAAATGCTTCACCCTTTGGTGGTTCTCACTCTGCTCAAAACCCTCCACAAGACTTCTCTGCTGCACTTCTAACTTGTGTTCAGCTCTTGCATGGGGGATAAACAGGGGATGTAACTCACTACACCTCAGAGAATGTCAAGTGTATTCTGACGTTCTGCATCCTTTAAAAGAGGCTCTGCCAAGTCACCTGGTGCACGTGCCCCTCTTGCAGGTGAAGAGAGTGGAAGCAGCTGAGGACACTCCACTCCAGGCCACTTTTTCTCTGAGTATTTTTATTATGGATATATACATCTTTAAAAAGCGATGAAAGCACTCTTTATCGCAAAAACTCCCTCTGTTTGCATTTCTAGCAACATTTCCTAGCCCGCTCTGGAGCTGGAACAAATTCTTTCCTCCACCTGGCCCTCCTTTCCCATCTCTCCTCCTGAGTGCTGTGCCAGCCCTGGAGACTGAAACTACAAACACATCTACCCTGCCTATTGACAGAGGAGGCTGTGGCCTCTCCTCTGCTGCCCCACCCAATGCCTCAGGGACCTCCTCCACGGAGAGTTAAACCCGTCCTCACCAGTCAGGTCCTTCCCTACCGGTTGGGCTGATCAGAACTCCCTCGACCAAGTTGCCTTGGAGACAGCCCTGGTGTCTGAAGAGAACAAAGGTGGGGAATTGCCGCCCTGCCCTGGAGCCCAAGCAGCCTCCAAAGGCCAGTGGCTCTGACACCAGTTGCATCATCCCCAGTCTCTTAGTATCACACAGTCTCTTTCCTCTGTTTTGTTGCTAACTTTACATAACTTTGGCTCATATACCAAAAAACTCATTGGGAGGCCTCTGAACATTATGTTTGTGGACTTAGGAGAAAATTCTGAAGAATATCCTAAGTAAGGGGAATGAAAACCCCAGTTGCCAGGGGGTAGGGTTAAGGGGAGAGCAGGGTGGTTTCACATATGCTTGTGTATCTGAAGTGTATCATACACGAAAATGCCAAGTATACTTCCAGTGGTTTTGAAGCAATAGACAGTTGCAGTGGGGAAAATCTTCAGAGGCACAGAAGGTCTTCCCCACCAGCTGGTCTCTGTTTTATTATCTTTTATAAAAAGACATTCTGATTTATTTGCAGGTCCTTACATCTGGGTTATAAATTAATACTCCTTTTAAACAAATTTACAAGCTCTGAGAGTCAGACATTCTTCTTCCCCTGAATCATATGAGTATCCTTTGCATTAGAAAGAGAGCAAAAGAGGGTGTAGACTATAAAATCTAAAGCATTATTGAAGCCGTACGTGCTCAATCCTTTTCTAGCAAAGCAGGATGGTCTAGCTCTTTCTAGGGCACCTGGGTTCAGATCCTAAAACTTTTCTGTCTTCTGCAGGTGAGCCCTTGGAGACTTCATCTATTAATACATAAATTAGGAAAGAAGCAGTACTCATAAAGGTGTTGAGAGACTTAAAAAGAAAGGATGCGTACAATATTGGCTTTTAGTGGTGCTCATTACTGGTTAGTCCTCTTTCTTATCACATTGAAAATCTGGAAGCTCTTTCAGAATTCATTAAGTCAGTACAGCAACTTTGGAACATGAGCTTTGAAGTTCAATTCCCTGAGCTTAAATCCTGCTTCCCTCTCTTATAAGCCCTATGACCTTGAACATGTTCATTAACTTTGCTATGCCCCAGTTCCCTTAACTGGAAAGCAGGGATAGTAGCAATACCTATCTCATAGGGTTGTTGTTGGGCTTAATTGAGATAACAGTCCCTGGCACACATAAAAGTGCTCAATTAGTGACTACCTTCCAGAAGCTGAGAAGTGTGAGAGTTGGATCAAAATTACACTTTCTACTTGACTTTGTCATTATGAAGAACTTTCTCAATTGAAAAAAACAATGCTGTTTTTTCTAAGAGCAAAACTTGCCCATTAAGGAGCTACTTGAGTTGAAATGTGCTAGCAGGAGGCGTTACTTTTGATGGATTGTGGAAAGTTCTGTACAGCACGCAACTTGTGAAATGAAATAGGTTATGTTTTTGTAAACTCCTCCCACTCTAAGAAGGTTTAGTGCCACTAGGGGTTCTCCAGGGACAATGTACGCTTTCGTTGTGGTTTGACTTTTAAAAGTGTTTGATTGTTCAGTACACCTTGTTTGAAGAGTTGCTTTACTACAACTTAATGGCAAATTCCACTCTGGATTTCCTGCCAACAAATCTATAAAAGCTTTGTTTGAGACTGAAAGCATTCAGAACATTTTTTTTTTTAAGCTGGGAGGTGCTGGGTGTACAAAAAAAAAGGAGGAGGAGGAGAAGAGAAGTCCTGTGGGTGTAGGATGAGTGTTTGTTCTAAGAACTGGCTCGCCGGCTCCAGAGCAATTAAGAAAGGCCAAGATTTAGAGTGGGGCAAAGCGAGCAAGCAGCTCTGTTATCGCCCGGCCCAGAAGAAACAGCCCGGCCCTGCTCTGCCCCTCTCATTCAACAGTTCTGTTCCCGTTCTGAACTGATGTGATGACAAAGCAGCTTTCAGGGCATTCTTCCCAGGATGTAACATTACATAACACCTACTCTGCTTGGCCTGCTGCAGGTGCCATGGTTTAATATCCAAGACTGGCATTCCAGTGTTAGGCTAAGGAAATAAACACGTAGTGGTTTTCGTGCCAGTGTTCACGGGTGGCACCTGGTTAAAGAGCATTTCAGACTTATGTTCCTAAGGCTGTATCCACGTAAGCCACCTTATATTCATGTTGGAATAATGAAGATTAAAAATAAAATTAAAGCGTCCATTAATGGAGAACTCTTTTTAATATGGATAAATATCATACATATAATGATAAGTGAGAAGAGCAGCTGCAGAACGGCATGCAGCTGTATGAAGCAATTTAAAATAAGCCTAAACCGCCCTCTGCATCCACAGGTTCTGCATCCTCAGGTTCAAGCAGCTGTGAATAGAAAATATTCAGAAAAAAAAATTCCAGAAAGTTCCAAAAAGCAAAACTTCAATTTGCCCACTCCCTGGCAACTATTTACATAGCATTTACTTTGCATTTATAACTATGTACGTTGTATTTACATTGTATTTACAACTATTTACATAGCATTTACTTTGTATTAGATATTAGAAGTAATCTAGAGATGATTTAAAGTACATGGGAGGATGTGAGTAAATTATATGCACATATCACGCCATTTTATATAAATGACTTGAGCATTTATACATTTTGGTATCCAGGAGGGTCTTAGAATCAGTCCTCCATGGATACCTAGGGACGACTGTATTATGTACTGTATATATACAAGTACAAAAACATGCACAGAAACCCCGAATACCAACTTCAGGATCGTCAGCTCTGCAGAAGGATGAAGAGATGAAGGAAGGGAGAGTGATGGGGGCAAGGCCCTACCTGTATTTGAAGGTTTTTTCTCTTTAAATCCAAAATAAAGAGATCTGAGACTAATATGTCAAAATGTTAGCATTTATTAAACCTAGGTGACAGGTGTGTGGATATTTGTCATATGATCTGTACTTTTCTGCTTTTTCAAGTATTTCATCATTTAAAAATTTTTATTAGAAACTAAAAGCATATCTACATGATGGAATATCATGCATTAGATAGAGTAAGGAAAGAATATAGGTTATCAGAGAAGTATGTACAAGAAATATTCTAGATCAAAAACACAGGCTGCTCACGTTGGCCCCGGCAGGAGTGGAAGCTAGATCTAGGTGGAATGGGGGTGGCCTGCTTAGGTGGAGGCCCCTCTTGACCACCTCCTTTCCCTCGTCTCCCCCCTAACCCCTGGGCCACGTGGGCCAGCCCGCTGAGCGGGGGGGGCTGCCTCCACGTTCCTCACCTCCTCAGCCGACTTCTCCACAGGGGCAGGCTGCTTGCAACTGGGGGTGTGTAGCTGGCGCATGGGTACAAGGCCACTCGGGATGCTCCTGTGGAGGCCCCCACCATCCCTTCTTGAGTTTTCACGTTTCCACTTGGGCATCCCTGAATAGTACTCTTCCACTCCAAACTCAGTCTCCTAAGTTCCAGCTTCTGCCATCCTGCCTCTAAGGTGCAGCTCCTAACCCCTTAGACTTTAAGCCTACTCACCAATGTACCAGACCACCCCACGGGTTCCCATAAAAGTAATTTCCAGCCAGAAGGAGGAGGGCATCATTACAAGAACAAGAACAGATACAAAAACATGACACAATAGGTTGCTGTAGAGCATGATACTATAATCTATTTTTGCATAATAAAATATACACATGTATACACACACACACACACACAGTAGTCTAAAGCTTTCCTCTGGGCTCTATACTCATAATCACTGCCTGAAATCTCCATTTGGATGTCACTCAAGCAATCCAAAACCCTACTGGGTCAAAAACCAACCTCTTCATCTTTCCCTCCAGACATTCTCATCTTCTACTTTTCCCCATCTCACTACATGACACCATCATCCACTAGTTGCTCAGGTAAAAATCCCAGGAATCAATGAGGATTTCTCCCTTTCCCTCAAGGCCTGCTGGTCCTACCTGCCAGCTCTAATGGATCCCATCTTCTCACCTTCCCTGTCACCCCCACTGCCCAGGCCATTATCAGTCACTGGATGCCTGCAAGAGTTTCCCGACCAGCTCTCCTGGCAGCCACTGCTGATCCCTACAGTCCATTCTCCACATGGCCAGAGCGGTCCAGTAAAGACACAAATCATCCCTTAGCTAAAACCCATCAATAATCCCACTGTTCTCAACTCCTTAATTATGGGTCTGGATCTGCCACCTTCCCCTGCCTCACTGGGCACCATGCCCCCCTCCCTCCCCTGCACTCCAGCCACCCTGGAGGACTTTCATTTCCCAGGGATCATCACGCTCCCTCTGGGTCAGGGCACATGCTGCTCCTCTTGCTTCAGATGCTTGATACTCTCCTCCTTTGTAATCAGAAATAACCCATAAACTTAGTTAAAATATCCACATTGAGGGAAGATCAAATAAATGTGTTTGTCTTATTTATTTCTTGAATAGTTTATTTATTTACTTAATTCAGCAAATACCTATTGAACACCAACTGTGTTCCCAGATCTGTACTGGATGTTATGGTTCCCTTGTTTGGCTTCCATATCCTAAGCCCAATTGCTTCAAGGTTTACACTAGGGGTTTCATTTTGATTACAGCCCCTTCGTACGCCCAGCTCTGCTATGAGATGGGTGAAACTCAATGGAAATGCAAACACACTTTCATTTCTCATAGGAGAGAAAAACTTTTACTATAATAAGCCATCTCCTTCAGGAGATGAGGCTAAACAATTGTCACTGCAATCATTTTCCTCTTATAGACAATTATAAGTCCAGAAACCAAGTAATTTTCACCATGTTCCCACTGACCACTTGTTCTGAGATTTCTACACCCACCCTGTTGTCAACTGTTCCCCAATGCTAACTTTATGTGTCTGCAGGGTTTGCCAGGGACCTCACTGAGGAACTTCAGTGTTGGAGCTCAGGGTGAGCAGTTTCTGGATATACGGACAAGTGCCCAGTGCACTGTGCGCTCTGCCCATCAGAGCTTTCTCATCTCCTTGGGCATGTTTCAGATCTCATTTCAAAAGCCTCAGGGCAAAAGTCTGCAAGGAAAACATGTGTTTGTAAGACTGGAATTATCTAGGTTGACTATCGATATTAATTCAACTCAGTTTCTGTTTTTCCTTTTTATCTCCCTAAAAGACCTGAGTGTACAAGAAAATACTCAGTGAACATCTGACTAGTTGTGAGATGAATGGAAGTAGTTAATTTAGCATAGTGTTTAAAGCAAGGGTTTCAGAGCCAGAGAAAGCTTGCTCAGTATGTTCTTTCCTTCATGCCCTGCCCTTTGCTTCCAGACAAACTCCTACTCATCCACCAACACCCACCTTAAATATCACTTCTGGAAAATTTTCCCCAATGCAATCAATATGAGTAGGTAGTCCTTTCTTCCTGGGTTCCCAGAGCATGTCTATTATGTTTAGTTTAGCACCTGTCATGTTGTCTTAAAATAGTTTGTTAACTTATATGTCTCTTCCATTGAATAACTAGGTAATACAAGGCCAGAAACACACCTTACTCTGTTTAGCATGGGGTCTGTCATACATTATAGTGATCAAATATGAGCACTAAGTAATCAGTCTGACCTGGGTTCAAATCGTAACTTTACCTCTTACCAGTTATTTAACCATGTGAAGTTAATTAATCTCCATAAGCCTCTGTTTCCTCATCTAAAAGACATTTACCTTTAAGAGTTGTTGAGAAAATTAAATTAGGTATTGCATATAAATGTTTGACATGGTAAATGGTCCACACTGAAGGATTTTTTAACTCTCACTTTTATTATTAACTGCACAAATGTTTGTTAGCCAAATTAATAAATGCATGACCTAAACCTCTGATCACAACCCCTTCATGCCAACCAAAGAAGGCATTGTGAGTGAAATGTAGGAGGAAATGTCATTGACATAGTGTTCACTTTTCTCATAAAAATACAGATAAAAATATACAGGTGTTTTGAATGGTCACTTGTGAAGGACACCTGTTAGGAGAAACTAGCCTAATCGTTCTAAACTGCTTCCCGTGCTAACGGTAAAAATCAAATTCAATTTAAATACTGAAGGTCTTATAATGTGCATTTCAGCCTACCTGTTTGGGCAAGCGATTTTTTCTGGGAGCCTGCAAGAGACAGCTTAATTAGTGGTGGTCATTAGAAGAGATGCAGCTGATTACACATCACTTAAAAGCATTTCAGGTCGATTTTTTTTCACTCTGTAATCTTCTACCTTTATCCTTCCCTGGCAACTTTTCTGCTTACTCCTGACTGAAATTTAAGAGATAGACACATTTTCATAAAATTTTACAGCCTGTTATTTTGCCTCAGGCTCTTCATCTTTTCTTAATTATGATAATAGTAGCACGAATTCCCAGAGTGCCTACTGTGTGCTAGCCAGACAGTGTGCTACGTGCCACATATACTGTATATATCTCCTTTTCCCTGAGTTTATCACCATCTAACGTACCAGATTACTTGCTTCTCTATTATTTCATTGTTTATCATCTATCTTTCCTCCCCTCCCATCCCTCACCTCTAGGAAAGTAACAGCCCAAGGGCAGGGATCTTTGTTTTGTTTCCTGATATATCCCGAGAGATTAGAACAATTCCTGGCACATAGTAGATGCTCAATAAATATTTGTTGAATGAATGCATCTTCACACAACCCTGAAGTAGCTAGTATTATACTTATTTTGAGGCTGGGGAAACTGAGGCCCAGAGATATAAAATTAAAAGCCCCCCCCCCAAAAAAAAAAAAAAAAAAGCCCAGCATCACATAGATAGTAAGCAGCAGCTGTGGCCCTTGGACTCAGACTTGTCTGACTCTAAATTCTCTGCTTTCTCCAAGAGGGAATGCCTTGCTGTGATCAAGTCCTCTTCTGGAACGCATGCATCCCCTGTGCCTGGGTTGACTTGAGACGGGATTTGAGATCCAGGATGGCAATGCCAGGAGTGCACATGATTATGTTGTCAGAACTAGACAAGGAGACAGGTCAGACTGCTGGCCACAAGGGGGTGGCTTGGAGACAGGTTGGCTGACCATAACACCCTCTGGCTCTGTGCTCAGAGAGAACTTCATGGTCTTCTCAAATCCTGTTTTTCCTGCATGCCAGAAGTTAATATAATCTCCCCTACCTCTTACAGACCTCCCAAACTTTCTGTGAAAATTCACGGTGTCTGGGCAGAGATTCCAGTTCTTTGGAGAAAGGTGTTCTCTACATGCCAGGTGTTATTATTATAATGATCATTTACTGCTATTCACACCCTTTTGATATTCGGAACCAGGCACCTTTGTTCCCGGACCTCTTCGGTCAACCCCAAACTATTTCATCCCCAGCTCCTTTCTCTATATACTGAACCTTATGAAAATATTGGCTGAGTTCCATATTCCCATCCTGGATGTGGATTTTGGTGAGTGAGTCAAATTAAGAAATCATGACCTGTTGTGGGAGGTCTGGTACCCTCTCCTCATCATACATACTTCCTTGGCAAGATCTTCCAATTCCATAGCTTCAGCTGCTGTTTACTGATTGGCTTCCCAATCAGCATCACTTTGCTTTCCAAACTCCAAACTCACTTTTGCAACTGTCTTCTGCATACCTCCACCTGGATGTCTGGAAAGCATCTCATATCCAACATGTGCAAAGCTCAGTTTCTCATCTTATCTCCAAGTCTAAACACCCCTCTCAGTTCTTTGTCTAAATGAATGGTCTCTGTCATCTTTTATTTCTCAATTCTCGTTTCTTCACCACCCACATCCAGGCATTAAGCTCTTTCTGTTTCAAATCAGAAAAAAATGCTTCACATCTGTTTCCTACTCTTGGTGTCTACAAACACTGCCCTAGTTCTGACCCCAAGCAGCTGCTGACCTCCTCCCTGGCCTTTCTGGATACAGTTTCTTCCTTTTACACGTGGCCATAACAGCTGTCTTTGACATGACAAGCCTAATGATGTTACACACTCCAACTCTAGGCTCTTCAGAACTGGCCCTATCTATCATGCTAACACCATGGGCCCCATCATGTGCTAACTTCTTGTCCTCACCACTGTCTTCCATGACTACCCTATGTTTCAAACTCTTCACCCTCCCCTACATGCAGTGGTTTTCATTTCTTCATGCCTTCCCACACTCTGTTCCCCTTGTCTGGAATGCCTTTCCTTTTCTTTGCCACCCATCACATTCACATACATCTTTTAGGTCCCATCTCTTCTGCTTTTCCAAATCCCTGGAGGTAGAGTAACATCCTTCTCTATGGTTCTGTAGCCATTTGTAAATGCCCTCTTGTATTAGCCAGGGCTCTCCAGAAAAACATAACCATTAGGATATAAATGTAGGAAGTGATTTATTAGGAATTGGAATAAGGAATTGCCTCACCCTATTATGGAGGCTGAGAAGTCCCCCAATCTGCTGTCTGCACACTGGAGACTCAGGAAAGCCAGCGGTGTGATTCAGTCTGAGTCTAAAAGCCTGAAAACCAGGAGCACTGAGGGTGGGACAAGATTGATGTCGTAGGTCAGCAAGAAGGGATGGACTCTTCTTTCCTCCAACTTTTCGTTCTATTCAGGCCTTCGACAGGCTGGATGCTGCACACTGGGGAGAGCGAACTGCTTTACTGAGTCCACCAACTCAAATGCTAATTTCATCCAGAAACACCTTCACAGACACACCCAGAAATAATCGTTAGCCAAATATCTGGGAACCTTGTGATCCAGTCAAGTTGACACAAAAAAATTAACCATTACATCTCTCAAAACAATTCTTACCAAGAGCATTCTATAATACATGTTTTGTGATGGGCACTTTTCTGACACTCATTTAATCCCTGCAACAACCCAAAGAGTCGTTATTATCTTTATCCTCATTTTATCCTCAAGAGGCTAAGACCAAAGTTAAGTCACTTGTCCCAGGTCACCCAGCTAGGAAGTGGAATTGCCCATTCAAATGGAGACAGTCTACACCGGAGCCCATGCATTTGAACACTACGCTTTTTGTCTCTCACTGTGAGATTTATGCATCTGTCTAGACTGTACGTTTGTTGGTTTCCCCAACTCTAAAACCTGGAAAATTATTATTAATGCCTAGTTCTCAGGCTTTGGGGAAGCATGAACAGAGCTTAGAAATTAGATGTAGACGTAGATGGTAAAACACTAATAAGCAATTATGATTACACCCTCGACTGTCGCACCAGGCCCCTGAGAGTAACTCATCCTTCCAATCCGTCCTTTTCGCCACCACGTTAGTGTCCTAGAATACAGATGAAATAATATTATTTGGTGGCGTTAGTTTATATGCTAAGGATACAAGAGAGAGCAAGACAGATATGTCCCCTGTATATATGAGCATAGAATCATGGGAAAGATAGATATTAAGTGTGTGGTTGCAAATATGATGAGTATTTTGATAGAGGGCATATATAACAATAACAAGTGCTGCAACTTTTATTTGGATGTTTTATTTATTTATTTTTATTGAAATATAGTTGATGTACAATATTATATTAGTTTCAAGTGTACTACTTAGTGATTCGACATTTACATACATTACAAATTGATAACTACAATAAGTCTAGTATATGAAGTTATTACATTATTGACTCTATTCCCTATGCTGTAAATTACATCCCCATGACTTATTTAATTTATAACTGGAATTTTGTACCTCTTAATCCCCTTCACCTATTTTGCCCACCCTTCTACCCCCTCTCGACTTTGGTGATCCACTAGTTTATTCTTGGTATCTATGAGTCTATTTCTGTTTTGCTTTGTTTGTCTATTTGTTTTTTAGCTTCCACATATAAGTGAAATTATATGGTATATGTCTTTTTCTGTCTTATTTCACTTAGCATAATACCTTCTAGGTCTCTCCATGTTGTTGCAAATGGCATGATTTCATTCTTTTTATGGCTGAGTAATATTCCATTGTGTATACATATACCACATCTTCTTCATTCATTCTTCCATCAATGGACATTTGTTTCCGTATCTTGACTATGGTAAATAATGCTTCAATAAACATAGGGGTGCATATATCTTTTCAAATTAGTGTTTTTGTTTTCTTCAGAACAATACCCAGAAGTGGAATTGCTGGATTGAATGGCAGTTCTATTTTTAATTTTTTGAGGAACATCCATAGTGTTTTCCATAGCGTTGCACAAATTTTCAATCCTACCAACAGTGCATGAGTGTTCCTTTTTCTCTACATCCTTGCCAACACTTGTTATTTGTTGTCTTTTCTTTTTCTTTTCTCTTTTTTTTGTTTTGGTGGGGGTGGGGGGGCCATGCTGCACAGCTAGCGGGATCTTAGCTCCCCAACACCAGGTACTGAACCCGGGACCATGGCAGTGAAAGCGCCAAGTCCTAACCACTGAACTGCCAGGGAATTCCCTTGCTGTCTTTTTGATGACAGCCATTCTGACAGGTGTGAGGTGATATCTCATTGGGGTTTTGATTAGCATAATCCTGATGATTAGTGATGTTGAGCATCCTTTCATTTGTCTGTTGGCCATCTGTATGTCTTCCTTAGAAAAATGTCTATTCAAGTCCTCTGCCCATTTTTCTTTTCTTTTTTTTTAACATCATTATTGGAGTATAATTGCTTTACAATGTTGTGTTAGTTTCTGCTGTATAACAAAGTGAATCAGCTGTATGTATACATATATCCCCATATCCCCTCTGTCTTGTGTCTCCCTCCCACCCTCCCTATCCCACCCCTCTAGGTGGTCACAAAGCACCGACTCTACCCATTTTTCAATCGAGTTGTTTGGGTTTTTTGGTACTAAGTTGTGTGAGTTCTTTATATATTTTGGATATTAACCTTTTATCATATATATTATTTGCAAGTATCTTCTCCCATTCAGTAGGTTGCCTTTTTGTTTTGTTGATAGTTTCCTTCTCTGTGTAAAAGCCCTTTAGTTTGATGTAGTCTCATTTGTTTATGTTTGCTTGTTTCCCTTGCCTGAGGAGACAGATCCAAAAAAATATTGCTAAGACCAATGTCAAAGAGCTTACTGCCTATGTTTTCTTCTAGGAGTTTTATGGTTTCCTGTCTTACATTTAAGTCTTTAATCCATTTTGAGTTATCTTTGTATACGATGTAAGAAAGTGTCCCAGTTTCATTCTTCTGCAAATGTTTGTCTAGTTTTCCCAACACCACTTATCAAAGAGACTGTCTTTTCCCACAATGTAGATTCTTGGTTCCTTTCTCTTGAGTTAATTGACCATAGATATGTGGGCTTATTTCTGGGTTCTCTATTCTGTTCTATTGATCCATGTGTCTGTTTTTGTACCAGAACCATACTGTTTTGAATGTTATACCTTTGTAGTATAGTTTAAAATCAAAGAGCATAATACCTCCAGCTTTGTTTCTCTTTCTTAAGTTTACTTTAGCTGATGAGGATCTACTTTGTGTCAGGTACTGTTCCAGGCCATGAGAAATCACTATTTTCATGAAGCTTATGTTCTAATAGGAGACACAGACAAACAAAAATGTTAGGTAGGGACTCCCCGGGTGGTCCAGTGGTTAAGACTCCATGCTTCCACTGCAGGAGGTGTAGGTTCGATCTCTGGTTGGGGAACTAAGATCCTGCATGCCATGTGGTATGGCCAAAAAAGAAAAAAAAATGGTAGGTAGTGGTAAGTGCTATGAAGAAAAAGCAATCCAGATAAGGGGGGATAAAGCAGTCTGGGGGTTGTATTGGTTAGGATTAAGTCCAAGTGCACTGAATAGGCAAAATAAATAAGGATGGTTTAATATAAGGTTTTTTGTTTCTCTGCAATGATGAAATCCAGAGGTATGCAGTCCAGGGCCTTTAGAATAGTTTCACGGTCATCAGCCTTCCGCTTTCCTCTCTGCCATTTTCAATGTGTCTTACCTGTTAGGATTGCCTCATGGTTCATTGTGGCTGCAAGAGCTTCAGCCATCATATCCGAAGTCCAGCAATGAAGAGGGAAAAAGGAAGTGAGGACAAATAAGGGGCACCTCTCAGTTAAGTCAGCCCCCTTGAAGGGAATTTGCCAGAAATCTCACACAACTTCTTCCTTCCTATTTTAATAGTCACCCCTAAATGTAAGGGAGATTAGGAATTGCAAGTCATCAGCTGTGTGAAATGCTATCCAGAATATAATCAGGGTTTATTCATAAGAAAGAAGGAAAAAGTGGTATTCGATAGATAACTCCACCAGGAGTTAAAAAGGCTTTCCAGAAGAATGGAGGCTTGGGCTGACAGCTGAAAGATGAGTAGGAGGGGCCAGGCCAAGAGGAAAAGAGCACTGCTACAGATAGAAGAATAGCAGCTCTGATGCTCCCGTAGGGCTGGAACCAAGTTGATCTTTGTTCTGTGCTTAGAACCTTAAGGAACCTTGAGCACCTTGTTCTGTGCTCACCTTAAGAAATAATTACTGACTAAATACCAGCCTCCGATCGGCTACTTATGCTACCCAATGTGTAGTCTCTACCCCAGGAGGAATACCCACTCTCCCAAAGGAACTCTCTCTGTTATTTCCATTCTACTTACAGCAAATGACTCTTGGTAAAAAATCATCTTGTATCCAGATGCAGACAGGACAGTGCTCACAGATGCCAAGAAATCAAGATATGAAACATGTGTTGCAGCAAAATCTGAACATAAATTCCAAATGAATCAGGAACACTGCTTAACAGGCCAGTGCATCTCACATATTAAGTATCCTTTGTTGTTTATAGCTACAGAAGCTGCTGAGGTTGGGAGTAAGGTAAGGAAATGAGAAGAAACCTGCCCAGCCTTTCCTGTTGATGAAATTCCAGGGGAGTCTGGTTCTCAGGTTTGGTGATTAGTGAGCCAAGTCTGGGAGATCTGACACTGAGCCAGTCTCTACTCTGCTGGCAGACCTGGAAAGCTTGGATGGGGTGGCTCAGAGGAGGGACCAAAAGACTGTGTGCCTTGCTTAGAGCCTCGCACATGGTAGATGTTCAATAAATATGGCTACCTGAATGGCTGAGGCATTTGAGAAAGAGTTTGTAGAAGTATGACATTTGAACTAAGTTATAGGGGTTCCTGCAAGGGTGGGAGGAGGGACAGACATTTGAGATGGGAAAGACAGTGTGTGCAAAGGGAGAGAGGCGTGAACAGGTTAACCTCACGTGGTACAGTGAGGCTAGGGGAGGGTAGCAGTGGGAGATGAGGCTATTAAGATGTATTATGCAGGACAGTGCTAAGATAGACTTTTATAGACTTTCTCCAGTGGGTAATAGGGAAGTTTTGATGAATGCTGAGCACGTGAGGGACATAATCAGAGTCACGGGCTCATTCACCCCTCTCTGCCACAGTCACTATTCCAATGCGAACTTTCCATATAGTCACAATATTGCTTCCATTCATTTACCTCTCTCTGTTCCTTCACATCCAGACCTCTTCCTCTCTTCATCCCAATTCTTGATATCATCATAGGGGCCTTCATCATCCACGTGGATGTATCTCCCAACACCCGTGGCTTCCAGCTTTGATGACCTTCAACTTCAGCCATTCTCTTTAGCCATCCACTTCCAGAGCCATACCATAGACCGTCCCCATGTTGAGAATCTCAAAGCCCAGTTGTTCCTTTCCTCTATCATCCATGGAACAGGCAGAAGAATCCAATCACGTCATTCCCCTGCTTGAAGCTCTGCAGTGGTTCTCAGGGCACATTACAAATCCTCTGTCATCCATGGAGCAGGCAGAAGAATCCAATCACGTCATTCCCCTGCTTGAAGCTCTTCAGTACGTATACAAATCCAAACTCCTTCCTGTGGGCTTCCGGACCCTACAAGTTGTGGCCCCTGCCTACTTCTCCAGTCTCATCTTGGACCACTCTCCCCCTCACCTTGCATTCTTCCTTGGCCCTTCATCCTTTTACAACTACAGTTGTATTGCCACCCTCATCACACTAGACTTCTCAAACGAATTCTCATTACTTGCTGTCCCTAACTTTCCACTTCCCATTCACTCCTCAAGACACTAAATGTGGCTTCAGCTCCCCCCAATCTTCTGACACTCCTCTCTCCAAGGCTATGGTTATAAATTGCCAAATAAAATGGGTGCAGGTAGCCACGCTTGTCTTGAAACTCACTCCCCCTAAACATGATTTCCACGATGTTACTTTTTCCTTCTTCTCCTACTTCTCTGTTTTTTCTTAGTCTTTGTGAATTCCTCTTCCTCCATCTACTATCTAAATCTCTGTCTTATCCAGAGCTCTATCTTCAGTACCTTATATTCCCACTCTACACTCTTTGTTGAGCATCTGAATCCCTGTCCATGGCTTCCCTGTCCCCTCATCCAGGCACCCACAGACACCTCAACACAATATATTCCAAACTGAGTTCACCATCTCCCACTCCCACCTCTTGCCAAGGCCCAGTCCATACCATTTAAGAAAAGCACCCACCCATATCTTCCCATCTGCCCAAACTTGAAAGCTGGAAATCATTCCAGGTTGTTCTTTCTCCCTCATCCTCCACCAATGATTAATCACCACATGTGAGTGAGGCTAGCTTCTAAATGTCTCAGATCCCTGCTTAATCCCATCTCCTAGTTCAGGCCCTCCGCATCTCTCTTCCAAACTTTTGGACCACCTGATTACCATGTTCCCTATCTTTGTTTTTTATCTCTTGTCCTCATTAGATCATGTCTTATTCAATTTCTTATCCTCTGGGTCTGCTAATAGTGGCTGGCACATAGTGTGTACTTGTAGTAGCGTTTGTGACTATATGAATGGACACATGAATATGTGCATAAAGAAGGAACAAATTGGGCAAGGCACCTGGCATTGCCTAGTTCAAAATAATATGCCTACAAAATCAAAATTCACAAATCACTTGCACAATAACTTTGTGAGGTGCTTATTATTATTCCTAACCTCTCTAGTTCAATAATTTAACCTAAACGATAGAATTAATGTCATAGAATTTGTAAGTGGAAAAGCCTGGATTTTAACCTATGGCTCCAAATCTTAAA
The DNA here is from genome assembly GCF_949987515.2 of Delphinus delphis. Classification (NCBI taxonomy): domain Eukaryota; kingdom Metazoa; phylum Chordata; class Mammalia; order Artiodactyla; family Delphinidae; genus Delphinus; species Delphinus delphis. The sequence continues at coordinate 68,086,529 of NC_082690.1, read as the reverse complement.
CTTGTCACCAAGTCTTAGAGTTTTTCTCAGCAGCTGCATTATTTTTAGGTCCTACCAACAATCTGGGATTAGCCAAATTATCTATTCTACTTTGCAGCATTGTTTTTAAACAACACATTTTTACCCACAGAAAATGAAATGTATTCATTTCCTTAAAGTACAAAGGTTTGTCTTCATTGTTGCTGCTCCAAAGAATGTGCGATCATGTGCAGCCTCAGGTAGACATTTCAGTCTACCTGAAATGTGTGTATGTTCAAAAACTAGCCCTAGGTACCAAAGGCTCAGACTTGTATGCTGCTCTGTGGCTTGAAACTCCCTCTTCCTTGGTGATTTTGGCAGCCAGTCCCCTCCTAGAAAGGCTGACGTAGATAAAACATCACCCAAATAGAGTTTGGTTTCCTGCACCATCCTCCCTCAAATCTCCTCCACCTCTCGTATTCCCTACCTCTGTGAATAGCCACCCATTTCCCAGACCAGAAACTTGGTCACCATCCCTGAGTCCTCCACCTGCACATCCAACCAGTCTCCTCTACCTCCCAGCCAGTCTGTTCTACCTCCTCAGTGTTCCATGAGTCTGTTATCTCTTCATTCCAATGACTACTACCTTCATTCAGGTCTCCACCTGAATCTTAGCTGCATTAGGAATCAACCTCCCAACACATCTCTCCACTTTTTGGCTCTGCACACACAAGCCAACATCCACACTCTAGTCCAGTTCATGATGCAAGCAGACAAATCTGCTCAGGTCAGGCTTCTGCCTTTGAACCTCTAATGTCTTCTCTTTTGTCTCAAGATTAAGTCTAAAGTCTTCATCATGGCACACAAGACCCGTCATGGTCAAGCCCCTACCCACCTTGCCAGCCTACTCTCACCCCACTTTCCACCTCTCAACTCTGGGTTTGTACTATCTTCTTCTGCACTTTGCATTTACTGGTCCCTCCCTCCCCCACTTCAACTTGGTCAACTCCAACCAGTCCTTCAAATCTTGACTTGGGCATCATCTACTCCCAGTGACTCTGGCTTCCACAATCTGGGTTAGATGCCTCCTTCATTTTCCCATGGGAGCCAGAGCACTACCCACACCGTATTGTGATTGTCCACTTGTTTGTCTATCCTTTACCCCACACCCCTTACTCAGTGAGCTCTGTGAGGGCCAGGAGTGTTCATCTATTTGCCTCTAGTTCCTGAGCCAGTGGAGGCTCATGAGTTTGTTGAGTCAATGAATCCTTGCCCTCAACTCTCCCAACTCCCCTTTCCCTGCCACCATAGTGGTGGAGACACCAGTAAAACAGTCAGCATATGTCAGTGTTATAAGAACCTTAATGGAGTTATGTATAAGGTGCCCTGGGAGCAAGGAGAAGGGAGCCACAGCAGCTTCAGATGTCTCAACCAACTGTATGGCAGAAATATGCCTGGGATGTTAACTTTTTGAAAAACAGCAAATGGAAAGAGCACCTCAATTTACAACCCTGAAGATCAGCTTAAGAATAATTCATAACTCTAGGTCAGTGGTTCCCATTCTCTTTCCATATGAGGACCCCTTCTAATATCAAAAAGTTTAGATATTTCTGTGTAATAGTAGCTGACGCTGAAAATCCTAAAACTCCTCTAACTTCAGTAAGGATTTTATGAATCTGATTGGATTCATCACAATGCCATCTACAAAGATTCACAAATTAGTAGTACATGAATGTGAAAGACAGTTATTATGCCCACAGACTGCCTGCTGTGGGTATGGGTTTGTGGACCCCCCGGTAAACACTCCACAGGGCCCCTGGCAGCCAGGGGTTTAGACTCACTGATGCTACCATAGCCCTTTATGCCTCTCAGCTACCCTTTCCCCCTGGATCTGGACCAACTCAGGAAACTCAGTGATGTAGAAGACAGACATGGTTGGAAAATGAGTAACTGGTAATACCTTCATAACTAAGTAATTCTATTCAGGCATTAAGAGATTAGTTCAATACTTTAAGAATCTGTATTTTAACACAGAATGAGCAGATCAAATACTTTCCTTTAAGCAACCGATCAAAGGACCACTCTACTGTAAAGTCTACTTTGCTGCCATGTGATGAGATGAGAAGACCATCTGTCCCAGAGACCATGGATCACTTTGTTATCCCTCATGGCACACAGGTTGGTTGGTTCAGGGTCATGCTGAACCTACTCCAGTGATTCAAGAGCAACCTTCACTCTCATGGTTTTAGGTTCTATTATCAGCAGCTATGTTCAACCAGGATATAAGAAAACAATCTCCCATGGTACTTTGCTCATACTTTAATTATGACACTTTACTCTTTTTTTTTTGTAGTTACATAAGTTATATGTACTTATTTAAAAAGTCAAATGAGGGACTTCCCTGGTGGCGCAATGGTTAAAAACCCGCCTGCCAAAGCAGGGAACACAGGTTCGAGCCCTGGTCCGGGAAGATCCCACATGCTGCGGAGGAACTAAGCCTGCGCGCCACAACTACCTAGCCTGCGCTCTAGAGCCTGCGAGCCACAACTACTGAAGTCCGCGCACCTAGAGCCCGTGCTCCGCAACAAGAGAAGCCACTGCAATGAGAAGCCCATGCACCACAACGAAGAGTAGCCCCCGCTCACTGCAACTAGAGAAAGCCCACGTGCAGCAATGAAAACCCAACGCAGCCAAAAATAATAAATTAAATTAAATTTTTTTAAAAGTCAAATGATACCAAGTTTATAAAATAAAAAATAGCAGTTTCTATATCACTCCGTGATGCCATTTCCCAAAGATAACCATAGATAATAGTATAACAAAGTCTTTTGTTCTGTTTTATTAAAAAGAAAAAAAATACATATTGTTCTACAACCTGATTTTTCCTTCTCTCTTCCAATTTTTTTTTACTTTCTATTATTAAACTCTTCAAACCAATACAAAAACACAGAAAACAGTATAAGGTATCCCCATGTACCTATCACCCAGCTTCAACAAATATCAACAATTGGCCAATTTTGTTCTATTTATCTCTCCTGCACGTCCAATTATTTTCCCTGAAACATTCCAGCAAATCTTATATTATTTCACCATAGTATTTTATTTTGTATTTCTAACAGGCAAAATCTTTTAAAAACAATCATTTTGTCATTATCATATCTAAAAATAATCACCACCTTTTAATAAACAGTCTGTTTCTATTTTTCCTGATTGTCCCTAAAATTTGTTTTTTAACTTTTGGTTTGTTCGAATTACTATCCAAATAAAGTCCATAACTTGTTGATACATCTCTTTTAATCCACAATAGTTATAATAGTTCTATCTCCACTCCCTCTGTTAGGCTATTTATACATGGGTTTTTGTCCTATAGAATTGCCCAGTCTGGATTTGGCTATTACATACTCAGAATATCATTCCACATGCTCTTCTCCTCTCCCTGTTTCCTATAACCTCCTCAGTAGACCTAGACTCTAGGTTAGATTCAGACTCTTATTTGGGGTGGAATATTTGGTAGATGGAGCTGATAGCTTTCCATTTTATCCATGGCTGTTAGTGTTGTCAGCTGATCCATCCACTATAAAGTTTCTGATTAACTTGACACCTGCTCATTTTAATATCATCAATGATCACTATCTAGATGCATTAACTCATTAGGGGTTGCATAAGGGTAATTTTCTAATTCTATCATTTCTTCTGCATTTGCTAGCTGAAATTTTTTTGTAAAGAAAACTTTCCCTCATTAACTGTTTGATGACTTAGAAACTCAGTGTGTACAAGAAAGACAGAATAAATGTTCTCTTTATTACTAATTTCCAGAATAACAACTTGGTATCCTAGCCACCTCATATTAATCAAAGGTGATTAATAGGTTAATTTTTTTGTAATATCATTGTGAGCCCCTAGATTTTTATGCTTTTGGTGTGTTTCAGTCCATTGCAGTTGTTATTCTCATTGAAATTCATATTTTCCTGTCTTTAACCATTGAAGCCCCTTCAGGTTGCCCCTCAGTTTATATAAAATCACAAAGTCTTTTACAGTTTCCTTGTTTTCTAGAACATAGGATGTAGCAAGCCTATCTTATCTATTTCTTGTCATGAATTTGGAATCAGCCATTACTTCAAGGAGCCTTTGTCTTTTTAATAGAAAATGGTATTTAGATATCATTGGTATAGGTGCTAGTGGGCAGTAATTGATTCCAGACCATTTCTGTGGACAAAGCTAAGAAATGTATAATTTTTAGAGCTATAAAAAAAGTAATGACTTTATACTATTTCTACTTCCTTGCTTTTTTTATTTGACAATATAATACAGATTTTTTTTCATGTCAGCAACGCAGATCTAATTATTTTAGTAGCTGTGTAATATAATTATATGGCTATAACACAGTTTATATAACCAATTTTCTCTTTAGAAGAAATATTAATCCAAAGGGCTCAATAAATGTAAAATCCCAATACCAGTGTCTTAGAGAGCACTTTGCATGCTTAACCCCTAGGCCTGGTATACAGCAGGAACTCAATTTTTGTGTGTTGACTTGGACCGAGCAAGCCAAGGCCCACAGAAGAAGATGTAAAAAAGAAAAAGTCTAGGCTAAGGCCTCTGTAATAACTCCAAAGGACCTTTGGGAAAGCTCTGTGCCTCTGGTCCAAACAGGATGACAGACCCATGAAGTAGGCCTAAACCTAACCCACCGATTAAAGCCAAGTTCAGTGGAGCCTAGCCTGGATCAACTACCTCCCAGGTGAATGAGAATGAATGATTATTATTTTAAGCCATACTGAATTTGGTAGTGATTTGTTTTACTTTATTATTATCATATTCTTGGACAGAATGACTTGACATGATAAAGATATCAACTCTGCTCAAGATAATGTATGTATTTAACATGATCTCAATAAAATATACTGAGACGGGTTATTATTAGCTACATAAGATTTTCTATAACTAAAATTGTAGATGATATCAAAATGAAAAGGGAGAGAGACCAGAGAAGTGGGAGTAGTGTTTTAAGATTCTTATCTTGCTTGGGGGCAAACACAGCATTTATAAGTTTATATCGTGGTCAGAAAAAATAAGCAAAAGTATGGCTCTTAGTAAGTTTGAAAAATAGAAGAGCAAAATTAAATGTATAACTTTGAAATCAGTCAAAGAAAATTCTATCCATTCAATGAAAAAAGAAAAGAGAAAATGAAAACACTTGTAAGTGACTTAAGTGGGAATGGCAGAGAAAGGACATCCAAAAAGCTACTTGTCAATAAAAGTAAGAATACTAGCAAAAAGTTGTCAGGGGCTTCCCTGGTGGCGCAGTGGTTGAGAGTCCGCCTGCCGATGCAGGGGACGCGGGTTTGTGCCCCGGTCCGGGAGGATCCCACATGCCACAGAGCAGCTAGGCCCGTGAGCCATGGCCGCTGAGCCTGCGCGTCCGGAGCCTGTGCTCCACAACGGGAAAGACCACAACAGTGAGAGGCCTGCGTACCGCAAAAAAAAAAAAAAAAAAAAAAAAAGTTGTCAAAGAGCTAAATGTAAGAGCTAAAACTATAAAACTCTTAGAAGAAAACAGAGAAAACGCTTCAGGACTTTAGATTTGTAAGGATTTCTTAGATATAACACCAAAAGCAAAGACCACAAAAGAAAAAATAGATAAGCTGGACTTCATAAAAATTTCTTATGCATCAAAGACACCATCAACAAAGGCAATAAATGGAATGGGAGAAAATATTTCCAAATCATACATCTGATAAGGGATTGATATTCAGAATATATGAAGAACTCCTACAACTCAACAAGAACAACAACAACAAAAAGAATCTAATTCAAAGTGGACAAAGGACTTGAAAAGACATTTCTCCAAAGAAGATAATAGAAGTTACCAGGGGCTGAGGAGAGGAGACAATAGAAAGTTATTATTTAATGGATACAAGGTTTCTGTTTGGGATGACAGACAAGTTCTGGAAATGGATAGCGGTGATGGTGGCACAACATTGTAAATGTACTTAATGCCACTGAATTGTACACTTAAAAAGACTTAAAATGGTAAATTTTATGTTATCCATATTTTCGCACAATAAAAAATTAAAAGAAAACAAGGACAGTGAATTTCCTAGCTCTTTCCATGAAAAATTTCTAAAAGTAATCACCAACCCAGTAGCAGTTAGTGCTCCTAGTATACAGACTGTGGTTTCTAATATGGTACTGGCACAAAACCAGAAATATAGATCAATGGAACAGGATAGAAAACCCAGAAATAAACCCACACAACCACAGTCAATTAATCTATAACAAAGGAGGCAAAACTATACAATGGAGGACAGTCTGTTCAATAAATCGTGCTGGGATAAATGGACAGCTACATGTAAAAAAATGAAATCAGAACATTCTTTAACATCATACACAAAAATAAACTCAAAATGGATTAAAGATCTAAATGTAAGACCGGATACTATGAAACTCTTAGAGGAAAGCATACGCAGAACACTCTTTGACCTAAGTTGCAGCAATATATTTTCAGAGCCGTCTCCTAGAGTAATGGAAATAAGAACAAAAATAAACAAATGGGACCTAACTAATTAAACTCAAAAGCTTTTGCACAGCAAAGAAAACCATAAACAAAATGAAAAGACAACCCACAGAATGGGAAAAAATATTTGCAAACAATGCAACCGACAAGGGATTAGCCTCCAAAATTTAAAAACAACCCATGTGGCTCAATATCAAAAAAAAACAAACAACCCAATCAGAAAAATGGACAGAAGACCTAAAAATAAACATTTCTCCAAAGAAGACATAGAAATGGCACAGAGGCACATGAACAGATGTTCAACATCACTAATTATTAGAGAAATGCAAATCAAAACTACAATGAGATATCACCTCACACCAATAAGAATAACCATAATCAAAAAATCTATAAACAGTAAATGTTGGAGAGGGTGTGCAGAAAAGGGAGCCCTCCTACACTGTTGGTAGGAATGTAAATTGGTGCAGCCACTATGGAGAACAGTATGGAGGTTCCTTAAGAAACTAAAAATAGAGCTACCATATGATCCAGTAATCCCACTCCTGGGCATATATCTGGAAAAAAACATGGTTCAAAAGGATACATGCACCCCAATGTTCATTGCAGCGCTGTTTACAATAGCCAAGACATGGAAGCAACCTAAATGTCCATCGACAGATGAATGGACAAAGAAGATGTGGTCCATATATACAATAGAGTACTGTATTACTCAGCCATTAAAAAGAATGAAATAATGCCATTTGCAGCAACATGGATGGACATGGAGATTATCATAATAAGTGAAGTAAGTCAGACTGAGAAAGAGAAATATCATATGATATCACTTATACGCAGATTCTTAAAAAAATGATACAAATGAACTCATTTACAAAACAGAGACAGACTCAAGAGACTTAGAGAATGAACTTATCTTACCAAGCGGGATAGGTGGGGGGGCACGGATAGACTGGGAGTTTGGGATTGATGTGTACACACTGCTATATTTAAAATAGATAACCAACAAGGACCTACTGTATAGCAGAGGGAACTCTGCTTAATACTCTGTAATAACTTAAATGGTAAAAGAATTTGAAAAAGAATAGATACATGTATATGTATAAATAAATCACTTTGCTGTACACCTGAAACTAAAACAACATTGTTAATCAACTATGCTCCAATACAAAATTTTTTAAAAAATTTTAATTAAAAAAATATTTCCCATTAAAAGGAATCAGTGATGGCTGATTTCAGGTCTGGGTCAGAAAATGTACGGTATGAGCCAGGAACACCTTGACGCACCAGAGAGCAAAGCTATCAAAGACTGTGAAAAATGTGTGAAAAGGATTCAGGAACTAACCTGAAGAAGCTCCCACTCAGCCAAAGATAGGACCAAAACTATAATGGATTGAAACACATTAAATATTTTAAGTTCAAAATTCCATAATGATTCCCAAAAAGATGAACAAAGAAGAAAAAACTCAGTCAACTTTGGAGAATGCTAGGGAACAACCACATTATTCTGAACACTAGTAAATAAAAAGAAAATGCAGGAATGTTGCTTTTATCCTATATTTCAGGATAATCAGGATTTAAACTGTTCATCAGGGTGACATTTGATATAAGGAAGAATCTTTCTACAGAAGTATTCCAGTTAATGAATGACAAAGGAATGAGGGAGGGAGAGGAGAAAAGAAGGGAGAGAAGGCGGACTTCCCTGGTGGCGCAGTGATTAAGAATCCACCTGCCAATGCAGGGAACACGAGTTCGAGCCCTGGTCCGGGAAGATCCCACATGCTGCAGAGCACATAAGCCCGTGCGCCACAAATACTGAGCCTGTGCTCTGGAGCCCACAACTACTGAAGGGAAGTGGATGTGGGGTTGGGCGGGGGGGAACATGAAGTAAAATAAAATAAGACAGAAGAGAGACCTTGCACAAACTGAGGATGGCAATGTGACCTTAATGAAGAAACAGGATCCGGTCAATTCTGTGGTTTTTAAGGTGGGAAAGGATGACATCGAAGAGGGGTCTTGAGCTGGATAACCAACAACCTTATAAATCCTGCTAAGCAATGTGCATTTTATCCTGAAAGCTACAGAGAATCCTGGAGATATCTGAAGCAGGAAAATCTTGCATGGGACTGGGTGAGAGGGGCAGAGGCTGGGAGAGTGGTCCTTCAAAGCAATCCATGCTAGGTCTCCACATGTGTAGTGGGGTCAGTGTGGACACAGAAATGCCCTAAATCAGGTGTGCATGCCCAACTACATGGCACAGGGATCTCTGGAAGACTCAACACTGCCTCCCTTTAACCTTCCCTGATCCTCATGTACCAGAGGCTCAACCAGGAACAAGGCCTGGTTAAAAGTGCTGGGGACAGCTCCAGCACAGTCATGGTTGGTACCACCTTCCAGATGCGACTGTGAATAGGGCACAGCTGTCTGTTCTGATGGACAAGGATTCCAGGTTGTTGACTATACACCTGTGTCCTTGGGGCCTTCAGTCAAAACCTCCATGCTGATACAGAGGGTATTAATTTTTTGTGAGAATTTTTTTTCATTGGCAAAGTCTTCACCTCTCTCAGACAGATGCCCAGATATTTACATAGGAATTTCTCCTCCTTTGCTTTTTCCTAAATCCTCACCTGGTAGATACATTACCAGCCCTATGGTTCTGAAAAATCATTCCACCTCCCTGGTGGAAATACTTGGACAATACTTGATAGTCTCTGAGCACCACCCTCTCCAATGCCAACACTCTGAGGTCTGTAAGCACTCCTTTTCTGAGTGTGCAGAGCACTTCTTGAGTACAATGTGCCCGGTGTGATGTAGCAAAATGGGTACAGGTTTTAGTCAGGCTTAGGTTAGTATCTTGCATCTTATCAAATGGGTGGCCTTATCTTCTCTATCTATAAAAACTGGAGGTTAAAAAGGTCTATCTCACAAGATGAATGTAGGGAAAATGCATGTGAAAATACTTAGCCCGAGGAGTGGGCATTTGGAAAGTACTCAAGAAAAGATAGTTCCTCCTCACCCTCCTTCATTTCTGTTTAGGAGAACATGTTTCACAAACACCTTCACACTGAAAATCTCACAAATTGTCATGATCAAATTTTCCCTTTTCAAGAATTTAAGGGTGAACTCAGGTATAGTAACATATGTAGAAAGAAATGCCTAGAATAATCTAAACTGTTAATTAGAGGCTGTTAATAAACAAGTGGGCTTACGTACTTACTTTATTTTGATTTAATTTTTGATACGGGTGGGTAGGGAGAAGCACAAAATCAAATATGTTTTATGATACCACCTTCTAAGGATACCTTTTCTACTAGACTCAGATGAAAAAAGATAATATTTTCTTTTTATAAATCTGATTCTATTCGTTAATCCCCTTAATCTCACTCATGTAGAGTTTCTGGCCCTTCTGCTCAGATGGATCATTGTTCAGCGCTGATATCAGACAAGACTGCTATTAATAAGCAGAGTTCGGGGAAGATAAAGAAGTGGGAGGAAGAGAAAGCACCATGTCCTCTTAACACTTCTGGTCGGATGACTTGCCCTTCAGGTTGTAAGGATATTTTAAGTCAGTGGTTGCCAGCCCTGGATTCCTGGGGCCCCAATGAATTAATTAATTTTGGTTAAAATACTTTCTTAACAAAATATAATATCAAATGAAAGTCAAGGTGTGGTGAAATGGGCACTGTTATGCATGGCAGATTGTAATTAGACCAAATCTTTTGTAAAGCAATTTGGTAATTAAGTCTCAAGCCTTTAAATGTTGTACTCTTTGACCTGGGAATTCTTTCTGGGAACTTATTGTTGGGGAGGAGTGTCTAATTAGGGAAACAGATATGTACACAAAGAAGCTTATCACAGTGTTGTTTTATAATAGTAAAAAAAATATTGGGAACAACCTAATAACATGAGAATAGTTATATGCACTATAGTGCATCCAACAGATGGACGGAGCCGTTTACAAGGAATATGTCAAAACCTGAGCCTAAAAGCATATAGGCTTCTCATTAAAATTATATATTTTTAAAAAGCAGCAAAATATGAAAACTTCACAATTCAAAAGGTCTGGAAGGAAATATACCAAATTTTGATAGTGATAAGCTTATGGTGATGAGATTTTGATTGACTTTTCTTCTTCCTTATGTTATTTTCAGGACCACCATAAAGACTACAGAATATAACTTTTCTAATTAGCAAATCATCATCATCATCATCATCAATCATGTTTTATAAGGAAGTAAACAGAGATGCCAGATATAATCTTTTTGGTTTGGGAGATGGCCGAGAATGGGATCATAAAGATCAAAGACACAATAAATTCTATCAGTTCCACAAAAGGATGGGACTGGTTGGTAAGGAGCCTACTCCATCTCATATTCTCCTGCACAAGCTTGCTGGTTTCTCCTCAGCGTTTCTGTTAGCCTTGGAGAACAGTAAAGGAGGTAGTTTTCCCAGGCGCACTGAAATCCTGGTGCTGGTGCATTCACTGTTATGCATTCCTTCTCATTCTTAGTGCCATGATGATTATTTTTAAAGTGAATGAAATTTTAAGGATATCTAGGATTTGTTAGGCACTTTTTATCCCCATATTTCACCTTCCTCAGGCTTGCAGAAGTTCTTAGTAAAAGGAACTATTGTCCCCCCCCACCCCCCCCCACCCCTCCCCCTTCTCCTTTCTCCTACCCACACAGAAAGTGCCTTTGGGGGATATAATTGATTTGGATAAAAGAAAAAATGGGCAGACTGGACCACCCTTTGTTATGAACAAAACCTCCTTCACTGCCTGAAGAGCTGACTGGGAAAGCATGTTCAGGTGGTCAGGACTGGAAGGTCCTAGAAAGAGGGCATCAGAAAATCCCACAGGCTTTCTCCCTGTGATGTGGCTTATTTGCTTTACAGGCTTCCGGCATACTTGCTGACGTCAGCAGCCCGTCAAAGTTTAAAATAATAGTGAAAAGGAAAATGGCCCCTTTCTGCTAGGCAGTCCTGTTCTGCCAACTTTTGTGTTTTCTTTTGAGTTAATAAACGTCCAAAAGCCATCTCCCCTACCACCCTTGGTGCGGAGCGAGGGAAGCACAATAACTTTAAAACCACCGGGTCAGTCTATTCCCAGCATAAACCATCCAGACAAGTAGCGTTTGTCACACTCTAATGAGGATTTTACCTCTGCCTCCAAAAGAAAGCTATCATTAGGCTTTGTGTTTATGGATTCAAATGACTGTCTTGGGACAGTGGGTTTCCTTTGGTCCCTTCCTCATTTTAATCATGCTCCAGACCAAACGCATAGACGTTTTCTGCATCAGACGAAACGAAAAAACCATAATTATGCCAGCTAATGTCTTTGGAAAACACCAGTTAAGAAAATGGCCTTTTAATTCCCATTCCACTCGAAAATCTGAAAATATCTACACATGTTATAATAGCATGGCGGTGGTGGAGGGTGGGTGTCTAAAAAGCAGAGAGCTCAAAGGGTCTGAGGAGGTCTGGTGGGCAGGCCCCTCTTGGCAACAAGCAGAGAATCTCTCCAAGAAAAGAAATTTCTCTATAAAAGCAAGACCTCTTAAGTTATCTTCCCATGTAGTGTTGAAACTGGAGCCGGCCCCCGCACAGTTAGGTTGATACCAGGCTGGCACCGCGCACACACCCTATTGTTAATACCTCCTCAGGACAGATTAGATCCCACATTCCTCAGAAGTTCTGAGCTCTGGAGGGAACACTGCCAGCAGGCTCCTTCCACAGGGCAACAACTAGCTACAACTGATAAGTTTTCATTGAAATAACTGGAACAATTACACTGAGTTCCCACAGGGCTGTGTCACTAGCTATTAAGAGAGAAGCACTGCACTTGCATGCTGTGGTGTCTGCAAAGGTGTGAGCCAGACAAGAGTAATTCAAGTCGAATCTTTAGCTCAATTTTATATGCCTTTATATGCTTTTATGGCTACATGCCGTTGTTAACCAAATTCTTCACCTAAGGTGTACTATTAGATTGTTTTATGTTTTCTTTTCAGGTCTTATCTAGTAAACCTTGATATTTACACTATCTCAATTTAGGTTTGGACAAGTAACTAATTAATCTCTGACCAAAGATACTGAAGTTAGACTTGGGTTTGTTTGGTAAAATCTGTTGAGGTCATGGTTGGTTTTACACGTAGCTTAGTTAAAAAGCTGAATACTAACAAAGATCTTTGCTTTCAAGGCTTACCTTTCAACCAGAGTGCTCATTAAACAGCAAATGTAGTTGTACTTGGATTCTGCAACTTCCCTTTTATTTTTTCTGAAATAACAGTGTCTGAAGGGAATGAAGTGGCAATAAGAATAAAAGGACAACACACATACCTTTGCAGGAGCAAATCTCAAAGGGCCTAGATTAAATTTTAACCAGGGGTTATGTCTACCACGATTCTGTATCTCCACGGGTTAGGTTTGGCTTTTATAATAATAAAAGGTGATTTTGGGAAAAGGACCCCATTTTAACATATACTGTATTTGCTAGGAGGAAACAGAGTTAGTCTTTGAAAGAAAATAAAAGGCAAAGAGTTTAGCAGATGGGTAATTCCCAAATCTGCATAAATGTAAACAGCCAGGATTTTGGTGCCTATGGGTTTTATCAAAGGTGTGAGTAAGGCTGAGACCAACACCAGTGCGTCCTCTTTGGCTAGTTTTAACATGTTCACAGTCACAATTAACATTCAAGGAATTTCCTTTTCATCCAAGTGTTTCTTTAAAAAGTACTTTATACCACAAACTAAAGTTCTAGCTGCCATCAGTCCTTCCCATACAAAAGATTGGTGAAATCTCCATGATACTCTTTTTGTTGTTTTTTTGGAAAATGGGCTCGGACCACGTCAACTTCCTGGAGCATTTGTTTTCCAACATAAGGGGGTTCTCACCTCCTCCCTCCTTTCTTCCCCTGAAAGAGCTTGTAATGGAGACCCTGCTTCCTCGTCTGGTTATCATCCTCCACATTCACTCCAAGGCCAGAGGAGCGCTGCTGCCGAGCAGGCGTCCCCTGCCCTCCCCCACCCAGTCAGAGCGCTGCTGCCCGGCAGAAGGTCCGGGCCCACTCCCCGCCTGGTTTCAAGTCCCTGAGCCGGTCAAGCCGGTGCTTCCTACAAAGAAGGGAGAATCGGCCGTCTCCCTCTCCCCGCTCTGCTCCTCCTACACAAGGGATTCGCACACAGGCACCGAGTCCGAGTCCTGGCTGTGCATAGAGCTCAGCCCGGTATCCGAGTCCTCGTCGTTACCAGGACAGCTCTTGGCCAGTCCGCGGGCCTGGTCCACCCACACCTCCGCGCAGGCCTGAGGCCGGGGTTCCTGCGAGGGACCGCTCGAGACTGGAGTCCCATCGGGAACTACCGTCAGCTCCAACAAGTGCAAAGTCTGGAGAAGGCCCTGTAGCTCGCGCTCCTTGCTGTCCCACTGCTGCTGGCTGTAATCTAAGTCCGACTTGACGGCCTCAAGGTCCGTGTTGAGCCGGAGCCCGATGTAGAGGCTGGTGCTGAGCTGCGTCCTGACCCGCTCCCGCTCCAGCAGCAGCTCACCGTCGAGGCCGCCATCAGCCTCCGGGGGCTCCTCCCGCGCTGCGAGCTCCTCCTGGCGCCTCCGCATCCACCTCTGGTTCAGTTCCTCCTGGATTTCGGCTGAGAGGCGTTCGAGCAACTCCTCCTGTTGGGCCCGCTGCTCCTGCAACCGCAGCAGGTCGTCGCAGCGCTGGGCCAGCTCCTCCAGCTCGACCGCCTGAGCCTCGCCGTCCAGGGCCGGCGCCGCCGTCGCCGCCGCCGGCTCCTCTCCCGGGCCGCGCCCGTCGAGCTCGATGCCTGCGCCCACCAAGTAGGTGTCCTGCACGTAGTTCACTCCGTGCCGCCGCATGCGGTCCAGATGCACCTTGGCCTCGTAGCGGTCAATCTCTCGGTCCAGCTCCCGGAGCCGCTGCACCTGCTGACGGATGGTGTGGTCCTGGGAGAGCACCAAATGCACCAGCGTCTCCATGCGCTCCACCGACGCGCTCTCGGCGGCCCGCGGCGACGACGAGCAGGACGAGGCTGTAGACGAGGAAGTGGACGAGCAAGGCGACGACGGCTGCTGCTGGCGCCGCCGGTTGAGCTTGGCCAGCTTGCGGAACGCCTTCCGCACCACCCGTCGCTGCTTCTCCTGGGTCAGGGCCAGGCTGGGCCGCGCCGGGACGCCCCGGGCGGAGCAGGTGCGCTCGCGACTGAGCACAACGCGCGCCTCGGCACTGCGGGGTCCCGCGTTGGGCAGCGACGCCTCGCTACGCACCAGCACGAAGCGCACGTTCTCTCGCTCGTCACCCCAGGCGTCCCAGAGACGCAAGATGCGCGTCTTGTTGGGCAGGATGCGCTCAAAGCCCCGCCACTTCTCCACAATGCAATAGCACTGGGGGGGCCCGCACAACATGCCCTGGGGCAGCGCGTCGTCGTCCTCGTCGTCCTCCTCCAGGGGTTCCGGCAGCTCCCCTGGGCCTGGCGGGTCGCCAGCTATGCCCCGCCGCCGGCCTCGCCTCTGCCGGCGTCGCCGCTGGCAGCCATCCTCCAAGAGCACCCGCACTACGTCCGAGCAAGTGGTGCGACGGGAGAGACCGGACACCAGTTTCTCCTCCTGGCAGATCCACACCGATATCGTCTTCTCCGAAGGATCCATGGCTCAACCTGGACGCAGGTGGCGGGAGGGGCCGAGCCCCACTGGGGCAGCGGGCAGCCCGGCAGCTCTTGAATAGGGATTGGAGCTCGGGATCCTCGTCCTCGTCAGCACCGGCCCTTCTCCCAGCTGCGCAGAGAAGGCAAGCTGCGGCGGTGCTCGGCCTGGACGGCGCGCTCCCGGAGCAGCATGCGCGGGCTCGGGCTCCCGCCGCTCTGGCTCTGCCTAAGGTTCCCGGGGCCTCCGGGTTTCGCTCCTCCCCACGTGGCTCCTCCCCCTCCCGCCCCCAGCGCCGGAGCTACGGCCGGAACGCGGGAGGCACGGAGCCCAGGCCCGCCCCTCTCCCGCGCTGCCCGCGTGGGCACTCTACTGCGCGTCGGTTCGAGAGAGGGACTCGGGGACCTCCGTGCTGCAGGGCCTGGATCCGTGCCTAGGCGCGGGTCAGCTCTGCTCCTCTTCTCGGCCCACTGGCTCCGCTCCTTGCGCCTAGAGCTAGCTGGACTTTCTCACCTTTCCCGGCGCCCCAGAGACGTTTCCTGGTCCTTAGGCAGCACGGTCTGAGAAGTGCCGCGGCGCAGAGAAACCGAGACACCCCGCGCCACCGGAGATTCCAACCGCTTGCCTGACCTCCAGACGGAAGCTGTAAAAGCCTGCTATAATGCGGAAGGCCTTCAGTCTTTCTTGTCTGGAGACAATATTTGCATATTGAAGGCGAACAGGACGGGGCAGTGTGCTCGGGGAACAAGTGTAGATATAGTAAGGTCTAGACTTGAAGGGGACGTTCAGAGGCTGCTCCCGGTGCCCGGCACCGTCATGTCTGTGGCTCCCCACGTCGCCTTGGCTTCACAGAGCCTTCTTGGTAGGGGGACTCCTGATTCTAGTGTGAGTTCCGGGCCCAAGCTCTTTTCCACATCCCACCTTCATAAAGAGAAACCTAGTCATTACCGCGACAGTTTCTGGCATTACCCAGGATCTAGATGTGGTCAAGAGGAGGTAAGGGCCAACTTTCACAGCTCAAGAAATCCAAGACCAAAATGCAAATAAACTTTTTTCATCCTCAGACGCTGATGAGGATGGTCCGTTGTGTGCAAGGCTTGCTCCCAGCTTGTCCTTGGGAGCACAGGCCTGATAAGCTCACTCCTTTGCTTCAAGACCTTGGACGGCTCTTCACTGCCTCCTGAATAAAGTACTTTTATTCATTCATTCATGCACTTGATAAATATTTGCGTACCCACTGTGCTCCAGGTATTCAACAGAGGTGCTAGACGTGTCCAACACGGGGTCTTCTGTGCTCTGATAAAGGAGAGCACGAGGTGCCAGAGGAATGCTGGAGTAGCGTCCTACCCAGCCTGGAAGAGTCGAGGAAGGCCCCCCGGGGAAGGGTCATCTTAGGCAAGACTGAAAGCATCATCTGAGTCAGCCAAAAGAAAAACAGAGGAGAGGAGGCAGGCAGCATGCCAGGCAGAAGGAACCACATGTGCAAAGTCAAGGAATCAAAAGGGCATGGCAGTTACCGGGGCTACAAGGAGTTTAAGTGAGACGAGTGTCTTAAGAATGAGGTTGGATGGGTGAGCAGGAGCCAGATCTGGAAGGGGCTTTAATTCCATGTGTCAGTATTTGGACCTATCCTAAGGGCAATGAGAAGCCATGGAGTGTGGATTCTGAGGTCAGACTGCCTTAGTAAAAATCCAGCCCTGTCACCTACTAGCTCTGAAACCTTAGGAAAAGTATTTCATCTCTCCGAGCTTCATCTATGAAATGGTGACAATAAAAATACCTGCCTGATGCAAACTATTATATATGGGATGGATAAACAGCAAGGTCCTACTGTATAGCAAGGAACTATATTCAACATCCTGTGAAAAATCATAATGGAAAAGAATATGAAAAAGAGTATATATATATGTATATAACTGAATCACTTTGCTGTACAGAAGAAATTAACACAACATTGTAAATCAAGCAGAAATTAACACAACATTGTACATCAACTATACTTCAATAAAATTTTTTTAAAAAACTACTTAATAGAACTGTTATGAGGATTAGATGCTTGGACCTGGTAAATCCACAATGGAAGTTTTATTGGAAGGTTAGAAGTAGGGGGTATATTAGTTTACTATTGCTGTGTAACAAATTACCACAAATTTAGTGGCTTAAAATAAGACCCAGTTATTAGGTCTGCAGGTCAGAAGTCCAGCATGGTATGGCTGAGTCTTCTGCTCATGGTCTCCCAAGGCTAAAGGCTAGGTGTTGGCTGGGTTGAGTTCTCACCTGGAGGCTCTGGGAAACAATCCATTTCCAAGCTCACTCAGACTGTTGGCAGAATTCAGTTCCCTGCAGTTATAGGAGTGAGCTCCTTGTTTCCTTGCTGGCTATTGGCTGGAGGTCACTCTCAACTCCTGGAAGCCTCCCTCAGGTCCTTCCCATATAATACCCGCCCCTTCAGCTCCAAGTCAGCAACAGCATGTCAAATCCTTTGACTCCTCATTTGCTTGAAGTCTCTGTGGCTTCCCCTTCTGCTACCTGCTGGAGAAAACTCTGCTTTTAAAGGGCTCGATTCATTACGTAGAGCCACCTGGATAATTTCCCTGTCTTAAAGGCTGGCTAGAGACTTCCCTGGTGGCACAGTGGTTAAGAATCCACCTGCCAATGCAGAGGACATGGGTTCGAGCCCTGGTCCGGGAAGATCCCACATGCCGTGGAGCAACTAAGCCCATGCACCACAACTACTGAGCCTGCGCTCTAGAGCCCACAAGCCACAACTACTGAGCCTGCATGCCACAACTACTGAGCCCGTGTGCCACTACTGAGCCCACGTGCCACAACTACTGAAGCCCGCATGCCTGGAGCCTGTGCTCCGCAACAAAGAGAAGCCACCACAATGAGAAACCTGCACACCACAACAAAGGGTAGCCCCTGCTCGCTGCAACTAGAGAAAGCCCGCGCACAGCAACGAAGACCCAACGCAGCCAAAAAATAAATAAATAAATAAATTATTATTTTTTTTTAAAAAAGGCTGACTAATTAGTTGCCTTAACTGCAAAATCCCTTTTGCTGTGTAATGTAAGATAATCACCAGAGTAACACCAGGGGGATGGAGATCATGGGGTCATCTTCAATTTCTGTCTACCAGAGAGCCTAAGGTGACCATTCTTATTTTGAAAAATCACTCTGCTTGCATTGGGGATGATGGATGGCGGTGGGGAATGAAAGCCAAGGTGGCCCTTGCCTTGTGAAGACTGTCACATTCATCCAAGGAGGAGATGGTCGCTTGCACCGACAATAGTGGTGGTGAGAGGACTGGACAAAATTGAGAGCTGTCAGGGAGGCGGGAGAAGCAGGACTTGGTAATGGATTCAAGGGGTATTTCCATCTTTCTAGCATGGTATTGGGAATCTCATAATCTGGCCCTGCCTACTCCCCTAACTCCTCCTTCACATGCTTAGATATCCTTGCCTCCTTCCCCTCTCATGATTGTTAGAGCTTTGTTATCAGCTGCAATCCCTAGAAGATTTTAAGCTCCACAAAGGTAGGGATCATATCTGTTTTGCTCACTTTTGAATCCTCTGCATTTGGCACAATGCCTAGCACATTCTAGGTTTACTAGGTATGTGTTGAATAAATAAATGGATGAATGAATGAATCCTACATTCTAGCAAGTCAACACCTCACTCATTCAGAGCAGCACCTGAATCTTGATGCATTCATGCTTTTATAAGTGCTTTCCCCACTAACTAGGATCCCTCTTAAACTGCAAAACTCCTACTCATCCTTCAGAAGTTCAGCTCAAACATCATGTGTTGTGGGAATTCTTTCTTTCCTCCTCCAAGATGAACTGGCTCCTTGTTCCTCTTCTGCCTGTCTTGATGCACTTTTTACTTTGTGTTGTGATGCACTTTTTTCATCTCTCTTTGTCCGCAAGACTTAAGAGCTTTTCAAGAGTGAATTGACTATCTTATTTATATTTTGGTCCCTAGTGCCTAGTGCCTGGTACATAGTAGGCACTTTCTATGTCTTACTCAATACTGTAAGGAACACTGTAAGATGTAACACTAAGATGAATACTATCTAAGATATTGTGCTACCCTCAAGGTTGTAGTTTCTTTTTAGTGGCAGCAGATAGATACATGAAATCCCTGTTGTAGGAATGTTATATATGTTATTCCTGCTGGAGCAATTAAAGGATAGAGTGATTAAGGGGTCCTGGGAAGACTGAAGAAGGCAGGGCTTTAGTAAGTGGAGAGAAGGAGTTGGTGGGAGAAATGACATGAGCTAAAATGTTAAGGTAGGTATACACATGGTCATGTACTAGTGTTTTAGAGTGCAGGCTCTGGGGCTGCCCTGCCAAGTCTTGAGTACTAGCTGCAAGCTTTCTAAGCTTTAATTTCCTCATCTGGAAATAAAAAAGAATAGAACCTCCTTAGAGAATTGTCATGAACATGAAATAATGTACAACATGTAAAAAATTTAGTATGGTATCTGGCATATCACATCACAAATGCTCGATAAAACATAGCTAGCTTTATCCACACATTTTGAGTACCTTTCCAAGCTGTGTCCTGGGCTAGGCTTTAAGGCTACAGCAGTGAATTAGACAGGCATGGTCCCTGCTCTTACAGAGCTCACAGTCAGGACTAGTTTGGTATTTGTTTGATTAGAAATGTAATTGTTAGATTAGGCAAGGCTGTAGTAGTAAACAGAGCCAAACGTGTATAATGGTTCAAACGTAACAAAGGTTTACTTTTCTCTGATGTAATAGTCAAAAGCAGGTATCCTGGTTGGTAGGTGGCTTTATTGCAGACAATGATACAGGGATCCTGGTTCCTTCCATCTCATGACTCCAAAGTCCCTTAGACCTCATCGTCTACATCCAGCCAGAGGAAAAGGAGAGGAGGAAGGGGCATATCGTTTTCTTCAAGACCTTGGCCAGGAAATGGAAAACACTGCTTCTGCTCACATCCCACTGAGTAGAACCCAGCCACATGGCCACTTGTAATGGCAAGGGAGGCTGGGAAATGTAGTGAATGTCTCAAAAGAAGGAGTGGATTTTTATGAATAGCTAACTACCTGCCAGAAGAATCTTTATAAAAAATGGGAGATGAGGCAGAGAGATGTTCCAAAAATCTGTTGCAACAGGAGGCCCACAGGCCAGTTCTGGCTGTCTTGGATGGAGCACACCCTTTCCAGTTGGCCATGAACCCAACACTTTCTTTGTCTCTTATATGACCCAATTCACCTACATTCACAAGTCACCTCACCACTGTAGACAGCTGAGTTTGTGACTCCTGCTTCTACACTTCCTCCCAGGATTATCTCACTAACCGCCAGGGATTTAATACTATCGATACACCATGGCTCCCAAATCTAGGCATCCCTTCCAGATCTCCTGATCTCCCAGTATGCAATTCAACTGCTTGCCACATAGCTCCACTTAGGTGTCCCCAAAATACCCCCAAACATTTGTCAAAAGGATAAGCTGAACTTATCTTTCTTCCCAAACCTGTTCTGCCTCCTGAACTTCTATCTCAGAGAATGGCCCCACCATCCACCAAATGACATATGAAACCTGAGGATCACCCTGCATCATCTACCTCTTATCCCACAGTGTAATGAAGTTTTATGAGGGCAAAGCTGTTTTGTTTTCTGCTTTCTCTCCAGTGCCTAGCACACAGTAGGTATTGAGTGTTTGTGGAATGAATGAGTGAATGAATGAATTTCCTTAGCTCAGGCCCTAGTTATTTCTTACCTAGATCACGCACTTTCCTCCACACTAGTTTCCTCCTGGCTTGCCTTTCTCCCATATTCCCTACTGACAAATGTGTGATGACTTCCTATTATCTTCAGAATCAAATTCAGCCCCCTCAGCAGAGCCTACATACCCCTCAGGATCTGATGGCTGCTTCACTCTCAGCCTGTACACTCCAGCCACCTCCTTGTTCACAGTCTTCCCTCTGACCCCCTGGCTAATTCCTACCCACCCTCCAAGTTTCAGCTTAACTGCCACCTCTTCCTAAAAGTCTTCACTCACAACAACATCCGCTCCAGGAATTAATCCAAGCAGAACTGTGCTTTAGGAAGATTAATCTACATCAGTAGGTAGGATCAATTGAAGTTATGATACACTTTTGTTAAGAAGAACAGGCTGCGGGGGAGGGTAAAGGGCTGCACTGTCCAGTACAGTAGTCACTAGACATATGTGGTTATTGAGCACTTGAAATATGGTTAGCTGAATTGAGATGTGCTATGAGTATAAAATATACACTAGATGTCAAAGACTCAGCACAAAAAAAAATTTAATAACATTAGTAATATGCTCTATCAACTACATGTTGAAATGATACTATTTTGGAAATATCTGATTAACTCACTGAATTTATTTTACTGTTTTTTTTAATGAAGAAACAAAATTTTATTCAGCAAATGGGAAAAAAAGAAATTCCAATACTTTCCTAATCAAACACAAAAATTAATTCAAGATGAATCATGGACTTACATGTAAAAGCCGATACTATTAAATCTTCTTTTTCTTAAAGAAACATATTCATAGAAAACATAGAAGAAAAAATATATTCAAGCTTTAGCATGGCTAAGATTTCTTAGAAAAGACACAAAAATAACCCCAAAAGAAAAACTGGACTTTACCAAAATTAAAGACCCCTAGTCATTAAAAACAAACAAACAATAAAAAACAAAAACAAGCCTGTTAAGAAAAGGAAAAGGCAAACCACAGACTGAGAGAGGTTATTCACAGTGCACATATCTGACAAAAGACTCATGTCCATAATATAAACTAATCCCTATAAGTCAATAATTTTTAAATGTTATAAAAGCAGACAAAAGACTTGAACAGATACCTCACAAAAGAAGTATAAAAATGCGCAGTGAGCTTAAGAAAGAGCTCAACATCCTCTATCATCAAGTAAAAGCCAATTAAAACCACACTGAAATACCACTATATATCTACTAGAATGACTAAAATTTAAACAATAACCCCAAATGTCAGCTAGGATGTAATGCCACCAGAACCCTCATACACGGCTGGTGGGAATGTAATAATACGAATGCTTTGGAAAAACAGTTTGGCGGTTTCATACAAAGTTATACACCTCCCTTATGATTTAGCAAATCCATTCATAGTTATTTTATTCAAGATAAATGAAAATATGTCTAAGAAAAGACTTATCCAAAATGTTTATAAGAGCTTAATTTAATAGCCCCAATCTGGAAACAACCCATCAACAGAAGAATGCAGTATATTATAATATATTACATTATATTAATTATATTAATTCAACAAAATACTAATTAGCAATAAATGTTATAAAGTATTGTTATCCACAGCAACATGAATGAATTTTAAGAACACTCTACTGAGTGAAAGTAATCATATATAACACATATTGTAAAATTCATTTGTTCAAAAAAGGCAAAACCAATCTTTGGTGACTGAAATCAGAACCCTGGTTGTCTCTAGGGTAGAGGAGATTGCATAGGATGGGTTATGGAGAACTTTCTAGGGTGAGAGAAATGCTCCTTATTTTTATTGGTGTTTTTTGTTGTATCGGAGAATGCATTTGTCAAAACTCATTGAACTGTACCTTTATAAATCTGTTTATTTACCTGTATATAATTTTTATCTCAGTTAAGATAATCCAGTCTGTCTGACTCCAATGCCCACATTTTTTTTGCTATCTTATGCTGAATATCAGGCAAAAAATTAGCCACTGGAAATTTTACAAACCTGAAATGAATCAGCACCTTGTGAAGGAAAGAGAATGGATTCCTGTATTAGAAGAGCATAAGTGAGCAAGCTGTTTATAAACTGTAAAGGTGACAGAAATACTTATATTTATTTTTAAAAAACTATTATTATAAACTGTTAAAGCAGTATCACACCCTAGGGGCTTTGGAAAAAGTAGCCATTTCCATTATCTGTTGCTGCATAAGTGGCCTAAGGCAACCAATTTTATTCCCTCATTTTTCTGTGGGTCAGGAATTTGGAAGTGGCTTAGCTGAGTGAATCTACCTTGAGATGTCTCAGGAGGTTGCAGTCAAGTCCTTGGCAGGGGTGCAGTTATCTGAAGGCTAAGGAGGGTCCTCCGCTAAGTTTACTCCGTGGTTGTTGACTGGCCTCAGATCCTCACTGGCTGTTGGCAAGAGGCCTTAGTTCCTTGTCAAGTGGGCCTCTGCAGACTGCTGAGAGTCCATAGGATATGACAGCTGGCTTCCCCCAGAGCAAGTGGTCCTGTTATTGATCGCAAGTCCATGTGCCCGACGCACAGTGAGGCAAAACAATAACAAAACGGAGTTTGCAGCAAAGAAAGGCTTATTGCAGGGCCATGCAAGGAGAATGGGGGACTCATGCCTTAAAAACCCCAAACTCCCTGAAAGCTTCCAGCAAAGCCATATTATAGGAAAGGTGAGGGAGGAGCATGGTTAGCAGTTGCAGACTTCTTTGTGTCAGATCCTTTGTTCTTGAGGTCAGGTCACGGTCACATTACGATGTTCCTGTAAACCTTAATGGCAGTGTCCATATACTCCAGCTGCTGAGGCCTCAGCGGACTGCGACCCACAGAGACCGCCGCTGCCATTAGGTCACGGAGGTGGGGATGGGGGGAGGGGTTTGCTGCTGCTTCAAGGCCTGGGCCTGGCCAGTGGGCGGCCGTGGCAAGGGCTCTGGAGCTCTGCAGGACACAGCCCTCAGCCTGTCCCTGAGCCCCCCCAGCTCACCTGTGCGTCCCAAGGACGGAGGGCCTGGGAGGGCCCCGGGGAGAAGGCCATGATCTACATCTCACCTCTGCCATGAGGACCACTGCCAGGCTGACTGTTGTCGGAGCGGGACCCTACGGTCTCGTGCTCTTTTTTTTTTAATGGATAAACCAACACATTTATTTTGATGGATTTTGTTTTTCAGGCAACATAAGAATGATATCGTAAATGATGTAAGTGATATTTAGTTTTAAAAAAAGGAGTACAGGAGAAACAAAATTTAGATACATTAAAACAGACCTGCTACCAAATTCAAACATAAATAATTGAATTTCACAAATTACTACTCTCTGTAATTGTGGTTTAATCTTACATGAAAGTGACTAAGTTCCACCCCATTTACCTGTTTCTTGTTACTTCTTTTTAAATGTGGCTACCAGAAATTTAAAAATATCTGTATGGCTCATATTATATTTCCATTAGACTATGCTGCCTGTGGAAATTTCCAGAAACTTGAAGCAAATTGTTTGAGCCTCTCCAAGTGTGGAATTACCCTAAATATCCTAAACAAGTGCATGTCTGCCTGCGTTATGGCCATCTCCAGAGAAAGCCATCGCATAGCTTTTCTGGATTTGTAGTTTGAATGTTTCTTTTTGTTTTACGATGTCCCTCAGAAAAGTTTCTTGTTAGAACCTAAGCTACTCCCCTTAGGCAGCCTAAGATGCACATTCCTGAGTCCAAACCTACAGGTGAATCCAACTGAAAGTCAAAATATAAGTGGTTACTTCCCAGACAGGACTTCAGCATCCTTGCTCATCTACCAGTCCAGATCCCTGGTGGAGATTCAGGTAGCGTCCTGAACCAGAAAATACACAGGCTTCACGATAGGAGAAAATATACAAAAATATATTTTTGATCTGGGCATAGGGGAGGCATTCATAAACAGGACAAAAGAAAGCAAAATTCATAGAAGAAGACCACGTAAAAATCTGAAACTTCTGATTGGAAAAATATATAAGGATACCATAAATTATGTTGTCAAATAATAACGCAGAAAAAATTATCTACAGCATAGATACCAAAGGATTAGTATTCAGGATGTATAAAGACTCCTAAAATTTAGTTTTAAAAAATCATGCCACATGACGTAAGATAGATGAAGGGTAGATTAGAGGTAGATCACAAAAGAGGAACCATAAATAGCCAACAAACAATAATGCCCAACTGGACAAGATATCAGGAAAATGTAAATTTAAGTGAAACCAGATGCCCTTTTACTGCCAACAGATTGTCAACATGTTAGAAACTGACACTGACAACGTTGGCCAGGATGAGGGGATATATCTATTAAACATTAAAATGTACATACTCTGGGACATAAAATGTCCCAGACATAAAATGCCCCATTCAACTTCATGGTATCTACCTTAGAAAACATACATGCGCTCAAGGAGGCATGTATACGGATGTGCACTAAACCATTTCGTTTTAGCAAAACAATGGATACAATCAAAGTGTCTATCAATAAGGGAATGGCTGAATAGACTAGGAGATACTCAAAATTTGGAAGGCTTGGCAACAGTGAAAGCCAGTGAAGTAGATTTATAAGAATTAGGTAATAACAAATCTCCAAGATGAACTGTTCAGTGCAAAAGGCAAGTTTCAGTGCGATGTTTATGATGAGATCCCATTTATGTTTTTAACACATACACATATACATCAAATCAGGCCGTGTGTTTCCCTGGGTACAGATAACTATATGTACATGCACAGAACAAGGTATCGAAGGATGTTTGCCAAACTGAAAGCAGTGAACCCCTCCTGGAAGAATAAGAAGTTTGCAGAGGGAGACGATCAAAGAGGAATTTAGTTTCATCTGCAACAATTTTACAAGAATTTAGTCATGCATTACTTAATTATGCAATTGCAGTGTATGATTTTTAAAATTGAAAGGGCTCAGGTTGGGATCACTAAGTTCTGGTTCTCTTTTCGACCTTTCCTTCATCTCTTTTAGACATAGCTCCCTCACTCATGAGAAAACTGAGGCCATGGGGAAGGGACTGGCCAGTTTCCCAGCTCACTGAGCCCTGTTCTGTCTGCAGTTTCTACCTGTCCAATCTATCAGTCACAGTTCATGGCAGCTGTGGAACACCCAAAACAGGAACTCCCGCCCTTAATTATATCAAGGCGTGCAGAAGTGTGACTGGCCCTTACTGCATGAATCGGCTCCTCTTAATGATTAACTGTAGAAAATAATCCGGCAAATTATGTTTACAAAAATTTTTGGTTGCTCTCAAATGCATTAGAGGAAATCTGGGAACCGCCACGCTTGTCCAAGGGAACCCATTCCTGATCAAACTGAACACCTGGCTGGGGGATATCCTCAGGGATGTGGCTTCTTAAATTGAGGTCAATGGGCCACCTGCCCAGAACTGCCTGTGGTGTTTATTAAAATGCAGATATCTGGGCTCCACTCTAGACATAGTGAATCAAAGTCTCTGGAGGTAGGCCCCAAAATTTGCATTTAAAGCAGCCTCTCCTGGGGATTCTTTTTTTAATAAATTTATTTTATTTTATTTATTTTTATTTTTGGCTGCAGTGTGTCCTCATTGTTGCACATGGGCTCTCTCTAGCTGCGGCGAGCAGGGGCCACTCCTCGTTGCGGCACGCAGGCCCCTCACCGCGGTGGCTTCTCCTGTTGCGGAGCACAGGCTCCAGGCACGCAGGCTCAGTAGTTGTGGCTCGCAGGCTCAGTAGTTGTGGCGTGTGGGCTTCAGCAGTTGCGGCGTGCAGGCTCCAGAGCGCAGGCTCTGTAGTTGTGGCGCACGGGCACAGTTGCTCCGCAGCATGTGGGATCCTCCCGGACCAGGGATCGAACCCGTGTCCCCTGCGTCGGCAGGTGGACCCCCAACCACTGCACCACCAGGGAAGTCCCTCCTGGGGATTCTTATGCAAATTAAAGCTTGACCCCCAACTGCACTAGGAGGAAAGAACTAGAGACAAGAATGCTTTTAGCAAGAATGCTCTTTAGCCATCTTGGTCCCATAGATGGTAATCATATAAAAGTGACATACATACACAATAGGGTACTGGCAACATATGACAGGTGAGAAAGAGATGTCCCTGAGAAGAAGAAGGTAAGAGAGAGGACAGAGTAGGGGAGGAGCTGATCACTCTTTATCCTCTGGAATCTTTTCTCTTTGGTGGAAGCCTGGGTTACAAGATGATAACATAGAAATGTAAGCGAGTCTAAAGTAGCAATGACTTCAGTCATCTGAAAGACATTCTGGAAGATACTGAGCATTCCTAGTCCTTGTTCCAACAAAACCAACCTAGCTCCTGATTCACAAATCATCCTGGGAATGTATAGCACTTACAGTCAAAGAGAAACCTCTTAAGCAAAAAGTATCATCTATTCAATGGTCTATGACATCACCATAGAAGACCATGTCAAAAGGGGTTTTGTGTGATTAATTTTCATTATCTGTTGTTACCCAGTTAATGAAAGGTGATACTGTTAATGAGTGTGTGAACGAGACAGTGTCTTCGTTGCCACATCTGAAACATTTCCCAGCTTTCCCAGGGTAGAATAGTCCTGACCCTAAGTGTGGCCTTTCTTCATTATAGAGAGATACAAACTCTTTCTCTCTCCAATTGCCCAACACCAAATTATTGTGTGTCAGCTACTCACCACCCAGGACACAATATGAGGCCTGTACTTGAATTACTGCTATTTTATGTGAGCAAAATGCTAGCTTTATTTTCTCAGTAAAGTCGATTGAGTTGAGAGAAGTTTCAATACCACATTTCTTGGTTTGAAAGCATGATTGTTTTAGTAGCTGGTGTGAACTGCCTGGAACTTGGCAACTCCCTCTAAGAAATATTTAGAAGATATTAAATTTGATTAAATGGAAACTTTGATACAAATAACTTTGAGACAGTGAAACCATGTTCACAAGGAGATGTTCTTTTCCCCACTGAGGAAGAAATGGAGACATGTTTCTATTGTCAGTGCGTCCTATCCGGCCAGATTAAAAAGGAAGGCTGTGGGCTAGATAAGCAAAAATAGGTTACATCTGGGTAACTCTGCGGTCTCTCCCTGCTTGCTGAAGAAGCTCCTCTTTGTTTCACTCTTAAAGCACAGCGTTGTTTTCTTGGACTGGTGCTGAGTTAAACCGGGGTTAAACTATGGATCCCTTACACTTGATTTCGTGATTGGGAGACCTACACAGATGCAAACCTAGAACATAATTGAACCCTTAAAAGCTAAAATCTCCACGAATAGGAAAGAAGCCACTTGATCCTACAGAAGATTGTCTGGTTCCCTTCTCTTTTGTATCTGTTGTTAAACTAGAGAGAGAAATCACTAAATTATCAGTCTGTATTTGCTACTTTAGAGTACCCATTAAAGAATTTTACAAAACAACTGTGTCATAAAAAGTATTTCATCCATATGATTCAGCTACCCCATTTCTCAGTGTGTATATACCCAAAATAATTGAAAGCAGGGTCTTGAAAAGATATTTGTACACCCATGTTCATAGCAGCATTATTTAAATAGCCACAAGGTAGAAGCAAGCCAAGTGTCCATTGATAGACGGATAAATAAAATGTGGTATGTCCATACAATTCAGCCTTAAGAAGGAAAGAAACTCTGACACATGCTACAACATGGATGAATTTTGAGGACATGCTAAGTGAAATAAGCCAGTCATAAAAAAGATAAATACTGGGACTTCCCTGGCGGTCCAGTGGTTTAGACTCCGCACTTCCACTGCAGTGGGCACGGGTTCAATCCCTGGTCGGGGAACTAAGATCCCACATGCCGCAAAGTGCAGCCAAAAGAAAAAAAAAAGATAAATATTGTGTGATTCCACTTATATAAGGTACCTAGAAAGGTCAAATTCATAGATACAGAAAGTAGAACAGTGCTTACTGGGGCCTGGGGAAGGGGGGAGTGGAGAGTTATTGTTTTATGGATATGAAGTTTCAATTTTCCAAGATGAAAAGAGTTCTGGAGATGGAGTTGGTAATGATTGTACAACAGTGTGAATGCAGTAATGCCACTGAACTATATACTTAACAATAGTGAAGATAGTAAATTTTACGTTATGTACACTTCACCACAATTTAAAATCATAATGCTTTTTAAAAAGTATTTTAGATTTTTATGCCAAAGCTCTTACTAAGGGAACCTTCAACTTTTTCAAAAGGTAAAATACTTTCCACATGACTTTCAAAGTAAATACAGTATTTTGTTAATTCCCTGCATCTCTCAGGAAACAATTTCTGATCACTGTTCATTTGAAAAACCTTTGTCTTCCTTCTGCTTTCATACTCTTTCTCCCTAGCTCCACGTATTGGTCAACTTTGTTAGCCATTTATGCTGATTTGTGGCTTTACTGCTCCAGTCTTTATGAGAAACTTAGGTAAATAGTTGCAAGCTTTGCTAAGCTTGAAAAATGATAGCTGGGTACTAAGTCTTTATGTTGAAAAGACTGTGACTACAAAATATATTCTTAATAAAATTAATATTCTCCCTAGTTCACAGAGCCATGTGCAGAACAAACAGCACAATTTCTGCCTGGAGACAATCGATATGAACACATGTTGTCCTAGTAGATAGTTGCTTATTAAGCAATTGCAAAGAATAGAGCTGGATGGACCCAAAGACATTATTTTTATCCCTGTTTCCTGGAGCACTAGGTTTCTAAGCAGGTCTCCTAGGAGCAACAGAAGACAGGGCTCTAAACCCCGCTTCCAATACCAGCTAGTGAAGCTCCATTTGTGTATATTTTATACACTGGGGCTCCATTCCCCCCAAATGTTTGAAATCCACTGACCATGAAAATGTTTTGCTTGACTCTGCACCTTTCCTTCTCTTCTTCTCACTTCCCAACTGTTACAATTCTGTATGGGAATCAATGCAGTTATAGGGAGGCTGAATCCACCCTCAGCAGTGGGAATGGACCTAGCACCACATTACCTCAGCCTGGCCAATCAACACATTTCATCCCGTCAGTTATTGGTTCAGGGACAGGCATGTGACCTCAGAGGGTGGGGTTAGAGTAAATCTTAGAACTTCTGCTGATAACACTGACACAGAGATTTTCTCTTTGTGCTATTCGTGAATGGGCGTGTGTAGCCCCAGGAAACAGCTGGAAGCCATTTTGCCACCAAAGGGTCTGCTGGGGTCTGCCTAAGATAAAGCAACACCAGGCAAGCAGTGCCAAGAGATGATGAGGGGCAGACTGATTCCTGGTTAAGTTGTTTGAGCTACCCCTCAAGCTTTTCAAATTTCTTTGGGCTTTTCAATTACATGAGCCAGTAAATTCCCCTCATAATTTAAGCCAATATGAGCCAGCTGTCCTGTTACTTAGAACCAAAAACATTTGAACTGATACACCATCAACACATGTCAAACAGCCGCTTAGTTTTACAGATGAGGAAACTAGGACCCATGGATGCTATGTTAAGAGGCATAGACTTCCAATCCCAGGCTATTTTCTTTTTAGTGTCCTAATCATTTAGAGCATATTTGTGGTGAGTTTGGCAACAGTGAATAAAATGTTAATTCTCCATATAAGCAAGCGTTAACTGGATGTGATCTAAAGTACTAGAACTGATTTTCCTCATGTTTGACTTCTGGCAATCAATCTCATTGCTTTATGGCCACTCTGTGTATTATGCACCCTGATGATTCATTAAAGAGAAGAAAGATGAAATAGTTGGGAGGAGGTGTGGGGACCTCACTGAAGAATTTAATTTATAGCTAGTTTACCAGCAACTTAGGATGCTGCTTTGCCATTTTCTTCTAAATTTGTCATGCACTTTTACTTCATAATAATCATCCCTTATTACCATTTCTCATCTTTCAAAAGCACAGCCCTGCTGCCCTGTCTTCTTACATTTTTTTTTTTTTTTTTTGCCGTACGCGGGCCTCTCACTGTTGTGGCCTCTCCTGTTGCGGAACACAGGCTCCTGATGCACAGGCTCAGCGGCCATGGCTCACGGGCCCGGCCGCTCCGCGGCATGTGGGATCTTCCCGGACCCGGGCACGAACCCGTGTCCCCTGCATTGGCAGGCGGACTCTCAACCACTGCGCCACCAGGGAAGTCCTCTTCTTACCTTTTGAAGCTCCTTCTACAGCTAGAATTTCCAGATTCTGTATGCTCTTTGTCTGTAAACTCTGAAAATTCTATCATTTTTACCTATATATACCATCTCCCTCACCCAAACATTGATCTTATCTTTTGGGGAGGACTTTGTTATCTACCCCTAGCCCTAAAATTACTTAAGAAAATGCTCACTGAGTCTTCAAACAAATGTCCCACAATGAGGAGAAAAGAGAAAGGAACCCACATTTAATGGGCCAGGAGGGGTACTTGATGTCTCACAGATATTCTCACAACCACCTGACAGGAAGTAGGTAGTAGTGTCCTAGTCTAAAAATAAAGAAACTGGGGTTCAGTGAGTTGCTGAGACTCAAACCTAGGTGGGTGCAGGTCCAAAGACATTTCCTTCCACCCCTGTGCTGGGCAGTGGACTCTGCCCCTTCTTTTGCCAGCTCTAAATAATAGTGACCACCCGGATCTAGTGTTGGGAAGACTGAGGCCGCATCCAGGCCGAGAGGGAAAGACAGTAGACATGTCTGTCAAGCTTGCCAAAGGGGAGAGTGGCAGCCCACATGCCACATATTTCACATCTCTGCATGCCCATGCCACAGCCAGTTCTAGAGGTTTTTCCTGGAAGAAGTTCAGGTGCATCGGAGAGTCTAGCTATAAAGTTTGTAAACTCAAATGTGTTGGGGGGAATGGTTCTGCATAAAGATGAGTATGCATTTGTAGTGTGTATGTGAGAAAACTAGAAGTCAGAGGGTTAATCGCTGTCTACTGGAGGTGAATCATGAACCAAGCAGGTGAGAAGTTTGAGTCCTGAAATGACCAGTACACTTTTGTACGGAATGCACCAGGGCAGCATACCAGCCTCCTTTTTCAGATTCACATTGACACACGGGTACGTGAATGTTGCCATCTGGAGTGACTCGCTTAAGAGGAGCCAGTTCACATGCCACTACACAGACGGACTTACAGCGTCTTTCTATCAAAGCATACAGTGTGGCACATGAACAAACAGTGAGAAATAACCAGTTTTCTTTTCCTGGAGAAATAGGGACACCAGGAAGGGAAAGAGGAAAGGAAGGTAGCAGTCAGGGAAGCCACCTTCTAGCTCCTGCTTTGAAGACATATTCATCATGCATATCCCTTAGCTGGGTGGTGGACAACACTGGAAGTTACAGGCCTGCTGGTTGCATAGACGGTGGTCCTCATGTGGGGTTATTCAAGATATGCAGAAGGAAAGAGGCTGGATCTGGTCACAGAAGGCATTCCATAAAGAATAAATGAATGAATGAAAAATGTAATAGAAATTAGTGCAAATCATGGATTCAGATCTAAGCCATATTTGTCTTATTTCCTCATCTGAAGAATATCTATGATTTTCGGTTGTCTGGGGAGGGACTGTAGAAGGCAAGGAGGCAGATTTTGAGTTCAGTAAAGGTGGGGGTATTTGGGGCTGAAAGAAGGCAGTGCAGGAATGATGGGCTTCACCAGGAGAAAAAGTGCATCTGTCCAAGGGATGGACACTGAGAGTGACCTGGGAGGCTGAGCAGGTTAAACTCTTCCATTGGGGTAGACTGTGCGTTTATCTGAACAGGAGGTTAGCTGTGGGGTAACTGGAAAGGAGGCCATTCTCCAGAATGAATAACAGTGGATTTAAAGACAGACTTGAAGTAGACAAATTAAAGATGCCAGATTTTTGTGGCAAAGTTAGTATGATATCTAGTTTCCAGAGCTCTGCTTCTCAGTTCTGGCTGAACCCAGAATTACCTGGGAGCTTTTCAAACTTACTAACGCATGGACCCTTCCCACAAAGATTCAGATTCAATTGGTCTGAAGTGAAGCCAGGAATCAATTTTTTTTTAATTTTATTGAAGTATAGTTGATTTACAATGTTGTGCTAATTTCTGCTGTACAGCAAAGTGACTCAGTTATACATATATGTATTTGTTTTCATATTCTTTTCCATTATGGTTTATCACAGGATACTGAATATAGTTTCCTGTGCTATACAGTAGGACCTTGTTGTTTATCCATTCTATATATCAGGGGTCGCCAACCCCCAGTACCAGTCTGCGGCCTGTTAGGAACCAGGACACACAGCAGGAGGTGAGCAGCCAGCGAGGGAGTGAAGCTTCATCTGTCGCTCCCCATCGCTTGCATTACCGCCTGAACCATCCCCCCGCTTCACTGTCTGTGGAAAAACTGTCTTCCACAAAACCGGTCCTTGTGCCAAAAAGGCTGGGGACCGCTGCTATATATAATAGTTTGCATCTGCTAGTTCCAAACTTTCGATACTTCCCTCCTCCGCTCCCCTCCCCCTTGACAACCACAAGTCTGTTATCTATGTCTGTGAGTCTCTTTCTGTTTCATAGATATGTTCATTTGTGTCATATTTTAGATTCCACATATAAGTGATAGCATATGGTATTTGTCTTTCTCTTTCTGACTTACTTCACTTAGTATGATAATCCCTAGATCCATCCATATTGCTGCAAATGGCATTATTTTCATTCTTTTTAATGGCTGAGTAATATTCCATTGTATATATGTACCACATCTTCTTTATCCATTCATCTGTCGACAGACATTTTGATTGTTTCCATGTCTTGGCTAATGTAAATAATGCTGTTATGAACATAGGGGTGCATATATCTTTTTGAATTATAGTTTTGTCTGAGTATATGCCCAGGAGTAGAATTGCTGGATCATATGGTAGCTCTATTCTTAGTTTTTTGAGGAACCTCCATACAGTTTTCCATAACGGCTGCACCAATTTACATTCCCACCAACAGTGTAAGAGGGTTTCCTTTTCTCCACACCCTGTCCAGCGTTTATTATTTGTAGATTTTTTAATGATGGCCATTCTGACCAGTGTGAGGTGGTACCTCATTGTAGTTTTGATTTGCATTTTTCTGAGAATTAGTGATGATGAGCACCTTTTCATGTGCCTATTGGCCATCTGTATGTCTTCTTTGGAGAAATGTCTATTTAGGTCTTCTGCCCATTTTTCAATTGGGTTGTTTGTTTTTTTGTCACTGAGTTGTATGAACTGTTTGTCTACATTGGAAATTAAGCCCTTGTCAGTTGCATCATTTGCAAATATTTTCTCCCAGTCCGTAGGTTGTCTTTTCGTTTTGTTTACCTTTGTTGTACAAAAGCTTATACGTTTGATTAGGTCCCATTTGTTTATTTTTGCTTTTATTTCTATTGCTTTGGGAGACTGACCTAAGAAAACATTTATACAATTTATGTCCAAGAATGTTGTGCCTATGTTCTCTTCTAGGAGTTTTATGACATCTTGTCTCATATTTAAGTCATTTTGAGCTTATTTTTGTGTATGGTGTGAGGGTGTGTTCTATCTTCATTGATTTTCATGCAGCTCTCCAACTTTCCCAACACCACTTGCTGAAATTCCCCATTGTATATTCTTGCCTCCTTTGTCGAAGATTAATTGTCCATAGGTGTGTGGGTTTATTTCTGGGCTCTCTATTCCGAGGAATATATATATATATATATATATATATATATATATATATATATATATATATATTCCACCAGGGACCACCAGGGAATTCCCAGGAATCAATATATTTTTTAATTTATTTCAATTTTTTTATTTTTCGCTGTGTGGGGTCCTCATTGCTGTACACGGGCTTTCCCTAGTTGTGGCGAGCGGGGGCTATTCTTTGTTGTGGTGTGCAGGCTTCTCATTGCGGTGGCTTCTCTTGTTGTGGAGCACAGGCTCTAGGCATCCAGGCTTCAGTAGTTGCAGCACACAGGCCCTAGAGCACACAGGCTTCAGTACTTGTGGTGCACAGGCTCAATAGTTGTGATGCACGGGCTTAGTTGCTCTGCAGCATGTGGGATCTTCCCGGACCAGGGATCAAACCCATTTCCCCTGCATTGGCAGGCAGATTCTTAACCACTGCACCACCAGGGAAGTCCCAAGAATCAATATTTTTTAAAAGATCTCCAGGTGGCTCTTACATGCCACTAAGGTTAAGAATCTGCACTCTAGATATAACTCAAAGTAGGTAAATTTTCAGGAATCCATGCCTAAACTATGAAATTTTGAAAGAATTTAAAAGAGACGTTTTGGGATTATTGATCCACACCATATATATCCTTGGTTTCTCACCAGCCCCTAATCTCAAGGCCCGACAGATGCCAGGGTGATCTCCATCCATGAGAGCATCCCTAGAGGGGCCAGTGGGAAGTACACTCATGGAACCATCCTGGTAAAGCTATGGCAAAGAAAAATCTCAGACTCTGAGTGGCCTGACACTGTAGCAGGGGAGAAACCACACTGGAAGGCATGGCACAGTGGAAAGGGCACTAGGCCAGGAATCTGATGTCCTGTCTTTCACTCTTGACTCTGCAACTCCCCCACCCAGTAATCCTGGGCAAGTCATTTCACCTCTCTGGGTCTGAGCTCTGTTACCTGTCAACTTCAGTCTTAAAGTTTCCTTCCACATCTACGGCTCTCTGACCCTAACTCTATTTCTTTGGCCAGGTCAATTTGAGGTCTCTAGGCCTCGTGAGTTTCTGGGGGGAAAAGGGTGATGCAAGAGGAAAGAGTAATATGGGAGAAAGTAGAAAAGGTGGACAGAGGTTATTTGAGCTTTAAGAGATACTGACAAGGTTCTATATCAAGAGTATTAAAAACATTCTAAAATTTATTTGGTTCTGGATACAGAATTCACTTAAATTGAAGGCGAAAAGGTGGGACTGAATGTACACTTCTCTAGTTGGAGAAAAATCTAATGTGATGATGATGCTAATGGACATTTTGCAGCACTTGACAGTTTACAAAGTATTTTCACATATTAATAATTATAACTATATAGTACTTTAAGTAAAAAATACTTTGCAGCGCTCTCCCACCTGCAGGAGTTGGTATTGACTGCACACGTAAATAGGCTTATTATTTACATGGTTGTTAGCAGAAGTGAGAGTGATGGAGATCCAACACTAGCATCTGGACAGCGAACAGTTCAGAAGATGACCTGGCACATCTGTATCAACACTCCAGTATTCAACCTGGTGGTCTCCTAGTCATGGTCTGGAGCAGAATTTGAGCTGTGAGGCCCTGCTTACCTTCCTAGGAAGTATGTCTTTCCTCCATCACCACTGAATCCATACATTTGCTTTACTTCCTCTTCCATTTAGTTTCCATTAACAAGCTGTCATTTTGTCTTTTCTCTCTAGACAGAATCCTAGCCTGGGAGGCAGAAATTCTGGGTCCCGGTCCCAACTCTGCCATTTAATTATTTTGTTCCATCTGATCCTCACTTTCTTCCCCTAGAGCAGAGTAGAACCAGCTCTTTCCACCTCACTAGGTCTATGTCAGGCTCAAATAAAGTAATATATGTCACAAGGTTTTGAAATGTTAAAAAGTACAATCCAGATAGACCTGAAAGAATGTGAACTATTGTTATTTGGGGGCTTAGCAGGACCAGGAATTTGTTCTCATTGCCTCCAGAACATGTCAGTGCTATGCTGGCCTCCTGACTCCCTAGGATCCTCCTTCCATCACACAGAACATTGATCCTGGGATTGTCCCCAGGATTTCCAGAGTATATCAGGGCTGTGCCGACTTCCTGACCACCCCCAGATTGTATCCCTGGTTCTTACAGTGCTCTTATGGGCTTAATTGCTCCAACTTTCCATCTCCTGCCCACATCTAGAGACTGTCATACAGAGTGAAGTAAGTCAAAAAGAGAAAAATATCATATATTAACGCATATATGTGGAACCTAGAAAAATGGTACAGATGAACCGGGTTGCAGGGCAGAAATAGAGACACAGATGTAGAGAACAAACGTATGGACACCAAGGGGAGAAAGTGGCAGGGGGTAATGGTGGTGGGATGAATTGGGAGATTGGTATCGACATGTATACACTGATGTGTATAAAACTGGTGATTAATAAGAACCTGCTGTACGAAAAAATAAAATAAATTAATTAATTAAATTTTTAAAAAATAACCTTACTATGTGCTAGATACTCTGCCAGACACATAAACTTGCATTTAATCTCCACTATAGCCCTGAAAGTGATGCTTTATTTTCCCACTTTGCAGACGAAGACCCTAGGGTGAGTTGCCCAGGGCCATAGAACCAGTGATTGACAAATCTAAACTTCAGCTTTGGTCTTCTGATCACAACGCCAAGACCCACCAAACCCCCTGATCACTGTAAGCCCCTTCAGGTTATCCACTCATCCATCAGTTTGGGTCCAGAAGCTAAAATAATTCATTCCAACTGGCTCAAATTTTAGAGTCCTTAATCAAGGGACTATTTACAGAGCAGGGTTAAGGGAACAAGAGAGGGACAGTTAACCACCAAAAGATGACTGTATCCAAGTCCAGGAGAAAAATAAAAACAGAAACAGAAACGATGCCACGGTATGAACAGGAAGAATTAAATATAATAGATTGATTAACCAGGCACTGGAAGACTAAAAGGGTAAAAGAGAACATTTCTAAACAATTAAATCAAACCACTAAGGGATGGCCTCTTTGCCTATGGGCAGTAGCAGCTACTACAACCCTGCTAAAGGGGGCTGAAAAGTTAACGGTTGGTCAGCCAACCACTACATGGACTCCACACCAGGTTCAGGCTTTAGTAAGCAATAGGGAAGGTCAATCTGAGTCCAGGCTATGCTTTTAGACAGCCCAGTGGTTACCATAAAAACCTGTCACATGTTGAACTACCATATGACCCAGCAATTCCACATCTGGGCATTTATCTAAAAAAATGAAAACACTAGTTTGAAAAGGTACATGTACCTCCATGTTCATAGCAGTGTTATTGACAATTGCCAAGATATGGAAGCAACCTAAGCGTCCATCAATAGATGAATGGATAAAGAAGATGTTTTATACACACACACACACACACACACACACACACACACACACACATACATACAATGGAATACTACTCAGTCATTAAAAAAGAATGAAATTTTGCAATCTGCAACAACATGGATAGACTTGGAGGGCATTATGTTAAGTGAAATAAGTCAGACAGAGAGACAAATCCTGCATGATATCATTTATATGTGGAATCTAAAAATTACAACAAACTAGTGAATATAACAAAAAAGAAACAGACTCACACATATAGAGAAAAAACTAGTGGTTACCAGTGGGGAGAGGGAAGGGGAGAGGGGCAAGATAGGGGTGGGGATTAAGAGGTACAAACTATTATATATAAGCTACAAGGATATATTGTACAACATGGGGAATATAGTAAATATTTTATAATAACTATAAATGGAATACAACCCTTAAAAATTGTGAATCACTATGTTGTACACCTGAAACTTATATAATATTGTACATCAACTATACCTCAATATAAATAAGTAAACAAACAAACAAACCTGTCACACTGAATCCTGCCACCCTGCTACCCACAGAAATGGGGCTCCTGGAGCATGACCGTATAGAAACCGTAGACACAATCTATTCCAATCACCCAGACCTAGGAAGTGAGCCTTTTCCAAATGCTGAAGAGGAATGGTTCACAGACAGGAGCAGTTTCATGAGAGACGGATAAAGGCCAGAAGGATATGCAGTTACCTCCTAGACCCAAGTCATAGAGGCAGGAAGCCTATGTCCAGGGACTTCAGCCCGCTGAGCTGATAGCCCTCACCTGAGCATTAGAGCTCAGGACCAGGAAGATCTTAAACGTTTACGCCATCCTACATGCACATGGGGCTATTTGGAAGGAAAGATATATGCTTACAGTGGAGAATAAGCAGTTGAAACATGGCTTAAACCTATTGAGACTCCTAGAAGTAGTGCAGCTGCCGAAAAAAGTGGCAATGATTCATTGTTGGGGTCACCAAAGAGGGATGCAGAGGTAAAAGGGAAACCAGGTGAACACAATTGCCAAAAGGGCGGCCCTAGAACTAGTAACTTGGCAACTACCACTCATACGTAAGAGGTCAAATCCATCCAATTATTCCCCAGTCTACACAAAGGGAGAATTAGCCAAAGCCCCAAAATGGTGCTTCAGTAGAGATCTAGGAGGCCATGGGTGGCTAATTAATGAATATGGGCAATACTTCTTTCCCCAAACTGCAGCTTGTCAAGCCGTTAGGGAGGTTCATCAAGGAACTCACTACAGGAGGGAAGCTCTGTATAATTGGTTAGTTGAGGTCATAGTAACTCCTGGCATGAAAGGTATAATCAGTTGGATTGTTGAGACCTGCCCCATCTGCACAAAGAACAACCCCAAAGTTGGACCCCACTGCCGACCAGAGGCCCCTAGGTAAGCTCCATTCAGACTCTTCAGACCAGAGAGACATATCCTGAAGATCAGCAGATTGATTTCACTGTCACCGAGAGCATTAGACAACTTCAGGTATCTCTTGGGGCTAGCGGACATGTTTTCAGGGTGGGTAGAAGCATTCCCACTAGAACTTAAACGGCAGCCACAGTGGCTAAAGTATTGCTGAAAGAGACAATCCGAAGGTTTGGGCTCCCAAGATCCCTATAAAGTGATAATGGCCCAGCATTTGTGTCTCAAGTGACAAAGGGGATAACAAGTGCCCGGAGCATAAAATGGACCTTGCACTCAGCCTGTACACCCCAATTGTCCAGGAAAGTAGAGAGATCCAGTCAGACCTTAAAACAAGCTTAGCCAAGCTATACCAGGATACTCAAGAAAACTGGATTAAGTTACCCCCAATTGCCCTGCTTTGCACACAGTTAACCTCAAGAGATAAGTCAAAATACATTTGAACTCATGTATGATAGACCTATTCCCAAGCCCAAGAGAAGGGACACATTAGCCCCCTTGAAATGGAACAACTCAAGTATACCCTCCAGAAGGAGAAACCACGAAAGCCCTCACGTAATATGATGATAAGGTGCTGCCTGCACCACCGACCTGGCCCTCCACCCCTTCCCCCCGGAGACTGGGTGAACCTAAACACCCGGAAAACTGGCAACACGCAAGATCAGCTCACTCCTAAGAGGACCGGACCCCACTCAGTGAGCCTCACCACCCATCCTGCCCTGAAGCTGCAGGGGTCACTCCACGGGGGCATCACACTTGAGTGAGGGGGGCCCCTGACCCCCAACCTCAGAGAGACAACCTGGGGCAACAGACCCCCCCCCCCGACTCTTCGTGTGAACCTCTCTCTGACCTGAGGCTTCTCTTCCAAAAAAAAACACAAAATTGTGACCAGGGATATTCAGCCACGGCAGAGTCTCGACATCAGGGCACACTTGTACCTACAGGCAAAGACCAAGAAACCTTCATTGGTAGGAAAAATTTTAACGCATGACCATTATTCTCTTGCTAACACTTGGGCCATGCATCCTAAACTGTCTGGTGTCCTTGGTCTCCAAAGTTTAGAGTTTCTAAAACTCCAAACGGTGGTCGCTCAGGGATGCGAACAGCCCGGGCGGAGGCCTGTGACAAGGATGCACGTGTAAAGGCAGCTGGGAGAAGCTCTGCTCCTCCACCCGCGGTTATGACGACGCCCCAAGTCACCCGGAAGCAGTTACAGACGGACCCGCGCTCCTCGGCGCCCCTCAAGCGTGAGGCGCAGGACAAAAGACAGACGAGGGATTTGTCACCGACAAAGCCCATTAACAATTCCTGGGAAATAGAATCTGCGTAATAAAATAAAGTCTAACCTTTTTTCCTCTGTGCTTCATCTAGTTTCACTTGCTCGTTGGGGACCGTGTGCAGAGGCCTTGCACCCGGCACTTGAGTGCGAAACGGCTGCGCCGACACCTCAGCGTGGGACCAAGTGCAGAAGCGCTGTACTTGACACACTTCAAGATGGCGCCGGCGGCAGGGCGGTGTTCAGAGACGCCGCCCCCCCGCTGGGCAATCAGGGGCGTGAGCAGCGCAGCTGCGTCCGCCCCTAGCGCTCCGCCCCCTACTCCGCTGACTGGAACTGTATAAAGCAGCCCCGCCCGTGGCCTACTTGG
This sequence comes from Delphinus delphis, assembly GCF_949987515.2. Taxonomy (NCBI): domain Eukaryota; kingdom Metazoa; phylum Chordata; class Mammalia; order Artiodactyla; family Delphinidae; genus Delphinus; species Delphinus delphis. Next base: position 68,045,614 of record NC_082690.1, on the reverse strand, counting down.
GAGACTGGGTACTCTGGAGGACGAGATTGGCCCTCTCCGTTCTTTGATCAAAGAACAAAGCTTTCCTTCGCTTCTGAACTGAACTTGGTCTTGTTCTATTAGTGTGAGAGACTGCGGGCAGGTGATCCTTGTTGGGGACTGACCTGGGAGGGTCGGTAACAATGCTACACTTGGAGCTCGGGAAACACAAGGAAGCGATTGGGATTATTCATTAGGAAGAACCCTGTAGAACTGGGACCCAGATCTGTGAGGAAGGTGCTACCTACCTGATGGTCCTGTTCATCTGGCCCTGAGAGCCCCAGAGCTTAGAGAGTGGACACAACAGAGCTGTTCCCACACCTGTGAGAAGAGGGTGTTCTTAGCGGGTGCTGGTTCTATAAGAGGGTACAATGAGGCTGATTGTGGGAATATGAACAAAAACCTGAAACCTGGGACCGAAGGCCACTGCAAGGTGACAAACTATTGCTCAGAGGATTCTGACAGAAGCAGGAAGCCAACACGGAAAGATGCAAGACCTTTCTTCCCCTTCCTGCCTTCCAGCTCCTTTCAGTGGCCCCTTATTGACAGAACCTAACAGGGAGCCGCTGGCAAAGGAGTAAAGTAATGATAGAGTCCCAGCTCCAGGATGAAAATGCTGAGACTAGAAGGATGGGTTTGGAGCAGAGAAGTCAGAGCTGAGCACCCAGCATAGCCCACCCTTGGCCGCTCATCATTCACATATATCATTCACATATATCCTTCTACACACACTTGAACTTCTATACAGAACTGTATGCTTCTGCCTGACAAAACGCAACTATCCTTCGTACAAATGAAGACAACTTTACCTCTCCCAGAGAGGAAAGGCACAAAATCCCAAAAGTAAAGGTGTCCATTTGTGGATAACAGTCACAGTATCTGTCTCTGGGTGATGTGATTATCAGTCCCACCTGAATGTTTTGTAAACAAAGATTAATTTTAAAGTTTACCACTGCCACCAATACTCATATAAATTATAAGGGAAGGAAGAGAAAGAAAGAGAAGAAATAAGTGTGCGTTAAATATATGTATGTGTATGATGTCACTTATACGTGGAATCTAAAATTTGACACAAATGAACTTATCTATGAAACAGAAACAGACTCACAGACATAGGGAACAGACTTGTGGTTGCCAAGGGGGAGGCGGGGTGGGAGAGGGATGTATTGGAAGTTTGGGGTTGGCAGATGCAAACCGTTATATAGAGAATGGATAAACAACAAGGTCCTACTGTATAGCACAGGGAACTATATTCAATATCCTATGATGAACGATAATGGAAAAGAACATAAAAAAGAATGTATATATATATGTATAACTGAATCACTTTGCTGTACAGCGGAAGTTAACACAACATTGTAAGTCAACTATACTTCCATTAAAAAAAGTATACACTGTGCAAACATGTAAGAAAAAAACATGCAGAGTGGTGACAGTCCTTGTCTCTGTAGCTGATCACCAGGAAGGGTTGAAATTTTTAACTTCCTTCCTCTGTTACTCATTCTATGTTTCCTTCCTTTGCTCTGTCAGCATATCACCTGGTGTGGGTTTTTTACCTGCTAGGATGACATCAACTTTCATTTCGAAAGGGTCTGAATCTTCAGTGGTTCTGCCCACTTTTCCATTAAGTATTACTACTGGATGTGGAAGTACTAAGAGGTGCCCCAAGCAACCCCTAGATTCCAGACACGGTCCTCCATGTCCTCATTATGTGGCATCTATCCAGTTTCTCCTTGGTAGTCAGAGCCTGCCACCTCAGCAGTGTTTGGATTCTATCCTGTAGGTAATAAGGAGCTACTGACCAATAATAATAATGAACCAAGGCAGTGAGGAGGATTTTTTTTTTTAATAATATAAGAAAAACAGGGCTTCCCTGGTGGCACGGTGGTTGAGAGTCCCCCTGCCGATGCAGGGGACACAGGTTCGTGCCCCACCCAGTCCGGGAAGATCCCACATGCCGCGGAGCGGCTAGGCCCGTGAGCCATGGCCACTGAGCCTGCGCGTCCGGAGCCTGTGCTCCGCAACGGGAGAGGCCACAACAGTGAGAGGCCTGCGTACCGCAAAAAAAATAAAATAAAATAAAATAATAATAATAATATAAGGAAAACAAACGACCCAATTTTTTAAATAGCAAAAGATCTGAAGATACTTTACTGAAGAAAATTAGGTATGGCAGGCAAATAAGCATATGAAAAAAAAATGCTCAGCAACAGTCATCATTAGGGAAATGCAAATTAAAATCACAATTAGATACCAATACACACCTGTTTGAATGACCGAATTGTTTTTTTGATATTTTAAAGTCTGACAACACCAAATGCTGACAAGGATGTGGAGAAACTGGAACTCTCCTACAGCAACTCCACTCATTAGTATTTACTCAAGATAAATGAAAAGGTATGTTCACACAAATAACTGCACATAAATGTTCATAATGGCTTTATTCGTAATCACCAAAAAAAAAAAAAAAAAGAAACAACCCAAATGTCCTTCAACTGATGAATGGATAAACCAACTGTGGTACTTCATGCAATAGAGTATCACACAGCAATAAAAAAGAAGGAGCTACTGATTCCTGCAACAACATGGATGAGAACCAAATGAAATCAAATTAATGTTGCTTATAGATCTAAAGTTGCCAAATGATGTCTTTTTTGAAAATCAATGTTTAACTTTTTAAAAGATATAACTATTTATTTATTCTTGCACAATTGCCCTATGTATAACAAACACAATCAATGCTTGATGATTTTGCCAGGTCTAAAGCTGCTCTTCTCCATTTGTAAAATATAGTATAAAATCAAATATAAGTGATTTCTATTTTCCATCATTCCAGTATATATCTATATAATCAATATGGAGTTTTCTGTATATGCCCACATAAGTTTGAGTTGGAATGGTTTCTGACAGCATTCGTTTATCATTGTAGGCGAACAATCATGAATGCAAAGGATTTTTATCAAATCATACCCAACATCTTATGCATTTTCCACAGTTCTTGAATTTTGGCTACTCTCAATCAACAAAATTCCTTTATCATATATCCCAAATCCCTTTCATGATGCTACATTTAAGAAGAAGTAGAAATCATTTGAAACTTGATATTCAGTCCACATTTCCCCTTCAAGTTAAAAAAAGTGACGTGAGACCACAGAGCTGGACGCATATTAGGAGTCTTACTGTGCTAGTCCTGGCGGGAGATGGTGAGAGTGGAGCTGGGCAGGGATGTGGGGTGGAGAGGAGGGGACAACACATAAAATAGAACTGGCAGAAAAACTGTGGGTTCAACAGAGTGTGTGTGTGTGTGTGTGTGTGTGTGTGTGTGTGTGAGAGAGAGAGAGACAGAGACAGAGACAGACAGACAGACAGAAATACAGACAGGTACAGAGACATAGAGAGACATGCAGAGAGAGAGATGGAGGCAGACAGGGAGAAGTGGTCCTGATACAGGACCACTGAATTTTTGGTTCTTTTATTCTCCAGAAAGATACAGGACAAGACCTGGAATTAACACATACAAAAAAATCTAAAAGAAAAACCTTTAAAAAAAAAAAAAAAAAGGATCTTTTTTTTCTCTTCTGCACATGCGGAAAGTGCAACCTCTCCTCATTATGAGTTTTCAAGTATAAAAGACTTTTTCTTCCAGGGCATTAAGATCTGTGGGCTGCTGAGATCAGGGAAGCAGCTCGGGCTGCAAAGAGAGCTCTTGGTTCAATTGAAGCCTCCGCACCCCGGGGGCTCAGCCTCCAAGAGGATAAGGAGTTTCAGGAAAGCTCCGCAAACGCACGGTAGCTTCTCTAGGAGAACAATCCTCCAAAGGAGGGGAGTAGGCAGGTGGCTCCCCTCAGGGCTCTTTCAGCAGCTGAGTGTCTGAGCGCTGTGTACAGATTGGGCTGTCTCTCATCGTCACTGGACTCCAAGGACAGTGATCCGCTGTCCATCACCAGCAGAACGTTGTTCCCTCACTTCAGAGCGCCCTCTTGTTATTTAAAGGGTTTTCTGCCTTCTCAAGTTCCTTTGTCAACAGTCTCCAGGAAGAAGCCCAGGCTGCTGGGGCAGAAATGAATGCATGCTCACATTCTACTTGGGAGCGCTTAATCATTGCCTGGATCACCACTCCTGCACCGCCTTTGTTTGGAAAAGTTACACGTGGGAAAACTTCCCTTTCTCGTTGAAATTAACAGCGAGGCAGAGAGAGTCCACTGATGTGTAGAACCTCAAAACTCACAAAGAGAAAGAACTTTGCTCCTGTGTGTGAGTGAACCATAGAGGAATCAGATAGAGTGATAGTCGTTATCATCCTGCGACCAAGACACTTCTGCAAGGTTTGACACCACCCTATACTCACTCCCCTCCCCCTGGGCCTATGAGACAGACCCAGCCACGAAGACAGGCAGCTCAAAAGAAACTGAAGCTTAAAAAAAAATACTTCGGGTTCAACAGAGGTGATAGGGCAGAGGTAAAATGTGGGAGGGAGGCGGGGTTGCTTTCTTTCACTTCTTCCCCTTTTGTTTTTTAAATAGCATTTATCACTCTCTGCTTTTATCTTGTTCGTGTATATGTTTTTATTATTATCTGTCTTCTCTCCTACCTTGAAAACTCCATGAGAGCCTAGCTATTTTCAGTCTTGTTCATCATTGCATCTCCAGGCCCTTGATCAGAAGTAGGCTTTCAGTAAATATTTGTGGAATGATTGAATAAATGAAGATGCCCCCAAAGGTGGGCTCTCAGGAAGGTGGGCCTGGGCACAGGTTTTCAGCCCCAGTCTGACCACATGGCTGGGATGCATTCATTTCACTTTGCCATCCCAGTTAGAGACTTGGAGAAATAAGCATCCCATAGAGGTGGAGCCATCTCGGGGGTGGGGGGGTGGGGGATTGCGGGTGGGGGCGGGTGGGAAGGGATTAACAGCTGTTCATATCTTCCCCTGAGCCCAGTCTGGGTGCTTTCCCAAGGCCAGGGAGCTAAGATCCCCGGCACTGAAAAGGTGGGCATTAAGGGCAAAAGGGCATATGGGAGTAGGATGGCCTTGATGAATCCATGCAGCCATGGGTTTAGGACCAGTGAGGAAAGCTCCAGAAGCCAGAAGGGGGAAGTAGAGAGTGTCTCACGTAAGCTGTACCTCTGTACTTACAAGGTTTCCAGATAGCTGGGCTTGTGCCTTGGAAAGAAAATAAAATGTTTCTCCTTCTCCAAGAGATTCTGAAACACACAAGGAAACAATCTCACAGGATACAGCAGTAATAAACAAACAACAAAGCAACAACCCCAGGCCCCAGGCTCTGCAGTCCTGGAACTTGGGTCAGATCTAGCTGCCTTATTCATTCACTTATAAATTCATTTAACTAATGTTTATTGAGCACAAATTTGTGCTAGAAATTGTGCCACTGTGTCCTCAAGAGTTTCTGACTTGTGGGCTCCAAAAGCTTTTGTGATCTAATGGGTAAAACAATGTTTTGTAAGGAAATACCATTCTGATAGTTGAATATCATATTCAAATTAACTTTGTGGAATACAAGCCATTTTTCAATTGGGATTTGTCTGCATTGCCTTACACTGTTAATGAATTGCTTCCAGGCTGATGGGATGCTCCTTGGATCTAACCATTGCAGTCTAAATATTGCTAACCTGTGTTTTGTTTTGTTTTTTGCGGTACGCGGGCCTCTCACTGTTGTGGCCTCTCCCGTTGCGGAGCACAGGCTCTGGACCACAGGCTCTGGACGTGCAGGCTCAGCGGCCATGGCTCACGGGCCCAGCCGCTCCGCAGCATGTGGGATCCTCCCTGATCGGGGCACAAACCCGCGTCCCCTGCATCGGCAGGCGGACTCTCAACCACTGCGCCACCAGGGAAGGCCTAACCTGTGGTTTAAGTCTGCTGCTTTTGTTGTTGCTTCGTTGTTTGCTTATTTCTACTGTTTCCTATGAGATTGTTTCCTTATACGCGTCATAATCTTCGATTGTGGGCTGATTCTGAGGGTGTTTAACGGTGGGATTTCTGTGTAGTCTGGTTTGTGTGTCTACAAAGGGGGTTTTGCATTTGCTTCTGCCAGCCTTGTTACCAGCTCAGGACGTTTTTCATGTCGAATTGTTAGGGACTTCTCCTCCACTCAGATAGTATAAGTTTGAACCTGTGAAATTTGAATAACCCCTGTGGGTAAAACCCTTTAGTTATAGTTGGCTTCAGGTTACAATTTCTCTGAAGGGAAATATTTTTTCTTACCCAGAGCCTTTTGCTGGTGGGAAGAATTTTCCAGAATGTGCCTTTAAAAGTTATTTACTCTATGCAGGGGTCTCCGTTTAAGGCCTTGCCCCTGTCCCTGAATGGGCAGCAAAACTCAGACTTGACAGCTCTGCCCCCAAGGACAGCCAAAGCATCAGATACTACTTGAAACTCCTTTTTTCAGCTTCCACTCCATTTTTAGACCCTGAGCATTTTCTTCCTTTTCTTTTCCTTTTGCAAAAGTGTATTGCAGAAATCGGTGTCTATATTTATCCTGTGACTGTTCTTTAATGGCTCATAATTCACAATAGACATGTTTCAAAACGAAATCAATAGATTTTCAAAACGTGCTATTTTAAGTCTCCATGTGACACAAAAAGAAGGGGAAAAACTATGAACCGTGAACCCTTAGGCAATTTCATGTACATCGTCTTATTTGATTCTCACAACAATCTTGTGATATCGTTATTATCCCCATCTTACACATGAGGAATCTGAGGCTCCAGATTAAGTGGCTTGCTCAAAGTCACATATCTAGTCAATAAGAGGACTGGCATTATACCCATGTCTGTCTGACTCCAATGTCTGTGCTCTTCCACTGTGCCATGCTGAGGGTTCATGGCAGAGCCAGAGAGAAAACATAACCAGCAAAAGGCTCAATACAATATAAAAGTAAAAAAATAAAATGATAAAAACCACATTGCAAGAGATACTACAAGAAAGCAAGGACGTGTGTAGTTGCTGGTGAATAAGCCAGGGGGCTTTGATTTCAGAGGGGCCATAGTGAGCTGGGAGAAGGAGAGACTTGACTTGGGCCTTGATGATACTGTCTCAGTGGAGAAGGGGAGAAGCACATTCCTGACAAAGGGGAGAGCTTAAGAAGAGGCATGAAGGTGAGAAAGTGCATGCCTGCTATGGTCTCCAGGAGTAGACAGGGCATGGTTATATAGAAGTACGGCTGGGAGAGAAGATGGGAGAAGTTTGAGGCCAAGTGTGGAGGATCTTGACTGCCAATGGATTTGAACTATGTTGAGTAGGTAATAAAGCCTCTTAGCTGGGAAAGGTCTAGTCAAGGTAGTGGTTTAGGAATATGTACATGGAAGTCATGTACAAGACTGACTGGGAAAGAATGGAGGAAAGGAGAGAAACCTGTGAGCCTGGATTAAGGGGGCAGCAGTGAAAAGGAAATGGAAAGGATGGATAAATAGACATTTCTCCTACTCAGGAGGCCTGGTACTTAGCATGTGTTCAGTGAACAGTGATTTTATTATTAGTTCAATGACTTCATTTTACAGACAAGGCCTCTGAGGCCTGGAAAGTCGTTTGCTCAACTTTGCACAGTTAGTGGCAGAGCTAATAGTCTCTTGGACTCATATTCCTTAACTCTTTCCACATAACCAGAGAAATCACCTACAACGCCCAGGTCACGTGGTCGCGGGTGCGTTCAAGCCTCTGTAGATTGGCTGAGTTGATGAGAAACCTGGATACTAGGAAGTAAAACAGATAACAGCTCTGAAATCTCTCTGTAGCCTCAACATAGGCCTTCTTGTCTAATTTTTCAGGGTGCTCAGCAAAGGCAATCCCCACACAATGCTCCATATTTCTCTCATAGCTTTATCATGTTTTCCCAGAATTTTAGCTTTTGGGATAGCGATCCTTGTTATTCTTTTCATACTCCAGTCAAGGAACAAAGCTGTGCTGCATACCTGTTTCGTTCATTATTAGTTGTTATATAATTATAAGTCTAGATGGCTGGTTCTATTAGTTAATACTTCAAGTGATAATAAAGACACAGATCCAAAATATCTTTCTGGGCAATATTAATACAAAATTTTATAACTTTGGGCCACACCCTCTCTCATACTTTCAATAGATGAATAGCCTGTCCTCGTCAGGATGAATGGAGAACATTTACCTTTGTCAGCATTTATTGGTACAGTATTATATGCGGCCATCTCTTTAATAAGGCAGTAACTCTTTAGCAGAGTTTATAGGCTGTCTTTCATCAAAAGACCTCAAAGTAACTTTGTTAACACTGTGTCATTATTAATCATCCAACTTGCCCAAGGAGGCAAGCGGTGGTTGTTTCAGAGGAGAAACTGAGGTTTTTAGAAGGTTATATGGCCTCTTAAGGTCATGAACAGGGTCAGAAAAAGAGCTGGGCACACTGCCTACATTCCTACCTCTCAGGCCAAAACCCAGCCTTCCCCCACAACACTCTCTAAACATTTCCTTTCGACAGAAAATGCAATTGGCTACCTTGATCTATTAAGCAGAAATGAACTCTGAACCCTCCTTCAATGACTTGAGGAAATCAAAGCTGACTTCTGAAGTGACTTCAAGTCATAAAATGCTTGATTCACTATATTAAATCGTAACATTGAAATAAGTAAATAGCTTTGTAGTCAGAATGATAGCTTGGATTTAAATGGCGCCTGTTCACACTGCACTGTTTGAAAAGCACTGCAGTTCACAGGCTTCTACAGGCTGTCAGTCATTTTGGCTGCCCGCGTCTTTTTGACTTCAAGTATCCCTTTCTTTCTCACAAGTCTTTTTTTGTTTTGTTTTAAACTTATTTATTTGTTTTTGGCTGCATTGGGTCTTTGTTGCTGCGCCCGGGCTTTCTCTAGTTGCGGCGAGCAGGGGCTACTCTTCGTCGCAGTGCGCGGGATTCTCATTGCGGTGGCTTCTCTTGTTGCGGAGCACGGGCTCTAGGCGCACGGGCTTCAGTAGTTGTGGCTTGTGGGCTCTAGAGCACAGGCTCAGTAGTTGTGGCTCGCGAGCTCTAGAGCGTAGGCTCGGTATTTGTGGTGCACAGGCTTAGTTGCTCCTCGGGATGTGGGATCTTCCTGGACCAGGGCTTGAACCTGTGCCCCCTGCATTGGCAGGCGGAGTCTTAACCACTGTGCCACCAGGGAAGCCCTGTCTCACAAGTCTTTCCTCCGCCTCCCCCCTTACTTCACACACATCCCTTTCCTTTTATCGAATCATTTCCTCCTGTGCATCAGGCAATCTCAAGATATAAGAATCTCCTTGCTTTAGCTAGATATGAAGAAAGATTTCCAGGCTCTCTGGAATAGCCTGTGGATTCCCACTCTATGGGACTCTCCAAGAGGCTCTTATGGGGATGATTTAGCTCTAATCTTGCTTGAGGTAAAGGATCAAACTTACAAAGACTGATTAAAACTCATCAAACACTTAAATGGTCCTCTAAACATCCCAAGCCCCCTTTTGCTGAGATTGGGGTTTTGTAACTAGTCTGGCCAATGGAAGGAAAGGCAGGTGAGAACAGAATTCTTCCTCCTCCTCCCAAACTGCTGAGTGGCTTTGGAGTCCACGCCTTCCAGATGGGACAGCTACAAGATGGAGGGTGGTTGCCCACCCAACTTCAGACTTTACAGTAAGCAAGCAACAAACTTTTGTCAGGTTAAACCACTGAGATTTCAATCAGCTGTTGTCAAGTATCCTGACCAGCGCCAGGCGCAGAATATCACCAAAACAAAGAAATTTAAGATGTGTGGCATTAGCGCAGCAGTCAAGCTGGAGGGATGGCAATCCGTGATATGCAGTGGCAAAAAGTTGAATAAAGGTGGGCGGGAGATAATTTGGAAAGCAGACTGTGAGCTGACGAATTTGTAAGTCTAAGGCAGGGGTCAACAAACTTTTCTGTAAAGAGCTAGATAATAATCTTCAGCTTTACAGACCATACGGTTTCTTTTGCAACTACTCAAGTCTATCATCACTGTAGCATGAAAACAGCCAGAGACAATATGTAAAGGAATGAAGTACGGTTATGCTCCAAAAAAACTTGCCATTGACTGCATTTGACAAGACACTTCAATAAAGAGATGAGTTCCAGAACTATTTGCTGGTTTGCAGTCAGGAATTAGAGAGAGAAGTTAGAAATTTGGGTTCCCAATCTTCCATAAACTATATGAGGGCTAAGAATGCTGTGCGGCCCCCAAAGCCCATTCAGATGTGGAGAAGGGGGATAAATGCATGAGGAGTGACCTCCTAGAGAACAGAGCAGGGATTGGGGTGAGGGGTTAACCTCATTAAAAATGTGAACAAAGTGAAGGACAAGCTAGGTAGATAGATGGGAGAACAGAATTATAAGCAAGTGCAAAGGTCCTGAGGCAGGAGTGTGCCTTGTACTTTCAAGAAACCACAAGGATGCCAGGATGGCTGGAGCAGAGGGATCAAGGAGTAGAGGGATAGTAAGAGATGACATCAGAGTGGGAGGGCAGATGGGTATGGGGGTCCTGTCACACAGGGCCCTGTAGGTAATTTTGAAGATGCTGGCTCTTATTCTGAATGAGCTGGGAAGGCATAGAGGGTGTTCAGAGGGTGTGAAGAGGGGTACACTCTGATTAATGTTTTTAAAAGGATCATTCTGGTTGCTGGGTTGAGAAACAAACAAACAGGGGGAAGGATGTAAGCAAGAAACCAGTGAGGAGTCTATTGCAGTAATCCAAGCAAGAGATCATTCATTCATTCATTCATTTACTGAACAAGTATTTCTTGGCCACCTCTTGAGAAGACGTTACCAGGGGTAATGCTTCACAAAGTTATTGTGAGAAATTTCCTTTAAACAACAATGCTGTATCCATGCTATGAGAGAAATGATTAAATGTGGTAATATGTTGTGAGTTCTTCAAGAACTAAAGGTTTGAAAAATCATGAGAAATTTTTTCATTTTTAACCTTTGAGGAAATTTTTAATGAAAAACTTTTGAATTTGGGGAATGAAAAACAAGATCAGATGACAGCTTCCTTATGTTGTCATATTATATAGTAAGAAATTTGTAATGTAAATCTCCTGTACCAGCAAGCTTGAGCTGTAAACAAATGCAACGTATGAATCTAGATTGAACCCTGAATTGGAAAAAAGAAATCTGTAAAAGACATTATTGAAACAACTGGCAATACTGGAATATGGACTGTAGATTAGACAATAGTATTGTAGTGATGTCAAATTTCCTGAATTTTATAACTATATTGTGTTTATATGAGATAATAATAGCCATGGTCTTGGGAAATAACACTGAAGTATTAAAGATAAAGGCATACAATGCATAGAGAAGGGGCATGATATATGCAACTAACCCTGAAATGGTTCAGAAAAAAAAATGTACAATGCCCATCATATATGTGTGTATGAACATACACAGAGATTGTATATGTGTGCATGGGTATATATAGAAATGTATATGTGTGTATATATATGTGTGTGTGTGAACAGATATGGTAAATATTAACAATTAGTGCTTCTGGATAAAAAGTATACAAGGGTTATATGTATCATTCTTGAAATTTCTGTTAAGTTTGAAATTATTTCCAAAAATTTTTATAAAAACATTTGACTTCCGAAGTCAAGTTTACTAGAAAAAAAATTAAGCTAGTTAAGCTTTCAAAGGAAGAAGTGGAACTATTTCTACCATCAAAGGGCATCACAACTTTCACAGAAAAGGGAGGAGGATTCCAAGTCCTCTCTGCTTGAACACTGACCTCCTTTTCCAAATGGAAGCTGGTCAGCCGCCTTCTCTCTCCCCGCTGGGCCCCAGAGTCTCAGAACCATCTCAGCCATTTGACATCACTAGTTCTCAAACGTGGCTGCTTATTAGAACTGCCTGAAAAGCTTGAAAAATGACTGGTGTTTGGGTCCTACCTACAGAGACTCTGATGCAATGGGTATTGTGTATGTGTGTGTGTGTCTATGCGTGTGTGTGTGTGTGTGTTGGGGACAGGGGTGCCTGAGCAACAGGATTTTTTTTAAAAACCCACATGATTCTCCTGTGCAGCCAATATGGAGAATCCACTGAACCACACCGTGTTGCCTCTAGCTCTGAGCTGAGCTCAGAGCCTGGTGGGGTCTCAGGTATACAATGAGCTCTCTGGCCTCGTTCTTTGGCTGCAGAGAGCACCTCTCCTCCCTGAATGGCTTTGCAGTCCTCATCTGGGATGCAGGACTGCAGGTTGCTTAGAAGTGTCCATCTTGGAGGGCCTCGGGCATCACGAAAGACACCTGTTGGTTCCAGGGTTTCCACAGCCAAGCTCAGCACTAGGGGAGTGCGCGGGGGTTATTGGGCATCACTGCAGGAAGGCGGCATTCTGCATGAGCGATCAAGAGGGAGAGCCCCGGGAGGGGGCGGGGTTCAGAAGCTTTTCTTTCAATTGACACCCCTGTTCTACCCTGAAAGCCTAGGGCCTGTCTCTTTAACAGCCCAGAAAATCCAGGGGCAGCATGTAACACTTGTCTGCCTTTGAGACTGGCGATCACAGGATAAGTCCTCGAACGGAGCACAGAATGGTCAGCATTCTGACCATATCTTTCCTAACACATGGATATCCTCTTTGTCCCCTCTCCCCTTTAAGACACCCACCTTCTACATTCTTCTAAAGAAAGTCATTTTCACAAGCCTTGGAATGCCAGTTCCGAACAGCCTCTGGCATCACGGAAGGCACCACACTGGTACTTTTCATCTCTAATCTCCCCTGCTCACCTATTAAAAGATACATTTTCAAAGCAATGGGAGCAAGTTACTCATTCAAATGCTGTTAACAAATAACAGGATTTAAGGGTGTAACAGGTAGTTACTCAGCTTTGAAAATTTGCCCCGAAGAGTTAAAATTTCTGCTTCATTGGAAAGGGTGGGGGCCGGGAATGTCCTTGTGGGAGGAATTTTCAGCCCCTAGAATTTTATGTCTGATCTCTCTCCCTTGCATCTGAGCTGGAACGAGAGATCCAGCGTGAGATTGCAGGAGAGGGAGGGCTGGGGACAATCCCGGGACCTGCAGGTGTTCAGCGGCTGCAGCAGCCAGGGCTACTCCCCGACCCCAAGCCAGCAGACACCAGCTGGGACTTGCCGCAGCCCATGTCAGGGGAGTTGGCTTGTAAATTACTCCCTGGATCATCCTCCAGGTTGGATGGGATCACAGGGGGCGGAGTATGGAGGTGCTGCAGCCCGGGCTTCAGGTGGAGGGCTTCCTGGGCCAAGTCCATCAAGGAGAGAGGCTGACAGTGCAGTGATGACATGCCCCACCGCTTCCCAGCCAACTCAGCGGAGCCTCATCATCACCACAGCCTCCAGAGCAGCCCAGAACCAAAAGCTGGGGTACTGCACCCCCTCCCACCTCTACTGTAATGATTGCTTTTTCTTTTAAAGATTTCTTGAAGTCCTACACCATGAGAACGTGACACTGAGTCCTTCACTATGAGACATCCTATGCAGTGGGGACAATACCTCCAGGCAGGCTGCAGAGTTCTGGTCTCTAGAGTAAGTGCTCAATCAATGGCAATTCTCTTCTGGGGTTTAAGAAAATCTTCAAGCTCCCAGGGTGGTATTAAGACATAAGCTGTGAGGCCTAAAGGGGGGTCAGTAATAAGGCAGCAGGAACGGTAAGGAGGTCAAGACTCCACATTAAAGGACTTCATCTGATCACCAAGAATTCTCAAGTTTGGCTGTTCTGCGGACAGGTTCAAGTTTAAAAGAGTACTTGTGGTATAGGAATTCAGAAAATTTGCATTAAAAGAAGAAACGGTTAAATTAGAGGTGGGAGAGGGGTACAATGACCAAGGCAAGAGAGAAGAAAGGACTCTGAGTTCCCACTTGAGGCAGCTCCTGAGCCTGTAGGCACAGAGCTGAGGGGGCAAAGGGGGGGTACGAACACCACTTAAACCCCTTCGGAGCTTCGAAGAGGGTGGGGGAGGGGAAAGAGGCGGAAGGAGAAAGAGCAGGAAGAGAAGAGTCAAGGGTCAAGTTCTCAAATTCTCCTTCTCTATCGGTGAAAATAGCAGTCTCTCTGCAGGGGAAATTCAGTCCGCCTTAAAGTTCCCCTTCCCATCCTGGATTTGACCTCATCACACACCCCATTCTGCCCCAGGCCACCCACCGACAGACAGGGACTCACAGATTATAGCTTGAGAGTAGATGCATTCAGGACCCAGCCCAGTACTTTACACATCTCACCTCTGGATCTAGAAATCCATGCCTTAGCTCCCTGCGATCTTACAGCTCGCCTTCCTCTGCATAAATCCCCTTTCAAAGTTCTTATCTTGGATCTAGTTGACCCTGATCTACATTTTTGTGATAATATTTTAATTACCTTTGCATTTATCTATTGATTTTCATATCCAGTCAAAAAGGATTGGAGGCAGCTTCTACAGTTTTAATGTGGTAACTACTTTGATAAATCTGGCTTTCCAGACCCCCTTCACAAACAGCTATAGGCACAGCTACAAAACAGAGATGAGCCTTCTAGCTTAACTGCAGAACAACATACAAAGCACTTTTGAAATCTTGCTCCAAGTTTTAAAATATGTGCATCTACTTAGTATCCCAAGAAGTTTCAGACAGTATTGGGCATCCTGGTCACAGAGACCTAGTGCTGTCGGTGACCTCAATCTGCTGCCTGTCACAGCTGTCAAAATCCTGGGTTTCCTCAAAAGTATGCCCCCCTCCCCTGAACCCCAGCATGAGGCTGATTCTTGTGCAGGAGTTTGGATTCAGGGTTTGGGACACCCAGGAGTAGGACCTCCTGCATTTTCTTTCTTTTGTTAGGTGCAGAGGAAAAAGAGGGGCAAAATTGTGCTGGAGAGAGGTATTTTGTTCAAACCAAGGGGCATTGGAAGAGGAGGGGTTTCCTTCTCTTCCAGAAGCCCCTGCAGTGCCCCGATCTCACCAGCTCAGACCTTTTCCCAGCCACACTCGCGTTCCATCCGGAAGAGAGTCAATCAATCCGATCTGGACCTGTAATCCTTTGCTAAAAGGCCTCTTGGCCGTGGCCCAGCTCAGCAGGGGAGGGTCCAGCATTGTCCTTGGAAGGTTCGCTGTGTAGGGTCCCACCCTTGGGGGCTCCCACGCTGGGACCTAGCAGAAGCCCCTTCCCACATTCACAGAGGTAACTGTTGAGGGTTACAACAGGTCTCGCCTCTCAGGTGTTACCTCTGGGAACCTCAAGAGAGTCCCTGGACAGCTTCACCCTGGGGTAAATAAATAGCAGGGCCTTCTCTTTCTGCCAGTGACTCAGGGCCAGATCTGCTCTCTCCCCACCCAAATGGCCAAAGAGAAGACAATGGGGACCAAAAGGGGGCCATTTTTCCTCATTTTGTTGTTGTTTATCCATTTAAAATATATACCTTTCTTCTGAAAGCATCTGAGAGGGCGTAGAGAAAGCATGACACAGGAGAAGGTAGTCAAACACAAAATGCAGCAGCCTCTTTGGCTGGAGCAGAATATTTGCTTTCAAATACCAGCCTGAGCTTGGAGGAGGGGAATAACATAAGAGCCCCCATTTGTGAGTCTGGTCAACACTTGGCATCCATCGTCTTACTCGTTTTTCACAACACTGTAGTGGTAAATGTGGTCACCACTATTGGACAGATAAAGAAACAAAGGCTCAGAGAAAGGGAGTAAATTTCCCAAAGACCCATCACCAGTCAGTGATAAATCAGAGCTGGAATCCTGATTCTAGAGCCCTCCGCCTAGCCACCGCAGGGTACTCTTCTCCTGTACTGTTACCAGACTTGATCATTCAGTCCTGCGTCCTCTAGCTACTAAGGCAAAGCTAAGCTGCACACTGGCTAACGAATCTCACTCCTCAGAAGGGCAAAGGAGCACCGTGATGGTTTTCTCTTTTGTTTTGTTGTTTCATTGTGAATGCCCATTAATGAGGCACTCACTGCCTCTCACATCTGATGTTTAGGATTGTTGCCTGCTCCTGGTGTGCATTTGTGTTTGCTGGACCAAAACATTGCCATTGACTATGAAAAATTTCAGCTCTGTCTTATCTTGACACCTGTGTGCTTTGGGGTCTCTAAGTAGCTTTTAAATGTAATCCATTTATATAGAACAGTTAGAAGCTGACTGGGAATGTGAATGAATGTCCACTAAAGTCAGTTTTCACTGGGCTGAATCAATGCTGAGTTTCTCCTTAGAACGACAGCGCTCCAGAAGAGAACAGAGTAAGCTGCTGGATTATTGCTTTAAAAAGAAAAAAGAGAAATTTTAAAAGTTCTTTCTTTGCTTGATGAGAGATGCAGTCCAGGTCACAGACCTTGGGTGGTTGTGAGTTTTCCTGTTTGCACGCCTTCTCTGTGACTGGGAGAGGGCTGGGGTATAGCCCAAGGGAACTTGTTTCCACCTGACAAAGCAAAGACAAGAAAAAAATGGCATTCTCTTTTTAAAAATTTTGTAGAGGCAGAATAAACCTGTGTAAAGAGCATGCCTTTTTTTTTTTTTTTTTTTTTTCAGTACGTGGGCCTCTCACTGTTGTGGCCTCTTCTGTTGTGGACGGAGCACAGGCTCCGGACGCGCAGGCTCAGCGGCCATGGCTCACGGGCCCAGCCGCTCGCGGCATGTGGGATCTTCCCAGACCGGGGTACAAACCCGTGTCCCCTGCATCGCCAGGCAGACTCTCAACCACTGCGCCACCAGGGAAGCCCCAAGAGCATGCCTTTTTGAACCCAGGTAGATCAGAGTTCAAACCCACATTTTCTCACTTCATAGCTGTGTAACCATGGACAAATTACATCAAGTTTCATTTTTGAGTCCAGTTTACCACCAGTAAATGCAGATGAAAATACAGACCTAGCTGGCGTGTTCTAAGGATTAGAGGCAATCCCTGGACGACCCCATGCCGGACCCCATGGAAGGCTCTTCATAGCAGGTCTGGCCATTAACAGGAGCAGCTGGCACGGGGCACTGCTCATCCGGCCGCTAGGCTTGTACCTTCAAGGTAAAAGGAGCTGCTCTAACGCAACTCGGGACGGGTTTCACCAGAGTAGCAAATACCAGGCGCCACCGCACCTAAGGTGGGGCTCAAGAGCATAGAGTTTCTGGTTTTCAATGATAAAAACAAGCAGACAAACAAGCAGCCCTGTAGCCCGTAAACATTCGGGAAAGTCGGCTTCAAACCCTACCCCTCCTGGGTGAGAAACCCTTAAGTGGCAGTTTGCTGCCCTCTGCTGTCCATCTGGAAAACTCCGGGATGCTTCTCGCAGTGCTGCCAGCCTCCAAATTCCAAGGAGCTTGGATGTCGAGGACTTACCCAACCCCTCCAAAAGGTGCACCCCAAGAGGGAGGGCGGGTAGTACCAGGAAAGGCTACATAATCTGAGGGGTCCAGTGAAATATGCAAGTCACCTTGTTAGAAGGTTAAGAATTTCAAGACTGGGACGAGAGTCTTAAACCAGGCAATGGGCACTTTGGAGGACGGGGCCCTGTGCAACTCCATGTGTGACACACATACAACTGGCACACCTCATTATTACCTGCTCTGACGTTAAACTTCTGGATCCATGTCCTAGTCGTCATAGTTCCCAGAGGACCTGAAATTTAGTAGAACATGTCTGGGGAGAGGAGGTGGGGAAAGGGCCTTCCCTAGTAAGCCAGACTCGGAGTGGGTGTGGGGTTTCTTTTGGCTAGAATGTTGTTGTAGCACAAATCTAATCTTCTGCTTACTGCTGGAGTTTGAGGAAGCCAAACAAACAAACAAAACCCAAAAAAGAAAAACTGAAAACAACAAAGAAACAGATATAGCACACCTGTCCTGAACTTGGGCACCAACTCAGACTCAGGAATCAGACGGATGAAGATTCAAACATCAACCTGATTACAGAACAGGCTATCTTGGATGACAGAGCATACCTATAACTAAAGAGTATGCTCAAATTCACTGTCCAATTCCACCAGGAGATATCCACCCAAATGAGAATGGGAACCAATTGCTGTCATCCACTACCCAGATAATTTAGTATATGTACTTCCATGGGTGGAGGTAAGGAGTAAGGCAAGATGCCAAGAGTAACTAGAAGAAAATCTCTCTCCATGAAAACCAGAGCAGTGGGGAGAAAGTGCTCCCCCAACCTGTATGAGTCAGGGACTAACTAGGAAAATAGAAACCACTTCAAGTATTGGGTTGGCCAAAAGGTTTGTTCGGTATTTCCATAAGATGGCTCTAGTAGCACTTAGTTGTCTTTAACTTTATTTGAAACAATTTTGTTAAATTGTATGTGACAGCTGTCATATCAGCGTGCATTTTAAAAAAAAGACATCAAAATTGGTGAATTTTTGTGTAGCCATTTTAATACTGAAGATGGAAGAAAAAAAAGCAAGATTTTTAGCTTTTTATTTCAAGAAAGGTAAAAATGCAACTGAAACGCAAAAAAAGATTTGTGCATTGTGTGGAAAAGGTGCTGTGACTGATCAAATGTATCAAAAGAGGTTTGCGGGGGCTTCCCTGGTGGCGCAGTGGTTGAGAGTCCGCCTGCCAATGCAGGGGACACGGGTTCGTGCCCCGGTCCAGGAAGATCCCACATGCCGCGGAGCGGCTGGGCCCGTGAGCCATGGCTGCTGAGCCTGCGCGTCTGGAGCCTGTGCTCTGCAACGGGAGAGGCCACCACAGTGACAGGCCCGCCTACCGCAAAAAAAAAAAAAAAAAAAAAAGAGGTTTTCGAAGTTTCGTGCTGGAGATTTCTCACTAGACGATGCTCCACGGCCAGGTAGACCAGTTGAAGTGGACAGCGATCAAATCGAGACATTAATTGACAACAGTCAACATTATACCACGCGGGAGATAGCCGACATACTCAAAATAACCAAATCAAGCGTTGAAAATCATTGGCACCAGCCTGGTTACGTTCATCGCTTTGGTGTTTGGGTTCCACATAAGTTAACCAAAAAAACCCTTCTCGACCATATTTCCGCATGCGATTCTCTACTTAAACATAATGAAAACGTTCCGCTTTTAAAACAAATTGTGACAGGTGATGAAAAGTGGATACTGTACAATAATGTGGAATGGAAGAGATCGCGGGGCAAGTGAAATAAATGACCACCAACCACACCAAAGGCCGGTCTTCATCCAAAGAAGGGGATGTTGTGTATGTGGTGGGATTGGAAGGGAGTCCTCTATTATGAGCACCTCCTGGAAAACCAAACGATTAATTCCAACAAGTACTGCTCCCAATTAGACCCACTGAAAGCAGCACTCGAGGAAAAGCATCCGGAATTAGTCAACAGAAAATGCATAATCTTCCATCAGGATAACGGAAGACCGCATATTTCTTTGATGAGCAGGTGAAAACTGTTACAGCGTGGCTGGGAAGTTCTGATTCATCTGCTGTATTCACTAGACATCGCACCTTCAGATTTCCATTTATTTCGGTCTTTACAAATTCTCTTAATAGAAAAAATTTCAATTTCCTGGAAGACTGTAAAAGGCACCTGGAACAGTTCTTTGTTCAAAAAAAAAAGTTTTGGGAAGATGAAATTATGAAGTTGCCTGAAAAACGGCAGAAGGTAGTGGAACAAAAGGGTGAATACGTTGTTCAATAAAGTTCTTGGTGAAAATGAAAAATGTGTCTTTTATTTTTACTTAAAAACCGAAGGCACCTTTTGGCCCACCCAATATTTACAACAAAGGGAATTTGATGCGGAGACTGGTGGTGAGGGTACTGAAAAGCTGAACTCCAAGATGGGCAGGAACAGAAAGTCACTCTAGCTTTTAGGATAGAAGAGCGAAGGGGTAAGGTGATGGTCCTAGATCCCCAGATCAGATCACTAGAAGCTGGAACCCTTGGGGGTCCCTCGAGTGGGAGCTGGAGCCATGAAGGAAATATAGCCTCTGCTGCTGGAGGCACCCCCTGAACGGAAAGGGAGGGCAATGAGCCAGCTTCTCCCTTTCACCAGGACCTTGCATTGGCCACGCTCTGCTGCCAGGCACCTGGCAGAGGTGCCTGGAGAAGACAACCAACAAGGTTGCATTTCAGAGGAGGTAAAAGGCAAGGAGTGGATCTGAGCGCAGACAGGCCTGGGGCAGAGACGCCCTTGATGGTTACAAACTCAGATGAGTGCCTGTTGCCTACTGGATACAATGTAAATTCTGCCCCATGAAATGAAAGGTCTTTCCCAAGCCAGACCACTCATAAACTGCATTTCCTGCTACTGCCTTGTCCTTGTTCTGTCACCTACTTCCTAATTCTAGGCTCTCAGTCTTGCTTCCTCTTCCTGGAACATCCATTGCCCACACCATCCCCTTCTCTCTTCTCATTTCTCCTCAACCTGTATCCTTCTCTTCACCCCAAGCTTCTCCTTTTTCTTCCTCTTCTTTCCTATTTCATTCCTTTCCTTTCCCATCCCTATCATCCCCCTGTCTTTCTTTCCTATCAATGAGCAGATTGAAGTCCAGGTCTTTAGGTATATTAGTTGTTATTGTTTTCTAGTAACTATTCCTTAAAAATCAATTATTAAAACATATTGTAACCACTGACCCCCCACCCTCACCTCCACACCTGGGAAGCCCCAAACCTAGATGTAACTGATTAAAACCAGTCCAAACTTTCTTTACCAAGCCACTAGATGTCATATTGATTTCACAGCAGAGTTGGGAAGCCCTTGCAAGAGCTCAAAACCTGCAAAGAAACAAGCATCTTCATACCTTGCTTGCCCCGAAAATATCACAGCCAGACTTCTGCTTACAGTAGTAACTGAATAAGATTTTACTAGATGGGGACTTCCATGGCGGTCCAGTGGTTAAGACTCCGCACTTCCAAAGCAGGGGGCGCGGGTTCAATCCCTGGTCGGGGAACTAAGATCCCACAGGGCGCGGAGCCTGACCAAAAGAAAAAAAAGATTTTTACTGTATGGACGTGTACAAAATGGAAGCATTGAAAGTACCGGGGAGTAAAAAGAAGCAGGTGGATTTGGGTGGGAAGTCCATGTGTGGAGAGAGAAGTGATGGGAAGTGAGCTCCCTATTTCTGCTGTTTTGTGCCCGAGGGGCCAGGTACAGGGAGTGTTGTGCAAGCCAGTGGTGGTGCTGGTGGAAAAGCAGCCATCTTTTTGGCCCATGAGAAAAGAAGATCGAGTACAGGGCAACTACAGCTGCCGAAAGGAGGGGACGGATTCCTGGAAGGGAAGGGCCAGAGAGGGGGTCCCCAAATTTTATCTGTTCATATCTCTGGCTGGCTCCTGGACCACACAAACACAAAACAGACACAAAGCATCTCAGCTAAAGGCAAGAGTCTGAAAGAGTCTTAACCCACTGATCTGATGTACCATTTCTGTCATGTTTTATACAACCTTGGGTCTTTTTCCAATCTCCCTATTCTATTCCATCGGTTAGTTTGTCTAATTGTGCATTATTACCACACAGACTTATTTACTAGGGCTTTATAATAAATATTGATACCTTGGTAGGATTAGTCCCCTATATCAGCCACAGGAATCACACATATTCCTGAACAGGGAAAATGTAGTATAAAGAATTGTTAACTCGTAGAAAGCGGTTTACTAAAAGGGGTAAAAGACGACTCAGAGGAGTACAGGAGTAGCAAGTGCAAAAAGGCAGCAACTACCTCTAGGCTAAAAAAGAGTGTGAAAAAGGGTGAAAAATGGAATACTACTCAGCCGTAAAAAATGAAATAATATCAATTGCAGCAACATGGATGGACCTAGAGATTATCATACTAAGTGAAGTCAGAAAGAGAAAGACAAATATCATAAGACATCATTTACATTTGGAATCCAAAATACGACACAAATGAACCTATCTATGAAACAGAAACAGACTCACATAGCTGTAAACTATTATATAGAGAATGGATAAACAACGAGGTCCTACTGTATAGCGCAGGGAAGTATATTCAATATCCTGTGATAAACCATAATGGAAAAGAATATGAAAGAATGTGTGTGTGTATGTGTGTATATATATATATATATATATATATATATAAAAAACTGAATCACTCTGCTATACAGCAGAAATTGACACAACATTGTAAATCGACTATACTTCAATAAAATAAATTAAAAAAAGAAAAAGAGTAGACAATGAAGGCACTAGGGACTTAGGAGAATTCCACGCCCTTCCAACCAAAGGTTGAGAACATGCAGCCTGCCAGTAGCAAAGAAACGTGACAGGGGCATGGGCCAGAGCTGGTCTGTAGAAATTGTCCACCATGGCCATAGGCCGTAGCTGGGATAAAGATAGTCTGTAGAAACTGCCTACTTGGTGGAGAGACAGTTGCCAGAGGCACAGTTGGAGCTGCTCCACAAGGTCTGCTGGGCTCCTGTGCAGAGTAATAATAACGGAGGACTGATCCCCAGAAGGGAAACGCCTTCCTGTCGCCATTGCCTTTCAGTGTAACTCCAGTGCTCTCTATTGGTAAAGCTTAACATTGTGTCCGGCTGGCAAAGAAGAAATGTTTATAGGGTCTATTAGCTCCACTATCACAAAGCAGGGCAAAGGATGGATTTGGAGCTGAGAGAAAATTGGTAGCTAGCTCATACTCCTAACTTGTTCTTATTCTTCAAATTTTTTAGCTATTTTTGGTCACTTACCTTCCCATGTACACAGTGGGAGCAGGGTAGTGGTGGTGGAAATTATTAAATTTTCACTTGGATTGGATTTAATCTGCAGATTTGGTGGACCGAACAACCTTACATTATGGAGTCTTCCAGCTCATAATATTTGTCTCTGTCCATTTATTTAGATCTTCTTTAAAGTTTTTCAGTAACACTTTTATAATTTTCTCCATAAAGATCTCTTACAGCTTTTGTTAGGTTTATTCTTCAGCACTTCATAGTTTTCAAGCAAACAGTATATTAAAAATTTCCTATGTTACTATTAATACAAAAATGCATTTTATCATGGTACATTGTTTTGTATCCAGCAACATAATAAACTTACTTCCAAATTCTAGTAATAAATCTATCTGTTCTTTTGGCTTTTCTACATATACCAGTTTATCTTCCAAGAATAATGACAGATTGGATTCCCATCCTTATGGATTTTGTTTCTTATTCTAGCCTTACAACATTGTGTAGAACCTCAGTATGCTGAGTAGAAGTGGTAAACTTAGGCATCGTTGCCTCGTTCCCAAGTATCAAAAGGAATGCTTTCATTTTTAGCTTATTATTTTGTAGATACCTGTTATCAGTTCAGAGTGTTTTCTCCTAGTTCTAATTTAAGAAGTTAAAAAAAAATCATGAATGGACACTGTGTGTTTTCAGATGCATCTATCTTCCTCTATTCAGATGATCTATGATTTTTCTCCTTTCGTCTATTAATGTTAATCACATGGGTTGATTTTCTAATGTAAACCAACCTTGCATTCCTGGGATGGACCCCATTGTGTCATCATGCATTATGCTTTATATACATGGCTATCCTCAAATTAATATTTTAATTTTATGCTCATGAGTGAGATTAACCTGTACTTTTCCTTTTTCGTACTGTCCTTGTTGGTATGCTAGCCATACAGTAAAATGGGGAGTATATTTAGAAACAAACTTTATGCACCTTCTCAAACACCCTTGACTGCCTCCTCTTTCCCTGCCTTGACTTGTAACTCATACATTGTGGAATTTCCCTCCACTTTCAGACTTTAATGAGACGCAGCATTACAAGACATGGGATCTGCATTCCTGAACAGCTGTTATGAGGTGGATAATGCAACCCAGTGGGACAGTCAATCATCCCTGTGGCAAGAACATTGACCAATGAGAACTGAGAGATGGGAGGTTACCTGATAGCTAGATTACTCCCTTTTATCTCCCATTGGTTACTCCACAACATTGTTTCTTCCTGGAAACCTTACCAGAAAAGTCCACATGCCAAGAGTTTCACATGCTGAGTGACCTGATAGGTCTCTTTCAACTCACTGTGAAGTGGCAGTCAAGACAGTAATGCATCACATATTTCATAGGATTCTCCTTGTTTTACTTCCATTTTTCTCTCATTTTTTCCCTGAGCTTACGTTTCCCAAATGAAGTACTGTATGTGTTAGTATCTTAGTCCTTGCCTCAGGCTCTGCTTTCTAGAAGACCTAAGCTAAGGTTAGAATTATACCCTTTGTTCTATGCACTGCAGTATTTTCTGTAAGATTGCAGGACCTCATCCCTTTAAAGTTTGATAGACCTCACTAGTAAACCATGTAGGCCTGAGTTTTTGAGTGGAAATATTGGGAACTACTGTTTCATTAACTTTAATGGTTGTTAAGACTACTCTATTCAGGTTTCCTACTTCTTTGTGAAGCAACTTTCATAAGTTACAGTTTTCTAAGAATTTATTCTTTGTATCTATACTTACAAATTCATTGGCATAAAGTTTATAACAGTATATTTTAATTATCTATTTTATTATACTTTTATTAATATCTGTGGGATCTGTAGTGATAACTATTTTCATTCCTGTTACTTTTTGTTTATTCAGTTGGTTGGTTTGGTTCTCTCTCCCTCTTTTATCAGTCTTGTTAAGGTTTATAGATTGTATTTCTGAAAAACCAATTTTTGACTTTGTTGATCTTCTCTATTGTGTTCATTTTTCTATTTCATTACTTTGTGCTTTAACAGTTCCTTCCTTGCGTGTGTGTGTGTGTGTGTGTGTGTGTGTGTGTGTGTTGCTTATTTTGGTCCTTTTAAATTCATGAATTGAATGCCTATCTCATTAATTTTTGGTCTTTTTTCTTATCTAGTATGGACGATTCTCCGCATGTTAGTCTAGTATCCTCTAAATACTGCTTTAGCTGCATTCCACACAATTTAGTAGATAGTATTTCTTTCATATAAAGTTTTCAATATTTAACTTCTGTGACTTCTTTTCTCATGTGTTAATTAGAAATATTTATTAATTCCCAAATATATGAGAGCTTTTCCAAAGATCCTTTTAAAATTGATTCTACCTTAATTGCTTTGAGGTCAGAGAATATTGAGCAGCTTTGCAGCAATCCTTTGGAATATACTGACACTTGCTTAATTTGCAAGTGTACGGTTTTCATATGAATGACAATTTTGGGACACATCGTACACAATTAGTACTTCGATTTTTCTACATATTTCCTGGAATGTGTCTGCTTGTTCCATCAACTACTGAAAGCATCGCATGGTTTTGTATTTTTCCTTGCAGTTCTCTCACTTAAGAGTGTTAAGGTAATTTTATTAAGAGCATATCAATTTACAATTATTTCATCTTTGTGGTGAATTTAACCTTTCATCACGTGAAGTGACATCTTTATTAAGACTCCCAAATAAACTGTTCACCCTCAAGTCTTTTTTCAGGGTCTGCTTCTGGGGGAGCCTAAACTAGGATAGTTGGTCCACAAGGAAAGGGATGCACTACCTTATGCAATCTCTAGCATGCTAGAGAGATTGGGGTGGTGTGAATTATGATTGGTTGGTGGTATTAATAGGTTAGTTGTTGCTAAGTGCGATTGGTGCACAGAAGGAAGAAAATGTCAGGCTCAACTCAGGGCATGGTGTAAAAGGTCTCCCTGGCAGCATTTAAAGAAATCCTTAGCTCATGCAGTTGAAGGGCAGACTGTGCTAAAAATCAAGCCAGAAATTACAAATAAAGCTGAATTTAGAGCTCTCGCAAGTCTCCTGTCAGGCCCTAATAGATACGGAGTGGGATACTGAAAACATGGAGTGGGAACACCTGGGTGGGAACACTGAGCGCTGTGAACCTCAGATTTCTCTGAAACTTCTAGGCTAGCCGTCCACCCCTCTGCCTGAAGACCATGTTAAGGCCCCATTTGAAACAGAAGCCTCACAACATGAAGTGCTCGCCTCCCCGCAATCTGCCCCACCTCATCTCATTGCTTCTAGCAGCCTGAGGCTTTGCTAGTTACAACCACCTAGATAAATCTGACATATGGGGCATTAAACAGAACAAAAGTGTCTTCAAAGGCAATTAAAAAAACTCTGAGGCTTCACCAGCTAACACAACACTGTGCTTTTTGAACTGGAATTGTTCAGGTGCTTACCAATGACTTAACAGGAGCTAATTTAGCTTTCAGTATGTGGTAGCTATGATAAAGGGATCTCTGTCAGTAGTAAGGCAGGAAGAAATGATCGGGGTTCCCAGTGAAGTTTCTTGTTCCCCGATATTACAAGAAGCCTTATTCTCCCTCCCCTGTGTGCCTTCAATCCCTTTCCTCAGTGATGTTAGGTCACCTAGCATGTCACTCTCTTTGCTGAACTCAAGTTGACTGGAACTGCAGGCACTAATAAAGGATGTTTTTGATGCGTTAAACACCTTGTTTTAGAGGAGGTGGTGGAGGTGTAAAGTGCCACACAGCCAGCAGCAGAGCCAGGACTGCAAGGGAGGAGGTTTTTCCACCTCTAAATTCTTGCTACTTATTAGCTTTTATGATCTTAACAAGGACTTAACTTCTCTGGGCTTCAATTTCCTTATTGGAAAATCGGAAATGATTCCTTTACTCAAGAGGATGAGGGTTAAAGAAAATCGTGACTGTGAAGGTACCTGGCATATTAACAGGGCCTCAGCAAAATGGCCCACAGTTCCCCTTCCTTCTGCCCCGAGCAGCTCACGAGACAATGGCCTTCCTCTTGAATTGTAGCTCGCTAAAAATATGCCTCTTCAAAGGAACTGGAAGCTAATTTTTTCTCTGTTCCCCCTCCCACAGTGCCTCTTGGGATTCGAGGCAGGCTGTACCTCAGATTTCAAAGAAATGGGGAGAAGCAAGACCTTCTAAGGTCTAGTTCTAACCGAAGGATCCCAGGGTACATTGGGTCCTGCTGTCAGGGCCTAAGGTCATTGTTGCTTAAGAAAGCCCCTCGGCCCCCAGATTTCTCCTCCCCAGCCTTGAGCTGTTTCCACGGGGTCTCAGTGAGCCAAAATGCAGGGGCCAAGGGTCAAGGCATCAGAGCCAGGGTGACCAGCTGAAGACTCTACCACGCACCAGTCACAACTCTGGACGACCTGCCCTTTCTGAGCATCGGCTGGGGGGTAATAATATTACTGTCATCAGGACTGTTGTGAGAATCAGTAAACTTAGTGACTCCAAGGCTTTGTTGTGCATGTGTGTGCTGCACACTCCCGAGGACAGGGCGGCGTTACAGCCTGCACCGCGCAGGCACCAACTTCTACTTCTACCCCTGGTTCCTGGCACGCACACAGCAAGGCGGGTTAACAATTTCAACGACACACTAAAGAGAGACAGGCAGACAGGCAGGTAGACCAACTGACCTGTGGATGTTTTTAAGAAACCCTGCTAAAGGGAACTATACTCAATATGTTGTAATAACCTATCAGGGAAAAGAATATGAAAAAAATAGATATATATGCATGTATAACTGAATCACCTTGCTGTACACCTGAAACACAACATTGTAAATCGAATATACTTCTATTAAAAAAAAAACAAACAGGAAGAAAGAAACCCTGCTAGACATTAACATGTCATGTTCGGATAACTGAGCTTGGTGGACACCATCAAAAGGATCATGGCTTCAACCTCCTTTACTCTGTCCTTCATACATTCACCCACAACACATAAAGCACCTTTCATTTTCAACAACATACACTTTGGCAGATAAAAAAGGTGACCCACACTTTCATTTTCTTTATTTTTCATTGATACCGTATGAATACAAAGTTTCTAGAAAGCTACAAAATGTCTACCACTTTATCAAGAAGGCATCAAAATGTGTCACTTTGCAAAGACATGAAAACACCTGCAGGAACTGACACAAAAATAGCATTTTTAGAGTGATGAAATAATTGCACTTAACTGTCATGGATATTACAGTTATCACACATATGTACCGCGAAAGCTAGAATACATTTTTTTTTTACAAAGCACTTTATAAAAAAATTCTCTGCACACAAACCCTATAATTTTCATATAACTATCATACTAAAGATAAATTCACTTTAAAGCCAACACTTAGAACATTTTTAAACAAAAAGGTACCAGTACCTAAACACAGACGTTAACAAATACAAGAATACTGTACTGCCAAGAGGTTTAACCAAACGCCTTTTCAAAGTTTCTGCAAACAGGTTATGAAAACGTATGTGAGAATTTGCCCCCATCCCCCCATCTCTCCAATCTACCCAAGAGGAACCTTACTGCCTAAAGGCAGGCTCCCCAGCCCACTCACAGCAGCAGTACAATATCAAAGGAACCACTGACCAGATGAAACGCTTACGTCACAAGCCCATTTCATACACGTGACACGAAGACAGACTGTGAGAATCCCATTAAGCCATTTAGAATGTGAACAAACACACGTGGCAAAAAACCGATTTACATAAAATTTAAGCATATTAAAGAATTAAAGGCTATTCAGGTTTCTTTTTTAAATGTTACAAAACTTTTTTTGTCTTTTTTTAGGCACATAGTTTTTGTTTTTACTTTTTTTTTTTTCCTTATCTGCAGTCATGAGCCTGTTGAAAAAGGCCTACAGAAGTGACTCTCAAGGAGGTAACAGGGAGGTGGTTTTTTTTTTTTTAAAGAAGTGCAGTTAATATCTAATTTACACAGTGAAACTAATCACAGAAAATGACTGATGCAAAAAAGAAAAGAGAAGGAAGGAAGGAAGGAGGGAGGGACTGAGGGAAGGAGGGAGGGAGAAAACCAGAGACTGGTTTCCAATTGATTTACACCTAGATTCTGTCAGCCTCTTTCAGAAAAAGGGGAAGGGGAGACAATTTCATAATGGAAGGCAGACAAAAGAGAGCCAACATGATAGAGGTGGAATCTCCTGGAATCTGCCCCCATTTCATGATGAACGAGAGGGAACATAAATGCTATTTCAAATGCTAAAATGATGGAGTGGGGCATATAACAGACTCAATGCAAATTCACAGAGAATAAAACAAGTTTACGGCTTAGGAAGTAGAACAATAAAGACAAATATTTCATCTTATTTAATGGTGCATGACTTCAGTGAAACTATCCTTTGCAATGCAATTTTAAACACAAAACCTTCATTCTTAACGATATAAGTAATGAGTTAATGAGAGAAAACTATTGCCAAAGAAAGCACAGTAACAGTTGAAAAGGGAAACAGGAAAACAAACATTTGATTAATTTCTTCCAAGTTGTGGTGTAGTCCTGCCACGACAGGGAGGGGCTGAATTCAAGCAGCTAACTATAACTTGTGCTGAGCAATTTTCCTTTTCATTTAACTTTTTTTGTTTCTTGTAGAAATTTCTACGAATACTCACAACTTGGTGTGGATAGAAATCACTCCTGAAATTTCAGACAGCCCAAAGAGGGTATTCTTAAAGACACCAGGTAGAGACAGACGGACCATCGCATTCAGAGGCTAACTTTCAAAGATGTCTAATGTCACTGTAAAGTCTATATTGGTAAAGAAAAGTCTTTTTTGTCCTGGCTTTTGTTTGGCTCGTGTTTTTGCCTTCTCATCCTTTTCACTCCTTTTCCTCCCCTCTATCAATTTTCCCAATTTACACAAGGTTTTGATAAAAGCCAGCACGGACTCTAAAGAGTTGCCCTTTGGAGGGCTGGAACATTCTTCGAAAATTCCGAATCGTGAGTGGTGCTCTTTGGAAGTTTCTCATAGCGCATTCAGACAACACTCAGAGTCAACATTTTCGCCCTAAGAAGAACACTTCAATTGTAATGACCCTAACCCATTTTTTTGTTCTGCACTGTCATCTCAGTTTGAGGCTTCCAACTTTCAGAACGGTATCACTGCGTCAACCGGAAGTGCGCGCTGTCGTCTGAGTGGAAAGGCAGGCCTCCACAGACTGAACATGAGCATAAGAAGGACCAATCTGTCCACCGGCCGAGAGTCTGCGGTCTGTGTGCAAGTTCCCTGAGGCGGACACAGGGCTGGGTGACGGGCGGAGATGGCGCATGGGGTCACGGCGCACAAACACACCAGTTCCTGGGGGCCCTCCTGCTGCTGTGCGCCCCGGGGGCATGGGTGGCAGGGGCTCCCCCACGGCAGACAGACAGCGCGGCAGGCAGGGTCCGCGTCGTGCTCTTGTGAATGGAGGCCTGTGGTTGGTTACTATCCCAGTAAACCAAAGGCATTACGGTGATCTCAGAATATTTTTGGTCTCTCTACAAATCATCGTGATTATGGCAGCACTTTTCTAAGCTGGAATCTCAAACCAAAGGCACTTTCATGCTAGAGTGCAGAAGATTCACAAATAGCTAAGTATTTGGTCATGAATTTAAAAGGCAACATTAAAAGTATACAATTTGCTTTTCATAGTAAACTACGAAGTTGCAAAACCTTCCATTTTGGTATAGACATTTGACAGTGTGGTCAATGAACTGACTTCTGTTCATTTCAGATTTCAGACCAAGAAGTCAGTTTCCAATAGAACTGGAGAAAAATGGGCTTACGAAACAAAAATGAAAACAATGCTTGCTTGCTCTATTTTAAATACCATGCCGATCAGTAAAGGGACATCGAGAACTGGTGTGAGAAAAGGCTGGCGGCACGACTAAGTATCACTAAGGCACTGCTTACTGAACGCTTTGGCAGCTCTGAATTGAAAACTTCCTACAAAAGTTAACAGTAGTAAGAGAAATGCTTCCAGCTTACAAAAGGGCTCACAGTTCCGAGGCAGCCTTCTGCACTGCAAACCCTACACGCAACATCGCAAAGATTTAAGGCTTTTCAGAAATGACATGTGCAGGGTTTTGCCACAGAAACATCAACAGAAAGAAAGAAGCAATGCAGACGTATCCTCTTAATGTCACAGGTGTGAACACCAACACACAAAATTGGTTCTACCCTTCATTAGAACAGGTGTAGTGTACCAGAGCATAGACAAAAATCATACAAGTTATCGGTACCTGGTTTGAAAAGCTGACTGTCATCTTGTGTGATTTAAATAACTTACGTTTGTACAAAAACAAACTGCAAAAGCCACTAGAGTCTTGAGACCTAGAGAAGACTTGGGTTTGTAACACCAAGTTCTGGGCACGGGGGCTGTTTTTTGGCTGGTCCGAGCGTGGGACTTTGCTGCTGGGATGCTTTGTGAAGAGAAATTTAACTCAGAGCCTGTGGCAGGTGAACTGTCCTCAGGGTAAGGAAAAGGCTCATCAGCTTTCCTATCTGCTCGCGCATGCCTCCCAGACGTGATGCTCCAGGGAGAGAAGCAGCGTCACCACCAGGAGATGCTGCTGCTCTGGCAGAGGAAGGGGGTCTTAACCTCCCTCTCTCTTCCGCCCTGAGCACCAGAGAGGAACAACCCCCGCCAAGAGGCCAAGGATTAAGTGTCAGGAGTCCCAGAGCCTTACTCTTAATCTGTCACTGACCAGCTGGGTGACTTTGGGCAAGTCATCTCCCCTCTGGGCCTCAACTTTCTCATCTACAAAATGGAGGTCACAGGCATACCTCGTTTTATTGTGCTTCACAGATATCGCAGTTTTTAAAAATTGAAGGTTTGTGGCGACCCTAAGGCAAACGAGTCTACCAGCGTCACTTTCCAATAACATTTGCTCACTTCACGTCTCTGTGTCACATTTTGATAATTCTCGCAATAATTAATAGTTGAAGAATAATTCAACTTTGTTATTATTTTCATATTTTTTATGGTGACCTTCAAGTTTCTATTGTAATTGTTCCGGCATTTTTTAGCAATATTTTTTCATTAAGGTATGTGCACTGATTTTTTTTTTTCAGACATAATACTATTGCACACTTAATAGACGACAATATAGGGTAAACATAACTTTTATATGCACTGTGTGACTCGCTTTACTGTGATATTTGCTTTCTTGTGGTGCTCTGGAACTGAGCCCGCGCTAGCTCTGAGGTATGCCTGAAGACTGTGCTTTCCTAAAGCTCGATAAAGGAAAATTCGATCAGCCCTCTTCTGAAATGAATCCCTCTCTCCACCATCCTTAAAGATGAAATGTCCCAGAGGTCTCTGTAAATTCTACAAAAAAGCAATGAGTGCAAGGCTAAAAGTAGAAGACCAGAGGAAATGTATTGAAATGATTAAGGGTTTGATAATGAGAACTATAACCTTAGGAGAACTCACAAAAATGGGTGGGATTTTCTTTAACCTGATAAAATAAGCAACGAAGAGCAAATTAGAAATGCTCTTTAAATAGGTGTGAGTTGATTCTAGGGATGATGGTGGCCAGCTGTCCCCAACTTTCCCAGGGAGGAAGGAAAGAATACTTGTAGCAGAGAGATTCTGTTGTGAAATAGAAGTTCTGAAGTAGGAAGAAACATGGACACAATATCATTTGAGTAATATTCCTACCTGTCTCTTGATGGCCTGAGACAAGGCTCCCAAGAGAGCAGCTTTCTCAGGGTAAAATGGAAGGAGAAAGAAAACCTCAAATATGGCATTTGTGACCTGTCAGATGCAGGGCAGTGGTTCTCAACCAGGGGCAGTTCTGTGCCCCATGGCACATTTGGCAATGTCTGGAGACGTTTTGGGTTGTGACAACTGGGGAAAGGTGTATCTAGTGGGCAGAGGCTAGGGATGCTGCTAAACCTCCTACAGTGCACAGGACAGCCCTGCACCACAGAGAATTATCCGGTCCAAATGTCAACAGTGTCAAGAAGGGGTTGAGAAACCCTGGTCTAGGGTAGCTTAGACATTCTGGGATTCTAGGACATGTTTTGGAAAAGCCCCAACTTTATTTAGGTCTTGCTAAGATGAAAATGAATACCAAGAGACCAAAGCCCAGTTCTTCAGCTTCTCCCTATTTAGGCTGTGGAAAGTGGCCTCTGAACTCTCCAATGAAAGCACAAGATGTCCCTGAATCGATCCTGGTAGTGGAGGGTCAACCAGGAGATAGAGCACCCAGAAAAGAGCAGTGAGGACGGAGCTCTGGAAAGGCTTCTTTATGGTACAGAAAGCTTTACGAGGGGAGGAGACTCTGCCATAAAGGGTGAAGGACCAAAAACAGACTTGGATTCGATGTTCTAACACAAATCTAATCCCAGGGTCTAATTTGGGAGTGACAGAGAAAGGGCTAAGAGGTTGGACCAGTGGTTAAGACAGGGAGAATATCTGCCCTGGAGAAATCTTTAGAAGGACAAGACAAGAAGTAAACTTGTTTTAAGAGCAAAGAGCAATCCTCAAGTTCATCCATGTAAACCCCCAAACTCAACTACAAAGGCATTCGGAGGAAGAGGCAAGCATCAGAGCGCCCAGCCTAACTCTGTGAGTTCAGCAGACCAGGGTATGCCCTTCTCTGCAGCCAAAAGAACTACCCTCTAGCTGGTGTTCTTGGGTCTCCATCTATTTGCACTTTGAAAAAAGTAAATCCTCAGAGCCCTCCTGGCAGTACCGAAGAGCCCCATTCCTGGGAGAAAGCGGGAACCAAATACCTCTTGCCCTGAAGTTCTGGAATGGCGTGGCTTTTAGCCACATAAGATCATTTGCGCCCCTTGGTCCTGAGAGACTGGGGGTAACACCTTGAGTAAAGACACAGGAGATGGGAGCCAAAGAAGCATCCCTAAGAGGGGTGACCAAGAGAAATCATAAATATATGACCAAGGAAGAAGCTTAATGCTTGGGCCGAAGACCAGATAGAAGGGTGGGCCACTAGGGCAATTCTTCAAAGGTCCACCTGGAATCAGGGAACAAACTGTAGTCTCTTTACGTAGGGAAGATACACACCATGCTACTGGCTTATGTAAGGGATGTGTGTTCCAAAAGGGGAAAGTTCTGCGCTCTCTCCTTTGGTCTTCCCAGTGACCAGGGTCATGGGTTTGGGAGAGGTCAGGCTTGGTTCTTCTGTTTGCCATGAGCCAGCCACACCCTCATGACCACCAGATACTAATCAATATATAAGCAGGGTCAGAGCAGGTGGTGGGACAGGGAAGTGGGTGTGTAGGTTATTTGAATGTGACAGAACAAAGTTTTCATTTTCTGGCTTGACGTAAAAGTCTTGACATGTTTCACAACTTACAAAACATTTTATGTTCTAATAGTGTTAACCTATTCCTGACAATTATCAAAAACGTCACTTTCCTCCAGGAAGTTGGGGAGTATGCCCTGTCCCCTTCCCAATGAAGCACTTATGGAAATAACCCAAGACATGTGGCCACATCAAACAGACTGCCTGGACAATGCTTTGGAATATTTGGGTTGGAAAGTTGAATTCCTCCTAGGAAGAAAACCTCCCAAATGTGCCTGTTTGGAAAGGGCAGAGATAGATAGCTGAGCCTCTTCAACCTCAGTCAAATAAGCATTGTGACTTACTGAGAGATGTCAAGGAAACGCGTGTCCTTAGCGAATACACCTAGATCTACGGACACAGACTGTGAAATACACACATATCAGCACCTAGAAAACTGAGTGACACTGAATAGATGTTCAATAAATATGTGTTGAATAACTATATATGTATATGTGTATATATGTACACACAAACACACACGTACACATATAGTTACGGCAGGTTAATATGCACATTGGATCACCAGAAATAATTTACCCACAGGCTGGTGAGCACGCTTGTGATTTTCTGGGGAGCAGAGATCCTAAAACTGATGAGCCTTTTACGAGTTTGGTTGATGAAATTTCTCCCAGCCACAGGGTTTTCTATAATTTGCAGCTCACAGTGCAGTATTCATGCCAATTTTAAATTTTTGTTATTAAATTTCAGTGGTTCAAATATTTACTCATCTTAATAAAAAATTTGGTTGTCCATATAAAATATAACTGCACACACAAGACTATAAACATTGTAAGTTTAGATTTTCAGTATTTATCTACTTATTGCAAAAAGAGCCATCTTTTCTTTTTCATTAAATAATCATCACATTAGTACAATACAATTTTATATTTTTTAAATATACTATATATGTTAAGGATAAGGGGTGAAGTTTTCTTCCTCTGTAATAGCTGTTTCAAGAGTTTAATGGATTAGGAGATTAGTTTTAACCTCGAGGAAAAAAGTACAAATTTGTCTCATTAGGATATTTCTACCAAGCATTTCTTAAGGCTATATTTTAACATTTGGTTTCAAAAAGAAGGAAAAGTTTCATTTAAAAAATAATTTAGTGAATTACATTCTTTCATAACTTCCACCCTAATTTGTTACAAAGATAAGTCTAAAGATTCTTAGTTTTGTGTACTAATTTACATTTATATTTAAAGATTAATTTTACTTGTATCTTAAAACAAGAATTTTATGTTGGGAAAAAAAAAAACACTAAATACATTTGTATAAAGGCTGTAAATGTCCAATGGTAAATGCTCTGTCTTAATTTTTTTTTCTACCACAACGAGAAACAGGTCTCTGCAGACAGAGACTTGGGTTCTTAAGGTTCACCTTTCTGAGGAATTGTGGGCTGTGGATCTGAATAACACACAGAAACAACTCGATTTCTCTTTTTACAACTGTACCAGAACTTCACAGCTATAATGAGTATGAACACATGAAAAAATGACTTCACTCAAACAGGATTTAGAAAAGTTGGGGTGACCTCAGGGCCAGGGCAGCACCCCTGTGTGGTGAGGTTTACAGTCAGTCGTTCGATCATGGAGAGAGTGTGTGTGTGTGTGCACATATGTGTGTGTGTATATACAGATATCTATATATATAAATAACCACGGTTAGTCCTTTACAAGCCTGTAAATATGATGCTGTGCTCCATGTTCACTATTTGAAACTTCAAATACACAGGCCATGCACAGGAGAGTTTCTTGTGTATCCCTGTTTGTTACCACCTGTTTAAAAAAAAAAAAGTATAAATGGAAAAGAATATGAAACAGAACGTACAATATATATAGGTATAACTGAATCACTTTGCTGTACAACAGAAATTAACACATTGTAAATCAACTATATGTCAATAAAATATTTTTTAAAGTATATATATATATATATATATATATACACATATATCTATATCAAACACCACATGAATGAAAACATATTCCATCTGTGCCATGATGACTACGATTTACTTGGAAAGGAATATGGAGTCCAATGTTCAAAAAGTGGATTGTTCAGAGATCTGCCCAGCCTCCCTCCGCCCCCTCCAGCAAAAACTCAGGATATTACAGGTCTGACTTAAATCCTATTTAAGCTTAGTTACCATATGTAAGAAAGATCTTACAGATTGGGTCTCACTCAGAGAGCCTAAGAAGACACCACAAGAATTAGTGTGGGGTTTTTGTTTTGTTTTGTTTTCTTCGGGGGTGGTGGTGCAATTTTTTTTACAACACAGAGAATTTTCTATAATTCAGTTCCATGGGACAGTCATTTATCCTAGGGACTGTCTCCTATCTTATTCCTAAACCTCTACTAAATTTTGTTTCACGATAGCCAATGGGAGACATAAACTCTGTGAGTGCCTTGCTCACCACTGTATTAACATGCAGTGCCTGGACTCAGTGAAATACATGCGGAGTAAAAGAACAGTCACACAGTTCAAACCCATGTTGTTCAAGGGTCCACTGTATTCGCTGAACGGATGGAAATTCACAGAATAATAGCCACCATCTGTTCAGTGCTTACGATGCACCTCCTCAGTATTAAATGCTTTACAGAAAGTATCTCATATAATATTACAACAACTCTAGGAGCAGGTGCGATATCACTCCCTCTTTGACAAGGGAGGATGCTTGGGGTTAATTTGTTTAAGGTTATACTAACGTCAACGAAAAACCCAGATCTTCTGGATCTGAAGACCTTTTTCTTACCCGTTATGCCATGCTGCTCTAGATAAATGCATTGATACAGTGATGAATCATCTAATTTTTTTTTTTCTGGGTAACAAAGTTTTTTTTCAATACTGGTACCCACTTGCTTTTCTAGTCTCACTCCCTGCCACTTCCCTTGCAGATCAAATACTCCAAGTATGAAAGTCTTCCAGCCCTGAAATCTTTCCCTCCCTCATCACTATATCCAAACAAATGCTGTGTCCTGCTGCTTTTATCTCCTGAAGAGTTCTTGAATCCATCTCCCTTTTCCCCTGCCACAGCCCAAGGCACCAGCAAAGCTGACCTGGACTCCTCCACCAGCAGCCACCCTTGCCGGGCACCAGTCTCACCTGTGCACAGTAGTCACAGTAACCTTGAAAGAAATATGAATCTGACAACAACACACTCCTGCTTAAAAACTGAATGGCCTCTTTTAAACTTTAGGATGAAGAGAAAACCTGTTCTCATCCTACAAGGATGAGAGTGAGCGGCCCATTCTGGCCAGTCCTACCGGGCCAGCCGCACTGCTCTGTTTCCAGTCCTCCTCCTACCACATTCCCACCTACGTGCAGTATTCTTCCCTACCCTCTCTGCCTCTCTATGCATCTGGAGACACCTCTCAATTGTTTCTTCCTCAGGGAAGCATTCCCTGACCTCCTATTACACGTTCTCTTGTCACCATGCACCGACCTCTACCAGCCGGCAGCCACAGGTGAATTACACGCATCTTGTGACTCCCTGTCCTTGATGAATGCCTGCCTCCCTCACCAGACACCAGGATGCCTGGTCCCGCCTGTCTAGTTCACCGCAGCCCCGCAGCTGACATGTCAGTATGCACCCACCGAACGGGCCTTTTCTTGGTAAATCTGAAAAATATCTGCTTGCCCATCAGGCAACTTAAATATCATCTTTTAACATCCCTGAGAATTCCCCACCTCATTCCAAGTACAGGTGCCTGCTCAGGCAGTTCAACTACTCTGTGCTCCCATGATGTCTGTTTCACAAGTTTACTGCAGCCATGATGGCCTTGCATCGTCATCATCTATTTACCCGCCTCGTTCTCCCTACAAGGCCCAGATTTCCTGTGTTTTATTTGCACTGTATTTCAGCAGCTAGTACAACCTTTCCATAACTTAGCCGAATCAATGCAAACATTCTCAATAACCTTTGAGGTGGAGAGGGCAGACTTGAGCACTTTGTTTGTAAACGGAGGTAACTGAGGTCTGGAGACTTTAAATGTCTTACTCAAGGTCATAAAGTAGAGCTGAGTCCTAAACCCAAGTCTTCTCATTCCATGACCATGACATCCTGCAAAGTGTCTTTTCCATCAGTTCAAATCTTAATTTACGTCTATCACTGGCTCTGTGACCTCAGGAAGGACTAACATTCCTTATCCATAAAATAGGGATAAAAATGACTTCACAGTTCTGCAGTGAGAATTTCATAATTTATCTACAAAAGATTCAGCACTGTGCCTGGAACCTCTATGATCTACTTTACCTTCTTGCAGACTTTCTATGAAAGACTATATCCTATTTAGGCTTCATGCTTGAGATGAAGGAGGAAGGAAAAAAAATGTTTCTAGCAACCTGTATGTCTGAATATGACCTCAAATGATGATCGAAATCCTTGGCCCACAATTCAGTCGCTGTCTTCCTCAGTCTGATTGCCACCATTAAGTCCCCAAACCTACAGGGTCACCTCAATTCCTGAATCATTCTGACGAAACCAGAGTCTAGCCCACCAGCCAGTAAGGCCTGGAACTGGCCGTGGTGACACAGGTTTTGTATCTAATGTTCCTAGTAAAACACCTGCAACTGTGTCCAGCAACTGTCATCCTGGCCATGTCCCTACACCTGAGGAAGTGCTGAAAAGTATGATCTCTCCTGTTTATCAGTGAGATGACTTCATTTTCATTGCCCAGGAGTGCTGGCTTAATTTCAATTTTTCTACAGAAAACTATTATTTCTAGCAAATATTTATTTGCTACTAATTCTATATTTATTTGCTTCTGATTCTTCATATCAAAGGGATGTATATAGTTGCTTAATGATACGTTTTAAAATTAATTTAACCTGGTAAGTTAAATGGATGGCAGTCATGTGTTCCAAGGGAGCATTACTGATATAGTTACACGGGTTTTGTGGGTAATAGATACTTACAACTTTCCCTGATCATATTTATCTTGGCTGTGCCGTGAAGTCGGGTTTTAGGGACTGAGGACATATTCCTTAACGTGCTGAAACAGTCTCACTGGTTTGTAAGAAACATCTAAGACTCCCTCCAGAAGAGGGGGGGTGGCCATCCACTCAGAGAGTTTTGGTTAATTTCTGAGGCAACTGAATGTCCACACCAGGATGCTACACACACCTTCCGGTCATCTGAGCACTAAGGTGATCCATCTGTTCTTAAATAGCAACAAAGAACACCTATATGACAAGTACCTGCAAGCACCCCAAACCTTGAACTGCTCAATTTTCACCGAAGACCGTTAAAAAAAGGATACTAATGAATAGTTATAATATGTTTTCCAAACTTTCTCCTGGACTGCTAGTTCCCAAGTTTCAGAGGGACATGGACACATATGAGAATCCAGAGATTCTCTCCTTGGAATAAATGAAAATTAGATGTAAAATTATCTGTCTGCCAATTGTATACCCATAATCACGTGTCTGTGAACTCTGAGGCTCCCTGTGGCTCACTTAACCAATCCCCTATAGCAGTGGGTCTCAACCTGGCTACACACCAGAACTACCTGGGGAGCAGTAAAAATAAACAAAAACCATGATTCTGGGTCCCATCTTTCAGAATTTTTAAAAGCTTCCTGGATGAATATCTTGATATGCAGAAGGTTTTTAATTTCTTGATTTTTATTTATCTTTTTTTTTTTTTTTTTTTTTTTACAGTGGCATACAAGAGCTGGCTCCTACTAGCTCTGAAAGTTATTGTTAAATATGAAGGAATTTCGTGGGCTGGACAAATGTTGGTAGCTTGAAATTGCCCATGGAAGCTGTATCTGCAACAATGGAAATGGGCAAAAGCTATGGATACGGGCTTTGGAAGGAACTAGGGGAGAGCCTTTTTTTTTTTTTTTTTTTAAACCAGCACATCACTGATTGAGAATCACTGTCCTACTGAATCCAAAAAGTACAGGTAAAGAATTCTTGCTCTAAGTATTCTAGTTCTTAAACCTGGTAACAAAGAATAACAAAGTAGGCCTTCAGAGGGCTGAATATTTGACCACAATATTGTCCTGCTGCCCCTTTTTGTAAAATTGTTTCCACCAAATTTTGTTTTAGCATTTTGCCTTTGGTTTAATCAAGGAATGTTATTTTTAAAAAATTCGCTTTATGAAATCCATTACTGCATATTTTATAGGTATATTTTGAGAGGAGCACTGTACTTATTAACCTTCCTAAGTAACCAAATGAAGTCCCCGTGAGAAACTGTTTTAAAGTTAAATTTAGGGGGAAAAAAACACACCAAGCATTGCCTGGGGAACCAGAAAATTTTCCCATCATGGGCCTTGAGCACCATTGCTTTTTCCTTGCCCTTTAGCTGCCCATTAAGTTTGACCATACTTTTCAGCCCATAAATATTCTCCCCCCGCTCCTGGTTATGCCACTGACTGTATTCTAGTTTACATTTCTCCTGGTACTGAGGGTTTATACTTTGCTATATTAATGTATGTTACTTATAATAATAAGGCCTTGTAAATCCTTCATGAAATGAGTCTAGGTATGTTTGAAGCACAAACCTGCTGACTCGGCTTTTGCCTCATTTATGATTTGTATACCATGGTGCTGCTGAGACTCACACTTAGCTAATACTGGAATTACCCAGGGAACCTTAGAAAACCTTAGAAAATACACATGCCCGGGCCCTATCCTCACAGACCCTGATTTAATTGATCTAGGATGCAGCCCTGCTATCGGGATTTTTAGATATTCTCCAGGTCTTGCTAATGTGCAGCCAGAATTAAGAATCCAGCTGTATCACCCTCACCCTCCCTCCCCAAATTCCAGTTCTGCTAAGCTTAGAAAGACCAGCCAGGTGAGACCCCTTTCTCTTCCACAAACTTGAGCCAAACTAAGTTTGCCCTATGGATGTGTGAATTCAACTACTGATTGACCACCTGGGGCCCAGCCCCACAGTCTAGTCAGTTCCCCTTGGCCCAAGCCCCAGCACCTCCCAGGCCCATCTTCCCCACCAGCCTCATGGCTGAGACTGACAAAACTTGAAAGAGACAAACAGTTACCAATAAAATTGTGAAGTTTTCCAAAACACTGTTCATCATATATTTCTCTGGTAAGTGTTTGAGCTTGTGGATGAAATTGATCATATATTCACACATCGGGGAGCGGTTTATTCGGTATACAAATCGGCCATTCTCAAACCTTGCATATTCCGTCTGTGAGGGAAAAAGGATTTGAGCATTTTTACACCTTTGACTTCAAAATACATAAAAAAGATATTATTGCCTGTAAAAGCATTTTACGTTTTCAACATGAATCACCTGCTATATGCTGCACTACTTATGTAGTTTACTTCATTAAAAAAAATCCTATCTCCAAACTTAACACCATACTCAGAATCCATTATTTTTCTGGAATTTTTTTTTTTAAAACTTGGGAAGATGACAGCTTTAAAGAAAAGTTGTATAGATGCTTTTCAGCAAAGGTTAGAAAAAAATATAACTGCCTGCTTAGTGATTCTCTACCTCGAGATCTGTGAGAGCAAGCCCGGCCAGTCACAATTCTTCAAAGGGCCCATAGAAAATCCTTCTTTACTGTGACAAGGCCTCACAGGCCAACAACCAATGCAGCTAATTTCTCTTCTTTAGGAAAAACTACTTCACACTGATCATGAGCCCCTGACTGTGTTATGTCTTTAATTTTTTCAAAAAAGGGGTTTTTAAAAAATATATACATGCGGTTTGAAGATCCCACTGAAGCACTTAGAAATAAGAGAGACACTCGTAGATACTCTGGATCAAAGAGGAATTTAAAAAGAAATTACAAGCTATCTAAAGCGTAATGAAAAAGAAAATATTTACATCAAACTTTTGGGACTCGATGAAGCTATACTTGCAGGAAAGCAGCTTCATGTCTTCATCATTAAAGATGAAAAGTTATAGAACTTAGTACACATCTTAAAAAATTAATAAACCCTACAAAATAAACCAAAACCAGTGAAAACCAGGAATAGGAAATTAATAAAGATAAAAGCTCAAATCAATACAAAGGAAATTTCTTTTAAGATTTTTTTGTTTTGTTTTGAGGTGGACCTTTTTTTTTTTTAAGTCTTTATTGAATCTGTTACAATATTCCTTCTGTTTTATGGTTTTTGGTTTTTTGGACACGAAGCATGTGGGATTCCAGTTCCCTGACCAGGGATCGAACCCGCACCCCCTGCATTGGAAGGCGAAGTCGTAACCACTGGACTGCCAGGGAAGTCCCGTAAAGGAAATTTAAAATGTAGACAGGATATAAGAACTAGTTCTTTAAAAAGACAAAATAAAATAAATAAACCCTTCACAATCTTAAGAAGGAGAAGAAAGAAAAGAGACAAAACCACAATTACATTATTGTTCAGAAGATTTAGAGGAGGTTACTTTATGTAACTCTTTGGCAAACAACCAATCAACCAACCAATCAATCAATAAAAGCAAAGTAAAACCTAGAGGACAGGATGATTTCCCAGCAAAATACAAATTGCTAATACTGAACCAAAAAGAAGTAGAAAACTCCAATAGGTCAATTACTGTGGAAATGACTAAAAACTATTTAGAAATCTACCACTGAAAAAGGTCCAAAGACCAAATGGTTTCACAGCTAAGTTTTATATAATCTTTAAAGAACAGTTATTTTTAATGTTATTCAAACAATGCTATACCATAGAAAAAGATAGGTATTCCAATTATTTTTATGAAATTGATGTATATTCAATACCAAAAGTTGATGGTTTATAAAAAAGAAA
This sequence comes from Delphinus delphis, assembly GCF_949987515.2. Classification (NCBI taxonomy): domain Eukaryota; kingdom Metazoa; phylum Chordata; class Mammalia; order Artiodactyla; family Delphinidae; genus Delphinus; species Delphinus delphis. The sequence continues at coordinate 68,002,983 of NC_082690.1, read as the reverse complement.
AGTATAGATTAATATCACTTATGAGGTGCAAACATTTGACGTAAAATAGCAAACAATGCATCAAAGTATCCAAAGTAGAACTTTCTTCAGGAATGCTGTGGTGGTTTATACATAGGATGTGCGTTAACTCATGATGTCAACAAATTGGAGAAAAATCACATAGTAAGAGTTGCTGAAAAGGCATCTGATAAAATATTGCAGCTATTACTAATAAAAAAATTTAAGTAAAATAGGAATAGAAAGAATTTCAATATAAAATAAAGACTATTTATAAAAACCAATAATAAGTTTATCCCAAACGTCAAAACATCAAAACTATTTCTACTGACATCAGTAACCATACAAGGATACTCACCATCACTATTTCTTTTATTTCTTTTTACAACTGTGTTGGAAGTTTTAGCAAATGAAGAGAAGGTGAGAAAATAATAATAGTAATAATAATAAAAGTGGCATGAACATTGGAAACGAGGAGATAAAATAAAGTCTTCTCTTTTTGCTGCTGCTAAGATAATACAACAGAGAAAACCCATGAATCTAGGGGGCAAAACCCGCTGGAGATAAATAAGAGAATATGGTAAGATGGCCAAATAGAATACAGATATGCAAAAACTAGGACCTTTCTTCTATTCTAGTAATTAAAATCTGGAAACTGGAAAAATTGTATTAACAAATTATATAATATTTAGAGATATATTTAACAAGAAAGGGATAAACCTATATATGAAAACTAAAATCTTATTAAAATAGATAAAATGAGATAGAAATGCAAATAGGTTCTTGATTGGAAAGATTTAATATCAATAACACATCAATCTGTCCCCAAATAATATCTAAATCTAATGCAATTACAATTAGGTTGCTCAGGACTTCCCTGGCAGTCCAGTGGTTAAGACTGCACACTTCCACTGCAGGGGGCGCGGGAAGATCCTATATGCCGCGGCCAAAAAACAAAACCCCAAAAAACGATTAGGTTGCTCAAACAAGATTTTTGTTTTTCTTTACATTTTTATTTTTATTTATTTATTTTTATTATTATTTTTTGAGGTACGCGGGCCTCTCACTGTTGTGGCCTCTCCCGCTGCGGAGCACAGGCTCCGGACGCGCAGGCTCAGCGGCCATGGCTCACGGGCCCAGCCGATCCGCGGCATGTGGGATCCTCCCGGATCGGGGCACGATCCCGCGTCCCCTGCATCGGCAGGCAGACTTTCAACCACTGCGCCACCAGGGAAGCCCATTTTTTACATTTTTAAAATGCTCTTATAGTTTGGAAGAATAAATGCTGGCTACCTGCCTAAAAAATATATGAAAAAGAAGAGCAGTGAGATTGACTTGCCCCAGCAGATATCAGAACATGCTATAAAGCCACTGTAATCAAATCAACACAATACTGGGACATGTAGAGATAAATAGAGGGTGGAATAGAACAGACTCCAGGAACAGCACCCAGTATATGCAGTAACTTAAAGGGGACAGATCCACTCAGTTGGAAAATAAATGATTTAATAAATGACTTTGACACAAATGCCTATCTATTTGGAAGAAAATATAAGCAGACTCCCATTTCACACCAAATGCAGAAACATATTCCAAGTAGATTAAAGGCTTAATTACAAAACTCCACCTGCCACACCACAGCACGTTCTCCATGAAAATGCCTGGGATTTCATCAGTCGAAGACAACCTTTCCCTGTTCCCTGAACTTATAAAGAGATTTGGGTATGTTAGCTGAGGATGAACTGAAGAATAGTTTGACATCTGGGAAACTGAGTTACTTATCTGGTTCACTGTTTCTCACAGGTACCTGTCCAGGCAGGAAGTCCATCTACAGGTAAGCCCTGACAACTTGGCCATTTGGTTGCAACAGTAACACTGACTAACCTTCCATGCTCCCAACCACCAGCAGGTACCTTTGCTTCCTCCTTCTCAGGGGAGATGGAGGTCATGTGGCTCCAGGTCTCCCAGCTGTGTCTCATTACACAGCCACATTCTCACCCACCCTCTCCTTGGACTTCCCAGACACTGCCTTGAGCTGGTTTCCCCCCTCCCTCACCCTTCTTTGTCCTCGGCTTCTCTGTTCATGTCTCCCTTTCCACCTACCCTAGGTCTGGCTGCCACTCTCCAAACTTAATCTTGATCCCTATTTTCCTTGCTATTCCCTCTCTGCAGCTAGCTCTCCATTCCCACAGCTTTGATTATCCTTAATGCTCAGGATTCTCAATTGATATTTTCAGTCTTTACCTGTCTCCCAAATCCTAGTGTTGCAGCTATATTCGTCCCTGACTATTTCCAGTTGAACATCTTATTTACTTATCTCTGCTGGTGGCTACACTGTCCTCCTAAGCATAAAACATGTGATCTTTGACTCTTCCTCCTCTTTAATATTTAATATCCAGTCAGTTTCTAAGTACCATTCAAAATATCTTCCTGAATTCCACTACCACCCTTTTAGTAAAGCTCATGACACCTAAGTTTACGGCTACCATCTAGTCAACTCACTTACATCCTCCTCTACCAGCATAACCCTCCTTAACACCATTCTCAGGATGCCCATCCTGTGCTCGGGAAGCTATGAGGGCCTGCAGCATCCCAAATCCGCCTTGTTCAGCCCAAAGTCTTGAAAAACATCTCCTGCTCCCTCTCTCCACCCAATGCATCCTCTCTCTCACGCCTCAACACAAAGTCAGGTTGGGCTCCTGGACCTGAGAGGTCCTGGACATCTGTGAATAAACACCACTCACTGAGCATGGATGAATTGGGTGATGGGTAGAAGACAATGGAAAGCACAACTCTAAATGAAATCACCTGCAAACATTATTCACAAAAAGCAACCCACCCCAGTAAAATGAACATCCATTTTTTGAAGGGGAGGGAGGCATGAACTATAAAGGCCATAAATAGGTTTTTGGTCCCAGTATATACTGAAATATGTTTAAAACAATTAAGATGAAGGGAGTGGAAATGGCAAAAGCAAAAACCAAACTCAAGGCATCAGGGTTTTAGAAGGCAGGTGCCAATCAGCTGAGGACCACCTTGGTTGTTATCAAGATGCCTGGAAGTGCCCTTGAACCTGGAACCTGGGGTGGGAGGGGTACCATCTACTGGGCAGCAGGGTCTATCTCTAACAGATTCCATATCAGCCCCCCCTCCATCCCCCCATCCCAAGGCCACCTGCAGGACTGACACACTGGCAAGCACAGGGCTGACTTCAGACAGTCGGAGGGCTGGCATGGGATTACTCCTGGCCTTCTTTCTTTCAGTTGCTTTCAAATCATTTTGCCTTCTTAGAAGTAATGGTGTGTGTGGGGGGTAGGAGTGGGAGGGGAAGGAGAAGACACCAGAAAAATAAAACCCTCTGCCCCAGTTTAGTTTTAAAGGAAGGCGACAGGCCGCCCTGAATGAAGGTTCCAGCATACAGAGGACAACTTACCTCTACTTTTTCTACTACTTGCTTCCCAAAGGAGCAAACTTTGGTGGAACAGGTGACTGTCATGTTCTCAGAACTCTCATACTGACTGGTCACGCCGTAAAAAGCCCCGGCATCATCTTGAATACTGCAGTTTAAATCCGCCTGTTGGAAATGAGATGGAGGTGGGGATTACTCTCTCATCGCAGGAGTCAAAGCAGTAACCATCCGGGTAAGACCTCCACCATGCTGGCTGGAGGGCAGTAGCGGGCCGGCGTGGCTCAGAGAGGTGGTGAGGTGACGCCTCGCTAGAAACAAGTTCTATGGCTCATCCGTTATTTTTTGAAGAGAATGCTAGTTTGGGCAGTCTTCCCTTGAAATAATGACATGCTATATGTATGTTTCATTTTACTGTCTTGTATTCAGTAGAGAATACTATATATCCTTGTAATAAGACATTCACGAGGTCTCTGAAATATGTGCAGAAAGCAGTATGTGAATTGTATTCATATTCACTAATCTGTAGATATAGTTAAAAGAACAGGAGATTCTGTAGCTGACTGGCCATTTGTTATATAAGTAAAAACAGATACCTCGTTAACAAATTACAGCACCCAGAGGGGAGACGGTTCCTACTAAAGACTGGCTTACAAAGATGCAAAATAATTAATACAAGTTCCCACTCATTTAACGTATTTATGATTACTTAGTGAGGCTCATGCTAGAAACAATACAGGACTACAAGCCAATATGGGATGTACAGAAAATAGCTTTAATTTAGATAGAAAATAAGTACCATGTCAAAGGTACTCAGTTTGGACAATGGAAGCATTATTTTCAATTAAGGGTATTTACTTTCAGGATGGTTAAGATTTGAACATGCGGAGAAGGGCTGAGAGAACGCTTGCACAGAAGCAGCCTGGAGTGCTTCATTCTAGCTACACCGTGAGGACTAAGGAGACTGGGAGGAATGAGTTTGGAAACGCCACAAGGGCCCAGGTAGAGGAGGACTAAGTAGGGGTATGGGTTGTATCCTGTAGGAAATGGGAACCTATTGGAAGTGTTGACACAAGGAAGTGAGGTGATCAGAGCTGAGCTTCAAGGAGAAGTGTCTCAGAGTGGTATAATGTTCACCGCAGAGGGAGGCTGGGAGGCTGCTTCAGCGGCTAGATCACTGACGGACGGTCCCCTTCCCTCAAATATCTACTGACCCTTTCCTGCACACTAGGCACTGGGTGTGGAGCTGGGGATCAACGAGTCCACATAGCTTAAGATTTAGGAGTGGGGACATCGCAACAGAAATAAGCACTCCTGAGATGGGCACAGAGACATGAGAACAAACAGTGGGGAGGGAGCCCTTGGGGTCAGGGAAGCTTCTGATGATGACGCAGCTCAGATCCAAAGAGAGAAGCGCTGGCATGGGTCGGTGGATCATGCTGTAAGAGAGAGTGTATAAAGGGCGCTCGGCCAGAAACAAGGCTGGAACAGAGAGAGCAAGGAGAGAGGGTAGCTGGGGAGGTGGGGGTGTGTGGAGGGGTGCGGGGGAGGGTCTTACATCCTAAAACCAAGGGACATATGAGTTTTAAGTACATAGGATAGGGCCAGTGACAGTTTAGGATCAGATCTGCAATCCAGAAAGGCACCCCTGACCACAGCTTGAAGACTTGAGAAGAGAGTGAGAATGGATGAGTGAGGTGTGTCAGGAGGCCTGGAAGAAGTTCCAGATGAGGCATGGTACTTGGGCTACTAGGATGACTGCAGAGAAAGAGAGGGGGATCTGACATACAACGAGACTATCTCTTGCGAGGTGTGGCACGTTTTGGCTAGCTAATTTTAATACCTTGACAGGTACTAACCGCCATGAAGACCTGAGTCAGCCTATATATATTTTTAATAAGGATCTGCATTTCAATTTCCCTCTTGAATTGGGTATCAGGAAAATCTCCATTTTCTTAGGTAAAACTTCGGATATGCTGGCTTCAAATAAAAGGACAATATACTTTATATTCCCTTTTCTTATATGCCAAGAAATTCAAAGTTAAATTAAGTGTTCAACTATAGTCATTAACTTATTCTAGGTACTTCTAATAACTACTAACAACCAGTGTCCAGCTCCTGTTATGGGATTCCAATCTACTTTTACTTGTACTTGTCCAGTTTTACATTATCCATAAATTTAGTATTGCTCCCTCACATTTTGGTTTTTGAAATTTTATGGGGCATAAATTGCAAATAATTAAAAATGCCCAGGTGTGCCTTTTGCTCACATTCAAAGGTTTGACATTTAGCTCCATGAGAGAGCAGTTTAGCGGGGAATGATGGAGGTCTTACCCTGAGATTTGTATCTCAGCTCCTTAAGGCTGAAGAGAGGCCCGTGAGTCTATGTGGGCTCCAACCTCCAGTACAGAAAGATACCAGTGTGTCCTAGGCACACAGGAGCTCTGACACTGGGTTGTCATCCAGCCTTCCAGGGCGGGTATCACCTGCTGTGAACTAAGAGAGGGCCTTTCAGAACTTTGAGCGGGTCCTGCCGCCAGCTGAGAACACAGAGCTCCGAGAAGTGGCTCAGGTGTTTTGCGGGGGTGGGATGACCAGTGATGTTCTTTGTGGGATTGATGCTCTTACTATTATGATGTAGTTTGTGCCAACAAGGTTTAACTTAAAAAAAAAAAAAAAAAAAAAAAAAGTAAAAATATGCATGTGGAAAGGAAAAAAAAGAAATCAAACTGTAAAAACGATGTACGTTGTATTTCTACCTTGAACTTGCCAACCTCCCTAGATGACCAGTGTTTTCTATTTCTCAAGTGTCCTTTTAGAGATATTTAGCATTTAGATATTCAAACATACACATTCCCTCTTTTCTGCACAAACTGTAGCATTCTTCTAAACCTGGCTATAAATAAATAAATACTTCTTAGAATTCACATAGTACTGATATAGAATACCAGTTTTCAAAAGAACAGCCCTTTAAAAAACTGAACAGCCACACTTTTTGGTGGCTACGTATTATTCCATTATACAGATGCACCATAATTTAACATGTGCTCTACTGATGAATATTTAGAATGCTTCCCAACAACAGTGCAATAATAAGTTAAGTGGAACAGGAAAGGTCCATTAGAAATTACTTTTACTTTGTTTACATTCAATTTTTAAAAATTCCCTGCTTTGAAAATGGGAATTAATGGACCATAAATACACTGTTAACTAATACTGCAATTTAAACAAACTCATTTTGATGTAATCAAGTTGTTGTGAAGGACTGGTGAACAATCAAAAACAGTCTGGTGTTTGTGGTGTAAGGGGTGGAGTGTGGGAAGGAGCATGGGGAAATTAGCAATGTGCAGGGGAGTCAACAGGAGAGCGAGCACATGGGATTGGGTTACTTTTTAAAAACTATCAACTTCAAATTACATCAGCTTAACCAGGAGGGAGGTTTCTTAAGAACTGCACCTCAACTCCCTAGGCACAATGTTTTCTTTTCTTTCAATGCTCCATTTTTCACTTTGTTTACTTCAGTGGCAGTATTTTTTCATATACAATTTTTAAGGGTTACATTCCATTTACAGTTATTACAAAATATTGGCTACACTCCTGTGTTGTACAGTACATCCTCGAGCCTATCTTACTTATACCCAATAGTTTGTACCTCCCACTCTGCCACCCCTATATTGCCCCCCCCCACTCTCGTACTGGTAACCACTAGTTTGTTCTCTATATCTCTATAATATATTTTGTTATATTTTGTTGTATTTTTTAGATTCCACATATAAGCGATATCATACAGTATTTATCTTTTTGTCTGACTTATTTCACTTAGCATAATGCAGTGGCAGTATTTTTGACAAGCAAAAGATTTACAATGTAAACAAACTACGAGTCTTAAAATCTAAAGCAAGCATAGAAATATACAAAATAATCCATACAAATTCAAAATGTTACCCAAGTTTATAATGGCATTCACCATAATTTGATGTTAGCAAAATTGCAGAAAATTTTCACAGCTTTTATGTTTCCACCTCTATGAGTTTCCACGCTTAAGTAATACTGGTGCTATAGCAGCAGCACACCTAGTAGATTTGACAGTTAGAGTGGATCATTTTTAACACCCCCTTCCTTTGACAAAATTATCTTCAGTAATCATCAGCACTGTTTCACCGTTTTAAACTTTAAACACAAAAACTCTGAAAGTGGTAACAGAGAATGACGTAACTCTAGTTCTACTTTTTCGTCTTCATAACTACTGTGGCCATTTCCAAATCACAGAAGCAGCAGCACTGTGTGGACTGCAGCTCCAACGATTCCAAACTGTTAGAACTTACTCTAGAATATAAGACTGAGTCTTTAATCACATGTGTTATTAAAGAATAAGTAACATAATGGATAAGCAATATAAGTGTGCTGGTTTGAAGCATATATATGTGTGTGTGTCTATACACATATACGAAATAAAATATATATGAAATATATATACGAAATAAAAGCCCAACACTAATTTTACCAGTTGTTTAAGGTTTAGGCCAACAAAGGATTTTTTCTTTTTGAGGAATATTTTATTGATAGCATTGTTTAGAACTGTGGGCACAGTGTGATAATAAAAATGACAACCATTTTTAGATGGTTTTGCCATATAAACTTCTCTGCAATGAACCTCCTTAATGCCTGCACCTGGGGCAGACCATTCCCACCCTCTCACCTTTGGTTCACCACTGTCCCTTAGAATTCCCTAAATAATTTAATTAGTTTTAATTCGGAATGGATGACCCGTAGGTACAATGTCAGGAAGTATCAAAAATGAAGGTATTCAAGAATTCACATTATGAAACTCCACCATCTGAAACAATCTCAACAAAGTATGAGTTTTAAAGTTGTTAGGATTAACTTTTTTACATAAAATTAAAGTAGAACATACATTCAGAGAAGTGTACAAATCACAAGTTTACAGACTGGTTAATTTTTATAAAGTGAACACACCCATGTAACCAGCACCCAGATGAGGAAATAGAACAGAAGCCCCCTCATCCATGCTCCCTTTCAGTACAATCAAACGCCCCATGTCACAAGAGTAATCTTCATCCTAAAATACTGTACGTTAAGTCTGGTTTTGTGAATGTTTCACAAGTGGAATCACATAGTGCTGATTCCTCTGTGTTTAGTTCTATTTGTGCAGCATTACAGTGAGAGAGCCATCCATGCTGTGGTGTTCATCTATCCTTGTCACTGTAGAGTACTCCACTGAATGGACTATACCACCACCTATCTCTTCTAGGGATGGACATTTACAATGTTTCCAAATTGAACCTATTATGAAGAGCGCTACTCTGAACATTCAGGGATAAGCATTTGATGAACTCATGTGTGTACTCCTGTTAGGTGTTCCTAGGAGTGGAATTGCTGGTCATGAGATCTATGTGCACTTTCAGCTTTCATTTAGATAAGAGGAACAGATTGGTTTTTGAATTATCTTGCTTTCCTTAAAAAAGTTTGAGACAACTTTGTATTTAAGTATTAGTGTATATTTAATAGGTTAGATTTTAAAAGACTTCTCAACTAACAGTAAATAAGCAATTTGCTATTACAACTGCTTTGCAGTTACTTTTGAACATGGAAAATAATTACACAGCCATCCAACCATATCATAGTTGTTCTTTGGGAATTTTCTAGGAGGAGGTATTGATGTGAAAGATAATTATCTGTCAGCTGATGATATTATGATTATCCCAGAAAGAAATATGGTCACTGAACCCCCGTGGAGCAAAGGTAATGTCGAAGAAAGAATGCTAACATTAAATCAGCAACAGAGGAGGCAAACTCTGTAATGAGTCTATGATTCGTGCTGAGTTCATTATCCACCCTCTCGACTCATTTTTCCCAACTGAAAACTCAGGGCAAACCTATTTCATATAGTTCTGAAGGCAAGAAAATGAGGGAAAAAATGCTGGTATCAGACATATAAACTATTTTTGCCTAATCAGCTCTTATCTGATTACAGGATATTTTCTAAAAGCAAATAAATATAAAAATCCAAGAAACAGGGACTTCCCTGGTGGTGCAGTGGTTAAGAATCCATCTCCCAATGCAGGGGACACAGGTTCGAGCCCTCGTCTGGGAAGATCCCACATGCCGCAGAGCAACTAGGACCGTGCGCCACAACTCCTGAGCCTGAGCTCTAGAGCCCACAAGCCACAATTACTGAGCCCACGTGCTGCAACTACTGAAGCCTGTGCGCCTAGAGCCCGTGCTCCGCAACAAGAGAAGCCACTGTAATGAGAAGCCCAAGCACCGCAACAAAGAGTAGCCCCCACTCGCCGCAACCAGAGAAAGCCCACGCGCAGCAACGAAGACCCAACCCAGCCAAAAATAAGTAAATGAATAAATAAATTAATTAATTTTTAAAAATCCAAGAAACAACTAGAACCCAGCAAACTTATCCTTCCAACAAATTCCAAGTTCAAACGATATCCTATCCTCCGGGTATAAGCCAGCTGTTGGGGCCCAGGGCAGCCCGTTCCAAAATGTGCCTCAATGGCATACTTATTTTGGATTAAAGTTACTTAAGAAACAACCAATGGAAGAGGTTGACCCGCCCCTCGGTCTCCCTGAAATCAGGAAATAAATCTCTCATATGAAAGGTATACTTCCTGCGTCTGGAGGTAGAAGGACACCCTCATCACCAGAGATGGAGAATTTAGGGCCGAGAAGCCTTTTAAATAAACCTTGTTACTTTAAAATTTTACTTCCCCAAGCCCAAGCCCTGTTTAGATTCTTCACTAATTAAGCACCCCAAACCTACGTCTCTTTGTCCTGTGATTCCTCACAAATTTATCGTTTGTCTAAAAAGTATAATAGATGCCTGCTTCAGCCACTTCTTAGGTCCCATTTCTGTGTGAACTCCATTGCCATGAATTAAAAATTTGTTTCTGTTTCTCCTATTAATCTGTCTTGTGTCAATTTTATTTTCAGTCCAGCCACAAGAACTCAAGAGGGGTAGAAGGGGAAATTTCCCCCTCCCTAGCTAGTCATGGGCCATGTTCTAAAATGAAAAAAAACAAAAAAACAAGCGCCTTGCCGATGTGACTGGAGAGGGCAAGTCCAGGCAAACGGGCCCTTCTAAGGAATCTTTGCCCATTTTGCCCTAGAACAGAGACCCTCTATATGAACTGGGTTCAGAGACCAGCTCCTTCTCCTACCACCTAAGGCAGGAGTCCTTTCTACAGTATCCTGACCTGCGGTGCCTTCTGGCTAAATACTACCTTCAGACACAGGAAAATCATTCCTTTAATAAAATACTCACCATGTCCCGGGCAGACCTAATTGTTAGAGAGTTCTTTTTCCTGTTGTTATTAGTCTTCTATTGCTGCTTTAACAAACTACCAACAATTTAGTGATTTAAAACACCACCAATTGATGGTCTTCTACTTCTGTAGGTCGGACATCCAACACGGGTCTCACCAGGCTGAGATCAAGGTATTGGTGGAGCTGTGTTCGTTTCTGGAGGCTCTGGGGAGGATCGGATTCTTTGCCTCTTTCAGCTTCCACATTCCTTGTCTCTTAGCTCCTTGCCCCATTTTCAAAGCCAGCAACACCAGGCTGAGCCCTCACATTGCCAGCTGTCATCTCTCTAGACCTCTTCTCTTGCCTCCCTCTGCCACTTTTAAGGAAACTTGTGATTTACCCACTCACATAAGCCAAGGTATTTCCCTGTCTGCTCTTAGCGACCTCCACTCCCCCTTTCCATGTAATGTAATACACCCCCTAACACTGTGGTAAGAACTCGGACATGCTGATGCCTACCACACCCGTTACGTTGCAATCGGCTTCCCAGCCGCTTCCACCTACAGCTCTGCCTTCTGCAATCACGCAGGCCTAAGAACACTGCTGTAAGACAATCCTGCAACCGTCTTTCATTCCCCCCCTCATCTCACTTTTCCACTCCCCCTTCACACCACAGAGTTCTTCAGGTCCTACTGCTTCCTAGGATCCAAGTTCCATGTTTATTTTTATTAAACTCCATCCTGACTTCAGACCTCCCTTCCATCTAGTTCAGAGACTTGAGAATCCTGAGTCTTCACCTGTCATCATCTCATCTCAGACACCTGACGGACAGCATGGACAGCGGTCACTCCTCTGCGTCTCACTCTCCGCATCTCTAACCTCAGAGAAGATCTGTTTCCAAAGCCCACCACTGTGATCAGAAGAGAGAACGTATACGAGCCTCATCTGTATACTGAAACGTGCCACATAAACGTAGACCACTCCTGTCAACCCAGGGACTTCAACACAGACCTGGACAGAGATTAAAGACAGAGCCTCAAGTCACATCTCCAGAGGTGTGACCCAAAGTAGACGGTGGTTCATAATCAACAAACAAGATAGACGCTTTCCCCCCAGAGCCAGTCTGAGTCCCAATCCATGCTTATCAGGTGAGCAGCACAGATGCAGCAATGGCTTTTTTCAAACAGAAAACTTAGTACTTTTTCTGATTTGTGAGTTTATAACAAGCCTTAGGTTTTAGACATAACTGCTCAAACAGGTACAAAATTACAATCTTTCCCACAAAGATATGATTAGAGATGTCATGAAATTCTGCCTGGAAGCAAAAAAGGCCATCGTTAATAAATGTGTGGGGAATGGATTAAAAACTTGAGGATCTATATGCGGGCAAGTCCTGGAAAACAGTGTAAGGTCGAAGTAGAAGCAGGTTACAATGCTAGGCAGAGAAAGCTGACTGCACCAGACAGCAAGGAAACAAAAAAGTGAAACATCAAATTCCCTCAAATTCTTCCCTAAATAATCCTTCTCCTACACACTTGTTACTTGTGCAGCTGAGACATGTAAGTCACAAGACAAGACTTCGGCTTGGTTTCTCCTCTGTTACCTCTCACTCAGCAAGCGTATTTGTTCATGGATGTGTTCCACTGCTTCATTTCATGTTTTTGAAATTGAAGGAAAAAAAAAAAGCAATATTCTTCAAAGAACGATTCTTCCCATTTCATGCGTGGGGAAAACAAGGCCTAGCCCAGTTACGTAGGATCCAGAGTCCTCTGAGGGGAGGGCTGGGCCAGGGAAGGGGCTCTGCAAAACCTCAGGCCTCTGGAAACCTGGCTCCAGGTGCCTGAACGACAGGGAAATGAGTGTGAGGGTTGCCAAGGGCAGAATGGAATGGTGCAGCTCAGGCAGAGGCAGCGTTTGGCTGACACAACTACTTTGTCACTGGCCTCAGAAAGAAAAGGCCTGCAGGAATAAAGGGGAAGCAGATCAGTCCAAAGGCAGGGGAGAGGGCTTGGGCACGGGGCAGGAAAGGAGCAGGCTGCAGACACTCCCTTCCCACCGGCCTCTCCCTTCCACCTGGAGGGCTTGGAAGGGCTGGGCAGGAATTACTTGGTTGCAAAAATGAAAACATCAAGAGGATTGTCCCTGACAAGAGACAGTATAATAGGCACCGATGGATGCAAGGAGACGCTGGCATTTTCACCACTTTGAACCTCTCCTCTCCATCCTCTCCCAGCCATGATCAAAGGACCAAGATTTCAAATTGTGAAGCAATTTTTTCCAATGGCAGCATCTGGCTCCTTGGCAGGCAGCGCTGGGAGCCAGGCCCTGTCGTGGGCGTCCATCCAGGCCTGCCACGTGGTGAGGCTCGGCCAGGCAGGGCACCACGTGGGCCTTACAGCTGCTCCCCCAGGCGCCGCAACAGCAGTTGCTCTGCCCTGGGCCGTGAGCCGGCAGGCAGAAGTGCTCCAGGAGGCAGCCCAGGCAGGGGACTCTTGAGGCTGCGGTCTGCTCCCCAACCCTCCCGCCTGACTCATCTGCCTGCATCTGCCCCGTGGCTTCGGAGGCCTGGGGTGCGGGAAGCTGGGATGACTGTGGGACAGCCGCCACGCCCCCTCCTCCCACCCCCCGGGGGCAGGTCGACTTGCATTTGGGGAGAGCGAGAAAGCTGCCCAAAGGGAAGGGAGGCTTTGAGGGTGTTCGGGCCATGGTGCCCCTGCCCGGTGCAACAGGACGAAGCTGTAGCTCTCCGGCCACAGCTGTTTTAAATAAAAATAACAGGCATAAACTCAGCCCCCCCCCCCCAACTCTTCAAGTTACTTCCCACGAACTAGGGCATATATTTACATCTACAAAATAGAAGATTTTAAAAAACAACCACCAAGAGCCCCTTTATAGTGCAGATCAGCACCCATTTGAATTTCATCAACATTTAGTACTTCAAAGAATCTTAAAAGCTTGCTCTAATTACAATAGGCACTGCCTGAAAGACTGGCTGTTTGCATTGCAAATTCCTACAAATACTCGCATTCATTAAAAAAAAATTCAATTAATATCGCCCACACAACTTCAGGTAACTGCCACCGGTGACTTCACACAGTAGTAGCTGGGGTGAAAGAGCAAAGGTCTCAGGTCCTAGTACAAAGCAGCTGCACAGGCCAGTTCTCTCCACCGGAGGCAGTTAATGAGTCCTGGGCGCCCAGCTGAGCTGGCCCTTCACCCAAAGCATTCACCAGGCAGGCGAACATCGGCCAGAGACCACCTTTTCCAGACCAGAAAACAAGGCCTTTTTTCTGGTCTGGAGTTTTTGTGCATGAACAGTCTTACATAGAACAATAACAACAAATCAATCAACTAATTAACAAGTGGAGAGTTGCCAAATAAAATAACAGGCTTCCTGGTTAAATTTGATTTTTATATAAACAACATACTTTTTTCCGTGGGGATAGATAGGGACATATCCCTTTGTCCCAAAGATGGCATGGGACAGACACTAAAAAAGTATACGTTGTTTACCTGAAATTCAAATCAAACTGGGTGGTTTAAATTCTTATTTGCTAAATCTGGCAACTCTTCTAACAATTCACCTTTACCAAAAAAGAATAACAAAAATTGGGACTTACCCTCAAATTTCCATTGCTGTACGGAGACATCTTATGCTCAAAATATTTTTGAGTGGGAAAAAAATGAAGCTGCTGAATAACACATGGAGCATGATACTTCTTTTAGTGAAAACAAATGGTGTACGTAAACGTTTGTAGATGCGTATAAAAAGCCAGGGAGGATACAGGGCTGGCAGAGGGCCGGTCTCACTTTTTCTTCTATAGTCTTTGGAACGGCTCGGAAAATTTAATAAGCTTCTCTTGCTTTGGTAATGTAAACAGTACATTAAAATGGGGGTGGATGGGTAGGGTGTACCTTGCATCTCTACCTTCACAGGGAGAGGGAATTTCACACATCACCAAGGGTATAGGTCCAGTTTTAGACAACTGACCAAGATGCCTGAGGGGTTTATGACTATGTCTAGGTAATCCACTAACTCCTTGCAAAACTGGGTCTGGAAATAAGCAGCCACACCCTGATTGTGCCACTTCAATTCTTTCCTTCTCAAGCTTTTCTTGGTGATGGTTACAGAGTGAAGCTAACTGTGCCTCCATGAACAGGGTGAATGCTGGGAGGTGCAGGTGTACCACACGTCTGCTTTCCCCTGGGCTTCTGCTTAGCAGCAGCTCTTGGGGGACACAGTGGCTCTGCATCTCAGCCTGTAACCACGGCACGGAGCAGAGTTAAACAGCCCCATGCAGGAAAGAATGGACCCCTGACCTTGGCTTTGTTAGCAACCACTGAGCCCAATGGCCCAGGACAGAAAGCATTAGAGGAACAGCTGTCAGATGGATTCTCCCATGAGGTTAAGGGAATTCCCAATTTAGATTCTGCCTAGATGTCCTGAAGAGTTCAAGGTTAAAAAAAAAAAAAAAAAAAAAAGGATCCGTGGTGGGACTGAGGTCGAGGGATTGAGGGAAAAGCAGAGTGAGCTTCTGCTCCCAGCTTCCAGGCTGTCCTATTCTGCCTTATGTTTTCAGTGGATTCAGAAAGGCTCTTTTAAATAAAGTCGCTGCCATGGAGATCGTTTCCACCCTCAACTCTCACAATTCTCCAGGTTCTGTGAGGCCCAGCGGCCCCCAGGACCTTCTGTCAACTCTCAGTAGGACTCCTGGTCTCTGCACAAGCGTCCACCTGCCCTGAAAACTCCTTCCCACTCCCCTTCCATTGATTAAATTCTTTCAAGATTCAGCTCAAATGCCACATCTTTGTGAGGCCTTCCAGAATGTTCTCAGGCAGAAAGAGCACCTCCTCTACCTCTGTGCTTCCACATTTCCACTAGAGCCCCTATCCCACAGTGTGTCTGCCATCCCACACCAGACCCTAAGGTCTGCCTCTTACTCATGTCTGCTTCCCCAGCTTTCTAGGAGCAAAGTAGAAATCAGTGAATTGACTGATTTGTTGAATGACTCACTGGCGATGTGTATATTCATTACTAATGTAAATGATTAAACTATTTCTCTAAGAACCTAACAACTCCAGAGAGAGCCTGGAAAAGTTTTTGTGTGAATCTCTTGAGGTCTCCTCCTACCCCCTTTCAGTAAATTCCTTGAGAAATTTATTCAACAAACTGTCAGATGCCTACGATATCTGCCTACACTATCAGTGCTGGCCAAGTGACAGTTCTAGGACCCCGTGTACAGCAATTCCTCTAGGTGTACTGAATGAAATAACTCTTCATCAACTGAATTAAAAAAATAAATAAATAAAATAAAAAACTGTTGAAAATCTGCTATATACATTGCACTGCTGGATAAACAAATGCTATGGATAGGATCCTTTCTCCCTGGGGAAGGCTTACAAAGTTTAGGGCACAGGCCTGGGAAAACAGGAAGGAAGCAATAATAGACAGCAGTCAATGCAGAAAGCGCTAACAAGCTCCAGATATTTTTCTCATAAAATCAAGCCAAAATGGGTTGGATGTGCAAGGTTACTGACCACCATGCCCCCCCAACCCCCATCCTTCTACATGAAATATCAGAAACTGCTATCCAAAGATGATTTTTCAAAAAAACAGACCCTGGTGAAGATAATCATAGAGTCACAGTCTACCAAAGAGAATTTATCATGTATTAGCCCCATCAGTACCTCTGAATATGGTATTTCTTGCTAATCTTCCTTCCACTACATCATTCCATTACTTCCTATTGTTCACATAATTTCAGAACTTAACACTGTTGTGAGAAGAGACAGAAGTAGAGAGAAAGGGAAAGCTTGTTGAACTGAAAGGCCCTTTCCTTATTGATAACCGTTTAAAACATGTGGGGAGCAAATTATTCCATTTTGCTAACGTCCTTTTCCATGAATTGCAACAGGGACATTTGGTTCCAAATGATAGACTCAAGTCTACAATTCCAGCCTAAATCATGCAGAATCCAATTAGAAACAGGCTGAAACTCTGGAGGGTTACATGTGCACCCAGTTTCTTCTCCCTAAATAAAGCCCAGTTGTTTTATTTATAGTGCCTGTCATTTTGTCCAACAAATGTCATTTCGTTCCTACCAAGATAAAAACATCTTCTAAAGGCTGCCCTCTTTCCAGATAATTCGCTTTCCATTTCTGTTCTATAATATCTTCTCACATCTCCTCTGGTTAGTAAAACTAGCCTTGCTTTTTCTTCCTCCAGAAAAATAGGTTAAGAAAGTAAGTTGAATCACTATGAATAAATTGTTAATTGTTTACACTGGATGATCATAATCCCAAGAATTTTAAAAAGCAAAGCATAAATAGCCATAGGGTAACATGGAGTATATCCTGATTTCTAACATACCACTAATTTAGTAATGATTTGAGAGAAAAAAGAAGTATTATAATTAAGAATTTGTTTCTTAACCACAGGATACAGAGCCATACAATTTCATATTATTTTCTTCTTTGTTATTCCAAACAAAGTTTGAGAGTAAGCCTTCATCATCCTAATGATTCTTCTGAATAGTTTTAGGCTGTGAGGTTTATAAGTAACATGTTAGTGGCGCAGCTTTCTTTGAACCAGTGTCCCCAAGCTTGACACTCTTGAGGACTGTTAGGACAGAGAGTAGAATTTTGAGGCTCCTCCAAAAATATTACTTTCATTGCATTTTTTAATTTGGTTAAATCCATCATTTTGTTTATTCCCTTAATAAGCTACTTATGGCTGGAAACAAACTTCTTTTGAAAGTGAGCTGCAAGCTATACTTGGGTTTCTGTCTTTCAGGATGCATGACTGAATCGCACCTACTTCCTTCTAGCTTTGGGGATTCTATGATGAATTCCAAGACAGCTGACATTTTATCTTAAACTAGCTGCAGTGTCTGCCATATCGCTGGCAACCCACCTGCATGGATCTCAATACTGAAATGAAGCACAGCTCTGTCCACTTGTGGGTGTACATCTTCCCTTCTTAGAGCCCACAAAGCATCTGACCGTTGTTTTATAAGGAAAATAGAAGCATGGTTTTCTGCCAGTGCAAAATGTTCACTTAGTACAAATCTGGTCCCACACTCTTCCCTCAACGATAATGACAATTTCAATGCTGCATCAAACTATAATTTTTCTGAGACATTTAAATTAGGGATTCAAATTTAAGCTACTAAGTATAGTAGTATACACTACTAGTGCAAGTAATTCAACTAAGGTGACAAGGAGGTGGTGAGATGCCTTTTACACTGCCTAGGGTTGCAAAGGGCAAGTAATAATAACCGCATCATGACTTACCCCTCTGTGTAGGGGTGGGCACGGTGTTTATCATGGCCACTGTAAGAAGCATCCCACTTCTATGACTGTTGACATGGGAAGTATATGTCTTAGAATCGAGGGAACACAGTATGTTTAACCTTATTAGTAGTTGTTTCTATAGAGAGTGAGGAAGGATTAAAGACTTTGAGTGGAAAGAAAAAATAGCTGCAGATGCAGAGGAAGCCAAAACCCAAAGTGACAACAGAAAGTTGTTTTCTTTTAAATTACGCCACACGAGGCTGATGAAGATGCCTGGTATGCTCACTATTAACGGCTTGACAACTTTCGAAAGCAACTTGGTTCTTTACACACAGACACAAACTCACACATACCTACACACACACACACACACACACACACACACACACACACACACACATCCTAATCAGTGTCTAATGAGAATGGTTAAATTATGATACACCCAGTAGAGAGGATATTATGTAGTCATTAATAATGGTATTAGGGATCTAATGACATCTAGCTACAGGGAAGGGTGCGAGATAAGGAAGAAAAGCAGGATGCCAGATTTAACGCACTCCTTGGTTGAAACTACATAAACATGTATCACATTAAGCCATATTCATGGTGCATTTAGGAAGGAATTAAGAATTATAGATTTCGAAAACTGCCTAGAAGATTATGATGTTGGCTTCATAAACATGTGAACACGATGGTGCTGCCCCCTGCACAAGCAGCTACCAGGGTTGCACTGATCGCTCTGCTAAAACTTAGGATTCAACTTGAACTTCCTGGTAACAGCAGTCTACTCACCTTGTTGCCCAGGTAAACAGACACCTGAGCGCCCCATACTGACATGCCTTCACAAAGAAACGACACTGCTTCACTTCAGGTACCCGCACTGGCTTCACGCATAGACGTCGTGGAAAGCACGTGGATTCCGGAGTCCAGCAGATCTGGCATCAATTAGCTGTGTGACTTTGCAGAAATCACTCTGCCTCTCCATGACTCAGTTTCTTTATGTGTAAAGTGGGAATAATCACATGTACCTCACAGGGTTTAAATAATACCAAGTACATGCTTATGCCTAGTCCAGGGACTGGCTCAAAGGAGGAACTCATTAACAGCCACGGTCACACACTGCTGAAAAAGAGAGGAGCCCCTTCCCTCCTGCTCCAGCAAATTCACTTTCCTCTCTTTGTAATGAGATGTAGAGTAGAATTAAAATGCATGGGAGTGAATAAAAAGTAGGCAAGAAGGAAGAGAAAGGAAATAAACAGGAGACTGTCATAAAAGGAAGAAGTTAAAGAACAAAAATTAAAAAGGCAAAATGTGGAGAAAGTTGCTTAACAGTAAAAAGAATCCTATTACTCTCTTGGCTCAAAATTTGTTGAAGCCACTGACAGCTCCCTATGACTGATACAAATGAACCCCCCTGATTCCTCTCTTTCCTCATTTTCCACCCACCTGTGTTTCCTATATAAGTGAGGGCCCAGCTGCAAAACACCTTGATGCACCTGAACACACCTTAACTAGCCTTACATGTCCCTTGTTTTGGTGCTTCCCACTGGTCCCTTACCTGCCAGACTCACTGCCATCTCTCCCTATCCTAATACTCGCAGACGTAACGGTCAAAGGAGGAGGTGACCCCTAACATCTCCCCGCTGGGACTGTAAAGTGGTACAACCATCTCAGAAAACAGCTGGGCAGTTTCTTAAGCTAAACACGGAGTTACTGTAAGACCCAGCAACTCCACTCCTGCATAGCTAGCTGCCCAAGAAAAACGAAACCATACGTCCACACACAGACTTGTCCACAAAGATCTCATAGCAGAATTATTTATAAAAGCCTAAAGTGGAAACAATCCACAAGTCTATCAACTAGTGCATGGATAAGTAAAATGCAGTCTATCCATACAGTGGGATAGTATTTAGCAACAGAAAGCAGCAAATCACTGACTCAGGCTAAGAAAACATTATAAGTGAGAGAAGCCAGATGCCAACAACCACACACTGAATGATTCCATTTACATGAAATGTCCAGAAAAGGCAAATCTGTACACGCAGAAAGTGGATGAGTAGCTGCCTGGGCCTGGAAGTGGGAATAAAGACTGACTGCAAATGGGCACTGGGCATCTTTTTTTTTTGCGGTACGCGGGCCTCTCACTGTTGTGGCCTCTCCCGCTGCGGAGCACAGGCTCCGGACGCACAGGCTCAGCGGCCATGGCTCACGGGCCCAGCCGCTCCGCAGCATGTGGGATCCTCCCGGACCAGGGCACGAACCTGTATCCCCTGCATCGGCAGGCGGACTCTCAACCACTGCGCCACCAGGGAAGCCCTGGGCATCTTTTTGAAATGATAAAAATATTCTAAAATTTAAGAGTGGTGACGACCACAAAACTCTGCAAATTTTTCTAAATATCATTGACTTGTACACAGAAAATGAGTAAAATTTTATGGTATGTAAATGATACCTCAGTAAGGTTCTTAAGAAAAAAAAAAGGTCTCCCCAGATGCACAGCCATTCACAGAGGCCCTTGGGTGTCCCATACCATTATGGCTCACAGGGTGGAGGGGCACCCACAACACTGGCATCTGTGGCTCTGCCATTCACTTGTGTTTTGGGGCCTGAGTCCTGGGGGGCCAGTCAGTCTTCCACCCTGAAGCCAGTGGAGTGGCCACTACATGACTCACTGACATCCCGTTTACCTCAGTGTCCCCTGGCAAAGAGCTGGGGTCACAGCTTGGGCGTAAGTGCGGGTACCTCAGGTGGACTCAGTATTTCTCCCACAGCAAACTCCTAAGCTGATCTAGCCTGAATGAGCCCAGAATGGACATGGAGCAATCATTATGAACAAACTAAGAGTCAGCCTGATGGTGACAACCTGGAGACTGCAGGCACTTTGAGAAAGAGGAAAAAGGAAGAAGAAAGGAGACGTGAGGATAGGACCTCTGTTGAAATGCACTGAATTCACACAAAAATGAAAATCTGTGAAGCAAATTGCTAATACGAAAGAAATTTCAAAAGGAAGATTAAGCCTACTTAAGAAACACCCACTGACATTCAAGGATAGAGTCTAAGTATAATTCATGCTTTCTCAGTCATTAGAGGAAGGCAATGAGATTTCAAGTTGCAGCAAACTGTAAACCTAATTCAAACTGCCTTTCCTCATTTATTCTAACATAGTCAGGACTGAATTTCTTCATAAAGGTTAAGTACTGCTAACAATTATACTGAAGGAGTGATGTCTTCCATCATATTCATAGAAGAGCTCAATTTTAATTCTGCAAATCTTAATTTAATAAACTAATATCTAATCTCAGAGTAATTGTTTCTACATTCGCAAATCTCATACTAGCCACCACACTCTAAACATCTGCAAATCTAGACTTCATTATTTGGGGATTCATGACTGAAGGGTCCCATCACTGAAAGCATTTATTAAAATCATCCCCTGTGTAAAATGGAAAATTTTGGAAGCAAAAACAAAAACAACTTTCTAATACTTTGCATTCCACTTTATAGTCAAACAATATGCTGACTATAAGAAATCTTATTATCATTAAAATCCAATACTATATAGAGGACTTCCCTGGTGGTCCAGTGGTTAAGAATCCACCTTCCAATGCAGGGGACGCAGGTTCGATCCCTGGTCGGGGAACTAAGATCCCACATGCCGCAGGGCAACTAAGCCCGCAAGGCGCAACTACTGAGCCCACGCGCCACAACGAAGACCCAACGCAGCCAAAAAAAAAAAGGAAAACAAAAAAACCAATACCGTTTAATTTGAAAGCACTGAAAATGGCTTATTTTTATCTTATCCTACAATTTCTGATTAATTTTAATTCATTTGGGTAGAACAGTCTCTTTTTATATCCTCCACAATAGTGTCTCTCAAACTTTTGATCTTGGGACCCCTTTTCCACTCTTAAGATTTACTGAGGACCTCAAAGAGCTTTTGTTTCTGTAGGTTATAGCTGTCTGTATTTTCCACGTCAGAAATTTAAACTGAGAAAAATTTTAAATATTTATTACCTGATTTAAACATAATATTAAGCTCATTGGGTGTTAACATACATCTTTTTTTAATTAGACATACCTATATTTTAAAAAACAATGAAAATTAGTGAGAAGGATAGCACTGTTTTACATTTTGCAAATCTACTTAATGTGTGGCTTAATGAAAAATACCTAGATTCTCATACCTGCTTCTAAATTCAATCTGTCATGATTTGTACTTCAACTTTTCGTTGAAGTACATGAAGAAAACCCAGCCTCACATAAATATGTGGCTGGAAAAGGGAAGAATATTTTAATAGGTTCTTCAGATAATTGTGGCCATTTTTCTTTGACACTACACCAAAACTTGACAAGCCGTAGTTTTTAAAGGTTAACTATAGTGTGGAGTCTGAAACCATATCAATGAACTTTTCACACTCTGTTACTTTAAAATCCATTGGTTTAACTTGCACAGTATAAAAAAAAAATCACATTTGTTAATATGACTGTAGATCCCAGCAGAAAAGTCTTTTAAGTATTGGGAAGCTGTCAAGTTCACCAAAGTGGATACAAGTTTTCCAAAATTCTTATTTTTACTTGAAAGCTCAAATCTTATCTTTGGCAACAAAAATTATCCGTTGTTTTCCTTGATGTAGCAGGCAGGCTCACTGCATTCATTTTCAGTGTGTACTCTAGGTTCAAGATACAATAAACCTCATAAAGGACATTCTTGGTGTGACTGATTTTTTTTTTTTTAATTTAAACTGTGTGGGCTTCCCTGGTGGCGCAGGGGTTAAGAATCTGCCTACCAATGCAGGGGACACACAGGCTCTATCCCTGGTCCGGGAAGATCCCACATGCTGCAGAGCAACTAAGCCAGTGCGTCACAACTACTGAGCCTGTGCTCTAGAGCCCGCAAGCCGCAGCTACTGAGCCTGTGTGCTGCAACTACTGAAGCCCGCGTGCCTAGAGCCCGTGCTCTGGAACAAGAGAAGCCACTGTAATGAGAAGCCCGCATGCAGCAACAAAGACCCAACACAGCCAAAAATAAATAAATAAAAAATAAATTTATATTAAAAAAAACCCAGAAACTGTGCATGCAACCCAGCCCGACTGATCCAAGGCTTCAGCAGTTTTACCCTATTACATTTGAACCATCAATGAGCACATCAGCAGAGTTCAAAAGGAAAATAATATCTCAGTGTCATAATGAAAATTGTTTTGACCTTGTCAGCCCATTGAAAGGAGGCTGAGGAACCCCCCAGGGGTCTGTAGAACACCCTTTGAAATCTGCTGTGTTATCATATAACAACTGACCCCCAACCACCATTCAAGTCAATAGGTGGCAGCCACTAATTTAGAAGAAGGAAGTGACTGCTTAGAAAAAGGAAGTGCTTTTTCAGGGTGTCCACATGTATTACTGATCCCGAGAACATTAAATTAAGTAGAAGGCTACTTCCACAATCCAAATTCAATATGGAAGCATGACAAATGAAATCCAGTTACCATGCAAGGATTAAAAAAAAACCTAAACGAACTGAATTTAATATGTAAATTTCCTCCCAAGGAATTTAAAATATGAATTTTTCCTTAGTTCATCTGCTTGTTTCCCCCATTTGTTGATGTTCTTGTGCCAGGTGTTTGCTTAGCTTCGCAGATATGGAGAGCGATTGACAGACCCTGTGGGTGGGGTCCAGGGGACACGAAGCAGCCAGGAAACAGAGCAAAGGCACTTCAGTCAAACGGATCGGATTTCAAGCCCCAGGTCCCCACCCTGGTGCAGCCTGTACTTTGTGATCTCTGGGTCTCTGTTTTCTTAGTTGGATATGAGGCAAATTCCAGGTAACACTGGGAAGACTGGATAAAATGCATGTAAAGCATGAGCGCAGCTCCCGGCCCACAGCAGGCATTCGATCAGTGTAGCCACCATTATGAATAAGGTGTCCAGAGGAGTGGGACACACATCCAAGTAATGATGACACAGCATGGGAACTGAGTAACCACACAACGCGATAGACTAAAAGAAAAATCAACCATTTGTTTAAGTGAGGACGGTGCTATGTAATAAAGAAGCCACCACCTCAAAAGAAGGAGGGAAAGGAGGAGAAGTAAAAAGTCCACCCACTCACACACAAAGGCAGGCCATAGGACAGACAGCAAGGGAAACACCCGGAACCAGCTCTTTTAGGGCCTTTAATGCCATGCTAAGAAGCGCAAACATTTGAGCCATTTTCTTTTTATTCTTGTCAAGACTGAGGAGTTATAAACGCTCAGTGCCAGCAGGTCCTCTGCTCTTAGGCCCCCAGTACACACACATTATCCTTACGCTTGCTGTGACATCCCTGACCCAACAGCAGTCCCCTGGCCGGGCCTGACTAGTGGAGAAGGGACAGCAAAGCTGTCCTCAGAGGCCAGGGGACAGCAGGAAGCCCCAGCAGCTGGGGGAATGTGCCCTTGGTGTTTTAAGGCACAAATGAGGCACGTAATGGGCAGAGCCATTGTGTATTCTGACACTTATAAAATCTTGAAGCATGTCTTTAGCTCCACCCAAGCCCCTCCTTTGCCTCAGGTCCTACGCTCCAGTGGAATTTATAGGTTGCTTTGCTTAATGGTGTGCGAACAAACAGAAAGAGGGTCTAAGTGTCTCAAGTTGGCCATTGTGACCCCAGTCACCTGCAAAGTTTCTTGTCATTGCATGAGAGAGCCCTGAAGCCCAAGCAGCTGCCTGTGTCTCTTTGGCAGGGACAGCAAATGCCACCTGGGTCACCACATGGATGTGCCACAGGCCAGCATGAGGACGGCCCACGGATGTGAATCTGTGATCCCTTGGCGATCCTGCAGATCAGTCAGTGGGAATCCACAGCCAGTGCTCTGCCCTCAAGTGTGGGATGCGACCATTCAGACAAAATCCACTGAAATCACAGCAAGGTCTTACTCACCCAGAATTTTACGAGGAAGAAGGCATTTTGAGGGCCCTTTCCAAACAGTTCCTTTAAGCCACCTTTCTTTTCAGGAAATTTGTCATAAATCTGACGAATGTCCACGGATTCGAGCAATGGGTCACTGTAAGAATGGTTGGCATGCCCAATGTGCACGAAGAGGTGTTTGTTGTACTGTAAGAAACCAACAGAAACATTCCCATTACAAACCCTTTGATCAACCTGGGACACATCCATCTTGAGCTGCACAAAGAGTGGTAGTCTCGAAATCCCGGAATTCCGCCTTGAATGGCCTCGGGTCTGTGCCTTCGAAAAGATGAAGATATTAAGAAAAGCCATTATAGCTAAGGGTTAAAACAATCATTGTCTATTATTACAAGGGCATATATTTTCCCAAGTGCCTAAAAATGTCTTTTTTGTAGACACAGTAGGAAACAACAACTTAAGTTACCCAACTACCAAACCTAGAAACAATTCCGTTACCCAGTTTTACCTGACTTAACTGAAAATGACAGTGACTTTGGAGCCCATTATTTACAGTGTAAGTCCAATAAGCAGTATGGGTGTGGTCAGCTAACGCCATCACCCAAAATACACTTGTCACTCCAGCTCCCCTAGCAACAGCATGAATGCAGTGCTCTGAGCAATGGTACCCACCTACTTCTTCCATCAGGAATAAGAGAGCTGAGTGTCTTTCTCACAAGTCCCCTTAGTAACCAATCTAAAACTTCTGCAAAAGGGCTGGTCAATATGTGACCGTCAGTGCAAAGTTAGAGTCATGGGTATAGATCATGGAGAGGATTCATGGTGCAGGGCTATATGGGACCCGTAAAAAAAGTCCAGTCACTCATTCACAAAACCAGAAACAGACAAATCAAAACCCTGGCAAGTCATTTAACAAATGGAAATGTTTTCTTCTCCTTGCTTTGGTATAAGATATGGTAACCAGACCAAAAAGGAGTGTGGCAAACCAGTGGTTCTCACTCAGGATGCAGCAGAATCACCATGGAGCATTTAAAAATCACCAATGCCTGGGTCCCACCCAGGCTAAACTGGCATTTCTGAGAATGAGGCCAGGCATCAGTAATGTTTAATGCTCCCTTGATGAATTCCAATATGCAGCCAAGTTGGAGAACCACTGGCCTAAACTCTATACTCCAGCCCCCCCATGCCCGCCTCTCCTGCTGAATAGGCAGTTAAGACCAGCCTAATGTGACACAAAGGCATCCGGGGTACAGGGGTTCCAGGGAGCTCAGAACCCAACAGGGTTCACAAGAGAAACCCATGTCAGTATTTGCCCACCAGTCCCTATTCACTTTTCAAGTTTACACTGGCATTTCTCCAACTAGAGTCCTTCCAAGTACTAGTTCCATAGGGAATGAGAAGTCCCAAATAAAAGAAGGCTGCTCTAAGCTGCTCGCCAGCAGTACTGTGTACTGGCTGAGATGGAATCTGCGCTCAGCCTGCTTCAGCACAAAACTTTGTGCCCACTGCCAATCAGCTACGACACTGGGTAAGTCCCCCCAGCCTCCGACATGGGGACAGCGATGGTACCTACCTCCCAGGGGCGCTATAGGGTTTATTTTTGTTTTTTTTAATCTTTTTGCTTATTTATTTATTTTTTATTTTATTAAAAAAATTTTTTTGGCCGCGTTGGGTCTTCGTTGCTGCGCGCGGGCTTTCTCTAGTTGGCGGCGAGCGGGGGCTACCTCTTCGTTGCGGTGCACAGGCTTCTCACTGCGGTGGCTTCTCTTGCTGTGGAGCACAGGCTTTAGGCGCAGGCTTCAGTAGTTGTGGCACACAGGCTCAGTAGTTGTGGCACATGGGCTTAGTTGCTCCGCAGCATGTGGGATCTTCCCAGACTAGGGATTGAACCCGTGTCCCCTGCATTGGCAGGCACATTTTTAACCACTGCGCCACCGGGGAAGTCCCAGTGCTATAGGGTTTAAATGAGGTACTGCATACTAAGAGCTTACTGGAGCTCCTCCATTCAACAAACAGTAGACACTAAATAAATGTTAGCTACTACTATGTCTCATAAAACCTCTCTCCTTTGAGGTTCATTGAATATAACACATTAAAAGCACTGCGGAAGAGAAACATTGTGTAACTTTCTATAGCCCAAAGTTTCCCAAAGTTGTTTGCTCACAAAACCCTGTAAATATATCCTGAGGAAGTGCTGGTTTACACTCATGACCTGCTACCCACACGCTGTGGATCTCTGGCCACAATGTGGAAGGGCAGGAGGCGCAATACCCCATCTGGTGCCAGCTGTCCACATACAGGGAGTGTGGCCAGGGCCCAGCACCATCTGGGAGAGGGCTAAGCCCCTCTCCTGCTCAGCATCAGAGTGCTATCTTTACCAAGGCTTCCAAAACCCTAAAAGGCATCAGGTGAAATGAAAAAGAGGAACGTCAAGCTCTGACATGGACCCAGCCTCTGTTCCAGCTGTCTGGTGGATTTCAGGATGGCCTGAGACCTGGATGCAGCCACGCAGGAACGGAATATGTTGTGCTGGAAGAAAACTTTTAAAATAAAGTAGAAGCCATTGTCATGTTAGGGAAGTGAGGTTATAGGGAGGGGTGAAGTACCTCTGATCTTTTAAAAATTTTCTCAAATGTCATCACATCATCTTTTCAATTATAAGCAAACCAAAGCCCACAGAAATGTATGGGGCACTGCTGCTAAGGCGCTTCCAGTCTCATCAGTCGGTAGGAGGATAAAAAACAACACAGGTGAAGCTGGGAGCACAAACACTAGTGCAAGGCCCTCAGAGATGAGGAGGTGCATGAAGAGGTGATGCCTCGTGCCTGGCCCCTCTGTTGGACCTCAGTTACCAGTACAGGAGCAGAGGGCAAAAGGCGTTGTTCCTTCATTATCCAGACAACTGGCTGTCTCCATGTCCATCACCCAGCCCTTAACCAAACCTTGCTTGCAGCAAGCTCCCAGCCCTACCTGGCTTTGAGAGGCGCCATTTCTGTCACTTCTTGTGGCATCTGTAGGCAGTGAGTTTACGGGAAAGAATGGAATACAAACAGAGCCTTGGGTAGTATACCTGTGAAAAGAATCAGAGTCTCTCTGCTGAGCACACCTCACTCCCAGCTCTTCTGCCTCGCCAGCTCCCATGGGCCAGGGAATCCGAGCTGGGGTGAAATTAAAACTGTTGTAACTCAGGGACCACAGCCTGGACCTCCAGGCGTCAGAGATCAGGAAGGTGAACGACCAGAGGGTAAAATGTACCGTTCTTCAATGGGGACCATGAAAGTATAGCTGAAAATCAAGGTGCTGAGCACAAAGCACTCTGGAGCCAGACAAGAACCTGAAATCTCGTTTTTCTCATATGTACAATGGGGATATATGACTGTCATACAGAACAGGTTGGAAGATTAAAGGAAATAATGCACAGAGGGTGCTCGGCATAGGGCCTAGCACACAAGAAGTGTTCAATAAATCACAGCTGCTAAGATTACTGTTGTTGCAGTGTATTATGTGAGATTAACTAGATCCTGGGGTAGAATCAAAAGAACTTTCCTACTTTAGCTATCCCTCCTGCCTAGCAATGGAAAAATAAACACAAATAAGCCAAGAGCTGGGAGCAAGTTGTGAAGCTGCATGGCTGTTCAGATCCTTGATTACAGCCCACCCGTTACAAGCTGCTCGGGGTGTTGGCCTCTCACCTGTGTCTGCAGAAAGAAAGAGAACTGTGTCCATTCAGTGTTTGTACAATGTGCTTTCTATATATGTGACCTCTATACAATGACCTCAGGGTCACTGCCTCACAATGATACTGTAGGCAGATTTTATTAAAATCGTTTTTACAGATGAGGAAACAGAAGCTCAGAGATGAACAGATGTGCCTGAGGTCACACATCCAGGAACAGTCCTGAAGTTAAGAATAAAACTTGGATCTGTCAACGCCACAGCCCATGCATTGGCTGCAAACATCAACCACACTGTCTCCAGAAGAAAATATAAATGCCTAGATCCTTCTAACTCAGATCTACTTTTTCTGAAAGTTGATCTGAGAAAAGAGAAAAAAGCTGAATAACGTTTTCAAAATTCTGAGAAATGAAATTAGAGTTCGGGACAAACATAATTATTCACAGATGCATCAGATAGAGGCTTCAGAGGTTTCTATTTTGAGGAGTTACCTTAGTGCCCAAGTGGCTGAAATGAACTGAGCATGGGCAGGCTGTCTTTGCCAAAGGAAATCGGGCGCTGCCTCCCCAAGGCTGGTGACTTGAAACCAAACCCTGACTGTTGGCATCTGAGTGGCTTTATTCCTGCCAAGAGGTGACTTTGTTTCTAAGAATACAAAGGGCTAAAGAAGGCATCCTGGAGGCCACAGCAGTGGGACAAACAGACCTCCCTCTCTCCTTAATTCAACTGGCTAGGTGAGGAATCCCTCTGCACCCAAATCTAGAAGGCTGAAAAGAAGACGTCTACCTGATATGTTTGGGTTCAAGTTTTAATGAAATTGAAACCCTAAAAACTATTTGGTGAGGCTCTACTTCCCATCCTGCCAGATCTCCTCATAAGAGAAGACTAGGGTGGATACCTCACTTCCCTTCCTCCTTCCCCAATAAATCCCATTTTCTTTCCAGCAGTGGTGGTTTCCCCAAAACTAAAGGTGAAACACAAAACCAAAACAGGGCAGTTCTATTCTATATGGCAGAAAACAAATATTTACAAAAACAACAAAAGTAACAACAACCAACAATCCCAAGTATGTGGGGAATGTACAAGCAGAAATGGGGTGAATGTCAGTGAGTCAAGTCTACCAAAGCCTAAGCCTGAATTTCCTTGATATCGAAAAGAGAGGTTAACGCTGGCTTGTTCAATGACAAGAAAGTCTCCTAGGCACTCAGTAGATATGCTGATTATCAACATATCAATGACAGCAACAGAAAAGGTGCTCACTCTGCATATTTCTTTTGTGGATTTCCGTGGCACAAATCAGCACACCTAAGGTCCATTATATACCAGGCACTGGGGTGGGCACAGGGAATCCATGAGCTAACAGTACAAAGCCCCTCCCTTCAAAGAACCTACAGAGTGAATGTATGGAGCCAGCGTATTGCCTCTGTAGTCAGAACCATCGGCTGCCCATTAAATACATGTCCTCAAAGATTCTCATAGAGAAGACTGGGATTAAGGACAGTCAACATCCCATGACTTAAATCAGCATGTACCTGCTCTGTTTGTACGGATGGCAGTATTCTCCAGCACTAAACAGACAGTGTGATTCATTAGCAAGGAGAATGTATGTGGGATTTGTCTTGAAAAAGTGAATGAAGCTTCACAAGCCTAAGGTGCAAACCACGATGAAAACCAAGTTAGCCATCACACGTGAGAACAGAACACACTCTCAGATTTGTCAGGGTTCAGAAAACCGACCTTCCCTGCAACTATGAGGTAGCAGTAGGAGGATATGTTCTTTTCAAACGAGGGAGTAAATCAAAAAAGCAGGAGATGGGCTTC
Source organism: Delphinus delphis (assembly GCF_949987515.2). Lineage (NCBI taxonomy): Eukaryota > Metazoa > Chordata > Mammalia > Artiodactyla > Delphinidae > Delphinus > Delphinus delphis. The sequence goes on along the minus strand of NC_082690.1, from coordinate 67,972,611 downwards.
CCTGGTGGCACAGTGGTTGAGAGTCTACCTGCCGATGCAGGGGACACGGGTTCGTGCCCCGGTCCGGGAAGATCCCACGTGCCGCGGAGCGGCTGGGCCCGTGAGCCATGGCCGCTGAGCCTGCGCGTCCGGAGCCTGTGCTCCGCAACGGGAGAGGCCACAGCAGTGAGAGGCCCGCGTACCGCAAAAAAAAAAAAAAAAAAAAAAAAAGAGGGAGATGAGGCCGGAACCCAGAAGAGAGGTGAAAGGAACACACTGGCCCGCAGCTGGGCTGCTGACCTGCACAGCAGCCAGTCCAGAGGGGACGAGAAGCTGGAGGGCTCCTAAAGGGACTAGAGAGATTCCCTGACTTAGCTGATCGTCTGGAGAAGAGTTTGAGAATTCTGTTAGAAATGCGGAGGATGAATTTGTGTAGGTATATAAAAACGGAACAAATAAAAAGGCAGTGACAAACCTTAGAAAAAACAAGTTTTACAATCAAGAAAATGGTTCTAACCCATTATACGTTAACCATGCTGTGTACAAAATTTGCACAGGTTTGTAATATAAACACTGAGTGTTAATTAAACCAAAAATTGTGATGTAACCATATTGGGGGGGGGTGAGGATGTGCTAAGTTCAGAGAGCTAAGTCCTGGTCTTCCACAGTAAGAAGTCAGAGATAACGTCTGCAGATCGATGGACTGAGATACAGAGTAGATGCATGTTGTTTAGAAATACGGAGATACTATACAAAGCAAGGAATAAAAGGCGGCAGCAGCTGTTTCTAAGGAGCAGGACTGGGGGGTGGGAGACAGGGCAAGGGGGCAGGCGATGGCTGCTCTGCCTTATAGGCCATGCATGGGGTGTGATCTGGCTTATACACGAAGCACATCTATTACTATCTTGAAACATCATGGAGTTTTGTGAGGAAAGAACTATAAAGGGAAACAAAAACACAAAGAGTCGTGCTTCAGGATGTGCATTCCAGTTGGCCGCAAGTTCCCTGGACCTGAAAGGAGCTTGGTCAGATCATAGAGCCTTCCTAGGCCCAAATACTCAGGATGACTGAGCAGGAGCTTGGACCCTGTCTGCCTGCAGGGTTCACCAGAAAGACTGATGTTGCACCAGCACAATCCTACCTGGATTGAGATGTCCCGCGGCTCAGCAGCCCCTGACACAATCTTAATACACAGATTCCTATTCTGGCTTGGGGAAATGCTCATTTTCTCTTTTTATTGCTAGAACCTCTCCAGTTATTCTTCACAGCAGTTGTAAACAGTGACAAAGGTAAATGTAATCCTAAAATCTCCCCAACGTGACTTGTGAAGGGTAATTTAGCTACCCTGGGGGATTAACAAAGGACTTTCCCCCTCCTCCAAAGCTGTTCTGCGAGGCCGCTTTCCTTCCTGGTCTCTGGCCCTCCCTCTCTCTCTCTGCTGCTTGGGGAGGCTGCAGGGGAGGAGGGCTGAGCACCAGACTCAGGAGTCAGACAGGGTCTGGGTCTGAGTCCTGGCGCCGGCACCGCTTCCTAGCTGAGTCATCTGGGAGGGGCGCTTTCAGCCTTCTCCACATCGGTAATGCAGGGATAATAACAGTACCTACCTCGAAGGAGCGTCACGATGCTTAAAGGAGATCACACGTGGAAAATCCACAATGCTGTGCCAAGCGTGTAATTTGTTATTATTATCATTGCTATTATTATTTTCCCCAATAATCACGATGTTTCTGTACTTCGGGTGAGATTACTTGAAATTATGGCTGTTCCTCTGACAGCAACGAAATGGAAATACTAAAAATTTAAAGCAGAAATTGAGAGGAAAGTTTCAGACACATTGGTGATTTCTACTGTCCCGACACTGCCATTAAGTACTGTACTGTCGGGCAGCTGAGGTAGGGGTGACGTGTACACGAGGCCTTGAGGAATCCGGCCCCTGAACTACCCCCAAGGCGTGTCCGTGAAGAATGCAAAGTCTGTCCTCGCAAGTGGGGCTAGGGCAGCCTGGGAGGTTGCCCATTACTGCAGATGAGACCAACCAGAACAAGCAACTCCCAAAGTGGCCACTGGGGTTTAATTTTCTTTTCCCTTTTTTGAAAGGGCTGCTAATACGTTCTAGTCCAGAGCCCTCTGATGAGGCAGTTCACTTTTTATGCAAAAGGAAAGGGAAAGCCCTAAGAATCTGCTGGTCCTTGGCATCTGAGAGGCTCCCTTGGACACACCCCAACGCTGCACTACACTGTCTGACCTGAAGATGGCGGTCTTTCCCTAAACTTATTCCAAAAATTCCAAGTATTTGAAGAACGCAGTAAAACCTTGAAAAATGACTGCTGTCAAATAATACCGGGAGAAAAATTATAATCCACTTAGGAATTCAAAGAAACCAAGACAAATAACTCATGTCAAGGGATGCTAATGTACAAGTTGAAACAGAACAAGGACAAATCACCTACATTTGCTTCCTGTTATTTTGCTGCCTGGACAGTCTGCTCAGACACCCCCAGCGCAGCCTGGGCAACCTGTGATGGCCCCTGGGCCCTGCAGGGACAGGGAGTGGATGCAGGACCAAGCCACGGAAAGTGGCCTGCGTCTTCAGTCCCTGGGGAGAGGAGCTTGCCTGGGCTCACGCTCCAGCAGGCTCTCTCCTCAGCTAGCTAGTCCAGAGGCACCAGCCCTGTTCTGGCTACTTGGCCCCCCGGTGCTGCTTCCTCCCCTCCCTGTGCTCTTCCCAGAAAGAAACATCACTGAACACAAGAAACAAGGAACGCATCGGTCCTTCCTTCCTGGATCTCACACCAGGATGCAACCCCTCACCCCACCTCCCACTTCTACCACCACCTCCATGGAGCGGCTGCTGTTTTCTTAAAAAGAAGTGCGTCTTCCCCACACAAGTGCAGCCGTTAAGGCCCACTGGCTGAGTACAGGGACAGCGACCAGGAAGGCAGGCGGGGGTGGGGGGGGGCGGTGGCTGACCTGCTAAGGAAAGCAGATGGAGCCTGGCTGGGCCTCTGTGAAATGTCTATAAAACCCAGATTTCCAGATGCTTTCAATTGCCTCATCCCCAAATGGTCATGAATAAAGAGGGTGAGCGTCCAGAGAAGCTCAGACATGGAGAGCAAACCACCCACTGCTGCTACGAGAGGGTACAGTTGGCATGGATGAGCTGACAGTGCAGCTTGGCAGTCGTGCAGGACAGGGTGGGAAAGGCTGTCACAGCGACCTGTCACCTCCAGCACTGGAGAACACTCCATGTCCCACGTCCTACTGGAAGACCACACGTGGTAACACGTAAGAGAAAAAGCAGGCAGAAGCATGAACATTGAGCGCAGCCAACCGTCAGACCTCCTGAGGACCTGGAAGGCCAAATGTGCTTTCTGACCATTTACTCAAATATGTGATGCGTACATTAAGAACCCATGGGTTAGAATCCAGGCCCTGCTGTTGCTGAGCTGTGTGGCCTGAGCCAAGTTGCTTAAACTTTCTGGGCTGTGGTGTCCTCATCTGAACAGAGATGTCACCTGGCCTGCTCATCTCACGGGTCAGTGTGAGGTCAAACAAAACAGGAAACATGACAGTTCTGTGTGAGCCTTAGGAAGCTGCACAGATGCTAGGATGCAGGTTCACTGTTAATGAGAGCCACACACAAGCCATGAACTGGGGGAGAGAAAGAGTCTCTTTTCTGAAGGACCAGAAACCAAATCTCCCCAAAGAGCTGTTTCCTATGAACACACAACCCCGCTCTGAGATGTAGCGACCCCCTTAATCAGCAGGCACTGCAGGGCCTGGGAGCTTCTGCAGAGAGAACTTGCCCTCTTCCACTCTGTCCAGGATATAGGCGAGGCTCCTCCTGGCAATCTGGAATCTAAATAAACCTTGCTTCTGATCTTACTTCTCCAACTGAATTCCCATACGAAACAATTGACTCTTCTTTCTGCCACGGCCCTCCTCCATGTTTTATTTCCTCAGAGTTGCACTGGTCACATTTTCCAAACCAAAGTCGGGATCGGTGAGATCTGACAAAGGAATTTCAGTTGATCTGTGAATTTAGGCCTTTGAAAGAAGCGACATAAAACCATGAAATCCTCCTTGGGGTCCACATTTAACCAACTGCCCGTATGGAAAAGAATCAGGCTGTCTGCAGAATATATTTGCAAAACTTGAGGGACAAGACTCCCCCCAGAGGGAAGAACTCAGGTTCCCTCAGGCTGTGAAGACTGCTGACTCACTCCCGGCACTGGGGAAGTCCCATGCTTTTAGGCTGTTCCAGCCACTTAGAAATAAAGATAAGGGGCCAGGTCACTCCAGGCAGCAAAACTCCTCACCTTCTGGTTGAGGAACTGCCATCGTCCAAGCCTGGGTATCATTCGGGAATTCTCTCCTCCTGTGGAGCCCAAATCAAGGGTCCTTACTTTTCTTTCTCCAAATGTCCCGATCACCTGCCTTCACTGGCTGCCCCCGTGTGAAGGGCCTGCTACATCCAGGCTGTGCTTGGGGAGCTCAGACCTTGAAGGGCAGCCGTTTTTGCATCTGAGTGATTTTTTAATTTCTTCCAAAGTACAGTGACATGGTGAATATACAAAGGGGAGACAAACCACGGCACGGCCATTTCCTGGCCGTGGAACTTGATAGTGTACCTTAATGCTCCCGAGCCTCCGTTCCATTACTGAGAGACGGGACGTAAGAACAGTGCCTGTGTCAAATGCTTGGCACGCAGGGCTTGGGACACAGCTCAGCCAGTGCTGGAGGTTATCGTGATGGCTGCAACTAGCAGAGGTGTCTCCCTGGTCAGGTGTGCTCCTGCACATCACGGAACTTCTCCTTCCCCAAGATACTGCTCCTTCAAAATCTAAAGAGAATAATCTCCTATCCCGCCCTCTCCATCCCAAAGCTTGCCTTTCTCTGGCTGTGTAACTCCTACCTAACCGAACTCACACACTCTCTTCCTGCTCACAGCCCTGCTTGCTCTGGAATCCAGATCACGGTAGGCATTAAATACACAACCTCTGCCTGGGAAGGTGTGGCTGAGCTTCGGGGCGGCTGGAGGAACCTGCCCTGCACCAGGGAGCAGGTAGAGGGATCCCGTTAGGCTTTATCAGGAAAACCACTCTGCATGCACACACGGGATTCAGCTTACAGCTCATCAAGGCCGGGTTTTCATTTCTCTAAAGGAGCAGCTGCTTCAGGTCTCCAGGAACTGGGCCCTGATTACAGGCGAGGCCCTTTTAAAAAGCCCACCCTGGGTGGAGGATTTTGCACTTAACACCTTTGATACGCAACACTGAAATCGTGTAGAAAGTGTACTTTCGAGCATTACTAACCACTTCTAAAATAGTCTTTGTTTTTTAGATCTTCCTTTCTTCACCCTCTGCTGTTTTTCTCTTAGCTTCTAGTGGAGCCAAAGGTAACAGAGGGACTGACTTGCTGGTTCTCCACCAATATAAACAACCACCGACTCCGGGAAATGTCTGGTTTACACATGAGGCAGAGCCAGCAGGGGGCGTTCATCCCCCAGATTAGTCTTCCCTTAGCTCCTTGTAGATTATGGCTGGCTACAGGTACACACATCAGATACAAATGGACCCCAGAACCTTTGGTTACAGGTCTCAGGATATGGAATCGACAGACCTGGATCTGAATCCCATTTCCAATGTCAGCTGGCTGCCTAATACTGGGCAGGCTATGTCATAGGGTTGGGTAAGACAGTGCTGGCTATCACCAGTACTACTGCTGGTAGGGGTGGCAGAATTGTGAAGAATCTTTAGTGGTAGCAGGTGACACGTGGTAAACCGAAGAGTGAATTTCCAGCATAGCTGGGACTAAAAGAGGTAGCTGACTAACTGAAATGGGGGAGAATTCACAAGCTTACTCAAAACAAGCATTCTGGCAAGTCTCAAGCACCAGCCTCTCCAATTATGTAATATGTGCTTCATTTTGCAAACATAAGGTGCTGTCACAATGAACATGTAAAGGCCCTTGAGGTCCAAGGTCACACTGAAAAGACATGTAGCATGTGAATGGTTTCTTTGGCTCTCAGACTTCCAGCTATAGGAAAATTTAAAGCCATCGAAAAGAAACTCACCTGGTACATTTAAACAAATTTGGATATACTACCCTTAAAATTTAACATCAAACATTAAGCATGTTAATTTGATAAGGAAGCCAACAAAGTGACAAATAATTAAAGGTCCTAAACAAATTCAACTTGGGATTTTGCAAATCTGTCTACATACAGACATGTACACACATTTCCCCCTATGTCTTTGCAATGGCTTGGGTTCACTGGAATCATGGGTCTATGGGTAGTGCTGGCAAAAACCAAGCAAATAAATTAATGAGCTTGGTGCAGTGCGATTCTTTTTCATCCCTATCACAGCCCTATGAGGTAGGTAATTCTATTTCTTTCTATAGAAGAGGCTTGGAGAGATCGTTAGTCAATGGCTGTGGGCAGGTCTGAACCCTTTTCTGCCTGTATTGTCGCCCAAGAGGAAATAAGGCACACTTGGGGAGCAACAAAGCCAAGAGGAGAATCTAGTTTGCCTGGTCCTCGGTCCAGGGTGGTCTCCCTTAAGTCCCTCCTACTCTGGAAATTCACTCTCTAGTTTACCACATCTGTCACCATTAAAGTCACGTGTTAGAGTTTAAGCTAAAGAGGCAAACCTGTTCATTCATCAGTGAAAGGTCAAATCTAGTTGAACCATTCAGATTCTTTTTTTTTTTTGAATTTTATTTATTTTTTTATACAGCAGGTTCTTATTAGTTATCCATTTTATACATATTAGTGTATATATGTCAATCAAAATCTCCCAATTCATCCTACCCACCCCCCTCCACCACTTTCCCCCCTTGGTGTCCACACGTTTGTTCTCTACATCTGTGTCTCAATTTCTGCCCTGCCAACTGCGAACCGTTCAGAGTCTTACGTGTAATCCTGAACATACATGAAACAAGTATCTCTGGACTCTATTCCAAGGACTTGGTGGGCCCTGCCTTTCTAAGCTAGTCACCAGCTTTCACCTCCTGCTTTATCTACAACAGAGTCATCGCCCCTCGAGTGCTCTTCTCCCTTACTCGTCCCTGCCCATATCGATGCTCTACCTCTTGGCATGAGGGCTGCTTCCTTGACGAAGCCTGCCTGGTTCCCTGTCCCTCATTCACAGCATCCAGTGTCCTCCGTCCCCAGCGGTCACCACACTTTGCAGTGGCCTCATGTGTGACTATCGCCTCGTGTGCCTCCCCCACTAGACGTCACCCCCACCCCCCACCCCCGCCAAGGGCACAGTCAGTGGCTGGCTGTGCAGCACTGGGCCGGCCCCTCCTCGGTACAGCGCCCTGAACATGCAAGTGCTCATAAATGTTTATAGAATGGACTGAATGAATCTGCCGGTGATTCACAGTGTGAAGCCCAATTAACACCAACAACAGGAAAAAGAGGAACTGGTCATCCTGGGCCCTAACAGGTCCATAACTGAGGAGGACAGTTACAATATGAGGGGGGTGCCATAGGCTTTTTAAATTTAAAAAAAAAAAAAATTTGTTTCTTTTTTTGGTGATAAAACATTATATTGAGTCTTGTAACAAGGATAACAACTAACATCTTGGGACTTCTGCTTCCCAATGTCTTGGAGTTCTATTCCTTAAAAAAATGGTCAGAAGCAAAGAGAGAGATTTGCTGATACAGGAGATACACAGACTGAAAACACAATCCAAGAGACCTTCACAATTGGTGGTGGTTCACAGTAGTGAAGAGAGTACACGAATGAAAGATCTGAACTCCTGGTCCTCCTGCTTATTGGCTAAATATCCTAAGTCATTTTATGTGCCTGGGCCTCAGTTTCTTCATCTGTACAATGGGGAAAAAAAGAATGCAGTTCACCAGCACGTTGAGGACAAAATGAAATAACCAATGACAATGTACTCTGCGAGCAATGAGGTGTCATACAAACACAAGTTACAGAAAGCAGAAGCACAATCTGGGCCAAAAGCCCAGTCTTCAGCCAAAGAACCATCTACACTTCTCAGACAGAAGAGGAAGAAAAGGAAGATAATCTTTTTGGTTGTTTATTTCAATGCTCCCGCAGAGAGGGATTTAAGCTCTCACCATCACCCTTCTTGTAAAGTCACTCAGACACTAGAGAAGAGGCTCCAGGTGGCCTTCTCTTCCCTGTTCTCAATAATCTCATTTTCCCTGACCTGCCTCAATGGGCCCAATGACCTACTCTACATCTCCTTCTTCATTTTTTCCTAATTTTGGAGCAGGCTCTATTTTTCCACCAGCTCCCAGCATTCACAATTCATAGACAGAAATGTCAGGGGGCCACACGTGGGTTCCCGAGTCTCCACTCTGGTGACGGCTGGCGGAAACCCCTCCACCTGTGGGTTCTCCCCCATCCTACCATCAGAGGCTTTCCAGCGAGCCAAGGTACAAATACTCCCAGGAGAGGTCACCTCCAGATGTCTGTATCCAAGTTACTTACAACAGACAGTGAACTCATTCATGATGATTTTTCCTGGTAACAGAATGACAGCAAGGCGGCAAATACCCAGAGAGCGTGGCACCTGTGTGCTTTTGGTAGCCCCCGAGATCAGCAGGGTGGAGTGAGGTACAAATTATGGAAAGGAGTTGGTAAAGCTCCCAAAGACAAACTCATGATTTCTTTAGTTTTTGCCTTGGGCTCACCCACACACAGATGCAGTGCTCATAATCACAGCCAAGGAGTGGGAGGGAAGAAAGGGTCTCAGGCTTGTCGGGTGGGAAAGAAGGGAGGCTCACATATGCAGGGGAAATGGTGGGTCTGGCTGAGAAACAGGGGGATGACGGGCACTAGATGGGGCAGGGAAATGGGAAGGAAGAGAAGCGACAAATAGAGTCCAGATGCCAATGTTCTTGGTATTTCTGGTATTATAATGCATCACATTCCACTTCAAATTACTTAAGTACTACTCTGTTACTTCTTGCTATCTTGAGAAGACACAGCTTTGAAAAGAAGTATAGAATAATGGCTAAATGTTTAGGCTTGAGTTTTAAAGACATGAGTTGGAATCTCTAATCCGTAACTCTGTGGCTATAGGGAAATTATTTAACCTCTCTGTTTTCTCGTGTACCACAGAGCACCTACCCTTATGGGGTTCTGTGAGGGTTAAATGTGATCCTATCTATAAGCTTTGCACAGAGCACCAGCCACAGGGCAGGGCTCAGAACACGTTACATTTTACCACGTGCAAGAGCCTGTTAAGGTCCTTCGCTACAGCTCCAGCAATCCTTGGAGTTCGCAGCCCACAGCACCATAACCATTTAGCTCTAAAGTTCCACATATTTTGTCAACAGAAATACCTTTTCTCTTAATTGAAGGGCTGTTCCGCTATCCTCCACCAGGTCTGCTTCACACAGGTTACCTGTCAGGCCTGAGGGCAGGGAAAGAGGGGCAAACCCTGGGTTCAGGACACACCTCTCTGGGCACACTCACCGAGTCTGGGTCTCGCTGCTGTTCGAGGAAAGCTGAGAACTCCACCAGGCGGAGTTTGGTTGTGCCAATGGAGCGGCCCTGCCAGGCCGGGACCGAGGGAGCTGGGGCTGACGCAGGCTCAAACCCTGAAATACCGATCGATCGTCACCTTCAACCTGGCCGCTCCCCTCCCCTCGGGCCTCAGGCCAACCCCGGGGCAGGGCCCTACCAGGAGGAAAGGGCAACAGGCCCATCCACCAGAGTCAGGGGTGGAGCTGAGCCAGGTAGTGGTGGGCTCTGGCGGAGGAGCCCAGAGGCAGGGCCAGCCGGAGAAGCGCAATGCACGTGGCGGCTCCTTCTAAAGCTGGCGCCAGCTCAGGTTAAGGGCTGTGGCGTGAGGACACCTAATCCTGGGCAAAGGGGCCTCGCTGGGGACCACGACAAGAGTGACGAAGAGTGGAAGCAGGTGCTGGCAAAGATCTCCTGTGAGACAGGAAAGACAGGCAACAAAGACCTCCTGTGCTCAACCATCTCCTTCCCTAAGACTGCAGTCACCAGCACTGTGGAATACTCTTGGAATGCTCCGTGGTGTTGGAGCAGAGGGTGACGAGCGAATGCACGGCAGCCTGGGGAGTCTCTAACGGAGAGAGTCCCACTGAGCCTCTGCACCTGCGTGCGGCGGGAGGCGGGCAGGCCGGCTGGGTCCCCGGTTTCTGGCTGGGCTTCCGTGTAAGCGCTCCTTTAAAAAAGCGGGCTCGGAATTGAAACGCACTTCTCTGAGAAAGGGTGAGTAAAACCCTATCTGCCCTCAAGACTGGGACTGCCCCACATGGCCTGTTTATGATGAGGGAGGAACCACAGCAACTTCCCCTTCCAAGGATGACCCAGGGTCCTGAGTGAAAGTGATCAGGCTTCCTGTTTCTTTAAAAGCTCATGAGAAGAGCTCTCTAGAGATGACCGAGGCGAATCAGGACCTGGGAGGGGACACCCCCCTGACCCTCCTGAGCTCCGGGCTAACCCTGCCTTAAGGAGGGTGCCGGCGAGAAGGGGGCGTCCATGGCTCTGCAAGTGAGGGAGGGTGTGCAGCTGTGGAACAAAGCAAGAGGGTCCCGCAGAGACTCACCTGGAATGGGGGCTGTGACCGCTGGCTGGATAGGGTAGGCCTGCTGCACAAAGGGCTTGACGCTGGAGACAGAGGACGGAGAAGAGTCAGAAACCACGACTGCAGCAGCGGCTACTTCCCAGGCCTGGCCTTGGCCTCCCAGGGCTAGGGACCCACCTGGGGGCCTCGCCACCGTAAGGTTCCCTGTCTGCAGGTGGTAGCACAGCCCAGGCAGACCTCTGCCAAGACAGAGACCCAGGTATGCTGTCCATTTGAGACGGGCCAGCAGGCTGCTGGGGACCAAACCACCAAGCCTCATGCCAGTTCCGGGGGACGAGCTGGACAGACGTCAGCCTGCCTTGCACATGCTGTGATATCTACCTCTGAACCTCTCCTCTGATCCCTGCAGAGACCGAGGTCAGTGGTCGCCATCTCCAGGCAAGGATTGGGACGTTTCAGGCTCTCCTTCTCTGGGCCAAATAGCTCTAGTTCTTTTGAGAATACATGGGCAGGAGTTCCTTTCTGCTTTTATCCCTAGACTGCCCTTATCTTCCAGCTTACTGAGCTTGCTTCCCTCGCCCTCAAAGCATCAGTAGGACTTTCTATTAGCTGCCCCCACTACAGGGAAAGCCGGAATAAAATGGGCTATAGGATCACCTCCACTGCCCTCTCTCAAGCAAGCACTTTCAGGAGGACCCCAGGCTCTGCCCCCCAAAACCATGAAGGGATGGAGCCCCTCCTCCTGTTGCCAGCTGCACAACCACTAATACTTAAGGTGGGAGTGAGGTGTTTACACGTCTCCCGGATCTGAGCAGTCTCTTTCCTGCTATTGGCCTCAGTAGATAACAATAGGGGATGACTTTGGTGATCTCAGGTTAATTCTCCCTTCTCCTCCAAGCCTGCAGGCAGTCTGGTGCCAGGAAACCTCTACCTGGGGTGGGCTGTGACCAGCCCCTAGCTGTCACTGCTGGCCCCTCCTCAAACTTACTCTTGTGAGGATCCAGGCTGTCCTGTTTGTATCATTCCCGGCCAGAACTGGAAGGCAAAATGCAAAAAGCTTCAGGGTTATGAGTTCACCTCAAAGCACTGCTCAGGATGTCTGTGCGCTGTAATCTTTGCTAAAGACAGTGGGTTCAGATCATCCACCAGCTGCAAAGTGACCTTCCCTAAATGCAGATATGGTCGCTGCCCTGCAGAAGATTGCAACCTACAGCTCCCTCTGGCTTTTCTTCCAGAAAATCTCCTGGACGGCAGGGACTAGGCAGCAGCTCTTCAGTGTTCACCTGACACCCAGCTGAAATCTGGGTGCACTGCAGAGGATTCAAAAATATCTCATCTGACTGCTTTACCCATGTGCCTACCCACCCTTCTCCTCCTCCCTCCATTCTGAAATGTTTCCTGTGTAACATGTGCCTCCACAGCTCCCAGCACCGGGGAGAGGACACAGCTCAGAACGAGAGGCCAGGAGCTCGGAGCAGCAGCAGAGACGCCTCCTTTGCTGCGACCTTTCCTGAGCTTTCTGGTGCCCGCTGACTGGAGGCCTGCTGGAAAGGCAGTAGGATGTCAAGGGAGTCAGAGAGCCCTGGGTATGAGTCCTGACATCGCTAACCATGTGATTACGATCAAGTTACCCAAACTCTTGTTACTAATTAACTCCAGTTTTCTCATCTGTAAAATGGCAATAACAGTAAGAGGCATTTAAGATTATTTTGAGGATTAAATGAGATCATAACATTAAGCTTCTCAGCCCTTGGCAGGTGCAAAATGAAAATGATAATAGAATACTTCTGTCCCTTTAGGAGTTAGTTGCCATAAAGTAACCCTGAGGACACAGGAACAGAGACCAAGGGCCAGGATTAAAATGATAGAGCTGAAGAGGCAGATAACAACCAGGAAGGGCACCAAAAAAGTGATACTTAATTCCATGTCTTCAGGGACTAAGCTCCTTCCCTCTCCTTCTCCCTCTCTTACTCTCCCCCTCTCCCTCCCTCCATGCTTTCTTTCACCATTTTGCACTCAGCAACAGGGCGCCACAAAATGGTCCTTACCCTCTCTTACACCTGACCCAATTAACAAGAAGCGCCAGGTGGATGGCTCTGTGCTTGGCCATGTGGACCCCATGCGCTCAGGGGCCATCATTATGGAGCCACCTCATGACTTACCCCCGGCGCCCCTGGGAAGGTGGGGCGTGGGATCCCTGGCAGCCCCAGCTTGTTGTGAATGGCAGTGGCTGATACGATCTGGGCTGACGACATGGCGGCCATGTGCTGCAGGGCCTTATCCTTTGCAGTCTGATCCTTGAAGGTGACAGTGACACACAGAATTAATACACAACACATGGCTACCGGGCAGCTTAAACAGGCACAGCCACGAGCACAGGGACTAAAATACAGTGCCACAAAAAAGGCCAAAAAAGCAAACATGCACAGATAAATAAACACAGCCAGAAGGCTAAAAACACACTCAACCTACTGTAACTCTGAACATTTACTGAGAACACCCAGTAGCAAGGTTTAAAAAGAAAAAAAATTTTAATCCATTTTCCAACAGAATGGGAAGCCTCTGAGAAGAGTGGACAACGTATTTATTTTTCCAGCTTCCAAAGGGAGATGTCTCCAATTACTTAACAGACTCAAGGAGAGGGGGAAAAAAGGCCCTGCTTTCAAGCACACAGATGGGGAGGAGGGTGAGAGAAGAGGCGTGGTTGTGGATCTGGGGTAGGACCATCGCAGAGTGCTGGGAGGCCCGTCTGTGTGCTCGGCCTGGGAGCCCTGGCAGACACCTGGTGGGGAGGCTCAGAAGCAGCGGGGCGGCGGGGCGATGAGGCAGGGCGATGACGGGGCCAAGCAGCATGCTGGCGGGGGGCATGCTTTCTCAGGTATCCCCGCCTGGGTCAAAGGCTAGACGGGTTCTTTCTATACCCAAGGACACAGGGGATGCTACCAGGTAAGTGGTTTCCCCTTTTCCTAAAAGGGTCTTTTCTAAAAAAGCCAAGGCTGAGAACACACAGCTAGCCAAAAAGTCTGCCAAGCACAGCTAAAGTACAGAATACTCGATTTGGTGAAAATACTTACCATGCTTGTTACCTGGATACAACAATAAACAATTTGTTAAAAGGATTGCGTTACAAAGGCAGGGTTATGTTTCTTCTTAGTTAAAAAATATATACGTATACAAACACATGACACTTGGGTACAATAAAATGCGTAGGAGCGTGGGTTTTTTTTTTTTTTTTTTCACATTTTAGGAGAAATGTGTGACCCAGGTAACTATCTAAAGGGCAATTATCAACGACCGCAACTCCCAACTCCTCTGAGCTGGTTCTGAGGCTTCCCCAGTACAGATGGAGAAGTGGTCAGGCCCCTGCTGTGGGACAGGCCCTGATGGTGGGGGCAGGGCTTCACACTCAGTAAACATGTCAAGGGTCCTGGCTGCTTGCACAAGGTCTATGCAAGCTATCCCAGGCCCAGACTCCATCAAAGCAGAAACAAAATGGTGACATCAGAGTAAAAAGAGCACTCTCCCCAGCTGTCATTCAGAGTTCAGACAGAGAGTGAAGGTCAAGGGAAGCTTCAGGCTAAGACACTGAGTACCAGCTGAGAGGTGGCTTCAATGTTTACAGATTTACCCAAAGGTGATGAATAAACATGCTGAGGCGCCAAAGGCAAGGCCAAAAGGAGGGGGGGGAAATCAAAGCCTACAAGACAAGTACTAGAGGGTTCTAAGGAAGATCAATCAGGTGCTCCCAAGGTAGGGACGCCACTTTGCCCCATAACTGCCAGGAGCACCGTGTGAATTTTCAAAACGCTTAAATTAACCGTTGAAAAGGAGCCTAACGTTTGCATAAAATTTTATATTTCATACACTTCTCTGGCTCTCAACTGAAAAAACGAGCCTCATCTAACAGCTATTCGGGGATACACATGGTCATAATGAGTATCTGTAAGGGCACTGCTGCAGCTGAATGACACCAGGAGGGCTCTGGAGGCCTGCAGGATTATTGGTCCCCAGAGACTGAAGTGATGCCTTTGCTGCCTCTGGTCAGATGGCATTCTTCGAGTTGAAGTTCCATTTGCTAATCTGCTGAACGTTCTATCCTGAAGCCAGCTTTCTCAGGTCACCTTTTTTTAAAGGCCTGAAACATTTCAGACACTGAGATCCCAGGAAAAAAGGCAAATATTGAAGTCAGTGGAATTTTATGATAAACTGACCGTGTGTGTGCAAATGCCCTACAGCCAAACTGGGCCTGACACGTACAAACCTCAGTGCGCGTCAGTCTACCCTTAGCTGGTCCTGCAGTTCCACCTGCCACCTGCCCCGCCATCCCCTCAGAGGGTAACCCTGGTATAAGGAACAGGAAACCTGGCTCAGTCACACTTCCTTCCTTCTCTGTCAAGAGCACCTTGACATCAATACAAGCTCATGGGTTTCTCTTTGGACCAGTCCCTTTGGACCCCAGCCCCCAAGTCATGTAACCCTTAATAAAATGATTATCAGTACCCTCAAGGAAACCGAAGGAATGGCATAGGTATAAACACAGGTGCCTTCCCCAGCGAGCTACAAGCCTTACAACCTGTCCAGGGCCCAGGCGGGGGGAGCTGAGAAAATGGCAGCCCAGGCTGCTTGTCTGCCTGGCCGATGCAGACTGTGCAGAATAACTACAAAAGAGCTGTGGGCTTGGCTCTATTCCAAGAGTACGTCATGGGGCCTCTCTCGGACCTGAGACTTCTGTGTTTATGAAATGCTGATGACAGGGGCGGTTCTGCTTGCCCAAATACAAAGTGCGTCTGTGCACACTTGGGTGCAGTGACCAGGAATCATTAAGTCCAGGTCCACATGGAAATAAGTACCTACATCTCCACAACCCACTCTTACTCTATTAGAGTTGCTTGAGATGTTTCCCTTTGCTAGGCTGATTGAAAAGTTCTTCAAAACGTTCACGAAAGTTTGATACTTTTCTTTTCTAACAGGGTAATCAGTCAATGAGGAAAGGAGAAAAGTCACCAACTTTGCCATTTATGTCACATAGCTCCAGACACTTCAGAATACGGTCTTTTTCTTTTGTTAAATAAAGTCAGGTTTGACTCTCTTATTACCCAGCATTCCACCAGGTACCCAAATGAAAACAGAAGTTCAGAAGCAGAAGAGCAAGTCAACTGCTGCGAGCACACCAACTTGCTCTATGCCAGTAAAAGGCGTACGTGCTGGGGAGTCCGGAGACCTGGTTCCAAACCTGCCCTCCACCTGACATTAATGGGCTGTATTACCTTGGGCAAATCACCTAACACTCTAATTTTCTTCAACTACAAAGGAAAGAGTTGTACTTTATTTTCTAAAGGTCTTCTGATTCTAAAAGTATTCATAGCTGTGAGTTTGACATCCATTATAAGCAAATACATCTTAATACATATAGCTGAAAAACCACTAGTGAAAAGACAGCAGGATGTTAAAATTTGGGCAGTTCTTGGCCACCTGTCCTAATAGAGAGAAAGCCAAGTGCAGAGAGGAAATTTTATCTCAAGTAGAGGTTCTTTCTGCACTTGACCTACCTATTTGAGAATAGGCAATTTCCTACAAATGGACTAAAATGTCTACACCAGTTATTTCTTACTTTTTTTAGTGGTGACATTCTGAGTACTCACTTAATTTTATAACATCTCCCCTCTACCTATGATATACGATGGAAAATTAAAAATTTGTTTAAAATCTAAAGTAACCCTGCAGATAATAAGCACCACCAGGGAGATCTCGAAATCAGAACTGAGAGACTGGCTATAGGCCTACTTATCCTGAAATGGGAGTACACCTAGCTGAGAGATTTCAATTGAAGGATGTCTAAATTGTCATTTTCAGCCTAGAGATACATGCCTGGCTTTGAAGAAATTATAACTCTCAGTGTCAGACCTGACTAAATGGCATCTCTGTGTCATTCTAGTCTAATATCCTGGACTTTTAAACGTTCCACTCTATCATCACCACCTACCCCCAGAATAAAGGGGGGTGTGGGTGGGGGTGTCGCTAATCCATCCAAACAACAGTAGCTTAAGTAAAATCAAAAATATATGCTACATTTGTACACCACATTAATTTTATTCTAAGATGTTTTCACACTAATATTTCTGAGATGTGGAAGAGATTTACAAAGGATGAGCACATTGTTTTATCTTGAAAAACTGTTATTAAGTCAATACTGAGTTATCGTCTATGATGTCTTAGATTACAGAAAATACTGTGTATGCATGTGTACATACGAGTATGCACGAGGAAAAATGTGTCCTAGGAAAAAGCGTGGACAACTTCATATTCACTCCTTTTTACTGATTTTAAGCCCTTCTATTCCTAAGATTATAAAGAATGAGGCCATAAAAAGCCAAAGTGGGGAAAGAAAAGGCATATCTCCCTTATCCAACCAAACCCAAACTCAAACCCACAACCTGGAATGTGGAAAATATTTATGGAGCAGGAAACATGGGTCTAAGACTGTTGATGGAGTGCTAAGAACAAACAGCCCATGTGACCTGAGACTGAGGGCAGACGAAGCACTCCAAGGCAGGGTGCACGTCTCAGTACCCACTCGACTCTCTTCCTGCCCCATTCCTGGCATACCGCGCTGTCAACGGCCTCACTACCTCTGCCACGCGGGGTCCAGCAGGCCATGGCAGACATAAACTTCTCAGCCTGAAGCCTTTCAAACTGTTATTGTTACTAAGTAAACAGGCTTTCATATTTCATGAAGCAGAGCAAGGCTGCCACTACAACTCTGGGATCAGCTGACTACCTTCTTCTTGCTGCTGAAATGTACACAATGTTTGGAAAATGTCTTCAGGTGATATCCATGACAGGAAGGCAGCCTATCACAGATGCACATGGCTGGAGTGGTGCGCTCTTCAAACTCAGGGAGATTTTATGAATCAGTCTCTGGAAAGTAGGGGACCCTGTTCCCCCCTCTGTTTTCTCAGCTTTTAAATATTCTGGGGAATCAATTATCTCATAATTTTTAGGCATTAATCATAAACACATTTTAAAGATAATATAAAATGGCGCATGCTCGCATGTACTATATTATAGTGGCTACATATGAAATCTGAATGAACAGCATACTAAATCAATATACTCCTGCTTATTCAGGGGCCATCATTTCAGAATTTAAAGACTCCAATCTAATTTCTTCATATGGAAGCCCACCAATACATCAGGAAAAATATGTACAGTCAAAAATAAAAAAGACCATGGATACAAAAACTTCGGATAGCTATTAAGTGTTCTTCTCCAAATATACTTCTCTCAGCAATATAAAAATATAGCACATGAGAGGAAAGATAGCAATTTGCTTGCAAAATCACTTTTTCAGAAAAAGACAAAACAATACTTTCCTAAGAAGTAATTTTGCAGATGTTGTTTCTAATCTTGCACTATGTGGATTCACATGACCTCTGCAATTATTAGCAGTAGCCCTTAAGCAGATAAACATCATAAGAGTCTATGATGGCTTGGAGAAAGGATGGAGGGCACTTGAATTTTTCTAGCCATGATCTCTAATTTGCTTATTATTAGAGAAAGCAGGAGTAAATACAAAAGGGCCTATTTCAGGCGGGCAATGGCTAATGCCAAGGAGAGAAGGCCCATTCATGCTTCTCCTGACTTGACATGTAATGAGTAGCAATTAATTCATCTTATTGTATTTCCAAATGCCAAAAACTCCATTCACATCAAAGAAAAAATTTTCAAGGCTTTTACCATTGTCCATTTTTAAATGTACTGTTCTATATTTAGTAGTTTATAATTGTCAATAGTGTTTCCTTTAATTCTCATCTGGGGCTCAGCATCATAAAGGACTGCAGACAAGGATCTGTGATTTGTAGGTGTGCCTGATGACTCTCTACCAGGAAGCCTGGGATTTAGGTCTGCTAATGCCAGGTCTGGGTGTTGGGGAGAAGGCACCCACTAACTTTAGCCCCTTTCTCCGTGAGGGACAGTAAGAGGCAGGAGGCAAATCTCCCTTGAAAAGCCAGAAAGTACCAGCTCCCACCACTCATCTTCTCTGTTTCATTCGAACAGGCAGACACAATGAAAACACGGCTCGGTTGAGGGAGACGATGCAAAAGCATCTCGAGTTAGGGCAATGAGCCCTCATCCTCTACCAGCGAGCACTCTGTAAGGAGGCAGCATGACAACACAGCTTGCTTGGGCTGTGGTGCCAGATAGCCCTGGGATCCAGTTCAGACTGGTGACCCTGGGTGAGCCCCTTAGCCACTGCAAGCCTCTGCATCCTCACTTGCAAAGTGACGACAACACTCACCTTCAAGAGTGCTTTGAGAACCACATCAACCACTCTGAGCACACAGTGCCCACAGCCTCGCCATTCTGTGGACGTGCCATCTATGGGGCCCACATGACCGACCATCCAGGCTCAAGTCACTGGAGAGCTGAAATGCTTAGGAGCCCTGGTCCTGAGTACATACCTCTGGGCTCAATGTGATTGAGCACTGTTTATATTGGAGGCCAGTTAACAATGGGATTTCCCTAGGAAGGGATAAAAATGTAGAATGAGGCTGTTTCTGTTGTCCTTAAAGAGAAAATCCAGACCTGGCTCAGCTGACATAGAAAGGTAAATGTATTCAGTCTCCTAGTTTACACTGTAAGCTCTGTATCATCACACCGTTGATGAGAGGTTCTAATTCCACCACATCCAAGCACAAGAACTTAACTGCCTCCAGTTTTGGTTTTAACCCAGCTAAATTTAAAAAAAGGTAATGAAAATATTGCTGAGGAGAAAGAGTACATGTCATGAATGCAAAAGAACTCCTTGAAGTTTGGGAGATGCCAGGAAAGGCGGTGTATCATTTCCCAAATCCTGCAGCAAGGCCAAGTGCCTTGGTGCTGGCGTTGAGACAAAGGAGGTGGTTGTTTCGGGCTTCTTTTGCCTTGTGTACTGTTAACAGTCAACGCCTGAACGAGCAAAGTGGCTCAGAAGGCCATGGGGAGCACCACTGGATGAAGTGCAGCGTGTCTTCCCCGTGGACAGGCCCATTCCTGGATAGAATCAGTGGTGACACAGCCAGGATTCAGCAGTGTAGATGCAGCAAAGCCACAGCAAAGTTCTTGAACTCCTCAAGAGAATTAAATCAACAATTTGAACTTTAAGCTCTCTGCTTACTGGAAGGAATGGCAGGTTGGAAAGAATGGCCTGCTCAGAAATCAAATCACAAAGGCCACCAGGGCGAGAACGAAGAAAATGGCCCCGGGGAGCACATGGAGCTCGTAAATTAGTCACCAACGACTGGACACAATCAGAGAAGCTCAGGCTTTTTTCTGCTCTACTGGGATGATGCAATGTCAGCAAGTACAGGCTTTTCTTCAATACAATCCAGAGCTTGACATGAATATGTCTATTGCCTAAGATGTATTCCTGCTGAGGTTAGGGCAGAACAAAGACTTCCTTTACTCTTAGCACTGTCTGGACTCATGCACTCACCAAAACACACCCCAAACCAGAAGCGGCCTGGTCCACCTTCAGGGGAAGATGAGGACAGTCCACAACGATGAGGACAGTCCACAGTGTGGTGGTGGCCTGCAGAGCTTGGCTGTGGCTCTCACAAGCCTCTGAAGCCAGCAAATAAAGGACCACCTTTTTGCTGCTATCAGGGAAAGGAGGCCTCTGGGCGGGGACTGGACAACCTCCCAGGACAAACGAACATACAGAGACTCAGAGCAGGAAACTCTAAGTAGGAACTCTGAGTAGGAAAGAAGAGACTGTTTATAGCGCACAGAGAACATTTCTGCAGTCTTTCTACATGCTGGGATAATAAATCCATGGAGCTTAAAAAAAAAGCAAAAACAGTTAAAGACCTTTTGATGAATTAATGGTGAGTGAAATAATTCAAAGTACAGAATCATGTCTAAAGTTGCAGGCCAGGCCTCAGTCTGTACCACACAAAGTCTTCTCAGACAGGCTGCTGCCTCTCACTGCTCAATTGCAGATTCCAATGAGGGGATAAACTAGGGAACAGGGGGAGATGGAAGATAACACATGAAACCGGCATGGGCAACACTGCTGTAGACCCAGCTGGTGACACAAGGTCCGAGGGAGATTTCTGAGTCAGCATCTGTGGAATTCCTCAATGCATGTTCCATAGACCTATAAGCCACCTGCATGCTGTAACTGCACGGATCCATCTTCTACTTTATAACTAGAAACAGGCACCTGAAGAGTGGTGGGCCAAAAGGATCTTGTCTGGGCAGGGGCCAAACATGTGGTCCTCCCATCACAGAGAAATGACTCTGTTCTAGACCAGCGGTTATCACACTCTGACTTGTCTTTTAGACATTTTAGTCAAGAAAATTAAAAAAAAATAAAAGTATATATTTGATGTCCAATATTCTGGCACTCTGGCCACAAATGCCTTGCAGTTCCAATCCATCTTAGGGCTTCTGAATCTCACCTGCACTCTGCTGGCCCCTTCACCCTTTTCCCTACTGCCCCAGTCTCCCTGCTGATGGTTCTTGGTCTCTTCACATCGTTCCTTGACCTCTTCAACTATCCCCTAGTTTTTCTTGCCCCTTGCATCTCTCTCCTGTGGTTGAAGTCTGTGTCCAAGTCCATCCCAAATTGTTGGCCAAGTCTATCCTAGCTCAGGCCAGGATAAACTATAGAGAAGAAGTCTCAGGTTGGTGCCAACGGCTTTAGCACAAGTTCATAGTAAACAATGGGTAAAAATCTAGCTTAGTTTTAGGATAAGGGCCAAAGGAGAAGAGACAGTTTTCACTGGATTTGATTTTCTCGGGGAAATACTAAATGGCAAGGAAAGACACTGATGGTGGGGGCTGAGATTGGTTGAGGAAAGACAGTAGGTAGAGGAAATCAGAAAAAGTAAGAATAATGTTTTGCCATTTGATTTCTTTCAGTTAAAAAAAAAACAAATCCTTACAGGAAATATAATGAAAAGAATCATTTCTGGATAGTACAAACATGAATGCTTAATATGGCATTCTCTGTACTAACTTTCTGGTGTATTTAAAATTTAGCAACAAAAACTTCATAGTTAATTTTGATGTATACTCTCAGTTAATGGCCATTACTTTAAGAGAACCCGGGCTTTAATAACATACTTTTTTTTTTAATGTTTTAAATTTTTTATTATCTATCTATCTATCTATTTATTTATTTTGTGGTATGTGGGCCTCTCACTGTTGTGGCCTCTCCCGTTGCGAAGCACAGGCTCCGGACGTGCAGGCTCAGCGGCCACGGCTCACGGGCCCAGCACTCCGCAGCATGTGGGATCTATCCCGGACCGGGGCATGAACCCGCGTCCCCCGCATTGGCAGGCGGACTCTCAACTATTACGCCACCAGGGAAGCCCTAACCTAAGTTTTAAATGCTGCCTTTGAAAAGTTTCAGTGTACAGTTTTCAGACTTAATAAGAATAGAACTTTTTAACATAATTCACTCTTTAAAAACAATGAGCAAGAAAGAGCATGCAGCAATCAGACTGGAGTGGAGTGGGGACCAGCCGAGGGTGACAATACGGATGGATAAGAGCCACGGAGCAGGGCCCCAGGGGTGCTTGGTCGGCCCCTGGCCCAGGCCCACATCTTGCTCCCTTGGCTTCTTAGAGCAGCCCCTGAATTAGCCTCCCTGCCTCCAGCTTTGCCTCGCTCCGCGCTATCCTCTAAAAATGGTTGGAGGGATCTTTCCAAAGCATAACTGTGAACGACCCCTGCGTGTTCCCATGCTCCTCAGGGGAACCTCACTCCTCCAGTCTCATTCCTCATTCCATGCCTCCAGCTAGATGGGTGTTCTTCATGGTTCCCCCAACCCCCCCACCCCCATTATCTGTGGAAATTCTCTACCTTCCTCTATGCTTAGTTCTAATGGAACCCCCTCCACGGGGCTTTCTTTAATTCCCCCACACTCAGAATTAATCATCCTTTTCACTGCGTGGTCTTTGCACTGCTCTGTTAAATTTCTACTGCAGAGCCCCCTAGCTGGGGACAATCCACTGGGAATCTTGTATTTTCCCCAAATGTGGCCAAAAATAACAGAAAGAATGAGTGTTCCCCCAAAACAGAGACTCTTGTGTAATCAACTTTCCACGCCCAACATCTACTAAAGGGTCTAGAACACATGGCTTCTCAATGGAACCATTACCGGACTGAATTAAGTAATCATTTCTGCGCTTTTAAAGTTCAAATCTACACGGAAATCTTAAAACTTTTACTAAAACAATTTTGTTTTAAACGAAAATTAAAATCCACACATTTTGGGGTGATCGGGCTCACAAACAAGCACTTTGAGAACCAATGCATTTAGCAGAAGCATAAAGCTGACCTTTGAAACGCATCCTAAGAGATTTTCAAGAGCGTGACTTCTGTAGCTAGGATGACTCATCCACAACCGTGACGTGAGAATAACCACTCTCTCGAGCCTGTTTTCTTCAGAAGGCTATGGCAGAACAGGCTACGGAATTTAGAAAATGTGGGCTCTAAGTGGGACCCCCAAGCTGTCCCATAAAGGCCGGAGGCACGGCTGAGAGGCGGGCATTTCCTTTTCCTTCTGCCTAACGCAGTGTGGGTTTTCAAACCTTATTCAACAGAACCAGTCAAAGAGGCCACTGCTAAGGACGAGAGAGTGTGAGCTTTAAATAAAACAGCTTTTACTCTTTTATATATGGAAAATTTCAAGTAAGATTTCAATCTGAAATGTGAGTTTTGCTGCTTAAAAAAGGCTGGAAAACCACTAGCCTCAAGAATTCTCCTGCACCCTTCCTGGGAGAGTGAAGAGAGGTTCACAGGCAAGAGGGTGCCCTTGGAAGCCACACCTGGCCCTGGCCCTGGCCCCGGCCCCAGGTGTGAGCAAACCACTTTTTCAAACCCCGAGGGAGAACAGGGAAATGAAACTTGGCTTCAGTCTTCACAGGAGGGCCACAGGCCTCTGTCCACCCTAGAGAACAGAAATCCTTTGACTTCAGAGCATGCGGAGAAATAGTGAGAAGCCCGGCTGGCAAGGCACAGCAAGGACAGGTCCGGAGATGGCCAGTCAACGGCTATCTCCTCCAGGAAGTCCTGCTGCATCGTCTCAGACAAAGCACGGCACCTGTTGTGAGTCTGGATACTTCCTGCCACCCCTATCCCTGCTCAGAAGCTATCCTTGCTGTCTACTGAGATGACTTCAACTTCTGTAGTGAGTTTATCTCATTAGCTGGTGTTGGGAGGCCAAGAAGTCAGAGGCTATCAGCCTGACCCCACAAGGAACTCGGCGAGGATGCTCATCCCTGCCTCCCGAGGA
Source organism: Delphinus delphis (assembly GCF_949987515.2). NCBI lineage: Eukaryota > Metazoa > Chordata > Mammalia > Artiodactyla > Delphinidae > Delphinus > Delphinus delphis. Next base: position 67,948,805 of record NC_082690.1, on the reverse strand, counting down.
CGTCAGACCCCAGAGCTGAACAAGAAAGCGCAGACAGAGAGAGGAGTTCTATCCTCCTACCACGCCAAGGGGCCTGAGCCCGTTTCCTGGTAATGGCTGGCAGGAAGGTTAAGGAGGGCATCTTTAACATAAAACGCCTGTGAGAGGTGAAGGCAGCAGGATATCTGCAGGCAGGTGGCAGCCAGCCTTATTCTCCTCAACTGTCCTAACTCCCTCTGAGTGGGGACGCAGCAGCTCTGCAGCCAGGAACACATCACCCCGAGATACTGATGACCGTCAATCCCAAATTAGGCCCACATCTTGACCGATGGCTCAAAGTTTAAAAATCATCTTACTTCTAAAATGTAGTGGCTGAGGGACTGTGGGAAGCAAGGCCTGCACGCCCAGGTCCAAAGGGGCGTGAGGGGTGGTGACACGTTATCTACAGTGTGTGCTGATGAGAAGCCTACTGCTTGAAATCCACTTCAGCCTCCGCTACAGGAAACCCTGTCTGGAAGAGCAGTAGTTTAGGATTCAGAAAGTTCAGATCCTGACTTCGCCACTTCCTATGCTGGATGGCTTTTGGTGAGTTAATTAAACCTTTGGATCCCTGGTTTCCTGAATATTACTCCTGAAAATCTGAGAATGGAACTCACTTTGTAGTGAGCTTACATGAGAGAACGCACAAGAGGCCCTGCACTGCACTAACTCCTGTCTTTCATCCCCAAACTCAGCAGCACATTGTCCATACAGCTCGTCTCTGGGATTGCCCACACATTTAACTTTGGCTCTTTCTGCGGACACTTATCCTACAGTGCCCTATATTTCACATTCCCATTTCCACGGCCAGCTCTGTGAATAGAGGATTGGTTGTTAACTGCCCACTGTGATAAGCGCCATGCCTGGAACACTCGACTGGTATTAGCTGATGGGAAGAACAAAGGCCTCCATTTTTCCAAGAGTAATGAGGTAGGGAGGAAGGAAAGGAACTGTAAGAAGATGGAGGTGGTTCTTGGAGATGAAATGCTGAGCCAGTTGCTACCCCACTGCCTCTGTCTCTGCCTCTTCTTCATGCCCGCCCCAGAGGAGAGTGGTCCAGGGCTGGCTGAAAGTGGGGGGAAGTCTTTTTGTAAGAACAAACACAAAAACGACTGTGTGTTGGTATGTATGTGTATGTATAAGATAATGGCAAAACTGTTTCCATTGAGGAAAATTTGTCAAGTCACCAAGAGAGAAAAAGAGTGCTTGTGGAATCCCATGGGGATCCCCTCTGACCGGGAGAGCTTTACCCACCATTTACAGGGCTTTCGGTCCAGGGCCATGTGCCCTGGTGAGCATACAGGAACCACACAGTGCAGAAATAGAACAATTCATAACATCACAGATGGAAACACAAAATTGATGTCTGTAAACTTCTTTGTACATCATTAATCCGTTAGAGAAACTAGAAGCAGAGTGAGAACTTGAGCAAACACTGGGGTAGTTACATCCACATAGAAAGGACTGCACCTTTGGTTAAAAAGCAGGAGCTACGAAGTTATTTTAGTCTTCCAACTGCTCAGCCAGTGCAACTAAAAGCCAGCCACCATCAGCCACATGTGTGAGCGAGCGAGCCAGCATGCTGCCCACTGCAGAGGGCACCCCAAATGCGCCTTCCTGGTCGCTAGACCTATTTCACAGTCAGCGTCGTTTGCATAAAAAATGTTGGAGGCCTTTGGGAAGGGTCCCAGTGTTCACCACTTGGGGCTGTGAAATCACACTTTGTCCTTTAGTTTAGAACAAAAACACAAATTTACTTAATGTATGGGGGGAAAAATCAGAACAGAACCAAAAACAGGCTTGTGGGAAAGACAACAATATGGACTACAGATTCATTTTTATTATAGAGTAGAGCTCCTCCACGCAAACTATAATCCCTTTGCATTTCTCAGATAGGGCATTATGGAGGGAAAAAGTCATGCATGTTCTACTGCAAGTTTTGGAACGAGAGAAAATAGGGAGAACTTGCATTTTTAAGTCGTCCATGCCTCTGTTTTTGCTATGAAATATATTTTAAAAGACTGGAACATGAGGCACATGTACAAAAAAAATAATAAACTCAAGTATAAACGGAATTGCAAACATGGATTTGATCAAGAGCTTTCCCATCTCTAAGACCTATCTTTTTTTTAAGCCCTCACCTCCAATTTCTTTTTTAATTAACAAAGCCACACACTTAAAAAACATTAAGCAATGTGGAAGAAATCTGGCAGAAAATACTCTCTGTTGGAAGAACTCATGAAAAATTACATGAAGAAGATGTATTTTTCATAAGTACTGAAAATACATCAAAAGCACAAATTAAAATAATTTCTAAATTTTTTTCAAAGTAATTTCATGATGGCCACTTGGAAATGATTCATTTATAATTTCTACACCAACTTTGCATCTCTTTGACTTTTTTTCCCTCTCCTAGCTCAGGGCTGCTTGGTGGTTATTTGAAGGGTAAAAAAAAAAATCATGTTTCTGTGCTGAAAAGTTATCAAGACCAGCTCTCTGCTGCATTTGCATTGTTATTAGGGACACACACACACACACACACACACACACACACACACAAACACACACACACACTCTCTCTCTCTCTCTCTCTCTCTCTCTCTCTGAGCTTAATGTGAGGCTAGTACAGAAACAGAGAGATTAGACACAAAGAAATGTAAACAGCTCTCACATGCGAGGAAACTAGGTTACCAGAATCCCAGCACCAGGCATTCACCAGTCACCATGGAAAACAGGAAGTGAGATGCATAGCAACCACAAGCCAAAAAGCAGGAAAGCGCATACCTTTAGCTTGGAATGAAAATCACGAGATTTCCTTCTGGCAAGAACCTGAATGTGACTAGACACCTGCAGGGTAGGGGAAGGGAGGAAAACAAAGGAAAAGCCTGTAACCATGGAGATGAAAAGCCCCCTACAACTGGGCAAGCCAGACGTACCTTAATGGCGGCTTGAATTTCTCGAACTTTCTTTCTTGCTAAGACCTGTATATGACTAGACACCTACATTGTTCGGGTTTATGAGGGGAAACAAAACAAAACAAAACAAAACAAAAAAAGGAAATCAAATATAAAATCGCTACTCCTTGGGAGGGTTTCGGGGTGGGGGGGTGGGGAAGGTTATTTGCATCTCAACAAAGCTCTGCAGTTAGGAATACACAGTCCCAGCCAGACACCAAGCCCCCAGCGCTGCTCTAAGCTTTTCAGACTGGGTCATCACTGCAGTGACTGGAGTCAGGATGAAAGTTGAAACTAATCTTAGTTTTCTCACCCAGGAGAAATCATGGGCACGGGATGAGAGGGGGAGAGTGGGGTTGTTTTCTTTATAAAATTAAAAAGGTGGGAGTAGAGGTAAATGAAAATATTTATAGCTTCTCAGTATCAGGAGGGAAAATCCCTTTTTCTCAATTTAGAAGAGACTATCCATAAATTAGCACATTCCGCAGAATCAAAAAGCTGAAGCTGTAGGTTGTATTCTGATCTCATTAAGAGCTCTGGATTCTGTAGCAAATGTTAAAATAATACTGACATGTAAATTAGATCTCAAAGAGAAATGGAAAGACCCAGTTAGCAGAGCTTTTTTTTTCCCCCCTTATAAATATCTTTAATCCTTCCACTCTTTTGGGTATTGACTGGGCGCCAAGTGGATTTGCATATTATTACAGAGCGAAAAGTGTGAATACAGCCAGCCAGCCATCCTGTTAAAAATCTGGGTTGAAAAACCACACGGATTTGCTGAACAACAAATTCACATTGGAGAGGTATCACCAACTGCCGCCTAAAAACATCCCCGGGATGCCGGGGTGTGGAAAGCAAGCCAAGCCCGGCTTCTGAAACACAATGATTCCACGGGGTAAACAAATTTGCATCTCTTTCAGCGGGACTTGGTTAAATTTAGAAGTGCCCCCCCAGTGAAGGGGTTGGGCACATGACCAGAGCTCACAGACCGGCAGACAGCCCAGGTCCAGCACCTTCAGTATGCTGGGAATTAAGATGTGTCTGTTTCAGAAATTTAGAACCTCTCATTTAGAAGTTCAGCAACTGTGAGGCCATTACTTGATTTCAAACACTCTAGCCACCCTAAAAACAGGATTTATGATAACAAATGAACCTCTTATCTCTAACTTTTTCTTCGAGTTTCAATTTGCTTCTGCCTTTTTTTTTTTTTTTTTAAGTACGGAGAAGCAGGAACTCTCCCCCATCCTCTTCACCTCTCCATCCTGCTCCTGCTTTCACTTGTTTTCACCAGAATTTTGTTCTGATGTGATTCTCTGACTCGCTGAGGGCCACAGTGGGGGGAATATCCACCGAACAGACAATGCCCTGCCTCTGAGCACGGGCAGGAGGCCACCTGCCTCTGTGCTGACTCAGCAGTGGGCTCCCGGCTGGGGCACAGGAGCGTTCCTGGGGAAAGCTCTCCCCGTCATAAACACTCAGGAAAACAACTCATCACTGAGCAGAGGACTGGAATCTGCTGCTCAGGTTTAACGAGACCACAGTTGAGCTCGCCTTTTGGTTTGATTATAGTTTTTAAAATTCATGCCATTTCAGTCAGCATAGGTCAACATTAAAATATACATATATATTTTTTTCTGTTAACAACTCACCCATGAGGTTGGTTTGATGGTTTTCCCCCCTTCCATTTCTTTCTTTTTCTGTTTTTTGTTAAACACTAATTTCTCATCCGTTCCAGTTCTGAACTGGGTCAGAGATTTGGGCTGCTTTACATCAGAAGGAACGAAGAGCGCCAGAACGCTGACAGAGGGCAGAGGAAAATTCCTGACCCTGCTCTGCACAAAGGTATTGTAACTTCATTTCAGTCACAGCAGCTACTGACAAAAAGCCATAGCTTAAGGAGCAACAGTTCCCTGGACGCACATCATTCAGCCTTATAATCCAGCCAATACTCATGGCTGCTGGTGTTACTTTTTCATTGAAATGATGACTAATATGTAATTGTTCCAGGATTTTACAATGTGCAAAATCTCAAAATTTCATGACTTGCAAAGTATACCTGCACCTGCGGCTTTTGCAATGTTTGCAGATGCACAGTTTCGGAAAGAAATTTAAGTTTTACAATACAGTACAGGAACAGTTCATACACTGTCCTTAGCGCTGAAACTTTCCCATATGTGTATAGAAGGAACTCCAGAGACCACATAATAAAAGGTCACTGAAATGATGAACAGTGAAAACTGAGCCAATTTCAAACACCTACAACACTGACGTCCTTACAGGGAACTCCAATCGGGGGCTCCTAGGAGCCAAAGCACAGACAGCCACTGCAGCCAAAATGCCTCCTTGGGCCATTCGCTAACATGCACAATTTCCAGGTCGGTTGTTTTACCTGCTTTCTGGTCCTCGTCTTCCCTGTCCTGAGTTTGATGTATCTGGCTATCAATTCATTCCTACCTGAAAGAAAGAAGAATTTACAATAAAGTAGGTTACTTTGGGGTGGGACAGGGGAGGGGGGGAGCCTCTGAAAAGCTAAGAATAGAATTCAGAATCAGGAGTTTTTGTTGCAACTGTAAGTTTATTAATGCTAGAAAAATAAAAAGGACAATCGTTTGCAAACAATATTTCCTAGGAGAAATTAGGACGAAGGGAATTTAATTATGAACTACAGTCAGCAATGGAGGAGAGAAATGTGCCTTTTAAAAATGTGCCTTTGTGTTTGCATGCTTGTCCCTAAACGGATGGTCACTTGTATGAAAAACAAATAAAAGGATTAGTGTGGGAGTATACAGACCTGGTTCTGTTCCAGTCTTATTTTTCATATTCCTTCTCACCCAGGTTTCTACTCAGAGTTAACTCCAGTTAGAGTCATAAGAGCCACGAGAGGATGAACTGCTCTGGCCACGGAAACACAATGCAAAGAAGCTACAGTATGAAGACAGACACCCCCCTAAATGTAGTCACTGTGCCAGTAACTATACACAAAACTGTCAGCGCCAAAAAAAAAAAAAAAAAGACTCAACCTTTTCCAAGCTTTATTACCTCTGGGGGAAAGAAAACGCCTTAAAGTATAAACAAATACCTCTGGTCCCTACTCCAAGAGACTGAGAAATCTCAAAGAGATGACCTGAACTATAATATAATGGGAAACTACACCCCCAAAGCCAAGTGGGGAAATGTATTACGAATACTATATGAAATATAAATGCACTCATACGGGACACGTGGGTCCAAACTGCCACTATAATCATCACGGTATTATCTAGTGGTCTAATTTGTGTTTGCTGTCTTACTCCCCACACATACTGCATAGCTGAAGACAGCAAGAGATTTTGTCTTGTTCCCCAAGGTCTCCCCAGCACGCAGCACACTGCTGGGCACACAGAAAGAAGAAATGAGGAACTAACACAGCCTCTGGTGACAGAGAGTACCACAAGCCCCAGACCTCCCCAGCAGAGTAAAGAACTGGCGGCCCTGGCGACAGTGTCTTTATGGGAATCTTGCCTGAGAATTCTAAAACCTCTCCCATCGCTGCCTAGAACATTCCTGTAATTATGGCTCTGTTCTCCACCTGCCCGTGTTAGGACCGTGCAGGATATGGTCGTCACTGGAAGGCAAGGGAATCGTGGAATCTTGGGACTGGGAAGTACTTCTGAGTCATCCTTTCCTACCCCTAAAAGTCTAAGTCCTTATGTAAGCCAGCACTTCTAGAATTAAGGAAGTAGCCCATGCTATCTTAAAATATACTGAAGAATTAAAAGACCCTCCTTATTTGAGGCTTCCTGTAACTTTCATCCCCAGATTCTTTTTGTTCCCCGTAATAAGAACAAGGCTAGTTCTTAATGCACATGCCTTTCAGATATTACTGACAGCTTTCAGGTTCTCCTGCGGTTGTATCCAGGCTAAACCTTTCCTGTTCCTTTGTTATCTGTGATAAGCTTTGGAACACTCCCATATCCATCCTGTGACCATCCTTTGTCTAGTTTCCTTTCATAGCCTGGAGCCCAGAACTGTAGTCACCTCCCTGGTCCTAAATACTCCACCTCTGTTAATGCAGCCTAACACTGCACTAGATTTGGGGGGGAATCACAATAAACCGTCAACTGATGTCAATTTGAACTCTTAGGCCTTTTTCATATAGCCTAATTCTCAGATATATCCCTACCCCTGTTCCCAGTCTTTTCATGCGTAGTTGGGATTTTCAGATCCAAATACAAAATGCTGTGTGTATTTCTATCGTACTTCATCTTATTAGATTAAGCCTGTCATTCCAGTCTTTGAATCTCAGATCCTGATTCTGTGACTGAACTTACCCTTTAACCATAGGAAAAGGACCTCTAAATTCAGTTTTGAGGACTGCTTCTCAAAGCATTCTCTTTCAACTTTTGAGAACTACCAATATCCCCTGTAGTGTCATCGGGTCTACTTCTCCATCTCTCAGATGGTTGTACAGATTTTGCAATTTGTTTCAAAGGCTGGCTGACAGCAGAGCCCAGCTAGGAGTGCCTAATTACCAGAAGCCAGACCTAAATGACAATGTCTGCAGCGGAGCCAAGCATCCTCCAGCTCAGGGCCTCACTGTGCACCCTGTTCGGAGCTGAGTGGCCAGGACGAAATAAATCTAGGGCTCTGAATTACATGCAATTTCATCTGAACCTTGTCCAGATGGGAAAAACGTCTCCTGCCCTCCCCATTTGCTTATTTTCTAGGAAAGCAGACAGAATAGCTTGATACAAGTGGCATACAACCTATATCACCAGTTTTTAATTTCTTATGGCATTTGGTTGAATGAATGAGATCAGTACCTAGGACAGCCACGTTTGACTGTGCACCCTGTGGTTTATGCAGTGGCATAAACAATGTCAACTCATAATTTGATTAAAATGCTTCTAAAGACCACTACTTCTACAAGAAGACCTCAATGAGCATCTACTATGTGCTGAGCGCTATGCTACATCATTTCATGGAAAGCTGGTCATGACTCTCACGTCCCTGGTTCTTTACATGAGCAAGATTTACCTTTCTTTTAAAAGCCTGTGTTCTTTCTTTCATACCATGTTTCAAGCCACGAAGAGTAATTAACTTGAAGCTGCTATGTGTTCCTTCTTGCCCTGCCATAAGGAATACTGCTGATTCAAATTATAAATTCAAATTCCACTAACACTAAGTATCTACCGTGAACTCAGAGCAGACGGTTAATCACTTCATTTTTTGTGAATTTTTTTAATGACGATAAGGGTGGTTTTGTGCACAGAAAACATTAGTCAGGTTTACCTGGCTTTAGAAATGTTTATTTCATTTGTTTAGTTATTTTTTAAAAAACCTTAAATGCCCTAGCTCATCTTTTAAGTTCAGTTCAACTTACAGATCTTATAATTTTTATAATCACTTTCAAAGGGCCATCGGATTCATGTTTGGTCCATTTTACAAACCTAGTTAAACTCCTTCAAACATTTAAACTATGTTATTTATAATCTATAATTTATTTAATTCTTTTAAATATTAGAATTGTTTGATTTAACTTACAAAATCTCCCCTTAAACAACTCTTAGAAACCTAATAAATTCTCTTAAGTGCCCCAATATTGCTTAGAAATCTAGTTAAGACTTCAACCCTCCCTAAAATCAAGTCTAAGTCTGTTACTTTATTGCATATTTTAAATTGGAAATACAGGCTAACCTGTTATGTGCGCCAAATTATTTTAAATATGCATACTGAAGTACTCACATGCACAAATCCTTTAAATAAAAAGTATTAACACTATGGCTCTGATTATATTAAAAACTTCTACATTCAACTCTAAATCTTCCCAGAATTATAATATGCTCACCCTTTAAGGAAACAAGTATGTCATTCCAAATGATTTTGGAATATCTTTTTGGGTGCTTGGGGTTGTACTTATTTTACTAGGTTCTGAATGAATTCTTATTAGCAACCCTGATAGGACTTTCTGAGCCCTATTTATATTTCTATAGCATGGCCCTCCAAACAGGTTGGATTCATACAGTTCAAAGCCTTGGATTTGAATCATGGTACTAAGGTACAGAATTCTCCAATCAAGGACAGGGAACTCAGGGACACCAAACATCACTGATGTAACTGGCAGTGGGGCTCTGGTGCATACAACACAGTTCTGTTTCACAGCCATGAAGAATGCTGGTTATTAGAAATGTTAACCCTCATTTCTCTAACTCTTGCTTCCAAAAAAAAATACACATGTACACATATAGTGGTGCTTGATCCAGTAAACCTTACATTACAAAAGTTACTTTCAACTAAGTTAACTTTAAAGTTAATCATGACATTCCTAAACTATTCCTACAGTTATGTGAGTACCCTCTCTCCCTGTGCCTTACATGATGCCTGTGTGGTGTATCAGGGATATAAAGACAGCCTAGCCTGCTGCTCACAAGGAGTTCACTGTCCAAAACAAGGGCTAAGATAGAGGAAATCAGCTCTGTGTCAGACAGCAACTGAAAGAGGTTCTAGTAACATATGTGGGTAATCAGCCACAAATAATTCCAGAAATCTAGAAAGCCTTCCCCAAAGTACTGGAATATAAGCTAGCCTTTAAAGATAGATTACATTTTCTCCAACATTATAAAAAATTTCCAACATACAAAGTGAACGCTATATACACGATATACCCACCACCCAGATCCTACCTTCACTTTTTCTTTATTCGCTTTATCACATGTCACTCCATCTATCCACTCTTCTACCCGTCCACCGAGCCATCTTATTTTGTTGTTGTTGCATTTCAAAATAAGTGGCAGGCATGATAACATCCCTGCATCCTTCAGTGTGCATATCATTAACTACAGTGATAAGACTGATTTTGATAGGCAGAATGGAGGGGGTATGCTGAAGACCCTTTTAGACAGAGGAAGCAGCATTTTAAAATATATATACAGAGGAAACTGGGGCTCCTAAAAACCAGGCATGCTGACCCTCAAGCTCCCTTGACCACTGCACACTTTCTCTTTCTGAGCCCAGGAATCTCCAGGTTCTACATTCACAGCATCCATGAATCATCTCCTTCATTCTTCTCTATAAATACCTGTAATAGCTTATAGAGCTGAGTGGCAATGTCACACTTCACCACTAAGTGTCATTATACTACAGCTTCTCTGCAGCACAGAATGTCCTTTAGAAACGCACACCCTATCACTTCTTTAAATCTGAGATGCAGCAGCTGCAGTTGCCTTCGCTTTTCCCACAGGCAAGAGGCAGCAGCAAAGGCAAACAGCCTGACCTGTCGCTTTTATACTGTGATCCTCACTAAGTGCTACGATCCAGTTTTTATTTTCTTTTTCCTTTCTCCTAAGTGACATAACACAGTTGAAAGTGAGCCCATCATTGGCTTTTCCAGCCTCCCAGATTGCTGTGAAATTTCCGCTAAAGGGGCAATAGAGAGAGAGAGAGAGAGATTCCAACAGAAAGGGAGTTTGCGCTGTGCTTGCCTTACCCAGAGAGAAGACTGGTTAACGTTGTTGTGGGCTTGTGTGTAATGGGATGTGGCCTCAGGGTCATGTTTGAGGCACAGCAAATGCAGGGTCTGTGGCTACAAATTGTAGCCCAGAGACACTCGGCTTTAACAGTGTAAGAGCCACTTTGTAATTGAATGGAGTCAGGGAGCCACAGAGGAAGAAGTAATGAATGGAACCTCTTCCCTGGCTGCAGCCGGTCTGAAGGCTAACACATACTCCGGCCTGGGGAAGGGGCTTTAGTGTACTCTAAGGAAACCTCTGTTAGCCCTCTCTTTGCTGGGACGGACATGGGAGGATTCCTCCACAGGTTTTTCCCATGTTAAAAGAACAAGAATCAGATGGAAAATTCAAGCTTCTTCTGACTGCTAGACCAAAGCTGTATGAAACAGGCACTGATGCTATGGTTGTAGCCATATGGTCTTCCACACCCCCTCACAAGCCTTAACTTGGCCCAAGGGCACTATTAGGCTGTTCCTTGTTAACACCCTGAGCTGCCTGAGTTCTGTACCTGAACACACAACTGCTTTCATGGCCTGCATCTCCTTGCCCAGTGCTGCATGTCTGGATTCTGCCCACCTCTCAAATGCCTTGTCCTTCATGAGCTTTCCAGCTGGGAGAGGTCAGGTCCCCTCTCCCTAAACATCCACAGCCCTTGACCTTGGCCTCTTTACTGCTGGCTCGTATATTTTCTGCCTTGTATTTGATCGTTTCAGCACACGTCATGGCTCCAAACAGAGCATAAAGTCTTTAAGAACAACAACCAATGAGAGAACTCCCTGGTGGTCCAGTGGTTAGGACTCTGGGTTTTCACTGCCAAGGGCCCGGGGTTCAGTCCCTGGTCGGGGAACTAAGATCCCACAAGCCACGCCTTGAGGCCAAAAACAAAAAAAAAGAGCCAATAACATTCATCTTTTCTCTGCCTCCCCTTCCCAATCAGCTCAATGTTTATGGAATGAATTGTCATCAGGAGCAGAAAAGAGGCTCCTATGTCCCTACAATCCAGTTTGACACTGAATCATCAGCATAAACTGGAAAAAGATGACCCAGTGAGAAGAAGCAAAGAAAGATGTCTTCTACGAGGTGACAACACCACAAGGCATTATTCTGTCCTCCAACACCAGCAGCAATGCCCAATGAGAGAGCGATTTACAACGGACTTTTCTTGGGTAAGATTCTACGAGATGGTGTTAAAATACTTTCTAGCTCTGGACCTCTCTGTATGACCTGAGGTTCATGTAAAGGAAAAAGTATCTTAGAATATGAAAGCCAACAAACAAAAAGCACAGGTGTAGGGTGCACTGCAGGAACCAATTGTCAGCTGCTAGGGAGAGGTCTACAGAATGGGGATGTTGGATGAACCTGTCCTGCTGAAGACCTGGGGCGTCTGTATCTATGGACACTGCCAGAGGAGGTAGTAGAGACCATTCACTGACCTGTGAGGAGTTAATAATTAGCCATTTCTCACACACTGCTTCATCACCCCAGCAACACTGGGAAAGAAAGGAGGTCTACCAAAGCTGGCCAGTCACCCACCGTACCTACAGGGCACAAGCAACATGCTAGGATTCTGGGGGTAAAGAGATGCCATCTCTGCCTTCAGGGAGCTTACATCTGTGAAGGACTCTCACCCGTGAGAATGGACTAAAGTCACCCTACCCCTCTCCACGCCTCTCAATCATGGCACGCATCAGAGCTGACAAGTTCCATTTATCTCAATGACTGCATGATGAACACCTGCCTCCCCCACTAAAGACAGGAATTTCCAGAGGAGCAGAGACCTTGTGTTTTCGCTCATCGCTGTGCCCCCGGTGCCAAGAATACAGCAGGTCCTCAGAAAGTATACACTGATGGAACGAATAACTGAATGAGAGGGATGGAGAACCAGACTGGGGGAGGGGTACAAGGCTTAGATTGGGGGTAAAGGAAGGCGCACGAAAGAGCATTTGAAATGGTCACAGAGTGTCGTTGCCAATGAGGAAGTTTGGACACCAGTGTCTCAGTTAATCCCCAATATAAATCATTGACCAAAAATCAGCACCAACCAACATGGAAAATCACCAGAATGGGCCAGGCAGCCCGTTCTGCATTGCCAGGGGCTGGTATTGCATGTTCCCCATCTAAAGTCTTACAAAATGAACTGGTGGCCTTCAGGAGGTGAACACTGGCAAGTCTCTAAAATAAATATCCTCTGTCTACACTCACCCAGAGGCTTACAAGGAACAGCTTTAGAAGGAAGAATACACAGACAAAGGCTGTGTTAACCCTGGTTGGTCAGAACTTATTCCTTGAATCCCTTCAAAACGCCTGGCAATAACCCAAGTCCCACCTCCGAGTTCCCATCAGTCAACGGCAGCTGATAACATTATCAAGTGATGGCTCCATAAAACACTTCATCTTAGCTAACAAACCACACATTTGCATAAGACTACAAGGGTCGAAGAGAGAGACGAGCAAGTAAAAATGTCTAATGTTATGCACTGAATACAAACAATCCCTCCATGTTGAATTCTTTTTGTTGTGTTTATTTCCAGAAGGAAAATAAATATAAATGAAGAAAATTTTTCTAATGGCTCATTCTTTACGAAGCAATAAAGAGATGCTACACAATCACCTTTTTTTAAAAAAATTATTTACTTTATTTATTTTATTTTTGGCTGGGTTGGGTCTTTGTTGCTGCGTGCAGGCTTTCTCTAGTTGTGGTGAGCGGGGGCTACTCTTCGTTGCAGTGCGTGGGCTTCTCATTGCGGTGGCTTCTCTTGTTGCAGATCACAGGCTCTAGGTGCACAGGCTTCAGTAGTTGTGGCTCCTGGGTTCTAGAGCGGAGGCTCGGTAGTTGTGGCGCACGGGCTTAGTTGCTCTGCAGGCATGTGGGATCTTCCCAGAGCAGGGCTCGAACCCGTGTCCCCTGCATTGGCAGGCAGATTCTTAACCACTGCACCACCAGGGAAGCCCTACAATCACCTTTGTAATCCTCTACCTAGCCTTAATTACGTTATGCCTCTAGTTGTTCTTTCTAATCCATCCTATATACAGCTACTTGAAACACACCTCTGGTTCAGCCACTCTACTGCTTCAAGACCTTCTGCCTATAGTCTAAAGGTCAAACTCCTTTAGTATAGTATTCAGTAGGGTCCCACCGTCTGGCCCTAACTTTTTTTTCATGACACACCACCATCACCTTAATCCATTTTACTGCCATCAAAATGCACACCTAGCTTTCAGTTCCCTGAACCATCCTGCCATTCTAAGGTTTTGCTCACAAGTACCATACACCTTAAGACCACCAATCAAAAGCCTTCCAGGTCCAGCTCAGATACTCTTTCCTTCACAAAACCTCCATGAAAGGCCTGAAATATGCACTAGGCTTGGAGTGTGTGAAGAGGAGTGAGCCAGGGAGCCAGGTACCTGGAGCTCACCTCACAGACCAGTGGCTGGGAAAGACCACAATACTACAGAGCAAACTGAAACCAAAGACACTGTGAGTTAAAAACAAGCTGCCTGGGACTTCCCTGGTGGTGCAGTGATTAAGAATTTGCCTGCCAATGCAGGGGACACAGGTTCAATCCCTGGTCTGGGAAGATCCCACATGCCGCGGAGCAACTAAGCCCGTGAGCCACAACTACTGAGCCCACGTGCCAGAACTACTGAAGCCTGCGCGCCTAGAGCCTGTGCTCCACAACAAAGAGAAGCCACCGCAATGAGAAGCCCGCGCACTGCAACGAAGAATGGCCCCCGCTCGCCGCAGCTAGAGAAAGCCCGTGCGCAGCAACAAAGACCCAACACAGCCAAAAGTAAATACATAAATAAATTTATATATTAAAAAAAAAGAAAACTGCCTTGTATATACAAGTGGGGTGAAGGGAGATGGCTTGACTCTGACTGGGAAGTAGCACAGTTTCCCCATGCTGCCCTGGGCCCAAAGTACTTTACTTCATGGGTCAGGGCACTGCCTACATTCTGGCTCTAGTAAGAGTTCCTTGTGTAAAAGACCATAAGCTCCTGAAAGGTAGGTTCTATATCTTCAGCATTTTTGTGTCCCACACACTCAAGGTGTGTACAGGATGTTACCAGACTCTAACCTTGTTGACCCCAGTGGCAACCTAAGTAGACCCCCTACCCAGAGGCTCTCAGGAGAGTGTTCAGTCCTGACAGTTCCTGCCACTCATCTTGTGGGCATTCACCTTCTCTTTCATGCCCACATCTGATTACATTGCTTTCTTACATCAACAGGTCCCCATCCATTATAAGAAAGACACACACTCCTTAGCTTGTTACCTAAGGCTAACAGCCCATTCCTGTACTGCTATAGTAGCTTCATAGAGTTCCCCTAGCCATCACTATGCTTTTCCACACCTCTATGCCTTTGTGTAACCATCTGTCCTTAAATGTTCTTCTTCTCCTTTGCCAGCAAAACTCCTATTTATCCCTGTAAGCACCAACTGAAGCATTTCCTCCTCGACATCTGGGAGCTTTCCAAACTGAGCTAGTCGTTTCTCCTTCGTATGCTCATGTACTGAGCAGATAGCCCGGCTGCTGCTACGCTGCCATTACTTACCTACAGGACTATCCAGTCCCCTCTTAGAATAGTGACTGCTCTATGGACAGAACCCATCTGGTTCTGACTCCAGATCTAGCGCCTATTAAGTAGGTGCTCAGTAAATGTTTTCCATTAAAGGAAAAAAAAAAAAAAGAATGAATGAGCTCTCCTCTTCCATATGAAGAAAATCAGAAAAAAAAAAGATCTAAAAAAAGAGTACCTAAATTGGATAACAGCATTGTCAACACCATCTGAAATCTGTAGGCCCTTTTACAGTTACAACTATTTTAGTGAGAGGCGGCACAATTCTCCAGACTCTCGTCCTGAGCTCTTAGCTTGGCTCAAGTGTGACCAACACATGCTCTTTTCCTCCTCACCCCTCTCTCCCCCTGATGACCTCCACATGCCACAGTAATATGGACCTGGTCCAAAAAAAAGGTAATCCAACATTAACCCAGGAGAGTCCTGTTAATGAAAAACTTTGGTAAGAACACTCTGTTTATTTATTAATTATTTGGCCTTAGAGAAGTGTGAAATCCACACATCTGAAGTGCTAAAAACTGCTGGTCTTTAATGGAGATTCTTTAATAGTGGCATTGCTGCAAACTTTTTTTTTTTTGGATTCAGATGTATCATTGCCTAGATCTTCTCTGGGAAATTTGAACATGTACTTATTAGCTGTGTGAACATGGGAAACTTGCTTCACTTCTCTGGACCTCTTTTTCATCACTTGAACTGACATACATGGTTTCTGTCCAGGATACCATACCACATGGCATCTAGTATAAACCTACAATGTTTCTACTTTTAATGCTATAGAAATGGAACATCTTTTCCATGCTACACTGAAAATGTCCTCAAAATCTTTGCATTCATTACCCTAAATCATCCAAATGATATGGCCATAAAACCTGTTTCTAAGTAAAAGGAGCCCTTTATTGTGATATCTGAATATTAAGAGGGCATCATGCAAATTACGTAGTTGCTACAATAATCTTTTAATTTAGAATAGATTCTTCCTTGAATAAAATAGCAAGAACTACGTTTTTGCTAAGGGCTAAATGAGGCCAAAACTATAATTTGTGGCAGATTGTAAAATTACCTCTATGAATAGACTGCAGGCATTGCATTAAATGTCCCAACCATGTCATCAATGGTCATCATGCAGAAGTAAGAAAGGCCCTGTCTCAACCTAAAATGCAAGAAGTCCAACGTTCTAGAAGTGGAAGAGGAGGCCACTTTGGTTTTGTATATTCTCATGGTAGTGGTGGAAATTTTGGAGCAGGACTAGGAAGGAACTTTAGAGAGGATCTGATGGATATGGAAGTGGTCCTGGATTCAGGGGTAGCTATCATGGCTATGGAGGAGGACCTAGAGGTGGCAATTTTCTAGGTAGCCCTGGTTATGGAGGCTATTAGCCAGAATCATGGTGGAATAAGACATAATGTTATTCCTTTAAAAAAAATTTTGTGGGTGTGTAGAGTTAAGAAGCTGTTGCATGTTTGTGATTTAATAAAAATTATTCTAAAGGAAAAAAGAAAATAAACAGCATGTCTCCCACTGGATTTCCAGAATTTAGTTGTCAGTGTAAAAACAAAACTATCATTAGAAGAATTAAGCATCAACTTCTGAAGTTATATAGCAGTAGCTATACAAAGGTGAGTTATGCAAGCATTAAAATCCAAATGACACTCACATAGGATTACTTGCTGCTTAGAAAACACAGTATTCGATAAAAAGAATTCTAAATGTCTAGGCACTTAGTAATTCTTTTAAAAATAATATGGAAACCATAACATAAAGAACAACATTTTAAAAAATGCACTCAAACCCAAGAGACTGAAACTTGGGGGGTTAAGCTAAATGAAATAATATTGGATGACAGGTAGGGACGAAGTGAGATAAAAGAAAGCTAGACAGTACCTACTGTGTGAATACCTACTGTGTCAGCACTATTCAAAGCACTGTGCTTATACATGAATACATTTAACCTTCATTCCCACCTTATTCCCATTTTATAAATGCTGAACCTGAGCTTCAAAGAAGAAACTTGCCCAAGTTCCCAAACCAGTTAAGTGGTAGAATTAGGATTTGAACCCAGCTTTGTCTTCCAAGCTCATTATGCTTAACATCAGACCAACTGCTCTGAAAATAGCCTCTATAATAAGTTAACTTCTCACAAGATCATTACTAAGTGCTTAACCAAAACAAAATCTTAAAGGGGCCCAACCCAACCACAAAGTGGATGGAACTGTAATATACCATTTTAAAAGTCCATTCACCACCTATAATACAAGATAAAACCTCACCTCTTCATGCCTTCAAGGCCATCATAATCTGGCCACAATGCAGTCCCCGTCCCCTGTTCAGTAATATCTGCTAAGTATCTTCTATGTAAAAGGCATTGCACTAGGCACTGGAGGAGATACACACTGGAATAATAACATGTTCTCTGGCCCCAAGGAGTTTAGATTTTAGGAGAATTGAGGCAAGAAGCCACACGTCTGTAATAAAAGGCAGAATATTTAGGAGGAGAGGAAACATACTGAAGAACAGTTTGAGAAAAGTCCAGAAATGTTTCCTCCTGTGGTTGCCACGTTCTCTGTCATTTACCCAACTGCACTGGACGCATTAGACTGCTCTCAAAATCAGGAGTATCCAAAGGCAACAATATCATCAACGAGAAAGCAGTGGCCTATGAAATGGGCTTTCATTTTAGCTAGTGATCAAGCAAAACAAAGAGATTATTAGCTCTTTTGGTTGAGTTTTAGATTCAGGAGAGTTAACCCATTTTTATTCCCCTTTTAAATTTCTAATTACTCAGGTAATATGCAATATATTCTCTGTAAAAAACATAACTGTTACACATACAAGCCCACTTTTTGCCCTTTCTCCTGCCTCGCTCTACAGAGCTATTGTGTCCGTTGGGTGCAATTCCCTTTGTGTAGATGACCTGCCCTCGCCCCTCGGTCCTGTCCAAATCTGCTGAACACTTACTTCTGAGTTGTCAAGACCCGGTTCCAAAGGCACTCCCCCAGCTCCCTGACAGTCTGTTCTGCCTCTTCAGCTCGGCAACCTCCATGCAAACTAGCATAGTGCTTGCCATGCACGCTTCCTGTGCAAGTTTTTGCTCCTTTTTTTTTTATTTTTTTTGACAAATTGGGAGCTTCTTTAAAGCAAGGCCCATGTCCTGTTTCCCACAGTATCCCCCGGCCTCTAACTCCTGGCATTGTACTCAGAGCTTGCTACTTAATGATAGCACTGCTGCTGATTTTAGCCACTTCTTGGAAGAAAAAAATATTTGAAGAGGTGACATCATGGCACACAGGAGGTGGTGACAATGTTTTCTTTGAAGAGGCAGGAAGACAGGGAGGGAAAAGGAACAGGAAGGACAGAAAAAGCACTGTGTTGGCAGGACTGGGATATAAAGAAGAACACAAGAGTTCGAGGAACTCACAGCCCAGCTGAACGCTTGTGAGCTGCTGAGATACCCATGCACCCCAAGACACCTCTCCTCCTCACAAGCTCCAAGAAACGGACAAGGCACACGTGATCATAACTGAGATACAGGGGGCAAAAAAGGACACCGAGTGACTGCTCCATTCCCTAGTGGACAGGACCCGGAAAACTTAGAGCCTTTCCCTCTTCAAAATTAGCTTGCTAAAGCCACTCTGTTTTTAATTCTTGTGATCTTTAAGATTTATCATCCTGCCTCAATTCACCACCCTCACAGAGGAGAACACTCAGTATTTAGCTGAGAAAAACAAATGTTCTAAGAAACGGCTAGAATAAGTTAGAAAAAACTGGATCAAATGGAAACAAACCAGCTCACTCCGGGCTGTATCCTGGGTAGCCATGATATTTTTTAAAGACAGGGAATACAGACAGTCGACGTGGCTTCATCTGCAAGTTCGTTCACCACACACAAGTTTGATTTTGTAAGAAAAGGCAGAGCCCAAACTACTCTTGACTCCAGCCCTGAAGGCTGCTTTGCAAAGATATCTCAGAGTGAAATTATTCAGCAAACCCTTGGTGGATAGAAGGTTCCACAAGTCAACAACCGCTTAAGCAGTTTAAACCAACAAGCAAGATGCCCTCTATTTAAATGCTATGAGCGAATCTATTTTAAGCCTTTAAAAATCCTTTGGGCAGGTGTTTAAGCTGTGTACAGACTGAGCCTGGGGAGGCTCTGGACGAGGGAGAGGGCGGGCTCCACTCTTCATGCAGGCAACATTTTGTTCAGACAATCTTCCTGCAGCAGGTCATGTGACAAAGGCCAAATAAACAGCATCTGGGGATTTTCAATTACAGACCTTCGCCCAGCATGCCTGCACTGTAATCTCTACCAGATGAGGCTCAGGCCTCCCTATTTTCAATAATTCACACACTGTGTACACATAACATGACAATAAGGGCATTCATGGTGCAGCCTGAGTCGCAGATCAAAGCTAGCAAAGGGCCAGTTGTAAGCATGCTCTGCTGCTGGATGATTCGTGCTTTTCACAGGCTTGGAGAGACGCTCTGCAGGACCTGGCAAGCCGGCCTCTTTCCTGTGCGGTATGCTGAGCAAACTCTGAGCATGAACCAGGCACAGCCTGCTGGGATGTCCAGAGAGGCGACTCATTCCATGTGCATCTGCAAGTAGTGGGCAGCTTCAAACTCCAGCCTACTCAACAAGCTGCCTCTTGGGAAAAGCTTGTCTTGGGCCAGTGCAAGAGCCATGCAAAACCTCGCCCACTCCCAGGAGCAGGTGGTTCTTGAAAACGAGCCTGTTCTAAAAAGACGGTAAGGTTCTCGTACTTAATAAACCCTCAGCCAGGTGCTCCGAGTTTACAGACCCAAGGGCTGTGGAGTCTCCATTCAGCCATCACACACACAAGCGACTCAGACGCAAACTACACGGAGGTATCTATTTAACGCATGTTACAGAGCTTTGAGTCTGGGAAATAAAAGAGGGCACTCTATTGTTGCTACCAAAATCCCCACACGTTAACTCAATTAACTTGTGTGTGTGTGGACTAACGCGTTTAGCCACTGTGGGCATGTGCACGCATGCGTGCCTGAGCACTTGAAAGGCATTCGGAATGCTCAAGTCCACAACATTCCACGTGCCTACTGCCCTGCAGGGAGAGTTGCAACTGGAGGAAATAAGGACACTGCTTCCTCATATAAAGATTTCATACCCGTCAATCAGGGTAGGACCCCGGAGAAAGCCGTAATGGTGACTTCCTCAGCAGCAAACACAGGCTGCTCACAGCTGTGAGCTGGGCGTCCTTACCCCCTTTTCTCTCTCATTCAGGATGGTTTCCTCTTAATCACAATAATCCCAAAAGTGCTAAAACATATCAATCGTTGGGTAAGCCCTGCCTACAAAGGGCCAGCCGGCTGGCTTTTATGGCCTTGTTCAACAGCAGCTGATACTTCATTCAGTGACAAATCCAATTTAGCAGTTACAAGAGGTTTAGCATCCCTGAAAAAATACTGGGGTTGATCTGGCGCTCTGAAGTCAGCAAATGCTCCACTGCCATATTGTTGCAGAGATTATTCTGCTGTCATGTCTGGGTGTCTACAACCAACTGTCTCGCACCTTCTCTACCCTTGCCCCCCACGAGCTGACGGTGATGGTGGTGGCAACAATTTAATCCCCGGATAAAAATACAGGCAACAATCATACTTGGAAACTGACTAAATAATGTGATTTTACCACTGCCCTCCTCTCTCTCTCTCTCTCTCTCTCTCTCTCTCTCTCTCACACACACACACACACACACACACACACACACACACACACACACGAGTAACTGGCTCCACTTTTCAAAAGGAGGATTTCTACAATACCTTGAAGGAAAAGCTATGGGGAGAAATTAATGTCACTCCAACCTTTGGATTCTGGGTCAGCTCTGAAGAGTAAAAGGAGACAAACAACATGTAAAGATTTTACCCTTGGACTGAAATTCGTATTATTAAAAAACTCTTGCAGGACTAATGTGAAGACCTGGGAATTAAATTCTTTACATTCATTTTTAACATCAAAATGTTAAAACAAAGAAAGGCATTGAGCCATGGTGGAAGGAAGCAAATAAACTGACAGAAAGAAAAATTAACTTCTGAATTTTTAATACACGCAATATATACATATATATGCATATATATATACTTTATAGATTATTATATAAATTGAAGTTAGAAGAATCTCCAAAGAAAATAACTCAAGATAATTTAGCTACAAAAGGGATACACAACCAACAAAATGCCATTTTTAAGCAACAGCACAAGGTAATTTACAAAGTAGAATAAAAGGGAAATGATCTAATAGGAACATGGGCCGATTATTCCTTTAATATTAGACTTCGTAGTCAACAGTTGGTTTTTTATCCCAGCTCCAGTTTTAACGATACCAAAAAAAGTGACCACAGAGACATCTGGGTTTAAAAAAAAAAAAAAAGTTTTCAGTGCCATAAATGAGATGTGCAATTGTGACTGGCAAGATATCAACAATGGAATATTCCATAGAGTTTTTATTTCATGTGGTTTTAAAACTTTATTCTTTTCTCTGGATTTTTTAAAGCATACACTGGAAATTAAAACAAAAAGCAAACATCCAAAGCCTGCAGACTAGAGAAGACATTTAGCTTCTGTGAATAACAATCCATTAGATTAATATTTTGTCAATGTCACTTATCACAACAAAAGCAACGGGATTTTATAATTTACTCTAAGTCTGGTTTGATTAAAATTCAAAAAACCACGGCAAAGCTATATTGAATTTCGTTTGCTGCATTGTAATTACTTACTTTGTAGCTGACTATAAACAGTGTTTTATTACAGCCACAAAAATGCATTTAAAAACTAACAGTAATTCAGAGACACTAGAAGGACCAAGGGAACAAGTCCCATCACTTCTACTCTGAACAGCAAGTTAGTCTCTACGTTAACGCGACATCAGAAAATGGGGACCCATGATCTTTCTCCATCCTAGGGGACCTGTGGGTCTGCCTAAGTTGCCTTCTCTTAGAGCAGGGCTCGGACCCCCTGAGAGCACAGATTTGGCAGAGCCAGATCTATGCACCTCCTTCCTAAGACAGAGAAAGACTCTCACTTGGCTCCAACTCAGCAATGAGATAATAGAGGCTGCCAGGCATGATGGATGATTTAAAGGCTTAAAACTACTATTTGCATCCTCCAGATAAACAATTAGATGGAAAAAAAATTTTTTTTCTAGAGGCAGCTTCCAATACTGTTAATATACCTGGCAGGGGAGAGTTAGTTTAGTGAAATGAAGACTTACTTTAAAAACATTTGTCTGAGCCATTTTCTGAAAGTGTCTTTCTGGAGTGGAAAGAAGCAAACCATCCATTTTGGATAAAAAACCAAGTTTAGAAGTTCAAAAGTTAGAGACGTATAACTCCCTTAAAGTTAGCATCAAGGTTTTCAATGCATTTGATTACTTAATTTTTCCATTCCCTTATTTTAAATCCATAATTCTTAAAGGCGGAATAATAAAAAATTCACTTATTGGACAAGGCAGGCAGGCATAAACATGATTTAAGCATGAAAGAGAGGAAACAGCCTTCACACGCACTTGCCAGAGAAAAATTGGTGGTTCTGAAACAGCATACAGGCAATTTTCTGGAGCTCATGAGGATCCAGGGGGCAATGCCTGAGAAATGACAGAGACATGTTTGAAAAGTCAACCTGCATTTCTCTAGAATGAATTTACAGGACGGGGCAGGAGTACCTCTGGAAGTTCACCAAGCCTCCATTAATAAATGAGGCAGCAGTGCAGTTTCCATGGAAACAGAGACTCCAACTCTCCAGCAAGCTTAGTGCATAAACGCCAAAGGTTTCTCCTCAAATCTCAACTTCCCGTTTCCAGGTGCTGACAAAACCAAACATACTTTTAAGCCTGGAAAAACAGTGCAGGGGTTTTGAAAAGGGATTCTCATAACACTGGCTTGGTCAAAGTGGTGTGGCAGCTTCACAGACAGAACTCTGCAGCTCCATCTTGCTATAACAGAGGCCTGGAGCATGATTTTAAAGGGAGTTAAGAGCCCCCTGAGAATGTTCCATGAGTTAAATATATTTGCTGTACTATTATAATGTGTTAGGACAAGTTATATATCATTATAATAGGCTCCCATGATTAACATTAGTCTGACTGTTTTTTCCTTGCTCTGTAGAAACCATTTGAGGATAGGATCAGCTTGCTCACCAGTATGGGCACCTGAGGAAAACTGACTGCATTTCTTTAACATACATAACCTTGAAGCTTATACTTCATGATGTCATGATACATTTTCAAAGGAGACCTTTCCAGAACCTTCCATATGAACAGGGAAGTGTGGTGCAGACTTCAGAACTCTGCCATCAACTAGTCACTGACTTTAGGGGACACTTATTAACCTTTTTACGCCTCAGTTTCCCCAAAGGTCTAATACTTTATAATGCTGTAATATCACAATAATGATGAGATCTCACTGCTTTTACATTCCTTCCAAACACAGAGAACACCAGAAAGCACTGGTGTCCTTTGATCCTCCACCTTCCATTTCCCTGAACACTGAAAGAGCTGAGTCTCCAAGGTCCAAACCAAAGGAAGATGGCATACTTCCCAGTAAATCCAAGAAGCTACAAGAAGGGCTACTATGCGAGCAGTGGCAGAGGAAGTGGAGGTATGGAGGGATTCTTGGAAAAGCACAAGAGAATTCTAAACCAACCCTCCAAGAACAAGGCAAAACCAGCGTTCAGCACAGAGCTCTCCCTGGAGAAAAATGATCAAGGAGAATAAGTCCAGTCTGTGCGCTCACGTAGGGAACACACTTCTTAACCAGCATCCGTCCCAGCCACCTCAAGGGCTGTGCTAAGAGGACAGAGACACTCTGTAAAGCCAACGGCTTCTGACTACCACCGTACCTTATGGGCATGACTTGGGTGCAGATAGCTGAGAGTATCAAAGGAGGACAAAAGGCAGCTTTTCTGCACCCACAGAGCTTACAATCTACCCTGTGGCATACAAGAGATGCAGGTAGGAAGAAAAGGCAGATCCACAGGGGTTTTATGTTTTTAAGGGTTTTCCTTTTTAATTCTGTTCGCTTGCCCCCCAACCCCTTTCACACAGGAATAATCTAGTTTTAAGTCCCTCTCTGCATCCATATAATAGTGTAACTTCCCACACGAGTGCTGCCTTTAGCTAAAAGGCTGTAGCAGACAGTAACAAATTCCTGACAGCTCCGACAGATAACCTGAAAAGAGAAAAGGTTTACCATTTCAATTTTCAGACAGGTCTGGCCTGGGGACAAATCAGTTGAAAGACAAAGAGGGTAAATTTCCAGTATGACTCCCCTTGTAAAAACCATAAAGTTACTATCCAGGGGGAACAATCAAATGTCTACCAGAACTCTGAAAGCCACTGCATATCTAATTCCATTCCAGTCATGAAATCACATACAGAGAGCCGTCATGTATGTATAAATTCCCTTAATATGAAGCCTGTGTCTCATTTTTCTACCTCTGAGGAAAATGAGGTTTGTGGTGTGAATGGGGCCGTTCTCTCCCTGAAAGGAGACATGCAGAGAGCTGGTGTACCTATTAACATAGCCAGCATCCCCAAGTTACATGAAGAGCACAAGGAGAGACACAATGACATCACTGAACCCTAGACCCAGGCATCAAGGGCCAACAGATGCTCTTACATGTCATGATTAAGAATATAAGTAAAAGTGGAGAGAGAAAGACCCTTACTGAGAAACAACCATCCCCATTATATGAATTTTGACTGACCTTTCTGTACAATTTAATTACAGACCCTTCAGCGTGAATGAGCAACTGGGAGTATTTATTTAGCTTGGTTTATGAAGTGAGTAGCTAGAGGAACAGCAGAAGATGAGCTAAGTTGGCTATAGTGAGACAGCCGTGCCAAGAATCTAGACTGCATCCTGCAGACAATGCAAAGGGCCATCAGATGTGCTCAAGGAAGAGAATGCTTGAACATCCTACCTGGGCTTTGAAAAGCTAAATCTAGCCATGGAATGAAGATAAGAAATCTAGCTATGGGACGCAAACTAGACTGACGGGGCTAATTGGAGGCAGGGAGATGGGCAACAGTTCAGGTGAGAGAGGTGATGAAGGCCTGAATTTGGGGAGTAAACCTGAAGAGAGCAGGAGAGGAGATGGAATCAAATGAAGAACTGTCAGGTCTTCTTGACATATCTGGTGTGGATGGGAAGAAAGGATTTCCATGGCAGTTGATGTTCTTTTTTTGTTTTTTGCAGTACGCAGGCCTCTCACTGTTGTGGCCTCTCCCGTTGCGGAGCAAAGGCTCCGGAGGCGCAGGCTCAGTGGCCATGGCTCATGGGCCCAGCCGCTCCACGGCACGTGGGATCTTCCCGGACCGGGGCACGAACCCGTGTCCCCTGCATCGGCAGGCGGACTCTCAACCACTGAGCCACCAGGGAAGCCCCGGCAGCTGATATTTTGAGCTCCAAGATGGTAGTAACAACTTAGAAACAAAGAATATGGGAAAATCAGAAGACTGGAGCAAAGGAGCCAATAGGTCTCATTTGGGGTATTTTCATTTGAGAACACAAAAGGATGTCTACGTGGAACCGTCCAGCAAGTAGGTGGATGTGCAGGGTTGGAGATTAAGAGATTCAGGCTGAGCAGGAGACACGGGTCCAGTAGTCTAGAGCCTGCTGCTGGTAACCAAACCCTGAGAGCAATGAATGACATCCAGGCAAGAAGTGTAAAAGAAACAGGGCACTGCGGAGAACTGACAGAACAGAAGAAAAGGAATCAGCAGAAGAGGCAGAGAAATCGAAAAGAGACATGTACTTGGTCCAGTGATATCATGGAAGGCAAGGATAGATGAAGCTGAAAAAAGAAGAGTGCTAAAAAAAGTCAATGATAGGACCTCCCTGGTGGTGCAGTGGTTAAGAATCCACCTGTCAGTGTAGGGGACACGGGTTCGAGCCCTGGTCCGGGAAGGTTGCACATGCCATGGAGCAACTAAGCCCGTGCATCACAACTACTGAGCCTGAGTTGAGCCAGCGTGCCACAACTACTGAAGCCCGCGTGCCTAGAGCCCGTGCTCCGCAACAAGAGAAGCCACAGCAATAAGAAGCTTGCGCACCACAGCAAAGAGTAGCCCCCGCTCGCCACAACTAGAGAAAGCCCGCGCGCAGCAACAAAGACCCAACATGGCCAATCCATCAATCAATTAATCAATGTTCCTTAAAAAAAAAAAAGTCAATCATATAAAACGCTAGGGAAAGGTCAAGTGGGATGAGAACTATGAGGATATGTTACACGGCACATTAAATTACATCTCTTCAATGCTATATAATAAACATCCTCACATGCAAAAGTAGTTGTGGTTAGAGGTGAGGCCCACCCATCAGTCTGGTCTAGTTCAGTCTGCTTCTCAAGTGGGATTGTAAGGATCAAGGGGCCCTTCGAGATTTTACATGACTCATATGGTCTCATATGCATAGACTTTGGTCACTGACCTAGGAAGTGGGGGAAGGAATAGAAACATATCCAAAAGCAGCTACCGAATGGTGTGTGGTCTGGGAGAGAGTGTGGACAAAGCGGCGCCTGTATCGTGCAGACCTTTGGTAGACAGTAAGGGAGGTGAGGCACTTTCCCAGACCGATGCAAAGACTGGGGGTGCAGGGCGATTACACTCCCTGGTCAATGGCAAGCAGAGCTAAGCTATGGATACAAGAGATCATCAGTGAAGATATTCTGTGAGAAGATCAGTTATATGTATTTTACAATAAAAAGCATGTATATTAGTATTTATAACTTGTGTGCTACACATGCTTTAGATTAGTAAAAAGTTTAATCAACACATTGATTTTGTGTGCACATGTGCGTGCATGTGTGTGCGTTTGTGTGTGTGTGTGTGTGGTTAGTTGATTGAAAGTATTTACCAGCACACCACTGGCTATCGCCTCTTTATTCCAGTCACTGCTTCTAAAACTTTCACCAAAGGGGCAGCAGGTTCCTAAATCAGCAAGAGATGGCACATTTGAGGATCCTAAGATCATCCCCTTGCCAATGAGTCTCTCAAGGGTGCTCCAACCAACTCGCACAAGTTAGAAACCCCACAATCATGCCTGCCTTCCCCTTCTGGTTCCCCATCCTTATGCAATCCTTGCGCAATCATTCAGTTACATAAATATCCATCTCTCAGGCCTGCCTATAGCTCCAACCTTCCCTGCCTCTTCTTTTGGACCTTTTAAAGTAGCCTAACTGCTTTCCTTATCATCCATCTCTCCCTGCCCCACTCTCACCTTCCTTAAGACTGTAACCAGAGTGATCTTACTTAAAATATCAAGTCTTATCACATTACCTTCAATGTCATCTTCCTATCCCTGGGCTTTCTATCTTGCAGACCCCTACATCAAGAATGCCAATCCTTGTTGCTACCTGCAAACTTCTATTCATTTTTCAATAAAGGCTTCCATGACCTACAATTAATGATTCCCTGATCAGGCTCCCTACACCCACCCTGCGCTCAAAACCACATTCTATCATCACTGTTTCCACAACCACATTCTCTACTAGTCTATGTACTGGAAACTAGGAACTAGATAGCAGGAGCTTTTTTCTGTAACTCCTCTAATTCTCAGCCTCCAGGATACCTCCTAGCACATAGGAGATGATCAATAAATGTTGACAGAATGAATGGACCAGAAATGTACACAGAGTATGGACTGTACTTCTTTCTGAAGCCTACAATATTAAAAAAATTTTTTTTAATAAATAAGTTGGATGGAAAATACTATTTTGAAAAAAATATTATTTGGGAATTGTCCTACGTCTATGAAAAGCAGTGCTCAGAGGTCTTTCATGAGTTGCTTGTGTAGTGACATGTTTGTTTTTCAGGAGAAATTTGTACGCCTGTTTTCAGAGTTTGAGCCACACGGATTTTCTGCTGAGAAACCCTTTCATGTCATGTATGTGGTTTCTCATCTACCCAAGCCTCATAATGGCAAAATATTATCACAAAAACCAACCAGAAAACAATGAAAATATTTGTAACCATAATGCCTAGACTTAAGGAACTCTCTCAGCTACTTTAATATTAAACAGAGTCAGAAATGTTTGGCTTTAGAAGACACTGTAGGGATAACTTCAACAATTTCAACTTTCTTTGCAGATGAGAAAATTAAAGCAAAGAGAAGCCAAAGACAATGCCCAAGGCCACACCACTCATGAGTTTACAACTGGGCAGAACTGAGGCCTCCTGACTCTGAGACGGTGCTCATTTCAGAACCCCTCTATGCTAAACCTTAATTTTGTACCGATTTTCTACTTAAATGTTAAAATTTTTCTTTAAAGTCCATGTCATCATTAGCATTTAGTAATTGCATAAAACGGGCCCTTAACTTTGCTTCCAACAGGATTTAAATCCAAAATTCTTCTTAATTAGACAGAGAAAGGTAATCTGGATATATCTGGAATTATGTCCCAGAGTCTATTCTGATCACAGTCACAAAATCAAAAACTTAAAGGTTGATCCTCCCCTTGAAGGATCAGTGGCCTTGGAATGTTCTTGGAGGCCACACAGCATTGTCTACATTCAATATTATCCGAGGACAATGCAGTGTTCCCAGTGCCCCTCAACAGTGGAATCCTGTCTGTCACACATTCCTCCTGAATGTATTCAAAGTTTCACAAAAGGAGGTCCCATGTTCACAAAGAACCCAAAACTTTTGTTATTAGGATTCACAGGGACATGTGGTATGTCATGAGGTAGAGCAGTGTTTTCAAAATCCCATAAGCTTTGAAGAGAGAGAATGAAATACCTTCTTTTTTAACTGGATTGATAATATGGCAGAGATACGAGGAGGCAAAAAAGACTAATTTTGAGCAAATCCACAAACATGAAAGATGACATATGCTGTCACTTGAGTCCTTGCTTTACCCCATGAAGGGCTGTCTACCAGGGCGGTGATGGCTCATCCCTCCTGCGCTGCCCCTCGG
The DNA here is from genome assembly GCF_949987515.2 of Delphinus delphis. Taxonomy (NCBI): domain Eukaryota; kingdom Metazoa; phylum Chordata; class Mammalia; order Artiodactyla; family Delphinidae; genus Delphinus; species Delphinus delphis. The sequence continues at coordinate 67,919,820 of NC_082690.1, read as the reverse complement.
CCAGGCCTGGCCCAGGTGCATACCTACAATCTTCTGCTGGGGGAGGCATTCTGGTGGCCCTTCATCCATAACTTCAACCTTAAAAACTTAGAATCCTCTCTGCAACTACACAACTTCTCTGAATCGTTCTCTATGGATCATTCCTTCATCCACAGAATGTCTGAGCCAATTAAATCTCAGCTGTTAAGATATACAGAGTAATAGAATTTGAAATGTATTATGCAACTCTGTCCTACAAATCCTTCCTTGTAATTTCCAAATGCATCTACACTGCAGCACTTGGGAAAATACTGAATAAATCTACATTTACCCTTTATGATTTTAAGCTGCCTTTAATGTTTCCCTTCAACTTTCTTCTTTCCGGCGGAAGGGGTCTAACGTCTTCAGCCCATCCGAAGGCGACCCCCAGGATCATTTTCACGGCCAGCAAGTGTGCTCATCTCTTAACATCCTCCTGCAGCAGCAACATAACACTGGGCATGACATTCCAGGGGCCCACACGAAACAACTGGACAGGACACTCAGATAAAAATACTGATACCAGATCTTATATACAAGGCAGATTTGGTGGTTTAGAAGGAAGGGCCCTTGGCCTGGGTATCTGGAGACCTAGTTCAAACTCCAGTTTGAATTTGTCTGAACCTCGGTTTTCTTGTATGTAAAAAGGGTCTAAAACTCCCTTATAGAACTGTCGTGAGGATCAAGAAAGAACATTTCTATGAAATCGGCTGGCATGGTCTCTGGCACATATCAAACACACTGTACACGTCAGCTGAACCCCAAATTAGCTATAAGTAAATTCATTTCTCATCACCATTATAATTTCTCATCTACATTGCTGTAAATGTGACCTGAATGCAATTACTCCCTCAGTCCAACAGAAACAGGCTCACACCCCTCCAACATTCATCACTGCCAATTAAGTGAGGGCAAAGAGAATGTTCACGCCTCTGCAACTTTTTGTTTCCCTCAAAGCACCACTGCACCTATAGAAAGAGTGGTCAAAAAACATCGAGGGCTAATTCACAAAAGAAGAAACGTAAATGCTCTGATGAAATGAGAAAAGGTCCATCCTTACATATAGTCAAGACAAAACAATGTTTAACAATTCCTTATATTTGGTTTAGTTTGTTTCTCTTTTCCCCACTGAGAAAACTATGACAGACATCTCTTAGCAACTTCCTTCCCTGCCCCAATATGCAAGATACTACCCCTAAATTACATTAGGAGCAAAGATTATTTTTAAGTCTTTTGATACACATAATCAAATTGCTACCCAAAAGGGTTGAATCAATATATTAATAAATACTCCCAACAGCAATACTTGCTCCTAGGAACATTAGAAAATGAGTACAGGCAAAAATGGGTATTTTATCGTTGCTTTACATTGTATTGTTCTGAGCAGAACACAAACAAACATTATATTTAACGGGAATGGTTTATGCTATACCTTAAGAAAGCAAGATAAAATATACATATAGGATGATCCCAACTTTGTAAAATAAAAATTAAGTCATGTAAAGGAAATATATCAAAATGTGGTTGGCTCTGGGTGATAGGAATTATAGGTGGATCTTTTCCCCTTCTTTATTCCCCTACTTTTTGTTTGGGCAATCCATCTCACTCCTGCACCCACCTGTGGAACACATCGCCTGCAGAGGCAGCACCTGTAGGTGGTAGATGAGGGCAGATGACAAACCCAACCAGAGCAGTACAGGTATGTGGGGGAGAGGCTACTCTGTCAATCCCAGTCATAACCCCGACTCTCCACAGATAAAAGGGGACGGCATCCCATCTTCACACTGAACACCGATCACAAATCCAAGGACAAAATACACTGAGTTCTAACGAGCTGACACAATTCAAGACTACAATTCATGCGTACATGGCATTCAAATTCAGACGGAAGGAAAAGCAAGCTATTTCTAAACCCAGTCATACTGAATTATCCACCACATCCTCTTCCATGTCCTCTGGACCTTCAAACATGTAGCCTAAGATATTTCTCCCTTCCCTCTCTTCCTGACCAACTCCTACTTCTATGTCAATTCCCATCTTAGACAGCCCTTGCCTCCACTAAGTCTGCCCTGACCAAGACTGGGTTCACACACAGGGACCACCACCTACCCATGTCAGTAACTATTAACGTGTATTATAGACTAAATCGTGTCCCCCTCAAGATCCATATGTTGGAGCCCTAACTTCCAATGTGACTGTATCTGAAGACAGAGCCTTTAAACAAGTAATTATGGTTAAATGAGGTCATAAGGGTGAGGCCCTAATCCAACAAGACTGGTGTCCAAGAAAACGAAGAGACAACAGGGATGCTTGCACACAGAGAGGAGCCCATGTGAGGACACAGGGAGAAGGTGGATATCTGCAAGCCAAGAAGAGAGGCCTCAGGAGAAACCAAACCTGCTAGTACCTCGATCTTGGACTTCAGCCTCCAGAACTGTGAGACAATAAGTTTCTGCTGTTTAAGCCACCCAGTCTGTGGCCTTTTGTTACAGCAACCCTAGCAAACCAACAAAATGTGTCTGAAGCTTCCAAAGAAACTCTAAACTCACTGAGGGCAGCAGCCACATCTGCCCTGTCCACTACTGAGGGCCCAGGGCCAGGCACAGGGTAAGGGCTCAATGAAAAATTAACACATCTTGAAAAAAGGAATAACAAACAAGAAATATTGAGTGTTTGCAGAAATTAATAATAGTTTCAACCATGCAGCCCTAGAGTGTGACAGGAATGGCTACTTTTCATATTAACAGCTAAGTAGGCAAAGAGAGGAACGAGAGGGTAACCAACCATGTTGGTCCCTTTTATTCTAAACAGTTTTTAAAGTATGCTTGCAATGTAAACTCCTAGACATTATAAATAGTTAATTTCAAGAGAATTATGGATGGAGAGTAAGTTAATTAAGTTGTTTGCCTTTTTGCACTAGGGTATATGCGAGTGTGCCTGGCTTGAGAAAGAGTCACTATGGGATGTGCAGCATTAATTAACTTGGGCTTAGCTGCTGAACATAAAAAAAGCACACATTAAGCCTGAGTTAGTTGTATTTAAGGAAACTACACTTCACAATACAACACTTTTCAGAGGTGATCTTTGCCAAAGAAAAATAGATCTACTTTTTCTTCTTGTGACAAATGTGACTTTTTTCTCCACCTTTACCCTGCTATGTCCACAATACGGTGAAGGTTTTTCAAAATAACACTTAAGGCACAGAAACTAGGAGACAGAGTACCCAGCCTAAGAATGGGTTGTTTTCCAAGGCCTGAAGTCAGAAACTGAACTGCCCCTGGAAAGACAATATGCAGAGTTAGGTTTCCAGCTCATCTACAAAATCTTGATGAGCTCATAAATCCAAGACCGGTCTTTCTATCCAACCCGTAAAAGTAAGACTACTAACAGTGATGACCTGTGTTTTTTCCTGCGGTGCGAAACAGAAGAGGGAGTCCTCTCCACGTTTTCCCCAATCTAGTAAGAAGTAACGATTGCTTTCTATCATCCTCCTTTCCTAGCTTTACTTCCTTCCCAAATCCTATTATCTTTTTTTCCCTAGGTCCCAGGTACTCTACCCCTAAAGTCTACTAGGTTCCAAAATTACCAAGCCTTTTCTCTGCTCCCATTCCCTCAGTGTAATGATCCCACTTAGGGGTTATGAGGAATCGATCTGATTGACCTCATTTACACTACATTCAGTGCCCTGTATTTGTCCTAACAGGAAGAGTAACATTTTAAAAGAAGATTATTATGACTCTCAAATAAAACTCCAAAGAGCAACCCTGAGGTGTTCATTCATTCATTCATCCATCCATCCATGTAACAACTGATGGTATAAATTTTACCATTTAAAAGCTCACTGCCAAACAAGTTTATTCTCCTGCAAATATGAAAGCGTTCTGTAAGTATAAAATGCTAGACCTAGATCGGGTAGTAAAACTATTGGCATCGCCAGGAATCTATCCCAAATCAGTGAAAATAAAATACTATCACAATGGCATATCTGCTGCTTTCTAGTTAAAAAAACAAACAAACAAAAGAACCACAAGGTTTGATAATACATATATTCACCCCTGGTGTGTTGGCACATTAGCTCCTGCCCTCTTTCTGCTACATTCTGAGCACCCAATGCTCTGAGTCCCATGGAAGTGACATATAATCACAGAGATAATGGCAATCTCATACAACTAGAGAATCAAAGGCAGGGTAAAAAGTCACAAAACTCCATTAAGCATTTTCTCTACATATACTACTGTATTTACACTCCACCTTTCCGAACTCCAAGAAGGAAGCATCAAAACATTATCTTTAATCAGTAACAGGTATCATTTATTAAGTGCCTACTGTGTGCCAGCCAATGAGCAACACATTTCCCAAATATCCCTCTCCATTACCACAACAGTTCTGTAAGACAGGTACTATTATTATTCCCAGTTTCCAGATGAGGAACCGAAGCCTAAGACCAGTTAAAGAGCTCACTCAAAGCACAAAGCTAATAGACGGCAGAGCTGGGATTTGAGCCCAGGTCCGTCAGAGTGCACTGCCCTTAAAAGGAGGTTGCATCAGATGTTCACAAGTCCAAAGCTTCCATGGATATCTGTTCCAGCCACTGTCCAGCCTAAGTAACAGATGACCTAAAAAGGATGAACGGTCTAAGTAAATCAAATGCTAGAAAATCTATTCTGCGTAATTCATACATCACCCTCCCCCATCCAAATGTGAGCTGAGTAATTTATCTTTCACACCTCGAATGGCTTGTTTTACACGAAACTGTAATTATCCCCCAACACTGGTTGCCAGCCACTTGTTAACACTGGCTATAATACATATTGCTTGACATCTCATTTTATCCAAGTCATCTTTCTTGAATGCAAACCTTAAATTCTCATTCCTGAAGATGTACCTACTGCAACTCAATTCAACAAACATTTATTAGGTCTTTACATAATTACATGTGTGAAGCATACAGATACAGCCCTTGCCCAAGGCTAACTTACAGTCAGCTTGGGGAAGAAAGGAACCAAATGTGTAAGCACCAAGGAGGCGGCGGCTAATCCCGGTTTGAGAAATTCAGAGGAGGCACCTGAAAAGCGTTCTTGAAGAATGAGTGGGGACTTATAAAATGGCTAAATAGTATTAGACCTTGGACATTTATTAAGTAACTTTGTGTGACTAAAAGAATAGGGGGAATAAACAGTGGTGATAGGTTGTGAAATTTTTTATACGTGAAAAACTTTCTCCTGCAGGGAAAAGGGATCCAAAGCTTTTCTCAGCAGCATAGGGACAAGAGTAAATTTAAGTTTCAGGAAGATGAAACAACGTATCCAAACATTTTTGGGGGTGTGACTTAGTTTCTAGCTAAGATATAAGACAAACCCCACATTTGTAGACTCTACGTGCCTAGTTTCTTGGGTTGCTAATGATGAGTATCCGTAGGTGAACCTGTGGAAGGATCATTAACGTGGTTCCGACAGCGCGGCTGCGGACCCGCCCGCTCGCGAAGGAGCCTCTCCACCAGTGCGGCGCAGGACGGGAAAAGGAGGGGGAGGGAGGAGCCCGGGAATTGGCACCTGGCGCGAGCGCGGATGGGCGTGTGCGTGCTGCCGCCCCGGGCGGCCCGTCGGGTCGGACGGGTCGGTGGTCCTCCGCAGTGGGGAGAGCGAGAAGTGGGTGGCCCGAAAGAGATCGGGTTGGGAGGCTGGCTCCTCACCTCCCTCACCACACCCGCCCGCCTGTGCCTCCCCCGGGGCAACACCGTCCCCGCCCCCTCGCCGTAAGGCCGCGGAGGCGACCCCGCCCATCACCACGCGACCGTCCTGGTGTTCTCCCGCCCGACCTCGACCTCCCCGCCACGTTCCTCGAGGTTTGGGTCCGAAGGTTGGGGGGGGGGGGGCACGAGCCCCCCCACGACGCGCCTCCGTCTCCGGTCACGCCCCCCGTTCGCGACCGTCCCCGGCGCGGAGCCTCCGGTGCGTCTCGGAATGGGTGGCGTGGCGGTGGTAAAAAAAAAAAAAAAAAAAAAAAAAAAAAGCTGTTTATATTTCTCCTTTTTCATGATCTTAATTCATGCACAGTACTCTCCTGCTCTGTACATGTTAGATCCAAGTTGAACCCTGTATTAAAACATTTCAGCACAAGAAGGGCAGGGGGAAGGTAGATCAGCAGCATTTCAGCACCTCTGTGCAGGCTGGAACGCAATGTTCATAATTAAGATGACCTGAATTCCACGCCCCCACCCCAAATCTTACTTTTTTCAATTCATTGATAAAATCTGGATTAAAAATACAGACATTTTGTCATTCTTACTACATTTACCTCATCTCACAAGTCTCCTGACTGGGTGAACGCTAATGCTGCTGCTTCTGTCTGGTCAATTATTGCACGGACACAAGGGACCAATTAATGCCATCCATAAAAGCCTGAATCATTCTGTCAATTAACGAGAACTAACTATGTCATCAGATATATTACTGGTGAGCAAGTCTATTTGGTTGCAATATGTCTTGAAGGAGAGCAGTATCAAATGAATCACAATTGACTTGGACAACTGCTAGCATAATTTCGGAAGATGAAAAGACAGATGTGGTAGTTATTAGTGGTCCCCTGAGGAATTACAGCCAAGCAATTGTAATGTGCTAAGACTGCACTAGCAGGTGCCTGCAGTACAAATCAGACAGAGGGTTAAATCAATATTTTCAATTTCTTAGGATCAATCTGGTGTTTGAACGAGATGGAAACTTGTTAGCAATTGGCAGGATGTGTAAATGGAAAGTCAAACTTCTTATTATTTGTTAAAAAGGAATGAGTGTACTGCATCATGCCCTTGGCACAAGGTAATGCTTTCATGATCCAGTAGCTGGGGCATTCACTGAGAATCAAGCAGTTCTTAAATTTTAATAGAGTGCAAAAGGTTAGCTTTATAAAGGTTGAACATTCAAGATCTTTAAAAATGACTGAAGTGTCAATAGGAAAGTTTTGAGCTGTGACAACAGTACAGTTATTAATGATTAGTGCAAGAACCAGAAGGAAAGCTTAAACTCAATGGAAAGAGGGGGGAAAATAAGGTCTTACCAAGAATTTATAGATTAAACACAGCCTTGGGAACATTACTACTTTTCTCTTGCTTTACTAAGAAGCAGTCTGGCTTTGAGGACAATTTACCAAAAATTTTGATTATTTTTCCCCAGTCATCTATATATATTGTATTTATAACCCTTGTTCAGTGTCTAGATTGACTGAAAGACTATCTCTGACAATGTTCATCTTGGTTTTTATTAGGCTTCTTGCTTTTAATTTAGGGATAGACAATCCTTCATATGCCCCTAAATTATGAAGATCCAACACACATAAACAGAGCTTGGAAGTGTAAACAAGTAGAACTTGCAACCTAATGCATTTTATGTGTACACAGTAACCAGTTTAATCATTACTGGGGAGCAGTGTGGTTCACTGGAAAAAGTCAGACGTGGGTGTGAATCTGGGATCTGTGGCTCCCTTGTTATGTGCCTCAGGGCAAGTCACATTGCTGCTCCAGGATCAGTTATCCCGTGTGCTCTAGAGGGGAGGGGCGGGGTGGGGGGGGGGGAGAGGTTTCCTGCCTCCTCTACTTATTGGAAGCAGTGAATCTCCTGCCTGGCATACCAATTAGAAGTGCAAATGTTTCCTTCCTATTTAAAGCAAAGTGGTATATTTCAATAAGAAATAAGTAAAGAATAAGTACAGCACAAAACTTAAATATATAAAGCCAATGTACGTAGTTATAGACAAATAAGAGACTTTGTTTTCCTTTTGCTTAAAAAAAAAAAATCCTCTCCAGAATCTTAAAAAAAAAAATTAATTCAAACACGTATTTCTTGACTACATAAAAACCAGATTTTTGAGACACAAAGATAATGAGGCAGGGTATCCGCCCTCAAGGAGCTTGAGGGTAATATGTACCTAATTAATGGTAAACAAAGCAGATCTTAAGATCAGGGCACTGGGGGAATTCAGGGGAAAGAGAAAGCCTTTAGGTGGCAGAGGGGGCTGTGGAAGGGCAGGCTCTGCAGGAGAACATCCATGGAAGAAGTGCTATTTGAGATGGGTTCTGAAGTATATATACTTCACAGTATGTGTCTGTGTATATATAAGGTAATTATAAATAACACATACAATCCACTATAATTAATGTGTAAAACACATGTGTGTATATTTATGCATATGACACATATGCTGACAGCTTCTTTAAAGGAATGAACACATGACAGTCTTGTTTATCAAATGCACCCCGGCAGCAGACACCTAAGAACAAACGGGGCTGGGCTGGGCTGGGCTGCTGGGGAAGGGACGTCCCCGGATGACACGAGGCCCTGAGAGCTGGTCCGTCATTCTGTGCCCGCCTTTGAGCACGACCGTCTCCAGGCCTGGAGGTAACTGGGCCTGTGATGAGGAGAGGCCAACTCTCAGGCTGCCCCAACGGCCGTCAGGTTTGAGCTGAGTCCTCCTGAGGGCCCAGGGCTCAGGGGCTATGGCAGCAGCACGCCGCCCAGGCAGCCCAGTGAACCAGGTAGGCCAACCAAGAGGAGGCTGCCCACTTCCTACCGAGATAAATACAATACATGTCGAGATGAGCAGCGCTGACTTCACTAAGGGATCCAGAAATTATTTATAATATTAACAGGATGCCCCCTGGAAGCCTCTGTGACCTCTGCAGGGCAGGCTATCCTCTTGACCTCACCTGCCCAGTGAGGTGAGGTACTGCTCAGTCTCCAGGAGGTTTTCTCTCTATTTGTTCACTGTCACCCTCAACTACCTCATCTCTCTCAATTCTCTCCTCCAATTTCACCAAGGCTAAGCTCCTCTATTTCCTAATGACACAGAGGTCTCTCCTCGACAGTAACTCCAAGTCCCTTCTCTGATGGTCTCCCTGGCCTCCTTGTCCCTCACCTGGCCTCCCTCAATATCTCTACTCCCAAGGCCCAGCTCAGCAAAATCACCTCATCAAACTTCTCTGATCCTCTCAGTTAGAAAATGCCCTTTGCCCTGTTCTACAGACAACTACAAACCCTCCCCCTCCCAACGCTTCTGTTAAAAAGCCTTTAAGGGGCTTCCCTGGTGGCGCAGTGGTTGAGGGTCCGCCTGCCGATGCAGGGAACGCGGGTTCGTGCCCCGGTTCGGGAGGATCCCACATGCTGCGGAGCGGCTGGGCCCGTGAGCCATGGCCGCTGGGCCTGCGCGTCCGAAGCCTGTGCTTCGCAACGGGAGAGGCCACAACAGTGAGAGGCCCGCGTACCGCAAAAAAAAAAAAAAAAAAAAAAAAAAAGCCTTTAAGATTTGGTGTTAGAGAGAAATAAAGATGGCCTCAACAGTCTCACGATGCCAACACATGTGTCATGCCTCAAGAATTACATAGAAGGGGGTTCCCTGGTGGTCCAGTGGTTAGGATTCGGTGCTTTCACTGCTGTGGCCTGGGTTCAATCCTTTGTCAGGGAACTGAGATCCTGCAAGCAGCACAGTGCGGCAAAAAAAAAAAAAAAGAATTACACAGGAGATTACAAGTAAGGTACTATGCAACTCAACTGTCTTCCAGGTGTAACATGTGCTCAATATACTCAAATCTTATAGCTTTCTTGATGAGTTTCTACAAACACCCAAGTTCACGCCTAATCTCTACAACTGGGTAGGAAGGGACCCGGCAGAAGCACTCCATATCTTTATGCTTCTCCATCTCCTGTGCTAACACTGTAGCCTCGAATGTAGAAGATGCTCAATAAATACATGGACAAAGGAAGAAAACTGTTTGGCTAAAGGATCAATCTGAGCATTATAAGCCAATGTTCAAAGTCAGCAAGAGGGGGACTTCCCTGGTGGTCCAGTGGTTAAGAATCTGCCTTCCAACACAGCGGACGCAGGTTCAATCCCTGGTAACTAAGATCACACATGCCGTGGGGCAACTAAGCCTGCGTGCCGCAACTACTGAGCCCACATGCTCTGGAGCCCGGGCACAGCAAGGAAAGATCCCGCAGGCCGCAATGAAGATCTCCGTGCCACAACTAAGACCCGATACAGCCAAATAAAAAATAAATAAATAAACAAAGCAAGAGGAAGGAACAAATTCAAGATCCTTTTCTTTGGTTTAGAATTTTCTTCTAAAGACAAATATCAGGGTAAGCAATGTTTCATGCTTTCATCACAGCACTGACAGCTACAAAGAACCCAGTTGCTCCCCAGGGCACATCCAGGGTCCCTTGGTGAGCACAGCTATATGGCAAAGCCAAATGGGCTGGGGGAAAGTTCTCTGGTTCGGGTGAGGCTTAAGGGATGCTCACACAGAGGGAGGGAGAGGTTGAGTGGGTGGGCTCATTTGCTCGTTCATTCCCTCATGTATTTTCTGTCTTGGACTGGGCAACATGGAAGGCTCTGAAGATTCAAGGTTAAACATAAGTCTCTGCCACACAGAACCATATGGTCCTTTGGGGCAAAGTGCATTTGATATAAATCCTGTCTGCTGCACTTGGGTCTGGGGGAGCTCTTGAGACATGCACGGTGCCTCCAAGTCCACCATCACTACATACATTAATCAGGTCACGGAGCTAAAACCATGGAAAAGGGGACAGAGGAAGCAGGCAAATTTCCTTTTCTTTCCTTCTTTTTTGGGGGGTTAGTTTTCTTTCCAATATTTAAAAATCCTCACAAGCTTAAATCACTGCATCTCTGCTCCATAAACATTATCATCTGCAGAAATAGTTTGTGGGGTATATCAATACATAACAGAACCTAACTAACGGATACTCCAACTTGTTCTCAAAAGGGTTTAAGGCACGTTCCCAAAAATACAGGGTGAAGAAAACAATGACGACAAAAGAATAAAAAATAAGGCAGGAGTAAGATTATACCAAAAAATACAAAGCAAGAAAAAACAAGGACTCTACATATAGCAAGGCCTGCGTTGAACCGATACCAGTGAGGGAACTGTGAGTAGGAAACCTTTTGCTTGTATTTTTGGTTAGGATGTACCATAAAATATATACTTTGTATATAGTTTTTTAAAACAACCACCCTGCCCTGGGGCAGGCTATGTGTATTGCTCGACTTCAATTTTGTAAAAAGGAAAGCTATTTCTTTAAGAAATTCAACTCACAAACGTCAGCTTTTGAAACCAAGGTTCAGCACAGAAGAGCCAATAAAAATGCTGTAACTTGAAACCAACCCACACGGCACAAAAAGAAAGGAGGGAGGTCAGCCGGGTTGCCCTCCGACACACCCTTCTAACTTGATTCTAGAACAGCAGCGCCCAGTTTGCAAGACAAGAAGCTAATTGACTCGAATGTCTGCTGCATAAGCTATAAAACAAGTACATAAAGAACAATATGAACATACAGGGCCATCAGTTCCATAAAAAGGCCTGCTGTCCAGCGCCACACTGGGCACCAAACAAGCGGGGCAATTGTTTCAGCAGGCTGCATGATGAGGAAGGAATAATTAGCGTACTTGTGAATCAAGTGTCCACCAGGAAGAGATCTCCATCCCTGAGCAGCAGCAGGCACCCCCCCACCCCGCAGCCCTCAAGAGTCAAGCTGGGGTTTTTAAAGATCTTTACTGACAATCGTGATGCAAGCAAATACATCCTTCAGCCCAATAAACTAACAACTCCCTCCACGGTGGTCATTTCTTATTTGCTGAAACACACACACACACACCCCTAAAGTTTCACCAACTGTTACTTTCCATTACCAGGAAATGTCATTTTCTCTCACTCATTTTTTCATTGGCTAGGGATACAACTCCTGCCAAAAAGGGAGGGGTGGTGACAAAAGCATCCATTTGAGCTGTCCTGGCACAAAGAGGGCAAAATGATCTCGAATCCATAAACGTTTGTCCACAGAGTTTGGAGGAGGGGGACCAGGAGTAAATACCTTTGGTCCTAGGATTTTTCTCATTATCCAACCTATTGAATGGGGAAAAAAAAACAAAACAAAACTGTTTTCTTTCTCCTGCAAATCTGAAAATAAGCAAGTGGGATGTGTGGTCTGTCACTAGGACAAAACCCATTGACCGGGTGGTATCTGATGCACATGACAGTCCACAACAGAAGCAACATAAGCAACTGACTAGTATCAGGAGATCTAAGTTCAAATCTCTGTACTCCCTCCTAAGAGCTGAATCCTGTTTGGCAAATCATTAACTTATCTGGGCCTTAATTTTTTCTACCTGTAAAATAGGGATAATAAGTGTTCTCATTCTCACAACCTCCCCCGAAGGGCTGCTGAGAGAACGAAATGAGATTATGCAGATGAACATCATTTGACACGAATATAATTCCTTAACTTGGTCTACTTGGAAACTCGGAAAATGCCAGGCATAATCCCAGCATCTCATGAATACTTACTGTTTGCTCAGCACTGAGGCAGGTGCCTAGGAGATGGAGAGAATTAAAAGGTGCCGTCTTCTTGCCTGTGAAGAACTCACAGGCTAATTAGAGGCAGGATATGTACGTTTAAGGCTAAAGCAAGATTAGGCATGGTTCGCTGGAGGTAATAAAGTCTAAATGCTTTCCCCTCATCTGACAATTCTTTTGCACTCAAAAAAATCCACTGGGTTTTATCCAGAAGGCTTACAGCCCTAAAAACAATAACAACAGAATTGACGAGTGGTATCTCGGCAGCGCCCAAAGGTATTCTCAGAGACAGAGCTGAGAGGAATTCTTTCCTGCCCTTTAGTTACTCTATGAATTCAAACCATAGGGAGCACAGTGGGCCCAAAGGAAATCTTGTCTTTAGGGACAGAAAGACCTGCTCCCAACCTTTCCAGTGACCTGTGCTTTTAAAAGAAAAGAAGACTGCATGGAACACCTGGAAGGACCTCCTTCAGGAAGCTCCAGTCCCAGGGACTAGAAATCCAAAGTCTAACAATATTCATTAAGAATGGGTTCCTGGGAATTCCCTGGTGGTCCAATGGTTAGGATTCCGTCCCTCCACTGCAGGGGACCCAGGTTCAATCCCCGGTCAGAGAGAAGTAATTATCAGATCTCCATTTTGCAGGTGAAGTTAAGGACTTGATAGGGTTAAGTAACTGGACCAAGGTTTGCAGAGCTGGTAAGAACTATGATTTGAACCCAAGCATGCTGATTTCAAATCCCACACTATTTCTCATCACACAGGATCACTGCAGATCCACTCTCCACTCTGATGTTTGTTTCTTGAAAACTAGTCACTCACACTATTTTCTCTGCAGAAGGACAAAAGACACTATGAATCTACCATGGAGGCCCATTAAAACCAGTTGACAAGGAAAAGTGTAATCCAAGGTACAAAGCCTAACAAACTTATGTTCTTCTCCAAGGAAATTTTTCCTCCCGAAAGGTTTGGCAGGTTAGGAAAAGACAGGACGGAGAGCTAGAATACGTCCAGAAAGTTTAAATAATTTTGAGTGGTTAATAGATTTTTAAAAAATTCAACCTCTCTAGGAACAAGAGAATATAGTTAAATGATGTATTCACTTTTCACCCACTGAACGACTGAAGATTTTTTAAAAGACAATTTTCAATGCTAGCAAAGGTAAATTGATTGAGATCATCTCATATGTACTGCTAGCAAACCTTCTACAAAGTAGTCTGGCATACTGTTTCTAGTTTCATATCTAAGAACTCTTTGCCTAACCTAAGGTCATGAAGATATTAGCTTTTACATTTGTCTTTTACATTTAGGTCTACAATCCATTTTGAGTTAATTTCTGTGTATGGTGTGAGGTAAGGGTTTAAACTGATCTTTTTTTGCATATGGATATCCAATTGTCCTAACACTATTTGTTAAAAAGACGATCCTTTTCTCTATTAAATTGCTTTGGCACTTTGTGGAAAAAATCAATTGACAATAAATATAATGGTTTATTTCTAGACTCTCAACTCAGTACCAATGACCTACCCTTACACCAATAACACACTGTCTTGATTACTGTAGCTTTTTAGTAAGTTTTGAGACCAAAGTGTAATCCTCTATTTTCTTCCTTTGCAATTTTTTTTCTTTATACTGGGTCCTCTGCCTTTCTATATAAATATTAGGAACAGCCTGTCAATTTCTACCCAAAAAAACCCAAAAGACAAAAAAAAAGGATGCTGGAATTTTTATAGGGATTGCATTAAATCTATAAATCAATTTGGGGAGAATTAAACAAATATTGAGTCTTCCAATCCATGAACATGGAATATTACTCCATTTGTTTAGATCTTCTTTAATTTTTCTCCCCAATGTTTTATAGTTTCCAGTGTGCAAATCTTGTACTTCTTCTGTGAAGTTTATTCCTAAGAAATTTATTTTTTGATGCTACTTTAAACAAGACTATTTTCTTAATTTCATTTTCAGATTGTTTTTTGTTAATATATACAGTTGATTTTTGTATATTGATCCTGTATCCTGTAAGCTTAATGAACTTATTATAGGTTTGTGTGGGTGTGTATGTGTATGTATTCAAGACTTTCTACATACAGGCTCAATTCACCTGCAAATAAAGACAGTTTTGCTTCCTACTTTACAAGCTGGATGTCTAAACTTGCAGTATACTTTTCAATAGAAGTGGCAAGAATGAACATCCCTGCCTTGCTCCCAATCTCAGGAGGGAGCTGTATTCATAATTTGCACAAAGCAATCTACTCAAGCTATTATCTTTCCTGAAGACTTTATGAAACAGAGCTGGATAAGTATTTTCGTATACTGATAACCCATGAGTATACACAAATGAAAAACATACTTACAAACTTAAAAAAAAAAAAAATCAGTGTGTTTTAAATTAAGAACAGAGAACCAAAAATGTCATCTAATAGATAAAAACATATAAAGTTACTAAAAACTAAATATATGAAAAAGCAGCACTGTCACATGTCATTGATTGTGTAAAGTGGAGAAAGGTAACATAAGGGAGGGCAAACAGGGGCAGCCCAGTCTGGGGAAGGTGACGTCACTGCCAGCTGCTGAACACCCTCCAGGTCAGCATGGCTCGCAGGGCCAGGAGCCCAGGCTCACCAACTCTCTCCACCCTCCACTATCCCTAGCAACCAGGACTGGAAGGGCCTGGGGGGAGGAGGCTCTAGCAGTCTGGCCCAAAACCTCTCCCCATCAGCACATGAGCCAGCTGGGAGTGAACCATGCAGGAGACTGGAAGAGAAGAAGCCTCCAGTGGGAGCTCTCACTCAGCAATCTTCACATAACAGTTTCTTAACAAAGCAGCCGGACTTCTTTACAAAAAAAAAAAAAGAAAGAAACTCGGTTCCAGAATGGAAACTTATCAGGCACCATGTAGCACTGTTTGAAAGAACATATTGGTTCCAAAGACCTTGTTTGCTCTGAAAGATGAAAGTTTAGATGCCCCAGCAAAAGGCACAGATGGGTGTTCAGAATCCAACTGCTCGACAGAACTGCCAGCTCTGACAAACGTTCACACTCTATCCTGTACACAACTTCCATGCTGTGTCACTGCACCTGCCTAGAATGACTACCATTTTTACAATCTGACAAGCCTGCAGACAATGGTTAGACACCTACTCTATGTAGAACCCAGTGCCCACAGTATACACGGAGTTATCTGTAACATACATATTCTATCACACACTGAGATAAATCTGATAGGAATGGACATAGTAAACCGACTAGACATTACAAGTAGGGATTTCACAGAAAATAAATTAAAAAATAAAAGACCTGCTACGAGGTTTTAAAATCTAGCCAGAGAGAGAAAAAAACCTCTCTGGGTAGAACTAAAGCTCATTTCTCTAATTTTACAGTAGTTCTCATTTTCCAGTATCTCAGAGTGGTGAAAAGCCAAAATCACTTAGTTTCTCCAAGGACAAGAATTCGTTTGGGCTGAGGCAGGTGGAACCCCATCTGCTGAAGGGAAACTGGCAACACTTAGGGTGCCCTTTGCTTACCTCCACTTACACATTCATCACATTTTCTTTCTTTTTAAAAAAAATATTTATTTGTTTGTTTATTTATTTTTGGCTGCGTTGGGTCTTCGTTGCTGCACGTGGGCTTTCTCTAGTTGCGTTTAGTGGGGGCTATTCTTCGTTGTGGTGCGCAGGCTTCTCTCATTGTGCAGCATGGGCTCTAGGTGCGCGGGCTTCAGTAGTTGTGGCACGTGGGCTCAGAAGTTGTGGCTCGCGGGCTCTAGAGCTCAGGCTCAGTAGTTGTGGCGCACGGGCTTAGTTGCTCCGTGGCATGTGGGATCTCCCCGGGCCAGGGCTCGAACCCGTGTCCCCTGCATTGGCAGGAGGATTCTTAACCACTGCGCCACCAGGGAAGCCCATACACGTTCACCACAGTTTCTGCACATTAACTCTTTAGTTCCCACCCCCAGCTCTCACACCCTCTGTCCCCCCTACCCGCCAACAACTGTCCCTCTCACCTTTGTAGGCTCCGTGCCTGGTATATAATAGGTACCAAGCACATGTTTCCTTCTTTCCTCTGGTAATGGTTCTCTGGACAAGAAAACGTGATACTGGAAATACCTCATCATAGCTGGAGCTTTGTCACACAGCACTAGCACATTACACAATGTGGCAGGTCCCTGCCTCCCAGCTTTCCCCACACATAGCTTGATCTCCCATCAGAATGGTGTGCAGGAAGAAGAAATTACCCATGTCAAGGAAGCACCTACTCTCCCTGCTCTCTGGCTGGAAAGGTGAAGGGTCTAGTGTCTCCTCGAAGGTCCCCAGCATCCCCACCTGCAGTCTGGGAAGCCTCAGCACCTGCCCTGCCCCGCCCCTGGGAAATGACTTTCAAAGGTCTTCCACAGACGAGGCAGGGCCTTTGCACAGAACTACCTCCTTTAAGCCTCGGCGCAACCGTGCGAAGCAGGCCTCAACTATAAAGTGGGAACATTTTACAGGCAAAGGTTATCAGAGCTCAGAAGCCAAGGAACTTGCCCAAGATCACACAGCTGCAATTTAGTCTTCCATTTAGAAAAGACCCCAAGGGCCCACACACATGTCCTGAAAGGTATTATTAGCCATTAAACATTTCCTAAAGTGCTCAGAGAGATGGCCTAATGAGCAAGGTGAAGGAAAACCAGGACAGCTGTTCTCTCTTCTTCATTGTCACGACCACAGACAAGATGTGTGAGGAGTGGAGGATGCAAACTGTTAAACAAGTAGAATCTGACATATGCCACACACACACACACACAAATGCTGGACAATTACCTACTAAGAATGTTGTCTTGAAATGTAAAAACTACAAATTAAACTGGAACTGGGGCCTGAATTGCTTTTTTAGTTCACTTGTTATGTAGTCTGTACAACATGTAATCAGGACATGCTCTGAAGATTACCCCCAATAAGCTTTGAAAAGAGCACAGTCATTAAATAAAATCATCCGATAATTGCATGGTTCTTGGGGTTGGGTGTTACTAATAGAGATGCTAATTTTATCTGCGCAACCACACTGATATCAGAATGAGGGTGCTCCTGAAATGGAAGTTCCTTGAGCAAAGCTCCACCGCACCCCATTCTACAAGGCGGCAAGGCTGAGGAAAGCTCCCGGATGCCCCTGCTTAGCTGGAAGGAGCAGAGTAGATAAGCACAAGGATACCCCTCAGCCCCGGTCCCTGGAAAAAGCATTGGCCTTCACCAGCTACATGCTTTCGTCATCCTTCTAGTAGAGACACTTCACAGGCAAGGCCTCCAGCACCCCATCTTCTACTGGACTCCTGTGGAGAAGCTGAGGATGAGAAGCTTGGGATAAATTATCTGAGTTCTTACTCTCAGAGGATGTGACAGGGTGGACCTCTCTTCCCCAAAGCCTTCATCTGGCAAATGGGTATATGCACCCTGTATGAAATGGGTCCTTCAACATAATTATTTCAATAAATGTTCTACACTTCTGAGAACAATTTTTCTCTATATTTTCATCGACAGAGGACCCGTGTGTGAGAAATGAGCCCTCTCATTTCCCTACAGGTGAGGCAGAGCAGTTAGGAGAAGGAGGAAAAGGAGGAGGAAAAGCAAGGAAGGAAGGATGAGGACAGAAGTGAGCGAGGGTGTAAAGGGGAGGGGTGCTCACGCGGGGGTCGCACTGCAATGCTTTACCAATGCTCAGTCGATCAGTATCTGGCTACAGGTTCCACACAGGTTGATCAATAGTCTAAAAATACATGAAAACAGATCTGGGCATTTTCTATAAAGCCATTTTTCACTTTTTCAAGAAGCTTCAACTGACCACCTGTGATGTCTTTAAGTCATGACCCTCCAGAAGGGCTGGGAGTTTAGGGTTCTGGATCGTTTGCTGTAATCAGCAAGAAAGGTGTGTGTGCGTGTACTGGAAAAGCCAGGGACAGAACCTACATATTGCCTAGAAAAGCACCTAGGTCAAGACAAAGCAGAATGAACTGTGGTCTGTGATACCCCCGGTACACAAAGGCAAGTTCCTCAAGCCCCAGAGAGCATGAGATCCACAAGGCTGTACCTGAATAGCCAGTCTCCATGAGGCTGGGCTTATAACTTGGGCACCGCCCAGAGGAAAGCCATCACCACACACTAAGAGATTCCACTCAACGCAGAACTCTTTAACTTGGGGCTCTAGTTTCCCTTGCTGTGGCATACAAATTTTGCATGTTGCCAAATGAATGAGAATCTATCAAGTGGGGAATATCAAACCCAGCATATGTGGGGCTTATTAACTTGAAACAGACTGGAAGAGTGGTTGAGAGGAGGGACTCTGGGGCCAGACTGCCTGGGTTCAAATCCCAGCTTTTCCACTTATGAGCTTTGGATTTGACGTCCACTGTCCTACTAAACAGGAACATGACAACACCTATCGTAGTTATGAGGATTAAACAAGTTATCTATATAAAGTAAGAGTTACAAAAATATTGTTATTATGAGAGAATTTATGTATATTGTTTCCTCAATGTACATGCTACAATTAAATGTCTGTGCACCCACCAATTCCTATGTTGAACCCTAATCCTCAGTGTGGTGGTATTTGGAGCTGGGGCCTCTAGGTGATTAGGTCGTAAGGGTGGAGCCCTCATGAATGAGATTAATACCCTTAAAAAGGGCTAAAGAGACCTGAATACTCCTCTTCTGCAATGTGAGGACACAGTGAGAAGACAGCCTTCTATGAACCAGCAAGCTGTCCCTCTCCTCACTGGATACTGAATCTGCCAGTGCCTTGATCTTGGAGTTCTAGCCTCCAGAACCGTGAGAAGTAACCTTTTGTTGTAGATAAGCCACCCAGTCTATGGAGTTCTGTTACAGCAGCCCAAACAGACTAAGACAGCACACATATGAAAACATTAAGATTCTCAGGCCCAAAAGTATTTTCCCTATCATAGAAGTAACTGCTAACATTTTATCTTATCTCTTTTGATCTTCCTATTTTGTAATTACATTTATTGGATGAAAAACCTGAACTCAAAGAGGGGAGCCGACTGGGTGGACACCTCACCACCTGTGTGTAGCACATCAGAGCTGAGCAGCCTCCCTGGCACTGTGCCACCTCCTCTCCCACACGAAACAGGGATTTCCTGTTATGTGAGTTTAACACAGCCCTGACTAGGGATTTACGGTATCAATGCTCCCCAGCTCATCTGCTGGGATTCCCAGGCTGTTTACTTACTTCCAGTCTTCCTGAAACATTTCTCATAACTCATAACTACTACTCATAACTCATAACTACAATTCCAACCCACATGGCCAAATGGAATCCAAAGAGATAAGCTATGAATGAAATGAGATGCAGCCTACCCACCCATTCAGAGGCCACCCTGTTGTAGGACACTGTTGACTATTCTAAACCCAGTACTACCAGTATACCCCATGCAGATGCCCTGCAAGACAGGAGGCAACCTACTTCCATTCCAAAGATATTCTAACTACCCCAGAGCTGTGTAGATGAGGTTCTAAATTTCCATTTGCATGCTGAGGGAACTCCCAAGGAAGGCCTCAGTTATGTTCCCATTTTAGTTTAGAAGAAACTAAACTCTGACAGAGGTTAACTTTCCTCGGTGTCCACGTTACGTTATGATGCAAATATGAATAAAACTATCCTCTCATGTGTGCATACAGCTTTAACAATTTCTAAATACTTTCACATGTGTCTTTTCACGTGGTCCAATTAAGATTTTTTTCTTCTTTTTTTTTTTAAATCAAGGCTCAAAAAGTTTTGGGGACTAGACCAGGGTTACAGGGCAAGAGAGTGCTTGGAACTGGGGACAGAACTCACAACTCTGGACTCGTTTTCACGTAAGGAATAGCAAATCGCTGATCTGAAAGCACCACCTGCTACAAAGGCACTGAGCTCATCATGCCAGGGCCTTGAAGAAAGTCATCCCACAGAGACCCTGGCTTTGGATAACAACAAACTGGAGAACAAACTGGAGAACAGGGGCTCTGCTTCCGGAAGCCCTGGACAGCAACAGTGGTTCACTTCCCCGTGTTAAGGGCAGACGGGCCAGTGGGGAGACCAAGGCAAAGACTGAACAGAGCATGCAGAGAGGTACAAAG
The DNA here is from genome assembly GCF_949987515.2 of Delphinus delphis. Lineage (NCBI taxonomy): Eukaryota > Metazoa > Chordata > Mammalia > Artiodactyla > Delphinidae > Delphinus > Delphinus delphis. The sequence continues at coordinate 67,899,347 of NC_082690.1, read as the reverse complement.
CTCCCCAGCGGCTGCAAACACTTCCCTTACCTCCAAGCCCTTTCTGCTCTCAGCCTTAGAGAGACTGACATACAACATACCTTCCTGGGTTCCCAGCTGGACTTTCAGACTTAATCTTGCCATCTTATAATTGTTTGCATTTGATTTCTTTAAATTAATGTACATCAGTAGCCCGACAAAATCATTATAATAATGAACTTCATTTGGAAAACCAGCACTTACAATCCCACAGCCCTTCCAAGCCAACGGTTTTCATTTGTCTGGGTTCCCTTCTGGTCCTCGTCCTCTGAAACAGTAGCCATGATTGTAGAATAGGCACTACTTTGTATCCCACTTTTACTTCATGTAATCGCATTTTCTCTCGCAACCCGAGCATGTCTAATGACCCTGGCAAGTTCCTACTCCAAAGGCTTCTTTTAGGGTGTTTCGATTTCATCACCAATGTAGACAACTGATCTCAGAAGCTCCATGACATGTCTGACTTGTAACTCCTAAGGTCTGAGATCATGGTTTTGGGTGAGAAGCAGAACACTCTGGGGGCGGGAGGAGAGGAAGAAAGGAAAAACAACTGTGCCTTTCTTCTCAGGAGACAAAGTGCTGTTAGAGGCGAAGGCTTTAAATGCCCCTGTGGGTGGGAGGGGGCAGGGGTGCCTATGGCTCTCAGGCTACGCAGCCTTGGTGCTGCCTTAAGGATGAAGCCACTCTCCAGTCCCCAGTAAAGCAGTGTCCTGTGAGTTGCAGAAAATTTCTGTAAAGCAAGAGCCCGGAGCACATTTCATTCAAATCGAATCATGTCACAACCCCCAACATACTTTCCCACTTAGCACCTTTGCCAGCTGGCTCTGCACTGACGGAGAAGTTTAAACTCCAAGACCTGACACTCCACCCCCTTCGCCTTCTACCTCCTCCCCTCCCCCCACAGCCTTGAGCCCCAACTCCAGGTCCCTGCTTTGCTCACTCAGCGCCTCCACCTCCAACTCCAGGAAGTATGACCCTATTCTCAAGGAGCTCACGATCAGGGTACCAAACTAAAGGTTTTGAGTGTATGTTTATCACATGAAAATCAGTAAGCCATTTAGTTGTACGTGAAACAGTAACAACATGGTTTTAACCCATCATTTCAAATGGTGTAAAACTGGGCCAATATATTACAAAATAAGATTGCCTCTTAAACATTTTTTTTCTACTGTGAAATATAATATATGCACATAAAAGTGCATATGACATAGATATACCTTTAAAATGAAGCATTATAAAGTGAACTGACATAGGTACTCAGTTTTTTTTTATTTACAAAAAAAAATCCCCTCTGAAAAAGCAGTGATAACAAATGCAGTCACGAAGCCTTCGTCACCAGTAGAAGTGGAAGATGCTGAGTTGCAAAGCTTTCTCTTGATTGGGTCATCATTTGCATCACTCTTTAACACCCCTCCATTTGTATTTCAACATACATTCCAGATTTCCCAGGACAACCGAATTCCAAAATTTAGATTCTCTGGTCTCCATAAACCACCAAAAGTGCCTCAAATTCCTACAGATCTCCAGGACTTTCTGTTGGACCAGAAGCATCATAAAAAAACCTTGAACATACCATGAGCCCTAATTTGAGGCTCAAAATGTATTTACTGTTACTCTAGCCTATTTTCTGTGTCTGCTTTCTGTTTGTACTTCTCTCACAAAACCTAGTAAGATTCAGTTGCTTCATAGGGGTCCCAAGTCAGTCCTAAACTGACTCAGAGATTTTCTCATCTCCACCACTAAGCGTGGTAAAGGTTACAAGTATTTCTGGTGCAATTATAAATTGCATCTGCACACCCCAGCTTGTAAGTGCCTCAGGACAATTTCACACTGCTCTGCTTCAATGTCTCCCTGCCGCCCTCTAAGCTTGAGAAACCCACTGACATTGAATCTCCTTTGACAGCAAAGGCAATTATGAGAGTTCCGTGTGAGGGGAGAAGGGAGGGCCAAGGAAGGCACGGACAGAAGGGCAGTTCTGAGGAGCTGGACTTGACTGACCCTCCCGGACTCAAAGGGCTTTCATCTCCCAAGGAGCCAGACGCCCTGACTCTGGGTCATAAGCACCAGCACTGATCTCCAGACCAACTTGTCCCCAGAGAGGCCCCAAAGCACTACTTCCTCAACTTTTCTCGACTCCAAAAAAAAAAAAAAAAAAAAAGGTATGCCCTTTGAAAGAGCTTAATGAGGTCTGGCCATGTGAGAACTGTTCAAAACACATCCACACTTTTCACATACATTAACAGTGGTTCCACAGACAACGCTGGTGACCCCACATTTGATGGAGGCAGAACAATTATAATTGCAGTTACAATTCGGAGCACACCTGCTGTAAGATATCATATGATGAAAAGTATGCACGCACTTTCATTTTCTCAAGAGTTTAAGACAAAGGTTAAAAATAAAAGGTGTTTAATGGTTATTAGCTGCGACCGCCCACATACATGAAAAGTAATGAGAACATGTCTCCCAATTTCCTACAGGTTTCCTGCCAAATTCCTGCCTCCTTCGTAAGGAGACAGAATCTGCAGTGTTTTCTTTGCCATGCAGATATACCCCATATCACTGTAAACAAACGTCGCTTTCTTTGCAGCTAATAACCACATGTGTGGGTAAGAAACCTCTCCAGTATAAATCCGTGGGGACAAGGCGGCATTGTGGGCATTAAATAATTATAACAATCTGACATGAGTCAGAGGATTGTTTTTCAATGGCCCTGTTGCACTTCAAACTTTCAAGTCGACCCCAAACTCTCTTTCCTGGCACTGTGTCCATGCGCTGGGCTATTGTGAAACAATTCTCATTCTTTAGAGTTTGGTCCCATTGCAAGGAGCTGGCAACGTGGGCACTCATGAAATATTAACACGTTACACTGATTTTTTTTCATAAGTGTGGCCAACAGTGGGTCAATTATATTACTATGAAAAGCTTTTCATAATTCATTTGGGGGGCATCAAGATCTCATTTCTAGAAGACACAAGGATGATGAAGGAGACAGTTTTGAAGAGGCCGGCACTCACGCACAGAATACAATAATTGTGAGAGATGGAGTAAATACACTGTTCACAAAAGAAGAAAAATGTTTAAATCTGGCAAAATGATTAAAACAGGGTCCAACATATCAACAAATTGAGAATTAAGTCCACGGCAGTCTCTCTCTGTAAATAAGAACAGAAAAACCCCAAATGCTGGCCATTTACACCCCTTCTTGTTGGCCACCATATTTATCCCTGCTTTCTTCAAAAGCAAAACTTGTTAATTTCTAGATAATAGAAGAATTATTTCAACCTACCCCTGCTCTGAAGTACCTTTCATTCCAAGAACATGAACGGCTGGCCTGAAACAAGAGTCTCCTGGCTTGCGTGTGTCCACGGAGAGCCTGGCGTGAGGTTCTCCTTATCTGGCAGCCCGTGTTTTCTCTTTAGTTGTGCTGGGTGCATAAACTTCACACAGGCTGCTCCACCAAAGACGGGAACCCTTCATCAGACAGGGGAACAAACAATATTCCAAGCCAGCAGGCCTCCAGCCATGTTGCCCAGAGAGGACATATTCAATATGGAACAAGAAGGGGCCCCACAGTTCTCAGTCCCCTACTTTCACATTATTAACACTGTGGTGACCTATGTCCAACTGTCTCTGCCACTAAACCGTGAGCATCTCGAGAGGAAGAGCCAGGTCTTATTCATCTTGGTATCCCTTTCCCTGGCAACAGAGATTTGCACAAAAGATGTGGTAAATGAATAGCCACATCTAGTGTGTAAATGCCCTCCCACTCTGGGAATCTTGCATCTGGCGTGCGTGTACAAACTAAACGTATCCTCTTTCTTGCACTGATCCACAGCAGCACCAGGAGAGAAAAAGGTCACAAAGGGCCGTCTTCCTGATACCCATGATTAGGGGCGCAATGTGAAAATGCCCCGGGTAAGCCAACAAATGCTTTCCATTACTTTAGAGTTTGTAAGCCACTAGGAACACCAAAAAAGGGCAGGGTGAGTTACGCTGTTGAACCAATCCTGAAATCCCCCTGGAAAATAAATATGCAGGCAAAAGAGGTTCCCAAGGGCTAACGACTGACAAGAAGCCTGGTTCGAGTGTCCCGAAAACCGGACCACTGCTAGAATGCTTTTCCAAAACCCTATGGGGCTTTCTAGAGGGCCTAGTGGGAATGTGGTCCCACGGGCACTAGAATGAGAGAGGGTGATTGATGGCAAGGTAGGCCCTCTGACCCCCATCCAGCCCCAGATGGGACCACGGATGCAGTGGTACTGGGGTAATAGAAATCCACCCAGGTGCAGACCCGGTGCCTGGGAGAATGGCTCATGAGACACTGGCATCAGCCTGAGGGTGGCTCCCAACAAAGGAAGGACACAGCAGTCCCCAGGTCACTCAGCCTCAACAGAGGACTGGCCTGGGCTCCTAAGAACTCTCCATCCTCTGAAAAGCGAAAAGGACTTCGGTCAGGGCCAAATCAAAACTGAAGTGCTGTAAAAACTAACTTAAAAGGATTAGGTTTATCTCATACTTATGATCCCAACTTGCAGCCTTCTGTCTTTCCACCGAGCCAGTGAAGTAACAGAGAGAATTCATCACCCTTTAAGGCAGGCAGCAACTTACATGTGTTGGCATGGCCAGCACCTGCTCTCTTATGCACCCCAGTGCTGAAAACACACAGTTCTCCTTTGGCTCCACCTGTGTTCTGAAGAACATATAAGCAACACACAAGTATACACGTATCCCTAACACAAACACTCACTAAAACTGTCAAATCCCTATGCTTCAGCCTAGATTACAATTTAGTCCAATCATCAGCCAATCATTGAAACGACTTATTACTTGGTTACATTTAGCTAAACTTTTCACTGGGAACACCTGTCACCAGAGACGTGCCATCACATCCACGCTAAGTTTTCATTAAGGAGGATGGTCACTGCATACACAGCCACACAGTGTGGTCTATGTTTCTGCAGCTTGGGCCCGTTACATTTCTGAGACCTCTTTTCTTCTGCAGATTCCTCTATTTATTGTCCATATTTTCTGAATTATTTTAAATGTTGTGTTTAAGTAGAAAAGAAAAGTTCTGAAGAACAAAAACCCAATGGAAACCGCTGGGGTGGGAAAAGCATTGTTTACTCCAGAGGCAGCTGGGAGCCCTCTCTCTTCCCCAGGGACCTCCACTGCAGATGAGGGCAGTGGCCTGGTTTGTCTGGGAAGGAAGGGAGGGCAGCTTCCTGGCCCTGGCAGGCCTGTTTTCCAGCTACTGCGAGAAAGCAACACAGCTTCCATTTTAACCTCACCCTCTCTGATGGCTGAGGGACAGGGGCTCTGGAGCCCACAGAGTGAAACCTACGCTTATCTCTAAACAGAAGTGGGCTTTGATGTCGGCCAGCTCTTGCCTCTTTCCCTTTGCAGCTGTGGTTTATCAGCGGCAACATCTCCATTAAGCACTTAGTCAGCAGCCATCATGGGGCCCACTTCTGCACTGGGTGCCTGTTCCTGAGAATAACAGAAAGAAAAAGCATGTGCCTGGCCCACGGGGAGGGAGCATCCAGTGACGGGTGGGTGGGCAGTCACACACGTGCACGCGCACACGCACGCACACACACACACGCACACACACACACAGTGCTTTGGGACAGTCAGGGCTGGCTGGACTTGAGATCAGGATTCTCAGCTCTCTCACTGTGTGACAAATGTCCTAACCTTTCTAAACCTCTACGTCCTTCCTGCTGTTGGGGGAATGACATGAGACAACACAGGCAGGATTCTCAAGTGCCGTTATTTGATTCATTTATATGACTTGTGAATCACTTGTGATCTGGACTTTCCCTCCATTACAGACCCCGGCACTCCTGACAAGGACAAGCCCCTGAGGTTCCCTGAAACCAAAAGTACCCGCCCTGGCCCAGCCCCAGGGTCCCCCTCTTCCATGCAAGTTCTCTAAGCAGGCCAGCTGGGGCTCGAGGGGCAGTCATGGAACTCAACTCCACCTCTTCGGGGCTACTCGTCTCACACACTCTTAATGTACATTGGTTCCTACAACCTTTGTTGGCGCCCGTTGGCTACATACGCATCTGTTTCAAAGAGGAACAGACTCTCTTTTCAGGAGAGGAAGCAGCACTCAAACACAGGACCAGTGGCCCAGGACACCGTCCTCTGAAGACAGAAGCTCATACGTAATCCCAGGGTGCCCAGGCCTCCGTGGGGCCTGGGCCTCAACAGCCAGAGTGTGGTCTCCGGCTGCTGCCAGCAGCCTCCTCGCACAGACAGCAAACAATGGCATGCAGTGTCCTCCCCACACGTCAGCCCTGGGGACCAGCGAGGGTGGCGAGCAGCTAGCAGGAGGCAAAGGGGAACAAGAAACAGCCACCAGAACAGTTTGTTTGTGTCCAACTGTTGAGAACCTGGATGCAGTGCCAATGGGGAAAGAAACACCCTCCTTGTAGCACTTCTTTGGGGCCGCAGACTTGTGGTCAGCACCTCCCAGCTGTGTCCAAGAGAGCTGGACCCAGGCTGGACCCCACCCTCTCTCCTCCACCGTGGGTGGTGATTCAAGACACTGGCTGCAGGAGGAGGGGACACCAGCGCCCCAGCTAAATCCAAATGAAATGCAAAGATCTCAAGTGAATTTGCAGCTCAGTGTGCTCTCCTCTGGCACCACTACCCTCCCTAAAGAAGGGAAGGACCAGGTACCATCACACTGAGTCCTTCCATAAGCTTGCAAAGGAGGTGCAGGCTGAGGCTCAGAGAAGCTAAGCAGTCCACACGAAGTCACACGGCTCTTATCTCGTAGGGAGGCTTCTGGCTCCTTATGCTTCATTTCCAGAAATGACAAGCACAGTCTTCGCTTTAATATTACACTGCCTATCAAGAGCACTGCTGTAAAGAACAGAGCATGCGTGTGCACACACGCACACGCACACGCACGCACGCACATGCACACACAAAAGAAAATGCTATTTTCCCAGGCCCTACGGGCTGCCAAAAGAGCAGAGTGTGACTCACAGTGGTCCCTTCACCTCAGCAGCTCTTCCCTCCCTCCTATCCCGTAATTTGGCTCACTTGACGCTCTCTTAAAGGGGGCTTCCTCAATGGCTGACTGAAAGATGACATTTCTATAATTTCATAAGGAAAAGGAAACACCCAACAGCCTCCTCTGGCCTCCTTCCACCTCTCAAGCATCCGAAAGGTAGAAGCTGCTGCCAGGACTCCCAGAGAGCCCCCAGCTCACCCTCACTGCTTCTACAGCTCCGACACCCTCGGCCCCGTGAATGTCCTCACCAGGACTGAACTCCTCCCTTCCAGCTTCGGGCCGGCTCTTAGCTGCCTGGCTTAGCTGCTCCTCCTGGCTCCCATCTACCCAACAGAGCCCACTGCCACAGGTCCAGCAGGAGCATTAGAACGCCACTGATTCTGCCTGTCCACACTCACCCCACTCTGACAGACTATGTGCCCTGACTCTTGGTTGCAAACATCATGGTCATTAAGCCTTTCCTTCACTCCAGGGACCTGTCTTTTCTTCCCAGCATGGCCAAATGCCTTCAAAGAGGTATCACTCTATGGAACTGTCTCACTGGGTATAGAGATGACCTGCTTTGAAGCTCACTAGGGGTGATTCTCCAGCTTAGTGTCCTGAACTGGAAAAGCGCTCAGCCGCCACCCTCCCCAAATATGGCTGATTCCCTCTGGTCCTGAATGTAGAGGGTTCATGCTAACCAAGTGGAATTGAGAAAGATCGTGGGCTTCCAGCATCTCCAACATGTAAATTTTCTCTTGATAAATTTCATGTCTCAGATACTACATTTGACAGAAGACTGGCTACCAGCAGTAATTCAGAATTCTGTTTTAAAATTGTTTTTAAAAGAACATGTGCCTGTGTGAACTTCATCTATTATCACTTATACCATTTATTACAGATCTGTTGTCCGTGTAAGGCTGAGAGTTCCTTCGGATGGAGACAAATACTTTTATCATTTCCATCTCCCCAGGGACTGGCAGACAGTAAGTCTCTTTTAACTGGCGCCCTTTTGGAATTCTAACAAGAGAATACCAGATAGGGATTAGCCCTGTGTACTAGGATGTACTATTCCACCCTGCCTACCCAAACACCTCTCTGCAAACCCCTGAAGTCTTGTCTTTCACTCACATCCATCCCCAAGTGCTCACACCAGGAAGCCATCGCTGAATAAGTGGTGGCAAGAGGGTCATTTCCCCTACCTTCCCTGTAAATTCAGGAAGCAATCTTCTCAGTCCACAACCACAAGCCCAAAGCCACAAGCTCAAAAGCCCATGTGCATCATAAAGACAGTGTTTCCGCACATGGCCCTGGCCCTGTGGTTAGCTCTGGCTGGCGTATAGCTGCTGCGTACAGGATGATCTATCCAACCATAGATGGCTTTGAAGGACTCTTTTCAGAATAGAGGCAAGAGCTTTACAAAATAAGCAAAATAAGCAGAGATCACTTGGGAAGAAGTTACATCTATAACACCCCAGACTCCCCAAGCATGATAGAATCTGGACTTCCACCCACCCTCACCCCCATCCCATTCCCAACGTCTACGATAACTGAGGACCTGTATCTCCATGCTGGGAACTTTTTTTTTTAATAGACTATTTCTTAGAGCAGTTTTTTTAAATTAAGTAATTAATTAATTTTTGGCTGCGTTGGGTCTTCGTTGCTGCGCACAGGCTTTCTCTAGTTGCAGCCAGTGGGGGCTAGTTTTTGTTGTGGTGTGCAGGCTTCTCTTGTTGTGCAGCATGGGCTCTAGGCATGCGGGCTTCAGTAGTCGTGGCACGTGGGCTCAGTAGCTGTGGCTCGCAGGCTCTCGAGCACGGGGCTCAGTAGCTGTGGCGCACGGGCTTAGTTGCTCTGCAGCATATGGGATATTCCTGGACCAGGGCTTGAAGCTGTGTCCCCTGAATTGGCAGGCGGATTCTTAACCACTGTGCCACCAGGGAAGTCCCATAGAGCAGTTTTAAGTTTACAGCAATATTAAGCAGAGGGTACAGAGATTTCCCATATATCGCCTGCCCCGAAACGTGCAGAGCCTCCTCCATTATCAATATCCCCCATCAGAATGGCACATTCACTATAACTGATAAACCTACACCGATACATCATTATCACCCATCTGTAGTTTACCATAGTGTTCATTCTTGGTGTACATCTTCCGGGTTTGGGCAAGTTTATAATGACATTATAATTTGTAACAATCCATGCTGGGATCTTCAGTGGAACTGGGGCCACTCCACTATGAGCAAAGCCACTCGCTACTACCAGCGAAGACCTCTCACTGATCTCTTCCAACCTGCTGTTTCCCTCTGGTTCTGTGGGCGTCTGGGTCCCACCTTAGGCTTTCCCCGGGGATCACAGACACCCTTCTCTGGCCCTGGCCCTCCTCGGCAGGAGATGAGAGCTATGCTCTGAACCCGCCCACCACAGCTGAAGAGAGGGAAGGTACCGGGCCCCAGCCAAGATAAGGACTTGGAAGAGACCTTGTTGCAAATTCCTCAACAAATTCTGAATGGAAAGAGTCTTCATGTCAGCTTACTACTTTCCAAGAAACAATAAAACTGGCTTTCAAGCAAAGGATGGGGGCAGGGCGCTCAGTGGCTCGTTTAAATAAGAAGTCTTAATCCAGCAGCTCAGATGACATCACCGCAAATCTGCTCCCATTAGGTGAGCTCCTCGTTCCAACCAGTGACCAGTCCTGTACGTGTGTAGGTTCCTCATAAAATAAAACTGCCACCACAGTTACAAACCCCATGTCCTCACACCACACCATCCACAGGCTGTGAGATTCTCTTCCAAAAGCTTCTGCAGAAGAAAGCATTTTCCAGAAGCCCCAGAAAAGAACCTCATCTACTTCACTGGCTCCGAGAGGGTAACCAATCACTGTGGACATACATAAGCTGCTTGGCTTCCATCAGTCATGCCCACCTCTGTAGTCGTCAGTGAGGGCGACCCCAGCCAGAGGACAAGGGGGAAGGCTAGCCTGGGTGCTTTTCGTAAGGAGAAGAGTGGATGCTGAGGTTTCCAAAATACCCTCTACAGCTTTGGAGTATTTAAGTACCAGTGACTCCCAGGCTCACAGGCCGCAGCCATCTCACCAGTCCAGGGAAAGAAGTATTAACTGCAGGCAGCCACCAGGTGAGGAAGTACCAGCAGCCCCAAGGAACATACCTCAGGGCCGGGGACAAGGAGACACCTTCATTAGAGGCACAGAACCGCCTGAGACCCCTATGGCCAAAAGCAATAGTAAGAGTGTCACCACAAGGAACCGCCACAGGTGACACCAGCGTGAAGGACGGAGTGCTGAGCATCGACTCACTGCTGGTGACACCTCCAGACCCAGGGAGCTGCAGCAAGGCCCCCAGTCGCACCAGAAAGCATGGACCCTTTAGTCACCAGAAATCCCAAGTCCACAAAGACACTCAGAAGACTGAGGGAGAGGCAGAGAGGGAGGAACACATGCCTTGGCCAGAGAGGTCAAGACAAAAGCCTCCTCAGCTCTCCTGTGGGCAGGGAGCCCAGAGGTCTCCCAGCACACCCCGCGCTTGCAAAAATGGGGAAATGTCTTGGAGTTCACTCTGGCCATCTCCCCAGGCTTAAACCCCAGTGGAGAAAACGCTCCAGCTTCTGTACATGTGTGTCTAAATTCCCAAGCTCCTTCACTCCTAAAAAGCCTTCACCTGTTACTAGTTACTTAGGATTAACAAGAGTTTCTTCTCTTGTTTATCCTTCCCTTCTTGTTGCTCTCAAGAAGACTTCCTGCCTCGGCGTATTTCCCTAAGAACACGGCTGCCTTGTCAGGACAGGGCTCCAAGCACACAAGGTAAAGCCCAGTTCCTGTGGCTGGAGCTGGAGCTGAAGCAGAGGGTCTTTCTTAACCTCTCCTGGCACAGAAGTCTCCACAGATCTCAGCGGTTGCCCATTGGGCCCCCAGGAGCAAAGCACAGGAAGTTGGATTTTGGCAGCCCCACCTTAGGCCTAAGTGGCAGCACTGTCAGCTTCTGCCTGCTGCAAAGAAGGGTGGTATCTGCGGAGGTGAAGAAAGGCTGTGCCCAACCTCCTAGCTGTGTCTAAGGCTGAGGAGGGAAAGAGGTTCCTGTGGCCAGATCAAGAACTATGGTCTCTGAAGAGCTGCGGATGTGCACCCAAGGAATCAACCACATTGGTGACATTCCTCCAGTGGGGATTCTTGAATGCCTGCTAGATACCAGGCTGGGTTCAGAAACAGGGCTAGGGATGAGTGGAACTGTGCCTCCCGCTAACACTCGGCCTGTCCGTGGAGAGAGCAGTGGGTTTGAATCTTCCAGATTCCACATGCCTTCATGCAGAGTAGAATTTAAGGCTCTTCCACTGGGAATGGGAAAGCAAAGGGAATGGTAAGGAGTCCACTGCGAAGAAAAAACGGGAAACTGAAGACACAAATCTCCTAAGGTTACACTGACCTATGGGATCTGGTGGGGTCAGGGTTGGACTGAGAGCAGGTCCATCACCACAGGTCCACTGCTCTGCCTTCTAAGCCTGTCCCTGCTCAGATGTGGGAGTCTGTAGGTTCATTCACTCTTGCTAGGTCGGGAAGGATCTAACGCTAATCATTACCACACTCATTAAGAAAGAAAACCAGGGCTTCCCTGGTGGCACAGTGGTTGAGAGTCCGCCTGCCGATGCCCAGGACATGGGTTCGTGCCCCGGTCCGGGAAGATCCCACATGCCGCGGAGCGGCTGGGCCTGTGAGCCATGGCTGCTGAGCCTGCGCGTCCAGAGCCTGTGCTCCGCAATGGGAGAGGCCACAACAGTGAGAGGCCCACGTACCGCAAAAAAAAAAAAAAAAAAAAGAGAAAGAAAGAAAGAAAAGAAAAGAAAGAAAACCAGTGTTTATGCCATATTCAATACGACACTTTTGCTTTCTACTTTGGGATGGGTCTCACTGCTTTTCTTAACTTAGGCTCAGGATTAAAACCTCCAGTTCAATAAAGGATTTCACAGCTCCTTTCCTCCTCTTCTAGCTGCTCTGACTGCATTTACTGGAGTCATACAGCCTTTCACCTGTGACATTCCATCCTCGCAGCCACTTAGTGAGAGGACACTATTTTTCTCCCCATTTGACAGATGAAAAAAATGGAAACTTAGGTGACTTTTTCAAACACCAACAATGAGAAAGAAAACATAATTGGCAACTTTAAAGTATGTGGGGACTTCCCTGGTGGTCCAGTGGCTGGGGCTCCACGCTCCCAATGCAGGGGGCCCGGATTGAAGCCCTGGTCGGGGAATTAGATCCCACATGCTGCAACTAAGACCCGACGCAGCCAAATAAATAAATAAATGTTTAAAGTATGCGTATGGGGATGAGTAATGGTAGAAAATTTGAAATTGTGCTTGCTCAAGAACTTCTGTGAATCACACTTGTTGCTCTCTCCCTAGTGTCTCCAAGAAGAGAGGCATGGTGACCAGTGCAACGATCCCCCCACCCCGCCACAAGCAAGAGAGAAGGCGTTAGCTAAGCTAGCGTGCTCTGGGTGGTCCCACGCCAGGTGCCTCTTCTTTCAGCCTCAGAGCACCTTGGCAAGTTGGGAACCTGCCTCCCTTCTTACAGAGCAGAAAGCCAAGGCTTAAAGAAGAGGAAGGAGCAGGGGAGGTACATTCACTGGGGTTGCTAGAAACCAGTTAAGTAGCAATACTCCAGAAAAGAGGTCAGACTCCTGCACCATATAAGCCATTTGGCCTCGGCTGGAAACGGCTCCGGGGCAGAGCTGAGGACACAGGAATGGTCGAAGTGTGCTGCCCCATTCCACGACAAATCTCAAGTTCACTCTAGACACTATTTTATGAGCCTGCTATGACCTGTAATTTCCTTGTCTATGTTTGAGGCCAGTATTTGATTATTCCCAAGGGAGACTATTTAAGCATAAATCACTAAAAATAATGAGAGCCACAAGTTACTTGGGAAGTGAGAGGAACAGTGCATTTAGAAACAGAAAGCATTTTCTTTCTCATCTTTTCCCTGTATTTTCTGAGGCTGTGTACTGTATTCACTTAGAAAAAGAAACTTCTAGTTTTTCCTTCGCCCTCTTCCATTTTATATTCCAAGAGGAAAAATCATATTCTTCAAAACCACTTTGTGGGGCTTCCCTGGTGGCGCAGCGGTTGGGAATCCGCCTGCCGATGCAGGGGACACGGGTTCGTGCCCCGGTCCGGGAAGATCCCACAGCCCGTGAGCCATGACCGCTGAGCCTGCGCGTCCGGAGCCTGTGCTCCGCAGCAGGAGAGGCCACAACAGTGAGAGGCCCGCGTACTGGAGAAAAAAAAAAACCACCACCTTGTGGATAAGCAGTAAACACATACATCTAGGGCTCTGGCTACTTAGGATTCCTTGTGAATGGCTGAGGACTATAATCTGCCATCCAGGACGGGAGACAGGGACACAGCAACCACAGGAGCCACTGAGCTCTCAACATCTGTCCAGGACTGATCACTGCCAACACTTCAAAGCATGACCTACTTCACCTTAACACGTAAATTCCAGGAGAAGGCCAATCATCCACAATGGAATTTTCCTTACAGCCCTTTGGAGTTTTCATAAATTCTCATGGAAAGTCATTTTACCATGAAATGTTGCCTTTATATAAACCCTTAGACCCTCCTTACACAGGTGAGCTAATGATGATTAACAGTTTCCATTTGTTAATCTGGTAATTAACTGTTATCAATAGTTTTACTAAGTGCTATGCTCTATACTGGTATTTTTCTTTTAATCCTTACTGCCACCATACAGCACAGGTGCTATTATCCAATCCACTTTACAGATGAAAAAAATGAAACTTGGAGACAGATTAAGTAATTTGCTCAAGGTCACAAAGGTAGCCAGGAAGTGGCGGGGACAAGAGCAGGGCCAGGACTGTGATTTCCGAACTCACCTCAACAGGTTAAACCATTATCCTACACTGTCTTCAACCATGTGTTATACACAAAAACGTTTTAAAGCATCCTATGGGGAATTAGTCTTCATAAAGACTGTGTTTGGAGCTGACAGAAACAGAACTCTATGACAAAGAAAACTCTAAAGCTTGACCAGTTGCATTTTCCTTAAAAAAAACAAAAACAAATCCATAGGACCAAAAATTATCTTACTGTAATCAACCCAACTGTACATGCAAACATTACTGCTTCCAAATACCTTTGCAAAAAAAGGAGAGCTTTCACACTGGAGGATTTTTATTGTGAAAAACAGCATCTGTGCTGTTATACTCAGTATTTTCATATCATTCTTTAAAACAACCTGCAATGCAATTTGCTTCCCCAGGAAAGTGTATTATATTTGATTCTCATCGCAACTCATTTCTTACTAGTTATATTTTGAACTTTTTTTCCAAACAGCCTCAGGATTGTGCCTATGGGAGCCAACCTACCAATTCGTTTGATTATTCAGCACAACCTGCTATTCTTATAGGCAATTTCACAGCTGCAGGGATTTCATGTCTGCACATTTACAAACCAAAAAATAGGAAAGAATCCAAACCTGTCCTGATCATCACCTATTTTTTACTCCACTCTCAGACCATGATGTTGAGATCATTACCAAGGTTAAAAGACAAAAGTTGCTTCGGCTAACCCAACTAGTCAGTTTACTATTCAGTGGAAATCTCAGAAGCTTGAAAGCTGGAAATTGGTCATGTTTCTACCCATATTCACTACTGTCCTCAGGCCCAGGCCAGCGGGCCCAACTTGAACCCTAGGATTTAGAAGGCCCTGCACTGGTCCTCTTTCAGCCATACTTCTTGTCTACTGGTGAGGAATCTTTGAAGGTCAAGGGGACAGCCCCCTTAGGGCTCCCCTTACCTTTCAGACCATGAACCAAGGACCTGAGGCTTCAGAATTCCCAGCTCAAGATACCCATTCCACTTCCACGGCCCGCGCAGGCTATTTCCCTGAGTCTGTGACAAAGGCACACTTTTGTCACTGGTGTGGGTACGCTTAGGTGCAAGGAGTGGCCAAGGGGCAGCTTTGGGGATGCAGGGAATGGAGGAAGGTTTGCTTGAGCCAACTGGGATATCTATACACACATATTATGAGATGCAACCAGGGGTAGGAAGAGATGGGGACAGGGCCCTAAATTTGAAGGTGGTTCCAGATTATTATAAGGTATATTTGTCAAAGTAAGAGGTGAGGAAATGTTAGTTAAGAGTTTATTACTTTGATTTATATATTACCTTGACATAACTTTTCAGTATTTAGACATACAGTATATGAGCTCCCATCTACACTCTTGCTTCAAAAGTGTCATAAATATTCAGAGCAAGTCTGGCTATATTCAAACATAAAAGTACTGCCATTTAAATAGACAGATGAGAAGCTCACACAGACCCCCAAAATGTATAAACCAGCCAGTTGATTCAGGCATCAAAAATTGCTCAGCAAAACTCCTAGGAAAGAATAAAAGAAACTCCATAAAACTATCTAATCAACTTAGAGACAACAAATAGAGCTGTAAAAGTAACTTGACTTAAACAGATCCGTTCTTCAGAACATACAAGATTGATCAATCAATGCTTCAACAAGTTTCTGCGGCTACTTATCTTTATCCAATCACTCAACAGCTGAGTCTGGAGACAGTCTCAATTTCTGAAACTCCATGGGTTGTTTTAAAACTATGATACATAACTACCAATAGCAAAAAGATCACCATTATATCTATCGCACATGGAAACTTGTGCCATCTTTAGGATCAAGCATTTTGAAGATAAAAAGGATAAACTCCCTTGGTAGTGTGTATGGGGCCTCCAAACTTTAGTGGTTCTACATCAAAGATAGATTTTATAATAAGTGCAACACTTTTACAATGGCCAGGATATATGTTACCACATGATCTTTACTACTAGGCTCAAAAAGGAATTACACACCCACAATATATAATTATGCCATAACAACTATAGTGAATTGGATCTGTGCTATGATTCTAGAGGAAAGGATCTTGTAGTAAAAATTGCTCATTTCATAAACTACAGTTACAAATGTCCAAACATCTCTAAATTGATCATATTCAGCTGTCTCCCCAAACAGATAAGTAAATAATTTAAAAGAAGTCATGTTAATTGTGATACACATCTTCCTTCATTACTAGCATTTCTCTCCCAGGCAACTGGCAAGCCTGCACTATGACAGAATTTTTATGACTAGAAATTTGAAAGGAGATTCACTATATTGTTTGATCTGCATAGTGAACCACCAAATGGTCATTTGACGCCTGCTTAAACACTTCTCACTATATCCTGAAACAGAGGCCTAGTCTACCATTGTAGGACTATTAGAAAATAATCTTTCGGGCAGACTCTGGGAGGGCTCACGTCAAGGAGTACTTCCCAAAACTTCTGCTGCCAGTGTCCTTGCCTTCACGGTGAGCCACAACCACCCCCCACCTCTGCAGGAGACCCTCCAACCCTAGCAGGCCACATTCATCATGGGAAAAGTCAAAGGCTTGAGAGGAATGAGGTTCCAGTCCCCACCTTTTTATCTCAGAATTCCTACTAGACCCACCTGAGAAAACACCAGCTCAAGAGGGCAGACAGCAGAAGCAAGGAGAACTACAATCCTGCAGCCTGTGGAACAAAAACCACATTCACAGAAAGATAGACAAGAGGAAAAGGCAGAGGGCTATGTAGCGGATGAAGGAAGATAAAACCCCAGAAAAACAACTAAATGAAGTGGACATAGGCAACCTTCCAGAAAAAGAATTCAGAATAATGACAGTGAAGATGATACAGGACCTCGGAAAAAGAATGGAGGCAAATATCGAGAAGATGAAAGAAATGTTTAACAAAGACATAGAAAAATTAAATAACAAACACCTAGAAGAATTAAAGAAGAAACAGAGATGAACAATACAGTAACAGAAATGAAAAATACACTAGAAGGAATCAATAGCAGAATAACTGAGACAGGAGAACGGATAAGTGACCCGGAAGACAGAATGGTGGAATTCACTGCCGCAAAACAGAATAAAGAAAAAAGAATGAAAAGAAATGAAGACAGCCTAAGAGGCCTCTGGGACAACATTAAACGCAACAACATTCACATTATAGTGCTCCCAGAAGGAGAAGAAAGAGAGAAAGGACCCGAGAAAATATTTGAAGAGATTATAGTTGAAAACTTCCCTAACAGGGGAAAGCAAATAGCCACCCAAGTCCAGGAAGTGCAGAGTCCCAGACAGGATAGACCCAAGGAAAAACATGCCAAGACACATAGTAATCAAATTGACAAAAATTAAAGACACAGAAGAATTACTGAAAGCAACAAGGGAAAAACGACAAATAACATACAAGGGAACTCCCATAAGGTTAACAGCTGACTTCTCAGCAGAAACTCTACAAGCCAAAAGGGAGTGGCATGATATACTTAAAGTGATGAAAGGGAAGAACCTACAACCAAGATTACTCTACCTGGCAAGGATCTCATTCAGATTCAATGGAGAACTCAAAAGCTTTACAGACAAGCAAAAGCTAAGAGAGTTCAGCACCACCAAACTAGCTCTACAACAAATGCTAAAGGAACTTCTCTAAGTGGGAAACACAAAAGAAGAAAAGGACCTACAAAAACAAACCCAATTAAGAAAATGGTAAGAGGAACATACATTTCAAAAATTACCTTAAACGTGAATGGATTAAATGCTTGAACCAAAAGACACAGGCTCACTGAATGGATACAAAGACAAGACCCATATATACGCTGTCTACAAGAGACCCACTTCAGACCTAGGGACACAAAAAGACTGAAAGTGAGGGGATGGAAAAAGATATTCCATGCAAGTGGAAATAAAAAGAAAGCTGAAGGAGCAATATTCATATCAGATAAAGTAGACTTTAAAATAAAGAATGTTACAAGAGACAAGGAAGGACACTACATAATGATGAAGGGATCAATACAAGAAGAAAATATAACAATTATAAATATATATGCACCCAACATAGGAGCACCTCAATGCATAAGGCAACTGCAAACAGCTATAAAAGAGGAAATCAACAGTAACACAGTGATAGTGGGGGACTTTAACACCTCACTTACACCAATGGACAGATCATCCAAACAGAAAATTAACAAGGAAACACAAGCTTTAAATGGCACAATAGACCAGATAGATTTAATTGATATTTTATAGGACATTCCATCCAAAAACAGCAGATTACACGTTCTTCCCAAGTGCACACGGAACATTCTCCAGGATAGATCACAACTTGGGTCACAAATCAAGCTTCAGTAAATTTAAGAAAACTGATATTACATCAAGCATCTTTTCTGACCACAACACTATAAGATTAGAAATGAATTACAGGGAAAAAAACGTAAAAAACACAAACACATGGAGGCTAAACAATATGTTACTAAATAACCAAGAGATCATTGAAGAAATCAAAGAGGAAATCAAAAAATACCTAGAGACAAATGACAATGAAAACACGATGATCCAAAACCTATGGGATGTGGCAAAAGCAGTTCTAAGAGGAAAGTTTATAGCTATACAAGCCTACCTCAAGAAACAAGAAAAATCTCAAATAAACAATCTAACCTTACACCTAAAGGAACTAGAGAAAGAAGAACAAACAAACCCCCAAATTAGCAGAAGGAAAGAAATCATAAAGATCAGAGCAGAAATAAATGAAATTAGAAACAAAGAAAACAATAGCAAAGATCAATAAAACTAAAAGCTGGTTCTTTGAGAAGATAAACAAAATTGATAAACCATTAGCCAGACTCATCAAGAAAAAGAAGGAGAGGACTCAAACCAATAAAATTAGAAATGAAACAGGAGAAGTTACAACACACACCACAGAAATACAAAGCATCCTAAGAGACTACTACAAGCAAGCCTATGCCAATAAAATGGACAACCTGGAAGAAATGGACAAATTCCTAGAAAGGTATAACCTTCCAAGACTGAACCAGAAAGAAACAGAAAATATCAAAAACAAAAGAAACAAAGAAAAAAAGAAAATATCAACGGACCAATCACAAGTAATGAAATTGAAACTGTGATTAAAAATCTTAGGTGAATTCTATCAAACATTTAGAGAAGAGCTAACACCCATCCTTCTCAAACTCTTCCCAAAAATTGCAGAGGAAGGAACACTCCCAAACTCATTCTATAAGGCCACAATCACCCAGCTACCAAAACCAGACAAAGGTACTACAAAAAAAGAAAATTACAGACCAATATCACTGATGAATATAGATGCAAAAATCCTCAACAAAATAACAGCAAAGAGAATCCAACAACACATTAAAAGGATCATACACCATGATCAAGTGGGATTTATCCCAGGGATGCAAGGATTCTTCAATATATGCAAATCAATCAATGTGATACACCATATTAACAAATTGAAGAAGAAAAACCATATGATCATCTCAATAGATGCAGAAAAAGCTTTTGAGAAAATTCAACACCCATTTATGATAAAAACTCTCCAGAAAGTGGGCATAGAGGCAACCTACCTCAACATAATAAAGGCCATAAACGACAAACCCACAGCAAACATCATTCTCAATGGTGAAAAACTGAAAGCATTTCCTCTAAGATCAGGAACAAGACAAGGATGTCCACTCTCACCACTATTATTCAACATAGTTTTGGAAGTCCTAGCCATGGCAATCAAAGAAAAAGAAATAAAAGGAATAGAAATTGGAAAAGAAGAAGTAAAACTGTCACTGTCTGCAGATGACATGATAATATACATAGAGAATCCTAAAGATGCCATGAGAAAACTACTAGAGCTAATCAATGAATTCGGTAAAGTTGCAGGATACAAAATTCATGCAGAGAAATCTCTTGCATTCCTATACACTAATGATGAAAAATCTGAAAGAGAAATTAAGGAAACACTCCCATTTCCACTGCAACAAAAAGAATAAAATACCTAGGAATAAACCTACCTAGGGAGACAAAAGACCTGTATGCAGAAAACTATGAGACACTGATGAAAGAAATTAAAGATGATACAAACAGATGGAGAGATATACCATGTTCTCGGATTGGAAGAATCAATATTGTGAAAATGACAATACTACCCAATGCGATCTACAGAATCTATGCAATCCCTATCAAATTACCAATGGTATTTTTTACAGAACTAGAACAAAAAAATCTTAAAATTTGTATGGAGACACAAAAGACCCCGAATAGCCAAAGCAGTCTTGAGGGAAAAAAACAGAGCTGGAGGAATCAGACTCCCTGACTTCAGACTATACTACAAAGCTACAGTAATCAAGACAATATGGTACTGGCTCAAAAACAGAAATATAGATCAATGGAACAGGATAGAAGGCTCAGATATTAACCCACACACCTATGGTCAACTAATCTATGACAAAGGAGGCAAGGATACACAATGGAGAAAAGACAGTCTCTTCAATAAGTGGTGCTGGGAAAACTGGACAGCTACATGTAAAAGAATGAAATTAGAACACTCCCTAACACCATACACAAACATAAACTCAAAATGGATTAGAGACCTAAATGTAAGACTGGACACTATAAAACTCTTAGAGGAAAACACAGGAAGAATACTCTTTGACATAAATCACAGCAAGATCTTTTTTGATCCACCTCCTAGAGTAATGGAAATTAAAACAAATATAAACAAATGGGACCTAATGAAACTTAAAAGCCTTTGCAAAGCAAAGGAAACTACAAGCAAGACAAAAAGACAACCCTCAGAATGGGAGAAAATATTTGCAAACCAATCAATGGACAAAGGATTAATCTCCAAAATATATAAACAGCTCATGCAGCTCAATATTAAAAAAATAAACAACCCAATCAAAAATGGGCAATATTAAAAAAATAAACAATCCAATCCAAAAATGGGCAGAAGACCTAAATAGGCATTTCTCCAAAGAAGACATACAGATGGCCAAGAAGCACATGAAAAGCTGCTCAACATCACTAATTATTAGAGAAGTGCAAATGAAAACTACAATGAGGTATCACCTCACACCAGTCAGAATGGGCATCATCAGAAAATCTACAAACAACAAATGCTGGAGAGGGTGTGGAGAAAAGGGAACCCTCTGGCACTGCTGGTGGGAATACAGCCAGTATGGACAACAGTATGGAGGCTCCTTAAAAAAAACTAAAACTAGAACTACCATATGACCCAGCAATCCCACTACTGGGCATATACCCAGAGAAAACCATAATTCAGAAAGACACATGCACCCCAATGTTCAATGCAGCACTATTTACAATAGCCAGGTCATGGAAGCAACCTAAATGCCCATCGACAGACGAATGGATAAAGAAGTTGTGGTGCATATATACAATGGAATATTACTCAGCCATAAAGTGGAAGGAAATTGGGTCATTTGTAGAGACGTGGATGCATCTAGAGAGTGTCATACAGAGTGAAGTAAGTCAGAAAGAGAAAAACAAATATCGTATACTAACACATATATGTGGAACCTAGAAAAATGGTACAGATGAACTGGTTTGCAGGGCAGAAATAGAGACACAGATGTAGAGAACAAACGTATGGATACCAAGCAGGGAACGTGGTGGAAGGGCAGGGGGGTGGTGTGATGAATTGGGAGATTGGGATTGACATATATACATTAATATGTATAAAATGGATAACTAATAAGAACCTGCTGTATAAAAAAATAAATAAAATTCAAAAATTTTTTAAAAAAAGAGGGCTTCCCTGGTGGCGCAGTGGTTGACAGTCTGCCTGCCGATGCAGGGGACACAGGTTCATGCCCCGGTCCGGGAGGATCCCACGTGCCGCGGAGCAGCTGGGCCTGTGGGCCATGGCCTCTGAGCCTGCGCGTCCGGAGCCTGTGCTCCGCAACAGGAAAGGCCACAACAGTGAGAGGCCCGCTTACCGCAAAAAAAAAAAAGGATCTTTCTATAATTGGGCCAAAATTTGACTGCTTCCACCATAACCAGGTCCTATAGGACTAATGTGCTTCCTCCTAACCGATGAGCATCTTACACTTATTTTAAAATAACTCTCATGTCTTTGTGGAACCTTTTCCAAGCTGGGCCGAATATCCCCCAGTCCCTTCAATGATTCTGTGTAGCACATGGTTTCTTGCTCTCTTTAATATCTGGGTTGTTCTCCTCTGAAAAAGCTCCACAATGTCCACATTCTCTTTAATGGGGGCTTTCTTCTGTCCACACTTGGACCCTCAACACACAGAAGGGTACCCGGCACAGAGTATATAGGAGGGAGAGAGGGGAGGGGGGAAAACAGGAAGAATACAGAACACCAAACTCGAATATGACCTAATATGGTCATCCTCCTCCTCTCTTCATCAACACAGCCTGAGATGACACTCCTTTCTGCAGAAGCCATGATTATAAACGTGCTGTAATCTCACAGTCAACAAAACTCAGGTAGTACTGCCAAGTCACATGTTTACCATCTACTCAGCCAAAATTCAATTAATTAATTAATTCATTTTTTTTAAAGCCGTATGTCACAAGCTTGGAAAGCACTTTCCCTCACAGAAGTCCCTTAAAAGTTTGAAGAATGGAAACATCATAAAGCATAGTCTTTCCAGGTTAATACTTCAAAAAGAACAACATTAACTTAGGTATATAAGCTCTGGTACATGCGCCTAAAAATTAAATTTGAATACTTTATCACTGTACCCCAAGAAACCTCACAAAACAGATGGGCTTCGTGATTTTCCTGGACATAACTTAGGGATCTGATGACACATGTATACCTCCAAAGTTTAACCACCCCCTCGAGCCAAAGTCTCCGGAGCACTGCTACAAACCTCCTCACTCTGCCCTTCACCAGGGATGGGCAAAACCCCACCACCAAATCCTGACAGAAGGCTCTCCACCCATCATGCTGCCTGACAGGAGGGCAAGAGCATGTGCCTTGTACACCAACAGAACTGGCCTGCATTCCACAGTCCTGGGCAGGGGGCAACTCCTTAGAACACCAACTTCCCGCCCTTAAAATAAGGATAATAGAGCCTACTCTGCAGGGTTGCTGGGAGGGGTCCAGGAGACCCCACTCTGAAAGACCCGGTTCAGTGACTGGGACATGGTAGGCACTCGGGAAACGCAATCTTCCTTCCTCTTCACCTCCCATCTCCCCTTTCCCTAAAGCTAGGAATCCCAGCATGAAGGCACACACAGTTGGCACTCAATCACCAAAAGCCACGAAAATTATGATCTTTGTTGCATGGCTTATGAAAAGCCATAGTTCCCCTTCCTATTTACCAACAAGGCACCTAAAGACATCTTTCTCTCACACAAGATCGACTGAACCACCTAAGCCACAGGTAAGGAGAAACCTTCCTCATTATAACTAAAAACAAAGCCGCACTAATTCACATGCAGACTCATAATCCCTCAGCCGAGGGCCTTCAGAAATGCCAAGACCCTCAGGGAAGTGAAATTTCCTTGAATGTACAGAGGTAGAGAACACCCGGGGTTTCAAAATGACTAATAATGGAAATGTACTGTAAACAGGGAATATTAAAGAGCTTAGAAAGCCTCTCAGGGAAAGAGAGGAAAAAATCCTCACAGTTCGGAGCCTGCTGGAGAGAACGGCAGTTTTCAGGCCACCAAAAAAAATATAGGTGAAAACGTTAGGCCCTCGCAACTTTTGTTTTCGCAGAATCCGGAGCCCAGGTTGGTCCTGTGAGGGAGAAAGCTCCCCGGCTTCTCGCTACCATGGTGTTTTTTCTATCTTGACAATTCACTTCCCCGACAGGCATGCCGCCAACTCAAATGAGACTCAGAGCAGTGAAAAGCCCTTCAGGTAAACAGTGTGATAAGCTAAACTGAAAAACTAGACAATGTTTTTGGACTATGAGGTAGTTGCTATGGAGACAGTTGCTAATTAACTGCTTTCAACCAGGAGAACAAAGGGCTCCGGGCAGGCAGGCCTCTGTATCTCTGCGCGAGCAATGCTCCCAGGCCTGCGCCATCGGCACACCGCTCGCTCATATCTGGAATACCTGAGACCCGGCTGCGTTTGCCACATGCCTGAGGAAATGGCAAGAGTGCATCTCCTTCACCCCGCCCTGGTTGCAGGGCACCTGGCCACCAGTACCTCTGGGGGACGCAAGCTGCACAGGGGAATGAAGAGTCACCGGCATCCACGCGTGCCAGGCACTTCCATAAATACCATCTTCCTCCCCACCGGGAGACAAAACTGAGCTATCTGAATGGAGGGTCGGGGGGAGAAACATAACCGCTTTAAGTGATATATTTTACTTGACATGCTTTATTAGAGAAAACAAAATAAAACTCATAAATTCAAAGGGGAATAGATACATCTCCCCTACTTCGGGGCTATCTTCCTCATGGGGAAAAAGTGACTGGATATTTCTCAAAAACAAACAATGATCACTCCATATTTCTAAACCCCACATCTTGTGGGCACCCAATAAATAATAACAAAAAAAAACACCTTAATTGTAATCTGACTTATCACTGACGGATTTTCTCCTCCGACACCATCCCATGCTGACCAGTTGCCTGGAACGTGGTCTCATCCTCAGAGGTTAAAATTGGTGCCCTGAGACTGAAACAATCCGTCTGAAGGGCTGACCTTTGAGCTACAACCAGTGAAAACCAAAGATCTATGTTCCGTTCACGAACAGTTAAACTGAAGTGCGAAATGGGAAGAGAGCTGGGCGTAACTACCTCTACTCACTCCAAGGCAACCCAAGAGGGCCTGTTTCAGCCCTCTGCCTAATTTCTGCTTACACTAAATATAGCCACATTACGTAAATGCCAAACTCCACCAAGCTCTGGTGTGATCCATTCCGCTTCTCTAGAACAAAATCAACTTTTTTAACTCGTGAGAAGCACTGATCAATACAGCCTGTGAGCCACCTACCTTCATGATTTGAGACAGAATCTGGATTAAAACATGTTATGATTCTGAATGAGATAACAATCAGACTCTCAGCTGGACTCTGCAGTGATGATGCACATAAATATTTTCAGGAAAACCCAGTGATCAGGCAGCACTGAAATCCATTTAAGAGCATAAGCTTTGGAAGCAAACAGGCCTGGGCTCGAAACAAGGCTGCAACTCTACGAGCTGTTTAATACGAACGTCTGTGAGCATCCGATTACACGTCTGCAAAATAAGGACACTAATACCTCTCAGAAAGTTACTGCAAGAATTCAGTGGAAGTGTTTACTCCAGTCCGTTGCCTATGGCAGGTACTAAAGACGCTGTGGATATTAATTAAAGCCTCCGCTGATTTTCTACTTTTCTTAAAAACGGGACAAAACTGAAGGCCCTAGTTTCTACCTCCACAGCCAAACTCATGAAAAGAGAAAAGCAGAGGACTTGTAGGCTGAGCTGGGACCCTTTCCACCCGCCAAGAACCCTCTTCTCTCCACAGTATACCATCCACACTAACCACCAGCCAGAACTGGAGACGTTTTCACTACAGTACAAACTGCAGGTATTCGGCTGACTTGTCAAATCCAGCCCATATCTGAGATAAACTCAGTCCTTTCTTATGAAACCAAGGAGTTAAATTCTGGTTTTGCAGATGGCAGCTTTTTCATAAGGCTTCCAGCCCAATTCCCTCCCTGCTTGGGCTAAATTTTATCAGTCACTGCCCAATGGCATCTCACCTCTTCTCATTTCAGTCTCTCTTGCCTCTGTTCCTTCCAGGCTGGACATCCAGCAATCCCCATCCACCATCCATTCATCCATCCATCCACACACTCAACAGAATTTACCAGCCACCATCTTTGTGCCAGGTACCATGCTGATGCTTAGAACACAAAGATGTAACCGACGCCATTTGAGAGGCATTCTTAGGCCAGTGCAGGATACAGACATCTACACAGGATTAGCACAGGTGAGCCCTGTGCTAGGAGATGCACGTGGTCCTGGGGGCACAGACAGGGGCAAGGGGAGATCGAATGCCTGACCACAGTATCCCCGGAGAAACAGACTGTGACTCCTGCGGCTCTTCTTCCTTCTTGTGCAACCACTCACTTTCATCACACCCACTAATGTCCCCATATCAAGCAGAGTACAGGGAAATGTACTCTGCTTAAGGGGGCTACTGCTAGGGAAATGGAGGTGGGAGAGGAGGAAGGCTGACGTCTAACCAGCACACTAGGGAACATTCCCTGATACACACCCAGCTGTACAGTGTGGCTTGCTGCCTCCCCTCAGCCCCCGGGGCCTAGCTCTATCTGTTGTTGTATCTCAAGAACAACAGGACCATCACCATGACTCCTGGCAGTCTCCGCCAATGGTCTGAGAGCTCTCCAAGAGCAGAGACCTTATCTAATTTACATTGCTATCTGGAGCACCTACCACAGTGCCTGGCCCAGAGCTGCTCCACAGAAGCTTGCCACACTCAACTGAACTGCGGTCTAGAGCATGTGGGCGATTTAGGCAAGATCACAGAGCTAAGCAGAGAACTGGATTGGAACCCAGAGCTCTGGCTCACTTGTTCTGCACTGGGGTGACTGCGGGATCTTTCCTAGAGGGGACTATTTAGCGCTAGAAGAACAAATGAGTTCTCCAGCCTCAAATCTGTCCTTAAAAGCCTCTCTCACCCAACGTTGTAGGCCTGTGCAGGTAGAAGTGAGAACACTCCCAGTAGAAACTGTATTTAATTATTAGCATTATGCACATATATTCCCTTGGGGTGCCTGAGTCCAAAAATATCAAGAAGAATCTTGCAAAACTTTCAATCTATAGTTATCAAAGAAAAAAAAATTCCTTGTGGTATCTGATAATCTCCCCTGTTTCAGAAAGACTGCATTCTCAATCCCCCTACTTTCACCTTTGACCATACAGACCTAGAATATGAATTTAAAAAAAAATTACTGTTGATCCAGGTTTTAAAAGCAAAGCATGTCAAGAAAAACAGAGACTAGAACCTTCCAAGCTATAAGCAGCATATTAGTATGGGAAGAGCAAAGGATTAAGAGGACTTGGGTTCAAATTCCAATGTACTAATCATGTTAAGGCCACAGGCCAGTCTCTTAACCTCTCTAAGCCACTTACTTCATTTGCTAAATGGAAATTAATAATAACTCTTCTTATCAGGGTTGCTGGACTAAGGCAGATAACATCTGAAAAAGCACTTATAAACTGTAAAGCTCTGGAGGAGATTTTTTTCAGTAGGTGTTAAAATACAGATCCACACACCAAACACACAGCTGTGGTCAATCTTAGAGAGAAACACAAGTACAGCTATGACCATTAACAAGAGCCAGAATGACTTATGGGGATTAAAGCCATAGAATGAGACATCTGATTGGGAATAACAGACATTTAGTCACCTGAATAATTGTTGGAGGTCAAGGAATATGAAAAATAGTAATTGCTAAAGTCTTGTTAAAAATAATAGCCCCGAACTAGGTGTGTGATTGTTAACGGGCCCCTTAAATCACTCTGTGCCCAGATTTCTTATCTATGAAATGAGGATAATGAGAGTATCCATGTTACGAGGTTGTTATGAAATTTAAATGAGTTCATATTTGCAAAGCACTTAGATTAATGCCTGGCACATTTCTAATTTGATAGCTAAGTAGGTAGGTAGGTAAATAAATAAACAAGCAAACAAACAGAAGATAAATTTGTATTCCTCTCTTTTCCATGACACTTATTCATTCAGATTTTAACTCCCCTACAGATGAAGGAGGACTAGTATGAAACCTCAAACTCAACCTGAGTGTATGGATGGACAGATATGAAACACTCCAATCTTTCTATTTTAACGTGGTATACCAGCAAGCAGAATGCCAGATTTTTCTTCTTTATTGAGTGGGGAGGTCAGGGGAAGAGGAGAGAAAAACCAAACCCATTCACCGACTGAGCCTAGATTGATCACCACTACCCATGCTTGCCTCCTAAGTGGGACAGCACTGCCTTGAGACATCCGACAGTAATCACCACCTCCACAGAGGTTCATGTTCCTTGCACAGAAACAGAGCATTCAAGGTTTTACAACATTTGTACCAAAGAAAGAGAAACCAGCGCTGATTTGGTGCCAAACTCAACTGTAAATACGAGGTGTTTTTAAATTGGTAATTACAGATGAGAACGTTATATACTTTTGGCATACACACCATAAGGCATTCTTGGTTTACACACTTAAATAAATATACTCATCACAGGTTTCAATTCTCTTCGTGCGTTTATTTGACCTTGAGGGATCAACTTCCTACTATGTGCAGGGCAGTGACTTGCAGTAGGTGAGTGAAGACAAGATATAAAATCCCAGACCCTGAAGAAGACAAAACTCCCAATGACAACATTTCCTTATACCCCAAGGTAATACAAGGGTTTCTCTATAAATGACAAAACTCAGTGAGACAAACCATGCTGGGTATTTTTCCCCCCAATTGAATTCAGTAAACACCGAGGGTCTGCTGTGTGCCATCTCCATACCACCTTTCATGCTCCCCCAAGGTCCCAGTCTCGATACACAAGTTGCCACCTTCAGTGAGTATTTGTACAAGGTAAAGTCAGAAGAGAAGTGCAGTGTGATCTTCCTTGCTCGGATAGTCTGTCCTCCCCCTGAAATACAGTTTTCCCCACACTTTCTGTACTACTGTGGAAATAAAAAGGCAATCCCAAGCAGACAGAGTTCTCAACCTTAACATTGAAGAGTCTCCACACTCTCCCCAAAACGAGCACCTCCAGGCCCCCAGTCGTTCTAGACTCCGGCAGTGAATCAGAATGGCAGGCACAGCTTTTGAGAAAAACAACGCTGGCCACCTCATCAGAGATCTGATTCAGCTGGCTTGGGGTGAGGCTGCTGTCATTGTTTTTCTTTGTTTCAAACTTTCTCAAGTAATTCTGATACACAGTTAGGGTGCAGAAGCAGTGCGCTACCCGAGGCAGGAACTTCACCAACCTGCACTTCCAAAGAGCTCCCAGGTGATGGGGTGCCCCCAGTCCACGGATCACAGTTGGGGAGGCAAGGCTGTAGAGCCTAGGCCTCCGTGTTTTTTATTAGCTCTCCAAGTGATTCTGATACAACAAAGTTTAGTGGAAAGAGAATTAACTGACTTTGGGGTCAGACTGACCTGGGTTACAATCCTGGCCCCAACACTCTGGAATCACAACCATGGCCAAATTACTAATCCTCTAAACCTGCACCCTCGTATACCACATGAGTGTTATGGATTGAACTGTGTCCCCCCCCCAAAAAAAAAGATATGCTCAAGTCGTAACCCTCAGTACCTCAGAATTCGACCTTATTTGGAAACAGAATCATTACAGATGTAATTAGCTAAGTTAGTTGATGACATCCTGCAGTAGGGTGAGCCCTGAAGGCAATATGATGGGTGTCCTTATAAGAAGGTACTGCAAAGATACATGGGGACCAAACATTATGTGACAGCAGAGGCAAAGACTGGAGAAATGCAGCTGCAAGACAAGGAAAACCAAGGGCTGATGGCAACACCAGAAGCTTAGAGGAAGGCATGGAACAGATTCTCCCCTAAAGCCTCGAGACAGCTTGGCCATGCCGACACCTCCTTTCATACTTCTAGCCTCCCAACTGGGAAGCAATACATTTTTGTGGTTTTAAGCCACCCAGTTTGTAGTCCTTTGCTACAGCAGCCCTAGCAAACTGATAAAATGAGGCGCTGACACCTCCCTTGGCAGGGCTGCTGCAAGCCTGAATCTGCTATTGGGGATGGTGAGGGCCCTGCTGATCAGGGCAGGACAAATTTCCTTTCCTTGTTAGACGTATTAGGGAAAAGCACCAGGTGATAAGCATCCCCTTTCAAGGAAAAGTAGCTGCTGGGAGACGTGTTCTGGCACCTAGCCTCTCGGAGGGTGTTCGAGGTGGCAGCCACGGCAGGCAACGGGGCCCATTATGTGTCTGCGCACCCACTCAGCTGCTCCCAGTGGGTCGTAGGAGCAGCTCTGCTCTGTCATGAGTGCAAACAGTTACAGGCCCGGCTGGGTCCTGGGGGCCCATTTTGGACCTGGAAGTTCTGACAGGCAGCCTGTGGGCCATACAGGGGGAAACTCAAGGTTCGAGGGCCCTCCCGGAGAGGAACAATCAGCGCCTCACATCAGCCTTGGCCCTAACCCCGAGAGGGACTGTCACGAGTCCCAAAGTGAGGATTCCAGGTGCCAATTTATATAGGACACTCCTAAATCAGTGAACCCGATTACCCAAAAATCATCCGCACCACAAGGTGTATTTTTTTAATACTTTTATATGTATATAAGAGTAACATACAGAGACTGTGTTAAAGTCAATTATCACTTTTCAGAGCATACTTGCTCCTATATAAGCTGCTGCCCTTGGCCTCATTCATTCGGCCATCAGATAATCACACAGTGACTACTACACGCATGAGGTTACAGAGATGGATGTGGCGGAGATCAGGCCTGAAGAACCGCACGTCTGGCGGGAAGAAAAAAGATAATTGACAAGCATTTACTGGGTGCTTAGGCCTTGCCAAGTGGATCACATATGTTATTCACTTTACCAACACAGCAAGCCCAGGAAACTGAGACTAATGACATTACATTATCTTTGCAGGGTCACACAGCTGATTAATAGAAGAGGTAGGATTTGACCTGCTGGTTCCAAGCCCTTCCCACCGTCCCACAGCTGTTTCCTGACAGATTTGACCAAGTGAACAGAATTTAAGAGAGGTTAGGGTAGACCAAAGGTCATGGCCATTTCACTCCAGCGCCCTAAGAATGAAATGTCTGCTTCCATTATCCTCTGTAGTGATCCAATACCGATTCTTCAAATCAAAGTATTGCAGATATACCTGGGACACCCTCAAGGAATACCCCGTATGCTGACTTCTGAAGAGCTGCAGTGACGTCACAATAAGAACATGAGCTCTAGATGTTAGGCCCTCAGCAAGATTCCCACCTGGCCTGCTGCATCACAGACTATCCCAGGGCTTAACAATAAGGAAGTCATTGGGATAGGTCTTTTAGGTTCATGTTCCACATCCTGCATGCCTTTTTCCTAACAAAGTCTTAACATCACCATGTCAGTGGGTATCTAAAAATGCCTTAAAAAAAGAAAAAGGAGTGAAATGCCAAACTCAGTCTCTCTGTAACTTACTTCAAAAGGGTCA
Organism: Delphinus delphis; assembly: GCF_949987515.2. Lineage (NCBI taxonomy): Eukaryota > Metazoa > Chordata > Mammalia > Artiodactyla > Delphinidae > Delphinus > Delphinus delphis. The sequence goes on along the minus strand of NC_082690.1, from coordinate 67,868,259 downwards.
ACATCCTACAAATAATAAGAAAGACAATACTCTAAGGGAAAAATAGAGGAAAATACTAAATAGATAATATATGAAAGAAATACAAATACATAATAAACATATACAATTATCTAAGTTCACCTGTAACCACAGAAATACAAATTGAATTAATAATGAGACATTTTCTATCAAAATAGCAGATATTTAAAAAATTAAATACCCAGCAGTGATCATGAACTGGAGAAATGAACATTCTCATTACTTTTTTAGTAGGGTGGACACAAGTAATTGGCAATATCATCATAGCTCTTAAAGAAAATAATCTACCATTTAACCATGTACATTCTACTTCTTGGAATTGTCCTAAAGAAATTCTCAGGTATATTACTCAAGAGCATTCACTATAGTTAACTTGTGGCAGGGAAAAACTACTTTAATTGCTCAAAAAACAGGTAACTGGTTCTACAATTACAATTCTAGGTAATTTTTTTAAAGTAACTTTATAAATTTTCAATGATATTGCAAAAATCTAAATTGTGACTCCAGTGTTCCATTATGTAAAAGAAAATGTTTTTAGGCATAGAAAAAAAAACTAAAATAAAAATATATAAAATATATAACCAAATATTAAATTGATTAATTTCCAAATAACGGGAGTTTGATTTTCATTTATTTATATTCTTCAATTATTTCTAATGTTATAATCAGAGGGAAAACAGTAAATATGAGTAAGTACTACATATTATTCCCATTTATAACTTTCATTATAAGATAATTAAGTATATATAATAGGACATTTTAGCGTTTACCTTGTTCCTGGTATTATAATAGATTTACGTATGTCTCATTTAATCATCACAGCTACCATATGTGTTCCACACAACTGTCCTCTTTAAAGATAAAGAGAAGCTGGCGAACCTGCCCAGAGTTGCTCAGGTATAAGCTAAGCTGTGCATATACAGGCCTGTTCTAAAACCAGGACATTGTTCTAACAGAGTGATGCAGTGGAGGTCCTGAGAACAAGTCTGCATTTCTATTTCAGTGACCATCACAAGGATATGAAAATAAACAGGCTTACATCAAAGGAAACAAACTAAAGAAGAAAGCAACAAGTTTTCAGATTTGCCTCTATTTTTATGTCTAGGTAAAAACTTTCTTCATAGTACTATATAGTACTCTTAACTATTTTTCCCCTTACTTTCCTTTTCTGGTTACTCTTATAATAACCTTAGAACTGCCCCCACAAAACATCTGAGGGGTCAATGACAGCTGACTCGAGAGAAAACACCCCAGAGCAGAGAGGCACTATTTATCTATCAAACAAAGCTTGATGGAAAACTCCCTCAAAAACACTCACTCACTTTTGTCCTATTTCTGGACTCACCAAGCAACTTTCTAATCAGTGAGGTGATCTCGAAGTAACCCCATGCACACAGAGGAATGTCCTGGGCACTTGCCCAGTGTCCATCTCCCTGCAGCTTGATCTCCCATTGAAGGTACTTCTAAGTGCCCACCCATCCTTAGTTTCAAGAAACATCGGAGTCCATGTCTAGTTCATTTGTTCCTTTGGTGGAACAATGTTATTATCTTGTTATTCCTCTATCTTTAGGTTTCTGTAATTACACATTGTGGTTCATGCACAAGTTTTAGTTTAACTTACTTTGTGTATAATAAACATTGCACCTATGTTCTCCAAATAAATAAGGCTGTTTGCTGTGTGCTTTTTATTGTCTCCCTACAGTCATCTAGCTTTATTCGGCCTGCTATTACGGAAGCATTTTCCCCTATTCCACTATAATTTTACTAAAGAAAGAACGTATCTCAAAGGCAAGAAAATAATTGCTTAGAAAACTGGCTTAGGGCTTCCCTGGTGGTACAGTGGTTAAGAATCCGCCTGACAATGCAAGGGACACGGGTTCGAGCCCTGGTCCAGGAAGATCCCACATGCCGCGGAGCAACTAAGCCCGTGCGCCACAACTACTGAGCCTGCTCTCTAGAGCCCGCGAGCCACAACTACTGAGCCTGAGTGCCACAACTACTGAAGCCTGCAAGCCTAGAGCCCGTGCTCTACAACAAGAGAAGCCATCCAGTGAGAAGCCCGGGAACCGCAACGAAGAGTAGCCCCTGCTCGTCGCTTAGCCCGCGCACAGCAACAAAGACCCAATGCAGCCAAATATAAAAATAAATAAACAAATTTATTTTTTAAAAAAAGAGAAAGAAAAGAGAACTGGCTTAAATTGGCCCCAGGCCTCAATCCACAGGCCCTCTCCTCCAGGCCGATACTCGCTGACTCCTGAACTCCACAGACATATCTAAGATGTTCCACTCCCACACCCAACTCGACTGTAAGGCATCACTGGCTGGAGCCAGGAAAAAGCCTGCTGATCGGGTATCTCAGTCACAAGAAACCTCAGTAAGAAGGACCTGCCCACTCTTGAAACTGACAAGGCCCTTATCAGTGCCTTCCAGAGATATCCCATTACTGCCAGAATCTCCTATCAGACCAGGAATCCATCTTCAAAGTGTTGAGAGCAAGTCACATCATAACAAGAAGGGGTCGTCCCATGCTGATTGCAAGGAACGCTGGGGAGACCAAAGTCTGTGAAGATACTAGATACCTTCAGCTGATAAGGGTTTCTACAGAAGCCTGAAAAGATGCTCTGAATTTGTGTTCTTAAGCACAGACCAAACTTAGGCAGTTCTCTGAAAGTTATAAATGATGAAAGCCAAAGCTAGGTATTTCCTAGGCATAAGCCACACATGACAGACCCAACAGGAGAACAGCCACTTCTGGAAGATCCTTCTGGAAGATCTTTCCCACAGGATGTCCCAACACCCAGTCCATAACAGAAACCAGGCATTCACATACAGCCTATAAGAATAATGTTGCTATGAATATTTGCACCCAAGTCTTTGTGTGGACGTATGCTTTCACTTCTCTTGGGTAGATACCTAGAGGTGGATTACTCTACGTTTGCCATTTTGAGGAACTGCCAGACTATTTCCCACATAGACCGAACCATTTTACACTCCCACCAGCAGGTTATGAGGCTTCCAGTGGTTCCCCATCCTCAACAACACTTCTTAGTGTTAGTCATCTCAACTGCAGTCATCCTAGCAGCAGGTGTGAAGGGGTATCTCGTTGTGGTTTTAATTTGCATTTCCCTAATGGCTAATGATGTTGAGCATCTTTTCATGTGCTTTCTTGATTATTTATGTACCTTCTCTGAAGAGATGTCTATTATGATCCATTGGCAAAGTCAGTAAAAGTTTGAATCAATAAATGAAGACATGCAAACAGGCTTCTTTTTACATCCTGAGTGTCTGAGATTCTTTGATATTGGGGATACAGAAGGAGCAGAACCTGGGGAAATCCTGCTTTTCCACAGATTAAGGGAACTGCAAAAATTGTCTCTCCTCCTCAGCACAACTCAGGGATGTAGGCAACATCATCTCCATTTTTCAAATTTAAGTTGCTGTTTACTGAGCACCTACTATGACCAAGAGACATGGAGATGAAGAAGGGCATATGAACAGCCCTCGAAAAGTTCACTGCCTATTAATAGAGGAAACAAAACCCAAGAGGTAAACTGACTTAAGTGATCCAAGGTCACTTAACCTGGGTGGCCGAGTCCACACCTTCTTGCTGTCCAATCCCGAGTATCACAGTTCCCCCCAGGCTGGCAGGAAACAAAACTCCAGAAAGGTCCACTGAAAGGCGGGGGCAGGTAGGAGGCAGCGGCACTGCAGGGGCATCAGAGGGCCCACAATGCGCCCAGGCTCAGCAACTGCCTCTGGAGGGTCAGGACTGGCACAGGGGGCTGCAGTGCTAGCCTTGCCTGCACCCAGACGCCGGACAGGACCCCTGACGAGGTCATGGGCTGAAACCTGTAGCGAATACACACTGCTTCTGCTTAGGCTGGAGGCAGTTACCAGCGATGATGGATTTAAATAGCACAGCCCTGGCCTGAAACAGACAGCAGAGTAGCTGGAGGCCGCAGCCCCCCGACAGGGGCAGAGTCAGGGGGGCCCAACTCGTGGCAATGCCTCCCCGGGCCCAGCTGAGCCCGGCTGCACACACCTCAACCACACTTGGGCCTCCTGCCTCACGTCCTCCTCTCACTACGTATCCCCGTGGTCGAAGAGCAGCCAGGAGCCTCTCGACTTGCGTCTGTTGAAGCTACTTATCAACCTGGCTGAACAGCAATCTGGAGGGCAATGTCAAGTGTAATAGCACATTCACCAGGACCCTGGGTTCCCACCTCCCACCTATTCCTAAGCCAAACTCTCTCCTGCCTGTGCCCCCTCTCTCAAGGCATTCAAGAGATGCTAGCTGCACACCCCAAACTTGAAGTTGGGTGGCCTTGGAAATCATTATCTCCATCAGGAAATAATAAAAGCAGCGCCCATAAGAAAGACATGGGCCAACACGCACCGAGAGCGTACTGTGTGCCAGTACCCATCTAAGGAACCGATGGGAGTCGCCTCATTTAACTGGCACAACTACTTCGCAAGGTAGGTTTCATTATCCCCATTTCACAAAGGGGAAACTAAAGCTTAGAGAAATCAAGGTCAACCTGCTATATCGTTCTAGCTCTAAAATGAAGAGCTAGAACACACTAAAATGCACTTCTACCTTGTAATTCGAAAGTGAGGTGGCAAAAATCTCAATTTATCCTGGGTGGGATCTCAATTACATTAAAGTGATTTACAGTGAATTTTAGTCCCTGCTTAAGAGAACAGCTAAAGTCACTAGAAAAGGTGTAATCTAAAATGCCCACTTCTCAGGAATTCCCTGGCAGCGCAATGGTTAAGACTCGGTGTTTTCACTGCCAGGGCCCGGGTTCAATCCCTGGGTCAGGGAACTAAGATCCTGAAAGCTGTCAGCAAAGCCAAAACAAAAACAGAGCAAAACAAAACAAAAACACCCACTTCTCCAATTACACAGCATACATACCTGTGTTTTAACACACACTGCACTTCATTCCATGTTTTTTTTTTACAGTGCTCACCCCAGCAATTATGTATTCTTAGGGCCCAGCACATAAACTGGCAAAGACAGTCCCTCGGAAAAGTCTGCTTAAATACTGACTCAGTCTCAATACATTCTTCACAACTCTGTAGAAATAGGCCATTTTCACATTTGAAATGTTTGCACTATACTTTTTTTTTTTTTGCGGTACGTGGGCCTCTCACTGTTGTGGCCTCTCCCGTTGCGGAGCACAGGCTCCGGACGCGCAGGCTCAGCGGCCATGGCTCACGGGCCCAGCCGCTCCGCGGCATGTGGGATCTTCCCGGACCGGGGCACGAACCCGGGTCCCCTGCATCGGCAGGCGGACTCTCAACCACTGTGCCACCAGGGAAGCCCATGCACTATACATTTTTTAAATTGTTTCATTTTTGCATTTTCTCAAATAAACCTTATGGAAATATGTGAAAACTTAAATATTTATTAATAATATTACTTATAAAAACTAATTTACTAGTATGCCATCTCTAAGCCAATAGGCTTGTCAAAGGTATTTAGATAATATTTGCCACCCCTTTGGAAATTATAAGTCTCATCATCAAATTTGGCTGACATTTAAAATAATCCTACTGACCAAAAAGCCAAGCTTTCATAGTCTCAGTATTTTTCTCCAAAGAATTATTTTATAAAATAAAATGCATATAAGGCTTCCCTGGTGGCGCAGTGGTTAAGAATCCACCTGTCAATGCAGGGAACATGGGTTACAGCCCTAGTCCAGGAAGATCTCACATGCCGCAGAGCAACTAAGCCCGTGTGCCACAACTACTGAGCCTGAGCTCTAGGGCCCCGTGAGCCACAACTACTGAGCCCGCGTGCCACAACCAGTGAAGCCTGCGTGCCTAGAGCCCCTGCGCTGCAACAAGAGAAGCCACTGCAATGAGAAGCCTGCGCACTGCAACGAAGAGTAGCCCCCACTCGCCGCTACTAGAGAAAGCCCACGCACAGCAACAAAGACCCAATGCAGCCAAAAATAAAATTAAATAAATAGATAAATAAATAAATAAAAATAAAATGCATATATTCCTTAGTTTTTGCATTCTTTAATAAGAAATGTGAAATATGTTTGGCCTTTTTTTTAAAAAAGTAGACTGATTCAGCCAGGTAAAGCAGAAGAAGTTCTGACACAGATCTTCCTTGACTTACAATTGAGTTATCTCCTGATAAACCCATCATAAGTTGAAAATATCATTAAGTCGAAAAATGCATTTAATATACCTAAGTGGTCACACATCATAGCTTAGCCTAGCCTTCCTTAAACATGCTCAGGAACACTTACATTAGCCTACAGTTGGGCAAAATCACCTAATATAAAGCCTCCTTTACAACAGTGTTGAGTATCTCAAGTAACTGATTGAATACTGCACTGAAAGTGAAAAACAGACTGGCTGTATGGGTGCAGAATGGTTGTAAGTGTATCGGTCGTTCACCTTCATAGTGGCGTGGCTGACTGGGAGCTGTGGCTACTGCCACTGCCCAGCATCACGAGAGTATCATACCGCCCATCGCCAGCCTGGGAAAAGATCAAAATTCAAAATTTGATGTATAGTTTCTACTGAATGCATATCGTTTTCACACTCTTATAAAGTTCAAAAATTGTAAGTCAGACCATGTGACTCTTCTTTTCACAGACTGGAAACAAAAGACATGCTTTCAAGCCCTTCGGCTCTCAAACAATTTAAATTTAAATTAATACAAAGGAAAACAACTTCCTCAACAAAAAACTGACATTTTTACTGAATTATCCTTTGGCTGTGAAAACTCCAGATATAAGTGATATGCAGCAAGTCACTAACCCTTTCTCTCAAGTTTAATAGGAGACATTAAGGAATAGGAGACATTAAGGACTGGTCCCTCAAACCAGGTACATCACACAGTGGTTGGCAAAAAGGGACAGGTAATGACTACATATCCCTCCCCTTCTTCACTAGGAACATTCCATTCCAATAGGAAGAAAGTCAGGAAGGTTCAGAACTCTGAAGTTCTGTTCAGAGAACAGAGGTCCAGGACCCTATAAAGTGCTGCTGTGTCCAGGGAGCAACATCCCTTTATTCTAAATGACACGCAAATGTCTCAAGTCCCACAGCCCATCCCTGAGGACAAGGTAGGGGCCAGGACCCCGGCCGGCTTTTGGCCTGTTCTCCATCAGCAGCCAGGGACTCTCTGCAAATCTAATCAGATACACCCCAACCCTGCTCAATACCCTCTAACGGCCCCCTTCATCCCGACACATGGCGAGAGCCAAAATCCTTACAAAGGCCTCCAAGGCTCTACAAACTCTGGGCCTGTGACCTCACTGGTTCCTCTTCTCACTTCCCCCCTCGCTGACCACTCCAGCCACGCTGGCCCTCAGGCTCCTCAAACACACTAGGCACACCAGGGCTTTGCCAAGGGTGGGTGTGTGTGTGCGCGCGCGCACACCCACCCGCTGCCTAGAACATGCTTCCCCAAACATCTGCTTGGCCTGTAGCCTCAACCCCTCACCTCCTTCAGGTGCAAACTCTCCCATCCCCCTTCCTGCCTTAATTTCCTCTTTACCACTTTCGCCATCTGACTAACTTTCTTACCGTCTATCATCCCACTAGATGTAAGCTCCATGAGGTCAGAAACCCCTGCTGGATTTTGCTCACTGCCATCTCCACAGCACCTAGAGCAGTACATAGCTGGCACTCAGTGAACACCTGCTGAATGAAGGCAGCACTGTGAATGGTTACACCATGCTCCACTGGAAAGCAAAATCTGGCCAGGCCCTACTAACTAGGGTTGCCATGTATTGATAAAATACGACTATGGCATGGGATATACGTACACAAAAAATTATTCGTTGTTTATCTGCAACTCAATTTTTTTCCCCCTAAATCTGACCACCTTAGTCCTCACTCCAGAATGGTCAAACCCAGGCCATCCAGGTCACTGGGCGAGGCAGAGGTCTGAGGATGTAATCAAAGGGCCAAGGGAGAGGTCATTTCCTCTCCTCAGGCCCTCTTCATTGAGGTCCCTGGTGATCCGGATTCTGCCAGCTCTGGGTTGAAACATGGGCCCATGCAGGCTGAAGATGCCACCAGGCAGAGCTCTCATCTATGCCTCCTCTGCTCTCAAAAAGGAACACTTTCTTTTCCTAAATCCCCATTTGGCCTGGTCTCAGAGAGGCCCAGATGCTTTGTTCCCTCCCACCCTCCTCTGTGACTGTGGAAACCACAGAGACAGAGCATAAACAAGTCCCTAACTCCGGGCTGCCTGCACACTCCCATCACGGCCCGGAGCCCCAGCTCCCGCTCCAGCTCCGGGTCAGACCGTGTGGCTGCGTTTCTGACTCTATACAGGGCCACAGGCTCTCGGAACAGCATGTTTCTCTCATTATCTGTATGCCACCAGCAGGCCACCTTCTGCGACATGTGAGAGGAGACTGAATATATGTGAAAACAATCTAGAACTTAGAATAAAAATGTTAGTAAATTATGACATACCCACACTATCCATATTGAGGTTCTGAATAGTCACGGATTTTCAGACACATGCTCCCCAGGGTTATTCCCAAGTCTCCCATCTCCTGAAACTTCTAACGTGGGAGACCTCTGAGGTTTCCGTTCTGTAGCCTAAATCTCAAAGGACCGAGATCTGTAAGCCCTTGGCACCTAAAGTCAGGTGGGTCATGGGATCTGGGAGCAGGGGGTGGAAGGGAGCCAAAAGTGCAGGTACAGAGAAGATGACATATCCTGTTTTGCCTGGGAAGGTCCCAGTTTATTTCTGTTTCCAGGTGTTGTTATTTACACTGCTCCATTTTATTCTAAGTGTCTCAGTTTGGACATTAAGTTAAGTGGTGAAACTGAGAATGACCTTGGCACCCTGGAGCCAAGATCTACGGGACAGAAGGGAACAGCCATGTAAGAGCAGCTGCGATCAAGCAGGGCCAACTCGCCCCCAGGACTGGAACTGGGGAAAGGGCATCTGTGGGCAGCAGCTTCCAGTATGAAAACCGAGGAGACAGGGCTGATCTCTCCAGATCCCTCCAGCTCTGAATGCTAAGAGAACAGCTGGGAGAGATGCTTGTCCTGCCCTCCCACTGGGCCTGCACCGAGCACATGCAGGTCCACACGTCCCCCGCAGTTCCCGGGCACAGGCCACCAGGAGCCCAGCCTTGGCTCAGAAGCATCCTCACATTAGGGTGTCAAGTGACTCAAAAGTCGGTCTTTGATCTGACACGGAGAGAGGCCAGGCCCTGCTTCTTCTCACAGGTCACACCTACTGCCTCTGGGTTTTCTCCAGATTTCTTGGCCCTCAGGTTGGCCCCAAGAGAGCAAATTGTAGCAGATATTGAAACAGTGCTGATTCCCCAGGCTCCCTCACACCCCGACACACCTGCCAAGGGCTCCGGGCAGCTTGTCACTGTTATTCACAGTGCACTGCAAGTCCACGCTTCTCAGCTGTAGGAGCTACAATTAACAGGGTGGCTGATGCCTCAGTTGAAACCACTGAATGAAACTCAGCAACACTCCCAACTGGGAGGAAGGAAATCACATTTGGGCTTGGACCTGAGTTGGCTTAAAAAAAAAAGGAAGGAGCCACACTGGATTGGGGTCCAGCCCATTAACACTCTAGGGAGCCACAGACTAGAACGTGCCAAGACATGAGGCACCCTGTTAACACACATATGAAAAATCATATGTGTTTCCATCAGCACACCACCAAGGGACACACTTAAAAACTTCAGCATACTTAGTACAGTAAAGATGCAGGGATCTTGCTCCAGCATTTGTAAGGTTTCATGTGACATGCAACATGCTCACTAAGATGTTCACAGGAGTGAGTTGGGAAGCACTGACTCAGTGCTTCAAATGGGTTCTCTCCTTAGCCTTCCTTCCTCTTTGCCTTTTCTCTCTCCTAGACAATTTCCAAGGTTTCTGCTCCAAATCCTGAGATGCTATTTTCCAAATTGTTCTCAACCCAGAATGCTGAATTTCCAAGTGCCTGCTGGTTCCTGCTCTATGGAGAGCCCCAAGGCCCTGCAAATTCCATACAACTCAAACTCGTGACTCCAATTCTGCCCCATAAAACCTGTCTTTCCATGCTGTACATCTTCCTTGTCTCTATAAATGCACAGCTGCCCATACAGATGAAATACCTGCATCTCTTTCCTTGCAATAAACCCTACCAAGTCTTCTGATCTCCAATATCTCTAATCTAATACCTGATCACAAATATACTGATCTGAAATACCTTTCCCACCTCATCCCCTCCTTGTCACTCCCATAGCCTCTGACCTAGTTGTAGCCCTTCTGCCCCAAGTACTGCAATAGCCTCCTTATGGGTCATCAGGCCTCCAGAATAACTCTCCTCAAATACTAGTTGAATACCCTAAAACAATGGCTTCTATTCCCCCCACCCCTTCCAGGAATGTGCTACCTGCACAGAAAAGTTGACCTTTACTGCCCCAATCGCCTGGCCCATTACCCCATAATCTCTCATCCTGCCCTTCCCAGCTCATAAGCCGCTCTACTTCGTCCATCCTTCTCTGCACCCCACACTCTAGCTCTACCAGAACCCTACTGTTCCTGAGAACATGAATGTTTTCACAGCTCTCTGCCTTCAACCCTCTTCCTCTTCTACTTAGTCCATCCCTGAAAGGCAGTCCGGCATAGTAGCTAAGACTAAGAACAAACTGCCTTGGCAGTCAGGTAGACCTGGGAGTTTCTGAGTCCCCACTCCACCACTCAGTACTATGTGACCTTGGCTGCCAGTGCGTGGCCTAAACATCAGAAAAGCAGCTCATTTGGTTTTCTCAACAGCGACACGGGAGATTCCTTCCATAGGCAGACACCTGGGGAAAAAAATACTGTGACACACGATAGCAAATACACACAACTTAGCAGAGAACCTTCTTGCCTAGTTGGCACATGTTTTCCAAGCTCTACAAGAGGAACCACTGATAACTAGCTCAGGGCATCAACAGTACTGATGCAAAGCTTCTGCAGAGAATAACTTCCAGAGTGTGAGGGCTGGGCTTTCTGTCCATCTCTTCTAGAGGGATTTGAGCACACAGGCCCAAAGGCATCCTGCAAAGAGCAAAGCTGTTCACCTTGGACTGACTATGGGAAACTGAGTTTCCCCAGACATTGCACCTGGAAAAAGACCAGAGCACCAGAACCAAGACCCTGGTCTTTGTCATACTTATTGTGATTTAAAAGGAAAACACACACATCTGGTTTAATGACTCCTCGACACAAAACCCTGGCCTTTATCACACTAACGGTGATTATTCTTTTGTGAAGAACATGTGGTCTGGTGACATCTGGATCTGGAGACCCAAGTTCAACAACATTTTAAGGGTAGCTAAATTCAAATGTACATAACAGTTCAGGGTGCTTACTATGTGCCGGGCACTTGCACCACGTAACTTGACTTAACCTTTACATTAGTTCTCCAAAATTAGCGTTCAGCTCCTGGCCTACTGCTGCCTTGGATCCGGCCACCTTCTCTCTCACTCAGTATCTTAATTAACTGGTATGTTCACCTACTTTTTCAGCATTCTCCTCTCATTTCATCTTTACTAGTGAAAGAAGAAAGTTTTATTATAATAGTAGCTAACATTTATTGACCACTTTCAAAATGGGCCATGTATTAATATAATGCTAGGCATATACATATACACCCAGACCAGCTTTATTGAGATATAGTTCACATACCATACAACTCACCCATTGAAAGTGCACAATGCTCTGATTTTTAGTATACTCACAGACTTGTGTAAGCCTCACCACAACCAACTTAGAACATATTGATCATCTCGGAAAGAAATCCCAAACCCATTAGCAGGAACTCCCCAATTTCTCTCAAATCTTCCAGTTCTAAAAAACCACTAATCTACTTCCTGTCTATAGACTGGCCTGTTCTAGACATTTCACACAAACAGAATCACACAATATGTAGTCTTGTGACAGTCTTCTTTCACTTAGCATAATGTTTTCAACAGTTGTTCATATCATAGTATTTATTAGTACTTTTTATTGCCAAATAATCTGTTGTATGGATATACCACATTTTATTCACATAGTCATCAGCTGATGGACATTTGGGATGCTTGTACTTTTTGGCTATTAATGAATAATGTTGCTATGAATACTAGCGTACAAGTTTTTGTCGGGACATCTGTTCTCACTTCTCTTAGTTATATACCTGGGAGAAGAACTTCCGGTCATATGGCAATGCTATGATGAACCTTCTGAAGAACTGCCAGACTATTTTCCAAAGTGGTGGTGTCATTTTATATTTCCACCAGTCATGTATAAGAGTCCCCGTTTCTTCACATCCAAGCCAACACTTATTGCCAGTCTTTTTGACTATAGCCATCCTAGCGGATATGAAGTGGTATCTCATTGTGGTTTTTATTTGCATTTCTCTGATGCCTAATGATGTTGAGCATCTTTGCATATGCTTATTGGCCATTTGTATATCTTCTTTGAAGAAATGTCTGTTTAGATCATCTGCCCATTCTTTAATTGGGTTATTTGTCTTTTTATTAGAGTTGTAAGAGTTATTTATACATTCTAGATACAAGTCCCTTATCAGATTTATAATCTGAAGAAAGTTTTTCTCCTATTCTCTGGGTTGTCTTCTTTTTTTTAATACTTTTAAAAAAATTTTATTGGAGTACAGTTGCTTTACAATATTGTGTTTGTAAAAAGTTTACAATTTACAAAAAGTTTGTAATTTTTATGAAGTATCAGTTTATCTATTTTTACTTATATTACTTATGCTTTTGGTGTTATATCCAAGAAAGCTAAACCAAAGTCAGAAAGACTTATTCTCAGTTTTCTTCTGGAGTTTTATAGTTTTAGTTCTTACATTTATGTCTATGATGGATTTTTAGTTATTATAGTGTATGATATGAGAAAGGGGTCCACTTCATTCTTTGCATATGGATATCCAACAGTCCCAGCACCATCTGTTGAAAAGACTACTGTTTTCCTCTTAAAATCATCTTGATACATTCGTTGCAACTCAACTGACCATAAGCGTGAGGGTTTATTTCTGGACTTTTGATTCTATTCCACTGACATGTGTGCCTAACTTGATACTAGTACCACATCATCATAAGATTGTAGCTCCGTAATAAGTTTAGAAGTTATCTTGAAAAAGAAGTTTCTTCTTTTTCAAGATTGTTTTCACTATTTTGGGTCCCTGAATTTCCATATGAATTTTAGGATCAGCTTGTCAATTTCTACAAAGAAGTTAGCTGGGGTTTTCATAGGGATTACAATGAATCTATAGATCAATCTGGTGATTACTGCCATCTTACTAATATTAAGCCTTCCAATCCATGAACATAGAATATCTTTTTAAGTATGATGTTAGTGGTGGAGTTTTCATAAATGCCCTTTATCAGGTGAGGAAGTTCTATTTCTAGCTTGTTGAGTATTAATATCACGAAGAGGTGTTGGATTTTGTCAAATGCTTTTTGTGCATCTCCTGAGATGTTAATGTGATTTTTGTTCTTTATTGATATGATGTTATTATATACATTAACTAATTTCGAATTTTAAACTAACCTTGCATTCCTGGGGTAGATCCCACTTGGGCATGGTGTGTAATCCTTTATATATGTTGCAGGATTCGGTTTGCAAGTATTTTGTTGGGGATTTCTGCATCTATATTCATAAGAGATTTAGTCTATAGTCTTCTTATAAAGTCTTTGGTTTTGTTTTCAGGGTTAATATTGCTCTCAAAGAATGGGTTGGGCGTGCAAAACGTTTTCACACATTATCTTATTTAACCTTCACATCAAACTTGTAAGATGGGCACTCGTATTTGCCCCATTTATCAGATGAGGAAATGAAGGTCTAAGAATATTAAACTGCCCACGGTTACACATAGTAGACACAGGATTTAAACCCAGTCAGCCCCCACTCCTGACCCTATGACCTGCATCACCATGAAGAACTTACTCCTTTGAGCTAACTGACAAGCCCCCATACAAACCAGACACTAACTAGATTAGTGGCAGGTTAAAACTATACTAACCAGATTTTGTGACCTGGTCACAAAGGTCTAGTAACCCGCCCTAACTTAACATCCTTCTGAATTCCACAGTGATAGCTTACTTGGTTCATTGTTCCACTTAAGTGAATCATCCAGGATCAACAATGTCATCTTAGAATAATCAGTGGTTGAGGTAACGTTCAGACAACTAAAACTAAACCCAGAGTCAACCTGAAAAAAGCTATGTACACTTGCGCATGTACACAAACAGACACACACACACCCTCCATTCGGAGACAGATAAGCGTACAAACATACTGTGTCAGGTACATACTAGGAAAAAATAATTGTCGAAGTCTAGCTTTCTAAGGACAGAATTTCTGACTTGTAAAAATCAAATCAGGGTGGGAAGTGGGTAGATTCAGTCACTGCAATAACCAAACCAAGCTCAGCAATGAAGACAGCCACTGAATGTCCCATTTGGACAAAATCATTGTGATACTGACATAAAATGTAAACTAAACTAAACTGCTCTCATTCGCAACACCTCAGGCACAGGGTCAATACGGTTACAACAGAAGGGTGTAAACATGGGAGTGAGGTGCTGCTGGTTCTACACTAAGTTCTGCTTCACCAAGAGGTTCCTCAAGATAAGATGCTCTAATGGAAAACATCATGGGCTCTGTGCCTCAGCTTCTTATCTATGAAATTATAATCCTCGCCTCCATTATTTCTTTAGAATGTTGTAAATGTGATAACAATAAGGCTGCGGGAAAGAACACCTTATAGAGAAAAAAGATGAAAGTATTATCACCGGCAACTTTCACTAATTCAAACATTTTTTTGAAGGCCTAATGTGTGCCAGGCACTATGCTAGGGGCTGGAGATACAGACACGCACATTAAAAATGAGTCTGAGATGAACGGATAAAGAAGATGTGGCACATATATACAATGGAATATTACTCAGCCATAAAAAGAAATGAAACTGAATTATTTATAATGAGGTGGATGGACCTAGAGTCTGTCATACAGAGCCAGGTAAGTCAGAAAGAGAAAAACAAATACCATATGCTAACATACTTACATGGAATCTTAAAAAAAAAAATGGTTCTGAAGAACCCAGGGGCAGGACAGGAATGAAGACGCAGAGGTAGACAATGGGCTTAAGGACACGGGGAGGGAGAAGGGTAAGCTGGGACGAAGTGAGAGAGTGGCATGGACATATATACACTACCAAACGTAAAACAGATAGCTAGTGGGAAGCAGCCACATAACACAGGGAGATGAGCTCAGTGCTTTGTGACCACTTAGAGGGGTGGGATAGGGAGGGTGGGAGGGAGACACCAGAGGGAGGGGATATGGGGATATAAGTATACATATAGCTGATTCACTTTGTTATACAGCAGAAACTAACACAACAATGCAAAGCAATTATACTCCAATAAAGATGTTAAAAAAAAAAAAAGAGTCTGAAAAGCGCTCTGAAAGGCGGTCAAATAACATGCTATGGAAACACAAAGGAGGGAGCAACTAGCTCTGCCTGTGGAGACTAAGGAAGGTTTCAGAGAGGGGGGAGCATTTTCTACTCCTACTGGTCTTGAAGGACCAGTAGGAGTTTACCAGGCAGAAAACAGGATGAAGAGTGTCCCAGATACCAGGAAAGCCCATTCTCCTTTTTTCATTGTTTACTTGGAACCAAAACTCTCTTCCACACAGCAAGGCAGCAATGTAGGGGTACGGTCCAGAGAACCTCAGGTTCCCATCCTGTCACAAATCAGAGGCAGCAGAAGATGGTGGTGAAGAGTTCAGGCAATGGAACCAAACTGATGGGGATTCACATCCTGGCTCCAGGAGTTCTTAGTTCTACGATCCTGGGCAATTTACTGACCCTTTTTAGGCCTTGGTTTCCTCATCTGTAACATGGGAATAATAATAATAGCTATTGATTTGTAAGGAGGCTTAAATGAGTTGATGTTAATTGTTTAGAACAGTACCTGGCACACTGCAAGCACTGGATAAATACCATTATTATTATTATTATCAATCTCTGTCACAATGCCTGCTCTGGTCAGTCCAGGCCTGACTAAGATTTGTCCATCTCAAAAGGCCCCTATCCCAATGCATGTGGTCATCCCACCTGGCAATTCCCTTCACCTAACAACTGTTCATGTCTGCTGTCTCAGGACACACGGGGACTGAGAGAATGCTTCCTAATACACATGGCTTAGGATCCAAGTAACCCAAACAGCATCTTCCATAATCAGGATCATATCGCCATTGCAGTCTGTGTGTTGCTGTGAGACAGCAAACACAAAGGCACATCCAAGTACAGAGACTGCAGCAACAGTTGAATAAACATGCAATCCGATACCTAACATCTGGCATGTCATCAGCCCCAATACCTTATTCACAATCAAGTATGTTTAAGGCTGTGGCTACTTTATAGGTACAAATGTCTTTATCAGGACATTAATGTGCACCAAACCCCTCTCCATAAAAGCAGTCATAAACAACAATCTCCTCTAAGCTGTCACGGAAGCTACTGTGTTTGTAATAGAACCATTCATCTAAGAGACAGTTGCCAAAGCCTGTCTCAACACAATAGCAAGCAAGTCACAGCGCACAGAGGCAGACCCAGGGAAGAGGGCAGGCACAGAGTGAGTAATTAGGACTTTTGTAAATGGTGTGGGGGGGGGGGGGGGGGGGGGGGGGACTCAGCTTATTAACATATGTTCAAAGTTACCCGGGATGCTGCAGAGCTTTGGGGTGATCAATTACATTTCCCCCAGAGCACTTGCTTTCAAGGTAGCCCTAAAAAGTTCCTCCAGCTATTGTAAAAAGAACAGTGTCTATGGAATTTTTTTTTTTTCAGCTAATGACCAATTTGACCGCCTGTAGAGGGGGAGCACTGCAACACTACATAAAATTTTTTTAAAATAAATTAAATGTCCCAGGCAGGAAATTTCACTGTCACACCTTTCAGACTGTATTCTGAAAGGGCAGAAAGGAGAGGGCAGAAAGGAGAGGGAAGAGGCTTTAAAGAAATAATATCCATATGGACTTTGAAGAACGATTTGATTTTATTATTTACCTGGAATTGAAGCATTTGAGAGAAGAAAGGTTGGCAGACGGAATAATCTGTAGTGAAGGCACAGCAGGTAAATATCAAGTAAATGAAATATACCCGTGATTAACTCAAATGATTATAATCAAATGAGAATTTATAGCACTCTCTAAAGTCTCCAGAGTGTTTTCATACTCTAAAATCCACCCACCTCTGCCTAAAGGCAATGCAAGTACAAGATTACCTGCCAGGAATCTGTTACAAAGAATAACATGGTCATCAAAAAGACTACCGACATTTTTAAAAAGACAGGGCCGCAACCCTCCAGAAATAAAGCATGTCCACCCTAAAGTACAAGTTAAACGATTAATATTAGCTCGGCAAAGATGTGGATCCTGTTCCTTCTGTTGTAGCAGCTTGCTGTGAACATGTGGACACTGGAAGAATGGATTTATTTGAAGGCTTTCCTCTGTCTCTCCCATCACCATTTTACCACAAAACATGAACATCAGAATAATGCCACTGTTAGTCTGGACAGCTGACTGACAGGTCCAACTGACTGGGCACCTGTCGAACTCCTGGACCAATGTCCTACGATGTATAATAAGAACACCCTGCCCTGCTTCCTGGCCCCAGCACCACCACTCTCAAACCACCTGTTTCCCCAGATCGGTGCCTCGGCCATGAACCCATGGAAGGAACAGCTTGTTGGCACCAGCTCCTCTCCCAGCACCGCTCTCCTGCCCACCAGGACCTTGCAGTGGCCCACCCAACTTAATCCCTAGTGAACATCACGCCATTGTCCACCTGGATGATATGACTTGTTTCTCATTCTTGGTATTTTCCACATTTTTCTTTAATGAGTATTTCTTACTCAGAATCAGAGGAAAAAATAAACTATATAATTATTTTTCCCTCTAATTCCAAAAGTAACATATGTTCACTATTTAACAGAACTCCATTAATACAGAAATATATAATAGACACACAGAGTTCCCCATAAACCCATCCGCCTGCAGCAACTTCTATTCATGTTCTAAATTCCTTCAGATTTTTTCTATGACCTTAACCACATAGCACATTTATATGTTTTAATTTACTGAGTTGAGTATTCTCTAGGATAGGCCCTCTACTACAGAGATCAGCAGAACACTATCATAATAACAATAATTTGTAAAATGACCACTTTAAACACTTACTACCAAAGGAATGGGATACATTTAAATAACAATGGTATTAAGAAATTAAGACACACTCTCAAGTGAAATGCTATAGAGAGAGGAATCGAAGCTCTAGCCCTAGGTGGAAGGCAGCAGGGGTAAACGAGAGAGACAGCATTGGAACCCAGGGCCGTGCAGCTAAAAAAGTGCACATCCGTGAGTCCAGTGGAAGCTACTGCTATGGGGCCTGCCCAGCCTCTGCCGGCAACAGGTTCCCACTGGCCACTGGTCCCTTCCATCAGCTGTGACTCTGACCTAGTCAAGTTTGCCCTGATCTCCCCTTCTCCAGTACCTCCTTTGGCAGAAACTCTGAAATGTTTCTTCTACCAAAGTACCTCCCTTAACCAAACACCCCTCTACCTAGGCTAGGCAACTTAATCCTGAGTGACTGCTCCAAAATGTACTTTCCTACCTTTCTAATGTGCCATGAACAGGGGGGCTTAACCTAAGAAAAGTAGTATTTTTAGAATTCAGTTCAAAATACTTTCTCATACATAATTGCATTTTCTCTCAACATTGCTGAGAGGTATGGAGAAATATGTTGATTTCCTCGCCCCATTCTACAGATGAGGGCAACAAGGCATATAGATACATCACAAATAGGTATAGTTTTAGGGCAGCCAAAGATTTGGGAGTAGGAAGGCAGAGAATGTTAGCAATTTCTTGTGACCCCAATGTTCCTTTTGCCAGACTGTTCTGCCACCTGCTCTTTACTAGGCCCATGCCATTCATATCAATATCAAACTCTTCCCATTCATATCCATGGGGTCATGTCCTCCTCAAAGAAATCCCCCTGGGCTTCCCTGGCGGTGCAGTGGTTGAGAGTCCGCCTGCCGATGCAGGGGACACGGGTTCATGCCCCGGTCCGGGAAGATCCCAAATGCCGCGAGCGGCTGGGCCCGTGAGCCATGGCCGCTGAGCCTGCGCATCCGGAGCCTGTGCTCCGCAACGGGAGAGGCTACAGCAGGGAGAGGCCCGTGTACCGCAAAAAAAAAAAAAAAAAAAAAAAAAAGAAAAAGAAAAAAAGAAATCCCCCTACTAACTGGTTACACTTTGGTAGGTTTATTTGCAAATTCACAGTTCACTACTGTGGACTTCAACGTCAACATATTATCCAATCAATGCTGATGAGCCTCACCATGTCCTACTTCCGTGTCTCCAGTGGCCATCACCCACGTTCACATCAGTTGACCACATTTGCGGCCACACCTTGAAACTCGTCACTTGAAATCTCTCCACCTCTAACCTCAGATGCTTCCTCACCTGTGCATGACCACAGCCTCCTGTCCCGCCACCTCTCCTACGTGTGCACAGCCTCTGAGCAGCACATGTCACGACCTGCCGGCCCCTCCAGCTTCACCTTGTCCCTGTCCCTACCTAGACTGGTGCAAGCACGCACTCACTAGCACCTTGGTGTCTCAGGCCCCAAGCCTTGACATTGTCAAAATATGGATAAACCAATAATCCCCTGGCAGAAAAAAATATATATATCACAATAACGCCAGTGGGTTCCCCCAAAAGTAACGTTCTCCGCCTTGTACAAAAATTAATTCAAAACAGATCATAGACTTAAATGTAAAACATAAAACCAGAAACCTTTCAGAACAAAACATAGAAGAAAATTTTCAGGATCCAGGGTTAGGCAATGAGTTCTTAAGACTTGACACTAAAAGTACAATGCACAAAAAGGAAAATTAATCCATTGGATCTCATCAAA
Source organism: Delphinus delphis (assembly GCF_949987515.2). Classification (NCBI taxonomy): domain Eukaryota; kingdom Metazoa; phylum Chordata; class Mammalia; order Artiodactyla; family Delphinidae; genus Delphinus; species Delphinus delphis. The sequence goes on along the minus strand of NC_082690.1, from coordinate 67,848,275 downwards.
ATTTAAAACTTTTACTCTGCGGAAGCCCATGTGAAGAAGATGGAAAGATAGGCTACAGACAAGGAGAACATATTTGCAAACCACATACCTGACAAGGAACTCATATCTAAAATAAAGAACTCCCAAAACTCAACAGTAAAAATATAAATAATCCAACTAAAAAAGGGACAAAAGACATGAACAGACATTTCACTGAAGAGAATATACAGATGGCAAATAAGCACCTGAAAAGATGTTCCACATCATTAGTCATTAGGGAAACTCAATTTAAAACCACATGGGATATCACCACACACCTATCAGAATGGCTAAAACAAACAATAGTGATACCACCAAATGCTGGTGAGGATGCAGAGAACCTAGATTGCAAGTGAGAATGTAAAATGGTACAGCTGCTCTGAAGAACACTTGAGCAGTTTAAAACAAACAAACAAAAAAACTGAAGGCACAACTACCATTTGACCCAGCAATGCTTTTATCCCACTGAAATGAAAACTTACGTTCACACAAAAACCTGTATATAAACGGTCATAGCAGCTTTATTTGTAATAGCCAAAAACTAGAATCAACCCAGATACCCTTGAACAGGTGAGAGGGTAAGTACACTGTGGTACATACACACTAGGGAACCACTCAACAATCAAAGGAACAAACTACTGATACACACACAACCTGGATGAATCTCCAGGGAATTATGATGAATGGAAAAAAGCCAATCCCAAAAGGTTACATACAGTATGATTTCACTAGATAACATGTTTGAAATGACAACATTTTAGAAATAGAGAATAACTAATGGTTGCTAGGAGTTAGGGGTAAAGTCAGGGGAAGCAGGACAGCATTGGGTATGGTTATAAAAGGGCAACCCTGGGGATCCCTGTGGTGTTGGAACTGTTCTGTACCATTGAGGTGTGGATACACAAACCTACACAGGTGATAACACTGTACAGAACTTCATAAAACACACACACACACACACACACACACACACACACACACACACTCATTCACAAATGAGTACAAGTAGAACTGGGGAAATCTGAATAAGATCAGTGGATTATATCAACATTAATATCCTCATTATGATATTATACTACAGTTTTACAAAATGTAACCACTGGGGGGAAATGGGCAAAGTGTACAAAGGATCTTCGTATTATTTCTTACAATTGCATGTGAATCTACAATTATCTCAATAAAAATTTCAATTAAAAGAAGAAAGTAATGTTCTCCAACTTCTCTCAGGCCCTCCTTCCACCGCTCAGCAATTCTTTTACTCACCCCTGTGCGTCCATATCCCATTCCCCCACAGTATCTCTACTAAGCTTGCTCTATTTTTCAAAAGCCCATAAGCCACCTCAGCTCACATGGCCTTACTTCTCATCTGAAGAAAGGAATCACTATGCCCTCCCTGGGCCCTCTACCTGGACCCTTCTCCTGCCATTATGCATCAGAGTAAAAGAAGCCCTATTCCTTTTAAAGTCTCTTCCTGGTTCTATTCCATCATATATATCCTCAATTGCATATATTTTCTCCTCTACTAACCAAATGGCCAAGTCTCTACCCTGTCCTAAAATAAGTCTTCCTTTAACTTTTTATGCCCTTTAAGATACTACCTCCTGGCTCTTCCTGTACATGGCAAATCTGGGCCATGGTAATGTTCCCTCTCTGTACACAGGGAGCATGAACTGAATAATGTAGCTCATTTCCTGTACCCAAAGTCTGTAAGGACTGTTCCAAATGTCAGTCTCATTCCCTCCTCATTTGTTTCTTTTACCAACTCTAAAACTGTGGCCCTGTCCTCTTGGACCCAGGCTGTAGCTTAGCCTAGTGGCTCCCAAACCTGGCTGATCACCCAAATTACTCAGGGAGCTTTTAAAAACACAGATTCCCAGGCCACACTCTCAGAGATTCTGATTCAACTGGTTTGAGTCTGTTTTTGTTATGTCTCTTGTTTTAAGCTTCTCAAGTGCTTCTGCTGATGATGGTCAGACTTGGGAACCACTGATGGGTCTATCTTTTTCTTAAAAAGGCAATCTTTTTACTCTCCCACAAACACAGACACTCCATTTAAAATCCATGCCCATTTCACCACAGTACACGTGAGCCTGCGCATATCCCCCATTCTCATCCCTTCTCTGGTGATGAGCCCCCAAACTACCCCTGCAACTCCAAGCTGCCTGAGCTCCAAGCAGGAATTTCCGAACACCACAGATCACCCTCATCTGGATGGCCACCCGGTACACCTCCGGCACATAACAAAATTCAACTCCTCATTCCTCTCCTCTCTACAAACTGCTTCTCATGTCTCCACTCCCCATCCATTTGATAGTCCCATCGTCCTCCCCACCACCCAGAAGCAGAACCCTGGAATCATCTTCAACTCTATCTTCTTTTTCACAAATCGCATCTGGTCAGCCAATCCTGTTGGTTCGACCTCTGAAACTTCTCTGCCAGCACCGTCAGTACCGAAGTTTAGGCTCAGCCTCTCCCACTGGCCTACTGCAATAGTCATCTAACTTCTCTTCACGCCTTCAGAGCTGGCTTTGTCAAACCCAGGCTGAGTCACATCACCTCTCCTGAAAACATGCAATGGCTTCCCTCTGTCCCCAGGATGAGCGCCGGACACCATGGCATGGCACTCGAGGCCCTCCACAATGCAGTGCCAGCCCACATTTCTAGGTTCATCTGCCATCCCCCTCCAGGATACACCCTCAATTCTAAGAGCACCAGAGCTGGGTCCTTTCAGGACTCTGTGCCTTTATCATGCTGCTCCCTTAGGCCTGAATGCCCTTCCCCTTCTCTCTCTCTCCCCACAGTAGCAAATGTGAACCTAGGCTTCAGAAATCCCTTGCAACAATTATATGCAACAATTCTGTAACTGCACAAGCATGCATTCTTTTGGAGAAGAGATCCACAACTTTCTATAGATTCTCAAAGGGAGTCTGTAACCCAAAGTAAGTTTAAAAGCAAAAAAAATAAAATAAAAAACACTAAGTGGCCTTTTCCCATTGAAAGTTAGTTCACCTAAGTCTGCCTCTCAGACTCTGACTCTTCCAGCCTTTTGCACTTTCAAATATAGACATGCACATTCCCCAATCATAAACAATCGTTACTTTCTACTGCCCTACCACTGAGCCGTATATCTCTCTAGAACAGAATATACTTCCTTCCATGTCAATATTGTAGTTAGTTGTCTTAACTGGCTTGTTGTATCAAGCTGACTTTCAAACGTCAACTCTACGACTTATTTACTGTGGCCTTGAGCAAGTAACTTGACCTTGGTGGGCCTCAGCTTCCTCAGCTATAGAACAGGGATAGTCATGGTAACCTACATCATTGGGTTGTTCTGAGGAATAAACAAGTCGACGCATTCTAAAGCAATGAGAAAGTGCCTAGCACACAGTTAAGTGGTCAAACAGGTCAGCTTTCTTAATTATTTTACATCTGTAGTCCCCACTCACAGTCCACACACAGCACAGGCCCTCACTGAACGACTCCCGAATCCATGTCTTCCCGAATCCCAGCGCTCATCCATTGCCACAGAAAGCTGTTGAAAAGCATAAGTTTCCAACTTGGTAATAATTTAACATTCTCTCTCTTTTTTTTTTTTTTCGCCCTTATGACCAATTCTTGAGCCATCCTGATTAGCTATTTTTTACCTGGATTGCACAAGGGCTCACACCTTGTGCATAAACCTTTGTAGGTCAGACCCCCACTATGTTAAACTTCCCAGTCCAAACACTGATGACGTTGGCTTTGCTATTCTCACAGGAACCAAACTATTTCAAAATCCCCCATTACTCATGTGTTCTGAGGATCCCAGAATTAACCCTTGTTCTGTTGCTGTGCTTACGTGGGTAGAAATCCTTCCTACCTCTTGAACTAACATTTGCCAACACACAGAGCAAAAACCAGTATTTCTTCCTTCTCAGTCTAGGAAGACCATTAAATATACCAACACACCTTTCTCTCTCTCTCTCTTTTTTTTTTTTTTTCTGTTTTCTCCCTTTCTTTCTAGCCAGCTCCTCTCGGGGCTCAGAGGTTTACCTACTCACCTTTCTTTATTTTAAATAATAACTCACACATGCATATATTCAGCATACATCACTGATACCTTCTCTGTCCAGCAAGACAGGGTGGGGCCCCTGCCTTACGGAGCTTCTAGCCTGTTCTAAGGGCACAGCACTTTGTCCTTCACATTTCTAGCAAATTCATTTGAAATAATATCCCAAATCACAGGTAAGACAGAAAGAGGAAATCAAAGATGCCACATGATGTTCAGAGAAATGGGAAGAACAAGTTCAGGTCAGGCCCCAAGGCTCACTCTCCCAAGGCCTGGAGATCCTACAGGGCTCAGATTCTACAGCCATGTCCACATCAGGGCTGCTGGGGCCTCCACAGAGGTAGCCCACCTTCCTGGTCCCCAGAGAAATGACATGAAAGTACCCCGTCTTCCAGAGGGACGACTCTGCACTGCCTTGCCCAGTTCTTCGGAGCAGGAGGAGCATGGGGACCTCAGATGTCAGCCACTTTGTCTGCACTGATGAACTGGCGCACACCTGTGCCTGCTTGTGTGCACTCCTTCTGATGTCCCCTTGTCAGTTCTGCCACCACCTCACTGAAGCAGCCCCCTCTCTCCTGTATCTGGTACTTCTATGAAGTAAGCAAAAGAGGCAAGTCCGACTCCTGTGCTCCCCTGGTTGGGAGGGCTCAGGTCAGCAACTGGGGAAGACCAGCCAGGGAGGACTGGCCCAGCGATACCTTCCTCCTCAACTTTTCTATGCCTCACAACTCAGCTCTCTAGGGCTGACCAGTAGGCCTAGCAACCCAGCAAGAAAGTGGGGGCACCCCTGGAGCTCTCCTAAGCAAGGACCCTGAAGATATCTGCTCACAAAAGGAGAAATCAATTGTCCAGCAATTGCTCTGCCCAAGCTGCCTGTAGGATCCTAGGGCACCAGAATCTTCCAGACATCTTTCTGGCCACCACCAAGGCCAGCCTTATGATCTAGGATCCTCCCCGCTGCGATATTTGAGAAGCTTTCTTCCTGCCAGCATTGGGCCAGGTGCCCTGGACACTGGTGGCCAAGAACAGGCTTCAAAAGGCTAAGTGGAAGGTGAACATCTTCAAAGGGGTCTCAGACTTCCCAGAAAGCTCTGGCACACAGCCCTAACCTCAGGTCAGTGCTTCCTGCAAATGAACTTGTGATGGCTCCATGAGGGCAGGGACTTGTCTGTCTGGCTCGCTGCTGTATCCCTGACAACCCCTAGTACGGGGCCGGAATACAGGCGGTACTCTCAATGCTGACTTGTCGAATTCACTTATAATGACCTCCAGCAAGGAAGGAATGAAAGCACAGTGGAAAGAGTCCGGGTTTGGGAGTCAGACAGAGCTGCTTTTGAAAGCATCCAGCTATACCATTTATACTGGTCATGCACAAGCCACTTTATCCCTTTTAGACTCAGCTTCCTCATCTATAAAGTGGGAATCACAATACCCACCTCAAAATGTTGTTGTGAGCATGAGACGGAAGTTTTATGCAAAGCCTTTAATCCAGCTATTGGCAGAGAGCACTTCTTTATTTCCACTTCAGAAACACTGATTAACTCTCACTGTATGCCAGACACTGTTCAGCGTGGTAGGAGGATCCCAAACCACAAGTTCATTTAATTCTTATAACGATCCTGTGAAGGAAGATCTATCTAAATCTCTCTTGCAGTTGAAGAAATGGAGGCACAGAGAGGAAGAGCAACTTGCCCGGAGTCTGATGTCTAGAAGAGGTAGGGCCAGGCTTCATATCAATTCCAAAGTTCAAACTTTAAGGTGCTACACTGCGTGTCTCTGAGGCAAGCAGCCAGTGAATGTTAGCTCCGGTCCCTAACTTGATTATGAGAGATATTTGACCACACTGCCTGACTAGGGTTTTCAAGTGCAATAGAAAACACATCCAGACATTCCCATGATTCACTGTTTTGTTCTGTCTTGTTTTAAGCTGTGACCTGCTCCTGTGAAATTCAATTCCAGACAACTCTGCTGATCAAGAACATCTCTGCCATCTTGTCCTCCTGCTAACTACTCCACAGCTTGCTCCACAGAGAAAGAGACACACAGCAATGTAAAAGTACGAAAAAGAAAGGAAAAAGAAAACACAGAGAAGAGAGGGAGTGAGCTTGTAACCTCTTAAGAACAGTCAAAGAAGTCTCACCCTCCTTCTAATAATCCCTAAGAACAACTGCCTACCCATAGGGTACCGCAAGCAGAAATAATCTGTCCACGTGGAGACCAGCCACATAAAGGCTTGGCCTCTCTACCAACCCAGGTAGCATAGGGAAAATTAAGCCATCTTTTCTAATGGCCCAAACCTCAAAGTAAAGAGAGCTTTCCATTTTCCCCCTCTATAAGATCGCATTTGCCCCACTGTCAACCACGGAGGAGACTTCATTACCAAAATAAATCAGCACTGCACTTGACCTTGCTTCTCCAAAGGCTCAGGATTAGTGACATCACAATACTCTACAGATGCTCAGAAATACCAGAATAACCCCCTCAAGTCAAAAACACTTGGTATCTCACTAGAAGGCATTAAATTATTTTGATTTTACTCCATGGAATCCAAAATGCTTTCAATGTTTTCATTTCCAAAATGCTTAAGAGAAAAAGCATGCTCTTAGGACCTTCAGAAACCTCGACTCCTGGTCTGGTTTGTGTCCTGATTCACCTGTGGTAAGATGGGGAACAGGCTGGAAGCCAAGGAACAGTAGCTCTGGTCCCACACTGCTCACATGACTCAATTCCCGAGTGGCTGGGGCCTCACTGTGGAAGCTCCCAAATCAACCGTCTCTCGCCCTCAAAGTTACAGGCAGGTCCCGTGCAGCTCTCAGGCACCTGGGCTAGCTTCTCTGAAGGGATCCAGTTTCCATCTCCTATAGCCCTGATAACCACCATGTTTCCCTTCCAAAGCAGCAGTACAAGCAAAGCTCCTCCACGCTGGCCAAAGAGAGGGAGTTGAAGGGGATGTTTTCTCTCCAAGGCAGTGGCCTAGACATGGGGATGGCTTCAGGGCCACTGCAGCAAATCCATCTCTTGCACCCCTAACCAGGACACATGACCTTGCAGTTGTAATTCCTAATGCTACTCGCTCAAAATGACTGCCCAATTTTAAATCAGGTTGGTCACCAACACAGTCAATAAATGTAACGTGGATTTCAGGAAAAAAAGAATCTATGCGTCAAGAACACACGCTCTCAGGAAGCACTCAGAATCTGATTACTTTCAGTATTAAAGACATGCTCCACAACCAGCACCACATTTGTCAACAGACTGATCACTCTTACTGAAGTACAAGTCACAAAATCCAGCATCATACAACATATACGCCCCAAGGACCACGGATATCATCTACTTTACCCTCGTTTTGTACAGGGGAGAAAACTCAGACACACACCAAGGGGTAGGATTGTTCAAGTTCACTGTGGGTAGACGGCTCAAATCCAAAGCTTCTCACAATTCTTTTTCCTAGTCTGCTGCCTTTGACCCCCAAATACCAACAAGAATTCTTTCACAAATTATTTTCACAAAAAAAATTAGTTCAATCTACCATGGCTGCCACCTAAAAAGTAAAATCAATGGAAAAAAACAAAACAAAACTGGAGTTGAAAAGAATAACTCCAGCTTTGAATTATGTTCTTATTCCTAGCCCAAAAACCTGCTTCCTAAAGGGACAGCTCCTTTCCCATATTCCCAGTGAGAAATGAAAGGCAGTAGTTCTTCCCACCAGCATGTCCAACACTAGGCCAGTATTTTAGACTAAAACAATCTCTGGGTAAACAAATGGGTGTTGGTACAAGGTAGAATGGCCCGAAGCCACCTTCACTACTCCTAATAAAATCAGCTTCAAAGAAGGCTCAAAGATTAAAGTGCTTTTCTCTGCCTTTAAAATGGGGAAGTTGTATTTTTAGGTATGAAAACAAGACCCTGAAAGCAAATAGCCAGGCTGAGGAAGGGTAGCCCAGGAAAGATACAAGCACACAGAAAATCGAAGGCCCTGAAACCTTCTACCCACAGCAGCTGAGATGTTTCATCTTGAGTCCATTTCACCAGACACGAAGAAGCTTCTTTGGCTACGAAGGATCACATGAGAACATAAAACAAATACTGAAGGTTTACGTTCTCTTTCTCTCCTGTGTGTGTGACATCGACTGGCCAAGGGAGAGAGACTCGAATGCTGCAGAAAGCAAAATTTTCCTTGTTTCCATTACATCATCCAAATTGGAGAGGGGTAGGGCAGGGTGGGGGGCACAGCTGGTGGCAGCTGCACCACCATCTGCTTTCTCCTCAGCAGTGGGTGCTAGTTTGAGCTGCAGCCTCCTACGGCTCCTGATAAAGGAGGTGCGGTATTAAAGGTACAACACCCTATTATGGAAAAGCTTTCAAATTATTTAGAAATAAATCACTCCCATGATAAGTTAACAAGCTCCGCTAGGCTGCTGAGCCGGTTCTCTTTGAGTTTAGGTTATTTGTTTGCATCTCTTTAGACTCAGCCACAGTGCAAACTGTCAACTTAACGTGCCCAATTAGACAAGCAGAATGTATCTGCAACCACCTGCCATCTGCTTCCCAAAAGGTAAGCAGGCAGAAAGTACAGGTCAGCAGCTGGAAGCCTTTACAGCAGGTGCAGGGAAGGTCCAAACCCAGTGTGCAAGCCCCAGACTAGTGGATGGGTGGTGCTTGCTGCCACCTTTGGCATCCCCAGCCATCTGGTCAACTGGTCTCATCCTCTTGGGTGCTCTTGGAGTTTTGAGTGCACTGTGAGGGGTCCCCATGTGGAAAGGGAGACTGGTCAGAGTAGCCTGGGGGTCAGTGCCTTGTCTGGCCATTCAACTGCAAATTGGCAACAACGCAGCAAACTGGTGGTTCAAAGGTCTGATCAAGTGCCTGGGCATGTTTTATATGGCCTATACAGGGTTGTGTTTAAAAAAAAATGCTGGCTTTTAAAAATGAGTACATTTCATATATAAACATGTATCTTGCTAGATTTGGCAGCACGAGGCCCCATTTCTACGGAGCTTCAGTCAGTTATCTGGAGCTAGGCAGCAGCACTTCCTTTTGATGGGGCGTGCATTCAGAAGAATTAGTCCCCACTTTTGGTGTCTGCATATGCCACTGCAACTACCTCTGTTCCTATCTGGTCCTCGAGAGCTTTTGATATGAAGAAGAAGAAGAAACTCCAGGGAATGATTTCCCAGAGGTCCTTTACTGACTCTCCTCTTCAGTTGAGATTCAGTCCCTTGGATGGCCAACTAAAATTGTACAAAGATCATTCAACCCAATACAAGGAATGGATCTCAGTAGAAGGCTAGCTACGTTGACCCCTTACCACAAAAGCAGGTTGCAGCATTTCAAAGGAGCATTTCAAATCACTTACCATACATCTTGCCTTCATCGGATAAGATGATTTTCCTCCTCCCACACGGTGGATAGATAGCCAAGGCTTCCTGAAAGCTCTGCTCAATGTCGGGGCTCCAGACCCCTTCTGCATCATTGTCAATGGGCTTATCTGCAGAGTCACTCATCCTTTCCATGTTTTCGGCAGGGCTCTCACTGCCGCTCCAGCTGCTGGGCTCAATTTTGGCGGTTGGATTTTCCAAGCCGAAGCCTGGAGCCTTTTCAAGAAAATAAACCTAAGAGAGAAATCAAAAGATAGTATAAGGACACAGTAACCGTCAACATACTGCTCTCGCTGGTTCTACCGCAGACTTTTCAGTCACCAGCTCTGCTTGGAGGATAACTCCTAGGAGAGAATATGGAATTCTGAGATCCAAGTGTCTTTTGTTCCTATGTATCACGTTAGGAACAGAAAGAAAACAGCAGGCAGAAGCTGGATAATCTTCACAGATGAGAGGAAATTTTCATCTGAGAACAGTACTCACTCTGAATTGCAAGTTCACAATGAATCATGCAAAATTTGCTAAGTACCTACTATCTACCAGGAGCACTTTGCTCGATGATAATCAAATCTCCAGAGCAGAACAAGTTGTTTAAAAGAAAATAAAGTAAAACAAACGGCGTCTACCTCACCGTGGCAATTAGCACGATAACTCTAAAATGTCAAACCATCCGAGAATTTGTCACTGGGATCACCAAGAAGCAAGATGGCGGCAGAATGGCAGACAGAAGGAGGGAGATTATTTTATCACAAATACTCATTCTACAAACAGCAATGCCAGCAGACCTGGACCTGCTATTCTATAGCATTTATCCGCAGGGCTTTTTACACTGTACAAGTCAGGTCACTTTGCCACTCTCAGCTTCTAGATTGTAACCCTGAAGCTGGAACCAAGTTGTCCCCAATTCCTGCCTTCCCTGCAACAACTGCAAGCGGCCAGCACATCTGAAGAAATGTTTCACACCCACATGAGGCACTTCGTCTGGTAGCCTCCTTGGAATTCCTGATCACAGGAAAACTGTGTGGGAGGCTTTCGTTTATTTTTCTGTAGCACTAAAGATTACAGAACCAAAAGAAATCTTTCTCAAAGATTTATTCTCCTTAAATTATGCATGTAACCTATGGTCATTCCAAACAAATGTCAAAGTGGCACAAACACCAATGTGAAAATGATCTAATCCAGTACCCCTTGCTGTCTGCACACTAACATATCAATATGCCTTTGTTGAAAAGGCATCAGATCATTTATTCAAAGCCTTCCCCAAAAAGGGGATAAGAATTCCTCCTGGGGATTGACTGGAAGAGGGGAGGCGCAGGGCCTGAGTATGGAGAGCTTAGTGCGACCACCATTCCACCCCCTTCCGCCGCCTCAAGTCCATGCAACATCACAACAAAGGCGGCCAGGAGGGAAGCAGATGCAGGCAGCCCCACTAGGTACCAGGCACTGCTCTGTATCCCAGGGCAGTCACCTCTGAGAGCCAGCACCTCTGAGAGCCAGCCCTTTCCTTCTCTCTCCCAACTGAACCCTTTTCCCCTGCCTTCCCCCGCTGTGTATATCTACAGATCCCAGGTGCAGAAAGTCTGAGGCACAGGAACATTACACAATAAATGGTATAACCAACGGGTGCTTTTGGCTCCGCATCCTGACAGCTCTTTAGATTTGGCAGCACCTGGATAAAGGAAACCCTCAGGTTATCTGCCTTTGAACGCTGCCACTGATCCATCTTTCAAAGAACTTGTCAGCAAAATATTTACTACTTCTTACCAACACATGTACACTGACACAGGAATTTTAAAACTGCCAAATGTTAAAGATATAAATTATGCCACAAGAAAGGGTTTTGTGACTGACCCCCAGATGAACTCTACAATGCCTGCAGTGTGGGCCTTTGAATTCTCAAATTATTACATTTTTTTCCTTGGTTGGGATCTAAGAGTCTTACAAAATCCAAGCTGAACTGCACGCTACCCTAGAGTCTAGCTCCAAAGAGGTTTATTAGAGAAATTATAAGAATATGTGTGAACTCTTTGAGCGGTGACTAGCCGTTCACCCTCTCCCTCTCCACCTTACCCCAAAACTAAACAAAACAAAACGAACACAACCAGACACATACAAAAACACAGGCCAATTCCTCAGCTCCAGGCAGCTCACAGCAGTAAGACTTCACTCCAGAGAGCCACATTTTAAGATTAAACTGTGTCCAGCGCTCAACCACTATGGTAGAGGGATGGAATCCAGGGGACCAGGGGAACTTTATTTGACTAAAAAAACATTACCATATAATTGAAAGCCTCAGAGTCTCCAGACCAAAACACAACAACCCTAATTCAATAGCTGAGGTCCCCTCTGACACATCTCATTAACTGGTCAGTCTATGCATGAACATCACCAATAACAATAACAAAGAACCCACTACCTTCCCAGTATCACCTCCTTTGTACTAACATGTTGAAATTCTTCCATCTATCGGGCTAAAACCCATCTCCTGGTTAACTTCTAATCATTCAGCCTTGAGGTCTATCCATGCCTTGGGGAAGCAAATCTCCCGGAAGACACCCATTTAGGTATGACCAGAGCAGCCCCCAGTCTCCTGACCATGTTCCAGACTAGACACAATTCACATCATCCCTCTTGCCCAGCCCAGTTTGTCACAACCTTCAATAAATGACACTCAGAGGTGGACTCAGGATCCATAAAACTTCTAAGCTCCCACCCTCCAAGTGCTGTTCCTGAATCCCGACTCTTGATCAATTGGGTTAGGAGCTAAAATCAGGAATTTATATCTACTCTATTAAATTCCATTATTTTTAGCCTTAGCCAGTGGCTCAAAACTGGTAAGATCTTTCTGAATCATAACTGTCAAGCTTAATGTCCTCAGACACCAAACAACTTCTGAAGGTGTTACACACAGGGAGGGTGTTAGACCTGCTTTGTAGAAGTTCCAAAGAAGATTATGGCTCAACATAAGGAAAAATTTCCTGTTAGTTCAACAAGTGGTAGATGGCCTCATAAGACAGGCAGCAGAGTCTTGCAGACAACCCCTTCAAGTTACCTCTAAAGCTAAGGGTCACAACTCCTTGGTTGTTGGGGAATGCAATATTAACTAGCATCAATTGATCCATCCACTTAGGAACCACAGGCGCTGCTCTAAATGCTCACATGTTTTTATTCATTTATTGCAAAGGGAAGAAGAACTCCGTGTCCAGGCTCTTGCATTTGGTGAACTGGAGCTCAGCAGGATGGAATTACCTACTCTGGACAAGGGCCAGGACACAGCCCCAGAAGCTACCAGATACATAATCCACAGACTTCTACAGGCCCTTGGTTTTACAACCCAATTGTAAGATGAGGCCTTGTATGGGCAGAGTTTCCAATCACAAGACTAGGACTGGCTGAGAAAAGCTCCCTGTACTGGATACCAAATTCCATCCCTCAGTTCCCTTCCAGCCCAGCTCAAAATCCACCTCATCCTGGAAACCATCCTTGTATCTAGTGGCTCTGAGAGAATCAGCCACACATTAGGAGCATCCTAAAAATGTGTGGAATTAGTTAACTACCACCCGATCTACCTGGCTTCTGAATGTACAATAACAAGCACCTGCTTATTACCAACAATAAGATCTAATCAAGTGATATACGCACAGAATATCTGTGCCTGCAGAGCTGATGTCCTCACCGCCTCATACATCCTTTGAGCAAGGGAGCCAACTTTCACTCACTTCAGTAAATGAAGAACATAGCATTGTGGGGCAGCGGGGGTGGAGGGGGCAGCGGAGGTGGGGGGTGGGGTGTATGGTATTAAGATTCAAACTGATCTGGATTCCAAACCTGTCTCACCCATTAGCCACGCAGCCCAGACTAAATTAGGTAATCTCTAGAGGCTCAGGTTTTAATTTATAAAATGAAAATAATAAATTAAATGCAACCCCAGTGCAGAAAAATCATTAAGTAGTGGAGGGACTCTACCCCATGGAGTTTCCATAAAGATTTAGTGAGATAATGAATGAAGGTGCTCTATCATCTGAAAAACCATGAACAGATGACGTTTTCAAGTCCATCATCTCTAGACAGTGGCATGGACCTTGTGATGCCCAAACACCTACTGATAATGGGATGGTAAAGAAATGAAGGAGCTTCCTTAATGGCTCCCTTTGGGAAATAAGTTTAAAGGATCCTCTTCCTTAAGGTCTTCAGATGCCTAAATGGAAAATTTAAATTGGTAACAAACGCCTGCACTTATAATGCACACAATCAATAGTTTTCATATTCTTCTGGGAAGTTTCGTTGAGGGGAATAACCCTAAATCTAAACGAATGCCTAAAACAAAAGAGAGAAGGGAAAATGTTGTTGGTTGAAAATGTACTATATATCACGTAGCCCCCATGTGCCTCAGTTTCCAACATTAACACTTTTCTAAAACCTCCTTTTTTCCTGAAACTCTTCCCAGCCACACTGGAATAAACTCCAAAAAGAAATGTTACCAGTGACCCAAACATTCCTGCTAATAGCCACACTGCCTAAATGAATCATTCTTTCAGGATTACCCACTTACATTTCAAGACAGGTAACATGAGCACATTGGAATGACATCTTATATGATGAACATTATACATATATATGTGTGTGTGTGTGTGTATATATATATATATATACACACCTATATATATATACACACATACACACATACACACACACACACACACACACACACACACATACACACATATATAGTATTCAACCAGTACATATTTTGATTTAAAAGTCTAGGGGAAGAAGGAGGTTAGATGGTCAATGCAGGTGCTTCTGACACCAACTCTATCCAAGGAACGTATGCACAAGGGGTATGACACAGGACACAGGAATCGCTGCTCCCTTTATATTAATTCCTGTGGGTTTCTCATAATGTAAGCATCTCACCCACTTACTGGTGATTTAAGAGCTCTTAAATAAAAGTATTAGTTTAAACTAACCCTCATGATTAGGGAAATGTCACTGAACGTGAGGATCTAAAACAAAAAAATCCATAAAGCTTATCTTAGCCAATATCTTCATACTCTGTGAGGCAACAAGAAAAGAGGTGGACTGGAAGTTAGGACTCTGCCTCTACCCGAGTAACCCTGGACCACACAGTATCCGCCATGTGCCTCAGTTTCCACCGTTAACACTGAAGGAAACCAACTTCATCATTCATCACCTGTGTTTCCAAAGACTACCTATAAGAGATCTTAGATTAAGTTGGTTTGTTATCACTCCCCCCATCCACATCCCAATGTCCTTGAGGGCAAGGACTACTACAGTCACCATAGGTATCCCCTGTGCTAGCACAGTACTTGGCATAATGAATATTCAAAGAAAGAAAAAATGAACCAACAACCAAATGATGTGAACATTCTTTGATAACAACATGACTGAACTTATCACCCAAGCTTTCCATGAGAAGGGTCAGAGTTTCAGCTCCTTTCCCATTCCTCACTCTGACTCTGGCCAAGGTTCTAATGAATAATAAGAGCCCCAAAGGAAATCAGCAAACCAAGAAGATGTAAGAGGACAGACTTATGCCAAGCACAGTTTGGATAACCACGAGTTAGCTGTCTGATTCAACTTCTTATTTATTAATCACGATTACAGACAACCAAGAGCCCTTTGTGTTAAAGGGACAAATATGGTTTGGGTCTTCTAGGACAGGGGTCCCCAACCCCCGGGCCGCATACCAGTACCAGTCCACAGCCTGTTAGGAACTGGGCCACACAGCAGGAGGTGAGCAGCCAGCGAGAGAGCAAAGCTTCATCTGCCGCTCCCCACCGCTCCCCATCGCTCGCATTACCGCCTGAACCATCACCGCCCCACCCCGGTCCGTGGAAAAACTGTCTTCCACGAAACCAGTCCCTAATGCTGAAAAGGTTGGGGACTGCTGACCTACAGGATCGTATTTAGTAACTGCACTGCCCGCACTGGGTATTATTCCTACCTTATGAGGTCCAGAGGCCTAAATAAGTTGACCGAAGTCACATATGCTTAATAGTCATTGCTCCAGATAGAATGCACGTTCCATGGGAATACTGGACTCAAACTACATCCTCACTAGACAGTGAGCTGGAGGCTGGATTCGAAAGGGAGAGAATGTAGGCAGTGCTGAATTCTCAGCTCTGTCCACAACTGACACCATGAAGCACAGTCTAATGAATTCCTAATGAATAGTTATGATACTGACTCACCTCCCTGGGTACTTGGGAGGAATGTCAGACACTAATGATGGTTCACCGCTTTTGCATATGTAAATGGGGAGAGCTGTTATTTTCCTACCATTTCAGAGGCTAGCCAAACTTGCTAACAAGTGGCCTGAGAAATACAGGTGAGGATCGGCAGCCTGGTTTTGAAGGCAGTCTCCAGAGAGACGGAACGTCTGCTGTGTAGTATCAGCCAGTGAGCCTTAGTGTCATACACTCCAATTGCCAATAGGTTCCCTCTAATTTCAGCAGGAAGGAGCAGATAATTACACCTTCTCCTTTTCGAAAATCACTTCTCTATCAACAGGATCCATCAACAAGCCAGTACCTCTTCACCAAGACCCCGATGCTGAGCACCCCATCAGAGGTCTTAGCATTACCCTCCTGAGATTCCCTGATTAATTCTCTGCTCCATCAGCTCCAAGTACTTGCCCAGGTGACAGCTCGAGAAAGGCTCTGATTGATTTCATGCCATGTGGTTCTGTATTACCAGCCTTTGAGGGAATCACCTTCCCCATCCCCTTAATGAATGTGTTAGCCATTAAGAACAGAAATTCCTGTCTCTTCCTTTCCTCTTCACCACCACCAGGCAAGCTTAATCACCGCTCTCCATCAGTAGGCTCCTTCAAAAAGACAAGGCCATACACTCGGGTCCAGGCAATCTATGCCATCTGACCATTCCAAGAGAAGACTTGCTATCAAGAACAGTGCACCTGTAAGGGGAGCGTAAGCTGGATGACATGACCTGTAGCCCAAGTCATGGATCCCTGGAAGGTGGGTTGTTTAACCTTGGGAAACACGTTTCAAAGCCAGAAACAGAAGCTTCTTTAATGCTCTAAGAGGGAAAAAAGAAAACAATGCCACAAGAGTTAGCAGTAAGTAGCATTTCAAAAGGAACATTCCTAAGCCCTTTCCCAGGAATAACAGTCAAAGAAAACACCCCAAACTAACTCCTCCATTCCAAAAGGTCTGTAGAGTGAACACACATTTCAAGTAGACTCACCAATCCTAATGCTTAAACAAAGAAAACAAATACCAGGAAAAAAATACTCTTTAGTCACTAAGTCATGGGAAATGTTACTTTCTTAGGTGGTGAGATTCACCATCAGCCTATCATGATGCCTCAGAATTTTACATGACAATGAGTACAAATTAAAAATCAAAGTACACAGTTCATATTTTATTTTACTTTTTTAAAAATTTATTTATTTTTGGCTGTCTTCATTGCTGCGCGCAGGCTCTCCCCAGTTGCGGGGAGCGGGGCCCACTCTTCATTGCAGTGCACGGGCTTCATTGTGGTGGCTTCTCTTGTTGCGGAGCACGGGCTCTAGGCGCGCGGGCTTCAGTAGTTGTGGCACTCAGGCTCATAGTTGTGGCTCACGGGCTCTAGAGCCAAGGCTCAGTAGTTGTGGCACGTGGGCTTAGTTGATCCACGGCATGTGGGATCCTCCCAGACCAGGGCTTGAACCCGTGTACCCTGTGCTGGCAGGTGTATTCCTAACCACTGTGCCACCAGGGAAGCCCCAGTTTTACTTTTTTTATTTTTTATTTTTGGCCACACCGTGCGGCCCGTAGGATCTTAGTTCCCCAACCAGGGATCGAACCTGTGCCCCCTAGAGTAGAAGCACGGCGTCTTAACTACTGGACCACCAGGGACATCCTGACAGTTCATATTTTAAAAGCTACCAGCACATCAGATAAACACATATGCTGCGTTTGGTCAGACCCTAAGACAAGCATTGCAAAAGAGTCCATCTCAGCCCCAGGTCAGAAGGAATGCCAAACAAATGGGCCTCATGCAATCAAGGTGCTGTTCCCTAGGTGGCAAGTCTGTAGGCACGTGGGTGGGGAGACATGGGGTGGGGCGTTTGTTGTAAGAAGGCACCATCCTTCTTACAAAAGCTGGTGGAGACTCACTCAGTGTTACACAGCTCATTGCCGGCCAACTTAATGATGTGTTGGCTCTGGACTGACTCCAAGTCCCAGCAGCTGAGCTGCCCGGATGCAGCTCCTTTGGCTGATGCGGAATCCTAATTCTGCTGCATTAGGAGTGGCCCTCTCCACTCTACACAGAGAAACGGCCCTGGGCTGCCTTCTCCAGTTTCTATGATTTAGGATGCTTCCCCCATTCTAGCCATGCCTCTGTCTACCCTGGATTATTACACAGCATGCTGGGTGAAAGCAGCAACAGGTAAATCCAGGGCTGACTTCTGCTTGGGTCATAAGCCAATCGACAAGGAAAACTGGAAAAAGATGGCATTTGAAAGTGCTGAACTGTGAGGACCAAGCTCTGCTGAGAGTCTTCAGCTGGGTACAGTGGCATTCAAATGCTCTCTAAAGACCCAATGGATCCATGAGACTATCATCATCACCGCATCAGAGAATCCAAAATTTAGGCTCCAACATGCCCAGAAGGAAAAAACTCCTCTTTCCTGCCAACTTAGGGTAACCAAGAACACGATACACGGCGACAAATGTTGTTCCTTTCCATCCTCTCAACCATCACAAATCATATGTTTACATTTTTGTGTGAGTGTTGGTCTGGCCCATCTTACTTTAAATACCCATTTCTAATGCATCTGATCATAGAGATACTGATCCCATATCATACATGAGTATTTTCTGAGTCCCAACACATGATCATCAAACTCCTTGGGAGCAGAAACAGAGCTTGTGTGACCTCTAGGACCAAAGGCAGTGGCATGTAGAATTAGGACACTGGATAAAAAAGAGGGACAGACTGAACAGCAGGTAGAACTATCTGTTCCAGTCCCATAGTGATTCCACAGTTATCTGAGAGAAAGTGTATTCCAGGAGCTCCAGATAAACTGCTTTTATTGAATTATGCTTTTACGTGATACCATCAGCATACCCAGAAACATCCCATGAATTAGTCACTGGATGTACTCCAAGAAGTTGAGTATGTCCTTCATCACATTACACAGATTGCTCTTTACAAAGGTCCCAATGGAAAGTTCAATAACCAACAAAACACCACGTGTTTTTCACCTCGTGTTCACCCGACTAGGCTTCCTCACTCACTGCCAAAGAGCACTAAGCCCCACTGGCAGGCCCCTCAGACAGAGCACGGTGGTTATATGGTTGGCAAGTTTGGTTTCATTCCCAAACCCGCTTTTTGAGGTCCCTGCCTCAATCCTCTTCTTTTTCTTCCTTCTTTCCCTGCTTCTTAATTTGTGCTCTTCTACAGCCTTGCAAGCTGCCTTAAATTCACTCTGAAACAGGACAGGGCAGAATCACGAAGGGGAAATAATTTCTGTTTTCTTTTTATTATCTGTTTCAATTCAATATGATCAAAGATTTATTGAAACCCCCCATCCCATGTCTCCCCACCCATGTGCCAGGCACTAGAGAGAGGAAATAAACATGCTCCCCTCCCTGCCCTCAAGGAGCACCCTTCCAGCAGGGAGACACAGAAGTAGGTTAATTATCCTTCAAGACTTCAAGCCACTCGTTGGGAAGCCACTCCCGCCATGTTCCTGCAGAAAGCACCTTCGCTCCCCAGGACAAATGAACCCTCTCACTCACTGCACAGGAATGATCCGTCTCTGTGGCTGTCAACCCTGGGGGTTTGTGAGATCTTTAAGGCTTAGGTCCATGCCTTTAGTCATTTTCCTGTCCTTGGCATTTAATGAAGGTCTGGCACACAGTCAGTGCTCCCCAAAAATAATGACCCAAAGGGTGCCTAAAATAATGAACCCACGGGTGAAGAAATGAATGAACAAGTGCATGAATATAATATGTCAAAAGAGGAATGAACTAAGTGCTGTTGGAGCACAGAAACAGGAGCTGATTCTGTCTCTCAGGTCAACAAGGGCCTCATGGGAGGTGATGCTTAGGCTGGTCTTGAAGTCTGAGCAGGACTTACGAGGCCAATTATGAGAAAGCTCAGGGAGGCCTGTGCAGAGATGGGTATCTGTGAAGGGGATGTGGTGAAGAAAAGACAAAGCAAGAAAACAAAAGGTAAACTGAGCCAGACCACAAGGGGCCACACACACAGCAACAAAAAGTTTGGGTTGTTTCATTCAAAGGCAACAAGAAAACGCCAGCAATATCAGGAGTATGCAAGCAACTCCTAAAGGGGGGTGTGTGTGTTAGTGTATGTGTGTATTTGGGGGGATAAAGGATGAAGAACCGGCAATTTTATAAATTTGGAATCCAAATTGTTTAATCAAAAGCATTTTCAGGGCTTCCCTGGTGGCGCAGTGGTTGAGAATCTGCCTGCCAATGCAGGGGACACGGGTTCAAGCCCCGGTCTGGGAAGATCCCACATGCCGTGGAGCAACTAGGCCCGTGAGCCACAACTACTGAGCCTGCGCGTCTGGAGCCTGTGCTCCGCAACAAGAGAGGCCACGATAGTGAGAGGTCCGCGCAACGCGATGAAGAAGAGGGGCCCCCGCTTGCCACAACTAGAGAAAGCCCTCGCACAAAAACAAAGACCCAACACAGCCAAAAATAAATAAATAAACCAATGAACCGACATTTAGAAAAAAGCATTTTCAGTGTGGTGTGGTCCAAAAGAGTTCTCTAGATAAATTCAAGTGTTACAGTGTGGCTCATCCCTGAAGCGTTCCAAATTTATAAAGGCCTTTTAATGCACAAAAAGACAATGACCGTTTATACAGGTGTGCTTGTTTAAACAGCCTAGAACCACAGGTTTCACTCTGTTGGTGCCCAGTCACTCAGCTCTTCCAATAAATGCTCTCAGAGTTGGTCGTGGAGGGTTCCACGTATTTCCCTGGTTCCTCGCGGATAGCGCGGTCATCCTGAACCCAACGTGGGGACTAGACTGCTATGCTTACACAGTGACACATGTGTGCACATGGCCAACGTGCAAATGGCAATGAGAGCAAGTGTATCAACAAACCAAAAATGTATGACACTGCTTGTTCACAAATGTCTACCCGTTCCCAGCGTCACTGATACAACTGAGCCCCCACCCCTCCAACGAGAAACACATCTGCCATTTAATGATGATACAGGGATAGAGCAGCTGCAAAACTGGTCTTACACTGAGAGGGATGCAAATTCAGGGGCCAATTAAAGCCTCACCCTCGCCCCCATCCCTGCCCTCCAAATGGAAAACCGGTCCTTGTTTTATACCCAGTGCGACTTCATCAGGAGAAAGAATCTTGGCAGGAAACTGGCTGAGGCAGAATAAGTATTGTTCCCCCTTAGACAATACACCAGTCATTCAAATTAACAAATATTACTTGAGCACCTACTGTGTGCACAACACCAGCTCTAAGCAGTCCATAAGCGCGTCAGGGCATGTAGTGGGGCAAGAAACCCAGGCAAAGAGAGGCATCGACAGAAAAGCTGAGGCACCCAACTCTGAAATCAGGCGAAACATCTGCTTCACTTCTGCAAGGCTCAAGGTGCTCTGAAGGAAAGCGGACTCTGGTCATGACACCCACCACCGGACTCCTCCCTCCTCATCCCCAACGCTCCCCACCCCAGCAAATGAGGCAGTCGTATCAAGCAAAAAAGGCAAAAGGCCACAGCTTGATTCAATCAATATTTCTACACCTCCCCAGCACACGCACACACGCACAAAGGAGGAGTGAGTCTCTTTAGAAAAAAAATAATAATAAAGGGGAGAGATATGTATTTCCTTCCAGGATCTCTTCCTCCTGCGGATTCTCCTAACCCTGGTAGAGGAACAAGGAACTCCTCTCTCTAATCAAAATGCATTTCCAATTACATTTACACCATTTCCAATTACACCTGTGAACTGCCGCTAAAGCCCTCCCCGTCTCGGACATTCACGGTGTTGATGCCTGCTCAGTCCAAACGACTAATGAGGACTTTACTTACAGGGCGAGACTTGAGAGGCTAAAAGGCCCAAAGACAAAGCAAACAAACCCAAACCCTCACAGACACACAGACCTGGCATACCGGGCACTGACACCTTCCAAGTCACGTTTCTATATTAAGGATCTGTCTCTAAAATCGCCCAAGAAAATCCAAAAAGGGTTTCCCAGGCCCTGGGTGAGGGAACCCAATCCCTCAGGCTCCCTCTGAGGGATTCTGCTCCTCAGAGAACCTCGCTGAATCAGCACCCAAAGGAGGGCCATCATCTCAGGCTTCTCCCATCCCTTCCCATGCAACTCGTCACCAAGAATGTCCACTCGGCCCCTCATCTCTCAACTGCATCCCTTCCACTCCTCTCCACCCCCACTAACTTTGCTCCCGTCTCACAGGCAGGACCTCTTCACACCTCCCTGAGGTGGGCTGTCCCCTATGTCCCCAAACACCACCACTACCAACAACCTAGTTCTGCCAGGTTCCCAACCCTGGGAAGTACATAGATGGCTTCTTAAAAATACAGATCTCAGCCCTGATGCCAGAAGTACTGAATCAGAATCTCCAGCTCATATATTTTTAGTCAGCTTCTCCTGTGCTATTCTTCAGACAGAGTCTTCCCAAAATGCAAATATGACTTTTATCCTATGCTCACTTTAAATCTTTCAGCAGAGGCCCACACCCTCCAGGACCTAACTGCATAACAGGGCACCCATGGCCTTGACCACCTGCCCCCAGCCTGCTTCTCAGGCACCTGTGCAGTCTCCCACATTCCAGCCAGAGACCACTCCAAGGTGCCCAGACACAGCAGGCTGCCTACTTCACCCCCTCAGCCACCTGGGCCCCTCTGCTCAGCTGCTTCTCTCACCAGCAATTCCATCTAATGAATG
This sequence comes from Delphinus delphis, assembly GCF_949987515.2. NCBI lineage: Eukaryota > Metazoa > Chordata > Mammalia > Artiodactyla > Delphinidae > Delphinus > Delphinus delphis. Next base: position 67,825,888 of record NC_082690.1, on the reverse strand, counting down.
TCTACTGGTCCTTTCAAGACCAAAGCCACCAACCTCTCCTCTGGGAAGCCTTGGCAGATTCCTCCACTAGGAGAAGTCACTTCCATGTCCTCATAGCACCTCAAGCAAACTTCCAACACCATACTTGGTACGCTTCACTGTAATTTCTCTTAAGATACTGTTTCCAGCTGATCGGTAAGTCCCTTGGCATTCCTATGTTTAACGTCTCTCACTATCAGATGAATTGTTGGAACTCCAAAAATGTTTGCTAAGTGCTTTCCTTTGTGGGCACCCCTGCAATTCCAGGGAGGACACTGTGCATCTGGAGAGTCTATATGGCCAAACAGTTAAAAATATGTGTATATAAAGAGTATATAAGCCTTTAGAATCCCAGAGGTTTTAATTTTGAGTTCTCCACTTGTTAGCTGTGTCTCAGGGTGTTTTGTGTGTGTGTGTGTGTGTGTGTGTGTGTGTGTGTGTGTGTGCGTGCGCGTGCAGGTACAAAGCAAAATGAGAATTAACATTACATACCTGTTGAAAGATTAAACGAGATGATCCATGTAAGTATAGATGTCTCAATCCTCGGCAACCATTATATACATTACTTAATCTGTATGTTTACAGATCAGTGGGTATGTGTGCACACGTCTTGAGCTGTGCCTGACACGCTGAAGGTCCTCAAATAATTGCTGAATGAACGTACACAACTATAATTAATACCTACTTCTTATATATCTGTCATTCCTGCTATACTGCAGATTTCCAGAAGACAGGGGCTCTGTCCCATTCATTTCTGTACCTCGTCCCTACCCCAGCTTGATAAAATTGTTCGCTTTAGTTTAACATAAAATATTAATACAATCTTCGTGACTATTAAGAAACTCATCCTTGTCTAAGGAATCACAAAGACAGCCTCAGGCATACTCTAGACCAGACCCACAGAATGAAATGAAAAAAACGTAGTAGCTTAAAACCTTCCTCCAGTCTCCAAAACCCCTGACTAGCTGGCCTCTACTGGCCCCCCATCTCAAGGTAGGGCCTGTTGCCTGACAAGCCACAATCCGAGGGCTGAACTGGTGACACACACCCCTCCTCCCCAGTCTGTGGCATCCCCCAGCCCTGCTGCAGCAGCTGCTCCACCTGGGAGATCAGATCTGGAGCCTGCCTTTTCAGCTCACAGCAAGTTCACCCCCCAGGGACCTGGGGGCTGCGATTGCTGGCCAAAGTGTCAGGTTACCACAAAAATAACAGCGGGCCCACACCAGGCAGGCGTGCAGGCCAAGCGCAGGAGGGGAAAGGTGAGAAAGAGAGAACCAGGAGAAGAAAAGCAGACATTTGAGTCTGTGTCGAAGAGGAACTGGGCTTTACAAAATGTACTTTAAATTCATAAGTATACTCCTAACATCACCACTACAGCCCCTGCAATAACTCATTCATTTAGCATCCAATCCAGAGTAGCTTATATATTATTCTTAAGTATGTTGAATGTGCTTTTAAAAACATTATTTTAAGGCAAGAGGGGGATGGGTTTGTTTGGGGTTTTTTTAAAGTTTGCTTATTTAATACTATTTATAAAAGTCAGATTTGGGTCAGTGAAGATTTTAACAAGTATTCCCATTCAACAAATTCCTGATATTACTCAGCTTTAATTTTCTCAAAATTAAATCCAAACATGACAGAGCTAATTAGGCCTAGTGAAGGAGGGACAGACCTTCAAAACAGAAAAGGCCAATAAAAAGCATTTATGTATTTTTTTTCCCTAAAATAAAATTACAGTTCACTCCTGTGCTATCCTCTTGCAGGAACACTGCTGGCTTGATGTGGTCTGACCCAGCCTGGGTACTTCAAACAAAGTTAACTTCAATCACTACAGGGAGTTAGCAGGTTATTGAATCTCCATCCATTGTGCTTTCATCTTGGTTTACTCCACACACCATGCCTTTTTAATTGGCTTCTCGCAACTGTTTCATAAGAGAGTAGATAGGGACCCAGCTATTAGGAAAGATGCCCTTCTTCCAGCTGGGCAGGTAAACCCCAGACCAGGCAGTGAACCGGGTGGGTGAAGTTTCCCATTGTAATCTCTTACATGTGAGAGACGCTGTGAATGCTCTGGCAGGGGAAGACGGCTAACTCTAATAGGCACCTTAGATTCCCAGCCTGAAGGTGTTAAAAGAGAAAGAAGATTTAAAAAAATAAAATCCAAAAGGGGGGAGAAAAAGGATTCTCTGGTTGGTTGGTTGTTTGTTTTTAAGTTAACTTAGATGGAGAAAGGTTCCCCAATGTCATGTTATTTTGCAGTTACTGATTTATGTTTCATGTTAAAATATCAGGGTTACAAGCATTATATGGCACAGCAGTAATCTAAACAGGACTCTATCTATTGCAAATGTTTAAAAAAGGAGGTACTTAAAATGACAATCTTAGTGGCAGCCAACAGCAGCTAACAGACATGCAGACAGGCAGATTCTGTGTGTTTTATTTTTTAGCTTTTAAGAAAAACTAGCTCTCTCCCAATCAAATCAGTAAAAACTTCAGAAAAGGAACGTACTACCAGCAGAGTTTGAGCTCTACAAATTTAGAAGAACACCAAATAAATAGTGAAATGAGAGGCAGTTTCATTCTGCTTTAAAAACAGTCAGTCTAGTTCCGGGAAGAGAGGACCTCATCCAGCTCGCTCCTGCTCATGTGGTCAGAATTCACACAGCTCATGCAGGACACATCACACCGTGCAATTATCAACCAGCATTGATTGCCACTGCTAAAAGATCTTTAATAGTCCTGATTTTTACCATAAAAGCTCTCATTATTATCCCAGCTCTCTTTGCTTGTTCAGCGTGCCTGGTCACTTACAGGAGGAGGAGGAAAACCCAGGGACTCGGCTCATCTTTCCCCAGCCGTGTCTTCCAGGGAGTGTTCGTTTCCCCGCAGCGCAATGCCACGCCACTGCACTGGCCGGCACACTGGGTTTAAAATTAGCTGAGACCTGGAGAGCCACGGGTAACCTTCTGACAAGGTTAGCTAGCAGAGCAGAGCACGGCTCAGCGAGGGACATTAATAAGAAGCCAAGGAGAGCCTTTCAACAAGCGTATTAGGGCCTCTTGGAACCCTTGCAGTCTGGAAGCCGGGGGAGCTGGGGCCCCTGCATCGCGAGGCTGACCTAGGCTCTTATTTTTATCCCACCAAGTCAGCAGCTTCCTTTACAGGCGATAAACACAACCTCCAAAAGTGTTTCTCCAAGTTTATATTCAAAATACTCGGTCGCTGATTATACAAATAACTTGTTAAACTCTAAACTGGATTTAAGAAATATAATATTTATGGAACGCTTCTAATTATAAAGTTAATACCCACAGATGACCAAAAAAGTGGAACATTCAGAAACATACATAGGAGAAAATTAACTTTACCCACAGCCCTCCAAACAATAGTCAGTGCTAACAATGCATTTTGATGTACATCCTTGTACTAGTAACATTATTATTATTATTCCCTATAGTTTCGGGTTCTTTTATTGTCCACCGAACATTTTACATTCAGCATTTTCCTGAGTCCTGAAATATCCTTTGTATTCATGAATTTTAAGAGGTATAGTATTCCATGTCACGGATATACCATTATTTGACTATTTCCCCATGGCTGGACATTTAGATTTTGCCCAGCTTTTCACTGTATAGCAAACATCCTTGTAATGATTTCCTATGGACAAATTCCTAGAGTCCAGGGGCAGGAAAAACTTGAAGCCACTGGTGAAGATTGGGAACCCCATGAAGACAGGGACGGTGCCCGCCACGTGTAGTGTTTTCTAATTAAAGCAATGTGTCTCAGTGCTTTCCAAACAGAGAACCCTAAAGTCTAATGTGACACGTTCCGAGTGCCTACCAAGAGGTCAACAGGGCCAGCACCACAAAGGTCCCCTAAGCACTGAGATAAAAGAAGGCAAGCAAGGAATGGATCTAACACCTCTGAACACCTGTCAAAGGTGATTCAGATGCTGCTCCCACCCCCTCACGCTGCCAGCCCCCATCAGTACCTCACTTGTACAGCCACCCTGCTTGTTTCAAATACTGAAATACTTCCACACGAACTGGAAAGAGTCAGTGGCCCAAGCCCACTGAATGCCTGTCTCCTTACCTCCCACCCCTCTTCCAGTGCCCCCAATCTTCTCAGTATACAACAAGTACATGTAAGTGCCTGGCACACCTGGGGGCCTCCAGTGTCTTCCATTGGGTCCATGTCCACACTGTCTGTTAAAATACCTTAAACATCACCCCTCTCCACACATAACCTATAACCCGGGATTTGCTTTTTAAATTTTGTTAATCCTCCCCTCCAACCAGCTCCTCAGAGACCACTGCTTAAAATCTTATTCACCAACGCATCAGCGCTGTCTCTGAAATTCATTAAATTCCCTAATATTTTATTTTTAAAATTGAAATGGACACTTAATGGGAAGAACTTCCCGAGACGGCGGCTGGGGTGGGGGGCAGTTCCCACCAAGTTATTCTCTACAGAGCACAGTGAGCTGGGTTAGACAAAGACGAACATCACAGTCCTAAGAGTCGTCCTAAGAGTACGAACACCAGTGACACTGGTTCCCTGAGGGTAAAAGCTACCTGCTTAAATCACATGAGACTTTGAGGAGGTCTCAGATCGTCAATGATAGTCTCAGCAAGCTAAAGCAAGAATACTGAAATGCTGAAGTCTAGGAATAAGAAGAGTCGGTACAGCCTAACTAATGCCCCGACCACCCTGGTACTGGCTCACTCTACAATACCAAAGCAACATTTAGGGCTGGGCATATGACTATGCACTTGGAAGCATGACCTCTACCTTAGCCCTCCCTTTAGTACGCTATTTTCTGTGGAAGAGAACAGGTAACTAATAAGTGGAAGAGAGTTTTGTTTCCTCTAAATGTTTTTGTCCATCCTCTACTGGGGGTGCCAGGGCAGGAACACCAGCCAGGAAAGGGAAGAAAGACAAACAAGGGGTCTGTAAAATCAGACTTTGAAAACCAAGAAGGGGTCAACCTGGATGCATTACAGCACTGTCCAGCCCAGCAGCTGGGATCATGGCCCAAGCTGGAATCAGCTCAAAGACAATGCCTATCCAACACCTCCATGATGGAAGAATATGCTCAAAATTCCAAGTCACTCTGGGTGCTGCAGCTTCTTTGCCAATTAAGCAAAATTCTAATTAACGGATATAAAAAATATTTTGGATTCATAAAATCAGATGTAATGGCAAAAGTTTAAGGAAATGCCTTGTAGTAGTAAGTGGAGATAATATTCACAAGTAACATTTATTCAACACTACTGTGTGTGAGGAACAGGGATCTAGACTCGATTTTTATTATTTCTTCTAATCCTCATCACATCTATATTAGGTAGAGATGTAATATTACAATATTGATTATTCAGATAATGAAGCAAATAAGGTTTAGAAACAGTAAGTCTTTTATCCACTGGTCAAACAGAAATTCAAACCCAGATCTATCTCACCTTGAGCCCAAGGTCTGTCTTTGTGAGACACTGAACCTCCCATCGCCGGAGGTAATCAAGGAACAGTTGAGGAGGGATGCTGTGCAGGGGACTAGAGTAGGCAGAAGAATGTCAGGGAAGGTCCATTCCAACCCCTGATCTATGACACACGAAAACAAGTTGCCTACTGTATGCTGGCTCTGTACCAGGTGTGTGTGTATGGGACATGAGGAGTAAGAGAGACCCTGTAAATGAAGTGAGCACACTGTTAGAGCTGAGATAATGGACAGCCGCTCTATTTTTCTGCTCACAATAAAAAGCAGCTGAAAAGCAAGGCCAGTGGAGAGTCCAGACTCTTGGCCATCGTGACCCCAGCAGAGCTGGCACATGGCAAGCACTGGTGTCTCTTTTTCCCTCTCCAGAAATGCAGTGGCACGGATGAGAGCCTCGCTACTGCAGGGCTGGGAAAGAGTTGTGATCCCTGCACCTGAATTTTTTTTTCAACACAAAGCTTATATTTACAGTGAATTAATGATTCACATTTGCACTGGAAAAAAACATGAACACAACCAGAGAAGGAAGTGAATGAACAAGTCACACAGGAGAACAAGCATATGACAAAATACGCATCTTCGCTAGGAGGGGGAAAGAATGGCAAATTCAAGCAAGTTTAAGGTGTTATTTTAAATCTCCTAATCAGCAAACCTTAAAAGACAATAAGAACATCTGTAGTGAACATGACACAGGAACTATGCTAGTGATGTTGGGGATGTGAAGATCCAAATGGCTATACTTAACTAAGCACCTCAAAAGGCTGAAATTCTTCGACCTAGTAACCTTAACCCTAGAAATTTATCAAAAAGAGAAAATCCCACGGTAGAAAAAAAATTAGGAGCACAAATATCTATATTACAGAATCATCTATAATACCATGAATAGCAGAATGACTAAGAAAACTACAGTACATGAATGCAAAGGAAAACTATGCATTCTTTTACAAGAAAAATTTTTTAAAATAGAACCATGAGGGAAAGTTTCTCAAAGAATATTCATTTTAAAAAGCAAAATACAGGGGAACTCCCTGGCGGTCCAGTGGTTAGGACTCCACGCTTCCACTGCAGGAGGCACGGGTTTGATCCCTGGTCAGGGAGAACTAAGATCCCGCATGCCGCACAGCGCGGCTAAAAAATTAGATAGATTGGTAGATAGACAGATAGGCCGGCAAAAAGAGAGATACATAAATAAATAGCAAAATACAAAATTGTGTGTATATGTGTATATATATATAATTATGTATATATGTAATTACAACTCTAGTTTTATGCATATTTCTACAGAAATAAAGTGAAAATAAAAAGGAAACAGTTACTCTGTTAGGAGGGTGACATTACAGATTTTTATTTTACACTTTTTTATGTTCCATTGTTTTTGTAATTTTTAAGAAATTATTCCGACTTTAAGAAAATTTAAGGAAACTCAGGTACAAATTGAGGTATTCAAGCATCTGAATACAAGAAAGCTTAGAGGTCAGACATTTGTGGATACTTGAATCCTCTTTACCACTCGGATCCACCCAACCAATCTCCAAGGTCTAGCTGCAACCTTCAAATGCAAACACAATACACAGATGATAGCCTACTTCAGGTAGACCTAAGGACTTAATGTTCCTCTAAACATTTCAGTAGCAATAATAGCTAATACCTACAGAGTGTATATTCTGTACCTGGCCCTATTCTAAGCACTTTATCTGTCAATGCATTTAACTCTCATAACAACACTATTAGAAAAGTACTATCATTATTCCCATTTAGAAACAAGGAAATTAAGACACCAAAAGAGAAAGTAAATTTCCCACCTGGCTCATGCATCCTCAAAGCCAGGATCTGAACAGTCTGATTTCAGAGTCTAAACTGATAATTACCCAACTAGACTGCCTGTCTGTATAGCCAAGTCTCCCAGCCACTGCTCTGCTGGTCCTCTTTTCTGAAACGTCTTTCCTCCCCTTAGCCATCTCTAAGGCTACCACACAAAGGCCACCTCAAGTGCTACCTCTTCAGCGAAGCCTTCCCTGGCTCTCATGCAGATTTGCTGTGTTTACTCTATCTCATGGAACTTTAAACACACAATTACCGTTTCACTGATACTGCTTAGTAATTTAATTGTTTGAGTCCTTCTTCCTCAGAGAATACAAGTTTGGGGTGGGGAGTAGATAGAGGTATTCTTTGTATCTCTAGTCATTAGCCCAATGTCTGGCAGGTAACATGTAATCAAGGAAGGAGGGAGGGAAGACGATGGATGGGTGGCCGGACAAATGCATGAATGACTTCTCAGTAAAGGGACTAGAGAACTAATTCATGTGTTGGTGGGTGAATATTTCACACATGCTTGGGGTTAAAATAAAATAGGGCGTTGAAAAGTATGCATCTTCAAAAAGGAAGGAAAACCACTACAACAACGATAAAGCTTGAGGACATTATGCTAAGTGAAATAAGTCCGTCACAAAAGGACAAATACGGTATGATTCATTGTATATGAGGTCCCTAGGATAATCACTCTCATTGAGACAGAAAGCAGAATGGTGGTTGCCAGGGCCTGAGGGGAGAAAGGAATGGGGAGTTATTGTTTCACGGGCACAGAGTTTGTTTTCCAAAATGAGAACAGTTCTGGAGATGGATAGTGATAATGGTAGCAAAATAATGTGACTGTACTTAAATGCCACTGAACTCTATACTTAAAAATGGTTAAAATAGTAAATTTATGTTCTGTACATTTTACCATAATTAAAATTATAGATAAATAGGTAGGTAGATAATTAGACAGGTAAAACAGGACCACAAAGCAAAGAAGTCAGACCAAGTCAAAGTATACCTATAGTGCAATCCAAACATAGCCCTCAGTGCTGGAACACTCACCACTGCACATAGATGCTGCATGTATCGTTCCAAGACTCTTCCCCTCTCAGCAAGGATGATACTTCCTCCAGCGAGCCTTCTTGGATACCCAAGTCCAGTCTTGGGGGGCCCACCACATGCTCCCATAGTACCAGGACCTTGTACCAGAGCCCGTCAACAGGTCTATCCAGCCAGTGTCAAGCCCGTGAAGGCTGCACCCTTATCTTGCTTAGATGAGTCCACAGGACCTGACTCAACCAATATCACCTTTAATAAGTACTGAGTCAATTAATTAACTGCTGAGAAAAGGAGAGGCTAGACTACTGCTCTGATTTTCAGAGCTTACACGCAGGGTTGTCTTAAGGAGTTGTCAACAAGGCAAGTTAATACATCGGCCTTCCATATCCCTCAGATATAGAACCCACTGATATGGAGGGCTGACTGGACTAAGCCATTTCACATAAGGGACTTGAGCATCCACAGATTCTGGTATCTATGTGGGCTCCTGGAACCAACTCCTGCAGATACCAAAGGACGACTGTAACTCACAGAAAACCCAAAGATTTTCTAACTTGAAACTGAAAAAAAAAACAGTGGGGGATCCAACCGCAGAAGATTGCCAGACAGGTTCCCACTGCCCCTCTACCTCCTCTATTAAACAGAGGGGATGTTCTTCGTGAACAGCTGATTTCCAGAATCTATACCCCTCCCCACCAAAGTTAGAGCTCCACGCCCACCTTCCGATACCCAGGCGGAGACCCAGGTGCCAGGCGCAGCACAGGGGCTTAAACACATCACCTCTTCAAATTCTCTTGAGGTCAAGGGAGTATTTTCCTCTTTGCAGGAACAAAAGTTTAAACTGCAGTTTGATCAATTTGTCAGGCACCTGTTCTTCGGGCTAAAATTAGAAAACATTCTTTAAAGGCTGGTAAATCTTTATCGATACTGAGGGGTCAGCTCAGAAGGCGGGGGCAGTAACTGCTGTTTTTTGCCTAGTCCATTCTTTAAGGCAGCTGGTACCTGTACTGAATTTCCTCTTGTACGTTTTTCTGCCATATAAATTACTTCATCACCCCTAAATCTGTTCTGCCGTATACACCTCCACGTCTACTCTTGGTGCATGTTTTGCATAGGAGAACAAATTTTTGGATTTGCTACTGGGCAAAGTGTGTTTCCTTTCCCCCTCCTCCTCCAATCACCGGGCAAACTATAAGAGTGACGCTGAGAGGCAAGCAAGGCTCATCCACACTGGAACCCCACCATGCAGAGCATATAGGACCCAACTGGAGTACAAATGACTTCCAGCATGACTTGAGTTGACTTCAGGGCACGTGCACACATTTGAGTTACAGCTCCAAACAGGTCATGCTGATGTAACAAGGAAAGATTATCAAGGTAAGAGATAGGCCTGCCTGTGGGTTTCTGGAAACCCTCAATCAGTAAGCAAAGTCTTCACATGAACCTTAGGTTTTGTTCTTACCCATTCACAATAAAAATCATAGGTAAAGGATATTTGAGGATCTAAAATAGAGGAGCAGACACTCAGAGGACATTTTTATATGGAGATCTTGATTACTACTTCTTTTTTTTTTTGCTTAGTCTTCCATTTATTTAGTCAAACCATCCTTATTACAAAACATGTGAATTATGGAGACAGAGATGTATCAGCACACAATCTGACCCTTAACTTCTGCTGGGTAAGATAAGACAGAACAAGAGTATAACCTTTGGCAATTCTTTTTTTTTCCAAGCCCAGGCATGGGTGGATTGTCCAACACTTAAATATTTTTAAAGTCCCCTAAAATATTATTGACCACATCATATATATATATATATATATATATATATATATATATATATATATATATATAGTTGGCCAAAATGTTCGTTTTGTTAGTGAATACGTTGTTCAATACAGTTCTTGGTGAAGATGAAAAGTGTGTCTATCTTTACTTAAAACCGAATGAACTTCTTTTTGGCCAACCCAATATATATACACACATGTTCTGACAGCATTTTTGCTTCTGAAGAAGCAGACTATTTCTCACAAAATAATAAAAAATGGTGTTTATAATTTTGTCCAACTGTTTTTAAAGGTTTTACAAAATCTTATAAGAAAATTATGGGTAAATTTTAAAAAGAAAATACATTCTCATGCATAACAACTCATTTAAAAGAGAAGCACCCTGCCAATGCAGGGGGCGCGGGTCCGATCGCTGGTCGGGGAACTGGGATCCCGGCAGGCCGCATGGTGCAGCCAAAAGATTAAAAAACAAAAAAATAAAATAAAAGAGAAGCAAAAGCTTCATTTGGCTGCCTATCTCAAAGCAACATTTCCTGCTTCCCTCCCCACCCCACTTTACGTATATTACTTTGTGAATGGGTAAGAATAAAAAACCAAGGTTCCAGCTGGAGCCCATCACATTCCACATGACCATCAAATTTGATAAAAATTCTCTATTTAATTAATATGTTCAAGCACCATTCAATAAGCTTTGAGGATTATACCTTCATCTGAAACTTAGAATACAGTGAATTTTCATAGAGTTTTTTTAGTTTTAAGAACAACCATTGATAAATCCTATCTTCAAAGGAAGAGAAGTGATCATGTCTATCCCACTTTACAACTAGTTGAATTCAACAAAATATCTAGAATCCTAAATACAAATAATATTTTCAATTCCATATTCCTTCTTTAAATTGAGTTCTTTTTTATTTTAAGATACATTGCTTCCAGGCAAACCTGTGCTTCCTGAAAAGTTTGTTCTAGGTGGGGCAGTGGCACCAAAACAAACAAACAAAAAAGTCTAGGAAAAAAAAATCTCTTTGGTCTTAATAGGCTGTAAACATGTTCACATATTCCGGTTTTGAACAGAAATAGTGAATGCGAGGAAGAAAAAGGATGCGGTTGGAATTTCAGGATATTACGTGTGATTCATAGACAGAAATCTGAAAGAACTTTGCCAGAGTAAAGAAATACCATAATCATATTAACATTTTAAAGGAAATTTTGTTCACAATTCACACATACTGATGCAGTGGTTGACGGACTGCCTTATCCCCTTCTCTAGATGTCTAGATAAAGCATGGTCTACTATATGCTACTTCTGCAAGGCTGAGATACAGAAGTCGTAGGTATCTGGATTGCTCAAAATTTAGATGGCTGTCAGAAAAAACATACAAGCATTTGTTCAATTAGCCTTCAACAGGCATGTGGCCAACTCTGGGCCAGGCACTAATGCTGGAGAGATAAAGATGAGTAATAAACACGGGCCCCACCCTCAAAGATCTCACAGTTCAGTGAGAGGCTGATACATCAGCTGACACCCAGAACAGTGCATAGCAGGTCGCAGGCACTCAAAAAATATAAAGCAGGTTAGGAGCCAGGGAGGGCAGGCAAAGATCGGCCTGAGGAGCTGGAGTTTAGCAGGGAGCCCGACTCTTAACTTGGAGGGCTGGGCTGGAATGCACACTCCACCACTCTGCTGTACGAGGGCAATGCATTTCACATTGCCACGCCTCAGCGTCCTCATGTGCTCTCTCCTAGGGTAGTGATGAGCTAACATACATGGAAATATCTGGAATGGCAAATGTGTTAACCCCATCTCTGCCCAAAGGCTACCCCAGGTCTGGGGCAGGGACCAGAGTGGCAGAGAACCACTGTGGGAGGATAAGATTTTTTTTGCCACTTCTTCTTCCTCTCCCTTTTCTAATCCTTCCTGCAAAACCCCCCTTTCCCCAATGCTGACTGAGCAAGACTCAGAGTGAATGAACCAAAAAGGAACTGGGAGGAAGGGAGTGGGAAAGAGAATCCTGGCTAACAATAAAGAAAAGAGAAGATGGCCATCCTTTGGAAGGGAAGCCATCAGTAGTTCTAAACTGGAAAAGGGAAAAATAAAAAAACAAAAAAACTCCTGAACCAGATACCTAAAACATTTCAACTTCTGCTGGTTAGACTACTTTTCTGGATAGCCTCGGATTCTTGCCAATTAGCTGTAGTTATTTTCTTCCCATCTCCCTGTTTGAACTTCCTTTACTAAATTAAAATAATTGCAGCACATTAACATTTAATCAACACAAAAGAAAGACTAAACCAAGCTCAAATATAATTTTAGAGCTTGCATTTTCTTTTTTTAAAAAAATGGGCATTTGTGTATTTCTGTGTATCTAGTGGTGAATGCACATGTTTACAAATATATGTACATGCACACATATATGTGCATTGTTTAAGTAGGCATGCATCTATATACAAATATAAACCAACCTTGTAGTTGAGGCAAGTGTGACAGATACCAGCATCTGTATCTGTATCTACCATACCCGGAGGCAGCAAGAGAGGTAAGTTGAGTGTCTACTCCAGAATCCTGCAACCTCACCCTGCACCAAAAACTAAGGTCCCACGCAATGAAGAAGCCCTGAAGTTTCCAAGAAGACCAGGGCTGGAGGGCTGGAGGTGCTCGAACTCCCTGTGACTGGACCCAGCCCCTAAAGAACCTCTCCCTCTTCCTGGAAGAAAGCTTTCCTTTTAGTAAACAAGGGCCTTTGTCCCAACCAGGAGAGCTGAAACTGCTGGGGGTGGGAAGCAGGGGCTCCAGAGCTGCCTTCATGCCTGCAAAAGACCACAGCCACACCGGGGGAGCTGGAACCCTCAGGCTGCTGCCCCTTAACTCTCTTGAGGTTAAGAAATGCTGCCAAGTTCACTGTCATCCACCTCAGTAGGTCTTTACTTAGAAGCAGCTGTGTCCAGAGCCCAGCGCTCAGGGCTCACTTCTCACAGCACCATCTCGGGTGTTTCACAACCACCACAAAGGCAAGGGGGGTGGTATTATTCCTTTCACAGGTGAGGGGTCTGAGGTTCAGGAAAGCTGATGGGGCCAAAGGCAGACACCAAAGTGGGTAAATGGAGGAGCCACCAGGCCACCTTCACACCATGACAACTGGCCAAGGGAGAAGAATCTGAGCTCCTGGGTTCTGGTCTCAGTTCAGCCTCTCATCTAAGGTGTAGTCAATGGCGACTAGGTCTTAACTTTGTGAGCCTTAAGCTCAATGACTATAAAAAGAAAAAGAGGGAGTTCCCTGGTGGTCCAGTGGTTAGGACTCTGTCCTTCCACTGCAGGGGGGGCACAGGTTCGATCCCTGGTCAAGGAACTAAGATCCCACAAGCTGCGAGGTGTGACAAAAAAGAAAAAAAAGGGGGTGGGGGGGATAAATACATAAATAAAAAGAGGGAAAAGAAGCCAACTTTTGTTCTGTATCTCGTAGGACAGTCAGATAGGAACACTCTCTGTGATCATTACTCAACCCAATTCTCAAAGGCTGGGTGGGTGGTTTTCCTGTCATCAGCTCTCACAGCATACAACACGTCCCCTGCCATCGACGTCGTGCCATTCACCTACTGTGCCCTGAGGAATCCCTCCACCGCCTGCCTCCCTGGAAGGCATCAATGATCCTTCTCAACAATGAACTCAAGCAAAACAGGCAACCCTTGGGCAACACCAGAAGTCTCTGTACTTATCTTTACTACAACTGATACTCAGTTTTTACGCTGTCTAACCCCACTGTAAGTTCCTCACCCAGAGACCCAGCCTTGACTTCTCTGTATTTGTCATCACTATGATACTACCACTACCACCATGCCTTCAACCATGGAGTTTAAGCAAATATTCACATGGCAACATTTTCTGGGTATCCGCTAGGCCATGTAAAATAAAAACAGAAGTAGGGATTGGTTTTTTTAAGAAAAATAATATGGTATGGTCTTGGCCCCAAACAACTCACAATCCAGTGAGGAGGATGGAGACGTAACTGACTGCTGGGATTTGCTGAATCATTTGACACTGGAATTTGCCAGTGACTGGGAGTTGGAAGGGACAGTGACTCTGAAGGATAACAGAGTCTGCTCCTGATACTATCTCAAAGGATATGATGACCGGCTGACTTTAACAAGGTGGAAATTTAATAAGGATAAATGTCAAGTTATGCACCTCGCTAAAAAAAAAAAAAAAACACGCGCATGCGCACACACACACACTCACTCACTCACTCACAAGTATAGGGTAGAGAAGATCACATGAGAAAGTCTTAAGGGACTGGGTTGCCCACGAGCTCAATGACTCAGTGTGATGAGGCACCTATAAAAGCTAATGCAGTATCAGGCTGCCCTGAGTAGACTGCTGCGTTCACAGTAAGAAAAGTGGGCTCTCAAATCTGGATTCCAGCAACCACAGGGGATGAATGGTCAAAAGTGAGCAAGTTTCAGAGCGCTGACAGGAGTGTGAAGCCACATGCTAATAGGAATGAGGATCATGAAGCTGGAGAATGAACAATTCACAGGGCCATGAGAGTCATTTTCAAACTAGTCTTGGGCTTTACCATTCCACTCGCAGGAATAGGTTAACAGAGATACAGTTGACCTAAACCACGGAGGCACTGACGTTAACCCAAAAGCAGGGGTTTAAAAAATGAGAGGTAGCAGGCAAAATGAAACAGAATTACCTATCTCATTATGAAATAATGTTACCAACTGCAATATCATAGTTACTGACATGAAAGTTATAAAAAGAAAACTCTATTTATAAGAAAAAGAAAATTACAAAATACTATAGACAAATACTACAGACAAATTTCATTTTGTAAAAACAACAACATATACACACATCGAAAACTGCACTGAAGGGGCTTCCCTGGTGGCGCAGTGGTTAAGAATCCGCCTGCCAATGCAGGGGACACGGGTTCGAGCCCTGGTCCGGGAGGATCCCACTTGCCGCGGAGCAACTAAGCCCGTGCGCCACAACTACTGAGCCTGAACCTTAATAGAACCCCTACTTAAAGTACAGCCTATGGACTGGCACTATTGGCATCATCTGGAAACGTGTTAAAATGCAGATTCTTGGGCCAAGTCCCAGCTCCACTAAATCAGAACCTGCATTTTAATAAGATCCTCGAATGAATCCTATGCTAACAAAGTGAGGCTGCTGGTGGTCTACAGACTACCCTCAAGAAGCAAGGACCAGGGGCACGCTCATCCAACAAGATCTCCAAAGCCCAGAAAAGCATCTCATTTGTTCACTCACTCATTTATTCAGTCATTCACTCACTCAACAACCATATATTAAGTTCCTATACCATGCCAGGCACTTTTCTAGGTGCCAGGTCCTGTTCTAGCCAGGTGTGACTGAACAGTAAGGATTCTCTAATACTAGAGAGAATGGCCCAATCCAGCTGCCTGCCCACAAAATCCAGCTAAAAGCAATTTAAGTGCCTCTGAATTCCAGCTCCTCCAACCCTAGCCCAGCACCTCAAATGCTTTGCAGGTGTCAGGGCTGCTATCTCTTCACAAACCACCAAGGACCCATCCACACCATAGCCACCGCCCAATGGTTTGGGCACAGCCCCTTTATATTTCTGCAGGTGCTACATTCCAAAAATATTTCTTCTTATAAAGCATGGCAGGAATTCTACACTGAGGGGAGAAGAGAGGTTCAAGAGGGGCCTTATTTTTCCCAGGGGAGAGAAGAGACTAAAACCTCTCATAGAGAGGTTTACATTTTCAAAATGTATTTATTTTATCAACCACATGCTCGCAAGTCAAACATCCCCTCAAAGACATCTTGCAGACAGAGATATTCTGGGAACATACTGGAGGCAGCTTATTTATCTGCAACTATTATAAGACTAGCCCGAAGGGATGAGTATCAGATGCTCTCTCCCGCTGAAATGACTGTCTGCCTGCCTGCCATCCTATGCCAGGTCACAGCTACTTCATGCCCCCAAATAGCCCCTGCTTGGCCCTGCCAAACTGCCTCTACCCCACCGGTCCTGTGAGAGCCTTCCAATTAGCCCAGGTCACTCCTGATGGGAAGGGCTATCAGTTTGCTCCATGTGTTCTGCAACATCTTTGCTCCTTGCGGTCTGTAAACCGACAATGGAAAGTGTAACTAATATACAAAGTAACGTTAATATCGAACACTGCCACAGTGCTGGAAACCCCTGCGGGCTGGGGGCTGGTAAGATCCCAAGCAAACTCAGCTCTTGGGGTTCACTGTCTGAAAGGGAGTTATAAGAAAGTATACTCCAGCCAGCTACAACTGTCTCTTAGCTCTCTCCTTCGCTATCTTTAATCAAGTTATCCTTTGGGCCACAAGATCTAGCAGTTAGGAACGCTTTCCTATCTCCTGCAGTCCTCTCTACCTTAGCCTGTTAACTGTCTCCTTCCCCACAATGAGCATCTTGGGATCGGGGTAGCTTTCTGTTCAGTGCAGCATCTCTGGAGCCCAGCAGATACCTGACACATCCAGGTCTTCAGTAAATACTGACAGAATGACAATTCGTTCATCAAGCATTTAATGAGTGCTGAGTTTTAGGATTAAAATACTAAATACCCAAAGATAAAAAGTAGTAAAGAAATGGTTAGCCCTTGTTGGCCTTTGGAGACTAAACAAAACAAGGATCAAGGACTATGAAAAAGCCTGGATGCAAACTCCGATGTGAGGGGTGAGGGAATTCCTGGAGCAGAGCAAGCCAAGTGCAACAGAAATGGAATTTTCTTATCCACAGCATCTCACACAGATCCACCCCCAGTCTGTAATTCATTGTGTACTGAATGCATTTCCCACACACCAGCCTCTTATTCTGCAACTGGCCAAATTTCTCATCTGTCTTTTAAAATATCGGTATATACTGCATGGCATATCCTGTCTTCACCCTAAACTGTTTTATTACAAGGAGAGCCACCCCTCATAACGGGGTGGACTTCTCATAGGCATTTTTATTTCATTCTTAGCCCCAGCTGTAAGACTGTTAGTGCCCTGTTAGGAGGGCAGAGAGGTGCAGTGATGCGCAGGCCTGCCATAGGCTGTGCCCTTGGGACCCAACTCACACCTCTTCACTCTAAATCCCGTGCTCTCATCACCTACCCGCTTCCTCTCCCAGGCCTCACTCTCCACCTAGCATCGCCACGTAACAGAAACGCAACACGAGCCACACGTGTCATCGCACATTTCCTAGTAGCCTCATTAAAAGAGGAAAAAAGACGAGGTGAGAGAGTGGCATGGACATATATACACTACCAAGCGTAAAGTGGACAGCTAGTGGGAAGCAGCCGCGTAGCACAGGGAGATCAGCTCGGTGGTTTGTGACCACCTAGAGGGGTGGGATAGGGAGGGTGGGAGGGAGGAAGCCACAGGAGGGAAGAGATATGGGAACATGTGTATATGTGTAACTGATTCACTTTGTTATAAAGCAGAAACTAACACACCATTGTAAAGCAATTATACTACAATTAAGATGTTAAAAAGAGGAAAAAAGAAACACGTGTTAATTGATTCTAATAACATCTACTAACCCAACAACCCAAATATTATTTCTACCTGTAATCAATATAAAAATAGCTGCGAATGAGGTTTTGTTTGTTTGTTTTTTGCGGTACGCGGGCCTCTCACTGTTGTGGCCTCTCCCGTCACGGAGCACAGGCTCCGGACGCGCAGGCTCAGTGGCCATGGCTCACGGGCCCAGCCGCTCTGCGGCACGTGGGATCTTCCCGGACCGGGGCACGAACCCGCGCCCCCTGCATCGGCAGGCGGACCCTCAACCACTGTGCCACCAGGGAAGGCCCTCGTACTAAGTCTTTGAAGTCCAGTGGCCATTGCACACTGATGGAGCATCTCAGTTGAGGAGCCTCCTTCTGAGTGCTGAATAGCACATGTGGCTGGTGGCTACGTACTGCACGGCACGGACCTGGAGCGAGCACTTCTTACACGTGCTTGAATCTCACAGAGCCTAACACCTGTTGTTTCCAAGCACATAAAGCCTTTTCAGTGGCACCGACTTCTGTTGTATTTGAGTCTGGGAAGGGCCCAAATGTCAGTCGACATAGGTTCTCCATGTTTCAATGACTTTCAGGTCCATCCTTCAAGTCTCACCGTAGGCACCACTCCTTTAAGGAAGCCCCCACTGACCATGCCCCCAACAGAGCCCTCCCACTTCAGACACCACAGCCCTTAACCCCACACTGTGAGTGCCTGCCCAGCTGTGTTACCCACTATTGTACGTCCCTTGAAACAGGACTCTGTTTCATTCACAGCCCAAGCTTTATCTCCCAGCCCAGCACAGCCTCAATAAACATTTGCCAGACGCACGGATGGATGGTGGGATAAATGAATGAAATTCCTCCTAACACAAAATCTCCCGCTCTCTAGGCCATAGTTTCCTCGTCTGTAAAATCTCCACGGTTCCTTCCAGCTCTGAAAGTCAAGAAGGCCACGCAGTGACTTGCATTGCTTACGCCCGGGTCACAGCACCGACTGGGGCGCTTATACTGAGCCCACATTGCACAGCCAGCTTGACTAGCCATCTGACACAGGAAGGAACATTTAGATTGCACTTGAGAGGTTATTTCTCTAGACCAGTGCAAAATGGGGCAAAACAGACTGTTTTCAGGTCTTCAGAAAGTATCCTATGAACCTCCTTCTTTTCCACAGAACTACAGAAATGCCTGTATTCTCTCATGTAATTCTTGAATAGCTTCCCTGGCCAATAATTTATATACTTCTTATACAGAAAATGTTTAATTTTATCCTTAATGAATGAATGTCATTAAAAGATCACAAGATCAGGTTTTAGACTCCAAAGTCCTGGTTTTCATCACAACTGCCTTTTTACCAGCTAGTTCCTTGGTCATCAACGTGTTATTTAACCTCTCTGTACTTCAATGTCCTTATCCATAAAACAGGGATAACAATATAACCAACTCACAGAGTTGTTGTAATGCCAGAATGCCTTATATACCATACAGAGCCAAGCAAATGTAAGCTACTATAGAAACTACTTCTTCCAAAGCATGTCAAAGTGGGGTGACAGAGCAGTTCACAACTAACACAGCCATGGCCAAGGCCCAGGCCTGGGGAACTCAGGGAAAGGCCGGAAGGAACCCAGTGCACTCCACTCCGGGGCTAACGTTGTACAGGCCCAGAATTCACAGCCTCACAAAGCCGAGCCCCCAAGGTGCTGCCTGGATAGGAAGCAGCCCAGAGGGCAGGCTCCCCCAGGTAAACCAGGCATGCGTCTGCCCGGCGCCACTGGGAGGTGGCCGTGGAGGAAGGCTGCCTACCGGACAAAGGAGCCAGCCTTTCGAGGTTGGGCAGGGAGTTTCTGTCTCAGAAAGGCAGGGCCGCCACTGAGCAAGGGGTCCTGCCCTCAGTCGGGCCACGCCAAGGAGCTGGAGAAATAGCTTCACCTGCCTTTTCTTTCTTTCTTTCTCCTGCAGTGTTTCAGGGGCACCTGAACTTTCCCAAACCAGTTCTGCCCATTTCAAACAGGAACTAGGTTTGCACCTACGTGTGTGTGTACACGCATTTTATCATTTCAGAAGAAAGCACTTTGCAGTCCGAGAATGAGTCATCAGTAATCCTTGTCAATTTGCCAGCAGCCTGCCCCTCTTCATTACAAACAGAAAGATAAAAGCTTTTGCACTACATTAGCTGGCATACGCCTCCACAGACAGTACAAATAAATTAATTGTGCCTCATCTCAAACAGCCCGGGAGGTGTGCAGGAGGGGAAAATGCGCTCCGTCTTGTTTCATTAGCGAATTAAACTGCAATAGAGCCATGACCACTCTCTTATGTACAGACGCCTGGCTATTCGGCCAACATGAGACTGTCGCCCACTTGGGGCAGCACTACCCAAGGGGGGCGTCCACGTGCCAAGAAACTGTGTCTTCTGCTCAAGGGAGTGCGTGTCCTTCAGCGCTTTCGTGGTCCTTGGGGGGTGGGGGGAAGTGACAACCACAGGGGCCACTGTAAGGGCACCTGGGGGACAAGAGTCACCCCTCTCATGCTGGGTGCTGCTGCAAGAGGGAGGCGTTTCCATCATTTACCCCAGGCAAATAAGCAAACCAGTTCTGCGGCCCTGGTATGCACGGCAGAGTGAAAGAGTCTGTCATCAAGCAAACTCTGTCATGCTGAGGAGGGCAAGCATTCCAGAACAAAGCTATTCAAGACCGACTTGAAAAACAAGTCAGACTCCCCCTTCACCACTAGCTAAGATTACACCCTCAAACACACCTTTCTACGATTCTGAGACATTTGCTTTTGCAGTGCAGTTAAAGGCAATTTGCTACAATGCTGTGATTTTCTTTAACCTGGTTCCGTACTACATAATTTAGGCAACCTGCATTTTATAAGTTGAAGGAGCATGACTGAAAAGCTGATCCTTTCATGTTTTATCTCCAAGGAGACAAAAACAGTATTTACAGGGAAGGAGGGGGACAGGAAATGGGGGAGTGACAGTGGAAGGAAAGAACAAAGCGGACTCCAAGGAGAAGAGGAAGAGCCCCTCTCCTCTCCAAGTATCACCCTATTAACCGGTGACCTGCAAGGATGTTAAGATCACAAACAGCTAATCCAACCGTAAAATATGTCCAAAGTATTTATTATACTGATGGGCTCTGGGTTTGGGTAATGGTAGTTTGGTTTGTTTTTTTTAACTGTAAAATCCAAGAATCTAAAAAATTCTGAGCAGAAAACCTGACCTCACATGGCTAGGTCCTGCCTATAACAAAAGCAAAAAACTTAAGCCCAAAAGAGACAATAATAAAGCCATATTCAACCTTATCATAATAGAAGAAATACCAAGTAAACAACGAGGCACCATTGAGCCAAATCTTTGTAAAAATGACCATTTATCTCATGCAGGCCAAGTGCTGAAACGGGTACCTTACCCCACTGCTGGTGGCATGGTAAACTGACGCAAGTCTTATGGAAAGCAGTTTAGCAATCCATCCAGAGGCCCCCCAAAAAATGTTTGTGCCCTTTAACCCAGAAATCATGCTCTTGGGAATTCACCCCAAGGAACTAATCTACAATAGGATGAAGCCATATCTCCAAGTATTATTTATAATAGCACAAAACTGTAGGGGAAAAAAAATCTAAATGTACAATAATAGATGAACGGTTAAATAAATTCAGCCTGTGGGATGACAGATTGTAAGACCATTAAAAATCATCTTGAAGACTCTGTAACCATTTGGAAAACATTTGCTTAAGGTTTACTGAAAAGAGCAGAATACAAAATTGAGTCTACATATGATTACAGCTATACAGAAATATGTCTGCATACAGACAAGGGCTAAAAGGAAAAATGAAAACAGTTGTGTTAGAATAGCACGCTTGTGGGTGAACTATTTTTCTTTTGTTTCATTTCCTTTATTGTGGTTAGAGCATTTCATCTCGTGAAATAAAGAGAAATCACGGGGTGTGTATGCAGCAGCTCAACTCACATTCAAAGGATGAATCAGGAATCTGAGAAACCAATACGCTAATTCAGGGCATGTGCAATACCTAGCACGAGTCTCTATCCTATGCTTTGCATGGGTCCCTCCAATCACATCTCTCAGCCAGTGAGGCAGGCTGATGAGCAATCGGATGCTCAGAGAAGCAGAACGACCTACCCAAGTCTGTATGAGGCTACAAATGACAGAGACAGGATGAGACTTCACATCAATTCTGCTCCAAAGCCCCAGCCCATCCTGTCTACTTCTGCCACTACTTCCAAGCTCCCTTCCATCACTGGGAAATAGTTTTCCCTCCTTAATAAAATGAAGAGATTCAAGTTTCTTCCAGCACTGTGTGGATCCATCCACATTTGGTTCATAGACCACCTGCAGCCAACTCACCTGCACGCCAGGTTAAAGCTCAGACAGTTGGCCCCAAACCAGACCTGGTGAATCAGAGTACAGACAATCCCAGACTTAAGGATGGTTCAACTTAAGGAGTTTTCAAATTTGCAAGGTTTGAATGTAACACCCATTCACTAAAAACCGTACTTCGAATTTTAAATTTTGATCTTTTCCTAGGTTAGTGATAAGTGGTACCACACTATCTCATGATGCTGGACAGCGATCACAAGGGGAAACAACCGATACACTCACAACCATTCTGCACCCATACAACCCGTCTGTTTTTCACTTTCAGTATTATTCAATCAATTACATGAGATGTTCAACACTTACTATAAAAGAGGCTTTATGTTAGATGATTTTACCCACCTGTAGGCTACGGTAAATGTTCAGAGCACATTTAAGATAGGCTAGGCTAAGCTTCAAATGCATTTTGACTTACAATATTGTCAATTTAGGATGGGTTTTATCGGGACATAAAGTCATCCTAAGTGGAGGAAGATCTGTATTATAGAACTTTCTCTACTTTACATGGCAGACGTAGTCTGATTTTTTTTTTTTAAAGCCAACATATTTCACATTTACAATTAAAGATTGTAAAAGTTAAGGAATATCAGGATGTAATCCCATCAAGGAAGATCTGTATCTGGGAGTGTAGCACCTGAATCTGAATTTAACCAGCTACCCAGGCAATTCTTATGCACAAGAATATTTGAGAACCGCTAGTTAAGAATCATGCAAACATCTGCCAAATCCAAACACCCAAACTCATATGTCCATCTCCCCACACACAGGAAAGTTCCCTGGGTTGGGGAGGGGGGTGGGGGTTAGAAGCTTGTACGTGTTCAAATGAGTATTTAACCTCAAAGAGTTAAAATGTTTAAGACGGAAGAACACAAGAGAGTGATCTGTATTCCTCAGACACTTCTTTTTCTGGTGAAATAATTCCTGGGCTCCCAGACATGATCCAATTCCACATGTCCATGTTTAGCATAGTGCTGGGAACATAACTGGTGCTCAAAATGCTTACTGAAAAAACAGGGGAATGAAGGACTGCTTGAGCTGGTAGTGTGGCAGTATCTTCCAACCAACTATACTTAGTGTTTATTTTGTTTGCGTGCTTGTCCGCCCGCAGCCCTGGGAAAGGCCCATGACGTGGGGGTGGGCTGTAGAGCATCCCTCCCGTCCTGCACAGTGGCACTGTGTCCCCAGACGCTATAACAGGGCCCGGAATGCTGTGCATTTGTGAACAGTGGTTGAGTGAATGAACAACAGGCACCAGCAAGAGCCAGAAAAAATATGAGGGCTCCTGGATCCAGTCATCTCATCAATAAACGGACACTGTTCCTACAGGAGAAGGGAATGGGGAACTTCTTTACCAAGTGCACACCATGCCCTGGCCTGCGTACTCCCACAGTCACCTGTCCTCAAGGAAACCACAATGACATCAAGTAGACTAGCAACTAGGTCTAAATGGTCTGTCCAAAGACCCAGGCAGTAAGTAAGAGACTGTGGACTCAAAACCACATTCTCTGCAGTCTTAACTAATACAGGGTAGTCAAACAAGAAAAATAAGAAAATTAAAAAATATATAAGTCTAAAAGAACACCCCATAGAGGATCCATTGTCCAAAGGAAACCCACTGTATACACACGTTCAAAGATCTGGAGTTAACTTAAAGAGGCTTCCAAGAGGAGGCACTGGGGCCAACCTTACACAAGCTGTGGACAGGGGTCGCCCTTGCTAGGAACTGTCCCTTTAGCCTGTGGACGCTGTGAGAGAGCCTCAGCTGCTCACCTAGGGAGCCATCTCTCTCCTTGAAAGCAGTAAGTAATGGCAGCACTGATGCTGCCCCCAAATTACCATCAGCTGCAAACACTTTAGAATCCAATGGACTTTACACCCAGACCACGTGCAGGGTTCTATTGGCTATATAATTATTGAGCACCCACGGGAGCACTTCCCAATGTAATGAAGAGTTGAGATCAATTATGAAATCAAACTGGCCTGGATTCAAATCCTGCATTCACCATTTGCTGACTGCGAGACCTTCATCTCCCGAGACTCGGTTTCCTCATCTATAAAGGGAGATAATAATAATGCTCACCTCAGAGAGCTGTTTTGAGAGTTAAGCAAACAATGCCCTTAAAGGACTTACCACAGGACTGGTATGCAATGAAGTTGTAGTAAATGGTACCTACTACAACAGTCACTACAAGCATTGTAAAATCTGGACACCTAACGTTTCT
The DNA here is from genome assembly GCF_949987515.2 of Delphinus delphis. Taxonomy (NCBI): domain Eukaryota; kingdom Metazoa; phylum Chordata; class Mammalia; order Artiodactyla; family Delphinidae; genus Delphinus; species Delphinus delphis. Next base: position 67,801,618 of record NC_082690.1, on the reverse strand, counting down.
CCAATTCACAAGCACACACACTACCTATGTGTCCTGCATTTTCTACTGATTTTTTCCTGTTCCCCATAAAAAAGCATCATGTATTAACACAGGGCATATACCTGTTATTTTTAATAGGCATGGAATAAGTGCCTATTCCTCTCCCCAGGGATCTAACTTTTTAATGATTTCCACATTAGATTTAACATTAAATGCAAATTGATCCATAAAGTCATCTAATTAGAAATTAAACATGCCATAGACATTATCCACGATTTAATTAGAAGAGCAACACGATATGATGAGAAATGCCCCTCCCTAGGAGGAGAAGCTGGGAATGGAGCTCCACCTCGACCAATTACTGGCTGGGATCTGGAAGGTCACCTAGCCTTTCTGGGCCCCCGCAAAATGTACAAGTTAGATTTCAAACATCCTTCCCAAAGAAAAGAAATCTACGATTCAAATCACTTCAGTAACTATTTATGGAGCAATAGGCTCTGGGGATTCAAAGACTCATTCATGCTTTAAGGACATGGCAGATTAGGGAATCTACAGCCTGTTCCATCCACCAACACACCCTGGCTTGTGAAGTGGAAGGGTTCGAATTTTCATTATGGGCAATGCTACTGGGAAATGCTCCTCCCGCCCTGCCCTCCCCTCTTTTGGGAGGCCATGCCCCCAATGTTTATTTCCCAAAGCATAATTTTCAAGTCTCAGGGCTCAAAGCTCAAGGCTGGTATATCTGGTCAAGCTCTTTGCTGTTTAAATCATTACCCCTACCCCACCTCCAACCCAGGGCTTCTCCCAGATCAAATTCTGAAAAGGCTGCCAAGATCTTCCTCAGCACTGCTTGTCCTTTTCAGTGCAAAACGATCCTTGTCCCTAGCCTGGCCTTTTGACCAAAAAAGTGGAAGGGGAGGAGAGGGAGAGACGGAGATGTGCTGAGAAGCCCTCTGGAATCAGGCACGCAGCACACAGTCTCCGAGGTTGAGCGATGCCCCGCGTGGCCGGGGACTGTGCAGCGGCTCGGCAAGGCGTGAGGCTGACTCATGGGCAGCATCTCTCTCTCACGTATTGGGGAGCCTATGGGACGGTATCCTACCCTCGTTCACGTGAGTGATGTGTGTGGGGCCCTCTCCTTCCCTCTCTCACTCTGGGACAAGGACATGCCTCCACAGCAGGCTACAGCATGCCACCGCAGTCCCTCACCCAACCCCAGGCACCTTCCATCACCTCCTCAAACTGCTCTCATTCTACTGTTTGGGGTGAGCAAACAGGGGCTGCTGCCCCTGCAGAGACCCTGAGGAGGGGTCTCGGGGTGACCCAGACCAGGACAGTGGGCCCTTTCCTGATTCCTGGAAATGTCACTGTCTAAGAGATAGCCTCCCAAGCTCTGGCAATCCCAGAAAGCAACCACAATTCAACGGTGGTTGCTCAAAAGACTCTTGGACGCCCCCCCCAAGAACACTCCAGAGCAGAGTCTTCCAACTCTCAAAAGTTACAGAACTGCCCTTAATTGAATATGATGATACATGTAAAGCATATGGAAGTAAAATTTATACTACTCAGCCCAAATTAGGGTAGAGGAAGATATTTAAGGTAACATTAGGATGGAGGTTATTGGAACTTGATGGAATTTCTCCTTTAAAAAAAAAGCCTGGGTCACACTAAAATGAATGAGAAAAGTTAGATCTGACTACAGACTAGCCTTGCACTCTGCTTGAGAACCCTACAGGGATAAAACAAGAATGTAATTTAGCGAAGAGAAAAGGAAAGGAAGGAACTGGATTCAGAAATGCCCTTAACACGAAATCAAAATGTTATTCTGACACAACTTCAAACTTGAATTATGTCAATAATTCCACCAAAAAAAAAATGGGAGATATCAAAATCCTTACAGAAGAACCACATCATTCTATAAACATGATTTCAAAGCCCCTGTCCCACAAGGGCTGGGGGGGCGGTGGGGGGAGCTGCAGGGAGGCCAAGGGAATGCAGGAGCATAGTGAGGAAGATGATGATAAGAGCAGTGATGCCTTCCCTCTGAAGAGGAACTTTGCAGCTTACAAAGCCCTTCCACTTTCATTATCTTCTCTGATGTCCCCAAGACATTCCTGTGAGGGCTGTGGGGATGCCCGCTTATCTGTTTCAAGCTCTGAGAGGGGAGGAAGCTGCTGAAGGTCCCGCAGCCAGCAAGGGACAGGTCTAGCAGGTGAGCCTCGGGTCACGTCAGGGCCAAGCATCATCCATGGACCACTGTGCACAAAGAACACCCAGGATCTTTCCCAGGGATGTCCATGCATCTCTGTATGAGATGGTGGGGGGGGGGGGGTAGAATGGTGAGCCTGTTTTGAGCCATTCCTACCAGAGCTGTGCATACCCTACCTCACAGTATGAGGTTAAAGGGAAAGAAAGCCACTCCTTCCTGCTTTATCTCAATAAAGATGCACGAGCCAGGCATGATTCTAAGCGCTTCATGTACCCTGCCTCATTTTACTATTACAACAGCTCTATGAGGTAGGAACTCCTATTAATACCCCTATTGTACTATTCAGTAAACAGCAAGGTTAAGTAATTTGCCCAAATGCAAAAAGCTGGAAACTGGTAGGCCAGGAGCCAGGAGCCAGGCAGTCTAGGCCCAGATGCTGTTCTTTTGACCACTAACCTACATACTGCCTCACAAGAGGTGCTAGTGTTCGTGGATTCAAACCTGTCGTGGGCCTGGGTACAGGTCCCTCACAGCTCCCTGACAGTACCACACCAAGCTTCCTCAACTTCCAGACGCACCGTGTTTCAGAAATATGCAGGTCACCACATTCCCTCCCTCCCTCCTTCCACCTCCCATTATTGAGTTACTGCAGGAGGATCGTGTATTAAGGCAAACACCACTTTGACATAACCTAATAACCACCCATCTCCCAGCACTCGGCAAGAATGAATGCTACAGGGCACACGTGCAAACTCGATTCTCAGTCCAGGAGTGATTTCTGTGGGAAGCGTAATTCCATTGTCCTCCTCACCCAGCACATCTTATATCCATAAAACACGAGACCCCCATCAGTCAGGATACCCAGGAATGAAAGGCCCTGCCTCCTAATCCATGTTTCAGGTACAGCTAGACTCCATCTGGTGACAGAAAGTCAAACCTAATCTGATCTTTTCATTTAAAAACACAGTACCAAACACACACAGCTGTATGTAGAAGGCAGCATTATAACAGAGATATATAATTATTCCCCATTCAATTCTGCTGCTTACTTATTTATTAGCCCCAAATTACTCTTGGTATTGTAGCCTATGGTCACTATAAACTACAGGCCTACCTCGAAGACATTGAGGGTTCCGTCCAGACCACCACAATAAAGCCAATGTCACAATAAAGCGAGTCACACAAATTTTTTGGTTTCTCGGTGCATATGAAACTTATGCTTACACTATATTGGCGTCGATTAAGTGTGCGATAGCATTATACCTAAAAGCAATGTACATACCTTAATTTCAAAGTATTTTATTGCTAAAAAATGCTAACCAGCATCTGAGGCTTCATCAAGTCGTAATCTTTTTGCTGGTAGAGGATCCTGCTTCGTGTAGACCAGCCCCCAGTGCAGTGGCTGGTCTGCTGCAACTTCCAGAAACAAGCTTCCGCAGAAGCAGGGTGCCTGTGCTCAGCACCCAGCTGAAGGGGACGCAGCTACCCCTGCCCCGCCTTTCCAACCACCTGACCCAACCTACACCTTCTCCCCGGCCCCTCCTCCCCAGCCTCCAGGCTGGCTTCCATCCTCTGACCCAAGAAGCCCCTCTAAACTAGAAAGGATGTCTTCTCTCTCTCTCACACCTGTTCTGCTGGTTACACTAGGTCACAAGGTGTTTCCACCCATGTCTCTGAAGAAGGAATGACTCCAGAGCGTGGAATTTACAGTAATAAGGAGTCTGGGAGAGAGTGAAGTGCTGAAATCACAGTACGTTAGATGGTCCTAAACAGAAGCCAGAATCGGTGACTACTCGATTCCCCATCCCAAGGCAAGCTGCATACGGGCGGGGATCTTTGTCTCTTTCACTCACAGCTATAGCCCTAGTGCCTAGGACAGTGCAGGGCACATTTTGGCACACAGTAGACAACTGGGGTTGTTATTAGTTGAATTGTGTCTCTCCAAAATTCATATATTGAAGCCCTAACCCCCAGCACCTCAGACTGTGATGATATTTGGAGATGGGGTCTTCACAAAGATAATGAAAGTAAAATGAGGTCATAAGGTGGGCCCTAATCCGGTAGGACTGGAGTCCTAAGAAGAGGAGGAGATCTGGACACACAGAGAGACACCAGGGGTGCACGCAGACAGAGGAAAGACCAAGTGAGGACACAACAAGAAGGCAGCCATCTGCAAGCCAAAGAGAGAGGCCTCAGAAGAAACCAATCCCACCAACACCCTCATCTTGAAGCCACCCAGCCCGTGGTATTTTGTTATGGCGACCCTACGGAAGTACTAACGGGGATGAACAAATACATGTATGAATGAAAGAGGGATGAGTCCATGCCTGTCTCATTCTGCATTTTATCTTTGAAGCTTGTGCCAGTATTCATGGTGTACTGTCATTTTAAAAGGCCAAAGCAGCAGCCAGTCTCTCCCCAGAGCACCATTTGGAGGCTGACCAGGCTGAAGCTCCTGGGAACAGGGATATGGGTACAATCTCTACCATCAGCATCCCACCCTCCAAACAGAACTTCCCACTTCTCGTAGCTCCCTGGGGCTCTCTGGGGCTAGCCGCTTGGCAGAACAGCCCTCAGATGTGACTGCTTGAGAGATTTCTACTGGCTACCACCCTGTACCTTCTATCCTTAATGAAAGAATAGACTCTGGGAACAAATACTTCTGGGCATTAGTGTTGTGATGTGATGCCTGGAGCTGCTGCAGCCATTTGCTGACCATGAGAGAGTCTGGGAACAAATACTTCTGGGCATTAGTGTGATGTGATGCCTGGAACTGCTGCAGTCATTTGCTGACATAAGAGGAGGGAGCTGACATGTGAAGGATGGCAGAGAGAAAAATGGAAAGACCCAGGTCCTTGATGAGGTCACTGAGCTGCTGACCTAAGGTACTCTAGGATCACCCTACCTCCAGACTTCTAGTCCTATGAGATTAAAGTTCTCCTTATTATAAAGCCATTTTGAGTTGGTTTGTCTGTTACTTGCAGCCAAAAGCCTCCAGCTACATTACATGAGCCGGAATGCTACCGGTATCAACTTTCCAGTTTTATTAGGCAAAATCTGTGGTTCCTGACTTTTTCAAGTTTGGGAACCCCTTTCAACGTCAAAACATTCTACACAACACCCATCTAATAGCAGTCCTACTTTCAGTATCCAATATCTAACAGTCAATAAACTACTATGACTTCCAGTAATTTTTTTTTCTTTTTCTTTTTTTTTTGCGGTACTCGGGCCTCTCACTGTTGGGGCCTCTCCCATTGCGGAGCACAGGCTCCAGATGCGCAGGCTCAGCGGCCATGGCTCACGGGCCCAGCCGCTCCGCAGCATGTGGGATCCTCCCAGACCGGGGCACGAACCCGTGTCCCCTGCATCGGCAGGTGGACTCTCAACCACTGCGCCACCAGGGAAGCCCTCCAGTAATGTTTTGAAGTGAATTTGCATTGTAGACAACTAATTCTATCTAAGGAAATCTAAAAACACTCAGGCATAATTTTAGACAACATACATAGAATTAAGTGAGCCTGCAGACAATTCTTGGCTGGGCATACGGGTTTGAGGACACTCACACTAACTGCACAGCCCTTTCCCCCAGCCCCTAAAAAATATCTGGCCCCCAACTTGAGAACCCTCTGACTAAACAGAAGACCAAAGACCTTTCCAATTCAGTTGGGGTCCACACTTTATGCTTCTCCTTGTCAATTCAGGTCCAAGAACTATTTAAGACTCACTTCCCCCAATGAAGTCTTCCCAGATGGTACCCGTCAATTGTGGTCAATTCAAAATTGCCCTCTGACGCTTGCGTAATTAATGCCAAGCACACTGGATTTGATTTATTCTCACCCAGATAAAAACTTGGTCTCTCGGGACTTCCTGCGGCAAACAAACAAACAAATAAATAAAACTGGTCTCTCATTTTACTTTTTCCCAATTCTCCCATGTGACTGATATATTTCCCAAGGGAAGAAAGGATGGTGGTGACAGTAGTAATACTAATGGTAGTAGTAGTGGCGGTGGTCGTCGTGACATTTTAGCACGTTATATATTGTAGCCAATGTGCCACGTATTTTACATCATTGTTTAATTTCATCTTCAAAGCAACCTTTGAGATAAGTATATTAGCGTTCCCATTTTACCGAAAGAGGACAGTGAGACAGAGTTTAGGTAACTTGCTCGAGGTCACACAGCAAGTAAGGAGCAGAGCTGTGGTGAGAGTCATCCATGCATAAGCATCAACCGAAGCTGGGTGGATGCGGAAATGTGAATGGGCCTCATGGGAGGAGGCCCTCTGACACAACCAGATCACCTCCTCCCGAGCCAGTGCAGTGGCCTCCCTGGTGAGCATATCCTGAGACTCCTGTCTCCTTCCCTTACAATCCAGCCTCAAAGTCAAAGAAAACTTTCTAAACCACCAATCCAATCACATCTCTTCCCAGTTCATAAATTCTGCGGGCCAGCTGGTCACTAATAGATACAATCCAGACTCCTAAACATGTTCACAGTGGAGCCCCAGAAACACTGTTCCAGACTTGGGGTCCATCCACAACAGGTGCAGATCCCCAGATATAAGCTTTCTTATCTCTGTAGCTTTGTACCCGCTAGAACCTCTGCCTGGAATGCCATCCCATCTCTTCCATACCCTTCCTTGCAGCTAACACCAGTACTCTCCTCTGCTCACCATCAGTACTCCTCCTGAAGTTACTTCCTAACTCATGGGGCACAACAACCGCCTCACCTATCCTTTTCTTGACTCTTTGTCATCGCACTGATCATGCTCTTCATGACATGTCTGTTTCCCTCTCTTGCTGCATGGGAGCTCCATGAGCACAGGATCCTACCTGCCTTGCTCTGTGCTCTGTCCCCAGTGCCTACAACAGTAGCTGGCCAGACAAGGTGCTCAGTCTTTACTGGATAAATGAATTGTTAGAATCACTGCTTTCTCACTGTGTGCACCGTGGCGCTCCATTAGCACCTACCATCCAGTTGATAATCATGTCTCTTCACTGCAAACTCTTCAAAGAACCCCTTGCATCCCAGACACCTGACAAAGTGGACACCCAGTGGTGACTGCCACATATTTTCACAAAAGACACATCCACAAATCCGTTCCTTTTTATTTAATATGTCTTTGCTCATTCTGGTTATACAAATTTAGGAGAGGAAAAAAAAAATGTGTTGCAGTTTTGGACTTTTAAAAAGTATAAAAAGCTCCCTTACAAAAAGGGAAACCAGAAAGTTTCCAGCAAGTCAAAAAATTAGAAGACCTCAAAAACAGGCCCATGCTGGTTTTCTAAGAAGTAACTATCTCTAAATGGAGTATAATCTATAAAAATATTCAATCACTATGTTGTACACCTGACACTACCAATAATATAACAGTGTAAATCAACTATACATCAATTTAAAAAATAAAGAGGTAATAAAAACCTTTTGGTTTTCCATTTAATAAACAGTTCAAACAATACAAAATGAATGAGGTGGAAAATGAGCGTCCTTACGTTAATTCTAAATCCTAAATAAGTGATCACTATTAGCTTTTTTTTTTTTTTTTTTTGTGGTACGCAGGCCTCTCACTGTTGTGGCCTCTCCCATTGCGGAGCACAGGCTCCGGACGCAGGCTCAGCGGCCATGGCTCACGGGCCCAGCCGCTCCATGACATGTGGGATCTTCCCGGACCAGGGCACGAACCCGTGTCCCCTGCATTGGCAAGCGGACTCTCAACCACTGCACCACCAGGGAAGCCCAACTATTAGCATCTGATGTATATTCTTCTCCCCGCCGCAAAATTAATGCATATCAAATTATATAATATGTACTCATTTCATACATACACACACACATATATATATATTAAAAATAGGATCACACTATACATACTGATCTGTAATCTAACTTTCTCACATAAGTTCTCTGCCATCTTTCCATAACAATACATAAGATGACTTCATCATTTTCAAAAGCTTTATAATATTTACTACATGGTTTTACTGGAGTTTATTCAACTACTCCTTTACCAATGAATGTTCTAAAGTCCTAGTTTGACTAAAATAGAATTACCATATGATCCAGCAATCCTGGGCATATATCCAGACAAAACTCTAATTCAAAAAGATACATGCACCACTATGTTCATAGCAGCACTATTCACAATAGCCAAGACATGGAAGCAACCTAAATGTCCATCGACAGTTGAATGGATAAAGAAGATGTGGTACATATATACAATGGAATGCTACTCAGCCATAAAAAAGAACAAAATAATGCCATTTGCAGCAACATGTATGCAACTAGAGATTATCATACTAAGTGAAGTACGTCAGAAAGAGAAAGACAAATATTACACCATCTCACTTATATGCGGAATCTAAAATATGACACAAATGAACCTATCTACAAAACAGAAACAGAATCACAGACATAGAGAACAGACTGGTGGTTGCCAAGGGGGAGGGGAGTGGGGGAGGGAGGGAGTGGGAGGTTGGGGTTAGCAGATGTAAGCTATTATATACAGGATGGATAAACAATAAGGTCCTACTGTACAGCACAGAGAACTACATTCAATATCCTATGATAAAACATAATGGAAAAGAATATAAAAAAAAGAATGTATATATGTGTACAACTTAATCACTTTGCTGTACAGCTGTAATTAACACAACATTGTAAATCAACTATACTTGAATTTTGGGACTTCCCTGGTGGTTTAGTGATTAAGACTCCAAGCTTCCAATGCAGGGGTCGTGGGTTCGATCCCTGGTGGGGGAAGTAAGATCCCACATGCTGCATGGCTAAATAAATAAATAAATAAATGGCTAAATAAATAAAACAGGGCTTCCCTAGTGGTCCAGTGGTTAAGACTCTGTGCTCCCAATGCAGGGGGCCCAGGTTTGATCCCTGGTCAGGGAACTAGATCCCATATGCATGTCACAGCTAAGAGTTCGCATGCCACAACTAAAGATCCCACATGCCGTAACAAAGATTCCACACACGGCAACCAAGATCCCGCATGCAAGTGACTAAGACCCAGTGCAGCCAAATAAATAAATAAATATTTAAAAAAACAAACAAAAAAGTTTTTAAAAAAGGGGGGGGGGACTTCCCTGGTGGTCCAGTGGTTAAGACTCCATGCTCCCAATGCAGGGGGACCAGGTGCAATCTCTGGTCAGGGAACTAAATCCCATATGCATGCTGCAACTAAGAGTCTGCACGCCGCAGCTAAGACGCAGCACAGCCAAATAAACAAATAAATGATATTTTAAAAATAATAATAAATAAAAAGCAAGGAAATTGTTGTTAAAAAAGAAACTACACTTCAATTTTTTTAAAAAATGTAGAATAAAGTCCTAGTTTGACACTATATTAAATAGTATGGTGAGGAACATACTCATACAAATCTTTCCTTAGGATAAATTATATGAAGTAGAACTGCCAGGTCATAGAATATGCACATTTGACCTTATAATCCCTGTTGTCAAAATTCCCTCCAGAAAAGTTATGTGGACCCCGACCAGTAATATATAAAATTCCACCATCACCCCACCTCAACGAAGGGTGGTTTTTTTTTTGATCAATAGAGTTAATGCCTTCAGCAGGATAAAATCTCTGACCCTTGGCACCAATTCATACTCACCTCACCAACTCTGCCTCTTCAAGAAAAGCAGGCATTAATTCTATTCTGGACCAGGGTTCAAGAGCCTTACCAAGGTTAACTCTGGGCTGCACTAGAGGCACACATAACTGCACAGACCTCAGGTGAAGACCACTATTCCACAGAGAGGTCCTTAGCTCTGGGCTCTGACCACAAAGCAAAGGGATCACAGGTAGGATCCCTCGTCAGTATACAGAGAGCCTGTAGCTTCTGCAAGACAGACCCTCATGAAGGAGCAGCTGTGCAGCAAGTACGTATACCCCCGCTCATCATTCTTATCTTCTGAGGGACTCTGGGAACTGCGACAGCAGAGCTAGAGCCAAGAGCATTTACAGTAAGTCCCCTACATACGAACGAGCTCCATTCCAAGAGCACATTCGAAAGTTCAATTTGTTCATAAGTCCAACTGTTAGCCTAGGTACCCAACTAACAAAATCGGCTGTATAGTACTGTATTGTAATAGGTTTATAATACTTTTCACACAAATAATACATAAAAAACAAACACAAAAAATAAAGAAAAAACTTTTAATCTTACAGTACAGTATCTTGAAAAGTTCAGTAGTACAGTACAACAGCTGGCATACAGGGGCTGGCATCGAGTGAACAGGCAAGAAGAGTTACTGACTACAGGAGGGAGAGGAGGTGGGAGATGGCAGAGCTGAAGGATCGTCAGCAATAGGAGACGGGGGGTGGGGGGGGGCGCAAGCTGCAATTTCATTCTTCATTAATATACTTTCAGTATGAATACGGATCAACACTTGGAGCATCAAAACTTTTTATTTTTTTGAAGAGTATTTCTACAATTCTTCCCTGCCTTCTTAAATAGAGTTCACTAGACAGAAGCATGTTTCTTAAGGATCACAGTCATACCATGAAGACCCACAGGGGTGTTGACCACTCAAAACAACAGGGCAATGAGGGCTAAAGAACCCCAGTTTAATATACTTTTTAAATGTGTCTACTATTGAGTTTGTCTCTCCCCATACTATCAGCTATCAGCTTCTCTCTCTCCAGCAGATGCCCCCTCTCTACTTCAGAGCCATAAATGGTCCCCTCCAGTCATTTATGCTATGCGAAGCAGTAATTAAGTAGGTTAGAATTAAAAATACATTAAGAACAAACAGAGCATAGAAATCACCTCTGAGTGATGCAGCTAAGCTTGGGGAGGTCACTGTGAGTGAAGCAGTTAAGTTCTGGTGCACAGATTTTGTGAAAACTCATTCAAGAGCCATCATTACATTGAATATGTGCCTTAAAATGGCTTGCAGAGAGCTCTATCACATCCTTGGAGGGAGGGATTTTGTTTTTGACACATAGAGGCAGGGAGCTGGTTGGCCGCCAAAGAAAAAAGCATGAGGAGGAGTGGAAGGGTGATCCTAAGGTCTTGGGTCCAGTATTTTCGAAAGAACACATCAACTGCTTTCCTCCACAGAAAATGAGAGGATCATCCAGGCACACAAGCACAGCACCGCAAGTATACAAGTCTTCTGCCGGCATGCTACTGCTAACAAAAAAAAAGCGTCGCAAATGTTGTTATTCCTTTCCCTTACTTAAGCTTTCTAGAAAACCTCCAAATGGCCAACAATCTAGAGCCAACAGGTTTTACAAACCAAAACTCTCCTCCTAGGCACAGCCACTGAGATCTACAAGTGTCACATGGCCTGTGCTGGGGTCAAGGTCAAGAGATGACCTTGGGCCAATCATATGCCCTTTCTCAGCTTAGTTTTCCCATCAGCATAAAACGGGGATGACACCTGCTCTTCTCTGGGAAAAGAGGGCCGTCGTGGGGAGTGTGAGGAGATACAGCTGTGGCCACCACGAGTCGGCCAGGCTGCCCCTCCCACTCAAGCCTGCAAGAACTGCAGGACACGTGCATGGGGAGCACCACATCTGGTCCGGCCACACCAGAGGATCTTGAGAGTCCTAGAAGGAGCCAGGTAGGAAAGGGGCTCAATGACAAGTTTCCAATTCAACACAGCAGGCTGCAGCCCAGAAGCTCCACTGTCTGCTTTAGAAATATCTTGGCAATGGTTTTTAACAGCAGAATCACCCTCTGTCAAAGGAAACCTTACATATGCCCCCAATATATAAAACAGATAAAAAGTGGTATTTGGGGCTTCCCAGGTGGTGCAGTGGTTGAGAGTCCGCCTGCCGATGCAGGGGACGCGGGTTCGTGCCCCAGTCTGGGAAGATCCCACATGCCACGGAGCGGCTGGGCCGGTGAGCCATGGCCGCTGAGCCTGCGCTCCACAACGGGAGAGGCCACAACAGTGAGAGGCCCGTGTACCGCAAAAAAAAAAAAAAAAAAAAAAAAGTGGTATTTGAATTTCTTAATTATTTAATTTATAGTATTTATTTATTATAAATACAGTGAGGCTGCTCTCATGAACATAAGATTAAATTACAAATGAAACATCTAATATATTTCCCTTTTATTTTTCTGACAGTATAAGAAATATAAAGCAGGAATACAAAATCCTGATTCTCAAATAGTGCAAATGGTATCTATTTAGCCTTTTACTTGCAGCCTCAAGAATCCATTCAATTAAACTAACCAGAAACCTAAACTTAGGACAATAAGAATTTTTTTTTTTTTTTTTGGCTGCGCTGGGTCTTTGTTGCTGCGCGCAGGCTTCCTCTAGTTGCGGCGAGTGGGGGCTACTATCCTTTGCAGTGCACGGGCTACTCATTGCGGTGGTTTCTCTTTTTGCAGAGCACAAGCTCTAGGCACACGGGCTTCAGTAGTTGCAGCATGCAGGCTCAGTAGCTGTGGTGCACGGGCTTAGCTGCTCCACAGAATGTGGGATCTTCCCGGACCAGGGCTCAAACCTGTGTCCCCTGCATTGGCAGGTGGATTCTCGACCACTGTGCCACCAGGGAGGCCCCTAGGAAATTTTTATTTCAAGTTGGATTACATTTCTTATTAGGAAATGTTCAGTTTGGAGGGAGGTGAAGAATGGTTTCACTGGCCAGTTTAAGCTTTTATGTGTGGAGGAAAGCACTGTTAAAATGTATCTTGGAACATAATTCAACGTTCAAATGAGGTCAGCTCTAAAAATCCCCAGATACTTGGTACCAGGCTCTGACAGATATTTATGCAAAATTTCAAGAGTCAAATTTATTTTGTTTCACACACTAAGTTCAAACTAAGTTTCGACTTCATCACTGCCATTCTACCAGCCTTTGTAAATACGCACAGTGAGAACACAAGCCCATATTGCCTAATGGAACTCATTCAATTTATTGTAAAAGTTTCAACAAGATATACAAGCGAGGGTACCAAATTATATTTGAGAGATTTAGGTAGTGGAGTTTGTCAGCCGATGTAAAGAAGTGATTTATTACCTCATTTGAAATATCTGGAGCTCAACCTTTCCTTGAGTGGTTAACAAACTCTAGTATGAAAAAGTAAACTCCTAAGAATTATTATCCACGCCATTACAAATAACTCATAAAAATAAGAAGATAATATCTTAGGATAATGCCCACACTGTATATTACACACATAGCATCGCTCTAAGAGGTTACCTACTGAATGAGCAGTTTTGTATATACAACACACAACTTTTGGTAACAGCTGGTATACAAACCAGCCCTTCGGCAATTTTGCTGCCATTGTTCTCACAATATTAAGATGAAATTTTCTTCACTTCTGTGTGTCAAGTACTTGAAAAAACTGGTCTTTCTCATGTTTGCCTGGATAAACACATACAAATGCAAGCAAAACGTTGACAACTGCACCACCCACACTTCCGCTGAGCTACATCATAAGAGCATTCATCATACAGCCCCAGCACTTTCATTAAACGGGGAGCATTTGGTTCTCTCTGTATGCATCACTCTAGGACGACACTAACCACCTTCACAGCGTATTGTGAGGTGAGGACTGGGAAGCTACAAGTACGTGTTCCACGTCAGGTTGAAACTTGGTGGAATTCTACGATTCTTAAGAACAGGGTAAACCCTTGGGATCTAGGAACATGTGAGGAGACACACAAGACCTGCTGATTCCCCGAGAGCTGCTGTCAGCTCAGCTCCTGCCTCAGCCCTCAAGCCAAGCAACAAATGCAGCTTCAAGAGCGGTGCAGAAGTGCAGTACATCCCACCCTTCCCTCCTTCCCAGAGGATGGAGGCTCACTTCATTCATCCACTCACTCACACATTAATTTGGTCAACCTGCAGACATCCACTGGATGTCTACTTCGGAAGGCATATGCATGGTGTATGTTTCCAATCACATAAATTTAATTATATTTTATTTTGGAGAGTTCCTCAATACCCTTAAAAGTAACCTGAAGATACCCAAAATGAGTGACCATCACCAGAACCAGGACTCACTTCTGTTAACCAAACAGGTACAGCACTTGGCAAATGTTAACCATTTCTATCACATCCAAATACTTTGACTTGTGCAAGCGTGCTTTTGCGCTTCTGTGTGCCAGGCAGGATACACAGATAAGATCCAGTTCCTGCCCTCAAGGGGCTCAGAGGGAGGGAATGGAGTAAACCCAAGATACAGAGGACAATGTGATAAATGCAAAGGCAGAGTAACAGTATGGGGGACTAGGGGAAAGGAAAGAAGGCTTAGTTACATTATCCTGAAGGAACCGGGAAGGCTTCTGTGAAATGCTGTACATTCTTCTCTTTAGAGAGAAGCAAGAGCTGAACAAAAGCAAGAACATATCCCAGGTAGATGCAGGAGGAAGAGAAGGCACGGAGGCAGAAGAGACAGTTGAGTGTGGCTGAAACAGGAATAATGGGTGGGAGTGGCTGGCCAGGAGGCTGGGAGGGAACACCAAGCCTTTCTCATCAGCAGGCTTAATATGATTCAGGTCGCCTGGTCTCAGACACCTCAATCATCTGTAAAGTGGAAAGAGTGGCTCCTCCAGCAAACTCCACATACCAAATTGAGTGGTCACACCGCATTCTCCCTGTGGTTGGCAGGAGGCTTGGCCAATACATACATCATCTTCCTCTGCTCTAGGTACATGGAGGGGAGCTCCCAAAACAAACCAATCACAATGCTGACTCAGCCATAATAGAAGATAAATATAATACATGTCTCTGACTTGGCAGGAGTCGAGTTCCTCTAACATAAGTCTTTCCATGCTCTAAAATCCATGCAGTTTTTTAAAAGTACGCCCAAGGCCACTCTGCTTCCAGGGGATTTGGGGTTTTAGCCAATTTGCTTAGGCTGTGCAAATTTGCACCACCCCATGAGCCTGGGTTTGAAATGGAGGGGAGGATCTCACCTATAACAGGGAAGACTTTTAATAAAGAGCAGAACCCAGAGCCCATGCAATAGAGAGCTGCTCTTGCAGGTGAACCCACGCGGGGCACTGCTCACCCAGCTCTCCAAGCAATGCAGTAACCAAATCCCACTGCCCCCAAATTCACTCACTTCACAGATACATTCTGAATGCCTATTATATGCAAAGTACCACGGAGACCATAAAGGTGTGCAAGCCACAGCCCAAGCCCTGAAAGGGCTTACAGCCTAGGAGGAAGGACACCTACAAAAGCCAGTAAAGGGACTTCCCTGGTGGTCCAGTAGTTAAGACTCCACGCTTCCACTGCAAGGGGCGTGGGTTTGATCCCTGGTTGGGGAACTAAGATCCCGCATGCTGCGTGGTGCAGCAAAAAATAATAATGATAAAAGCCAGTAAAACATGCTGGATGGTGAAAGTGCCATTAAGACCATGACGGGCCAAAGGAAGTAAAGGTCCCTTCTGGTAAAGAAGGAAGAGACTTCCTGAAGGAGGTAGCTGCAGAGAAATGGAGGAGGTTTTCAACACAAAACAGTTGGAAAAGGTGCTCCTCTTTTCTGAGCCCTTGCTATGCATCACTTCAATCCCACAACAAACCAGTGTGCCAGGTGATACTGCAGGGACTGGGCATGGAAATCCTGGTGAGCACAATGTCACACACATCATGGGTGGTAGAGCCCTCGTTCTCTGCTACAGAAAGCCTTTCTGGTAGAGGGAGTGGCATGAGTACAGCCGGTATGGGATATGAGAAGAATCCAATATGTTGGAAGGACACATTGTAGGCCATCCGGCTGGAAAGGTACACTGAAACCACACAGCAGGGGCCTCATCTACCTGGCCTTAGGCGAATGTGTTTGTTGACTGGGTGATGAAGTACGTAGGGAAGAAGCAGCTTTGGAGAAACAAGAGCCCAGGATCAGGCACAGCAGCTAAGAGCCACTGGAGCCAGCCAGCTCTGACCTGTGGACAAGGTCTTTAACTTCTGTGTGCCTCCACTTTCTCATCTATTAGATGGGGATGATAATACTACCTAATTCACAGAATTGTGACACTAAATGAATTTGCAAAGCAATAAGAATAATGCCACCCATAAAAACTGCTATAGAAGTGTCACTGGATAATGATGGTGATGATGAAGCAGCCTTAATTAACCAGATGAGACATCCTGAAGTTGGGTATTATCTCAGAGATGACTAGAGTAATCCAGACAAGAGAAAGGATGGTAGCAGCTACCGGGAGCGGGGGCGAGGGGAGGGGGGGAGAGGAAGTCAGCGATCTGAGAGATCAGAGAACTCGAAAGGGGAGGAGAGGGTTGCAGCCTGGGAGAAAAGCAGTGCTGCTGGAGGGGCTGCTCAGCCATAAAAGCACTTGGCAAAGACTCAGAGGACTCTTTGCTAGACTTCAATCCTTACACACCCAGGGGCAGTCCTCAGAGCCTCAAATCTTCCATCTCGAAAACGGAGCCAACAATCCTTACTCTTTCTATTCTCAGCATTGTCATGAGGAGCTAATAGGGCAGTGGATTTGGCCACAGGATGTTAAGACATAATGCACTGTACAGATGGGAGGCATGAGTTGGGACAAGGGACTAGTCTGGGGAACGAGCCCAAGGAAAGAGAGACACTCTACTCAACCTTGTCCATGATGTTCCCAGAGAGTAAGACTGAGGGGCAATTCCAACACCCTCGCCCTGCACAGCTACCGGCTGGTACCAGCCCAGGACCAGGGACACCTGAGGCTGCCACGGCACTGAGGGTAGAACACACAAAGGTTCAAGGGGCAGACCCCCAGTGCCGACAGCAGAATTCGCCACTCCAGGGCACACCAGGTATAAAAGAAGCCCATAGAAAACCCAGTTGGCTCTACCTCCTCCAGCTCTCCAGTTACAAAGCCTGTAAGCAGATCAAAAGAAGGGTTCCAGAGCCAGCCAGGGATGGGGAGGAGAAAACCAGCCCCTGTGGGCTGCAGCAGGCGGCCCCCCCAGCAGTTTGCCTTCCATTAAAGCCAAGTGTTTGTTTACATTTCCTGCAACATCTTGTCACTTTCTGGATAGGATTTCTTACAGAAACTCATCTTTTTCATGTTGAGTGTAGTCTACAGAGTCCAGGAGACCATAAAGAGCAGCAGCTCGCATACCCTGTTTAAGTTCTCTTTATTTTAGCTTCGGGAGGAACTCAGGAGCCCCAGCCCCGAGTCTCTTCTCCAGCAGACCGTGCGCCTCCCTATCACATCATTCACCACAGAAGACTGGGACGGTGTCCTTAACACAACTCTCTCCCTCCCACTACCCTGGAGTTCCTTGAAGTTTCCTGAACTAGCCTAGAGTTCTCATCCTTCTCTGAGTCCCCACCACCCAACACAGACCCTAGCATATAATGAATTGAAATGTCACCCCATCCTTTGGAATCCAAAAGCAGTGAGAACCCACAGGCACAACCTGCTCCAAATACTCAACTTTGCCCCTTACTCAGAAGTCTTTTAATATAGCAGCACCTCATGTCTTCAAGCCTCCCTGTTTGGTTTTCCAAAAACCTGACTTCCGAGGTCAAAGGAAAGGCCTAATTTAGATTTGTGACCTTAGCCTGTGTTTCATTTTACAGTTTTGATTTGTTTGATACAGGTTGTGGAGAAGTAAAAGCCCTTATCACTCCAAAATACAGTTACCAAATACAAACCACTCAAGAACAGGGCCTTCTCCCTTCAACCAACTTTTTCGGCTGACTTTTAACAGTTTTAAAGTTGATAAACTAGAGGAAGCGCTTTATTTAAAGAAAGAAAAAAAGATCTAAGTAAACAGTTCCCAGAGTTCTCTAAGAATTTAGACTCAAAGAACACAATCTGTCTACACAAGGATAAATGCAGTTTTATTAAAGAAAACACAGCGGGCTTACATACACTCTTCAAACAGTGTACACTGTCCACACGAAGAAGCAAACAAATTCAAAGCGAGCGGAACAGGGTCATCAGTGGGGAAGTACCATGGTTTTTCGCTCGAAAGCTGAACCACAAGGCAGGCAAGTGTTAGAGACAGGCTTTCTCAGGGTATCTCGAATGGAGCTCAAGGAGATGACCACAGAATCATGCGGTGGAGCTACTGTGATGGTTTTCAAAATAATTTTTATTGAAGAAACAATCAACTGAACTACTTATAATCTGCAAAGCCAAGCCCCTTGGCACCAAATGTGTTAAAAGCCTCCAATAGCACTGGAGTTTCGATTTATTCCAAATATAGACCTGAAATCACAAACTACAGAGCCAAAGCCGCAGTGTTTTAAATGACTGACCAACTCCATCGAAATATCCCACACTTCTCATTTCAGAGTGAGGGGGAAATAAATGAGAGTCAAGAAACACAATTTCTAGAAATTCTTCCATCATAGGAGGGAAAGCCTGAAAGATCCGTGTGGCTTTTAAGAAAGCCAGCAAAAAACTAGGACATACGCAAAAGTTATTTCCACTTCACAATGCACACTACAGATAAAACGTCACTTTTCCAACAATTTTAAAATACACGGTATGTTTAGAGTTTGATTTTTCTCTCACTACTTGAGCTTTTGTCAAGCACCTGGATGTTAAGAGTTATAAAAATGAATGAAGGGGCTTCCCTGGTGGCACAGTGGTTAAGAATCCACCTGCCAATGCAGGGGACACGGGTTCAATCCCTGGTCCGGGAAGATCCCACATGCCGCGGAGCAACTAAGCCCATGCGCCACAACTACTGAGCCCGTGAGCCACAACTACTGAGCCCGTGTGCCACAACTACTGAGCCCGCACACCTAGAGCCCGTGCTCCGCAACAAGGGAAGCTACCGCAATGAGGAGCCCGCGCACTGCAACGAAGAGTAGCCCCCCACTCGCTGCGACTAGAGAAAGCCCATGCGCAGCAGTGAAGACCTAACGCAGCCAAAAATAAATAAATAAAATAAATTTGTTTGCAAAAAAAAAATGAATGAAGATTCTGTTCCTGCCCATAAGGTGCTCACAAGTTGGGTATTTGTACCCAAAGCGAAAGGGTTTAATAAATAGATGATACGAATTTCAGTAAGGGACTTTTAGTAACAGAAAAAAGGTCCAAAGTTCTTTGCAGCAATATTTTATTTCCCCTAGTTAAAGAAAAAAAAATTAACCTAACCAGAATGATCTATTAGACAGACGCTGCTAAACACAAAGTGGTGGGATGTGACCGGGTGCATTAATTTACCAAAGGACTGGCCGGTGACGAGACCTGCACTAGCTATCGATCACCATCAATCTCCACGCTTCACTGTGACTTTCTACCACTTCGTCAACTTTCATAGATTAAAACACTCCAGGCCAGTCCTTGATTCATTTGGTAGATAACTACTGCTTCCCCTCAAAAACCACATATTCACTTTAATCCATTTGAATAATTTCTCAAACTATGGGCTGAATTCTAACTGGGATCCAAGTCCAGACCATCCCACATGAAGCTAATCTTCAACTAGAGGGCCAGAAGCTCTGGTTACTGGGATTTCACTCATTCCAGCTCATTTAACAAATATTTATTGAGCATCAACTGCCAGGAATTTTCTAAGCACTGAGCAATTCCACTGGAAAATAAAACAGACATGGAACCTTCCCTTGTGGGGCTTACAATCTAGCAGTCAGAGCATCAACAAATGAATTTTATTGAGGGAAAGGAACATGATTCAGGATAACAGGCAGCTGGGCTGGGGAAGAGACGGGATAGGCACCCACCATATAGGATGGTTAGTTAGAGTTTCTATGAAGACAAAACCCTACAGAAGATACATCCTTAAAACTTGCAAAACACCTGTTACAAAGGTTGGTGTGACTGTTACTGAAAAAATTTTCTGAATAACTAGTATATATAATTTAGAAAAGACAAAATTATGTTTAATAATAGAATGAGGCTAAACTAATCTATAAACTTAATAGAACCCCAATAAAAATAGTTTCTGAAAAATTTTTTGACTAGACAAAGTGCATCTAAAAGTGTAAACAGATAAACACACCTGTGAAAAAAGCCAGGAAAAAATCTTAAAGAAGAAAGTGATGAAAAAGTGAGTAGCTGAATTATACAGCAAAACCCCTCTCACAGAGCTATGGTAATTAAAGCTCCAGGTAGATAATGGAGCACATGTGAATTTAGTTTACCGATCTATAGAGAAAAGAGTCAATGAATTGTGTTAGGACAAGACAAGCATTAAGTTAAAAGGTTGGGATCTCTACCTCACTCTTTCTACCATACCAAACAAAATCTAGACATATTCAACTATGTAAAGTATATTATGACTTCATTTTTTTAATGTGTAAGACATTTTTCCAATAATTTCAGGATAACATGGTCTTTTGCATGCAAATGAAAAACCTAGAAACCATAAAGGAAGAGTTGATAAATTTGATGTAAGATTAATTTCTGCATGGAAAGTTATGTAACAGGGAAAGTCAAAAGGCAAATGACAAACTGGGAAAGAATATGTGCAACTACCCCACCCTACAGCCCCCTGACGTTTCGCTGGGACATTAGCAGTGCTTCTCAAATTTTAATGTGCATACTCTTCACCTGGAATCTTGTTAAAGTCAAGATTCTAATTTGGCAGGCCTGGAGTGGGGGGTCTCAGGGTCTGCATCTCTAACAGGCTCCCGGGAATACCAAGTAGCTAAATTTTACAGAACTTTTCAAATTAAAGAGACATGGGGCCAGAACTGAGTGGGGCTCAGATACCTCATAAGAATCACTTGGGAAAGTTTCAGAACCTTGGTCCAAACTTCACCATTGGACATTCTGATTTAGAAGATCCAAGGTGAACAGGAAGAGTCAGTATTTTCTTTTTTTAACTCCCCAGGTGACAAAGATATTCAGCCTGGTTTGAAATCCAGTGGACAAGATCGTCTGAGTCCCTTCCTGCTCTTTTCTGTGCTCTGAATACTACAGAGAGACATGTTTGAACTGGTAGTTCAAACTTCTTTCCCACCCCCAGACCTCCCTCCCCTACCCACACATCACCTTCCTGCAGCCTTGTCCTAACATATTCTCCTCTCACAACAAAGGCTGACAAAAGTACAGGAGCACAGCAAAGGAGGCCCACAGCATGGTTAAGTGGCATCCCAGTGATGGTTTACCCAGTCGCTGTTTAACCAGTTATTGGCTGCGTGATCCTGGGTTAGCCTCCTAACCTCCTGGACTGTATTTCCTCACTTATACAAACCAAGTTGTTGTGAGGGTTTAAATAAATTAATCTATTGAAAGAACTGTGTAAATTGTAAAACATCACATAAACATTAGACGTTTTTACTAGATGTGACATTGGGAACATACTCGTCTAAATCTGAACCCCCTCATGTCCACGTCCCAACAAATTTCTACGTTGCCCCCCTTTCCAATCCCTTCTCAATTTAAAGAAAAAAAAAAATTCTCCAGGTTTCCACTTTCTAAATATACAAACTAAACACTATGAACAAAACAGGTAGAACATAAATACTAAAAACAGAACTACCATATGACCCAGCAATTCCACTCCTGGGCATACAACCGAAAAACACTAACTGGAAAAGATACATGCACCCCAATGTTCATAACAGCATTATTTGCAATTGCCAAGACATGGAAGCAACCTAAGTATCCAGCGACAGATGAGTGGATAAAGAAGATGTGGTGTGTGTGCGTATACACACATACAATGGAATACTACTACTCAGCCATAAAAAAAAAGAATGAAATTTTGCCGTTTGCAACAAGGTGCATGGACTTGAAGGGCATTACGCTAAGTGAAATAAGTCAGAGAAAGACAAATACTGTATGATCTCACTTATATGTGAAATCTAAAAAATACAACAAACTAGTGACTATAACAGAAAAGAAAGACTCACAGACATAGAGAGCAAACTGGTGGTTACCAGTGGGGAGAGGGAAGGGGGCAGGGGCAGTATAGGGGTAGGGGATTAAGAGGTACAAACTATTATGTATAAAATAAGCTACAAGGATATATTGCACAACATGGGGAATACAGTCAATATTTTATAATAACTATAGATGGAGTATAACCTTTAAAAACTGTGAATCACTTTCTTATATAATATTATACCTTAATTATATGTCAATCAAAAAAAAAAGGAGGAAACATTTCCAAACTTTCTCAGTTAAAAAAAAAAAAAACCCACAGGTAGAACGTGTTATATCAAGCCTAAACTAAAAATGGCTTCAAATCTGTAAAAGATGCCAACAAATACTGCATATGTCTCCTAATGTACATGGTAAGGGTTTTCCAAAACAAATTCTATCCTCTTTAACAACTTCTACTTTGCTATTTCTAAATGTTAAGTCTCACCTAAATCTTCCTCCCTGCTCATTTATACTGCCACCCCCAATGCCCCCCAATCTGGGGAACAGCAGATGAAGCAGGCCTTTTGTTTCTGACACCATCCCCAGGGGCACACACACACACACATCTTATAGGTCTCCTCAAGAGAGGCGTTTGCCATTTAATCCATTTGCTAATAAAATGAACCTGGAAGGTTCCCTGACCGAGGAAGCTTCATGCACGTGCACAATATACACACTGGATTTATCATCAGGAAGCATTTGCCAAAGGCCACTGAGCACATGCTTTTCCACACTGATCAGAGACGGCAGGGGAGGAAGTGAAGGGTGGCGCCACTAGGCAGGACACCCAGGTCTAATGACACACCTGGCCTGCCTCCTTCCAGGTGCTCAGCCACCAGAACTCCTCAGTGCCCCAGGGTATGACTGCAAAAATTCCTCACCTGCCACATTTGAACCAAGCCACCGTACAACCTAAACCACATGGCAAACCAGGCAGCAGAAAGGCCTACATAAAGCCTGGAAATGTTCCAGTCTGAAACACAGGTTAGGAGGGTAACCCTATTGTTACTACCTGCTTAGCTCCCTCAGACAGAATCCATACTGGAGAACTGGGTCCAGGACAGCAGCCCTAACTTGCAGACCAAGCAGAAGCTGTGTGCTATCACACTGAGTAGGGCCTCTCCAGAACACCACACAGGGCTTACTTCCCAGCAAACTAGTCGGCCAGAGACCATTTGGTTTCAATTAACAGAAACCCACTCCCACTAACCTAAGGAAAAAAAAAAAAAAGAAGGGTAGGGGAACGTGGGTTCATTATAAGGCCAAGGGGTCTATCAGATGACCCCGAATCAGGAACTGCAGCCAGCCCTCATGGGAAATGGAAACCAGGAAATGGAAAACCATCCGGAAATGAGACTATTCCCAAGGTCTCTCATCTCCTCCTCTGCACAACAGCTTTGTTGTTTTCTCTCTGCAAATCAGTTTTAATTCTATGCTTCTGTGTACCCATGGGTCAAACATCTACTCCCCAGTTAGCTTTTCCCTGAACTGTAGGGTGAGCATCAAAGACCAACTAGGATTGCTGTCTCAATCCCAAAAGATTCAGGAGAGAGAGTTCAACTCAGCTTGAATCAGACAGCCCCCTTTGATCCAAACATCAGAGAGAAGGTGGGTAAGTTGGTCTAACTATAGAGGATATCTACCTGTCTGGCACAATTACAAAAAATGACAATATAAATGACAACAGCTTAATGAACTCTGACCTTTGTTAAAGCCACAAGGTTTCCAAAGGTACCATCTTGTCTTCTTATCATCACTCCAAGGAAGCACAGCTGTACAGCCAGATCCTCAAATAACAGATAAATGTCTTCTTTGTAGTTTGCCTGTTGGTTGCTTGGGTCGGAGAAAAAAAGCACTTTGTTGTTATCAAATAGGAATTTATTTCTGGTTCCTCCTTTCCTCTTTACAGGAGGGTTCTCAGCAGGAATCTTGCCTGGAAACAGGCAGAACCCGGCAGTACACAAAAATGTCCTTGAATCATGAATACAGAGGTAGGGGAGAGACACAGTCATGGTAGAGAAATACACACACAGAACTAAAGCCTTCTGGGGCAGGCATACTAAAAATAATTTTCCATAGGAAGAATCTGTTCGGTGTAAAGGTTAAGCAAGGCTCCTTCCTTCCTTACAAAAGCGTCTGGGTTTTTCATAAAGTAGACCCAAAGAGTCCATCAGTGGGGGGTCTACTTCACCTAGAGCAACAAACACATTCCTCCCAGATCATGGGCTGCTCTGTGTGGTTGCTAATAAGATAATCTGTTACAGGAGGCTTACAAATCCATTTACATTGATTTTAATTAATGAATCAATCCCTGAGCCTGAACAACTTGGTCCAGAGAGGGTAAGCAATTCAAGATTCAATCTGCACTCCCAGCCTGAAAGCTACCTTAAAAAGAAATTAACTCTCAGATCAATGCAGGACAAATAAAAATAATTGGGTTTGTATCTCTTACAACATAAGAAAAAATCTCTTCCAAGTTTAGACAGTTACTCTTCACATATTAATAAGGGAAATATATTTTCAGTGATTTCCTAACAAACTCACCTAGGATTAAGCGGTTTTTTTGGACAAGCCTGAAATCTGGAAAACCAAAGTCAGATATTATGACTCTCAGTCCAGCCTCTGAAATGAAGATGAGTCCACCTTTCTCAAAAACTCATCAGAACCTCTCAGCTCAGACTGAAGTTGAATAGAGAATTACCCAAATACAAACGACCAGTAAGAACAAAGTGGCACCCACCAGCCTGGCTGTGCTCTGAATCAGCCAGGCTTCATTAAGAAGGCAGGCAAACTTTTGCATTTGCTTTTACTTTATCCTTTACAAAGGCTGAAATAGAATTTGACCTTTCTGAGCTATCGCTAACTATGAATTGGAAACAAGCTCAATTTAAAAGACAGCATCAATATGTGACCGCTCATAGGTTCATTTTTCTCTTCTCTTTCCTCATCTTTTTTCACAGGGTTTGTCTACCCACTCTATTTTTAGACTCCTATCAGAACTACCAATGACTCCATGTAAACCTAGTGGAAAAAAGTCTAGTTTCAGTCCCACTTTCTCAAATCCTCCAGCTGGCCAACACCAATTAGCATCGGAGAAGAACATTAGAGTTAATAACTGAAAACGCATCACACTCAATTTTAATTTTTTTTAAGATGGAAAAAGTTCATAAACTCACCAGCAAACCATAAAGCAGCAGAGAGACACCAGCCTGAGTCTGCCCCCACTTATGAAGGCAGACAAGGGGGGGCTGCTCATAAAAGAGAATAAATACATACAGGGTGTGGAGACCCATGACTTTGGGAGGCAGCATTTCACGTTTCTCCCTCACTCTTTACAATATTTAATAAAAGAGTTATCAAATTGATTTTGAAGTCAGTAAGACTGGCCTGAAACACTGCAAAAGGAATTAAAAAAAAAAAAAGACCCTGTACATAAGGAAGTAAACTGCAAGAAAAAGCAAGAGCAAGAGAGCCAGAGTTCGGGGCAGGCTGGCACTCGTGTGTTCTCTCCCTCCCTCCATCCCTCCCTCCCTCCCTCCTTCCCTTTCTCTCTCTCTCTCCCTTCTCTGTCTCCCGACTAGGCGAACAAAACAAAAGAAGTTGATACTTCAGCTATTCATATGGACTCCAGAGCTTTCTGCCCCTAATGTCTGCTTGCATGCCCTCAAGTTTTAGGATTCACTGGACGCTTAACTAAAGCTCCCTGAAACATTTCCTGTGCATTTCTGGGGGCACCTCGGCGGACCGAGCCAGCTGCCTTTCCTGGCTGAGTTGCGCAGGGCAGGGTATGCCAATGCAGCCTGACATTCAGAGCAAGACCACAAATTATAAACAGTTTCAGTAAATTGACTTGAGTGTCTTTGTTCCTCAGACATACATCTTTCTACCACTTACAAAGGCAGGCAGCAGAACCTAACCACCAATGCGACTATAGCCAGGACTGGGAAAGGAAGTTATTGAAGCCTGGATTTCCTGCTTTTGCTTGTAGCCAAGAACTATGAGGCTTGTAGTGGTTTCAGGAACTGACTCATCTAATGATTCATGGGTAAGATACTGCTTTTAATACGTTTCTGACCCTAAGACTCAGGAACTTGAAAACCAATCTGAACCTAGGCTTCACTCTTATTTGCAAATGACTATTCACAGCAAAATAAACAGGAGGACAATGGTTAATGAAACAATGAAAACATCACACCAAGGGCAGGAAAAGCAGAATGTGGACGCCACATTTGAAGCCATGATCAAAAGCCTAATCTGTGGGCTGTGACTTGATAGCATCCAAACTTCCCAAAAGTGAATAACAGGTGGGATGAGGTTTATTTTTAGATATCATTCCCCTAGATGTAAAAATAGATTTAGCACAGCAATGTTTTAATTCAGGCGCATCTGGGGTTGTGACTCCAAATACCCAAGATGGAAAGCAGCATGTAGCTCTAAATTTAACTGCTACAGTTGCAAACCAGGGAAAGAGTTCAGGGTTAGCTGACCAATGAGTAATGGGTAATAAAGGACTCATGGTGGAACTCACTCTCTTAAATCATCCTCTACAGGAAGACTGCAACTCAGTATTTCCACCCATCCTCTGACCAGTCTTCTCTTTCCCCCCTCCACACACACGCACACACAAGCACATCAGTCCTGAAAAGCAAAACTCTCTAAAAGTAGAGTCAGAAGCTGGCACCTCTAGCTGCTCCCCGTAACTGCCCCATAGATGCATTCATCATCAAGAAAGCCCACTAGTGAAAAGTTTTCAAGCCTCCCTGGCCCACCAATCCTTGGGTTTTCCTTGCCCCTCCCCCTAGGGGCATTAAGAACAGGACCAGTTTCAGGGGTGGCTTTCAAACCGTTTACAGGTTTCAACACCAGTCCAGTCACACAGAGGGAAGGGGGAAAAGAAGACAAAAATGGCAGGGGGGAGGGGGAGGGGGGCCATGGGGGATGGAAGAAGCAGTAAGACCAGTTGACCAGGCAAGGCCAAAGTGCAAGGGCTGCCTGGCAGGCCCTGCCCAGCTGGGCTCCTCCAACAGATTTACTGACATGACGTCAGTGGCTCCAGTCCAGCTTTTCTTTGGTAGCTTTTACCACTTGCCTCCCCTGTGTTAGGGAGCCACAGGACCATAAAGAAAATTCCCGTTGTGAAACGAGTTTAACCTCGGGGCACAGACGCCTGCCTGTAAATTATAGGGCTCCTCACCCTCTCTCTGTGCCCCTGGAGGAAGGGGAAGGGAATAAACCCCTACTCTACTGTACTTTCCTTAACACAGAGGAACCATTAAACGAAGCTTGCTGCCTTTAAAAAAAAGGGGGGGGGGGCGGTGGGAAGGGGTGTGGTAGGGATATTAAATGAGTATACAAAGTTTCACAGGACAGGATGCTGGTTAATTTCTCAGGGATGGCATGAATGATGATAATTTCAGTACTACTCACTCATTCTGTTGTGAGGCTGTGTTGGCTGGACTGTGAACGCTTACGGCTTTGTTTCACCAACAAAACAAAAAAGTATTACTGAAACTGAAACTTCAGGCCTGAATGGAACCTCTGAGGAGAGACCACTGTAGATGTATTTAAAACGAGATTTTCTTTTGGCCTAAGTGCATATTCTGTGACGCACCAACAGGGGCATCAAACAATTTGCAAAAAGCAAAGACAGAAATTACTAAAAATAAGTCTAATAGGAGACTCATTAAACAAAAAACACTCATTTTAGACTTAAAGGCTTACTATTGTATTCCCACAACAGCAGAAGAGCCGTGTTCCATCTAGGACTCCAGTGCATACAGCTGCCTAAAACCAGAGCTTTAAAATTTTTTAGCTTATAAAAATAATGTGTTAGTGATAAACTCTTTAAATGAGTGAGAGATTAAATATATTCTATTTTAAACACTTTAGGAGAGAAAGGTACAAAACTTAATTCAACCAGTATTTATTCAAACACATGTGTGTAAATTGACCCCAACAATATCATCAAAATACAGCTTGCAGTCTGAATGGCTCAGAGCGGTCTTAAGATAAGGAATCTCTCACCTTCTGGTTATTTAAACAAGGCACAGAACAAACCATCAGGGAGACAGGACTGAAAGCAATGATTAAAGTCTTCCGTGAAGCCCAAATTAATGTGAGCTTTGGCCTTCAAGATGAGAGTCAAGTCATGAACTGTCCTGGGGGAATTCAGTTTGGCCTTTTTCGTAGGGGAGAAAAGGACACAATGACAAGCACAAGAGTGGAAATGGCAGAATGAGAGCCAAAGGGGCCAAACATGAGACAAGTGTGCAAGGAAAGTTTTTATCATGGACCAAAAAGTTGACATGGTAGGTGGGATCCATTTCTGAAGGGGGCGAGGGGTGTGTGACAGAGACCCTACCCAAGTTGTAGCTCTGAAATAGCATTTCCCACTAAAAGAAACCAAGCTCTGTGGAAATGGTTCATTCTAACTCCAAGAATACAAAAGACACAGGATAGCAAGGAAGCTGCTATCAATAAGGGTCACATCAAAAGGACACAGGAGCCAACTAAAGAAATTCTCACTGCCCAAAGATTGTACAATTTGAGCATCAATAGGAAGAGGAAACTACACAGAGTCAAAAACATTGGACAGGGCTTCCCTGGCGGCGCAGCGGTTGGGAGTCCGCCTGCCGATGCAGGGGACACAGGTTCGTGCCCCGGTCTGGGAAGATCCCACATGCTGTGGAGCGGCTGGGCCCATGAGCCATGGCCGCTGAGCCTGTGCGTCCAGAGGCTGTGCTCCGCAGCGGGAGAGGCCGCAGCAATGAGAGGCCCGCGTACCGCCAAAAAAAAAAAAAAAATCTGACAATTTTAAATCCACGATTGCATAATGATATTCAAACAAACAAACAAACAAAAGAAACCACATACCTGCCTTTTCTGTACAACTATATGCCAGGTTAACCAAACAATTGATGATAGAAAGTTTCTATGAGTATTTGGCTAATAAATGAAGTAAGAATGAGAGGACTGGAATATGACCAGTTTACGAAGCCCATATGAAACAACAGATACAAGTAGAGATCATAAATCAGTGGCTAACACACAAAGAAAGAGACAACTGGACATCACGTGCCTCCTGGTGGATTGCTAGTTATGGAATATTCCTGCCTTAAAAAACAAAAAACATTAAACCTCAAACAGACCAAGCTTCTAGGTCTAAATTCCAATTTATAGGAGATACAGAGGATAGTGGAGCATGATAAACAGCACTAAGAGAATGCAACTGCAAAATCCAGAATGAGCGAGAAACTCGACAAGAGAAATAGGCTTTTATAAACACATCACCCGCAAGGGGGAATAAAGGAGGGAAGAGATCTTCAAAGAGTTTTAAGAAACAGAACAACCAAAGATAACCTTTGATCTTGTTTGGACCCTGATTTAAACAAACCAACTATGGAAAAACAGTGATGAGACAATCAAGGAAAAACTGAAGAGCCACTAGATATTTTACATTAAGGAATTATTATTAAAATATTGGCGTGATGATATTACAGTTGGTGTTTTTTAAAAAGAGTTATATTTTTAAAATACATACTAAACCTTTACAGATAAAATGGTATGGCATCTGGGATTGTTTCAAAATAATCTAGTGGAAAAGGAACCCGGGATTTAGAAGAAACAAGAATGGCCACGGGGTGATGATTGTTGCTAAGTCATGATGGTCCAGGGACGTTCACTGCCCTCTACTATACTGAACTTTTCATAATAAAATCTAAAATATTTTAAAAATCTGAAATAAATAAAAATAAGGCACTGCTCCTGTCCCCCTCCTTCAAAAAGACAGAAAGATGCTAAGAGAAGAGATACTTGGCACTCTAAGTCATGGCTACTTAGAGTAGCCGTAATTATAATCAGCAGATAACGTTAATGAGACACTCTGCCAGGCATCGTGCTAACCCTCACTATAAACCATGAGAAGGGCACTACTATGTCCATTTTACAGGTGAGAAACTGGGGTTCAAAAAAAATAAAGAGGTTGCCCAAGGTCAAACAGGTAAGTGGAAGAAATGTATGTAATTCCACAAATTCAAAAATGTAATGAGAATCAGGATGAGTTATGTCTTTGCAAAATAGTTACCGGAAGTGCCGGTAACTCCCTAAGTCAAGAGATCCGACGCTTTCCAATGTGAAAAACAGCAGAATCAAGAAGTGGTGCTTTGCTGATGACGATTTTTGGTGAAACCCAGGAAACTGAAGGGGCAGTCTCTTTAAGATCTCAAAGTGATAAAAGCAGAGGAGAAAGGGTGAAAAAAGTGGACGGCACATGTGTGTGTCTGTGTGTGTGTGAAAATATGAACGCAAAAGGGAAATTGTCTGAAGAGAGAAAAACAACAGAGCAGGAAATCCAGCAAGAAGGGAAGCTGGAAAAAAGCTTAAAACTAAACCCAAAGGAGGAAGATGGAAAAGCAAATAAATGAGCTCCTGTCAGACTGGTCCATTCTGGTTAGGACAAAACCCTCAGGATCTTGGACAGAGAACTGGAGGACAGAGGAAGCAGGAGACTTCAGAATGGGTTGGGGCAACCAATGGAGAAGCTCACTGTGGGCCATTCGCCATACTCCATCATTTTACTTATTCTTTTTATTTTCATTTTTCAGATAAGGAGACAGAGGCCCAGAGAGACTAAATAATTTTCCCCAAGACCTCTCAGCCAATAAGCAGAACTGGGACTGGAACCTGGGTCTGACTTCAAAGCCATGCTTTTATATTTGCTTAATATATATAGCACTAGAGAGATCTACACAACGTTAGGGCAACACCAAAATGGCCAACAGCAGAGGTACCCAAAAGGCACTGGGAAATATATGACAACTCTAAGAAGGGGGCAAACCAGTACAGGGAAGGAGGGGAAGACAGGAGCACAAGTCCTAGAAACTGGCCATCAGTGCCCCAGCCCCTTTTGGCCCAGAGTCAGCAGAATTAGGTGAACAGGAGTAAGACAGTATCAACTATTCCACAACCTTCCACTAAAAACCAACCATGACATCAAAGATGGGTAGCAACCCCATTAGCAATCCCATTTCAAAGTCCCTGCTGTCTATTTCAGAGACCTGATTATTAAGGGCTCTGAAGAAAGCAGTTAACTCCCTTTTCCCTTCTGCCCCTGCCACTGTCCATCACACATCACTGCCTAAAACATATTTCCAGCTGGTCACCTGGGTGGGGAGGGGAGAAATTCACCCCATCTCCCTAGTTCCCAAGTACTCCCAAAGGTCATCTACCTAAAAACCCTACCCCCAACACGAAGGCATTTCCATATCCAGGCCTTCCGGGTGGTAGAGGGGGCTAACTTACTCTGCCTGCAGGCCAACAAGAGCACATTCCAAAGGAAAACCAGATAAACTGGCAGGTCCAGTTCCAGGCTTCCAAACCAGATCAGCTTCTTGCCAGAGCCCCCAACACAGCTATAGAGCAGTTTAGATCAACCCAGTCCCCAGATAGCCTCTCATTTTCATATAACCAGTCTGAGAGGTGAGGTGTTCTGGGTCCCCACAGTCTTTGAAGACTGACACCAAAGTGGGGAGGTGAATCTTGCCCCCTCACAAGAAGATGAAGGACTAGGGTGGGGCAGGAAAGGCTTGAGTGGGTCACACCTAACATCTTAGGACCTTAGCCACAGGTTTGTTTTGAAAATAGAGTAAAATGGGCCACCAAGAACACAAAACAAAATAAAGTATTAAGTAGTCTGCCTTTTCTGCACAAATACACCAAAAGAGGGGAAGTCTACCTTTGTTTCAATGTCACAATCTAAACACCATTCAAATGCCACAGGTGACTTAATAGGCAGTCTTTTTCAGCCTGGCAGCCGTGAAGTCACACAGATCTAGGAACTGGCTTCAAATTTTGGTCCCCATTGCACTGGCTGTGTGACCTTGGGCAGGTTACTAAACTTCTCTGAGATTCACTTTCTTCAACCACAAATAAAGCTCTCAGGTTTAAATTAAGGTAATGCTGAAGAATGGGCTTAAGACAGAACCTGGCCTGTCAGCCTTCCTTTCTTATCCAAATTCTCCCAGGGTGGCCTGGGAATTAGCACAACTGAGAGAAGAGGTATGGAATAGACTCAGCAGTACTGCTCCTCCTCCATAAAAGGGAAGGGAGTGTGGGGTTGTGGACGGGATGGCTCAGATAACAACACTGCTCCAGGACCTTTTGGCCTAAGGCTCTCACATTTTATCTCTTTAATCTAAAGCTAGGCTCAAAAGCAGGCTGGATCATCTTACCAGAAAGGGAAAGCAAAGATTTTCAAGTGACTTGCCCAAGGTCACAGGGAGAGCCAAGACCAACGGCTATCCAACCCACACAGCTGGAAGTGGAGGGACCAAGACCCCAGCCCTAGGAAGACCCTCAAATGCCTTCTCCCAGTGAACCACCCCAACAAGGAAATAGTTCTCCCAATTCTCAACAGCAAAGGCCAGAAGCCATTCTTTCAAACTGAACACCTGCCCAAGTTACTGCCTAGAGCACATGATAAAATAACTAAATGAATAGTGTTGTTAAGAGAACCACCTGGAATTGAGCAGTGTCATTACAATTATTTTTGGTTTTAGGCAAAGTACTAAAATTTCTTAAATTTCTAAGATTCCACTCCATTTTCCCTCTGTATCCACAGGTTCCAAATCCACATTCAACCAACCTCGAATCGAAACTACCTGAGAAAAAAAAAAATTTCCAGGAAATTCAAAAAAACCAAAACGTGAATATGCCACAAGCTGGTATCTATTAACATTTAGTATTTACACCGTATTTACAACTATTCACGTGGCATTTACATCGTATTAGGTATTATAAGTAATCTATACAGATAATTTAAAGTATACTGGAGGATGTGTGTAAATTACATACAAATACTACACCGTTTTACATAAGGGACTTGAGCATCCGAGGATTTGGGTATCTGCAGAGGTCCTGGAACCAATCCCCTGTGGATACTGGGTCCGGGTCCAATGTATTTCGGCACATCATAGGACATCATTACAGTCTCCCAAACAACAAAGATAAGCAAGTTTGAAACTAAGAATGTCAAGAGAGCCAAAACTACAGGTTTTAAAATCTGTAATCTGAAATCCCCAGATTTCACACAGTACAAAGCTTTCAGAATTCCACTGGGAAAAACTTCTAAATTGAACTTTGCAAGTCCGAAAGGAAATGAACCAGTGCTGAATCATTCCCATGAATGATGAGACACTTTTTTTAATTCGTTATGAATTGATCCACAGAATAGCAGAGGGTTTGAAACAATTTGGTTGAAACTAGCACAGGTTTATAGGAAAAGTTGTTCTCTGAAACTCCCCTCTATTGAAGCTCAGAAACAGCCTGGGATGCTGCAAGAATAACACTGTTATGAGCTCAATATCAGGGTACCTCAAAAGTCCCCTGCTTGAGATTTTTCTCTCTATTCTGCTTAATTAGAGAGTCAGCCAGTTTCCTCAACAGTTCCTATTCGTAGGATGACCATATCACTTATCTTCCAAACTGGGACATTTTGACAGTAAAAGAGGGCGCGATTAAGGGCTGCGCCACAAGCAGCCCAAACCAGGACTGCACCAGGCCAGAAGTTACACAGCCACAAGGAATGGTAGAGAACAATCCTTTAGAAATACAAGTGGATAAAAACTACCACAAACAGTTATTATGAGGAAGACAGTGTGCATCTGGTGGGAGGACCCAGCAATAAATTAAAAGTTAAAATTAAGAAAAAAATGGGCAGGGGGGAGGGGAGACGCCAGAGGGAGGACATATGGGGATATATGTATATGTACAGCTGATTCACTTTGTTATACAGCAGAAACTAACATACCATTGTGAAGCAATTATACTCCAATAGCGATGTTTTACAAAAAGAAAAAAGAAGAAAATGGGCAGAGTAGAACCTGAAACTCGGAGGTATAAATTAACCTATGCTGGGTTCAACTTTTCCCCATCTTAAATCAACTTAAATCAGATTCGATACTTAACTTGTGGCCTCACGTGCCTTCCAGGTCTCCCTCCCTCGTGATCTCCTAGTTTATTTATCTTTTATGATTTAGTCCACAGGCTGTTTAAAGTGTAAGCCATACGGGCAGTTAACATAGTCAACGTTTATCATTAAGGAGCAAGTCATCCCACATTACTGAAGTTATTCTTTCTTAAGTAAAAACACCTTCCACTGTAGATACTTCTAATGGATACCTTTAGGCTCCGCACTAAAACCAGTAAACTAGCAGAGATGTAAACCCTTATTATTAGGTCATTGCTCTGAATATCAATCTTAAATCACTTGACCAGCAAAACAAATGTACCACCGTGTGAGGAGTGCTGGGAGTACCGTGCTCCATCTTTTTCTATGAGATATAATTCACATACCCTTTTAAAAGTATAATTCAGTGACTTTTAGTAGATTCACAGGCTGTAAACCATTTTTTTTAATCTACCTTTCTCCCCTCTTCAACTATCAGTCTGCCTGCCTCTAAAAGCCTTTATTTCCCAACTAGTCTCCTCATCTCTCTTAACAATTTTTAACCTCAATTTTTAATTTAAACTAGGAAACCAGATTAACACACAGTTCTATATACCCCGGTTAAGAAGACATGAGCAAAAATGCAGGTGGTCCTCAGCCTAGGCTCACACAAAGCAGTCTTAACTGCTCAAACCAGTCACTGGGAGTGGCCCCGCTCTGAAAACACGGGGACATGGACACACCCTGAAGTGTACCTGGGTGTCAAGTGGAGCATGACCAGCCTAGGGCCTCTGGCTTTGAAAACACAGGTTTCTACCCACCAGCATCCAGAAAGTATTCAGCTCATCTGCCCAGGAAGTACCTCAGTACTAACCCAACTTAGACACTCACCTGGGACTAACAAACATTCTCTTAAAATATGCAAATATACTGGCAGAGGGATGGTCTGCCATTCACACATGAGTGTGAATTATTATTTGAATTATATTTAAGGCCCAGAGAAAGGAATCTGATGAGAGGGGCAGAGATTTAACTCCAGAGCTTGGAGTACTTGGAGGAATAGGATAAGTCTTAACAGCAGTCACACCTGCAGCTCTAGCCTACTGAGCTAGCTCTTATCTACATATTATCACAGCCCTTCAAGGTGGGTAACACACCAGCCCATTTTCCAGATGAGGAAACTGAGGGCACAGAGAAGTTAAGCAGTCTGCCTCTAAACAGGTTAAGAGGTGCGATTAGGCCAGCAAAGGTATGGGGAGGTACCTCTCTGCCTCTTGTTCTCTCACACCCAGAGTTGATGCCCTCAGAACTCCAGCAGGGATTCCTCAATAATGGCTTTACCAACAGGTCCAGGGCCTTGAGCATAGCTTCTCTATGAAAAGACGAGTTCTATACAAACACCTGGGAAAAGAACTTTCAGAACCCAATCCCAAAGTTGGGAGAGTGGCTTCCAAGCAAGAACCTAAGGAAGACATTTCCTTTCGAGTGGATATAGGTGCACCATGCTACCCATCTTTGGAAGCATTCCCATTTAACTGGTATTACCATTTGGCAAGGAATGACCTCAGATATTGCGTATTTACTGATGGATTTCCTCTACTTTATGAATCAGGGAAGTGTGGTTCAAAGAGATAAATGGTCTAGGACTTTATGGGATGCCTCACCTCTCCTGGATTTCAATCATTCGCCCGAGACCATAAGTCTGGCTCTTCTTAGCAACTGCTTCAGCCTTGGGTGTTCTTCGGGAGTCAACGTCCAGGCTGACCTGGCAGGAACTCCAGGGAGACCTGGTGTACAAGACAGCACATGAAGCTGCTGTTTGCTGAGCATGTATCATGTGCCGGGCACACAGGAGGCATTCTATTAAAATGTACAGATGGGGACACGGAGGCTCAGAGCTCAGAGAGGAAGTAATTTGTCCAAGGGTACAGAACAAGTGTGGCTGCACCAAGAGTCGCACTGAGGTGTGTCCGACTCCAAACCTGTGCTTTTAAACCTATGTTATTATCCTGCCTTTTTCCAAACCAGAATCAGGAAGCTTCCAGCTCCCCACAACCAGACCCCTCCCTCCCTTTTGTTTCTTTCATTAACTGTTCATAGCCAAGTTTTAGATCTATACTGGCTCACGACTGGCGATGAAACTTCTTTTTTAGTATTTTAGGGTTGAGTTCATTACTCTGGAGAGTATTTAGGGGGTGGGGGAGATGTTTGTTTGTTTATTTAACAACTTAGTCCCACTCTAATCCCAAAACGGCATCTGGCCAAAAAAATTAAAAAAAAAAAAACGCTTTCCCTTCAAGGCCCAATTCCAACATCACTTCCTCTACAAAGGTTTCTTTAGTCTCCACCACTGGGAAACACAACTCTTTGGATATATCATGAGCACTCACCCCACTGGATTTTTCCCCCCTTTATTCTGATATTACCTAAGAAAATGTATGTTCCTGAAAACTACAAATGTGTAAAAATGAAAGCCCCTCCCCTTCCCAATCCACTCCCTCAAAGCAACCCATCAATGATGTATAATCTCCCAGATCCTTTTGGAAAGAGATGCAAACATATTTCATCAACATTTCATCAACTCTAAGACACCAGTGATTGTTAAATGCAGTATGACTTTATTTCTAAGAAATACTGTTGCAAAACACGTTGCCAGAGCACAGCCTTATCACTTAGAAACTGTATTTTATAAATATTGAAACTTTATCATATGTCAATCTTATGCAGATATAAAAAGGAAACTATATAAGCAAACAAAAGTGGGTAAGATATACTAAAACAACTTCTCAGAGAGATCAACATCCATGCTTTTCCACACAGTACTGCCCTCTGTGTCAATGAGAGCACTGGCGACATCAAATACATTCTTAGGAATGCTTAGCGACTGACGCTGGAATTTTCTTCCTCTCCACTGCATTTGTTCTGCAGGCTGTGATGAGTGTACGCAACCACATCATGGGTCATGACCACCACCTGGCCAGCCATGATTGCAGGACACATCCTAATTTCGAAATGTTCAAATATGGGGGAAGAAAACTGCACCTTGGAACTCATGAAATATGAAAAACACAGCTTCCCCACTGGATTGTGATGATCTCTTTAATCTCTTCACATGCCTGTTTCCCTTGCTAAATTGGAAACTCTGCAGGGGTGTTTTACTGATGGCCATTCATTGACCACCCTTGGCTGATCACCAAATCCCTGGCACACAGTAACCCCTGAAAATGTTTCAATGTAACAGTTCTAGGCAAAACTGGGAGCCCCTAGATTTCAAAGTGCCTAAGGTGGAAGGAAGAGAGAAGAAAGGAAAGAATAAGAGCTGAGTATGGTTTATCAGCAGCAAAACCATGCTCATCTCTGGGATGTTGTCACGATCACCCTTCCTATGCCCTCACCCTGCAATATCAAGGCGCACCACGTGAGACCCTCTATGAACATCCCCACTACTCAAAAATGAAAACTACCTCTGCAAACAGCCAGGCAAGAATTAGTCCTCAAACTCCTTGCCAGGGAGCCTGAGGCTCACCTCTATAATCACATCTGGAAACAACTGCTACCTTCCCAAGGGATAACAGATGTGTGCTGAGCACGGAGAAGGCGGTTCTGCTCATTGTGTTGCTTCTCCTGCGCATTTTTGTGTAGCCATATCTTTAAAACCAACCAAAAAGATCTTAGTGAATTCCATAAACAGTCAGTATATGCTCCTAGGTACATCACCTCACAGATACAGGAAAAATCTAGAGTTAGGAGGCAAATTTAGCCTGATTCCATCTGAGGATAAAAGTTAGAATACCTAGAGTAATAATTCCCAATCAGAGGTGGACACCACTCTGGGGTCTCTTAGAAATACAGAAACACTACACCTATCCCAGCCCTAAGGCTCCAGGGCTGATGCCCAGTCTGTGGAAAGCTCCATGGAGGCTGTGATGCACACGCTCAGGCGGGAATCACTGGTGAGGCAGAGACTCTCTAGGACAGGCGTGAAAAGAGGCTGCCCTGGGTTTGCGTCAGAACCATCCTGCATTAGCCATGTAAACAGATCTGTGTAGCAAGAATTAGAAACCCCAAATTCAAAAGGCGGGAGGCCTGGAAAGGAGACTGAGAATGTGCAGAGAGGCTGGGTGGGGAAAGGGACAGACAGTCTTACCCTGGCTTCCCCAGTGCCTGGCACACATCAGGGACACAAATGTTTGCTGAATGAGATTCATATGGCTGATAAGCACCTGGGCATGCACATGATGAAATTTCCACTAATCCACCTACTATGTGCAGAATCCCTGAAATGGCCCCAGCAACTCAAGGCAGGAGTCCCCCAGTCGATTCACCAGTGGCAGAGATTTTAGTTTTGCTTCAGCTTCACTGAACATCTGAGTAGAGATGTTCTAGGAGCGTTTCCCTCTCTAAGAATTCCTAGTCATAAAGGAAGCTGCTTTTTGCCTCCGAATCACAGATAATACTTCCTCTGATTTTCAGTTACATAGATATTAATCATTTTTGCACTTGATGAAAGGTGGAAAAAAATTAGGGAGGTATTTTTAATGCACAACAAAACTAGAAACATTTTGTCAAAATAAGAACCATATTGGTCTTATCCTCCCAGTATTTAGAACAAAAGCAAATTTTGAATTATGGGAATTTCTTGGCTCTGCCAGTATGAAACGCTATTAAATAGCTTGTTTTCTGCTTTTCTGTCAATGGAAATACCTGATGAGGTCTTCTAAGCATTCCAGATTTCAAGACGGGGTTGAAGGTTCCCTCAGCTGATATAGCTCTTTCTAACTCTTACCAACCACCATTGTCTCCCAAAAGCTTTGAAATGAAAAGGAGAAAGGGCTGAAAGAGATTCCACCAAAGGAAGCATCGGCTCCCAGAGGTTTCAATGGTTTCGGAATCAGCCCCCAAGATAGCCCCAGCCACAGTGATGGGTGATCTGAAAATGAAGCATATCAAAATGCTATTGATGAGCTAAATTACCAGACAGCTTATCTGAGGCCCACATCCGCCATATGGTGCCCCAACTTCTGCCGCCTGTTGCTGCCACAACAATAGGCACGCCTACCCAGAAAGCACCATTGGACAGAAACCCAGCAGCAGCGGCATGTGGGGTGGCTACTATGTTTACATTTTATTTTGTGCTATTAGCTGTGAGCCTCCCCCTATCCCAGGAGTGACTTGAAACATACACACATTCAATGTCAAAGACCTGTGTTACCTGCAGGACACATGCGTGCACGCCGCATGTGTGCACGTGTGTGGTATACATCAGGTGAACAGAGAGA
The DNA here is from genome assembly GCF_949987515.2 of Delphinus delphis. NCBI lineage: Eukaryota > Metazoa > Chordata > Mammalia > Artiodactyla > Delphinidae > Delphinus > Delphinus delphis. The sequence goes on along the minus strand of NC_082690.1, from coordinate 67,762,429 downwards.
AAACCAGATGTCAACTTCAGAAACGGAGCTGTCTGGTTGGGGGGAGGGCGAGCCAGGCCAGCTCCCAGCTAGAGCTGCAAGCAGACAATGCGCTTTTCTCAAAACACTCGGGCAGGCGGGCCTCGGGGAGTGGCTATTTAAAACACTTGGCTCCTTTTATTTCACCACCAGGGAAGTGAATTCGGACTCTCAAGTGCCAGAGCAAATGAAGTCATTTGGTTTCCTCGGGCAGAAGTCTGCATTTTAGCAGAAGTCAGACTGGACGAAAGTCGGAAGGTCCAGCTGAAGATGTTCTTTCTTCCAATTAAAACTGATTCCACAGAGGATTTGGCACCTGGGCTTCACTAACTTTTTCTTTTTTTTTGAAAAGACACTAAGGTCACAGAAAATGTAAAGGACACTGGAATGAATGCTGTCAAAGATGACTCCCTTTACAAAATGCCATTAAGTATGACCACATAAGGATATCACATTCTAAAGTCTTGGGTGGTATAAAAGATTAACAGTGATTTTTGGCAAATGAATTCATAAGATTTCTGCATTTCTTTCTTTCTACTCTCTCAAAACAGGTTCCTATCTTTGCAGAGATTATATCATTGATGGTAACAGAATATCTATTTAGTTTACTATCAGGGAAAAGACACTGGTTTTCAAAGAGAACTCAACAACACATAGCATCTGGTTATGAAAAAAAGCACAAGATGCAGGTTTGGATACAGTACAAAGCAAAAAAAAAAAAGCCTCTATCCTAATATTCAGATCTAATTAACTATTACAGAAAGCCACTCATTTCATCCCCCCAATTAACCACACCTAAGCAGACAACATTCTTGGATGAACTTTTCAAATTTTCTTAAACATTCTCAGTTAAAATAAAAAAAAAAAAACTCCTTTCAAGTTAAATTGAGATTGCACTTGAACTCCATCCAAGAGCAGAGCTGAACTGAATTATGATAATTAGAAAGCTGTGCTTATAAAAAAGCAGCACAGTTCATGCATTTCTTTTAAAAGTTCATGCCAGAGAATATAAGTTCAATATGTTCTCACATAATTAACATTTCCCACCATTAGCAGCAGTTTTTCAGTTTATATGTAAAAACAACAGCACTCGCCATTGTTGTATCTACCCCCGCCAATAATGTTTCAGTCACTTTACACGTACATCTAAACCTGTCAGATGCCTCAAAGCAACCAGAACTTCCCAATGGAGACAATGGTGGTGCTTAACTTGTTCATCAATAAACTGGCTTTTTCTTTTAAACCCCTTTTCCAATGCTGGGCTCTGCTCCTCATACTAAAACCATTAATGAAATCCTAGGACACAGCCTTAAAAACTAACGTGTAAAGGGCAGGAAGCATTGCATCAGGATAGTTAATACTGGGGGGTTAGCGGCAAAATACAGCCAGGATAGAGCCTTCCTCCCTGGGCCTGCCACAAAAGTAGAAAAGACGGCCTCTTAGGAACTCCCCCCACCCCTTATCCAATCAGAAGAGAGACCAGTGGTTTCACAGTCAGCCAGGCAGGACTCCCAGACTATGGAAAGTATTTTCAGAGAATCCTCCCAACCATGCAAAAAGCCAGTGGACAAAAGGAGAACTTAAGAGCTGAAAGCGACCCACCCAGTAAGAAACACTCCTGAAAACCCATTTGCTTTGACTAAAATAAATACACATTTCAAAATTCTCTTATGCTGCACCACTACAAAGCCCGAATGTATCTGAAGAAATGGTTGGATTTCTACTCTTGAGTTCAAACAAGGGAGAGTGTCGAGGAAGCTTATGATGACAATCTTACACATTGAAAACTCTCAACTGCCCACAGCTTTGAAACAAATTATAAAAACCCATGCAGAAACACTCCAAATGGGCTTCTCTGGTGGCACAGAGGTTAAGAATCCACGGGACAATGCAGGGGACACGGGTTCAAGCCCTCGTCCAGGAAGATCCCACATGCCGTGGAGCAACTAAGCCCGTGTGCCAAAACTACTGAGCCTGCGCTCTAGAGCCAATGAGCCGCAACTACTGAGCCCACGTGCGGCAACTACTGAGCCCGCGCACCTGGAGCCCGTGCTCCACAACAAGAGAAGCCACTGCAATGAGAAGCCCGCGCACCGCAACGGAGAGTAGCCCTGCTCCCCGCAACTAGAGAAAGCCCTCGCGCAGCAACAAAAACCCAACACAGCCAAAAAATAAATAAAAATTTTAAAAAAAAACAAGAAAAAAACACTCCAAGTATTTAGATCCAAATATTCTAGCATTCCACAAACTACCCCAGAAGAGGAAAGGCCCCAAACTTCCCTGATTTCAGAAGTATTCAGTAATTGCGATACAAGGGGGTCGAAATTAGTATTTGTCAAAAATACTAAATACTGAAACATTAAGTGCTTAGGATGGACCTGAATTACTTGATTTTATCACCTTCGTGAACAAGAAAATAAAATATATCACTGATACTGTTCAAACCTGACTTGGGATCTAACTTAAACACCACAGTGTAATCTGTGGCTTCTACAGATAAAATAAGAAAAAGCGCCGCGCAGCTGTAAGAGATTACTCCAGTCATCGGTCAGTCCCCAATAGCCCAGCAGCACAGCCTGAGTCTGTCAAAGCTTACAATATACTTTTCTTGCCGAGTTCAGAAGTAGGCCATTAGCACTCTGCAGTTCCAGTCTCTGAACTCGAAAGAGGAAGCTGTAATGCCCGCATTTATCAACAAAAAGGTGGGCTCTGATTTCCTTGCAATTCTACAGAGAAAGCTGGACACTTGCTCGGGCCAGTATTCTTCAGTCTTTGGAAAAAAACCAAAAAGTTTTATCACTAAACAGATCCAACTTCTAAGCACAGCTTTCAATCCACAATATTTTTCTCTCCTTTCGCAATCTCTTTATTGGAAACAAGATAAAATGCCTAAAATACAAGCTTAAAAGTGTTATCTACCTACTGTCTGTATGTGAGCACGGTCATTTTACATACATGGGATCATACACACAGTTATTTGCACCAACCTTTGGAGTGATAAGACACTACAATTATCATTTGCAGGCAGTATAATTATGCTCACAATTAACACATAATAACACAAGAGATTAGAGAGACGAGTAACCCCACAGATGCACAAACTCTTGTCCCACTGCCATGTATGACAGGTCAATCCATTTCAGAAGCAAGAAACCTTAAAATATTGTTAACGGCACAGCTCATTCCTCCAAAGGCCTATCTAACATTTGGGATCTACATTCTCGAACTGTCACATTTTTCTACTGAAAATGTGACAACAAATATGATCTAGATCCCCATATCAATACAAGTATATTCCACCAAATTTTCGCATTAAGAAATACCCTCTTATACTTGCTGTCCTGTATCGTCAGAGCCAACAAAATTCAAAATTGTTCATAAATGACTGAAACTCAAGCAGCAAAAAACCCGAACATTTTTTTCCTTATGACTTGTCCTTTTTCCAAAAAAAAAAGTGGGGGTACCAGTGTCCAAAGTTGAGTATGTGAATATAGAATTCTTTCTATATAAAGCAAAAGAGGGGGAGGGGCAGAGAAGAAGAAAGGAGGAAGCTGACTTTCCCCAGGCTGCCCCCCAACCCCCTACCACCAGCAGCCCTTACATATAATTGATTTGCTGCTGGGGCCTAGGCACACACAGCACCACAATGCCAGGAAGCACCTCTTGGTGAGAAATTCAGTTCAGTCTGGCTCAAACTAAGTTAGCGTGTCCTCCTTCTTTAAATTAAATTTCATTAAGTATATGCCACGGTGAGTCCTGGTTTATGTTTTGGGAAAAGAAGAAAAAAATCCCCCAATAATCTCTCTCAGGCATGTTTCCTGGATGGAGTTCTATTTGTTACTTTATAAAACATCACACAGAGGAGAAATCTACACAAAAATTCTTTCCTTTAATAGTTTTTTACTCTTACTGTCAAGGCAAAGTGTCACACTGGTTTTATTTCAAACTTGTAAAAAGAGAGAGAGAGAGAAAGAAAAGAGAGAAAGAAAGAAAGAAAGAGAGAAGGAAGGAAGGGAGGAAGGAAAGGTAGCTGATATTCTCCTAAAACTGCAAATCAAATAATACTTAATCATTAACGTAAAAATAAAATGGTCTACATGGGCATTTTTATACCATCGGCAAGAACCAGTAATGGATGAAGCTTATCAGCTCATTCTTTTACATCAACAACAAATAAAAGAATTGTAAACTCTGTTTAAAATCTGAAACCTGAGAGTCCAACACAGAATTGCACATAGAAAGAAATACTAAACAAAAATATCTGTGACCATTTATGGGAATAGTGAGATTAGAAAAATAAGCTTTTCCCCTAAAAAACAATCAACAATTCAAAACCTCACTGTTGACAAAGGTTCAACTAATCCATTTGTCTTTCCTGAGTCACTTTGTAATTGATTCTACTATTTCCATCTAAAAAGGAAAGATTCTTACCAAAGTTGGATCTAAGTCTGGCCCTTACAAGCATTCAGATGTACTTGGGGCTCAAAGATCCTGCTATTTACAGAAAGGCACAAATCCAATAGTGAAAGGATGAAGCACTTGGCACAGCCTGAGGTCTGTTCCCCAAACCACCTCACAGTACCCTGGCAGACAAGCCCCCATGCATAAAACACCAGCCAAAATTCACTGCAAGCTTTAGAGAACAGAGCTCACTCCCTGCTCGGACAACGCAGCGGGATCACTTCTTCCTGAAGGGATCTGTCTATTCAGGTAACCACCTGCAGGCACTCAGCACACCCCAAGCATCAGACCACCTAAACTTCCAGAAACAATCAAGGCAAAGGGTAGGGAGGAAGAAACACGTGGTTGTCCAGAACTGACAGTGTTCTACTCATTTGCAATATCTGTAGCATTTTTAATACATATATTTTTTAAACTATAATATTTTGAAATCTGATAGGTTTTGCAGACCTTTCTGTGCCAGGACCTGGGCTTCCTCCAAAGCACTGTTTTTAAAACATGGCCTTTTTACATTACCCGCTCCTGGAACATCATCTGTCTCTAAGTTTCCAGTGCTTACTGAGGTCAATTTTCATTTCTGCAAATCACAGGCAGCCACTTGCTTCTGAGAAGTTAACAAGCCTCCTGAGAAATGCTGGTGGCTGGTGTTTCATTGTTTCATAAATATTTTTATACAGTGACATTCAACTTTAAATAAATCTTTAAAAAGACAATTAAAAAGCTAAGAAAATTATGATCTGGATTTTATTTATTTTCGTGGGAGAAAAAGAAGGGAGGTGTGAGCCCCTCCACTGTTTCCAACTCATTTAAAATGTTGCTTCGGTTTAAAAAAAAATAAAAACACATTAAAAGAAAAAGAAAAAAGGAAACTCATAGAAGTTGTACTTTCTTTAAAGCGGGCCTCTGGACTTTAGAACAAAACATGTTGCTGCTACGAACAAAGAGCAGAAATGCACCCTGATTTTCTCCCCTCCTGGGGATCATTTCTCTTCCAATAAACAAACGAATCCCCCAGTATTTCCTACCGAAGGGAAGTTTTCCAGGGAGAGTCTCCTCCAGGGTTTGGTGGTAACTGCGACTCAGTCTTTTTTGGACACAATGTTTCTGCTGACTCCTGAAAATTTTCCACTTGAATGTGCAATGAAGCAGCGGCGGCGGCAGCAACAGTCCTGGAGAAGCGGCAAAGACGACCGTGCCTCCTTTCATCTTTGAGAAGAAGGAGCGAAACCCCGCCAGCAGCACAAGTCGGCGCAGCCCCCAGGCCGGCCTCGGGGGGCCCAGGCGCCTGGGGCGGCTGGGGAGGCGCGGTGGGGGGATCGGGCCGGCTTCGGGCTCCCTGGAGGCGCCGTCGGCTCTCGCAGCCCGCGCTCGCTCTAACTTCTGACTTCCCCGAGAAAAACGTGGAAACTGCCCGAGGGTGTGTGCGTGTGCGCGCTGGCAGGCAGACGGGCGCGAGAGGGGGGCGCGGGGGGCGCGGCCGGCCTGGCGCCTCCAGGGCCGCCTGTTGCCGCGCGGGCTCCGCAGCGCGCGGCCCAACTTGGCGTCCCGGCAACTCCCGCGGCGGCGCCCGGCCGCTCACCTTGAAGGGGCGCGGGGAGGCGGGCGCAGGGGCCCGGCCCCGGCCCTCCGCGTGCCCACCCGCCCGCTGCACACAAAGCAGAGTCCGGAGAGAGAGAGCGGCCCGTGCCGTACGCCACGGGCTCCCAGCCCCCGGCGCCCCGCGCACCCCCCGCACCCAGCATCAGCCCCGCGCGCCAACTTACCTCGGCGAAGGGAGCTGCCGCAGCGCCCGGCGAGTCCGAGGCAAACTTCGGCGCCGCTTCCCCCGCCTTCAGCTCGGAGCCCGGCTCCCGGTCCCCGGGCTGGGCCACCCCCCCCCCCACCTAGCACCACTCCTGCCCCGGGGCCGGCTGGACGTACTGGGCTGCTGCCCGCGGCTCCGGGCAAAGGTGGACGGGGTGGGGGGGCTTCACTGCATGGCCTGTCCCCGGACGCGGCCGCCCCGAGCCCGGGCCCCGCCGCGCGGACTGGCCCGCAGGGTGGAAGCGAGTCTGCAAAGTGCTTGGTGGGCGCCCGCGGCGGGCGGCGGGGCCGCGGCGGCGGCTGCAGAGGCTCGGCTCGGCTCGGGCGGCGCGGCACGGCGCGAGCGATGCTAAGAATGTTCGGAATGAGGACAGGAATGAAATGAACGCCAGGACCGAACTCGCTCCGGAGGGGTGGGGCCTCGGTGACGTCATGCGGCCTGCCGCCCGGGGCCGGGGGCGGGGCCTGCCGCCGCCGGTGACGTCATGGGGATTCGGGGCGGGCCCGGCTCGGCAGCCTAGCCGTTGGGGCGCGCGCGGGCTCCCTCAGGAGGGGCGGCGGGGCGGAGTCTCGCGCCCACGGAGGAGCGGGGAGCGCGCGGGAGCCGCCCTGCCCCTTCCCGGCGCGGGCTCCGGGCTTTGTCCCTAGCGGGGCGGGGCGGACCGGGGGGAGGGCGCCTCGGAGGAGCCTACGCAGCGCGAAGAACTCTGGAATCCTGGGTTCCTTCCTTGGGGCGGGCGCCGAGGCCGCAGATGCGCGCGCCGCTCCTGCCCTGCCTCAGTTTCCCTGTCCCGAGACGCGGAAGCTCGGGCGGCCGCTTGGAGCGCTCCTGGACTCGGAGGAAGTCTGCAAGTGTGGGGAAGAGAAGTTTCTCTTCTGGAAATTCACGTAGTTGTTCACAAGCGCGGTGGACGCCTTCCCGGGGCCGGATTCCCAGCCTGCCAAGTCTTCCCCTCTTTTTCAGTTTATAAAAGTTCAGGACTCTCGTTCAAGTCGAAGTCAGCCCTACTGTTGGAAAGGGAAACCTTTAGCATAGCAAAGAAAGGATAATTCCGGAGTTCGTAATAATGCTGCCCTGCTAACACGGTCTCCTCCGAGTCGCTCAAGAAATCGAGTTCACTCATCCCTGCGAGTTGTAATTTTCGAAAGCAATGGGTCAGGTAAAAACCCTAAATTTTTAAATGCTACATCCGGCAATTTCACGTCACTCTTTTTTTTTGGTGATGGGGGGAATAAACTTCATGTACACATAGAATAACTTTTACCCTACCTTTGGAGGTAGTGACGCTGAAGTGACATAGTAGACTCCGTGGGTAAATCAGAAAACAGCTGGGTAAAGCTGACCCACTGTGGCAGAACTGTCTAAAATTTGGGGTAATTGTAACCGGCAGTTTCAGTTAGATCGAAGTAGCATAGCAATTCCTGTTCTGTTGACTTCTTTTCTTGGGGCACTTCGCTCTCCTTTCCAGTTGGGGCCCCCAGGATACATAATGCCGCCTATTTTGTGTGCCCCCAGGAATCCCCTAAATATGGGTAACTGAGGGAGGCGGAATGTGACTGGAGACAGCACATTTTCTACAAGGCATAATTTTACTAATGCATTTTTAATTGAAATTTTTGTTGAGAGAATAAAATTAAATATTCACATGCAGTTGTAAAAAATAACAATACAGAGAAAACCTTTGTTCATTTTCCCCATTTCTCTCACCAGTGGTAATGTCTTAACTATAATAACACAATTGAGATATTGACATTGATACAATCCACCACATCTTATTCACATTTCCCCAGTCTTGTAGTCATTTGTGTGTGCCTGTGTTTCGTTCTATACAATTTTCTCACCTGTGTAGGTATCCACCACCACAGTCAGGTACAGATGCATTTTATCTCTATCTAGTTTGCATGCAATAATGAGGTGATACAATGAGGGTCACAATAATGACTAGCCACCTTAACGCTGGTTTGGGGAAATTTGTTAGGGAAACACAAAATTTGGCATTACAGCTGTACTAGGCGTATCTCTCTCCAAATATCAGTTTCTAAATACACCAGATAGAGTCTGATGACAGTGCCAGACAGTAGGGTTTCTAAATCACTGTTGGTTAGCCCAGTACACCTGGGCACCTTTCAGACACTATTTCCCATCTCACAGCCACATGGCAATACAAGGTCTCCCAATCCTTACTGAATTCAGGAAAAAAATCCTTGGCCTAGGATTCAAAGCTCTTCATGACCAGTATTTTCTCCAACTTCCATCTACAAGCATATTTTTTGAGACTCATCTTAAAAACCTTTTCTTCCAGCAAGACTACTCACGTAGATATTTCCTCCCTAGCACCCTCAAAATTCCTTTCTCCAGACAAAGTACTTGTATTCTGTTAGTTACCAGCATACTGGGGTGCCCCAGATCTGAGCCTCTAGAAAGTGTACTGGGTCTCATTCAGCTATGTGTACGCTGCCAGAGACCTACACATAAATGGGAGTAACTTTCATGGTCTCTCCACACATTCTCAGTCTCCTCAGCTACCCATTGGTCAGTGCAGAGGAGCTAAGGGTTTAGGACCCGGAAGCTGTTCACTCCCAGCATCTGAGGGCAGGAAAAGTAGCTGCCACCTGCTAAGATGGTAGCAACTACCATGTACTGCACTAACACTTAGCCCTTGGCATTTTGCATTTGCCATCTCAGTTCATCCTCATGGCACTTGTACAAGGTAGCAATCGTTAGCTCAGTTTATACAGGTGAAGAACTGAGGTATAGGAAGGTACTATGACTTGCCTACAGTCCCATAGTCAGGGAAGAGCAGAGCCAGGTCCTGAATTTCTTCTGACTTCAGCCCATGTTCAGAACCCCTCTATTGCCCACAAAACAGAAATGGATATATATCAAAACAATAGAATGCCAGGCACTGTTCTAAGTACTTCCTATATATTACCTCATTTAATCCCTACAGTCACCCTATGAGGTAGGTGATTTTATTTATTCTCATTTTATCAGTGAGCAAACTGAGAATCAGGTGAAATAATTTGGTCAAGATCATACTGTTAGAAAGTACAGAGTGAGGATTCAAACCCAGGCATTCCAGCTCCAGATTTCATGCTCTTAACCTTCCACTCAAAGGCCCAAACTCAGTAGTATACAGAACAAGAAAGATCAGCCATCTGCGGGGGCTGACCTACCCTGAAATGTAACAATTATACATATCACCTATGATAAAGGAAAGTTTGTTACCTTCAAGTTTTACCAAGGAAGAACCTAATTTGTAACATATAAGAGAAACAGTGATCCACTTAATGGTAACAAGTCATGCTGAGGTAGAAACTCTGAGTCCACCTGAAACTAGAAAGGAGAGCCAGTGGGTTAGAATTTACCATAAGGAAGCACTTGGCTCAGGAAGATACTGCTTTGGAAGACAAAGATGTATGATTAATAATAATGATACAGTTTGTCTTGTTTCTAAGAAGTTGATCCCCTTTTCTTATAGGAGTGTAAAAATTGGTACAACCACGTTCGAAAAGTTTGGTAGTAGCTAGTGGAGTGGAAGCTATGCATATTTTGTGAGCCAGAAGTTCTTAGGAATACAGCCAAGAGAAACTCAGGTATGTATGCACCAGGACACATGTACAAGAATGTTCATTGGGGCATTTTTGTAGTAACCCCAAGCAAGAAACAACCCAAATGTCCACTAACAGTAGAAAGGATACCTGAATTTTGATATAATCATACAGTGGAATACTATACAGAGCTGAAAATGAATGAAGTACAGCTACATGCAACAACATGGATAAAGGCTAAAAAATATAATATTGAGTGAAAGCAGCATGAAATAAAAGAATCCATGATTGCGTTCATATAAAGTTGCGTTCATATAAAGTTCAAAAATAAGCAAAATTTACCAGCATTGTTTAGGGATATATAATTATGTACAAAACTAGAAAGAAGGGGGGAAAAAACTAGATAGAAGAACATGAAGTAATTACCAATAAATCTGGGGTAGTGGTTATCCCAAATGATAGGATGTTCTGGCAAAGAGGGGAAACCTGGGAGAGGGGGCTTCTGGAGTGCTGGCAATGTTCTATTTTTGTCTGGTTACATGGGTGTTTATTATAAGGATTCATTAAGCTATGTATTTGTTTTAAGCATTCTTCTTTACATATCTGTTGTATTTCACAATTTGTTTCAAGTTTTATTGAGAAATAATTGACATACATCACTGTATAAGGCATACAGCATGATGGTTTGATTCACATATATTGTGAAATGATTACCACAGTAGGTTCAGCTAACATCTATCTTCTCATATAGGTACAATAAAAAGAAAAGAAAGAAAAAAGAAAAGGAAAATTTTTTCTCCTTGTGATGAGAACTCATAGGATTTCCTCTCTTAATAACTTTCATTTATATCATAAAGTAGTGTTAGCTATAGTCATCATGTTGTATATTACATCCCTAGTACTTATTTACCTTATAACTGAAAGCTTGTACCATTTGACCGCCTTCCTCCAATTTCCTCCACCTCTGGTAACCACAAGTCTGATCTTTTTCTATGGCTTTTTGCTATTCAGTTTGTTTGTTTAAGATTCTACATATAAGTGAAATCGCATAGTGTTTGTCTTTATCTGACTTATTTCACTTAGCATAATGCCTTCAAGGTTTATCCATGTTGTCACAAATGATAGAATTTCCACATTTTTTATGGCTGAATAATATTCCATTGTGTGTCTGTTTGTGTGTGTGTGTGTGTGTGTATCACAACTTCTTTATCTGTTCATCCACTGGTGGACTCTTATGTTGTTTCCATGTCTTGGCTATTGTAAATAATGCTGTTATGAACATGGGGGTGCTATCTTTTTGAGTTAGTGTTTTCATTTCCTTGGGATATACTCCCAGAAGTGGAATTGCTGAATCAAAATTAAATCTATATTTAATTTTTTGAGGATCCTCCATACTGTTTTCCATAGTGTTTGTACCAATTTACAATCCCACCAACAGTACACAAGGGTTCACTATTCTCCACATCCATGCTGGTATTTGTTATCTCTTGTCTTTTTGATATGGCCATTCTAACAGACATGAGGTGATATCTCATTGTGCTTTTAATTTGCATTTCTCTAATGACTAGTGACATTGAGACTCTTCTCATGTACCTGTTGGCCTTTCATATATCTTCTTTGGAGAAATGTCTGTTCAGGTCCTTTGCCAATTTTTTAATTGGGTTATTTGTTTTCTTGCTATTGAGTTGTATGTGTTCTTTATATATTTTAGATATTAACCCCTTATCAGACACATGAGTTGCAAATATTTTTTCCCATTCCATGTGTTGTCTTTTCACTTTGTCAATGGTTTCTTTTGTTGTGTAGAAGCTTTTTAGTTTGATGTAGTCCCACTTGTTTATTTTTGTCGCTTGTGTTTTAGGTGTCATATCCAAAAAATCAATACCAAGAACCATGTGAAGGACCTCTCTTCCTATGTTTTCTTCTAGGAGTTTCATGGTTTCAGGTCTTACATTTAGGTCTTTAACCAATTTTGAGTTAATTTTTTGGGGTGATGTAGGTTACGGGTTCAGTTTTATTCCTTTACATGTGAATATATAATTATCCCACCATTATTGAAAAGACTTTCTTTTCTCCATTGAGTATTCTTGGCTCCCTTATCAAATATTATGCCTGAATTTATTTCTGGGCTCTAGGTTCTGTTCCATTGGTCTATATGTCTGTTTTTATGCCAGTACCATATTGTTTTGAAGCCTATAACTGTATAGTACAGCTTGAAATCAGAAAATATGATGCCTCCTGCTTTGTTCTTCTTTCTCAGGATTTCTTTGGCTATTTGGGGTCTCTCGTGGTTTCATACAAATTTTAGGAGTGGTCTTTCTACTTCTGTAAAAAAAAATTCCACTGGAATCTTGGTAGGCATTGCATTGAATTTATAGATGACTTTTTGTAGTATTATTAACATTTTAACAAAATTAATTCTTCCAATCCATGAACACAAGATATACTTCCATTTATTTGTGTCTTCTTTGCTTTCTTTGATCAAAATGTTGTAGTTTTCAGAGTAAAGATCTTTTACTTCCTTGGTTAAATTTATTCGTAAATATTTAATTGATGCTGTTATAAATGGGATCAATTTGTTCTTCATAAAATTCACTGTTAGTGTATAGAAACACTACTTATTACTGTATGTTAATTTTGTATCCTTGACTTTACTGAATTTATTGGTTAGATCTAACAGCTTTTTGGTTGAGTCTGTAGGATTTTCTGTATATAAAATCATGTCATTTGCAAATACAGTCAATTTTCCTTCTTCTTTCCAATTCTAATACCATTATTTCTTTTTCTTGCCTAATTGCTCTAGCTAGGACTTCTATTACTATTTTGAATAAGAGTGGTGAGAGTGGGTACCCTGTCTTGTTCTTGATCTTAGAGGAAAATTTTTCAGTCTTTAACCTTTGAAAATGATGTTAGCTGTGGGCTTGTCATATATGGCCCTTATTATGTTGAGATACATTCTTTCTATGCCTAATTTGTTAAGAGTGTTTATCATAAATGGGTGTTGAAATTTGTCAAATGCTTTTCCTGAATCTATTGAGATGATCATATAATTCTTTTATTCTATTAATGTGATGTATCACATTGATTGATTTGCCTATGTTGAACCATTCTTGCATCCCAGATGCTTGAATCCATTCAAATGGCTTGAATCCCATTTGATCATGGGGTATGATCCTTTTAATGTGCTGCTGAATTCAGTTTGCTGTTATTTTATTAAAAATTTTTGTATCAAAAAAAAAAAAATTTTTGTATCAATGTTCACCAGGGATATTGGCCTGTAGTTTTCTTTTCTAATAGTATCTTTTTCTGGTTTTGATATCAGGATAATACTGGCTAGTAAAATGAGTTTGAGAGTGCTTCCTCCTCTTTGAATTTCTGGGAGAGTTTGAGAAGAATTGGTGTCAATTTATCTTTAAATGTTGGGTAAAGGGGAATTCCCTGGTGGTCCACTGGTTAGTACTCCATGCTTTCACTGCTGAGGGCCTGGGTTCAATCCCTGGTCAGGGAACTAAGATCCCACAAGCCGTGTGGCATGGCCAAAAAGTAAATAATAAAATAAAATAAAATAAAGAAAAAAAATAAATTTTTGATAAAATTCACCACTGAAGCCATCTGGTCCTGGGCTTTTCTTTGTTTGGAGATTTTTGGTTACTCATTCAATCTCCTTTCTAGTAATTGGTGTATTCAGATTTTCTATTTCTTCCTGATTTGCCTTACTGAGTTGTATGTTTCTAAGAATTTTTTACATTTTTTCTAGGTTGTCCAGTTTGTTGGTGTATAGTTGTTCATAGACTCTATAGTTGTTCGTAGACTCTTATGATCCTTTGAATTTCTGTGGTATCAGTTGTAATGTCTTCTTTTTCATTTATAATTTTGTTGATTTGAGTCCTTTGTTTTTTCTCCATGGTTAGTCTAGCTAAGGATTTGTCAATTTTGTCTATCTATTCAAAGAACTAACTCTTAGTTTGATTAAAATCTTTTCTATTGTTTTTTCTGTTCTCTGTTACATTTATTTCTGCTCTCATCTTTACTATTTTCTTTCTTCTGCTAACTTTGGACTCAGTTTGTTCCTCTTTTTCTAGTTCCTTAAGGCATAGAATTAAGTTGTTTATTTGGGATCTTTCTTGCTTTTCCATGTAGGTGTCTATTACTATGAAATTCCCTCTTAGAACTGCTTTTGCTGTATTTCACAAGTTCTGGTATCTTGATTTTCCAGTTTTTGTTTGTCTCAAGGAACTTTTTTATTTCCCCTTCAATTTCTTCATTGATCCATTGGTTGTTCAGGAGAGTGTTTAATTTCTGTGTGTCTGTAAATTTTCCAGTTTTCCTCTTTGTTATTGACTTCTAGTTTCATGCCATTGTAGTCCGAGAAAATACTTGATATGATTTCAGTCTTCTTGAATTTGCTAATTTGTTTTGTGGGCTACCATATGGTCTGTCTGAGAAAATATTCCAAGTGTGCTTGAGAAGAATGTGTATTCTGCTGTTATTTTATAGAATATTCTGTATATGTCTGTTAGGTCCATTTTGTCCAAATAGTTTCCTTATTGATTCTCTGGATGATCTATCCATTGTTGAGAGTGGGATATTAAAGCCCCCAACTATTATTGTATTACTGTTTATTTCTCCTTTTAACTCTGTTAGTTTTTGCTTTATATATTGGGCTGGCCAAAAAGTTCGTTCAGGTTTTTCTGTAAGATGTTACAGAAAACCCCAAATGAACTTTTTGACCAACCCGATATTTAGTGGGTGCATAAATAATTACAATTGTTATATCTTCTTGATGTATTGAACCCTTTATCATTACATAATGACCTTCTTTGTCCCTTTTTACCATTTTCAGTTTTGAGTCTATTTTGTCTGATATAAGTATAGCTACCCCTGCTTTCTTTGGTTACCATTTGTTTGAAATGTCTTTTTCCATCCCTTCACTCTTGGTTTATGTATATCTTTAAGGCTAAAATGAGTCTCTTACAGGCAGCATATTGTTGGATCTTCTTGTTGTTGTTTTTTTTTAAATCCATTTATCCATTCTATGTCTTTTAGTTGAAGAATTTAATCTGTTTATATTTAAAGTAATTATTGATAAGCGCTTATTATTGCCATTTTGTTCATTGTTTTCTGGCTGTTTTATAGATCTGTTGTTCTTTGTTTCTTATCCTGCTCTCTTTCTGGGGGTTTTGATGTCTTTATGAATCAGTGTGCTTTGGTTTCTTTATCATGTTCTTTTGTGTAATTACCACAGGTTTTCCCTTGTGGTTACCATGAGGCTTACATAGAATATCTTAAATGTGTAACACTCTATTTTAAACTCATAACAACTTGGCTTCAATAGAATTTGTAAACTTTTACACATTTTTGGTTATTGCTGTTACAGTTTACATGTTTTTAGTATTATATAACTAATAACAGATTATCATAGTTATGTCTATTTTACTACTTAAAATTTTTTTTAAACTAGAGTTGTAAGTGAATTATGCACCACTATTACCAAATTGCAGAATCTAACTATGAGTATATATTTACCATTACCAGTGAGTTTTATACTACCTTTTTATATTTTTATGATATTAGTTAGCAATCTTTTACTTCTACTCAAAGAACTCTATAAAATTTCTTGTAAGGCAGGTCTGGTGGTAATGAACTTCCTCAACTTTTGTTTGTTCGGGCAAGTCTGTATCCCTCCTTTTTTTCTGAAGGAAAGCTTAGCTGAGTGTAAAATTCTTGTTTGACAGTTATTTTCCTTCAATATTTTCAATATGTCATCCCATTTTCTCCTGGCCTGAAAAGTTTTTGAGAAATCTGCTGATAATCTTATGGTCCCTTGCATGTAACTTCTCTTTTTTCTCTTGCTGCTCTTAAAATTCTTTCTTTGTCTTTTGACAATTTAATTATAATGTATCTCATTGTAGCCCTATTTGAATTCAAGCTATTTGGGGTCCTTTGGTCCTGATGGATCTGGATGTCCATTTCTCTCCCCAGGTTCAGGAAGTTTTCAGCCTTAAATATACTTTCTGTCCCTTTTTCTTTTCCTTCTGGAATTCTCACAATGTAGATATTGTTTCTTTTCCTGTGTCCCATAATTCCCATAGAGTTTCTTCACTCTTTTTCAATCTTTCTTTTTGCTCCTCTTCCTGGGTAATTTCCAATGTCCTATCTTCCAGGTCACTGATTCTTTCTTCTGCATGGTTGAACCTATTTTTGAAACTCTGTTGAATTCTTCAGTTTAGTTATTGTATTTTTCAACTCTGGGATTTCTGTTTGGTAGTTTCATTTTTGTTTTTGTTATTTGATGGTTGCTATTTTTTTTGGTGAAACTTCTTGTTTTGTTCATGCATTAGTTTCCTAATTCTGTTTAGTTGTCTGTTTGTGTTTTCTTGTAGTTCACTAAACTTCCTTAAAAGAATTATTCTGAATTCTTTGTCTGACAGCTCATAGATCTCCATTTCTTCAGGGTCAGTTTTTGGAGCTTAATAAAGTTTCCATTGGTGGTGTCATATTTACCTGATTTTCATGGTCCTTGATTCTTTATGTTGGTATCTGCGCATTTGAGTAGTGGGGTTCCTCTTCCAGACTTCACAGGTTTGCTTCGGCAGAAACAGTTCTTCACCAGTCAGCTTAGTTGGATTTCTGGGTATGTCTGCTGGTAATGTCCTTGGGCAGGTGGGACCAGCTATTATGGTCTATTTTGGGGGGAGGCAACTGTTCAAGCTCTGAGAACATGGATGGAGGGCATGTGCCACTGACTGAGAACAGTTGCATAGGACTGTTGGCATTGTTTCCTACCCAAGTAAGGCTCTAGGATGGGGTCCGTGGTTGTGTGGATTCCCTGGTCAGGTTTACTAGATGGTCAGGACTGGGTACTATATTTAATAGCTGATGGGACTATGAATTAGCTTCCATGCCCTGGCAGGACAGCAGGACAGGACCCCAGCCTGTACAGGTTGCTGTTTGGGAACCCAAATCAGAATGTGCACTAAATTCCCTGGTCAGGTGAGGCCACCATTTTACCACACAAATGGTGGAAGCCATAGGCTGTGCTCTCTGTTCAAGTGCCACTGTGTGTAGGACTGTTGAATGGCCACATGTTTCCCATGTTCTCTGGTTAGGTTCCCTGGTCAGACAGGCTGAAGACTGTATTCTGCAATGAGCAGGGCTACAAATTAGATTTCCTGCCCAGGGATAGTGGGAGAAGCAGCCCTAAAGCTGGTAAAGTTCTATGTTTATTATCTTAACTCAAGCCAGCCCACACTCAAGTTCCCTGATTGAATAGGGCCACTGGCTGTGTTCTGCAAACTGTCAACTCTGCCCACCAGCCTCCCAGTTCAAGTGCTGCTGGGCCACACAGCTTCCAGGAATTTTGTCCAACCCTTGTGGTCAGATGAGGCTGGAAGGTACTCTCTACAGGGCTATGTAGCAGCTTCCTTGCCTGGACAGGAGGGAGAGGGGCTGCTCTAGGTAACTCTCAATTTCCTGAACAGGCGCTCAGGTTGGAAAGGCTGAGAGCTATCACCAACCTTGGCTATGAGTTAATCCCCCTGCCTGTGTGTAGCACGGGAACATTCCCTGTCCCCTACTAGCTTTGCTCTGGTGGCAGTCCTCTCTGCCTCCCTACCTCTTGGCTTGAGCACTGCTGGGCCACATTGCTTCCAGGAGTTATTGCCAGCCCTTCTGGTCAGATGGGGCCACAAGACACTCTCCACAGCAAGGAGAGCAGGGGGTAGGGCTATGATTCAGCTGCTTGCCCGGGCATGGGTAAACCAGGGTCTAGGGCCAGCAAAACTTGTTTGAAGTCCGAATCTGACAGATATGCACCCTGCCAAGTTCCCTGGTCAGAGTGTGCCCCCAGCTTGGTTCTGCAGATGAGCAAAACTCTGGTTGGGATTAATACTTGGGCACTGCATGATGTAAACTCAATCTGCCAAGATCCATTGTTTTCGCAAGCGTCTACCCTTTTCTCTGTCAGTCAGATTCCCTGCAATTCCATGGAACGAGATCAGAGCAGGGGCTCCCACAAAGTGACCCACAATGCTGGGAGATGCTGGTTGTTCCTGCCGGGGTTCTCTTTTCCCACTGGAAGAACTGGAGGCTCAGGGGACACCTTTCCCCATGGTGCTGTGCTGGCCCAGGGTTGGGGGTGGGGACAATGCTGTTAACATGTAACCACCATGTAACCTTCTAATGCCATCTATCTTGGTCTCTGTGCTACAGGAGGTGCTCCAGCCTTACTCCTGTGTTCTAGGATTCTATCATTTGTGTCTTGTTCTGGAATAGTTGCTAGTTGTTCCTCTTGTGAGGGGGACCAAGTCAGGGACAACCGATGTCGCCACCTTGGTGACCATATTTCACAATATTTAAACATTAAAAATAAATGTTAAAGAGACCTGCCAATATTCAAATGCCTCCCATGTGCCCAGGGTTTGACCTGGTTCTGAATCCTATCCCTTCTCACATTCCCATAATCCTTTTGGACTACATCATTCCTTCTCTTCCAGATTTTCAACTTCACTGTATATTGGATCCTTTCCATCAGCATTTAAACATACACAAGTCTTCCCATCTTAAAAACAACAACAATAAAAAACAACCTTCTATTGCTCTAACCTCATGCCCTCCCTCCTACTGTCCTCTCTCCTTCCTTTCATAGCTAAACATCTGAAAAGAACTGTCTGACTCCATTACCTCCATTTCTTTACCTCTTACTATTCTTTGACCCTGTCCAGTTGGGCTTCTGCCTCCATTACTTATTCCATCAAAACAGGTGTCCTTCTAGCGCTCATGATTCAGTGTAGCTGATTCAGTTACATATATATATAATTTCCTGCTTGACAACATCATCTGGGTATCTCAAAAGTATGTCAGACAACCTGTCCAGAATTGTGATCTTCCACTATGAATATGGTCCTTGTCAGGTGGTTCCTATCTCTGAGAAAAGCACACAGATGATGGGCTTGATACATCCCTACCTGCTTAGTACCCTTCAATAGTGTTCTATCATATTTACAAAAAGCCATTCTAAAGCCCTGCATGATCCAACCTCTCCCTACCTTTTCAGGTATCTTGCATCTCTCCCTCCCAACTGTGTGTCCCTAGCACACTGGAAAACTTTTAGTTCCTCAAATTTATCAGTTGCCCACAGGGTCCTTTTTTGTGTTAGTACAGCTCCTTGGAGTACTTTTCCTTCCTCTTTAGCTAATTCATTCTTCTCCCCCTGTTATTAGCTCAAATGTTATTTCGTCAAGAGGGTCTTTCATGATTCTCCAGCCTTTATCACATTAGTTATATAATGCGGGGTAACAAATCTCTCTAAAATGTAATGTCTTAAAACAGTAATAATCATGTATTATCTTTCATGGTTTCTATGGGTCAAGTATTTGGGAATGTCTTGGCTAGGTGGTTCTACCTTACGATCTGTCATGAGATTGTAGTCAGATATCAGCTGGGGATACAGCTATCTGAAGGTTTGACTGGGATTGGAGTTTCCACTTTAAGACTGTTCACTCATGTGGCTACCAAGTTGGTATTTGCTCTTGGCAAGGGGACTCACTTTCTCTCTACATGGACCTCCGTATGTTTCTTGGGCTTCCTCACAAGATGGTGGCTTGAATTCAAAGGTAAGATTTGAGAAAGAGACAGAGAGAGAGGGAGAAAGGGAGAGTTGTGGATAGAGAGAGAGGGAGGGAAGGGGGGAAGGAGAGAGAGAAAGAGAGAAAGCTCATGCAGGCAAAAAGCTGCATCCTTTTTATGACTAGCCTCAGAAGCCACATAGTATCACTTCTACCATGTTCTGTTTGTTAGAAGTGAGTCATGATGATTGGCCCATATCCAATGAGAGGGGAATTTGATTCTACTGCTTAGAGGGGAAATGTCAAAAAATCTGCAGACATATTTTAAAAATCACCTCACCTATACCCTCCCTTCCTGGACTTGCCACAGTCTGTGTATATACTTCTGTGACTATTTGATTAATGCCTATCTTCCCACATTAAAACAAGTTAGTGGAATAAGCTAGTAGGACAAGAACCATATCTACTTTTCTTTCCATCTGATTCCTGGTACCTAGCACGCTATCTGGCAATTAGTGTGGAATAAATATGAATAAGTTATAGATTATAAATGACACCTGCAATGCCCCTTTTAGGTAGGTATCATTCTTTCCATTTTATAGATGTGGAGTCAAAATTGTTGGGTAGCTTGTTCAAGTACCAAAGTTTGAATCCATATCCCTCTGTTGCTAAGCCAGAACTATTTCTAGGACTCTAGAATTTCTCCCTATGACAACAAAAGAGGCACAGAAGTTACTCTGGTCTGAGTGAAATTGTCTCCTATGTTTCTAGATTTTCTTATCAGGAAGCCTTGGGATAGCTAATTCAGTTTCCCAGGTGTAAGAATTTAAGGACAGACTGTTCTTAAAGTGAGATAATACTCAGAATCTAGTCATGGATAAAAAAAGGTTCTCCAAAGTAATTGATCCTTTTGAGTTTTCTTATCATGAAAAGAAGAGAAAGTGGAGTTTCTGAAACTACCAATCTACTATTGGGAGAATCACCCAGAGTGGTCACTGGGAGAACTAGTGGCTCTCAATACCGGATTCTTCTATCTGACCCCATGCATTCCTCCACTCCTGTGCAAAGTCTTATCTCCTTCTTTACTATGGAGAAAGGAGACATTCATTAGCTGCTCTGTCCAATGAGGTGGCCATTAGTCATTTGTGTATTTTAAATTAATTGAAATTAAATAAAAATTTTAAATTCGGTTTCTCAGTTGCACTAACCACATTTCAAGTGCTCAAAAGTCACACGTGGCGAGTGACTACCATATTGAAAGGTGCAAATTGTAGGACATTTGTATTATCACAAAAATATTCTATTGAATAGTGCTGCCAGAGAACCTAGATAATCCTAACCCCAGAGAATTCCCAAGCCATGGAAGAAGAGGAAACCAAGGGCTAGAGGAATTATCCATCGCAAAGACAGCCCCAGCTCACCTGAAGGAAATGGTCCCTAATCGAGGGGCTCTGGGTGTGGATTTTCCTCTACAGGTCTGTGC
Source organism: Delphinus delphis (assembly GCF_949987515.2). Taxonomy (NCBI): domain Eukaryota; kingdom Metazoa; phylum Chordata; class Mammalia; order Artiodactyla; family Delphinidae; genus Delphinus; species Delphinus delphis. The sequence continues at coordinate 67,741,546 of NC_082690.1, read as the reverse complement.
TCTCTCACCAGGCTTTCTCTCTCTTCTCCATCTATCCTCTGAGCTATCTCACTTTAAATAATCACCAGCACTCTCCAGACCAGATTGCTCCACACCTGCTGCCCTGAACCCACTGAGCCTAGGCCTATTCTAGGCAGCTCCTCTGCCAAGACAACACATCTTTACCCTTAAACCATTTCATCTCTGTACTTAGGCCAATCTTTGCCCCTCCTGTCTCAGAGTATGTAATTTCTCTCCCTCTTAGATACAGTTCCTCCATCAACTTCTCCATCAACAGATGTGTTCTGGATTCTATGCCCTTCATCGCACGGGAGAACTTGCTTTACTAATTATTCTCTTTCTCTTCATCATCTTCATCTTTCCCTCTCCACCAAGTAGGCACAGCTTACCCAATGTTGTTAACCTGAGTTAACCCTGAGGCCACCGTCCCATCTTCCCCTTCTTTTCCCTACCAGTTGGTTCTGGGGAGCTGTCTGCCTACATCTTCATTTCTTACCTAGAGCCTAACTTTCATCTAATTCATTTGCTTCCTATTTAATCAAATTTGTTCAGGATATGTCATGCAAGGCTCCCCCCAATCAGTCCCTGGCCCATTTTTCTTACCCTTTTTTCTTTGTCATCTTTTAGGCAAGCTCGTCTCTTCACCATCCACCACACATGTCTAAAACATTCCTGCCCCTGCAGCTTTATTAATACTATCTCTCTCACCAAAAATACTTGCTCCATGTATACCCCTTCATCATTGGAGGCTGAGCCCAATCCATCCTTCTCAATGAAGTCTTTCTGATAATAAAATCCCAAGTGCTTCACTGACTCCCGTCACTGAGCACAGAACTTCCTGGTGCTACTGTGTATTGTCATATGCATATTTATCTTCTCTCCCTAGTTGAGTTTCAGTGTGCATTCTGGCAGGGAATTAGCATTCACATCTTTTCTCTCCCAAGAGTTTTGAGATGCAGAGTTTTGTGCATAGTGGATATTCAAATATTGCTTGATTGACTCATACACTGACACCTTCTATCATCACTTCAAAAGGGGCCAGTGGTAAACCACGAAGCACTATTTTAAATAAACCTCCTGAAAAGAATATTATGAAATGGAGACTGACAGCTATTAGCTATGTAAATGTCCTGAGGATGAAGGTGGTGCGTTAAAAATAGTACACCTCTATTATGCTAAGTGAAATATGTCAGACAGAGAAAGACAAATACTGTATGTTATCACTCATAGATGGAATCTAAAAAATACAACAAACTAGTGAACATAACAAAAAAGAAATAGACTCACAGATATAGAGAACAAACTAGTGGTTACCAGTGGGGAGAGGGAAGGGGGAGGGGCAATATAGGGGTAGGGGATTAAGAGGTACAAACTACTATGTACAAAATAAATAAGCTATAAGGATATATTGTACAACACAGGGAATATAGCCAATATTTTACAATAACTATAAATGGAGTATAACCTTTAAATGTTGTGACTCACTGTATTGTACACCTGTAACATATCATCATACTGTACATCAATTATACTTCAACACAATTTTTTAAGTTAGTTTACTTTTTTAATTAATTAATTTATTCAGTTTTGCCTGCACTGAGTCTTTATCGTGATGCGCAAGCTCTTTGTTGTTGTGTGTGGGCTTCTCTAGTTGCAGGGCATGGACTCTAGAGCATGCAGGCTCAGTAGTTATTATGGCTTGTGGGCTTAGTTGCAGTATGTGGGATCTTAGTACCCCAACCAGGGATTGAGGAATGCACTGGGATCATGGAGTCTTAACCACTGGATCACCAGGGAAGTCCCTCAATACAATTTTTTTATTAAAAAAAAAAACAATACACCTCTTTGGTAGATCCTGGGACAACAGGTGTGAAAGGGTGCTGGGAACTGCAAAGAGCTGCACACCTGGCAAGCATCTTTGCCATTGTTGATACATTTTGGTGGGTGAGGAAAAAAAATCTGTGCTGTATTTTACTGTTTGGTGGCAGGGGGATGGAGGAGTGCAAGGAGAAAGAGTATAGACTTTGGAGGCAGTACAAACTTGGCTTGGCTCTCAGCCTCATTGCTGAATTGATGTATAAAAGTGAGAAGTAATCTTTTTTTTTTACATTGCAGAAGAATGTTATTGGCCCAAGGAAAGGTTTGTGATAAAAAACATGAACAGTATGATATCACATTTATAATTTGTTTTTATAAAGGTTATCATCAAAAAGAACACAAATAACAAATGTTGGCAAGGATGTGGAGAAAAGGGAACCCTTGTACACTATTTCTGGGAATGTAAATTTGTGCAGCTACTGTGGAAAACAGTATGGAGGTTTCTCAAAAAATGAAAAATAGAACTACCATATGACCCAGCAATTCCACTCCTGGGTATATAGCTGAAAAAAAACAAAAACACTAATTTGAAAATGTGCATGCACCCCAATGTTCATAGCAGCATTATTTACAATAGCCAAGATGCGGAAGCAACCTAAATATCCATTAGCAGATGAATGGATAGAGAAGATGTGGCATATATATAATGGAATACAGCTCAGCCATAGAAAAGAAAAACATTTTGCCATTTGCAGCAGCATGGATGGACTTGGAGGGCATTATGCTAAGTGAAATAAGTCAGAGAAAGACAAATACTGTATTATATCACAGTATTTAGGTGGAATCTAAAAAATACAACAAACTAGTGAATATAACAAAAAAGAAGCAGACTCACAGGTATAGAGAACAAACCAGTGGTTACCAGTGGGGAAAGGGAAAGAGGGGGGGCAATATATGGGTGGTGGAGTGAGAGGTACAAGCTATTGGGTGAAAGGCTACAAGGATGTATTGTACAACACAGGGAATATAGCCAATATTTTGTAATAACTGTAACTGGAGTGTAAACTTTAAAAATTGTATAAAAAATTTAAAAATTAATCCATTAAAAAATTAGGCATGAGAGAATCAAAATAAAATTTCAGATTAAAAACAAAAGTATATGTGTGCACAGAAAAGGACCAGAAAGGTACATGCCAGAATATTATAGATTACAGGTGATTTTTTATTTTTTTCTTTGGCATTTTCTGTGTTCTTCAAATTTAAAGCACTGTGACTCTTATAAAGAAGGTCTGCTAAAAAACATTATCTGAGTTAAAGAATTGCAGTATAAGACCCCCTGATTATGTATATTTTAAGAAGTTTGAATCATTTCTATGTATTGAAAGGTGTATGTGTTTTTCTTTCAACAATCTCAAATATTCAAAAAGATGAGTGGAAGCCACCAACATGACACCACATCACCCCCAAATTCTTCAATGTGTCTTTCCTCCAAACATGAGCATTCCAATACATAACCTTATACAGTCATCTAAATTAGGAAATTAACACTGACCTGTAAGCCTCAAACTGCATTTGGGTTCCCTCAATTATCTAATAGAGTCCTTTATAGCAAAGGAACCTGTCCCATATTATGTGTGGCATTTAATTGTCATGTCTCTTTAGGGTCCTTTAATCTGAGTTAGTTCCTCAGCATTTTCTTAACTTTCATGATGGTAATGGTTTTGAAGATTATAGGTCAGCTATCAATATTTTGTCCCTTAATTTGGGTTTGTAGTAGTCAGACTCCAAAATGTCTTCAGTGATTCTCATCTCCTGGTATATATGGCCTGTGGAGTCCCTTCCCACATTGTACTGGGGTGACCTGTGTGACCAGAAGAATACTGCAGAAGTGACAGCATGTACCTAGAGACCAGGTGGTAAAAGACATTGCAACCTTTGCCTCAGGTTGCTTGGATTGCCTCTTGGATTGCTTTCTCTGGGGAAAGCCAGTCATTGCACCCTGAAGATACTCCAACACTCCTGTGGAGAAACTCACATGGAGATAAACTAAAACATCCAATCAGCAGCCACACTACCCTGCTGGCATGGAATAAGCCCCCTTGAGAGTGGATTCTCCAGCCATCTCAGGGGAAAGCCTAAGTGAGAGCCACCCATCGAAGTTGCTCCCAAATTCCCGACCCACAGAAACTTTGAAAGATAATTTGTTATGCAGCAATAGCTAACGAATACAGATTTGTCTGTTTCTTCATGATTAGATACAAACTATTCATCTATGGCAGGCACACCACAGTGGTAATGCTATATTCTCATTGCAACCTGTCATTTCTATGATTATTTCAATTTATTGGTTAGGTTTGATCATTTGATTAAGGTAGTGTCTGCCATGCTTCTCCACTGTAAAGGCATATTTTTTTGTGTGTAATTAGTAAGTAATTTGTGGGGAGATACTTTGATACCACGTGACTGTACTGTGTTTAAACAACTTCCACTTTATTCGTCAATTTTTGTTATATCTGTATAGATCCCTGGACTCCTATTTTATTCAGTGGTTATAAGCCATTACTATCTGTGTTTATTTTGATGATCAACTCATATCATATTTAGCCAGTCAGGGCCCCTTCAACTGACTTCTGTGTCCTTTTGACATGTCTCCATCGTTTTTTGAGCACTTTACAACTTTCTGGCCCCAAAGTGTTCCCAACACATCTGATACTTTCCTTGGCCAGCTCACAAATTAGCCATTTCACCAAAGAGACATGATTCCTTTTAGTAGAGAATGGTTTTTAGAAGTCAGGATCTGGGTGCTAGGTATGCTCATTGCTCTTGGGTGACTACTTCTCTCATTGCATCTTTATAGACAGAATTAGATAATATATGCATGCATTCACATATATACTTACATGTATATCTAGCTAGCTAGCTAGGTATCATCTTTTGCAACTATGAGTTTATAATGGTACCTCCAATTCCAGACAAATACTCTTGAATTCATTCTAGTTTTCTTTTCCACATTTGTATCTCCGTTCTCCAACACTGTGAAAACTGGCTCCCATTATTCTTTTTTTTTTTTTTTTTTTTTTTTTTGCGGGCCTCTCACTGTTGTGGCCTCTCCCGTTGCAGAGCACAGGCTCGGATGCGCAGGCCCAGCGACCATGGCTCACGGGCCCAGCCGCTCCGCGGCATGTGGGATCTTCCCAGACTGGGGCATGAACCCGTATCCCCTGCATCAGCAGGCAGACTCTCAACCACTGCGCCACCAGGGAAGCCCCCCATTATTCTTAATATATGATTTGATTAATCCCCTATTGTAACTAATTTCTCTTCACCACTTCCTGCCTCCCCTCCCCTGACATGGATGCCGTCTTCACCTTGTTAAGTTCCTGCACTTCACACTGGGAACATCCTATTCCAGGAATATGGTGAATTAGATATCCCAAATGACCCTTTGTATCAGTTTCCAATAGATGTGCAACAAACCACCCAAAACCTTAGTGGCTTAAAACAAAAGTAATTTATTACTTCTCACAATTCTGTGGCTTGACTGGGAGGTTCTGCTTATCTCACCTGAGCTCACTCATCTGGCTGCATTCAGTTAGTGGGTTGGGTGGAGAATGGCCATTCATAGATGTCCTCATTCACATTTCTGAGGTCTTAGCTGAGATGGCTGGGACGGCTCAAGCTCTCTCTTCGTGTGGTCTTTCACCTAGGACTTCTTTTCATGATTCTGGAAGTGTTCCAGGAAGCAAAACTGAAAGGCCTCTTAAGTCATACAACGTAACTTACACTACATTGTATTAGTCAAAGCAAGTCACAGGACAGCCCAGATTCAAGGGGTGGGGAAACAGACCCACACTTTTTTTTTTTCTTTGTTTTTGCGGTACGCAGGCCTCTCACTGTTGTGGCCTCTTCCGTTGTGGAGCACAGGCTCCGGATGTGCAGGCTCAGCGGCCATGGCTCACGGGCCTAGCCGCTCCGCGGCATGTGGCATCTTCCTGGACCGGGGCACAAACCCGTGTCCCCTGCATCGGCAAGCGGACTCTCAACCACTGCGCCACCAGGGAAGCCCCAGACCCTCACTTTTTGATGGCTGGAGCTGGAGCAGCAAGTTACATTGCAAAGGAGCACAGGGAGACAATTCATTGCTGGCCATTAGTGTAACAATTTGGCACACTTTCCTAATTAAATGATTACAATGTCAGTTAAAAAAAATTTTTTTAAACCATTATTTTAAATGTTTCTCTGAACCAGAAAGAATATAAGAAATCTCAGAGCTGTAATCAAAATAATAGCAGGAAACTTGGGAGACAAGAGACTCCAAGATTTGTCTTTTTCCCTGAGATTTTCTGCATCACTGGAGAACTTGAGCTCCTATTTTAATAGTTACATGGTGCATGGGAAATAGAAGGCAAAGCTAAGGGTTAAAAAAAGAAGGGAATCAAATATCAGACCCTTACATAAAGTTCAGACCCCACCCTCAGTCTAAGGTGAATGAGAAAAACAATCTTACTGAAAAAAAGGAGACAGCAAGAAAAACTTGCATACATGTCTTGTCCTTGGTGCTAGATGTTGGGGAAAAGAATCATCTGAAAATTTGTAACCAAAAACTGACCATCATATGGGTTTACAGAGTTTTCTGTAAAGGAAAATGCAAGCTGATGATGGTATTCAAAGTGGTCCCCTGTTGTAAGGCCCTTCATTGACTCAGAGGCGCAAAAGTGAATGCTCACTGGAAAAATTCAAACTCAATCCAGGCCTCCAAGAATTCCTACAGATGAAGTTCCAACACAAATGAGAAATGCATTGTAAAATAAGATCACAAAACATGCTAAGAAGCAAGGACCCGGGCTTCCCTGGTGGTACAGTGGTTAAGAATCCACCTGTCAATGCGGGTTCGAGCCCTGGTCCAGGAGGATCCCACATGCTGCGGAGCAACTGTGCCCATGCGCCACAGCTACCAAGCCTGCGCTCTAGAGCCTGCGAGCCACAACTACTGAGCCTACGTGCCACAACTACTGAAGCATGTGCACCTAGAGCCCGTGCTCTTCAACAAGAGAAGCCACCGCAATGAGAAGCTCACGCACCGCAACAAAGAGTAGCCCCCGCTCACTGCAACTAGAGGAAGCCCGTGCGCAGCAACGAAGATCTGGCGCAGCCAAAAATAAATAAAATAAATGAAATTTTTTTTAAAAAAGCAAGGTATCATCTGTGAGAACAAGCAGAAAAAACAGAAGGCAGAAATAGAGCCTTTATGTATTCAGATTATTCAGATACAAGACTAAAAGACATGGACTTTGAAGTAACTAAGTTTAATGTGTGTTATGGACTGAATCATATCCCCCCTAAAATGTGTATGTTGAAATCCTAACCCCCTGTGTGAAAGGATTTGGAGTAAGGAAGTAGTTAAGGTCAAATGAGGTCTTGAGGGTGGAGCCCCGACACGATTAGTGTCTTTATAAGAAAAGACATCAGAAAGCTTGTTCTCTTTCTCCACCATCTGAGGACTCGGTCAGAAGTGCCACCTATAAGCTAGGAAGAGAGCACTCACCAGGAACCTGAGCATGGTGGTATCCTGATTCTGGATGTCCAGGCTCCAGGCTGTGAGAAAATAAAATTCTGTTGTTTAAGCCACCTGTCCTATGGTATTTTGTTATGGCAGCCCAAGATGACTAACACAATATGTTTACATAAATATAAGACAAGCTTAAAATAGGAGCATGGAATAATTTGACAGAATCGAGAAAAGTCCATAGAAATTCTCAAAATTAAAATTATAATAACGGAAAGTAAAACACCTGTTTGAAAAGTGGGTTCCACCACTGAAAGTAGATTCTACCACTGAAGATAGAATTGGATGAATTTATACGGAATATAAAGAGATTGAATATATGATAGGTTATGAGATATGGTGGATGTAATGAGAAGGTCTAGCATATCTCTAGTCATATTTCCAAAAGAAGATAATGGGGATGGGAAGATTGGAACCCTCATACATTGCTGGTGGGAATGTAAAATGCTGTAGCCACTTTAGAAAATGGTTTGATAATTCCTCAAAATCTTTAGAGTTAGTGTATGATCTGGAAATGCCACTACTAGGTATTTATACAAGAGAAATGAAAACATACAGCCACACAAAAACTTATATACAGGGACTTCCCTGGTGGCGCAGTGGTTAAGACTCAGCATTCCCAATGCAGGGGGCCTGGGTTCGATCCCTTGTCTGGGAAATAGATCCCACATGCATGCCACAACTAAGGAGCCAGCGAGCCACAACTAAGGAGCCCACCTACCGCAACTAAGACCCAACACAACCAAATAAATAAATAAATATTTTTAAAAAAGCAAAAACTAGTACACAAATGTTCGTAGCATCATATTCACAATAGCCAAAAAGTAGAAACAACCCAAATGATGAATGGACAAACAAATGTGATATATCCATACAACGATATTATTTGCCAATAAGAAGTAATGAAGTACAAATAAATACTCCAACATGAGTGAATCTCAAAAACATTATGGGGCTTCCCTGGTGGCGCAGTGGTTGAGAGTCCACCTGCCGATGCAAGGGACACAGGTTCGTGCCCCGGTCCGGGAAGATCCCACATGCCGTGGAGCGGCTGGGCCCATGAGCCAGGGCCGCTGAGCCTGTTTGTCCGGAGCCTGTGCTCCGCAACAGGAGAGGCCACAACAGTGGGAGGCCCGCGTACTGCAAAAAAAACACAAAAAAACATTATGGTAAGTGAAACAAGCCGTTAACAAATAGTTACATACTGTAGGATTCTATTTATATGAAATTTCCAGAATAGGCAGAGAAATAGGAAAAGAAAGAAGATTAGTGGTTTCCCAGGACTAGGCAGCAGGTGAGGTAGGAATGGGGAGTGACTGCTAACAGGTACAAGAATTCTTTTGGGTGTAATGTGTTTTAAAATTAGATTATGATCGTGGCACACAACTCTAAATACACTGAAAACCAGGAAACTATACACTTCGGTTTTTTTAAGATTTATTTATTTTTGCTGCATTGGGTCTTCATTGCTGCACATGGGCTTTCTCTAGTTGTGGCGAGTGGGTGCTACTCTTCGTTGCAGTGCACAGGCTTCTCATTGTGGTGTCTTCTCTTGTTGTGGAGCATGGGCTCTAGGTACGTGGGCTTCAGTTGTTGCAGCACACAGGGTCAGTAGTTGTGGCTCCTGGGCTCTAGAGCACAGGCTCAATAGCTGTGGCTCATGGGCTTAGTTGCTCTGCGACATGTAGGATCTTCCCGGACCAGGGATCGAACTCATGTCCCCTGCACTGGCAGGCGGATTCTTAACCACTGTGCCACCACGGAAGTCCGGAAACTATACGCTTTAAACAAGTGAACTTTATGTTATATAAATTACATATCAATAAAGCTGTTTTAAAAAGAGGTAATAAATAGGAAATAGCCAATATTCAAATTCATAATAACTGATAATTTTCCAGAAGAGTTAAAAACACATCTTTAAATGCAGGAAATCCAATGAATCCCAAGAAGGATGAATAAAAACAAAACACATATCTAGACTCATCATCAGATAACTAAAGAACACCAAAGAAAAAAGAAGATTTCAAAAGCATCCAGAGACAAAAGACACATCGCCTGCAGAGGAGCAATATTGATTGCTGTCTGACTTCTCAACAGCAGAAGATCTGATGGAAGCTGGCAGACAGTAGAATAACATCTTCATGTGCTGAGAGAAAATAAACTACAATTCTAAACCATATACAAACCATATATAATATACATATTATATATTTCAAGAATGGGTTAGAAATAAAAAAAACTTCAGACAGATACAGATGTGAGATTACATCACCCACAGACCTTCATTAAAAGAAATTTTAAGGGCTGTACTTCAGCCAAAAGGAAAATGAATGCATATGGAAATCTGAGGAGCATGAAGGAATGATGAACATATTGAAAAACATTTCAGTAACTCTAAGCAAACACTGTATAAAATTTTTTTAAGTGTCCAGTTTGTGAAGGAGTACAGGCTAGAATTAAAATAATAGACAACAATATCATATAAAGTGGGGATGAGTTCATGTGTCCTAAGGTCCTTGATTGGTCTCCCTACAGGCAACTCATTACTTCCACTACCCATCCCTATTGGATTGTGCTGCAGTTTGTTTTCCAATAAGTCCTTTGATTTGACCTGCCTTTAATCTTTATCTTCTGACACCCTGTCCTAGTTGCTACTGGTGCATGTCAGTGAATGACTGACTAGGCCTGTTGGAGCAGTTTTTCCTTTAAATATTAAAAAGCTTAAACAGGCTCGTACAAGGATTGGGTTCTTGGGAATTCCCTGGCAGTCCAGTGGATAGGACTCGGCACTATCACTGCCGGGACCCGGGTTCAGTCCCTGGTCAGGAAACTAAAATTCTGCAAACCGTGTGGTGTGGCCAAAAAGTAAAAACAGGATTGGGTTCTTAAAATTATCTTCATTCCAAACTATTCTTTTTTTTTTTTTAATTTTTTTTTAAAGGAATTCCTTTATTTTTTTATTTTTTATTTATTTATTTTTGGCTGTGTTGGGTCTTCGTTTCTGTGCAAGGGCTTTCTCTAGTTGCAGCAAGCGGGGGCCACTCATCATCGAGGTGCGCGGGCCTCTCACTATCGCGGCCTCTCTTATTGCGGAGCACAGGCTCCAGACGCGCAGGCTCAGTAATTGTGGCTCACGGGCCCAGTTGCTCCGCGGCATGTGGGATCTTCCCAGACCAGGGCTCGAACCTGTGTCCCTGCATTGGCAGGCAGACTCTCAACCACTGCGCCACCAGGGAAGCCCGAAACTATTCTGTTAAAATTTTAGAATGCTTTTTTTTTGGGGGGTGGGGGCGGCTACTCGGGCCTCTCACTGTTGTGGCCTCTCCAGTTGCGCAGCACAGGCTCCGGACGCGCAGGCTCAGTGGCCATGGCTCACGGGCCCAGCCGCTCTGCGGCATGTGGTATCTTCCCGGACCGGGACACGAACCTGTGTCCCCTGAATCGGCAGGTGGACTCTCAACCACTGTGCCACCAGGGAAGCCCTAGAATGCTTTTTTTGATTCAAAACTGAAATGTTAATTATATTAAAATTTAGAAAATTGAGAAAAATATAAAGAAGAAAATAAGTATCATATCATAAAACAAAAATTATTTAAAAAAATTTTTAAACTGTTTGTAAAACACAACAAATAGATTAATGTAACAAATAGTTGTGTTTCCACTACTCAGAACTGAAAATTGCTAATACTTTGTCATATTTACTTCTAGTCAGTTCCTTACATTTTCATAGCCTTGGATAAATTACAAATAGAGGCCCACATACTTTATGTCTAAATATTTAAGATCTAAATCAGGACAACAAACTGTTAAAGTATATTTTACCCTCCTACACTGACAAATAATTTTCCTGACCAAAAACTATAAGGCTATACTTTTTTGAAACTAAAAAGTAAGTAAATAACAAATATGATTTAATTTTTTTAAACATCTTTATTGGAGTGTAGTTGCTGTACATTGTTCTGTTAGTTTCTGCTGTATGTGTGGGAGTTTGCTGATGGATTTGTGATATTTAGATGATTACTAAACTAAAATATATATAATCTATGAATAATTATATATTTCCCACAAAGTTTTTTTTCTTGCCTCCATTTCAGCAAATCACTAATAATCTTCTTACAGTCAAGATTTTCACGTACTTTGTCTTCTATTGATCATAATGCCAAATTTGACAACTTTTCTTCAGCCATTGAGGTTCTTAGATAATTTTTTTGTTAATTTCAGTTCGGACAATTTTTTCATCTCCAACAGTATCAACTGGAATTATCAGTAAAATTCTTATATATTTGCAACTCCTGTTACAAAGGGTTAATTTCCATAATACACAATAAGGTCCTACAAATTAACCAGAATATAAATCCACCAACCCAAAAGAACAATAGGCAAAAGATATGTTTTATAGCCAGCTGTATTTCTTTTTCTTAAAATTGTTCACATCCTTTGCCTAGATGACCACTTTGTTGTCCCAATAACACACAGCTAAATAGTTCTTGTTTTACCTACTGATATGTGATTATCACTTCATAATATGAATTCTCATACTTGTGAATCTATTTCTGAGTTCTTTATCACAGGACACTGATCCATTTGTGTATTACTACACAAATGCTCAATTATTTAAATTCTAAAGGTTTATGTAGATTTGTGTGTGAGAGTTTTTTTCCTATTGAATTGTAACTTACATACCATAAAATATGCAATTCTTAGTTTTATAGCTAAAATGAAGTTTGACCTATATATAAACCTGTCTAACTACCACTCAGATTAGGATATGGAATATTTCCAGTACTCCATGAGAGTATCTTATGCTCCTTCCCTGTCAATACCCTTGAAATGCAACCGCTATACTGATGCCAATCATTTTTGCCTGTTTTTGAGTCTCACATATATGGATATCACATACAGGATTTTCTCTTTATTTGGGTCTCTGTTTGCTCAGCATTATGTCTCAAAGATTTATCCATTTCATTACATTTAGTACTTTCTCATTGCTATGTAGAATTCCACTGTGTGAAAAAGCACAGTTTATTGATCTATTTTGCTGTTGATATACATTAGCATGCTTTCGAGTTTGGAGGTATTGTGAATAATCCTGCTTTGAATATTGTTGGATGTGTTTTTGATGGATATAAGCAATTATTTATGTTGGAAACATACTCAGAGATTGAATTGCTAGGTCATAGAGTATAAGTTTATTCAGATTTAAGAGACACTTTCAAACAGTTTTCCATAGTGGCTATAACAATTTAAACTTCCTAAAAAGTGTATGAGCGTACCAGTTGCTCCACATTAACATCAACACTTGGTATTCTCTGTCTTTTAGGATGGGGGTGTAGTGGTATTGACTACGGTTTTAATTTGTGTCTCCCAGATTGTTGATAATACTGTACAGTTTTTCATCCATTTATTAGTGATTTGCCCATCCTCTTTTGTGCTGTGCTTATTGAAATTTTAGCTCATTTTTGTGAAAATCACCCAACTTTTATTTAGTGAACTGCTGGAACATATTATATATTCTGTATAGGATTCCTTTGGTAGAGATGTACACTGCAAATATCTTTCCCATGCCCTTGGCTTGCATTTTTGCTTGCTCAATGTTGTGTATTGATAGGGAATATTTAAGCTTCAATTTATTATATTTTCCTTCTGAGTGATTGTAATTGATACCATATTTTTAATTTCATTTTCTACTTGTTAATTTCTAGTGTCTAGAAATACATTGATTTTTGTGTGTTGATCTTGTTTCCTGTGGCCTTGCTGCTGGGCTCACTTATTAATTTAGGAGGTTGCTTTTGTTTTGTTTTTTTTTAGATTCCTTGGGATTTTCTATGTAGATAATTATGTCATCTGGAAATAGGGACCGTTTTATTTCCTCCTTTCCAATCCGTGCGCCTTTTATTTTCTTTTATTGCCTTATTGTGCTGGCTAGGCCTTCCAGTACTATGTTGAACAAGAGTGGTAAGAGTGAGCATCCTTGGGACTTCCCTGGTGGTCCAGTGGTTAAGACTCTGCGCTTCCACTGCAGGAGGCATGGGTTTGGTCCCTGGTCGGAGAACTAAGATCCCACAAGCCACAGGGGGAAAAAAAAGGAGTGAGTATCCTTGTCTTGTTCTTGAATTTAGGGAGAAAGCATTCAGTCTTTCAACATTAAGTATAATATTACCGGACAGTTTTTTATATAGATGCTCTTTATTGAGATGAGGAAGATCCCCTTTATTCCTAGTTTGCTCGGTGTTTTTATCACAAACAGGAAACAGATTTTGTCAAATGTTTGTTTTTGCACCAACTGATATGATCATGTGTTTTTTCTTCTTTGGCCTGTTGATATGGTGGTTACACTGATTGATCTTTGAATATTTAATCAATTTACATATGTTTTAAATTCCTCTCAGCAGTGTTATGGTTGTCAAGGTAGAGATCTTACACATCTTTTATTAGGTTTATTCCTGTGCATTTGATGTTTTTGTCTGTAAATGGTATTACTTCTTTAATTTCATTTTCTAAATGTTTATTATTGGTATGTAGAAATAATTTTTTTTACATTTTTGATTTTGTATCCAGCAACTTGATAAATTTACTTAATAATTACAATAGTTTTTCTGTAGATTCTTTTTTATTTTCTAGGTACTCAATCACATTTCTGTGAATAAGGACAATTTTAGTTTTTTCTTCTTTTCTACTCTTTATTTTTATTTGTTTTACTTGATTTATTGCACTGGTTAGGATCTCCAGTACAAAACTGAATAAATGTGATAGTGGACATCCTTGATTTATTTATGAGATCAGTGGGAAAATATTCAATATTTCACCTTTGAGTAGAATTTCAATGATAGATTTTTGGGAGGGTTTTCCCCCATGTTCGAAATTCAGAACCATTAAACAAATGTCCTTTAGCCCCATATAAATTATTAAGACCTGCTACTGTAAACTCAGAGGACAATTTTAAAAAATGACCAATAGAGAATAAGTAAAATAATTTACTTTTGATTATGATTGAGAATGTAGCACATGTTTAAAGTTTTTTAAGTATTTTAAATCAAAGTAAAATTTTCATAAAGATCCACATGTATATAATTATATATATAATTAGATGAATTATAATATACTCATATATCCAGTACCATAATCAAGATTTAAAACATTTTTATTTCTCCCTTGCCTCCTTTCAGGCACTACACACAGCATATAGACAACCATTGTTCTGATTTCTGTCATGGTTTTAGTTTTGTTTGTTCTAAATTTTCACTTACATGGAATTGTAGAGCATGTATTCTTTTATTTTTTGGCTTATTTGCTCAGCAAAATATTTTCAATGTACCATAAATACCATACATTTTTATTTATTCATCTATTTGATGAACATTTAAGCTATTTCTAGTTTGAAGGTATTATAAATAAAGCTACTATAAACATTTCCATACAAGTCCTTTTGTGAACCCAAATTTTAGTTTCTGGTGGGATAAAACCTAGGACAGGAACTGTTGAGTTATGATGGATTAAGTCTATGTTTAACTTTATAAGAAGCTTCAAAACAGTTTATCATACTGGTAGTGCTGTTTTCCATTACCACTAGCAATATATGAGTTCCAAATGTTCTGTATCCTCAACAACATTTGGTGTTAGTCTTTTTTAAATTTAGCTTTTTCTTTCTCCTTCTCCCTTTTTTGTAATAACCTCTTCATCAGATTAAGGAGGTTCTCCTCTATTCCTAATCTCCTCTGTGACTGTATCATTTATAGGTGTTAAATCTTATCAAATACTTTTTCTGCATTTATTGAGAAACATATAATTCTTCTCATTAATTTTAGTAATGTGGTGAATTATATTGGTTGATGTTTTAACAAATTTATTGAAGCACAATTTACATACCTTAAAATCACCAATTTTAAATGTATGGTTTGATGAGTTTTAGGAAACGTACACCGTTGTACAACCACTATAACAAACTATCACCCAAAATGTTTCCTTGCTCTCCCTTGCAGTTCATTCCTATTCTTATTCCAGCCTCTAAGCACCCTCTGAAATGCTTTCTGTCTGTGTAATTTTGTTATTTCTAGAAATTCTATATAAGTGAAATCATAAAATATGTGGCCTTTTGTGTCCTTTCCCACATGGCAATGAACTGAGGCCTCCTGCCAACAACCATGTAAGTAAGCCATCTTCAAAGCTGATTATCTGGTCTCCATCAAACCTCCAGATGACTATAGCCTCAGGTAATATCTTGACTTCAACTCCATGAGAGACCCTGAGAGCTATCTGAGCAACTCTCAAACTCCCAATCCATACTATGAGATAATAAATATTTTTTGTTTCAACCATTAAATACTGAGGTAATTCATTATACAGCAATAGAAAAGTAATACACTTGCATTCCTGGTACAAGTCCAGTTGGTCATGATTATCCCTTTTACATAATCCTATATTCAATTTTCTATTATTTTACATAGAATTATTGTTTAGTTTCATGAAAGATAATGGTCTATAATTTTCCTATCTTGTAATGTCCTATTCAGTTTTTGGTATCAAAATTGTGCTGACTCATAAAATGAATTGGGAAATTCCCTTAACATTTTTATGACCCGAAAGAGTTTTTGGAAAACCTAGTACTTTTTCTTTATTACATATTTAGAGGAAATCAGGAATGAATACATTTAAATCTGAGGTTTTCTCTAGAGAAAGTTTAAAAATTACAAATAGAATTTCTTTTATAGATATGGAACTATTCAAGAATTTTTTCTTCTTATTTCAGTTTTGTTAACTTTTGTTTGTATAGGAATTTATCCATTTTATTCTGTCAAATTCATTGCCACAAAGTTATTCCTAATATCTTCTTATCTTTATGTTGTAGGATTTCTAGAATTCTTGATATTCATAATTAGTGCTCTCTTTATTCCATCAATCTTTCTATGGATTTATTGATTTTAATAATCTCAGCAAAGAAACTTAGACTTTGTTATATTTCTCTATTATCTGTTTACTTCCCGTTTTATTGATCTCTGCTTTTATCTTTATTATTGCCTTCTTTCTACTTTATTTAGGTTGATTTCTTATTCTTTTTCTAGACTCAAAAGTTGGGAGCGTTCATAATTTATTTTCAACCTTTCTCTTTTTTTGTAATACATACGTTTAACATTTAAAATTTCTCTCTAAGCACTGCTTTAGGTGTTTCCTACACATCTGTATATGTAGTATTTTTTTTGGCTATTATTCAATTTAAAATATTTTTCTAACATCCATTGTGATTTATTTTCTGATCCATGGGCTATTAAAAAGTGAGTGCTTAACTTTCAAATCTCTGGAGAATTTCTAATAATCTTTTGTAAAATTGATTTATAGTTTAAATCAACTGTGTTCAGAGAATATATTTTATATTCTTGGTATTCAAAGTGTGATTCATGAGCCCAATAACATCAGTATCATTTGGGGACTTGTTGGAAATTAAAAATCTACATTTTTTCAAGATCCTGGTTGATATCTATGCTGACTAAAGTTTGAGAAGCACAGGGCTTCCCTGGTTGCGCAGTGGTTGAGAGTCCGACTGCCGATGCAGGGGACATGGGTTCGTGCCCCAGTCCGGGAAGATCCCACATGCCACGGAGCGGCTGGGCCCGTGAGCCATGGCTGCTGAGCCTGTGCGTCTGGAGCCTGTGCTCCGCAACGGGAGAGGCTGCAACAGTGAGAGGCCTGCGTACCGCAAAAAAAAAAACAAAGTTTGAGAAGCACTACTCCGTATTATTTCAATCCTTTGAAGTGTGTTGAGGCTTGCTTTACAACTCATCTTATAGTCTATTTTGGTGTTCCACCTGTATTTGAAATAGTTCACATTATGCAGTGGTTCAGTGTGCTATTCTATAAATATTTATTAAGTCAGGATGGTTAATCATACATTTCAAATCTTTTATATCCTCATTGAGTTTTTGTCTCCTTATTCTATTAGTTCTTGAAAGAGGTCTGTTAAAATTTCCAACTATGTTTGTGTATTTCTTCTTTTAGTTCTATTAACTTTTGTTTATCTATTTTCAAATGTGAGCTTAGGTTCATGCATGTTTAGAGTTTTTTCATCTTCCTGTTCACCTTTTTATCATATGAAATTTCCTTTTTAACCTTTAGTAATATTTTTTTCCCTTAGAGTTCTATATATTATACACCTAGATTCCTTAGAGGGCTATATTTTATATATGTAGCTTTTTTTTGGATTAGTACTTGCATCTTATGTCTTTTTCCTTCTTTTTCTCTCAGTCTGTCTTAACTTTGTATTTAACAGTGTTTTCCTGAGACAACAGAAGCAAGAAGAACTACAATCCTGCACCCTGCAGAATGAAAACCATAATCATAAAAGTGTTTTTGTATAAACATAACTGGCCTTTTAAAAACATTTAGTCTTTTAGTATTTATCTTTTAATTAAAGTTTTCATCCATTTATATTTAATGTATATACTTAGTAATATAACTGAGTTTAAATCTACCATCCTTTTATTTATTTTCTGTTTGTCCATTCTATTTCTTTGTTTCTTTATTCCTCCTTTCTTGCCCTCTTTTGGATTAACAAGTTTTTTTTAAATTTAATTTTAATTTTTTGGCCACACCATAAAAAATGCAGGATCTTAGTTCCCCGACCAGGGATTGAACCCATGCCCCCTGCAGTGGAGGCATGGAATCTTAACCACTGGACTGCCAGGGAAGTCCCAAATTTTTTTTATTTGTAGTTTTATTCTCTATTAGCTTTTGAGTCATATCTTCTTTTATTATTCATTTAGTGGTTACCAAATAAATGACACTATGTCCCTTGACTTGTTAAAGTCTACTTAAATTAATACTTTGGCCACTTCCTGAACAATGCAGGAAGTTTACAACAGTTTAATTCTATTTATCTCCTTCTCATCTTTTTTTTCTTTTGTTCTTCTCTTTGGCCACCCTACATGGCTTGTGGGATCTTAGTTCCCCAACCAGAGATCAAACCTGGGACCCCAGCAGTGGAAGTGCAGAGTCCTAACCACTGGACCACCAGGGAATTCCCACATCTCTTTCTTATCTTTTATGTTATTGTTGTCACACATTTTATTACTACCTATATTTTAATATCTACGACATTATTTTTATTATCAGTAAAGGTTCATTTATATTATCTACATATTTATCCTTTCCCATGGTCTTTATTTCTTCCTTCAGTTTCATGCTTCAATCTGGGATCATTTTCATTCAGTCTGAGGAATTCTCTTGAGTCTTTCTTATAGTGCAAGTCTTCTGGTGACAAAGTTTTTCATCAGAAGCTTTGTTTGAAAAATTGTTTGTTTGAAGAATTTTACCTTAATTTTGAAGGATGAAATTCCAAGTTGGCAGATTTCTTTAAAATTTCAGTATTTTGAAGATATCATTCACTGTCTTCTGTCTTTCATAGTTTCTACTGAGAAGGTAACTGAGTTTTATTGTTTTACTTTGAGGGTAGCATGCCTTTTTGCCCTCTATTTGCTTATATTTTACTCTTTGCCTTTGATTTTAAGCAGTTTGTTTTTATTATTTATTTATTTATTTTACATGTATTGAGATATAATTTACAAATGAAATTGTAATTCAGCAGTTTGACTATAGATACAGCTTTCTTTATATTTATCCAACTTGGAGTTTGAAGAACTCTTTGAATTTGTGGTTTGATACATTTCATTAGGTTTGGAAATCTGGGGGTTAGTATATCTTCAAACATTCTTCTGTTCCTATTTCTTCTCCTCTCCTTCTGGAATTCCAATTATATATGTGTTAGATCTTCACATTGTATCCTATACTTATCTTACACTGTTTTATATAATATTCATTGTTTTTCCCACTCTGAATTTCAACCTGTATATTTTCACTTCCAGTTTATTAATCCTGTTTTTTGCTATGTTGTAATCTGCCCTTAAGCCCATCTCTTGAATTCTTAATTTCAGTTACAGTTTATTTTATACTTCTAGAAGTTCCATTTGACTTCTTAAAAATAGTTTTCAGTTATCTGTCAAATTTTTTAATTTTTTACACGTTAGTATGGTTATTTAAAATGCTTGTTTGATAACTCCAATATCTAATTTACTCTGGATCTTTTTCTATTGTCTGTAGCAGCTCCCAGATAGGAGACCTCACCTCGTACACCCACCACTGACATTGCCTAACTGATATCCACATTTTAAAAGTATTATTTAATATGACACCAAAAGTGCAGGTACAAAAGTAAAAGTAGTTATATGGACTACTTCAAAATTGAAAACTGTGCGTCAAAGGACACAATCAACAGTGAAAAAGAAACCTAATGGAAAAAACATTTATAAATCATGTATCTGATAACAGGTTAATATCCAGAATATTTAAATAACTCCTAAAACTCAACAACAACACAAAACAACCTGACTGAAAGTGGACAAAGGACTTGAATAGACATTTTTCCAAAGATTTATAAATGGTCAACAAACACATGAAGAGATGCTAAACATAACTAATCATTAGGAAACTGCAATTAAAAGCTACAATGAGATACCATCTCACATGCATTAGGTTGGCTACTATTAAAAAAGCAGAAAATAAGAAATGTTGATGAAGATGTAGAGAAATTGGAACCCTTGTGCTCTGTTGATGGGAATATAGAATTGTACAGCTACTGGGGAAAACAGTATGGTGTTTAAAAATTGAACATAGAATTGCCATATGATCCAGCAATTTCACTTATGAGTATATACTCAAAAGAATTAAAAGCAAGGTCTCAAAGAGATATTTGTACACCCATATTCATAGCTGCATTATTCACAATAGCCAAAAGGTTGAAGCAATCCAAGTGTCCATCAACAGATGAATGGAAAACAAAATGTGGTATGTGCATACAATGGAATATTATTTAGCCTTAAAAAGGAAGGAAATTCTGGTATATGCTATCAAAACAACATAGATAGGCACTTCCCTGGTGGTCCAGTGGTTAAGAATCTGCCTTCCAATGCAGGGAACACAAGTTCGATCCCTGGTTGGAGAACTAAGATCCCACATGCCGCGGGGGCAACCAAGCCCATGTGCCACAATTACTGAGCCTGCATGCCACAACTACTGAGCCTTAGTGCTGCAACTACGGAGCCTGTGTGCTCTGGAACCCGCACACCACAATTAGAGAGCCCACATGCTTCTACTACTGAGCCCATGTGCCACAGCTAGAGAGAAGCCTGCATGCCACAACTAGAGAGAAGCCTGCATGCTGCAGCGAAGAATCCATGTGCCACAATGAAAGATCCCATGTGCCGCAACAAAGACCTGTCATAGCCATAAATACATAAATAAACAAACAAACAAACAAAAAGCAACATAGATAAACTTTAATGGCATTATGCTAAGTGAAATGAGCCAGTTACAAGAAGACAAATACTGTGTAATTCCATTTATATGAAGTACTTAGAGTAGTCAAATTCATAGAGATAAAAAGTAGAATGGTGGTTGCCAGAGACTGGGGGAGGGAGGAGTGTGGAATGGAGACGTGTTGTTTAATGGATGTAGATTTTCAGTTTTGCAAGATGAAAAGGGTTCTGGAGATTGCACAACAATATAAATGCTTTTAACACTATTGAGCTGTATACTTTAAAATGGTTAAGATGGTAAATTTTATGTTGCATGTATTTTACAATTAAAATAATAAAAAATTTCAACTATTAAAAAAAATATTGGCCTTTCTCACCTTCTGAGATGGCCCACACTCTGTCTGTGGAGGGTGTTTCTCTCTAAATAAATCTACTTCTTACCTATCACTTTGTCTCTCACTGAATTCTTTCTGTGATGAGACATCAAGAACTTGAGCTTCATTAAGTCCTGAAACGAGGTGTGTGATCTCAGTTGGGAAGACTGTGGGTTTTGGCCAGGTTCAAGTCCCAGCCGCATGAGTTCAAGTCTCATTCTGGGTTTTGGCTGGGTTCTAGTCCCGGCACATGGGTTCAAGTCCCAATCTGAGGTGCGTGGTTTCAGCTGGTGACCACGAAGGGACAGTGATAAGGTAAGAAAATGTTGAGAGTTAGGTCTTGGTCCTAAAGAGGCCCGTGGGGCACCACGAGCCAGGCATACTGGGGAGGACACTCTGCCCATGCCTGCTCATTTTAGACCGAGAGGGCAACTCCGTATACTTATGCACATCCAACAGCAGATCCAGGACAGAATTGTTAATCTCTATACTCTTCTCCTTGACTCTGAGGTTTTTCTCCTACATTCTTGCATTTTTATTCATTCCTGCTCTATTCCTTTCTCTGTTCTGTTAATCCCAGAAGACCTGTGTGGCCACCAAGGTGTACTTTTTATTGCTTTTACTCCCTTCCCTCTAACTCTTACAAGTGCTGACCCTTTATTCCCAACTTATAGCTACACCAACTCCTGCTCATCATCAACACCATTGAGGACATCTTCTGTGCATTTCTTTGCGACTTTTGGGGCACTAACACCCGGTTGGGAGACTACCTTGGAAGGGATAACATCTAAAATCATAAGTGCAAACATTGACCAAATTGTGTGGTGGATTTTGACTTAAGGGTGGAATTTTGGATAGCTCAGGAGTTACAGACGTCACCTCAGGCTTGTCTGAAATGGGTCAGGCTGTATCAATCCCAACCAATACCCCTCTGGGCCATATACTCCAGGACTGGGAAAGAATTGGACAGTAGGAATTAAAAGGAAAACATTTAGTAGGTTATGTAATCAGGTTTGGCCACTATATGAGTTAGGAAATTTAAAATGTAGTGAAGTACCCTATGTTCAAATTTTCATGGCCTTGTATCTAGGCAATGGAACCCAAAAGGAATTTAAGGCGTGTGTAGCTTGGAGGGATAACTCTAGGAAGGACACAGAGCACATTTTAACTGACCCACCCTACAGGGCCATGGATCCCGAATGAATGTGAATCCCTCCTCCTCCGAGGTACAGGCCCTTTTGACTATGCATTTCATAACTTAGTCTGTCCCAGACATTAGGCACAAAATTCAGAAAGCAACTGTTGGTCCTCAGACTCCAATGAATGATTTGTTCCAATTGGCTTTTTAGGCTTTCAGTAATAGAGATATGACCAAAAAGCCTGAATGCACCCAGAGAAATATGCAAAAGGCCCAAATGATTGCAGTGGCTTTGTCTGCTCAAAGACTGCCAAAGGGGAAGTTGGCTTTTCTGGGCTAATCTGGCCCTGGAAGACCACAAGGCCACAGGTACCAATACAAGGCCAGTGTACCCTGTGCGGACAAAAGGCACTGGGGGGAAGATTGTGATTGATGTGCCCTTTGCAAACATCCAGGGCATTGGAAGAGGGAATGCCCCAGATGCCAGAGAGCAAAGGGGCCCCTTCAGCCATCGATGGTTTTGCAATCAGAAGACTGAAGGGGCCCAAGGCCAAAAGTGGCTCTGCCTAGAGATACCATCTACATAACTAATGTCTAACCTTGGGTGGTCATTGATGTGGTGGGCTACTTGATAGAATTTCTTATAGACACTGGTACAACCTTCTCTTAACCCAAAGGATTGGAAACCTTAGCAATCATAAAGCATACGTAATGGGGTTGTCAGGGAAGAGACAGGGGCACACTTAACCTGGGACCCCTTTTGTGCAAGATCAATGGCCAACTGTTTTTACATTCCTTTCTGTTTGTGCCTGACTGTCCCATCCCTTTAATGGGAGGGATTCATTAAGCTAGGGGCCATTCTGTTTCTTGAGGGGCAAGGGAACACCCTCATCACCAAATGGTTCTAACAAAAAACAAAAAGGAACAGATAAAATCTGAAGCTGAAACAGAAGCCTTAATAGACCCTAGAATGTGGAATATCGAGGTTCCAGGCTTGGCCAAAGATATCCAGCCGGTGATTATTAAGTAAAAAGGGTTATATTGTGTCTAAATATAAGGTACAAATTTCTTAAACCTAGGGAAGATCCTCAAAAATGTTTGTAACTAGATTACCAAAATAGGAGGCCACTGGTCTGACCAAACTGACCATAGCTGATATTCAGAGTCTGATAGGAATTTTAGAGGAGGCCTTCTCCCCTAAACTACATGAGGAAAAGTAAAACTTTCTAACATAGGTGAATGGGTACGTCAGCCCTTCAGTATCCTTGAGGTAACCACCCAATTCTTTGAAAAAGAAAACTGTCTTTGTTTTACAAATGTAGTCTTTACAGGACCAGAGGTGTGGCTCCAAAAATAATCCAAAACCCACCAATCCTTTTACCACTCCCCAAACCTTCCCTATTTATCTTAAGAGGCTTGTAAATATTAAACAAAGGGGAAACAAAGTCATCCTAGGAGGCACTTACTCGTTCCTTTGAGATGCAAATATCCTACTTGGTCTTCTCAGGAATGCTTACCTCTGCCATCTTTTTAAACGCAAATTTAAAAAAGAGGGTATGTTTCCATTGAATTACTTAACGATGTATTCCTATAGTACAGCTAAGAATTGCACACACATCAATGGTTATTGTCAAAATATAAATAGGAACACATCCACATACTTCCCTCCCTTTTATACATACCTCCTTCCTAATACTTTAATAGTTTAGATTGGATAATGAATCCTCTTAAAAGCATTATACTTTGTGTACTCTGTTGCTTTATGTCTCTTTTTTTTCCCTTAAAGAATCAATTTTATTTATTTATTTATTTTTGGTTGTGTTAGGTCTTCATTGCTGCACGCAGGCTTTCTCTAGTTGCGGTGAGCTGGGGCTACTCTTCATTGCGGTGCGTGCGCTTCTCATTGCGGTGGTTTCTCTTGTGGAGCACAGGCTCTAGGCACGGGGGCTTCAGTAGTTGTGGCACATGCGCTCAGTAGTTGTGGCTCATGGGCTCTAGAATGCAGGCTCAGTAGTTGTGGTGCACAGGCTTAGTTGCTCCATGGAATGTGGGATGTTCCTGGACCAGAGCTTGAACCCGTATCCCCTGCATTGGCAGACAGATTCTTAACCACTGTGCCACCAGGGAAGTCCCTATGTCTCATTTTTAATTGAACATTAAGGGAATGTAGTATTTTAATCATAACTCTGCCAATATCTTTATCTAGAGGCCTGTTGCTATTTTTGCCTTTTCTTAAATTTTTGTCGCCAAGAAAGGATTACATTTTTTTTTTCCTTCCAGATTGAGTTGATGTAGTGTATTTTTGGTTATCAAAATACTCATAGCTTTGGGACTTTGAAATGGTAAATATTCATGATGTGTGAAAAAGCATGATACATAACTGTATGATCTTAATTACATATAAATGGATGCTTAGTTGTGTTTAAATACACAAATGAGACCTAGAAGGACACATCAAATGGTAAACTGCTTGTGATGATGGATGACTTTGTTTTTGCTTCTTGTGTTCTTTGGTTTCCTATTATGCACGTGTTAACTTTTAAGAAATAAATGTTATTTTTAAAACCTTAAATAAAGATAAAAAGAGGGTAAAGTAATTTAGAATTTGACTTGCCAAGGATAAATAGAAATCTTAAGTGTCTTTTCTGTAAACACTAGTAAAAAGGGTTTAGCCATCTAGGCAGGTGACCTTGATTTGTTCCATCTGCTAGAAGCCCAATTTGAATCCAGCCCCTCATAACTGATGGCTTTTATGTTGCACCTGACTCAGGGCTGAAATTTTGGAATGGGAACTATGAGGCCTCTGTGTTTGTTTGTGTGTTCCTATGTACCTACATGTGCATTGTAGGTGTATGGTATTGCCAAGAATTAATTCACAAAAGAGCTCTACTTAATTGGCTTTTTAAAAATTAAGTGCTTATATAAATACTCAGAAATAAAAAACAATCTGGCCAAAATGAATTTCAGGTTCATGTCTTTGGGAAAGTATTCAGTACTAAACTGATATCTGGTATTGAAGGTGGCTTTAAGCTTGTTAATTTGATTAATATAGACATGTTAGAGTCATCAATGTCAAGTATAATATTTCTGTTGTACCTAGGTTTATTAGAGGTCAAATAAGACCTTATTCTGTTACAAATTTGTCAACAAGAAAAGTAACTCAATGTGAAAAAAACTTTTAAGAAAAGTAAATATGTGTTTTTAGTAAAAGGTGTGAAGAATGAAAAATACTGAAAAGAGTTTTGCATGATCAGGATTTTCTAAGACTGGATTGAATTTAGTTGGGTAAATGGATTTTGTTAGTCTAAAACAAGACTGGATTTTTTTTCTCCCTCCAAAGTATTCTTGAAATGCTGATTTTGACAACAGATTGTATGAGTTTCTTTGCCTTTAAGTGACTTGTATTTGCTTTTAAGATCTTTTGTAACTTTGGTTAAGGAATAAGTATTGTCTCACAGTGACCTATGATCTTATTTGACCAAGTGTTTTAAAACTTTTTGAGGAACTTCCCAAATATCACATTTTAATTGTTTCTTTTGATTTCCAGCTAACTTTGGGGTACTTTAGAGGTCCCCTGAGGTATCTTAAAGAGAAATATTTAACTAGGATTATTTGGTAGGTTAAGTTAAATGTAATCATTCGTAATTCTGGTTATTGTAACCAAGTTTCTTTATCGGTTACACTGTAATCAGATGTTTAACCATGCCTTTTAAGTCTTTTGTCATTTATAGATATTTTTGTACTCTGATGCTGTTACAAAAAGTGCTTCATCATCAAGGAGATTCATAGAAAGGCTATGGAAACAATTACAACAGTTCCACACCAAGATGATGGCTCTGCAAGGATTCCAGCCCATACTGACTTAACAAGGAGCTTCCCTGCCCCTGGGGCCCCTAGATCAGGCATCCAGAGATTTTTACTCCCTGACAGGCAGGGTTGACACCCCTACTCAGCCTTGAAGCAGTTACAGAAGACAGACCATCGCCCTTCTGCTTCCCATAAGAACATGGGAGTAAAATCTCTGACGGGGGAATGAAACAGGAGGGAAGGGGGCAGGGCACAACCTTTGAAAGAATGACATAGCCCGAGGACATGACATAAACTGATTAGAACCAAATGGATCCAAGATGGCGGACAAGTCAACTTTTTCCACTAGACCTTGAACCTCAGTATCAGCAAGCTCACATCAACAAGCTAAATGACACACCCAGTGGCACCATGACAGTTCCAAGACTGACCATAAGGATCAGAGTGGGCGGTGGCCCAGTTCCTGGAAATGCCCGCCCCTTCCTAAAATAGCTGGAATACTCCTCTCACTCATTAGCCTATGAAATTACCCACTCCTATAAAAACTGACAACCCCTTACCCTGGTGCATTTCTCACCTTCTGAGATGGCCCACACTCTGTCTGTAGAGTGTGTTTCTCTCTAAATAAATCCACTTCTTACCTAAAAAAAAAAGTATTGGGGGACTTCCCTGGAGGTCCAGTGGTTAAGACTCCGTGCTTCAAATGCAGGGGGTGGGGGTTAAATCCCTGGTCAGGGAACTAGGATCCCACATGCCGTGTGGCACAGCCAAAAAAAAAAGAGATTGTTTAATATATTTGTTGCAACACAGTTGAGCTTTTCTTTGTAGAGGCTTTTAGCACACACTAAACTGGAAGGTAATAACATGGTTTATAAAATCTATTAATGCTGTAAATTAATTGATAGAGGTTTTAATGTGAAATCATGCATTCTTGGATAAATCCAAATTAAGAAATTCAGTTTTGATAAACATCTGTATTCAACTTGCCAATTATTTTTAGGACTTTGGAGTCTAGATTTCTTGGCAAGATATGCCATAATTTTCTTTTCCTCTACCATCCTTGTCTAGTTTATGTATCGATGTTTTATTAGAATCAAAACAAATTGAGTGTCTTTTTCTCTTCTTTTGAAAGTTTATATAAAAGAAGGTTATCTCTCTTTTTAAAAGTTTGGTAAACTTCACTGATAACACATGGTGCTTTTTGAGAGATATTTGACTATTAATTCAATTTCTTAAAGAGCCAACAGTCTGTTTAGATTTTCTATTTCTTTTGGAGTCAATCTTGGTGATGTGGTTTGCTGTATTTTTAATTTCATTTAAATTTTATTAGCATAAAGTTGTTCACTATATTCTCTTATGTTTTTTAAAAACTTATCTACTGAAACAAGCACTCTTCTGGTTATTATAAGTATCTAGTCAGAGTTTCAGAGTTCCAAAATAGTTAATTCAAGCAACTCTTTCCAGCTCAGCCGTTGCTTTGGTGAAGGGACCAACTGTTGGAGATTCCTACTTCACCATTTTGCATGAAGTCACTCTGATCTGGGCTGGCCTCGCCTTTAAGAAAAGCTGAAGCCAGGAACAAGCCTGTTTGGCAGTCTTCTTAAGTTTTACTTTCTCATTAGTATTTCTCGTAAGGCATATCTACTAGCAATAAAAAAAAAAAACTTAGGTTTTGTTTATATAAGAATGTCTTACCTTCATTTTTGAAAGATAGTTTTTTATTATAAGATATTTGGTTACAGGTCTTTTTTTCTTAAAAAATTTTTTTTAGCACTCTGACTATGTCATTCCATTGTTTGATGGCCTCCACTGTTTATCATAAGAAGTCAACAATTAATCTTATTGGTGGGACTTCCCTGGCTGTCCAGTGGTTAAGACTCTGCACTTCCACTGCAGTGGGTGCGGGTTTGATCCCTGGTCAGGGGAATGAAGATCCCACGTGCTGCGTGGTGCGGCCAAAAAATAATAAAATTTTTTTGAAAAGTCATATTGGTGTTGCCTAGTACATGGCAAGTAGTTCTTCTTTCCCTGTTTTCAAGATATTTCTCTTTTTCTTTTAACATTTTGGCTATGATATGACCATATATGTATCTCTTTGTGTTTATCTTACTTGGAGCATGTTGAGCTTCTTTGATGTATAGGTTAATGTTTACTAGCAAATTTTGGAAAATTTCAGCCATTAATTTTTCATATTTTTTCCTGTCCTTTTCTTTCCTTCCTCTCTGATACTCTCATTACATATGTGATGGTGCACTTAATGATATCGCACATTTTTCTGAGACTCTGTTTTCAAAAACATTTGCATAATTTCTGTTGCTGTATCTGCATATTAGTTGATTCTTTGTTCTGCCAGCTCAAATCTCCTACTGAGCTCCTCTAGTGGATTTGTCATTTTGGTTATTGTACTTTTCAACTGCAGAATCCCACTGATTCCTTTAAATAGTTTCTAGCTCTTTATTGATATTCCCTATTGATGAGACATGGTCATCATACTTTTCTTTAAGTTTTTTTTCCTTTAGCTCTTTGGACATTTATGTAATAACTGTTTTCAAGTTTTGTCAGCTAATTCCACCAGCTGTGCCCCCTTTGAATGGCAGTTTTTGTTTTTTGTTTTTTGTTTTTTTTTTTTTTGCAGTACGCGGGCCTCTCACTGTTGTGGCCTCTCCCGTTGCGGAGCGCAGGCTCAGCAGCCGTGGCTCACAGGCCCAGCCGCTCCGCGGCATGTGGGATCCTCCCGGACCGGGGCACGAACCCATGTCCCCTGCATCAGCAGGCGGGCTCTCAACCACTGCGCCACCAGGGAAGCCCTGAATGGCAGTTTTTAATGTCTGCATTTTTTCCTATGTAGGGGTCACACTTTCCTGTTTCTTTCCATATCTTATAGTTTTTTTTGTTGTTGTTGTTGAAAACTTGACATCTTAGATATTATATTGTGGCAGCTTGAATACTTATTGCCTCATTCCCAGGAAGTTGTTGTTGTTTATTTTCTTTGCTTGATTATTTGCTTATTCCTTTAGTGACTTGTATGAACTAATTTTGTACAAAGTCTGTTTCTCCTGTAGTATGGAGCCTCTAATTTACCTACTCAATTTTCTCCTTTTGTTTTTATCCTTTAGCCTGGATACCTAAGAGTCACTCCTTGGTCAGCAGAAGTCACTTATTGGTCAAAGGTCATGCTTAAGCTCCCTTAGCCAGTTAGATTTTTTACATTTTACTGTTGTGTTTTGCAGTCTGCTATCACAATTTAAGATATTTACATTTTTGCACTGCATTCAGCCAGGGACTGGTAACTTGGATGTTCCTTCTCTAATCACTCCCAAGAGGGTGCAGTCTTGTGCATCACACATTCTTCCAGTTTGCCAGTGATGGGTGTGATTTCATTTTTAAGATTGGCTTCTTAGGCATTGTCTCTGCAGCAGAGTAGCTTATTGTTCCTGTGTTTGGTCATATGTGTACAGGCAGACCTCTCCTTTATTGCACTTTGCAGATACTGCATTCTTTTTACAAATTGAAGGTTTGTGGCAACCCTGCATTGTCAGATGATGGTTAACATTTTCTAACAATAAAGTGTTTTAAATTAAATTGTGCATGTTGTTTTTTAGACATAATTTTTTTTAGACATAGCATTAGAATGCAGTATATGTAAACATAACTTTTATATGTACTGGGAAACCAAAAAATTTGTGTGACTTATTTTATTGTGGTATTCAATCTATTGTGGTGGTCTGGCAACGAACCTGCAATATCTCCATGGTATGCCTGTATTTAATCCCCTTACTCTATTGAAGCTTCACCTTGTATTGATGGGTCTATATGTGGCTCAGGAATGTTTTCAAGTCTGCCCCATGTCCTACTCTGACTGCTCCTGCATCGGTGCAGCCTTGCACATGCACACAGCCTTCCTGACTCCAGAGTTGACTGTGATCCCAGGAAGCTTCTTCTTGACTATCTCTTTCCCTGGTTCTCTCTATTAAACTTGTGTCTGCTTTATTATTTGATTTGTATAATGGAGCTACTGGCCTCCTCTTCATTGTTCTCCACCTAGTCTTCTTGGTTTTTGACAACCTTCTTAGGCAAGGAGTTCTCCACTCTGTTCCAGTCAGTCCCCTCAGGCAGACCTGCAGAGTTCTTCATCTTGTGGCCTACCTCTCCTCCCAGGCATAACCCTGTGCCACTGCATCTAACTGGGGGTGGAGACCAACTTTTATTTTGGTGATACTCCTGCTGTACAAGAGGAGACTGGGAATGGAGGGGAGGGAAGTAGCAATCCCTTATCTTCGTGGCTTGACTCTCCTAGCATGGAGACTCTGCTCTGTGAGTACATGGGGTGGGGGTGAGGGTGGGGGATGATTTGACTCCTAGTATTCTCAGCCTTTTATGCCTAGGGTAGAATTTCTATTCTATGAGTGGGGCTGAATGGAATAGAATAGAGCCTCTGCAATACAAGGTTGGAATGTGGTGTGGTGGTGGTGGATGAGAAGCCCCAGCAGCATTCCCCCTCTGGGTTGAATGTATAACCCCAGATTGGGGGTTGAGGGGAGACGTAGTCCTCACTTTCTTGGCTGCTTCTTGACAGCTCTTTCTGCCTGGAGTTGAATACCTAGGGTAGAGTTTCCATAAAATGTAGATCAGAGTGTATAAAGGAGGGAGTGGTAGCTCACTATTCTTACCAAGACTTAGTAGATTTTCTTAAGTGAATGTTTCTCCATTTGCTGTATGTCTTTAAGACAATTTCCAGAGACTTTTTTTTTATGTTTCAATTTACATATTTTTTTTGATTTCATTTTTCTTCTTTTTCTTTAACATCTTTATTGGGGTATAATTGCTTTACAATGGTGTGCTAGTTTCTGCTTTATAACAAAGTGAATCAGTTATACATACACATATATTCCCATATCTCTTCCCTCTTGCGTCTCCTTCCAGAGACTTAATTGTTGTTTTCTTAAAATAATTTTCTCCAGTTACACTGATGTTTTGCTGGGAAGAGGGCCCACTGAGCTCCTTACTCCACCATTCTGGAAG
The DNA here is from genome assembly GCF_949987515.2 of Delphinus delphis. Taxonomy (NCBI): domain Eukaryota; kingdom Metazoa; phylum Chordata; class Mammalia; order Artiodactyla; family Delphinidae; genus Delphinus; species Delphinus delphis. The sequence continues at coordinate 67,710,520 of NC_082690.1, read as the reverse complement.
TCCCACCCCCAAAATGATCTTTTAAAAATGTAAACCTAAATGATTTTCCTGCTCTGAAACTATTCCTCCTCTCTAACCTAAAGCAATTTAATGAATTTAATGATTCCCTATTACTTTTAGAATAAAATCTAAAATTCTCAATTTGGCCAACCTACATAATCTAGCCTGGCTCTCCAGCTTCAGTTTGAACTAATTTCTTTCTTACTCTTTTCCCACTGGCCACACAAGATCTCTCCCAGTTCCTCAAACATGCTAAGCTGTCTTCTGCCTCAGGACCTACCCACACAGCTTTCATGTGCTTGGAAAGCTGTGCCACTCTTTTTTTACCTGGCTAATTTCTACTCATGGTTCAGAATTCAGCCTAAGCCTCACACATCAGCAAAGTCCTCTCATTGTGTCCTGATGTGGGGAGATCCAGCGCCCCACTGAAACAGAGACCATCCCTTTCCACACCTGTAATATTTATTATTTTGAGTTATTTATTGTTTAATAATGTTTCCTTCTCCATTTGACTGTAAGCTCCCTGAGGGATTGTTTTCTATTGTGCCTTCCCAAGGAGCTCAACAAAGACTTGACTGATAGACCGATTGATCTACTGTGGAGCCTTTTAACATGGAGAACAGTGCTGAATTATCCTGTAATATAAGGTGGGGGAACAATACAATGCTTACTAATATTTATTATTTTACTTTTCATCTCTTCACAATTTATGCAATTGTTCTACGGCAATTATGTTTTCCTCAAGGCATATAGATGCTTTTGGAGTTTGGATGACCAGTTCAAGCACCCTTAACTCAAAGAGACAGCAGTAGGATGCTTCTTCTAGTACCTCCAACACAGAGAACTTGCCTCTTCCCTCCTTTTCCCAGATCTGTCTCTGAAATCAAATGACACCCTGGCTGAGAAGAACTTGTGGAGGCCACCACAGGGAATATGCTGACTCATGTCTCCTTCCCATCCCCTTCTTTCTTTTGTGTCACGTAGAATTATAAAAACATGTTTGTCTTGTTTATTGGTACAAGTAGACACTTAATATATCCCTCTTTTCATTGCTTTTCCAGTACATAGGTAATTGTTTTAGTTTAGTTACGTAACAGTGAGATCTTAGAGTTCCTTCCATTGTTTTCTAGCTCTTGCCCAGTTATCTCTGGAAAATTCCTCAACAATAACCTTGGTTTCATTTGGCTGACAACCCCCAAAGTGGCCATGCTTATGCCAGTCAGTGCATAAATATTGTTGGTAGTTTACCTATATCAAGGAAAAGAAAAACAATACATTCAAAAATGAAATTACTCATAATTAAAGAAGTAGCATAACTCTCCAAGTGCCTTGACAGTGCCCAGAAGTCCCTTTTAGAATCTCTGCAAGGGAATTCCCTGGCAGTCCAGCGGTTAGGACTCCATGCTTCCATTGCAGGGGGCATGAGTTCGATCCCTGGTTGGGGAATTAAAATCCCACAAGCCACAAGGCGCGGCCCAAAATAAAAGAGAATCTCTGCAAATTTTGCCAAGATGGATTTTAAAATCTCTTTCTAAATAAATCCCAATAAATGTATTTTGAATGAATGAATAATACTCGCTTATAATCAAGAACTAGAAAAATAAGTAAAAAGAATTTTCTTATTGAATTTTGTTGCTTTCCTATTTTGTGTGTAGCCATAGCATGTCTCCTAACAGTATTCAGTGGGAAACGTACAGTATGTTGGCTTCAGTTTGTGTTTCTCCCTTCACTAGATTTTCCAGGGGTGGAGGGGCTTAACCCCTATGTGTGCAATTGTTTCTGCCTATGGGAAACAAGATCTGCGTTCCGAGCAACTGAGTTATAAGTGCCCTTTTGGAGTGCAACTGGCTCTGAATTGCAGAACCACCTATATTATACTCAGTACCAAAAAGGAGTAATGTATTTGTGCTTTCCGGGTTTTCTTTACTTCACTTTTTTGTTCTATTTCCATTTAAAACTATTATTAGCTTTAAAATAAAAGAAAAAAAATATATAGATAAACATATCTTTTTGTTTTTCATTGCAGCTAACGAATGCCCTGGAATCAGAGCATAGATCAGTAATTTATAATTTTACCTATACTATATTATAGTTGAGAATTTGAACTCATAATGACAACACTTACTTAGGTAACCTAGGAAAATGAGAAAAAGAAAATAAGCATTAGCTTACAAGGTTGGGTTAGATTCCCTCAATTTGAAGTAGATAAAAAACAGAACAAATTAAAATAATTATTTAATGAAATACAGAAGTCAACTCCATTTTACTGAGTCATGTTTCTCTGTCATTCCATGGTTCCTTAGTTAATTGATTGTCACAGTGCTTAGCCTAGGGTAGGCAATTATCAAATGAATGAATGGATGATTGGATAAATAAATGAATGAATAAACAAATGATATCACCTGGATGTAGTTGAAGGGTTTGGAAAGTTTAGATAAAAGTTGATAGCTTCTCCAGATATTTGAAGGTCTTTTTGTTTTTTGGAAGATTCAATGAGTTGATGAGGCAGAGCAAACACTACAGAGGGCCTACTATGTGCATATTTGGCCCATTGGAAATAGAACCACTAAATAGTACAATCTTGCTCTGCTGCAAGTGAGGGGATTTGTAGAGAGGAAGTGAGGGGATTTGTAGAAAGGAAGCAATCTTCCTTCAGTCTTCCCAGGGGCTGGGAATTTGTCTGGAAGCTGAGTTTGCATAATTAGTGAGGAAGATACAGTGAAGCCACCTCTTGGCCCCATCACTTATATTGGTTAATATTTAATGCTCTACAAACCCACCCCGTCAATACCTTTACTTCTTAAGGCCACATAGATGATTTTGTTTATTATGAAAAAGGTCAGGAAGTTCCCAGGAAGAAAAAACGATGGAGATTAACATTTTGAGAACTTTTACCTTATATCCTATTTATAAGTGATCTTCCCCTACCTAAAAACCACTTGCTTAATAATTTCTTACCTTTAAGAGAATTTCTGAAGTAGTACAATGAGAGATAACCCTACTTTGTCTGATGTCTTGATTGGGTTTGTTTGGACCATGAAGTCACTACACATACAGGAACTGGAAGAGGTGACCTATAGCCACTGTCTCAGGAAAGCCGAGCCTTTGCTAAGGGTCTCTGGTGTGCCTCGTCCCAAAGTATCCAAATTAACTCGAGCTGTGGGAAGCAGGCTGATAGTTTCCTACTTCTGTTAATACCCCCAAGGTCCTGGGGAAGGCCTGCAATCCACCTGTTCCAAGTGAGAAAAGCAGGCAGGGAAACTGGGTGCTGGAAGCAGGGCCAGCAAGTCAAGGGCTGGCTCTGAGCCTGGGAGAATGTTCAGGGCAGGATCGGGAGGTCATGTCAGATAAGAGGGCAGGATCCCTAGTGCTCAGTGGGACGGACTGGCACTGGGCAGGAAGGGAGCCCTGCAGCCTAAATATTACCACATGGACTCTCTTAGTCTGAATCTTTCTCAAAGAGCCTCCTGAGCCCTGGAGGATTCCAAACCTCCATGAAGAGGAAATTCACAGCCCTGGGGGCCTGGGCTCTTCTGTCAGGAGCCTTTTGCCCCCTAGCTAGCTGACAGGGCCCTAGGCTCCAGCCACCTTCCATTCATAGGGATGTCCTGATAGTCCTAAATGCCTGCCCTGCTGTTCCGGGCTCGGGGAGTGTGAGCCAAGGCAATGCATGGGTAATGAGATTTGCATCCACATTTTCCACACCCCATCTGGGGACACAAGGTCTGACAAACATGCGTGTGCTCGTGGGATTATGACCAGAATATGTGTAATCAGAGCTGCCCCAGAAACCTGGCATCTGTTGTAGCCAAAGCTTTGAGCAGTAGGGTCCCAGCTTCTATGGTCTTCACAACCCTAACAGCTGCCTTTGCTTTTGCTATTGTCCAAGGTAGGTTCATGTCAGGTGACATTCAGGTGACAGTGAGAATTTGGAGTGATGCCAGAGGCCCTAAGATACCCCTACTGGCTAATCATGCCTTGATGCAACCCCAGTTTCAATTAGGGTTCTCCACGAGGGTGCTTTTCAAAAGCAGTACTGGTAGCACAAGGCCATTTTTTGTCTTTTAGATTAGCAACATGGTTTTTTTTTTTTTAAATGATAATACTAAAAAAAAAAAAGAAAATGATAAGACTGGCTTCGGTGAAGGATGAGGTTGAGATGGGTAGGAGTATACATTAACAGAACTTTTACGAAAAGGAGTTTGCCCCTTTGTATAAGGAGCCTTAAAAAATTAGACAGATTTCTAGACAGCTCTGTTATACATATCTGTCTCATAATGCACTTTGGCCCAGTATTTCTTTTTTTTTCTTTTTTATGTTGCACAATTTTATTTATTTATTTTTTTCATTTTAACATCTTTATTCGAGTATAATTGCTTTACAATGGTATGTTAGTTTCAGCTTCACAACAAAATGAATCAGTTATATATATACATATGTTCCCATATCTCTTCCCGCTTGCGTCTCCCTCCCTCCCACCCTCCCTATCCCCCCCCTCCAGGCGGTCACAAAGCACCGAGCTGATCTCCCTGTGCTATGCGGCTGCTTCCCACTAGCTATCTACCTTACGTTTGGTACTGTATATATGTCCATGCCTCTCTCTCGCTTTGTCACCGTTTACCCTTCCCCCTCCCCATAGCCTCAAGTCCATTCTCTAGTAAGTCTGTGTCTTTATTCCTGTTTCACACCTAGGTTTTTCATGACATTTTTTTTCCTTAAATTCCATATATATGTGTTAGCATACGGTATTTGTCTCTCTCTTTCTGACTTACTTCACTCTGTATGACAGACTCTAGGTCTATCCACCTCATTACAAATAGCTCAATTTCGTTTCTTTTTATGGCTGAGTAATATTCCATTGTATATATGTGCCACATCTTCTTTATCCATTCATCTGATGATGGACACGTAGGTTGTTTCCATCTCCGGGCTGTTGTAAATAGAGCTGCAATGAACATTTTGGTATATGACTCTTTTTGAATTATGGTTTTCTCAGGGTATATGCCCAGTAGTGGGATTGCTGGGTCATATGGTAGTTCTATTTGTAGTTTTTTAAAGAACCTCCATACTGTTCTCCACAGTGGCTGTATCAATTTACATTCCCACCAACAGTGTAAGAGGGTTCCCTTTTCTCCACACCCTCTCCAGCATTTATTGTTTCTAGATTTTTTGATGATGGCCATTCTGACTGGTGTGAGGTGATACCTCATTGTAGTTTTGATTTGCATTTCTCTAATGATTAATGATGTTGAGCATTCTTTCATGTGTTTGTTGGCACTCTGTGTATCTTCTTTGGAGAAATGTCTATTTAGGTCTTCTGCCCATTTTTGGATTGGGTTGTTTGTTTTTTTGTTATTGAGCTGCATGAGTTCTTGTAAATTTTGGAGAGATTAATCCTTTGTCAGTTGCTTCATTTGCAAATATTTTCTCCCATTCTGAGGGTTGTCTTTTGGTCTTGTTTATGGTTTCCTTTGCTGTGCAAAAGCTTTTAAGTTTCATTAGGTCCCATTTGTTTACTTTTGTTTTTATTTCCATTTCTCTAGGAGGTGGGTCAAAAAGGATCTTGCTGTGATTTATGTCATAGAGTGTCCTGCCTATGTTTTCCTCTAAGAGTTTGATAGTTTCTGGCCTTACATTTAGGTCTTTAATCCATTTTGAGCTTATTTTTGTGTATGGTGTTAGGGAGTGATCTAATCTCATACTTTTACATGTAGCTGTCCAGTTTTCCCAGCACCACTTATTGAAGAGGCTGTCCTTATAACAACCTCCTTTCAGGAAATGATCAGCTATATGAACACAGATTTGTGATGTTTATCCCAGTATTGCTAATGCCAAAATAATGGAAATTTACTTCAGTGTCTAATAATAGATGAATGATTAAATTAGTAACATTAAACTTATATAGTGGAATATCACGCCTCCACAAAAAATGATTCATAGTCAGTCCTCCATATCTGTGGAGATACCACAGATTCAACTAACTGCAGATGGAAAATATTTGAAAGAATTCCATAAAATTCCAAAAAGCAAAACTTGACTTTGCCTTGCACCAGTAACTATTTATACAGAATTTATGTTGTATTTACAACTATTTACATAGCATTTACATTGTATTAGGTATAATAAATAATTTAGAAATGATTTAAAGTATGCAGGAGGATGTGTGTAGGTTATATGGAAGTACTACATCACTTTATATGTGGGACTTGAGCATCTGTGGAGTTTGGTATCTGTAGGGATCCTGGAACGAATTCCCTGTGGATACAGAGAGTCCACTGTATTTAGAGAAAATATATGGTTCACAAGAAAGTAGGTATAAATTCTCTTAAATACAGGAAAAACTCTGATTTAATGTGGGCGGAGAACACTTAAGGACATGAATACCAGATGAGGATTATCAGGGCCATATAGGAGGCCCACATATTCCGCAAGTGGGAAGATAAATTCCACACCCTTCTTGGAAGATGATTGGTAACTTTTTTTTTTTAATTGACGTGTAGTTGATTTACAATGTTGTGTTAGTTTCAGGTATACAGCACAGTGATTCAGTTATACATGTACATACACAAACACACATACACATATATATATTCTTTTTCAGATTATTTTCCCTTATAGGTTATTATAAAATATTGAGTATAGTTCCCTGTGCTTTACAGTAAGTTATCTATTGTTGGTTATTTTATATATATATTGTGTATATGTTAATCCCAAACTCCTAATTTATCCTTCCCTGCCCCCCTTTCCTCTTTGATAATCATAAGTTTGTTTTCTGTGCCTTTGGATCTATTTCTGTTTTGCAAAAAAGTTCATTTGTATCTTTTGTTTTTTTGGGTTCTACATATAAGCTATATCATATGATATTTGTCTTTGGCTTTCTTCACTTAGTATGATAATCTCAAGGTCCATCCATGTTGCTAGAAATGGCAATATTTCATTCTTTTTTATGGCTAAGTAATATTACATTGTATATATATACCACCTCTTCTTTATCTATTCATCTGTCAATGGACATTTAGGTTGCTTCCATGTCTTGACTATAGTAACTTTTTTTTTTTTTTGCGGTACGCGGGCCTCTCACTGTTGTGGCCTCTCCCATTGTGGAGCACAGGCTCCGGACATGCAGGCTCAGTGGCCATGTCTCACGGGCCTAGCCGCTCCGCGGCATGTGGGATCTTCCCGGACCGGGGCACGAACCCATGTCCCCTGCATCGGCAGGCGGACTCTCAACCACTACGCCACCAGGGAAGCCCCATGTCTTGACTATTGTAAATAGTGCTGCAATGAGTGGCAATTTCTATCAAATTTTAAAATACACAAACTTTGGGACCCAAGACTTCTACTTTTAAGAACTTATCCTGCAGATACATTTGCATTTGTGTCTCATGATATATGTACAAGGAGAGTTATTACAGTATTGTTTCAGTGGCAAAAGCTGGAAACAACTAAGTGCCTATCAATAGAGCATTGGGTAAATACAAGATGGCACAGTTATCAAAAGTAACATACTAGGGACTTCCCTAGCGGTCCAGTGGTTAAGACTCCAGACTTACAATGCAGTGGGGGGGACCTAAGATCCCACATGCTGTATGGCATGGCCAAAATTAAAAGAAAAAAAGTAGCATACTATGCAGCTGTTAAAAAGAATGAGGTACTTCATTTACCTCATGACTACTGGGGAACTTTGTGTATTAAATAAAACTCAATATAAGAAATGAAAAAAGTACAGCACAATAACTAATATACTACTAATGTGTGTGTGTGTATGTGTGTGTGTGTGTGTGTGTGTGTGTTAATTTGTAGACTATCTATCTCAGAAAGGAGATAAAAAGCTGTTAATGATAATGGCTCCTGTGGGAAATAGGAATGAAGGGAAAACATATTATTCACTTTATGTCCTTTCATATTTTTCAAATTTTGTACAATGTAGATATATAACCCATTCCAAAATCAATAAATAAAAAATAAGAATAACATTTAAAAGTAAAAAAGAAGTAGAGGGTCTCCCTGGTGGCACAGTGGTTAAGAATCCACCTGCCAATGCAGGGGACACGGGTTTGAGCCCCTGGTCCAGGAAGATCCCACATGCCACAGAGCAACTAAGCCTGTGCGCCACAACTACTGAGCCTGCGTGCCACAACTACTGAAGCCCATGTGCTTAGAGCCCATGCTCCGCAGCAAGAGAAGTCACCGCAGTGAGAAGACTGTGCACCTCAACAAAGAGTAGCTGCTGCTTGCCACAACTAGAGAAAGCCCGCACCCAGCGACAAAGACCCAGTGCAGACAAAAATAAATTAATTTTAAAAAAGAAAAGAAGTAGAAATAAATTTTAAAATTCCTGGGAAAATGCTCATAGAATAAAAATAAATGAAAAAAGAAACCCACAGTAAACCATATATATGGTATAATCCCATTTGTTGTTGTTGTTATTTTTTAAATATTCATTTATTTATTTATTTATTTGGTTGTACCAGGCCTTAGTTGCAGGAAGCAGGCTCCTTAGTTACAGCACATGGGCTCCTTAGTTGTGGCATGCGAACTCTTAGTTGCGGCATGCATGTAGGATCTAGTCCCTGACCAGGGATCAAACCTGGGCCCCCTGCATTGGGAGCGTGGAGTCTTATCCACTACGCCACCAGGGAAGCCCCCCTCATTTGTTTTTAAAGTGGTGTACACAGAAAAAAGACAAAGAACAAATTTAAATGATGCTGAATGATACATAAAATAGTTTTTTCCTTAATATTTCTGTTTATTTTTCAGATTTTTCTATAATGACTACATGTATTATTTCTGTAAACAAAACAAAAAATAGGCAACTTATCTTTGGTTAGTGAGATTAAGGGAAACTCATCTTCTTAATTCTTTTTGTTATTTTTCCATAGTTTTTTTTTTTTTTTATTGTTTGTTTGTTTGGGTCTTTTTTTGGCCATGCCGTGTGGCTTGTGGGATCTCAGTTCCCCAACCAGGGATTGAACCTGGTTCAATTCACAGCAGTGAAAGGCTAGAATCCTAACCTGGTTCAATTCACAGCAGTGAAAGGCTAGAATCCTAACCACTAGGCCACCAGGGAACTCCCCTGTGTTGTATTATTTTAAATATGGGGGAAAAAAAAGATTTAAAAACTCTAATCCAGGACTCTAGATCAGAGTTTCCATAATTCTTCTTGAGGCTCCTGAGCAGTGCCCTGCACAGTGAGAGGCATGTGTTCCTGGACATTCTCTGGCCAGGCTGGGCTCGGCCCCATGGTGACCACCGCTGGTCCAGGAGAGAAGGGGAGAGCACTCTCTTTCTCAATGCTGGCTACCACCGTTTCCCAAGCAATGACCTCTCTGTTCAAGCAGCCACATTTACTGCTGCGGAGGGACCCTGGGAGTGAGGAGAAGTGGAATAGGGAGAGTTGGAAAGAGCCAGCAAGACAGAGGCCAAGGAAGAAAGCCAGGCACAGAGCAGCTTCTAGGCTGCAAACATCTGGGGCACAGTATTCTAGGTTTCCTTGTTCTCCACGTTTGTTGAGGTTTCTTGAGTATCTCTGATGCTGGAAGTCTTTGCCTCCTCTATCCCGCCAGGCTCTGCTTGTCATTCCAGATAGACCATGAGCATCTACAGCTGTGAAATTCCTGGCACAGAACCTGGCATGCTGGAATAGCTGTTTTCCTAACAAATGGTAGCCATATAAATGTAGTATGTTAAATTCAACAGTGTGAAAACAAAGAGCAGAAGAAGGACAATTCCTGGGTGCTGAGATGAGACGGCTGCCATGTACTGTTGTCTATGTTGAATCCTGCCACATTTTCCATTCAAAAAGTAAACATTAATAATTTGCATATTTATTACAACAGTTGTTTTCTGAAAGGTGGCTTTGTTAAATTGTTTAACAAAGTTAGTATATTACGACAATTTTCAGACATAAGAAGAATAACGTCTTGAGAAAAAGGTGCCCTTTTCTCGTTGGTTGTGTGGTTCAGTGGCAGCTCTGTTAGCAAAAGCCGAATTTTAATTCAGGGGCCACTTCTTGCTCTTGTCCACAAACCAGCCCAATCTGCCTTGAAACTTCGAAAGGTGAGGGTGGGTGACTGGACAGTACTAAAAGGATAGTCTCAGATGCACATTTACAGATGCTGAGAAGGAGGTAGAATGTGCATAGGAGAGGTTGTCTGTTCTGTCCTCACGCTTGGATTTCTGGCTTCCCCAGTATGAGAACTGCATGCTGATGTGTGGATTTCAAAGCAATTATTGAGACCTAAGGGCTCTATTAAGCAGAAATTGCTGTCTGACTCGTGCAAGCTTCAGTGACTTGGTCGCTATGGTGTTTTAATCCTGACTCGTGGGCCCACACGCTCTCTTCCAGATTGCAGAGCATAGACTCTGTGATTGACCACATCTGACTGCTCATATCCTTGTACCGTGTGTGTGTGTGTGTGTGTGTGTAAGCATGTGTGCAAGCTCACTTATATGTATAATGAATGTACATTGGCTTCCCTCTAAAATTCTTATTGAAATAGTGATACAAATTACTTTTGGCCACATTCAGTTTTAAGATGGGAAAAACCAATTTGCTCTGCTGAAACAAATAGAGCAGAAACATGTCAGCAATATTGGGCTCTCATGTTTGGGGAGGTGTTTAATAAGGAGGGGCACTAAGTCTGGGCATGGCCCCATGGTCTACCACACAAGGCCTCTATCTCTTTCTTCCCGCTCTGTTCTCCACCATCTCAACTGAGCGGAAAGAGCTTTGGGTAGAAAAAGCAGGAAGTCACTGAAAACCCTGGGTTCCCTTTGTACAATTATATCTCCTATAAGGAGATATCTGAGGGTCCTTTACTCTCAAAGCTCTTCTAGGGGTCACTCCCTAATGTCTTATTTGAGCAACCCAGACCCACTTGCTGAATTATGTATATTTTGTTGGTTACCGAATAGCTAAGAGGAAAAGGTGTATCAAACTCAGTATTTTAAAAATGAACGTATTAGTCACCTTCCCCATTTACCGCTACTTCTTCTCCCATGTTCCCTACCTTGGTGTGGTGGCTATGAGAGGGCACCTACCAGAACGTGAACTACAGGGAGTGTAATTGACCAAGGGCCCACTGTGCTCTGAAATCCTTCACTGTGTTTGGGCTGAGACCATGCTTCCCACGGGCTGCTGCCAGCAATGACTAAGCGTGGCCAGGATACTGAGGCAGATCCATTTCTGAGTGATGTGGGATAATTCTGAAGTTTGACAACTGACTTCAGCTCAAGGACTCCCTGACAGCCTTGCGAAATGTTCCATGACAGTCTAGGATGCTTCTACCCAAGCTTTCTTTCCTTACTCCAACACTTGGGGTCTCCTGCATTTGTGGTCTGATGGCTCTCCCAGTGGTTTGCAGCTCTGTCTCCATTTTCTTAAATGAAAATCTTTGCACACTTAATCCCATCTTGGCATGACTTTCTCAAGGACTCAGTTAACAAAAGTAGTACTGAGGGTGGGGTAATAATACTACCGGCTTCTTTCCATTCTGGGAGGACTAGTAGTTCATCCTCACAGGGATAGAGACTCATTCTGATTATGAGTTTGCCTTTCTTGCCTTTGGAAAATGATCAGGGGCTCACATTTGCCAGGGAACACAGCAAGGATCCTACGGAACTACCGGGCACTAATACTAAGACTCTCTTTCATCAAAAGACACCATTAAGAGATTGAAAAAAATCAAGTCTACACAATGGGAAAAGATGTTTGCAGTACATGCATCTGTTATAACTTGTGTACAGAGTATATGAATTCTTACAAGTCAGTATGAAAAAAGCAGGTAACCTAATAGAAAAATAGGCAAAGGAGTTGAACAGTACTTCACAAAAGAGAGTATCCAATGGCAATAAACATTTGAAGAGATATTAAATTCCACTTGTTATTTGGGAAATGTAAATTAAAGCCTCAAGGTGATGCCACTAGAAATGGCCAAAATGAAAACACCAGACAGTACCAAGTGTTTACATGTGACTGGAGTGGAGTACCTAGAACTTTTACACTCTACTGGTGGACGTGTGTTTTGGAACAACTATCTGGGAAAATAGTTTGACAGTGTCTATGAAACTGTACATACACATTTCCTCTGACCAGCAATTCCATGCATACATAAGTTCAACAAAAGATGGAACTAGAATGTTCCCAGCAGCATTATTTATGGTACCAAAAACAAGTAATAACACAAATGTACACTGAGAGAAGAATAGGTAGATAAATTGTGTTTGTATGTTCATATAACAGAATACAGGGTTGAGGATGAATGAACTACTATTACATACAGCAACGTGGACACTCACAGACATTGTTAATGAAAGAAGACAGACTGTACAAAGCATATGGGATGATTCCACTTGTAAAGTGCTTAAAATCAAACTAAATTAGTCTAGACTGTTAGAAATCAGAATAGTGGTTATCTGTGTGGGGCGAGTGATGACTGGGGTGTTTCATGAGCTGATGCTAATTACACAGGTATGTTACTTTATCAAAATTCATCAAGTTGTACTAGAATTTGTACAACTTTTCAATGTGTATGTTTTGCTTCAATAAAACTTACCCCAAAAGTTAATTTTTTCCGCAATATTTTCATTATCAAAAATTTAGAAAATACAAAATAGAAAAATAAATATTGCAAAAGAATACCCACTTCAAGCATTTTAATCATTATCCTTTTGGCCTTTTCTCTATACACTCAAATGTCCTCTCCAGCCCTTCCTTCAGAAAAAATCAGGACCATGTTCTAGATTCTGTTTTGTAACTGCGTTTTGCAACTTCCACCATATATACAGTCAACACCTTTCCATGTCATTAGCATTCTTTTACCACATTTAAAGGGTTGCTAGTTGTCTACTGAATTGGAGTTCCATAGTCTATATACAAAGTCATTTTTCATGTTTAGGTTTTTTCTAATTTTTCAGCGTCATAAACAATAATATGTGGTGATCAGGACTTTCCTGGCAGTCCAGTGGTTGGGACTCCATGCTTCCGCTGCAGGGGGCATGGGTTTGATCCCTGGTCAGGGAACTAAGATCCTAGTTCTGTACAGTGCAGCTCGGCCAAAAAAAAAAAAAAAAAAAGTGATGATCATTCTTATAGCTAAATCTTTGCCCTATATCCATGATTATTTCTTTAGACTCAAGTTCTAGGAGTTGGGCGTCTGCATATAAAGCGTTGTATACCCTTGAGGTTTAGACATCTCCTGGTTAATTTTTAACAGTGATGTAACAGTTTGCGCTGAGAGCGTGCTTTGGAATATGTTCCTATCAGGTGGTTCTTGGAATCCTGAGAGCAACAACAGCAATGACAATGTCAATAATTGCCATGGAGCCTATTATATCATTTCATTTATTTCCCACCAAAAATCTGGCTATGTGGGGACTAATAACTACCTTTTACGAATGAGGATACAGGTTCAGGAGAAGAACCATATTCAAGTTCTCTCAGTATTGAAAGCTGGATTCAAAGCCAGAGGTGTCCAACCCTAAAGCCCTCTGCCACTCCATAGCGCCTTCCGGGGAATGGTAAATCCTTTTGTTGAGCTACCAGGGAGTCCAGCTGGACCAGTGATTACTGTACGCCACAATAGCAACACAATAATGATCATAGTGAGAGCTAATGCTCAATTGATGCTAATAGACTGATCGGGAAAGCAAGTGAGATTGAGACAGAAAAAGAGAATGAATCTGGAAGTGTGGGTGCATGTGGGGAGGAATTCTGAGTCTTATGGAAGTTACCAGAAGATAAAAAATTGAAATCCCGTGTCAACCCACTTGTTGATGACATGTCACAAGGTTGTATAAGCTTCCTCAGCCACCAGGGCACCAGGCTGTTGGACTCATTCCCCTGGAGTAAGATTGATAAGCGCATTCCACTAAGAACAGATGTAGCTGTGAGAGGCCAGAAGCCAGTTTACTAGAAGACACAGAGGGAGTGGAGAGGCTTGTGCAAGCTTTTTGATTGTGGCTCAGAGTTTTTGTGAAAGGCCAAAGAAGTGAGACTTTCTGGGGACGTTCCAGTGAAACTCTGATTCAAGCTGTATCCCTTTTTCCAGGAAGCTGTTAAGGCTGGTTACTCAGAAAAAGTAAGAAAACTCTGTGTGTGTGTGCGTGTGTGTGTGTGTGTGTGAGAGAGAGAGAGAGAGAGAGAGAGTGCAAGAGCAGCATGGGAGCATCCGTGAAAGAAGCTCTGCGATTGGCAAGTGACAAGTTTGGGGGAAACTGGATGTGTATGCCTATTGATAATTTGTTCTTAGTCCTTCTCCCTGCTGACTCAACATTTCAACACACAGTCTGCTTGTCAACTGATAGGGCAAGTTGCTTGGAAGCTACAGAAAAGAGAAGAGGCAACATGGGGAAGTGGGAGAGAAGGCTTTGGAATGCCACAGCTTCAATCCAAATTTAGCCACCGGTCAGATTAATGTAAGAGAACAATAGTTAACTTGTATTTCAGGATCTGTGCTAAGTACATCTTCTGTATCACTAAATTTTCAAAGCCACTCCACAGCAAAGTTTCTCCCATTGTCCCTGTTTTATAGATGAGGAAACCAAAGATCAGGAGGCTTAGGTAATTAATGGGAGATATCAAATTTGTTGAGAGGCATGTTTGAACTGAGGCCCATCTAAATTCCAACATCCTACCCTTTTTAATGGTGTGACTTAGAGAGAATTTTGTAATCCAGGCCTCAGTGTCTATTCTTTAAAGTAGAAATAAATACCGCTGACCCAGGTCATTGTCTGGGGGCCTAAATTATGGTATTTTACACCAGGGTCTGGCACGTAATAGGTCCTCAGTGAATGTTACTTTCTCTAGGGAGAGGACTTTCAGGACTTTGAGAAAGGGAGAGGGCATATAAAAAGCCAAACCAAACCAAAAAACCTGAAAAACATCTAGTGGCTTAGATGAGGCTAGATTGGACAGAGGGCAATACTATTAAAAAAAGAAGAAGGGGGCTTCCCTGGTGGCGCAGTGGTTGAGAGTCTGCCTGCCGATGCAGGGGACGTGGGTTCGTGCCCCGGTCCGGGAAGATCCCACATGCCGCAGAGCGGCTGGGCCCGTGAGCCATGGCCGCTGAGCCTGCGCGTCCGGAGCCTGTGCTCCACAACGGGAGAGGCCACAACAGTGAGAGGCCCGCGTACCGCAAAAAAACAAACAAACAAAAAAATTTTTTAAATAAAATAAAAAAAGAAGAAGGATTCAGATTCAACTGAGAGTACTAACAGGATGAAGAGCATAGCGCTCAGAACATCACATATACTGACTTAGCCACAAGCTCGTGGAGATGATGGTATTGCGTCTAACTGGCAAATGAAGAAATAATGTCCTAAAAGACTAGGTACCTTGTCCCAAGTCATGTTGCTGGGATTCTTTCCAAGGAGTGAACATGTCTTCTATGATTTTTTTTTGAGACAGAATGTGCATCCTGTGAAATTCACCTTTAGAAGTATACAATTTAGTGGGTTTTACTATATTCACAGAGAAGTGCAGCTATCACCACTGTATAACTATCTAATTCCAGAATATTTTCGTTGCCCCAAAGAGAATCTCCATTCTCATTAACAGTTACTCCCCATTCCTCCCTCCCTTGGATGCTGGCAACAAGTGCTTTGCTTTATGTTTCTATGGGTTTTCCTTTTCTGGACATTTTATATAAATAGAATCATACAGGATGTGACCTTCTGTGTCTGGCTTCTTTCACTTAGTATTATGTGTCAAGGTTCGTTCATGTTGTAGCATAAATTAATATTTCATTTCTTTTTATGAGTCAGTAATAACCCACTGTATGGCTAGACCACATTTTGTTTATCCATTCATCAGTTGATGGAAGTTTTGGTGGTTTCCACTTTTTTGCTGAATAAAATTGCTATGAATATCTGTGTACATCTGTGTGGATATAAGTTTTCAATTCTCTTGGGTATATACCTAGAAGTAAAATTGCCGAGTCATATGATAAATCTACGGTTAGCTTTTTGAGGAATTGCCAAACAGTTTTTCCAAAGTGGCTGCACCATTTTACATTCCCAACAGCAATATATGAGAAATCCAGTGTCTCCATATACTTGCCAACACTTGTTATTATCTGTCTTTTGATGATAGTCATCCTAGTGGATGTGAAGTGGTATCTCATTGTGGATTTGATTTGCATTTCCCTAATGACAAATGATGTTGAACGTCTGTTCATGTGATTGTTGGTGATTTGTGTATATATATATATATTTTTTTTTTCACATTTTAACAGCTTTACTGAGGTATAATTTGCATACCATGAAATTCACCAACTGTAAGTATACTATTCAAATGGTTTTAAGAACTTGATTGTTTCCTGATATAGGTGTTTAAAAGTATCCCTTTAATCCCTACTTTAGCTGCATCCCATAAATTTTGATATTAGGTTTTTATTTTTAAAAAGTTCAAAATATTTTCTAACTTTTCTTGGTTTTTACTGAAGTATAGTTGATTTACAATATTGTGTTAGTTTCAGGTGTACAGTAAAGTGATTCAGTTATACATATATATATTTTTTAAATTTTCAGATTATTTTACATTTATAGTTTATTACAAGATATTGAATATAGTTCCCTGGGCTATACAGGAGGTCCTTGTTGCTTATCTATATTACGTATATTAGTTTGTATCTGTTAATCCCATACTCCTAATTTATCCCTCTCCCCTCCCTTCCTGGTTCAGTAACCATAAGTTTGTTTTCTATGTTTGTGAGTCTATTTCTATTTGGTATATAGAATCATTTGTATTATTTTTTAGATTCCTCAAATAAGTGATATCATATGGTATTTGTCTTTCTCTGTCTGACTTCACTTAGTGTGATATTCTCTAGGTCCATCCATGTTGCTGCAAATGGCAATATTTCATTCTTTTTTATGGGTGACTAATATTCCATTGTGTGTGTGTGTGTGTATTACACACACACACACACACACCCCACATCTTCTTAAACTAATCATCTGTTGATGAGTGCTTGGGTTGCTTCCATGTCTTGGCTGTTGTAAATAGTGCCGCTATGAAGATTGGAGTGCATGTATGTTTTCATATTAGAGTTTTCATCTTTTCTGGATATATGCCTAGAGTGGGATTGTTGGATCATGTGGTAGCCTATTTTTAGTTTTTTAAGGAATCTCCATACTGTTTTCCATAGTGGCTGCACCAATTTACATTCCCACCAATACTTTTGGAGGGTTCCCTTTTCTCCACACCCTCTCCAGCATTTATTATTTGCAGACTTTTTCATGATAACCATTCTGACTGGTGTGAGGTGATACCTCATTGTAGTTTTGATTTGCATTTCTCTAATAATTAGTGATGATGAGCATCTTTTCATGTGCCTATTGGCCATCTGTATGTCTTCTTTGAAGAACTGTCTATTTAGGTCTTCTGCCCATTTTTTGATTGGGTTGTTTGGTTTTTTGACTGAGTTTTATGCATTGTTTGTATATTTTAGATACTAACCCCTTGTCAGTTGTATCATATGCAAATATTTTTTCCCACTCTGTAGGTTTTTTGTTTTGTTTATGGTTTTCTTTGCTGTGCAAAATATTTTAAGTTTGATTAGGTCCCATTTGTTTATTTTTGCTTTTATTTCTTTTGATTTGGGAGACTGACCTAAGAAAATATTGCTATGATTTATGTCCAATAATGTTTTGCTTATGTTCTCTTCTAGGAGTTTTATGATGTCATGTCTTTCATTTAGGTCTCTAAACTATTTTGAGTTTATTTTTGTATATGGTATAAGGGAATGTTCTAATTTCATTTATATACATGTAACTGTCCAGCTTTCCCAACATCACTTGCTAAGGAGACTGCCTTTTTCTCCATTGTATATTTTTGCCCCCTTTGTCATAGATTAATCGACCATAGGTGTGTGGGTTTATTTCTGGGCTCTTGATTCTGTTCCATTGCTCTATTTGTCTGTTTTTGTGCCAGTACCATGCTGTTTTGATTACTGTAGCTTTGTAGTATTGTCTGAAGTCAGGAAGGGTTGTGCCTCCAGCTTTGTTTTTTTCCCTCAGAATTGCTTTGGCAGTTCTGGATCTTTCGTGTGTATATATATTTGGGAAGTGTCTTCAGCCACTTTTTTTTTTTTTTTTTTTTTTGCGGTACGTGGGCCTCTCACTGTTGTGGCCTCTCCCGTTGCAAAGCACAGGCTCCAGACATGCAGGCTCAGTGGCCATGGCTCTTGGGCCCAGCTGCTCTGCAGCATGTGGGATCTTCCCGGACTGGGGCACGAACCCATGTCCCCTACATTGGCAGGCGGGCTCTCAACCACTGTGCCACCAGGGAAGCCCTTCAGCCACTTTTTAATTGGATTATTTGCTTTTTTTTTTTTTTGAGATGTAAGAGTTTTTTATATATTCTAGACACTAGACACTTATCAGATATATGATTTGCAAATATTTTCTCCTATTCTGTTTCTCTTTTCATTTTCTTAATAGTGTCCTCTTATGCCTAAAAGCTTTTAATTTTGACAAAGTAGAATATATCTATTTTTCTTTTGTTACTTGTGCTTTTGATGTCATACCTAAGAATCTAGTGATAAGTCCAAGATCATGAAGCTTTACCCTTATGTTTTCTTCAAAGAATGTCACAGTTTTAGCTCTGATATTTAGGTCTTTGCTCCATTTTGAGTTAGTTTTTGTATGACGTGAGGGAAGGACCCAACTTCATTCTTTTGCATGGGGGTGTTAAGTTGTCCCACACCATTTGTTGAATAAATTATTCTTTCTCTGTTAAATGGTTTTGGCATCCTTGTCAAAAATCAATTGGCCAGGGCTTCCCTGGTGGCACAGTGGTTGAGAGTCCACCTGCCGATGCAAGGGACACGGGTTCGTGCCCCGGTCTGGGAGGATCCCACATGCCGCGGAGCTGCTGGGCCCGTGAGCCATGGCTGCTGAGCCTGTGCGTCCGGAGCCTGTGCCCCGCAACGGGAGAGGCCACAATGGTGAGAGGCCCGTGTACTGCCAAAAAAAAAAAAAAAAAAAAAAATCAATTGGCCATAGATGTATGGGTTTATTTCTAGACTTTACATTCTATTCTGTTGATCTGTATGTCTATTATAAGGTCAGTACCACACTGTTTTGATTACTGTAAAGTTTTAGTAAGTTTTGAAGGAAGTGTGATTCTTCTTACTGTGTTTTACTTTTTCAAGATTGTTTGCATTTTCATATGCATGTTAGGATCAGCTTCTGAAACTATACCAGCTGGAATTTTCAAAGAGATTGTGTTGAATATGTAGATCAATTTGGGGGAGTATTGTCATCTTAACAATATTAAATAAACTTTTAAAACTTATTTTGTTGTTATGAGGTATAATTGACATATAATATTAGTTTCAGGTGTACAACATAGTGATTCAATATTTGTGTACATTGTGAAATGATCACCACAAGGTCTAGTTAACATCGGTCACCATGCATAGTTAGAAAACATTTTTTTCTTGTCATAAGAACTTTTAAGATTTACTCTCTAGGCAACTTTCAAATTTGTAATACAGTATTATTAACTACTGCGTTGGCCAAAAAGTTTGTTTGGGTTTTCTGTAAGAGCTTATGGAAAAAAAAACCGAACAAATTTTTGGCCAACCCAATATCCTCATGCTGTACGTTACATCTCCATAATTTATTTATTTTGTAACTGGAAGGTTTTGCCTTTTGTCCCCCTTCACCCATTTCTCCCATCTCCTACCCCTCCCCTTTGGCAACCACCAATATGATCTCTGTATCTATGAGCTTATTTTTGTTTGTTTGTTTGTTTAGATTCCACATATAAGTGAGATCATACAGTATTTGTCTTTCTCTGCCTGACTCATTTCACTTAGCATAATGCCCTCAAGGTCTATCCATGTTGTCGCAAATGGCAAGATTTCATTTTTTATGGCTGTATAATATTCCTCTGTGTGTGTGTGTGTGTGTGTGTGTGTGTGTGTGTGTGTATCACATTTTCTTTATCCATTCATCCATCAATGATTGCTTTCATGTATTGATTATTGTAAATAATGCTGCAATGAACATGAGATGCATTATCTTTTCAAATTAGGGTTTTCCTTTTCTTCAGATAAATACTCAGCAGTGGAAGTGCTGGATCATATGGTAGTTCTATTTTTAATTTTTTGAGGGACCCTCATATTGTTTTCCATAGTAGCTGTATCAATTTATATTCCCATCAACAGTGCACAAAAGTTCCCTTTTCTCCACATCCCTGCTGACTCTTGTTCTTTCTTTCTTTTTTTGGCCACACCATGTGGCATGTGGGATCTTAGTTATCTGACCAGGGATTGAACCTGTGCTCCCTGGAGTGGAAGCGCAGAGCCCTAACCACTGCACCACCAGAGAATTCCCTTGTTATTTCTTGTTTTTTTGATAGTAGCCATTCTGACACATGTGGGGTGATATCTCATTGTGGTTTAGATTTGCATTTCCCCAATGATTAGTGATGGTGAGCATCTTTTCACGTAACTGTTAACCAACTATATGTTTTCTTTGGGAAAATACCTGTTCAGATCTTCTATCCATTTTTTAATTGGATTGTTTGGGTTTTTATTGAGTTTTATGAGTTCTTTATATATTTTGGATATTAACCCCTTATTAGATATTTGCAAATATATTTTCCCATTCCATAGATTGCCTTTTCATTTTGTTGATGGTTTCCTTTGCTGTGCAGAAGTTTTTAGTTTGATCTAGTTTCATTTGTTTATTTTTGCTTTTATTCCCTTTGCTTTTGGTATCAGACCCGAAAAATCATTTCAAGACGTATGTCAAGGAGCTTACTGCCTATGTTTTCTTCTGGGAGTTTTATGGTTTTAGGTCTTAAATTCAAATCTTCATTGGAAGTTAATTTTTGTGCATAGTGTAAGATCATGGTCCAGTTTCATTCTTCTGTATGTGGCTGTCCAGTTTTCCCAACACAATTTATTGAGGAGACTATTCTTTCCCTGTTGTCTATTATTGCCATAAATTAATTGACCATATAAAGTTTATTTCTGGGCGCTCTATTTTGTTTCAACAATCTGATGACTTTTTTTTCTTTTTCTTGCCTTGTACCTTGATTAGCTCCTTCACTACAATGCTGATTAGAAGTGGTGAGACAAATATCCCGATCTTGGTCCTGACCTTAGAGGCAAATCTGTCAGTCTTTCCCCATTAACTATGATGTTAGCTGTGAGTTTTTCATAGATGCCTTTAATCAGGTTGAGGAAGTTCCCATCTATTCCTACTTTGTTAAAAATTCTTATCATAAGAGAGTGTTGGATTTTGTCCATGCTTTCTCTGCATCTATTGAGATGATAATGTGGTTTTGTCCTTTATTTTATCAACATGGTGTATTACGTTGATTAATTTTCATATGTTGAATCACCCTTGAATTCCTGGGATAAATTTCACTTTGTAATGATGTATAATCTTTTTTATATGCTGCTAGATTTGGTTTGCCAGTGTGTTGTTCAGGATTTTTGCATCCATGTTCATAAGGGATATAGTTTTCTGTAGTTTCTTTCTTGAGAATTCTTTGTCTGGCCTTGGTATCAAGGTAATTCTGGCCTCAAAGAGTGAGTTAGAAAGCATTCATTCCTCTTCTATTATGTTTGAATTATTTATTTTTTCTTTCAAATATGTCAGTATATTGGACAGCCAGTAACAGAACTTTAGGGCTTCCCTGGTGGCGCAGTGGTTGAAAGTCCGCCTGCCGATGCAGGGGACACGGGTTCGTGCCCCGGTCCGGGAAGATCCCACATGCCGCGGAGCGACTGGGCCCGTGAGCCATGGCCGCTGGACCTGTGCGTCCGGAGCCTGTGCTCCGCAACGGGAGAGGCCACGGCAGTGAGAGGTCCACGTACCGCAAATAAAACCCCCAAAACAGAACTTTATTTTGGGCTGTGGTGTGGCAATACATGAAATGTAACTGGCACCCGGGTGTTTATCCTGGTAGATCAGATATCCCAAAATGCCAAAGGAGATGCCATCATAATGTAGAGGAGGCAAACTAAATACATAGGCCACACCCATGCAGTCAATGCATGTTCAGCCTGGTTAAACATAAACCTACCTTAGAAGACAATTCCAACACACGACCTCTTCCTGTTTGCAGACTATCTTTGGAATTTCCAACTAGAACTGCATCTCACTCCTTATTTGCTCCTCCCGGATTCTCTTGACCAAGGACCACGTAGTTTCTTCTCCCACTTCTCCACCAAGGAATAAATACACATATTTCTTGTTTGTGACTGTTTCCAGTCTAATTTTGTCTTTGTTCAAGCAATGCATATCAAAATAGCTCAAGGAACTCACCTTCTAGTTATCTCTTGCCCTACAAACACTTTCTTTCAAGAAGCTTTTCAGGGGAGTCCAAGTCTAAAATGTCTATGGAAGACCCACACAGTTTAATGTGTGTTGAGTAAGAGAAAAGTATGGTGTGTGCTAGATCACACTGTGAAGTCTTCATGGACCAGGCACAGAGTTGAGTTGAGCCTTGAAATATAAGAAAGACTCAGAGTGATTTAGAGGCGAGAAGGGTCATTCCAGCTTCAGGAAACAATGTGCGACGTTCCCAGCTCTCAGTGGAGATATATGCTGCATACATATAGCAATAAAGAGGTAATTTGATTGGAGCTGTGTATGGGAAATTTGGTAAGGTAGAGAACCATGCAAAGCATTTTTAGAATTTTGAATAGCTTTAGGGTTCTATTTCACCATTCTCCAAACTACAATTCTTACTACACTAGTATTCCTCTAAGTATTGTTTTAATTAAGGTATAATTGACATGTAACATTATATTAGTTTCAGGTGTACAGTGTAATGATTCAGTATTTGTATCATTTGAAAAATGATCACCACAATAAGTCTAGTTAATATCTATCACCATACATAGTTAGAGATTTATTTTGTTGTGATGAGAACTTTTAAGATCTACTCTCTTAGCAGCTTCCAAATACACAATACAGTATTATTAACTATAGTTACTCTCTAAGTATTAATAAATTTCTCCCAATGAATAAAAAATTAAGAGGTTCTGTGGTCAACTCCATCTAATGAATATTGTTAAAGTCCTTACAGAAGGATGTCTCAAAGCCTTCATTCAGTGAATATTTATGTAACTCTAATGGGGGAATGTAGTATCCAAAATTTTCCGACCTTATTTGGCCATAGAGTCCTATTTTGAAGAAGATTCAAGCAACATATTCAAGATAGAAAATGAAATACAGATTGTAAAATGTTGATCCAATCTAATCCTCTTACCTTTCCAATGTAGCCTTGAGGGAAGTGCTTCTTTAAGGTCACACATTAAGTCAGAGCCTGTACTGGGGCTAGAATCCAGGTCTTTGACTCTGGACAAATTATGGTGGGTCTTGGTTGCCAAGTGTATCAGTTAGGGCAAACGCTAGATGCTGTAACAAACAAACCCAAAATTTCAGTGCGTTGACTCAACAGAAGTTTATTTTTCATTCATGTGTTAGTCTAGTGTGGGAGTTTGTGGTCAGAGGGCAGCTTGCTTCCCTGTGGCTAATCAGAAACCCAGGACCCTACAGTTATGTGGCTCTGCCATCCCCTGGGGCCACAGAGTACATAGAGAAGCCTCATTTGCTTTATAAAGGCCCTGGCCCAAGAGGAAGCATAATGCAATGGTTAAGAGTATGGACTCGAATTAGATGTCTTAAGCTGGAATTTCATCTCCGTGACTTATTAGCTGTGTTCCTCTGTATTATTCAACTACTCTGACCCTCAGTTTCTTTGTCTGTGAAATGGGGGCAGTAATAAAACTTTCCTTTCCACATAACAATAGAATTGTTATGTGCATTAAATGAGTTGATGTTTATCAAACACTTATCTATACCTGACACATATTATGCACTTTACAAGTGTTTTATAAATAATAGCAAAAACTATAGTAATAATAGCTCCTGCTTACATTCCACTAGCTGTATCTGGCTGTAAGGAGAGCTAGGCAGCCATTTCCCAGTGACAGCTCCACACTCTGAAAGGAGAAAGAGAACTTTCTGAATTTTTCATAGAGAACTAGCCATCTTTGCAAAAGCCAAGCATCAGAATTTTTGGAAATAAAGTTTTTCTTTTTTTTAACATCTTTATTGGGGTATAATTGTTTTACAATGGTGTGTTAGTTTCTGCTTTATAACAAGTGAGTCAGTTTTACATATACATATGTTCCCACATCTCTTCCCTCTTGCATCTCCCTCCCTCCCACCCTCCCTATCCCACCCCTCCAGGCGGTCACAAAGCACCGAGCTGATCTCCCTGTGCTATGCGGCTGCTTCCCACTAGCTATCTATCTTACGTTTGGTAGTGTATATATGTCCATGCCTCTCTCTCGCTTTGTCACAGCTCCCCCTTCCCCCTCCCCATATCCTCAAGCCCGTTCTCCAGTAGGCCTGTGTCTTTATTCCTATCTTACCCCTAGGTTCTTCATGACATTTTTTTCCCTTAAATTCCATATATATGTGTTAGCATATGGTATTTGTCTTTCTCTTTCTGACTTACTTCACTCTGTATGACAGACTCTAGGTCTATCCACCTCATTACAAATAGCTCAATTTCGTTTCTTTTTATGGCTGAGTAATATTCCATTGTACATGTGTGCCACATCTTCTTTATCCATTCATCCGATGATGGGCACTTAGGTTGTTTCCATCTCTGGGCTATTGTAAATAGAGCTGCAATGAACATTTTGGTACATGACTCTTTTTGAATTATGGTTTTCTCAGGGTATATGCCCAGTAGTGAGATTGCTGGGTCATATGGTAGTTCTATTTGTAGTTTTTAAAGGAACCTTCATACTGTTCACCATAGTGGCTGTACCAATTCACATTCCCACCAGCAGTGCAAGAGTGTTCCCTTTTCTCCACACCCTCTCCAGCATTTATTGTTTCTAGATTTTTTGATGATGGCCATTCTGACTGGTGTGAGATGATATCTCATTGTAGTTTTGATTTGCGTTTCCCTAATGATTAATGATGTTGAACATTCTTTCATGTGTTTGTTGGCAGTCTGTATATCTTCTTTGGAGAAATGTCTATTCAGGTCTTCTGCCCATTTTTGGATTGGGTTGTTTGTTTTTTTTTTATTGAGCTGCATGAGTTGCTTGTAAATTTTGGAAATTAATCCTTTGTCAGTTGTTTCATTTGCAAATATTTTCTCCCATTCTGAGGGTTGTCTTTTGGTCTTGTTTATGGTTTCCTTTGCTGTGCAAAAGCTTTTAAGTTTCATTAGGTCCCATTTGTTTATTTTTGTTTTTACTTCCATTTCTCTAGGAGGTGGGTCAAAAAGGATCTTGCTGTGATTTATGTCATAGAGTGTTCTGCCTATGTTTTCCTCTAAAAGTTTTATAGTTTCTGGCCTTACATTTAGGTCTTTAATCCATTTTGAGCTTATTTTTGTGTATGGTGTTAGGGAGTGATCTAATCTCATACTTTTACATGTACCTGTCCAGTTTTCCCAGCACCACTTATTGAAGAGGCCGTCCTTTCTCCACTGTACATTCCTGCCTCCTTTATCAAAGATAAGGTGACCATATGTGCGTGGGTTTTCTCTGGGCTTTCTATCCTGTTCCATTGATCTATCTTTCTGTTTTTGTGCCAGTACATACTGTCTTGATTACTGTAGCTTTGTAGTATAGTCTGAAGTCAGGGAGCCTGATTCCTCCAGCTCCATTTGTCATTCTCAAGATTGCTTTGGCTATTCGGGGTCTTTTGTGTTTCGTACAAATTGTGAAATTTTTTGTTCTAGTTCTGTGAAAAATGCCAGTGGTAGTTTGATAGGGATTGCATTGAATCTGTAGATTGCTTTGTGTAGTAGAGTCATTTTCACAATGTTGATTCTTCCAATCCAAGAACATGGTATATCTCTCCATCTATTTGTATCATCTTTAATTTCTTTCATCAGTGTCTTATAATTTTCTGCATACAGGTCTTTTGTCTCCTTAAGTAGGTTTATTCCTAGATATTTTATTCTTTTTGTTGCAGTGGTAAATGGGAGTGTTTTCTTGATTTCACTTTCAGATTTTTCATCATTAGTGTATAGGAATGCAAGAGATTTCTGTGCATTAATTTTGTATCCTGCAACTTTACCAAATTCTTGTTTAGCTCTAGTAGTTTTCTGGTAGCATCTTTAGGATTCTCTATATATAAGTATCATGTCATCTGCAAACAGTGACAGCTTTACTTCTTCTTTTCCGATTTGGATTCCTTTTATTTCCTTTTCTTCTCTGATTACTGTGGCTAAAACTTCCAAAACTATATTGAATAAGAGTGGGCAACCTAGTCTTGCTCCCGATCTTAGTGGAAATGCTTTCAGTTTTTCACCATTGAGGATGATGTTGGCTGTGGGTTTGTCATATATGGCCTTTATTATGTTGAGGAAAGTTCCCTCTATGCCCACTTTCTGCAGGGTTTTTATCATAAATGGGTGTTGAATTTTGTCAAAAGCTTTCTCTGCATCTATTGAGATGATCATATGGTTTTTCTCCTTCAATTTGTTAATATGGTGTATCACATTGATTGATTTGCGTATACTGAAGAATCCTTGAATCCCTGGAATAACCCCACTTGATCATGGTGTGTGATCCTTTTAATGTGCTGTTGGATTCTGTTTGCTAGTATTTTGTTGAGGATTTTTGCATCTGTGTTCATCAGTGATAGTGGCCTGTAGTTTTCTTTCTTTGTGACATCCTTGTCTGGTTTTGGTATCAAGGTGATGGTGGCCTCGTAGAATGAATTTGGGAGTGTTCCTCCCTCTGCTATATTTTGGAAGAGTTTGAGAAGGATAGGTGTTAGCTCTTCTCTAAATGTTTGATAGAATTCGCCTGTGAAGCCATCTGGTCCTGGGCTTTTGTTTGTTGGAAGATTTTTAATCACAGTTTCAATTTCAGTGCTTGTGATTGGTCTGTTCATATTTTCTATTTCTCCCTGATTCAGTCTTGGCAGGTTGTGCATTTCTAAGAATTTCTCCATTTCTTCCAGGTTGTCCATTTTATTGGCATAGAGTTGCTTGTAGTAATCTCTCATGATCTTTTGTATTTCTGCAGTGTCAGTTGTTACTTCTCCTTTTTCATTTCTAATTCTATTGATTTGAGTCTTCTCCCTTTTTTTCTTGATGAGTCTGGCTAATGGTTTACCTATTTTGTTTATCTTCTCAAAGAACCAGCTTTTAGTTTTATTGATCTTTGCTATTGTTTCCTTCATTTCTTTTTCATTTATTTCTGATCTGATTTTTATGATTTCTTTCCTTCTGCTAACTTTGGTTTTTTTTTGTTCTTCTTTCTCTAATTGCTTTAGGTGCAAGGTTAGGTTGTTTATTCCAGATGTTTCCTGTTTCTTAAGGTGGGCTTGTATTGCTATAAACTTCCCTCTTAGAACTGCTTTTCCTGCATCCCATAGGTTTTGGGTTGTCGTGTCTCCATTGTCATTTGTTTCTAGGTTTTTTTTATTTCCTCTTTGATTTCTTCAGTGGTCACTTCGTTATTAAGTAGTGTATTGTTTAGCCTCCATGTGTTTGTATTTTTTACAGATCTTTTCCTGTGATTGATATCTAGTCTTATGGAGTTGTGGTTGGAAAAGATACTTGATACAATTTCAATTGTCTTAAATTTACCAAGGCTTGATTTGTGACCCAAGATATGATCTATCCTGGAGAATGTTTCATGAGCACTTGAGAAAAATGTGTATTCTGTTGTTTTTGGATGGAGTGTCCTATAAATATCAATTAAGTCCATCTTGTTTACTGTATCATTTAAAGCTTGTGTTTCCTTATTTATTTTCATTTTGGATGATCTGTCCATTGGTGAAAGTGGGGTGTTAAAGTCCCCTACTATGAATGTGCTACTGTCGATTTCCCCTTTTATGGCTGTTAGTATTTGCCTTATGTATTGAGGTGCTCCTATGTTGGGTGCATAAATATTTACAGTTGTTATATCTTCTTCTTGGATCGATCCCTTGATCATTATGTAGTGTCCTTCTTTGTCTCTTGTAATAGTCTTTATTTTAAATTCTATTTTGTCTGATATGAGAATTGCTACTCCAGCTTTCTTTTGGTTTCCATTTACATGGAATATCTTTTTCCATCCCCTTACTTTCAGTCTGTATGTGTCTCTAGGTCTGAAGTGGGTCTCTTGTAGACAGCATATATATGGGTCTTGTTTTTGTATCCATTCAGCCAATCTGTGTCTTTTGGTGGGAGCATTTAGTCCATTTACATTTAAGGTAATTATCGATATGTATGTTCCTATTCCCATTTTCTAAATTGTTTTGGGTTCGTTATCGTAGGTCTTTTCCTTCTCTTGTGTTTCTTGCCTAGAGAAGTTCCTTTAGCATTTGTTGTAAAGCTGGTTTGGTGGTGCTGAACTCTCTCAGCTTTTGCTTGTCTGTAAAGGTTTTAATTTCTCCATCAAATCTGAATGAGATCCTTGCTGGATAGAGTAATCTTGATTGCAGGTTTTTCTCCTTCATCACTTTCAGTATGTTTTGCCACTCCCTTCTGGCTTGCAGAGTTTCTGCTGAGAGATCAGCTGTTAACCTTATGGGGATTCCCTTGTGTGTTATTTGTTGTTTTTCCCTTGCTTCTTTTAATATGCTTTCTCTGTATTTAATTTTTGACAGTTTGATTAATATGTGTCTTGGCGTATTTCTCCTTGGATTTATCCTGTATGGGACTCTCTGTGCTTCCTGGACTTGATTAACTATTTCCTTTCCCATATTAGGGAAGTTTTCAACTATAATCTCTTCAAATATTTTCTCAGTCCCTTTCTTTTTCTCTTCTTCTTCTGGAACCCCTATAATTCGAATGTTGGTGCGTTTAATGTTGTCCCAGAGGTCTCTGAGACTGTCTTCAGTTCTTTTCATTATTTTTTCTTTATTCTGCTCTGCAGTAGTTATTTCCACTATTTTATCTTCCAGGTCACTTATCCGTTCTTCTGCCTCAGTTATTCTGCTATTGATCCCATCTAGAGTATTTTTCATTTGATTTATTGTGTTGTTCATCATTGTTTGTTTCATCTTTAGTTCTTTCAGGTCCTTGTTAAATGTTTCTTGCATTTTGTCTATTCTATTTCCAAGATTTTGGATCATCTTTACTATCATTATTCTGAATTCTTTTTCAGGTAGACTGCCTATTTCCTCTTCATTTGTTAGGTCTGGTACGTTTTTATCTTGCTCCTTCATCTGCTGTGTGTTTTTCTGTCTTCTCATTTTGCTTATCTTACTGTGTTTGGGGTCTCCTTTTTGCAGGCTGCAGGTTTGTAGTTCCCGTTGTTTTTGGTGTCTGTCCCCAGTGGCTAAGGTTGATTCAGTGGGTTGTGTAGGTTTCCTGGTGGAGGGGACTAGTGCCTGTGTTCTGGTGGATGAGGCTGGATCTTGTCTCTCTGGTGGGCAGGTCCACGTCTGGTGGTGTGTTTTGGGGTGTCTGTGGACTTATTATGTTTTTAGGCAGCCTCTCTGCTAATGGGTGGGGTTGTGTTCCTGTTTTGCTAGTTGTTTGACATAGGGTGTCCAGCACTGTAGCTTGCTGGTTGTTGAGTGAAGCTGGGTGCTGGTGTTGAGATGGAGATCTCTGGGAGATTTTCGCCATTTGATATTATGTGGAGTTGGGGGGTCTCCTGTTGACCAGTGTCCTGAAGTTGGCTCTCCCACCTCAGAGGCACAGCACTGACTCCTGGCTGCACCACCAAGAGGCTTTCATCCACACGACTCAGAATAAAAGGGAGAAAAAGTAGAGAGAAAGAATTAGTAGAAGTAGGAAGAAAGAAAGAAAGAAAGGAGGGAAGGAAGGAAGGAAGGAAGAAAGAAGAAAAGAAGGAAAGAAGGAAAGAAAGAAAGGAGGGAGGGAGGGCGGGATGGTTGGAGGAAGGAAGGAAGGAGGGAAGGAAGGACAAAAGAAAGAAAGAAAGAAGATAAAGTAAAATATAATGAAGTTATTACATTAAAAAAATAATTATTAAGAAAAAAATAAAAATAAAAAACGGACGGATAGAACCTTAGGACAAATGGTGGAAGCAAAGCTATACAGACAAAATCTCACACAGAAGCATACACATACACACTCACAGAAAGAGGAAAAGGGGAAAAAATCATAGATCTTGCTCTCGAAGTCCACCTCCTCAATTTGGGATGATTCGTTGTCTATTCATGTATTCCACAGATGCAGGTACATCAGGTTGATTTAGGAGCTTTAATCCGCTTCTTCTGAGGCTGCTGGGAGAGATTTCCCTTTCTCTTCTTTGTTCTCACAGCTCCCAGGGGCTCAGGTTTGGATTTGGCCCCGCCTCTGCGTGTAGGTCGCTGGAGGGCGTCTGTTTTTTGCTCAGACAGGACGGGGTTAAAGGAGCCGCTGATTCGGGGGCTCTGGCTCACTCAGGCTGGGGGGAGGGAGGGGCACGGAGTGCGGGGCGAGCCTGTGGCGGCAGAGGCCGGTGTGACGTTGCACCAGCCTGAGGCCCGCCTTGCGTTCTCCCGGGGAAGTTGTCCCTGGATCCCGGGAACCTGGTAGTGGCGGGCTGCACAGGCTCCCCGGAAGAGGGGTGTGGATAGTGACCTGTGCTCGCACACAGGCCCCTTGGTGGTGGCAGTAGCAGCCTTAGCGTCTCCCGCCGGTCTCTGGGGTCCGTGCTTTTAGCTGCGGCTCGCGCCCGTCTCTGAGGTCCGCGCTTTTAGGCTGCGGCTCGCGCCCGTCTCTGGAGTTCCTTTAAGCAGCGCTCTTAATCCCCTCTCCTCACGCACCAGGAAACAAAGAGGGAAGAAAAAGTCTCTTGCCTTTTCGGCAGCTCCAGACCTTTTCCCGGACTCCCTCCTAGCTAGCCGTGGTGCACTAACCCCTTCAGGCTGTGTTCACGAAGCCAACCCCAGTCATCTCCCTGCGCTCTGACCAAAGCCCGAGCCCCAGCTCGCAGCCCCGCCCGCCCCGGCGGGCGAGCAGACAAGCCTCTTGGGCTGGTGAGTGCCGGTCGGCACCGATCCTCCGTGCGGGAATCTCCCCGCTTTGCCCTCTGCACCCCTGTTACTGTGCTCTCCTCCACGGCTCTGAAGCTCCCCCCTCCGCCACCCGCAGTCTCCGCCCGCAAAGGGGCCTCCTAGTGTGTGGAAACCTTTCCTCCTTCACGGCTCCCTCTCACTGGTGCAGGTCCTGTCCCTATCCTTTTGTCTCTGTTTATTCTTTTTTCTTTTGCCCTACCCAGATATGTGGGGAGTTTCTTGCCTTTTGGGAGGTCTGAGGTCTTCTGCCAGCGTTCAGTAGGTGTTCTGTAGGAGTTGTTCCACGTGTAGATGTATTTCTGGTGTATCTGTGGGGAGGAAGGTGATCTCCGCGTCTTACTCTTCCCCCGTCTTCCCCTCCGGTCTGTAAATCAAGTTTTTTGGGAACAAAGCCATGTTCGTTGTGTAGCCTTTTCTTTCTTTCTTTCTTTCTTTTTTTTTTTTTAGTGATTTAATACCAAACATTAGCATTTGTATTTGAACAGGTAGATAATGGAAAATTTTAAAGATTTTGAGCAGAGAAGTAAAATAATAGCAAGAAGCCACTCCAGATATTTTTTTCTATCTCAAATATCTTTTCTATAAATTTTGAGTTGTGGAAGATAAAATTGTGTATATTATTCTAGACTATGAATATGTCTGACTGAGAATATGTGAATTTTCAATTGTTATGAGGAGTTAAAGATAAAACAGAACACCTGAATGGAATACTAAATAGTAGAAAAATGCCTTTTCACATACCTTATATTTATATAATTTGTATATTTGTGTATTCTACATACATTATACATACCAAGCAAAATGAATATACAGCTAGTACTGAAACTACTGAGGAGAGAAATTTTAAATTTTCCAGAGAGTAAAGAATGATAATAGGAAATTAATTGTAGAGAATCTTTATTGCTAATTTAATATGTATTTAAAAAACTAATGCTAATGGTGTGCTGAGGTAATTTATTTACTTTGTTGAAAGTTTTAATTTTGGTGGTCCTCACTTGACTTTTCCCATAAGGTTGCATGTTTCTTTTATTTAAATTCTCCTATTATAAAAGTATGAATTATTTGGGCTGTTGATAATATTCCATTTCTCTCTGTAAGCACATAATAAGATAGCATTTCCCTGCCCCTTTTGAAGTTAGGCATAGTCATGTGACTTGCCTTGGACAAAGAAAGGTGAGTGGCCACCACGGATGTCACTTCTAGGCAGAAGAGTTAAGTGTCAGTGTATAATTTGCCATGTTCTCTTCCTTCCTTCAGCTGTGGGGATTATGACCCATTACAGCCTTCCTCTACCCGGATCTGAGAGTTTACAAAGAGCACAGCCCCACTGCCAACCATCAATGAACATTCAGCATAAGCAAGAAATAAACTTTTGGTACAGTAAACCGCTAGGACGTGGAGATAATGCACTTGCCATACCGTAACCTAACCAATCCTAACTGATGCAAAGAATATCAGGTTGGCAAAGTATGACTCTAGTTTTTTAGATAATATAATTGTGGTGTTCCACAGACATGGGTAGAGAGAAGAAGCACAGCCTGGATATGGGAACATATTGCTATAGACTGGATATCTGTGCCCTGCACCCCCCCCAAATTCATATGTTGAAACCTAATGTCTAATGTGATGGTATTGGGAGGTGGGGCTTTTGGGAGATGATTAGGTCGTGAGGATGGAGCCATCATGAATGAGATTAGTGCTCTTATAAAAGAGACCGCACAAAGCTCCCTAGTCCCCTTCCACCTTGTGAGGACACAGTGAGAGGATGGTCTTGTATGAACTGGGAAGCAGGGCCTCACCAGACACAGAACCTGACCATATGGACACCTTGATCAAAACATCCAGCCTTCAGAACTGTGAGAAATAGATTTCTGTTGTTTATAAGCCATTTAGTCTGAGGTATTTTGTCATAGTAACCTGAACGCACTAAGACACGTATGTTAAGTGACAAGGGCCTAAACTAGCTTACTATAGTGGGAACAAAGGACAATAAAGCATTAAATATAATAATAAAACAATAAACCTAAAAGCATTACTCATACCATGTTCTTAAACATCATGCTGTCTTCTGAGCCTCTGTCAGCCTCAGATACAGGAGTGACTTGTAGCTGCACTTGGCAATCATAACATCTTCCCAGGGAATGGCTTGACTTTGCCTCTGAATTATTTTTTAAAAACCTAAAGCTAATTATGTTTAATGTACTGGTACAGTTTGGTTATTGGTTTATTGGCTATTATCTAATTGACGGGATTTCTTCTTATCTCGCAAATTGAAATCTCTTTAACATGATAATTATTACTGAACAATACAGGATTCAATTTATTCTGAAAGTAATCACGTTGTAATATCAGGTTTGCTCTTTGCAATCAATGGAGATTGATTTTTTCATTATAACAGAAAGAAATACTAATTTTAGGAGCAACAATAGAAAGATAAGGTCCAATGGAGCCGTTATTGGTATAGGCAGCTGATTTCAGATCACTAGCTAGTACTGTTTGTTGAATCACAATAGACTGAGGTCCCAGGGCCTTTTGTGTAGATAAAGGTACTGATGTAAAGTACACACCTAACCTGAGGGAATTACTGAATAAGGCTTGTGCTTCCTAGATATCAGCTGAAGTACAGAACTGGTCCCATTGTCTTCTTGGTCTGTAGCTCATTATATCAGGAAAAAGCCTTCATAGAAAACGGACTCATCCAATATCCAATATCCAAGTTTAGTATAAGATCACTTATCATTTCCCCAGACCACTAATGGACATGTATTCGGGAAGGTATTCGTCCTTTTGTTGACGTGATATTTATTATTTAAAAAATTGCCGAGAGAACTGGGTTATGAAAGTCAATTCAGCAAATATTTACTGAACACCCACTTCTTCCACATATTGTAAACAAAAGCCCTCACTGCAGTGAATGTGCTTATCCTGGAAAGTGGGGGACAGGGAGTAGAAAAGATATAATTGATATGCCTACCTGGTTCTCCTGTATACATTAAGGTTTTCAAAATGCTGCTTTAGAATTCAATTGTCATATAACTTCATTTATATTTTAACTTTTTATTAATATCTAGTAGTTCAAGTCCTCCAATGTTGTTCTTTTTTCAAGTTTGTCTTGGCTCTTCTCAGCTTTTGCATTTTCATATAAATTTTAAAAACAGCTTGTCTATTTCTCCCAATAAAACATGGCTTATTTTTTGATCAGGAGTGTTCACAATTTATAGATCAATTTGGAGAGTATTGGTATCTTTAAACTATTATCTTCCATTCATGAAAATGGTATATCCTTCCACTTATTTAGATTTATTGTTATTTCTTTCAATTACATTATGTGGTTGTCAGTGTAGAGGTCTTGCATATCTTTCATTATATTTATTACTGGATACTTGAGGTTTTTTGATGCTCCTTTTAGAAGGCTGAAAAATGGCCCCCTAATGATGTCAGGTCCTAATCCTTGAAACCTGTAAATGTGACCTTATTTGGAAATGAGGTTTTGCAAATGTAATTAGGTTAAGGATTTTGAGGTGAGAAGATTGTCCTGGATTACCTGGATAAGCCCAAAATGCCACCATGGGTGGGTCATCCTTATGAGAAGCAGGGGAAGATTTGGCATTGGCACATAGGGGAGAAGGTCATATGAAGATGGAGCAGAGAGAAATCTGAAGATGCTGGTCTTGAAGATTGGAGTGATGTCACCACTAGTCCAAGAATGCCAACAGCCTCCAGAAGGCAGAAGAGGCAGGAACAGATTCTCTCCTAGAGCCTCTGGAGGGATGTGACCCTGCTGACATCTTGATTTTGTCCCAGTGAAACTGATTTTGGGCTTCTGGGCTCCAGACTGTAAGAAAATTAGCTTTTGGTGTTTCAACACACTTCTGGAGTTGGTAAGTGCCTCTAGGTTAACGGTACCCTAAGTTCCTGATACCTCCAAATTTCTGCTTTCTCCTGCATCTTTGTCCAGCAATTTTTAACTATCTTTTGGGTTCTTCAGTGACTCTGAGCAGATTAAAAAATTTTTAACAGTTCAGCAGAAGAGTGGTTATATAATCTAATTTCACATTACTCAATAACCTCACCTGCCCTTTTCTTGAGCATATTATAATTTTTTAAAGTACATTAATTTCCTGTATTGTTTCTAATTTCTCTATATTACTGTCTTTTTTTCTTCCTTCCTTTCTTCTTTTCTTTCTCCTGTTTCTTCATTTTGCATCAGTCTGTTATGTTAAAATATAAACTTTCTCCAGATGTCTAAGGAGACTTGTTTTTAAAAAACATATATTTGAAAAACAAGGCACTAAATGTTGTTTGGAGATTGTGTGTGTGTGTGTGTGTGTGTGTGTGTGTGTGTGAGAGAGAGAGAGAGAGAGAGAGAGAGAGAGAGAGAGAGAGGTTGAAGGGGAAAGGCTGCAGTAGACTTCACTGATTAAAGGTAACCTGGCCATTTCCTTGAGGGGACATTAAAATGTCAGTATATGTAAGTCCTTTCTCTTGAGCAGGGGTATACTCCTAGCTTTGAAAGTCCTGGGACGTCTCACCAATCAGTTTGATGATTTTTCACTTCTTTCTTCAATAATCAGGCCAGTGCTTCCCCACTTCCTTGAGTTGTTCCCTGAGTTTAGAACACCTCAGCCAGGGGGTAGGGTCTGACCAGTTCCATTTCAGGTGTCCATTTCTGGCCCAGTAAACAGTGATCAGGGACTTAGTCACATAGTGTATAGAGCTGCCACTTTTGTACTGAGGTTAGGGTATTTTTCCAAGAGGATATTGAATGGGAGGGCATTATGAGCAAACTCTTTATAAAGCACATTTTTACATTTTGACTCACCATCCTTGAAGCACTTTTGCAAGTTCTGAAATCTTTATATTTCCAGAGAAACCACACCTCTTGGTTTGGATGAGTGGGAAATAATCAAGCTCGCTTGGGTAATCTTTCATAACCTGGGATACCTTCCACGTGATGGGATGTCCATCTACTCATGATGGTTAGTACCTGGGCTCTCTCAAAGCAATGTCATTGATGGGACATGCAGGGGCAATAATAAGATTATAGCAGAAACTTCCTTCATTCTTTAGGTGAATTCTGTTAGTTCCAAATTTAGATGAGGAGACTTGGGGATGAGCAGGGTCCTGCTATCTGCTCATATTCTTGGGTAGTAACTTGGTGTAATTGAACATGAGAGAATGAACTTCAGTAAAGAGACTTTCATTGGAGCCAGAGCCACTCTAGCTGTGTGACCTAGGGCATGTTATTCAAACTTGGAGTTTCAGCTTTCCCCTTTCTTTAAAATGGGAAAAATAAAGAATCCTTGTTATGCTCATAGTCTGTGAAACAGTAAACATGTTAAACATAGGGTAGTTTTTCTTACGCTCTTATGTTTTACATAATTCCAGTGACTTGAAGGCATCTTGCAAAGTTTTCACCCCCAAGAGAGAGCAATGTTGATTTCTCATCCTGTTCTGCAGGGGACCTTCCTGCATCAGGATACAGTTTCCAGGGAACCTGGGCCAGTGACAAGTTGGAGCATCATTCATTCAAGAGAGGAAATGGATGGTCTGAGGGAATGACTAGAGAGACAGGATCTTGTAGAAAAGGCAAATTAAAAGTTAGTCAATTTGTCAGTTTGAAGGAGCTGGGTCAAAAATGAGAAGCTCAGTTGTGTACAAATTGGCCTAAAACTTGAAAAATCAATCTTGAGTGAAATTTTGAAGTAGGCTTGGAAGACAGAGTCTGGAGTAGGACTGGCCTGAGGACTCAAAGGCCAGGCCCTGAAATAAGATAGCCTTATGATTTTTATGTTTTCTATTTATTTTAGTAAAAAATCCAACATCTACATAAGAAGTGAAAAGTAAAAGCTCACCTCTCTCTTCCCCCTTTTAATCCTTTTTCTATGCATTTACACACATATAAGAATACTTTTTTACAGAAATGAGATCAGTCTGCACATAGCATTATTTTTAACTTAGTAATATATTTTGGTCATTCATTCACTCAACAAATATTGATTGTGCACCATTTTAAGTGTTAGAGATGTAGTGGTAAACAAAACAGAAATTCCTATCCCAAAGATCTTTTCATATAGATACATGCCACTTATTTTTAACAGTGACAAAATTATTTTACAATTTAAGGGGCATCTATTGTTTTCTCTCAGTCTGAGTCTTGACTTTTCACCTCCAATAGTGCCATTCAAACAACAGCTTTTAACTTTGCTTAAGTCTAATTTGTTTTTAAAGGGAGGGGGGATGTCTCCCCTTATTATTATTATTTTTTAATTAATTTGTTTAATTAATTTATTTTTGGCTGTGTTGGGTCTTTGTTGCTATGAGCAGGCCTTCTCTACTTGCGGCAAGCAGGGGCTACTCTTCATTGGCGGTGCGCGGGCTTCTCATTGAGGTGGCTTCTCTTGTTGCAGATCTTGGGCTCTAGGCACGCAGGCTTTAGTAGTTGTGTTACGCAGGCTCAGTAGTTGTGGCTCACGGGCTCTAGAGCAGAGACTCAGTAGTTGTGGCACACGGGCTTAGTTGCTCCGCGGCATGTGGGATCTTCCCGGACCAGGGCTCGAAACTGTGTCCCCTGCATTGGCAGATGGATTCTTAACCACTGTGCCACCAGGGAAGCCCTGCTTAAGTCTAATTTATATATTTGTTTCCTTTTATGACGAGTTCTTTTTTGGTGTTTAAGAAAACCTTTGCCTATTCCAAAGCTGTAAGGATTTTATCATGTTTCTTCTAGAAGTTTCATGTTATATCTATCCCTTGATTAGGACTTGGCCTGGTCTGAATCACAAAGATTGGTCAAGAAATGGGCAGCCATAGCTCCAACTATTACATGAGATACTCTTTACATTTTGGGGTAGTGAATTTTGTGGGATAAAAGCCTGAGCTGCTGTTGGCTATCTCTACTGCCTGAGCATGAAGTGTATGCAGAAGAAGACTGCAGAGACAAGAGATGAAAAGAAGCAGGTTCCTGACAACATTCTTTGGATACCTGGATCCCACTGGACCTGAAGCCATATGTCCTTGTGTCTTTCAGTTACATCAGCTGGTAAGCCCCCATTTTGGCCTCTGGGAGTTTGAGTTGTGTTTATTTCAACTACACTTAAAATTTAGGTGACTAATGAACAATGTAAGGAGGTAGCGTCATGTATTTAATCAGTCCTCTATGGATGGACATTTAAGTTGCTCCAGATTTTAGCTATTATGAGCCACGCAACCCTGGGGGCTCCGCAGAGGAGGAGAATGGAGGAAAAGTTTGGATAAATGTCTGGGAGGAATGTTCTGAGGGAGATGCAGTAGATTTCAAAAGAAGAATAAAGCCAGCCTGCCTAGCTGTGACAAGGAAAAGGGACTGTGACATCAGACTCTTCAGGAGAGGATTGGAGACCCCTGCCCAGGAGCAAAGGAGTGGCCAGGAAGAAACAAGGCTATTCCACATGCCTCAGCACCTGTGCCAAGTGAGGAGAGAAGGCAGAAGGAGAAGCCCGCTGCCATTGTGTGTGCTTGGGTCGTGGTCTTGGTTTCAGCTCTCTCCACAGATCTCTTCCTGCTCACACACAGCCATCTGTGGAGGTGACTCATTCTGAAACACAGGGTCTTTTTGTGACCTTGAACATAATCTTGAATATAAATAATCATTTGAATAACTTTAAAGTCTGGAAGACAAAATATGTGATGAAGACATTATTATTGTTATTGTTATTATTATTATTATTATTACTACTACTAAGGCACATTTGAAAAGTAAGAGACTATACTGGAGATAAAACTGCTTCAGCAGAAACTTTGGAGTCAGAAAGATCTCAACAACTCTACTGGCCTAAAAGTTTGGGCAAGTGACTTCTTATGTCTCCATTTCTTAGTCTATAAAATGAGGAAAACAAACACTTCCTTCATGTAATTGTTGTGAGGATTAAATGAGGTAATTTTTAGCAGCATAACCCAGGGAACAGAGCCAATGAATGGTAATAGAGATTATTAATAAACAAAGGTTCAGAAAAGTAGAGACACGTCCACATTCTCATAACCAGGGAGAGTTCAAAACAGTCTTGAATCCATGAGTTTTGACCCTTGTTCTTCCCACTACACTACACAGCTTCTGAAGTGACTATTGAAAGGATGAATGGGGAAAATGCTGACTATCTTAGCCGGTGAAGGGAGAGTGTAGAGATAATAGTATGTTTCCTGATTTTTTTCGTTCAGCGTTGGACAGTTTTCCTTTCTCAGATATTCTGCGAATACTGGTCTATTTACAGTGAGGTCCTTTCGGGCACAGACATAGGGCCACCGCAAGATTTCTTACTGGGATGATGACCTCAGCAGAGTGGTCCAACTTCCCAGAGCTCCTGGACTAGGCTCCCCCTAGCGGCCGCTGCGGGACGTGCGCACGCCAACTGGGACAGGAGGCCTTGGGCCCACAGAGGGGAGGGGTCATTTACCAAGAGCAGGCAGGACAAACACTTCACAGAACGTACCCAGCTGTGATGCAGTGCTTCCCCACGGGAAATACACTTACATTCTGCTCTGGGGGTTCCAGGGCCAAGAGGCTCAACAGTGGTAGGGGGCAGAGCTGAGATCCTGCAGGAGAAATGTGAGTGAGAATCGGGGTGAGGAGGACAGAGACTTTCATGACCCAGCGAAATCTTGAGTAGCTCACTCAAGACCCTCCGGGCTGCGGTGTTTGGCCAATTGGCTGAGGGAACATTCTCGTCCAATCTGGACTTGCCTCTGGGGAACCCCCTCCAGAAGCTCTGTGCCTATTCTTGGTCTGCATGCAGGGGAACTCCTGTCTTTGAGAACTCTGTCTGTAATAGATTTTGGTGGAAGTCTGTACTAATTTAATACCCAGGACACCCTAGGAGCTAGATTCTTTTATTATCCTTGTCTTGAGACGAGGGGACTGTGATTCAGAGACCCTATCTCTCCTGCCAAGGATCACACACCCATGGAATGGGAAAGTTGGCATACAAGCTCAAGGCTGAGAGCTTCAAAGGCTGTTTTCTTTCTACCAGGCTACCCTGCACTGGACACTGTAATTATTTGTTACCTACAGACACCATCAATCATAGAACTGAAGAAAAACTTGGAATCGCAGCAGAGAGGAAAAGCCTTCTTATCCACAGTTGGACTTGTATCTCCTTTCCCTGCTTCTTACCCATCTTCCTCCCTCCGGATGGTCTGTCCTACAAGCCTTCCTTTTATCTAAGAACCACTGCCAAGCCACAATTTCCTGTGTTTTGTTTTATTATCCAGGGAAGAAAGTAGTGTCTGCCAGCCTGATCTGTGACTCGGGGCCATAATTACTTCTGGACTGTTTGGGTCCAAAAGGCTGGCTAAACATCTCCAAGAAATACCACAGCCTTCCTGTTCTTTCATGTCCTGGTGGAAGTTAAATACAAGAGAATGAATATTATTAGAACACTAATAGTATTATATGTTGAATTTACCTACATATAAATATTTATAAGTATATAAGTGTATTATGTGTATATATATATATGTGTATATATATGTACTTACTTCTCTGTGTATATATTTACTGTGTGTTATCAAACACAACTGTTTGATATAGATGTCAGTACTCTCGCTATATAGATGAGGAAACTGAAAATCTGAGAGGTAAAGTAATCTGTCCGAAGTCACATCTCTGGGATATAAGGGCTGAGATTTGAACCCAGTTGGTCTGAATATCAGTCTATAATCTATTTCCTGTATCACACTTCCTTGTTGTTTAGTTTCTTTTTTTTTCCTTTTTAAGTCAACTCTAGTTAGATCTAATTAACTTACAATAAAATGCCCTCATTTTGCAGAAATAGAGACACAGATGTAGAGAAAAAACCTACGGACACCAAGGGGGGAGAGTGGCGACGGGGGTGGTGGTGGTGGGATGAATTGGGAGATTGGGATTGACATGTATACACTAATATGTATAAAATGGATAACT
The DNA here is from genome assembly GCF_949987515.2 of Delphinus delphis. Taxonomy (NCBI): domain Eukaryota; kingdom Metazoa; phylum Chordata; class Mammalia; order Artiodactyla; family Delphinidae; genus Delphinus; species Delphinus delphis. The sequence goes on along the minus strand of NC_082690.1, from coordinate 67,669,608 downwards.
AATAAGAACCTGCTGTATAAAAAAATAAATAAAATAAAATTCAAAAATCCAAAAAAAAATGCCCTCATTTTGAATGTACAATTTGATGAGTTTTGACAAATGTATACACCCTTGTAATTACCACCACAATAAAAATATAAATATTTCCATTGTGCTCAAAAGTTCCCTTGTGTCCCTTAGGGCAGTGGTCCCCACCCTGTTTGGCACCAGGGACCGGTTTCATGGAAGACAATTTTTTCACGGACGGGGGTGGAGGGGATGGTTCAGGTGATAATGCCAGCAATGGGGAACGGCAGAGGAAGCTTCGTTCATTCGCCCGCCTCTCACCTCCTGCTGTGTGGCCCAGGCTGCGGCCAGGGGCTTGGGGACACCTGCCTCAGGGGTCAATTCCACCCCAGGTAACCACTAACCTGATTTCTCTAGAACTTCATGTAAATAGACTCATACAATATGAACACTTTGGGGTTTGGGTTCTTTTGCTTAACATTTATCCATGTTGTTGCATATATCAGTAGTTCGTTTCTTTTTATTGCTGAGTAGTATTCCATTGGGTCAATATACAACAGTTTCTTCATTTATCCACCATTCCTCCTGATAGACATTTGTGTGGTTTCCAGTTTTGAGCTATTATGAAAAATGCTGCTGTGAACATTTGTGTATACTTCTTTGTTTGACATAAGTTTTTATTCCTCTTGAGGAATGGAATGGGATTTGAATGGAATTTCTGGGCTTCATGCAATGTATTTAACTTTTTAAGAAACTGACAAAATGTTTTTCAAAGTGGTACCAGTTTACACTCTCACCAGCACTGCTGGGGTTTCAGTTGTTTTACATCCTCATCAACATTGTGTCCTCACGTGGCAGAAAGGGAGAACTCTTGTCTCTTCATCCCCTTAAAGGGCACTAATCTCATTCGTGAGGGCTTTACCCTTATGAGATAATCACCCTCCAAAGGCCTCACCTCCAAATACCATCACATTGGGATTAGGCTTCAATATATGAATTTTAGGAAGACACAAATATTTAATCCATAACAGTATTTAGGTATAAATGCAATTTTTAAATAAAATATAGATCTATTCATATTTTCTATTTCTTCTTGAGTCAGTTTTGGTAAGTTGTATTCTTTTAGGGAATTTGTCCATTTCATCTAAGTTGTCACATTTGTTGACCTTATGTTGTTCATAGTAGTATTCTTTTAGTATCTACAGTATCTAAAATGATGTTCCTTCTTTCATTCCTAAACTGTCACTTTGTGTCTACTCTCTTTTATTCTTGAGAAGTCTTGCTAGAGTTTTTTTCAATTCTATTGATCATTTCAGAAATGGTTTTACTGTTTCTCCCCTTCTATATATTTTGGGTTTAATTTACTTTTTCTAGCTTCTTAAGGTGGATGCTTAAGTCATTAACCCCACTCTCTGCCTCTCTGTTGATTCAGAGTTTATATTTTGTCTGCTTGATCTTTCATAGCCAGTGTTGGGCAAATATTTTCCCCATTATTGTTTATTCTGTTATTATTATGGAACATGTCTTGTTTTCTCTATTCTAATATAATCTGTTTTGATAGGTCAGGTAGATAGAACAAAACTTTATTCTTTGCATCCTGCACAAATATTAACATAGTGTTCTGCATGTACTAGGTGCTTAATAAATAATTATTAAAATAACAAATAATATTTTAGTGTGTTTCCATGCACCAGACATATATATATATGCAGAGTGCACATTATAGGGATTGGGCTTAATATTCCAGTTTGGTCATCAAAAATCAGCTCAGACATCATTTATTCTTGGAAAGAGTCTCCATTGGTGGAGAGCATCACTCTCTCATTCAATTTTCTTTATCTTGTGTGTACTTCTATTGTTACACTTACGTTGTATCATAATATTTAAAAAATTAGTTTATAAGTATATCTCTCCTACTCTAGTCTTACTTTTTTTGACAACAGGGCCCTTGTCTTGTTCCTCAGTGCCTAGTACAATGCTTGACATACAGAAATCATTCAATAAATATTTGTTGTGTGAATGAGAGAACAAAAATGCCTTTCTCTGCCCCTGAATTCTGGTGAAGCATTCAGAACATATGTAACAACCATGTGTTCTGTTGTGCTATATTTCAGAGAATAAACACACAGGCCTATTGTGGTTTTGAAATGCATTTTAAATGGAAAAACGTTCAGCATGTGTTGTAGTAACTGCTCTCACTCAAAGCAGAGTCCGGAACCAATCAACGCCTAGGACCCAACAGCAAGTAGACAACACCATCATCCTCCCCCACCCTTTCATTTGTCCTGGAAGAAAATTACTAGTTTAAACCAAACTAACCTCTCCCATCTTTGTTCCCAGAGATGAGGACTGTTTCACAAAGAAAGGAGGGTCTGCATCTCCACTGCTTGAGAAATACTGCATTCAGAGCAATTATATAATAGGAAATGTCCCTAAACTCCAGCCAGATCAATTTGTTCCCCCTCCCCAGGGCTATTATCACAGTGCCCTTGCCAAAGCTCTCAACAAGTCTTCATAATCTCTTACATGCTTGGTTCTCTGTGGAGTTTTCCAAGCACTTTCCTATCCATTATCTTTTCTAATCATCACAACAGCTGCTATATGTTCCAGAGGGCACTGAATAAAGGAAAAGAAATCCGGCTGTGGATCCAGACAGCACTGATTCCATTTCTGCTCTGCCACTTACTGGTGTGTGGAAGGGGGCAGATCTCTTCATCTCCTTGAGCCTCAGTTTTCTCATTTGTAAAATGGGAGTAATAATACTTACCTCACAGCCTTCTTGTGATGGTTAGAGCTAATGGGTATAACCCATGTGGCATGGTGTTTGGCACATGATAGGTGCTTGATAAGTGGTAGTTATGGGACTTTAAGAATCCACTTGCCAGTGCAGGGGACACAGGTTCGAGCCCTGGTCAGGGAAGATCCCACATGCCGTGGAGCACCTAAGCCCGTGTGCCACAACTACTGAGCCTGTGCTCTAGAGCCTGTGAGCCACAACTACTGAGCCCATGTGCCACAACTACTGAAGCCTGCATGCCTAGAGCCCCTGCTCCACAACAAGAGAAGCCACCGCAATGAGAAGCCTGCGCACCACAATGAAGAGTAGCCCCTGCTCGCAGCAACTAGAGAAAGCCCGCATGCAGCAATGAAGACCAAACACAGCCCCCCAAAATAAATAAATTAATTAAAAAAATAATAAATTAACTCATAAAAAAATAAGTGGTAGTTATTATTTTCATGTTCTGTAAATGTTGCAGTTATTTCGGGTTCTTGTAGTAATTCTGGGTGAGATTAAATCAGGTGCAGTAAAACAATGCTAATGGGCATCAGATATGCTGCCAGCTTACTGCTTCTCAGCACAACAGCTTCTAAAGGAAAGAATAGAAAGAACTTAAACAAACAAACACACACAAAAGCAAAAACCCGTCCCCCAACACTAAATGGAACAGAGGGAGGCCCTGTAACTTAAACATTGCTAGAGTGCAACTGAATCCATCCTGGAATCTGTGTAAGACCTTGTGCTGAAAGTCGTTGCTTTGAAGAAGTTGGTATTAGTTAATCTGTTTCTATGAGTATCATTGAACACAAACCCAGCTGGCAGCTACTCTGTGCTAGATTCTAAGGTTAGAGAGAGAAATGAAATAATTCAGTAACTGAATTAATCTTTGCTCTCCAACAGAAGGCTGTACAAAGAACACAGAGAATGGACTCACTAACTCTGGGAGAATCGGGAAAGGCTCCACAGCTGATCCTGGAAGGGTAGGTTGGGTTTTCCTCAGATAGGGCCAACACTGAGTCTTAAAGGTATGATGAGATTTTGTGAAGTTCAGCCGTGGGGAGCAGGGAAGTTACAGGGATTAGCTTGGCATGGTTGTCAAGTGTTTGCTCTAGAGTTAGCCAGAACTGAGTAAGAATCCATGCTCTGTCATTGATGAGCTGTGGAACCTTGGATAAGTTGGCTCAGTGCTTGTGTTTCACAACTTAAACTAGAGACGCCAATAATTCCTACTCTGGGGATTTTAAAAGATTACAAATACTTTCCCATCTTCCCCATATAAATTTGAATAACTGAAAGGGCAGAAATTAGAGGGATGGATATCAAAATGTTGCTTTACTACTAATAAGACTGTTTGAAAACTTGGATGTTTTAGAAATGATGTGTTTCCTAGTCCTGTACCTCAACATCAAACACACTCACTAGGCACAGGAAGACACGGAAATACGGGCCTCTCTCCTGGGGCAGATCTACTCCACTCAGCTCACGGTGAGACTCAGCAGCAGAACAAAGCGCATCCTTTCTCTAGGAGGCAGATCGAAGAGTGGTCCTGGATGCGGCTGAGCCAGATGTGTCTAGTTCCTTCTTCATAACAAGCCAATGAGGTGAGTGACTGTCCCCAGGGAGACTGAAGAGGTGAGCAAGAGGCCAAGAGTTTTATTCTAATGGAGATCCTTCCACGTGGAAACATGAAACCAGAGGACGAGAGGTTGCTTCCAACACCTACAGCAAAGTATTTTTGTGAGGATGAAATATGAGGTAATACACACAAAATACTAAGCACAGTGCCTGGCACATAGTAAACACTCAACCCATGTTAGCCTTTACTGTTGTTGTTGTTATAACAGCAGATTAGCAGGCCCCAGTGTATTGTCTGATATCCTTCCATTAAAATATCCACGAAGTTATGCAAAAAGACAAACACTGGAGGCTAAAGGGAAGACCATAAGCCAAAGTCTGTGGGGGAATTCCTTCCAGCTATACTGTTGGTAAAGGTACACATCCTAGACTAACTACATTCTCCTTTAGAAAGCATGGAACCCCCTTTGGAGAAGGAGTCTAAAGTGACCCCAAATATCAGCAAACCTTGTGCAGCTACATCCCTTCTGCATCTGGGGTTTATCTTTTGAACTTGATAGAACTGGTCCTATCCTCTCAATTCCATAAATACCACTCCACACATAGAGAGAAGCTAGTAGTGATGGAGGCAGAGGCAGGAAAAAGGATGTGGTCTTTTATGCTCTGACAAGAGAACTAACAAATGCATCTGACCCAAACGTCAGAGGGAGAGGAGAGCTTACCTCAGTCTTCCTTAGCCAAGTGAGACAAATTACCCGCCCGGCCCAGGACTAGGGACCATGTATATCATACCTACTCTAAGTGTGGATCTTAGAGAAGTATGCTCCAGCACCCAAGTGCACAGGGAGAGAAACCAAGGAGATCCCATGGCCTCTACCTGTTGGCAAAAGTTGAGCCTTGTTAAAAGATAAGTCAAAAGTAAAAAAAAAAAAAAAAAAAAAGGAACCCTATAAAAATTACTGTAGCATAAAAGAAATGGAAAATTATTGTCTAGGCTCAGAAGAAAATCTTTACTCTAGAAATTACTTACTATGTAACGTGATAAAGATAATTAACACAGCTGTATGGTATAAATTAAAGTTAAGAGAGTAAATCCTAAGAGTTCTCATCAAAAGGAAAAAATACGTATATTTTTCTATTTCTTTAATGTTGTATCTATATCAGATGATGGATGTTCACTAAGCCTATTGTGGTAATCATTTCATGATGTAGGTAAGTCAAATCATTATGTTGTACACCTTAAACTTATACAGTGCTGTACGTCAATTATATCTCAATAAAACTGGAACAAAATAGTAAAAAAAAAAAAAAAAAGTAAAAATTACCTACTAGAGGAGTCAGAAAAGTTTTTGGAAGACATTTGCTAGCTCTTTCCAGCAAGATGCAGGCAGTCATGTTCTCTCTGAAGAAGGATAAGTGAGCTTTATCAGCAATGGTTTGAAATAAAAAGGAAGCTTGCAATTCAACTCCAAAAGCAGGATTAATAGTATCAATTTGGACATGATTTTATAAAATTGAACTGTTCCTGAAGAAAAGATTAGAACAAATAAAAAAGGATAAAAATCTAAGTCTTAATAGAAGAAACTATTCTTTATTGGGAGAAAAGGGCAGTGTTTGGAGAACAATAGGATTTGGTATGTTCCAGGTGATATTAATATATATTCCTAATGACCTATTTTGAATTTTAAGGAAAACAAAAGATTCTGTAAGAATCCATGCCCCAAACAAAAATAGAACAACCCAGATTATCTACAGAGGAACAAAAATCAGACTTCTCTTTGGCAACACTGAATAACTTAAAACAATAAAGCAATGTCTGTGTAGTTTTGAAGGAAAAAAATGTGAAACAAGTATTGGTCAGAGAAACCAAGAGAGAGGTGAGTCTAAAATAATTCAAGAATATTAAATTGTAGTATAAAGGGGTAGGTAGTAAGCATTGAAAACAAGTGAACATGCGAACATAAAAACTTAACTGTGTCAGTTAGGTCCTGCCAGAGACCATCTAGGCATTTCAAATAGAGGGAATTTAGTACAGGCTATTTGTTACTTAGAGGATGGTCTTCCTGAAGACACAAATAGGGCCTTACTTCTCAAACTTTAATGTGTTCAAATCACCTGGGGTCTTTTTTTTTTAATTAATTAATTAATTTATTTTTGGCTACGTTGGGTCTTCGTTGCTGCGTGTGGGTTTTCTCTAGTTGCGGCGAGCGGGGGCTACTCTTTGTTGTGGTACACGGGCTTCTCGTTGTGTTGGCTTATCTTGTTGCAGAGCATGGGCTCTAGGCACTCGGGCTCAGTAGTTGTGGCTCACGGGCTCTAGAGCGCAGGCTCAGTAGTTGTGGTGCACGGGCTTAGTTGCTGCGTGGCATGTGGGATCTTCCCAGACCAGGGATCAAACCCATGTCCCCTGCATTGGCAGGCAGATTCTTAACCACTGTGCCAACAGGAAAGTCCCACCTGGGGTCTTTTTAAAATGCAGATTCAATAGATTTGGAGTGGAGCATGAGATTCTGTGTTTTTAAGAAGTTCCCAAATAAAGTCAGTGCTGCTGGTTCATGAGCCACATTTTGAATAGCAAGGAAATAGGGGAAGTTGAGTCAAACAGAGATTACCAATAGCAGGAAGCCACAGTTTTCCTCAGAGTTGAAGGAATACCGAGAGGAGACGTTGTTACCAAAGACTAGAACTCGGTGCCTTGGTGGTAGCTAGCAACATGGCCATGCCTTCCTGAAGGGAGCTGGGACCAAGGGGTTGTCTGGCAGGGTCTGAAGTGACCAGCAAAGGTGCAGCTGCTGCTAGAGACCCAGCTGGAGGCAGAGAGATAGGGAGTCAATATCCTGGGCTTCTGCCCTCCTTCTAGCCTCTGATCTTTTCCTACCAGCTGAAACTCCCTTCCTCAGTATAGCATACTGCCTCCCTGGCTCTCAGCTTCTCCTTCTAGGTTGCTCTTAAACTTCTCATTCTGTTAATATGCTGAGCTGTTAAGCTTGATCCCAACTTGTTTCCAATTTCTACCTCCAAACTGGTGCAGTCAAACATATCACAAAGAGCTCTCTAGGTATAGGATCCACCCTCTTAGAAAGAACTGGAGAGGCTGGGGAATGAGTGATGGGGAAATAACAAATATAGTGAATGTTAATAACAGACATAGTTTTTCTTTATTTTCTTAGTTTGCTTATTACACTATGTACCTCCCATCTTTCACTGCGTTGAACACACCAAGCTCTCTCCCACTTCAAGGCCTCATCAAAGGCTGATCCCTTACCATGAAATGCTTTTCCACCTAATCTGTGGCTGGTTAACTCCAACTCATTATTTAGATCTTAGCTTAAATGTCTCTTTTGAACAGATAGCTCCCCTATCACTCCAGTTTATAATAATTTCTTATAACATCTTTTCCTTGCTCTTCAATTTCAGTATGAAATTATATATTTATGTGATTATCTTCCATTCCCCTGTCCCCCACCAGGCCTTTAATTTCCATGATTGTCAAAAAGTGTATCAACCTTGTTAAATGCTGTATTTCCCATGCCTGGAAAACTGGACGAATAAATGAACGTGCCTCTCTACCACATTAGTATGAAAAAGCAGGTTGGGTGTTTTGGTGGCTGAAGAACATATTCCTGATTTTAATATTTGAGTGTGAATATTGAAATAATGTGATTTTTGGAAGGCATTTTGCTTTGGTAATGAGCTAGTTAACCAGGAGTTCAGATTATTCTAAACTTTCATAAGTTGTATCATATGTGTACCTGCATAACATTGGCCTTTAAAAAGAGGTAATATCGGGCTTCCCTGGTGGTGCAGTGGTTGAGAGTCCGCCTGCCGATGCAGGGGACACGGGTTCGTGCCCCGGTGCGGGAAGATCCCACATGCCGCGTAGTGGCTGGGCCCGTGAGTCATGGACACTGAGCCTGCGCGTCCGGAGCCTGTGCTCCGCAACGGGAGAGGCCAGAGCAATGAGAAGCCCACGTACTGCAAAAAAAACCAAAAACAAAACAAACAAAAAAAAAACAGGTAATATCAACAGTTACCATGTGTTGAGCACTTAGTCAATGCCAGACACTGTGCTGTTTTGTAGACATTATTTCATTTAATCTTCATAACCACCCATGAGGTTGTTATAATTCCCATTTTACTGATGAGGATACTGAAACTCAGAGAAGCTGAATGATGTCCTACAGCTTATACATAGTAGAATAAGAATTAAGACCCAGGTCTTTCTGTTTTTATCAACAATATAACTAATTTTTTTTCTTTTTTTTTTTTTTTTTTTTTTTGGTACGCGGGCCTCTCACTGCTGTGGCCTCTCCCGTTGCGGAGCACAGGCTCCGGACAAACAGGCTCAGCGGCCATGGCTCATGGGCCCAGCCGCTCCGCGGCATGTGGGATCCTCCCGCACCGGGGCACGAAGCCGTATCCCCTGCATTGGCAGGCGGACTCTCAACCACTGCACCACCAGGGAAGCCCTATAACTAACTTTTATAACTTCTAAATAACTAGTTTTAAGCTTAATGTAGGAGGTATTTCGCCCCTTTTTCTAACTCAAAGGGAGGGAAATGACCTAAGCTGTGAATAACAAAAAGTCTTCAGGGAACTTTCTTTCCTGGGCAAAAGGTAAGTAAAGGAGGGACCTGTCTATGCAGAGGTGTGAGAGTCCTCAAGGAGTCCAGTGTGGAAAGTGTACGTCTCCTAACCACAGAGCCAAGAGAGGTCTCTGTGGGAAGTTAAGCTCAAATTGGAAGGTCAAATCCAGTGATGTGCCAGCTCACAAAGCTGATGGTTAAATTTTCAGGAATTCTGTGAGCTGGTTATTAGATGCAGCCATTATTAAAAATTAAGTTTTATAAACATAAAATAATTAAAAATTATACTAAGAACAAAGAAACTACAAGCTCAAAACTCATCACTTCTTAATTATTTTACTACATTTTACTGTTATCTATGCTTTTGAGTTGTTTCTATCTATTGACACTGAATGGTGGAAATACTATGTAGTGGTTGGTGTGCCACTGTGCATCTCTTTCTGACTCTGTGTTCAGTGACATTACATAAGTACCTTGAAATGGTCCATTGTGAAGTATTTACACCATGGAAATCAGCAAATACTACCAACCAACCTCCACTCTCCCAAAAGCTGGTTGCTAAACATTTATCAGGACACCATTGATTTAATCCCTGGGAAAAGGGCAAGGTTCAGAGCCAATGTCAAAAGAACAGTAATGATTAAAACTACTGTTGCCTGCAGTTGCTCTCTTCTGTATTTGGGATAGCTAACACTCAGGGGGCTAAAAAAGGGGGCTTGGTATCTTACAAATAAAAATGTTTTGTATGGGTGTTCTTTAGTTAAAAAAGAAAAGAAAAATAAAACGCTGATGAGAATGTAGTTATGAAGTAGAAATTAGACACTATTAATATAAACTCAATTGGAAAAAAATTTTAGGGGCTAGAAAATCTCATTAAATAGCTATAGATGGGATGATAGGATTCTTTTTTATTTTATTTTAGAGCTGATTAAACTTGGAGGTGATGCATGAGATTTAATCTGTGTTTACAAATTTTACACTTGCCGCATCCTGCCACTGTCCTGCTACTGCCCTGTTGTCCATGTCTTTGGAAAGCTACAAGATGTTTGTGTAAATTTTGGAATGTCTTTGTCTCTTGTTATATTTGGAAAAAGCTCTAGAATGTGTCTGAAGTAGCTGAGTATTATTTATAGCAGATAAAGCTTACTGTGATACAATGTGATGGTGGGGCCGCAGTTAGAGTTACTGTCAGCACCAGAATTTTGGCTGTGCTTGTATTGATATAATAGGTTTTCTGTAAGGGCTTTATTTGGCCTTTGAAATCAGATTCTTAGCAATCCAGGCAATATGGTAAAGAATATGAAAATTTATGGAAATCTTCAATTTCAATTATTTGGGTGAAAGTTGGCTAGCCTCAATACCTGGGACATTTTTCCTAGCATGATTTTCCTGGTTGTTTAAAAGTTTTACTTACAAAGTAATTAATTACAAAGTAATATGAGCTTATTGTAAAAATTCAAACAGCGTAGACCATGAATATCTTAGAAGCTCACAACCCAGGATACCAGAGGTCAGACCCCATAAGTTAAGCAGTTTATGTAGTATTCCAGAGTTCTTGTATCCATTAGCCCTTAACATATATAAGTATGAAAATTAAATGAGATCATATTACTCTGCAATTTGCTTTTTTGTCTTTTCTTCTTAAAATTTTGTGATATGTTATCATACATACAGATGATTATATAAATGGATGTGTACGTTTTAATGAATTATAATTAAATGTACACCAGTGCAACCTCTACTCAAGTTAAGAAATATAAAATATCCTGCACCTTAGAAGTTGTCTGTGTCCCTTCATGATCACAAGCACTTCTCAGTCTTCCATAGGAAATCATGACCTTGATTTTTGTGACGATCATTGCCCTGATTTTCTTTATGCCTCTATCATATATCTGTGTATCCCGAAATAATATTTTGTTTAGTTTTGGCTGTTGTGAACTTTATATAAAAGGAATAACACTGAATGCATTTTCCTGTGACTTCTTTCTTTCATTCAGTAGTGTTAATGAGATTCATTCATGTTGTTTCATGTAGCTGTAGTTCATTTATTTTCACTGATGTATAATATTTCATTACCTGGATATGTCAATTTGTTTATCCATTGAACTGTTGATGGACATTTGTGTTTTCAGTTTTTTCATATTATGAATAATACTATTATAAGTAATTTATATCTTCTGGTGTAACTGTATAAAAGTTTTCCTATGATATGTACTTAGGAGAGAGATTGTTGGATCATAGGGTTTGCACATGTCTATCTTTGCTAGATAACCCAAGTTGTATTTCAGAATAGTTTTACCAATTTACTCTCTGACCAGCAGTGGATGAGAGGTCCTATTTCTTCACATCTTTGTCAACACTTGGTATTGCCAGACTTGAAACCTTTTGCCTATATGTAGAATCTCATCATGGTATTAATTGGCATTTACCTTGTTCCTAACGATTTTAAGGTTTGTTTTTCACATAATTGATGACCATTTTGGTTGTCCCTTTATACAGTATTTAAGTCATTTGTCCATTTTTCTTTTGAGTTGTTTATCTTTTATTTAGTGATTCTTAAGTATTCATTACATGTAGTTTTTAATCAAAGCTGAGATGCCATTGATTAAAAATGCTCTGCTATTTTACGTTACATTAAAAGAAAGAGAACATTATCAATTAAATTATAACCTGCCATTGACCATGATATGTACCCAATTTCTGTGATGGTAAAATGTGGAAAATGTTTTATTTATTAATTTATTTATGGTTGCACTAGGTCTTAATTGTGGCACGTGGGATATTTGTTGCAGCAATCAGACTTCTTAGTTGCGTCATGTGGACTCAGTTGCAGCATGCATGTGGGATCTAGTTCCCTGACCAGGGATTGAACCCAGGCCCCCTTCATTGGGAGCGTGGAGTCTTACCCACTGGACCACCAGGGAAGTCCTGGGAAAATGTTTTAAAAACAAAAAATATGGTATTCTAGGTACAAGACCTTTGGTAGTTTTATGTGCTGCAAACAGCTTCTCCCAATTTTTGGCTTGGTTTTTCCCTTTCTTTATGACTCCTTTGATTAACTGAAGTTCTAAGTTTTAATGAAGTCTAACTTGTATACTTTTGAAAAAATTTTGTATTGTTTTATTCAAAATAGGACATTTATACAGAAATGTGCATAAATCACTATGTGCATTTTATTTTATTCATTTTTTCTGAGTATAATATGTATAGTTCTTATTCTGGAAACAAAAGTTTCAAGTATTCAAAACTAGAATTGTATCAATATGGATGTAGCTACAACTCTAATATTGAATATAAAGAGAAACAAATTAACCTCGTTGTATTTCAAATAAACATAACTTCAGAGAAAAAAAGTAAATGAATCCAGGTAATTTTGAGCACAGTACTTTACCTTCAGTGTAAAAATAAAGAAGAAATGCCAACAGATCTTAAACTCTATAATTGGTTGGAAATTTCAGGGTTTTTTAGCTTTTCACTTTATTTATTTATTTATTTATTTTTTACGGTACGTGGGCCTCTCACCGCTGCGGCCTCTCCCGTTGCGGGCACAGGCTCCAGATGCGCAGGCCCAGTGGCCATGGCCCACGGGCCCAGCCGCCCCGCGGCACGCGGGATCCTCCTAGACAGGGGCACAAACCCGCATCCCTTGCATCAGAAGGCGGACCCCCAACCACTGCACCACCAGGGAAGCCCTATTTTTATTTTTTAATTAATTAATTTATTTTTGGCTGCCGTTGCGTCTTTTTTTTTTTAACATCTTTATTGGAGTATAATTGCTTTACAATGGTGTGTTAGTTTCTGCTTTATAACAAAGTGAATCAGCTATACATACACATATATCCCCATATCTCCTCCCTCTTGCATCTCCCTCCCACCCTCCCTATCCCACCCCTATAGGTGGTCACAAAGCTCCAAGCTGATCTCCCTGTGCTATGCGGCTGCTTCCCACTAACTATCTATTTTACATTTGGTAGTATATATTAGTCCATGCCACTCTCTCACTTCGTCCCAACTTACCCTTCTACCTCCCCGAGTCCTCAAGTCCATTCTCTACATCTGCGTCATTATTCCTGTCCTGTCCCTAGGTTCTTCATGACCATTTTTTTTTTTTTAGATTCCATATATATGTGTTAGCATATGGTATTTGTTTTTCTCTTTCTGACTTACTTCACTTTGTTTGACAGATTCTAGGTCCATCTACCTCACTACAAATAACTCAGTTTCGTTTCTTTTTATGGCTGAGTAATATTCCATTGTATGTATGTGCCATATCTTCTTTATCCATTCATCCGATGATGGACATTTAGGTTGCTTGCATCTCCTGGCTATTGTAAATAGAGCTGCAATGAACATTGTGGTACATGATTCTTTTTGAATTATGGTTTTCTCAGGGTATATGCCCAGCAGTGGGATTGCCTGGTCGTCTGGTAGTTCTATGTTTAGTTTTTCAAGGAACCTCCATACTGTTCTTCATAGTGGCTGTATCAATTTCCATTCCCACCAAGAGTGTAGGAGGGTTCCCTTTTCTACACACCCTCTCCAGCATTTATTGTTTGTAGATTATTTATTTATTTATTTATTTATTTTTGTGGTGTGCGGGCCTCTCACTGTTGTGGTCTCTCCCGTTGCGGAGCACAGGCTCCGGACGCGCAGGCTCAGTGGCCATGGCTCACAGGCCCAGCTGCTCTGTGGCATGTGGGATCTTCCCAGACCGGGGCACGAACCCATGTCCCCTGCATTGGCAGGCGGACCCTCAGCCACTGCGCCACCAGGGAAGCACTGTTTGTAGATTTTTTGATGGTGGCCATTCTGACCGGTGTGAGGTGATACCTCATCGTAGTTTTGATTTGCATTTCTCTAATGATTAGTGATGTTGAGCATTCTTTCATGTGTCTGTTGGCTGTCTGTATATCTTCTTTGGAGAAATGTCTATTTAGGTCTTCTGCCCATTTTTGGATTAGGTTGTTTGTTTTTTTGATATGGAGCTGCATGAGCTGCTTGTAAATTTTGGAGATTAGTCCTTTGTCAGTTGCTCATTGGCAAATATTTTCTCAAACCTGAGGGTTGTCTTTTCATCTTGTTTATGGTTTCCTTTGCTGTGCAAAAGCTTTTAAGTTTCATTAGGTCCCATTTGTTTATTTTTATTTCCATTTCTCTAGGAGGTGGGTCAAAAAGGACCTTGCTGTGATTTATGTCATAGAGTGTCTTACCTATGTTTTCCTCTAAGAGTTTGATAGTGTCTGGCCTTACATTTAGGTCTTTAATCCATTTTGAGCTTATTTTTGTGTATAGTGTTAGGGAGTGTTCTAATTTCATTCTTCTACATGTAGCTGTCCAGTTTTCCTAGCACCACTTATTGAAGAGGCTGTCTTTTCTCCATTGTATATTCTTGCCTCCTTTATCAAAGGTAAGGTGACCATATGTGCATGGGTTTATCTCTGGGCTTTCTATCCTGTTCCATTGATCTATATTTCTGTTTTTGTGCCAGTACCATACTGTCTTGATTACCGTACATTTGTAGTATAGTCTTAAGTCTGGGAGCCTGTTTCCTCCAGTTCTGTTTTTCTTTCTGAAGATTGCTTTGGCTATTCGGGGTCTTATGTGTTTCCATACAAATTGTGAAATTTTTTGTTCTAGTTCTGTGAAAAATGCCATTGGTAGTTTGATAGGGATTGCATTGAATATTTAGATTGCTTTGGGTAGTATAGTCATTTTGGCAATGTTGATTCTTGCAATCCAAGAACATGATATATCTCTCCATCTGTATCATTGTTAATTTCTTTCATCAGTGTCATAGTTTTCTGCATACAGGTCTTTTGTCTCCTTAGGTAGGTTTATTCCTAGGTATTTTATTCTTTTTGTTGCAATGGTAAATGGGAGTGTTTCCTTAATTTCTCCTTCAGATTTTTCATCATTGGTGTATAGGAATGCAAGAGATTTCTGTGCATTAATTTTGTATCCTGCAACTTTACCAAATTCATTGATTAGCTCTAGTAGTTTTCTGGTAGTGTCTTTAGGATTCTCTATGTATAGTATCATGTCATCTGCAAAAAGTGACAGCTTTACTTCTCCTTTTCCTATTTGGATTCCTTTTATTTCTTTTTCTTCTCTGATTGCTGTGGCTAAAACTTCCAAAACTATGTTGAATAATAGTGGTGAGAGTGGGTAACCTTGTCTTGTTCCTTATCTTAGTGGAAATGGTTTCAGTTTTTCACCATTGAGAATGATGTTGGCTGTGGGTTTGTCATATATGGCCTTTATTATGTTGAGGTAATTTCACTCTATGCCTACTTTCTGGAGGGTTTTTATCATAAATGGGTGTTGAATTTTGTCAAAAGCGTTTTCTGCATCTATTGAGATGATCATATGGTTTTTCTCCTTCAATTTGTTAATATGGTGTATCACAGGGATTGATTTGTGTATGTTGAAGAATCCTTGCATTCCTGGATAAACCCCACTTGATCATGGTGTATGATCCTTTTAATGTGCTGTTGGATTCTGTTTGCTAGTATTTTGTTGAGGATTTTTGCATCTGTGTTCATCAGTGATATTGGCCTGTAGTTTTCTTTCTTTGTGACATCTTTGTCTGGTTTTGGTATCAGGGTGATGGTGGCCTTGTAGAATGAGTTTCGGAGTGTTCCTCCTTCTGCTATATATTGGAAGAGTTTGAGAAGGATAGGTATTAGCTCTTCTCTAAATGTTTGATAGAATTTGCCTGTGAAGCCATCTGGTCCTGGGCTTTTGTTTGTTGGAAAAATTTTAATCACAGTTTCAATTTCAGTGCTTGTGTTTGGTCTGTTTATATTTTCTATTTCTTCCTGGTTCAGTCTCAGAAGGTTATGCTTTTCTAAGGATGTGTCCATTTCTTCCAGGTTGTCCAATTTATTGGCATATAGTTGCTTGTGGTAATCTCTCATGATTCTTTGTATTTCTGCAATGTCAGTTGTTACTTCTTTTTCATTTCTAATTCTATTGATTTGAGTCTTCTCCCTTTTTTTCTTGATGAGTCTGGCTAATGGTTTATCGATTTCATTTATCTTCTCAAAGAACCAGCTTTTAGTTTTATTGATCTTTGCTATTGTTTCTTTCATTTTTTTCATTTATTTCTGAGCTGATCTTTATGATTTCTTTCCTTCTACTAACTTTGGGGCTTTTTTGTTCTTCTTTCTCTAATTGCTTTAGGTGTCAAGTTAGGTTGTTTATTTGAGATGTTTCTTGTTTCTTGAGGTAGGATTGTATTGCTATAAACTTCCCACTTAGAACTGCTTTTGCTGCATCCCATAGGTTTTGGGTTGTCGTGTTTTCATTGTCATATGTTTCTAGGTATTTCTTAATTTCCTCTTTGATTTCTTCAGTGATCTCTTGGTTATTAAGAAGTGTATTGTTTAGCCTCCTTGAATTTTTATTTTTTACAGATTTTCTCCTGTAATTGATATCTAGTCTCACAGCGTTGTGGTCAGAAAAGATACTTGATATGATTTCAATTTTCTTAAATTTACCAAGGCTTGATTTGTGACCCAAGATATGATCTATCCTGGAGAATGTTCCATGAGCATTTGAGAAGAAAGTATATTTTGTTGTTTTTGGATGGAATGTCCTATAAATATCAATAAAATCCATCTTGTTTAATGTGTCATTTAACGCTTGTGTTTCCTTATTTATTTTCCTTTTGAATGACCTATCCATTGGTGAAAGTGGGGTGTTAAAGTTCCCTACTATGATTGTGTTACTGTCGATTTCCCCTTTTATGGCTGTTAGCATTTGCCTTATGTATTGACGTGCTCCTACGTTAGGTGCATAAATATTTACAATTGTTATATCTTCTTCTTGGATTGATCCCTTGATTATTATGTAGTGTCCTTCTTTGTCTCTTGTAATAGTCTTTATTTTAAATTCTATTTTGTCTGATATGATAATTACTACTCCAGCTTTCTTCTGATTTCCATCTGCATGGAATATCTTTTTCCATATCCTCACTTTCAGCCTGTATGTGTCCCTAGTTCTGAAGTGGGTCTCTTGTAGACAGCATATATATAGGTCTTTTTTTTAATCCATTCAGGAAGCCTGTGTATTTTGGTTGGAGGCTTTAATCCATTTACATTTAAGGTAATTATCAATATGTATGTTCCTATTACCATTTTCTTAACTGTTTTGGGTTTTTGTAAGTCTTTTTCTTCTCTTGTGTTTCCCACTTAGAGAAGTTCCTTTAGCATTTGTTGTAAAGCTGGTTTGGTGGTGCTGAATTCTCTTAGCTTTTGCTTGTCTGTAAAGGTTTTAATTTCTCTGTTGAATCTGAATGAGATCCTTGCTGGGTAGAGTAATCTTGGTTGTAGGTTTTTCCCTTTCATCACTTTCAATACGTCCTGCTACTCCCTTCTGGTTTGCAGAGTTTCTGCTGAAAGATCAGCTGTTAACCTTATGGGGATTCCCTTGTATGTTATTTGTTGTTTTTCCCTTGCTGCTTTTAATATGCTTTCTTTGTATTTAATTTTTGATAGTTTGATTAATATGTGTCTTGGTGTGTTTCTCCTTGGATTTATCCTGTATGGGATTCTCTGCACTTCCTGGACTTGATTAACTATTTCCTTTCCCATATT
Source organism: Delphinus delphis (assembly GCF_949987515.2). Classification (NCBI taxonomy): domain Eukaryota; kingdom Metazoa; phylum Chordata; class Mammalia; order Artiodactyla; family Delphinidae; genus Delphinus; species Delphinus delphis. The sequence goes on along the minus strand of NC_082690.1, from coordinate 67,652,065 downwards.
AGGGAAGTTTTCAACTCTAATCTCTTCAAATATTTTCTCAGTCTCTTTCTTTTTCTCTTCTTCTTCTGGGACCCCTATAATTCGAATATTGGTGAGTTTAATGTTGTCCCGGGGGTCTCTGAGACTGTCCTCAATTCTTTTCATTATTTTTCTTTATTCTGCTCTGCAGTAGTTATTTCCACTATTTTATCTTCCTGGTTAATTATCCGTTCTTCTGCCTCAGTTATTCTGCTATTGATTCCTTCTAGAGAATTTTGAATTTCATTTATTGTATTTTTCATCATTGTTTGTTTGCTCTTTAGTTCTTCTAGGTCCTTGTTATACGTTTCTTGTATTTTCTCCATTCTATTTCCAAGATTTTGGATCATCTTTACTATCATTACTCTGAATTCTTTTTCACGTAGACTGCCTATTTCCTCTTCATTTGTTTGGTCTGGTGGGTTTTTACCTTGCTCCTTCATCTGCTGTGTGTTTCTCTGTCTTCTCATTTTGCTTAACTTACTGTGTTTGGGGTTTCCTTTTTGCAGGCTGCAGGTTCGTAGTTCCCGTTGTTTTTGTTGTCTGCCCCCAGTGGCTAGGTTGGTTCAGTGGGTTGTGTAGGCTTCCTGGTGGAGGGGACGGGTGCCTGTGTTCTGGAGGATGAGGCTGGATCTTGTCTTTCTGATGGGCAGGAGCACATCCGGTGGTGTGTTTTGGGGTGTCTGTGACCTTATGATTTTAGGCAGCCTCTCTGCTAATGGGTGGGGTTGTGTTCCTGTCTTGCTAGTTGATTGGCATACGATGTCCAGAACTGTAGCTTACTGGTTCTTGAGTAGAGCTGGGTCTTAGATTTGAGATATCTCTGGGAGAGCTTTTGCCGTTTAATATTACATCGAGCTGGGGGGTGGGGGGTCTCTGGTGGACCAATGTCCTGAACTCGGCTCTCCTACCTCAGAGGCACAGGCCTGACACCTGGCCCAAGCACCAAGACCCTGTCAGCCACACAGCTCAGAAGAAAAGGGAGAAGAAAAGAAAGAAAGAAAGAAAAAATAATAATAAAATTAAATTAATTAAAATAAAAAAATTATTAAAAATAAAAAAAGAAAGAAGAGATCCACCAAATCAAAAAAGATATCCACCAATGATAACAAGTGCTAAAAACTGTACTAAAAAAAAACCCAACCCCTCCCCACAAAAAAACCAGACAGACAGAACCCTAGGACAAATGGTAAAAGCAAAGCTATACAGACAAAAATCACACAAAGAAGCATGCACATACACACTCACAAAAAGAGAAAAAGGAAAAATATATATATATTGTTGCTCCCAAAGTCCACTGCCTCAATTTGGGATGATTCGTTGTGTATTCAGGTATTCCACAGATGCAGGGTACAATCAAGTTGATTGTGGAGATTTAATCCGCTGCTCCTGAGGCTGCTGGGAGAGATTTCCCTTTCTCTTCTTTGTTCGCACAGCTCCTGGGGTTCAGCTTTGGATTTGGCCCCGCCTCTGCATGTAGGTCGCCTGAGGGCATCTGTTCTTCGCTCAGACAGGAGGGGGTTAAAGGAGCTGCTGATTCGGGGGCTCTGGCTCACTCAGGCCGGGGGGAGGGAGGGGTACGGAATGTAGCGCGAGCCTGCGGCGGCAGAGGCCGGGGTGACATTGCACCAGCCTGAGGCGCACCGTGCGTTCTCCTGGATCATGGGACCCTGGCAGTGGCGGGCTGCACAGGCTCCCCGGAGGGGCAGTGTGGATAGTGACCTGTGCTTGCTCACAGGCTTCTTGGTGGCGGCAGCAGCAGCCTTAGCGTTTCACGCCTGTCTCTGGGATCCGCGCTGATTGCTGCGGCTCGCGTCCGTCTCTGGAGCTCCTCTAAGCAGCGCTCTGAATCCCCTCTCCTTGTGCACTCCTCGTGCACAATTGTCTTTTGCCTCTTAGGCGGTTCCATTTTCCTGGACTCCCTCCCGTCTAGCTGTGGCGCACTAGCCCCCTTCAGGCTGTGTTCACGCAGTCAACCCCAGTCCTCTCCCTGGGATCTGATCAAAGCCCGAGCCTCAGTTCCCAGCCCCGCCCGCCCCGGCGGGTGAGCAGACAAGCCTCTCGGGCTGGTGAGTGCTGGTCTGCAGTGATCCTCTGTGCGGGAATCTCTCCGCTTTGCCCTCTGCACCCCTGTTGCTGCGCTCTCCTCCGTGGCTCCGAAGGTTCCCCTCTGCCACCCCCGTCTCCGCCAGTGAAGGGGCTTCCTAGTGTCTGCAAACCTTTCCTCCTTCACATCTCCTCCCCAGAGGTGCAGGTCCCGTCCCTATTCTTTTGTCTCTGTTTTTTCTTTTTTCTTTTGCCCTACCCAGGTACATGGGGAGCTTCTTGCCTTTTGGGAGGTCTGAGGTCTTCTGCCAGCGTTCAGTAGGTGTTCTGTAGGAGTTGTTCCACATGTAGATGTATTTCGAATGTATTTGTGGGGAGGAAGGCGATCTCCACGTCTCCTCCGCCATCTTGAAGGTCTCCCTGCCTAACTTTTCACTTTAATAAACACATATCTTTAAAAAACCCAACTTAAGATATAGTTTACAACTATACAATTTACTCCTTTAATGTATACAATTCAATGGTGTTTAGTATAGTCACAGAGTTGTGCAACTGTACATTTTAACAAATAGAAAAAAACACCCATGTAACCACCAATCAAGGTCAGGAGTAAAACACTGGGGAAGCCCTCTGGAGGTCTCTTTTCTTTTTTTAAAAAATTTTTTTATTGAAGTATAGTTGATTTACAATGTCGTTTTCATTTCTGCTATACAGCGAAGTGACTCAGTTATACATATATATACATTCTTTTTTATATTCTTTTCCATTATGGTTTATCTCAGAATATTGAATATAGTTACCTGTGCTATATAGTAGGACCTGTTGTTTATCTATCTGTGTATAATAGTTTGCATCTGCTAATCCCAAACTCCCAATACTTCCCTCCCCCTCCCCCCTCCCCCTTGGAAACCACAAGTCTGTTCTCTACGTCTGTGAATCTGTTTCTTTTTCATAGATAGGTTCATTTGTGTCATGTTTTAGAATATCTACTTTTTTCTCTGTGTTTTTTTCCTTTTTGCATCTTAAGAAAGCCTTTCCTACTGTGAAATAATGAAGATATATTATTTTCTGAAAGTGATATAGTTTTACCTTTCTCATTTCATCTTTACCTAGGATTCATTTTAAGTATAGTATGAAGTAAGTGTCCAAGAGTGTATTATTTATTATGGCCTATTTCCTTATGCATAAGTTTGAGTCAGGGTTCTATTCTTTTCCATTGTTTTTCAACCTTTGTGTCAATACTGTATTGAATTTCCTGTAGCTTAGCCTCTGTTAGAACAGGTCCCTCTTCATTTGTTTTTCTTCAAGGGCATTTTGATTATTCTTGATCCTTTGTACCCATTTATTACACACACATGCAAAATACCTCCAAAACAAAAAATTGCTAAAACTTTAAGATCACATTGAATCTATGAATAAATTTGAGAAGAAATGACATCATTATAATATTGACTCTTATAATTCATTGGTATGATATGTGTCTCCATTTTGGAGTAGTCCTTATTAATTTCTCTTGATAATGTTCTATGGTTTTGAGAATGCCTTGCACATTTTTTGTAAGACTTATTCCTGGGTACTTTTTATGCTATTGAAAGCAGTATTTGTGTTTTGTTGCTGATATGTAAAAATATACTTGAGGTTTGTATATTGACCTTGTATTCAAAAATATTTTATTAATTCAAGTTTATTAATTCTAATAATTTACCTATAGATTAAAAATTTGTTCTACATATACAATCATAACATCTGTGAGTAATATCAATGCTGTTTCTTTTGTTTTTTTGCTTGCCATAATGAATAGCTAGGATTTCCAGTGTAATACTGAACTGAGGTGGTAATAAGTAGAATAAGGCAGTCTTGTCTTGTTCCCAGTCCCCAAAATAGTGTTCCATAGTTCAACAGTAAGGATGGTGTTCACTGTTGTTTTTGGTCTTGGTTTTTTTTTTTTTTCTTTTTAAGAGTTATATTCCATAAGATTAATGAATTTCCTTGGGTTTAAAGCCAAGCTTTGTGAATAACTAGCTGGACGATCTTTGGCAAGTGATTTTACCTCTCTGTGAGTTTTCTCATGAGAAAAAGATGGATGTCCTACTCTAGATTCTCTGATAAACAGACTGGGACAAGGATTAAGTGCTAATGCTTTATAAAGGAGGTGTAATTCCAGAATAGCAAGAATGAGTGCAAAGGAAAGTGAGGCCAGGCAGTGTGGGAAGCAACGCAAAGTAATGTCTCACTACCCTGGCCACTGTCTCTTGATGAGCTACAAGGATGTAAGCAGTGGCTTAGCTGGTGAGTCTGTCAGCCATGCAAGATGTCTCCAGATAGGCTGAATGACAACCTGAGTCTCAGAACAGTCTGTGGGTAAAAGGAAGGGTAGGGATTCTATCCTCCAGCTTCCTGTTTTTTCCTGGGGGGGTCAACATTTGTCCCACTGGGAATTAAGTTTCCCTCCTTCTCTGTTGCATCATCAGGCTTTTTGGCAACTGTGGGCAACCGGATCCCTTACCCTGGGGAGTGGCATTTCCTCTGGGCCTGGAGGTTGTGGGAGGAGCCATAGACTCCAGGTAAGTGGTTGGCCAGCCTCAGGCATCAAGACCACAAGGGCCTACAAGAAGTCCTTTGGCCAGGGTGTTGGCCAGAGCAAATGGCTGAGCGTGCAGGAGATGTGAGGCTGAGAGACTATGAGGACGTGCACAAAATAGGATTATTTGTAGGGCTACTACTAGTACCTACATCATAGGGTTGTTGTGTGGATTAAATACGTTACTAGTTTTTATTTTATTTATTATTATTTAAAATATTTATTTATTTATTTTTGGCTGTGTTGTGCGCGCAGGCTTTCTCTAGTTGCAGTGAGCACAGGCTACTCTTCGTTGCGGTGCGCGGGCTTCTCATTGTGGTGGCTTCTTTTGTTGCAGAGCACGGGCTCTAGGTGCGTGGGCTTCAGTAGTTGTGGCACACAGACTCAGTAGTTGTGGCTCACGGGCTGTAGAGCACAGGCTCAGTAATTGTGGCACACGGGCTTAGTTGCTCTGCGGCATGTGGGACCTTCCTGGACCAGGGTTCGAGCCTGTGTCCTCTGCATTGGCAGGTGGATTCTTAACCACTGCACCACCAGGGAAGTCCACTTTACTAGTTTTTAAAAGCTTAGAAAAGTGCCTCGTACAGGGTGAGCTGTCAAATACTGTTAGCTAAAATGCAATCCAATGTATCAACCTTTTCGCTATAGACAATGATCTTCGTGAAATGCTTAGAAAAGTCTTCTCTACTCAGCAATTATAGAAATAGCATCCATCTGGATTTTATTTTGACATATGAAGTGAGGTCAGAATCACACTTTGTGTTTTTCCAAATGTCTTGACACCAGTCCAAACACCATGTATTGAATGTTCTATGTTTTCCCCTTTGCTTTGAACTTTGATTTATAATATATTAAATTTGCATATTTATTTGCTGATTTACTAACTTTTATTCCATTCCATTGATATAACTCTAAATTCTATTCTACTGTTTAAGGATGATAGCCTTATGATAATAATGTATTTTATGACATGTTTCCATTTCTTGTTCTGTTAAGAATTTTCCTGGCTAGTCTCACATGTTTATAATTTTAGGTAAATTTAAGAATCATTTTTTCAAGTTCCTTCTAAAAGAATAATTCTGGGATTTTGATTGTGAATACACTGAAATTATAGTTTAAGTTAGGAAAAATTTATTATGGTGAAATTTACTTTTAAAAAACAAGATATCTCTTTCCATTTATTCAAGATTTAATGTTCTTAGTAGAATTTTATAGTTTCCAACAACTTCCAAACATTTCTTGTTACAGCATTCCTAGATAATTTATGATTTTCTATGATTTGAATGGAATGTTTTCTTCTGTCATATATTTTACTTGATTATTTTTGTATATCAGAAATCTATTAGCTTTATTTTAAATTTTTTAGTAGCTTTACTAAGATAAATTTTACAGTATGGTAGAATTCACCCGTTTCAAGCATGCATTTTGATGATTTTTAGTAATGTTGCTGAATAGTGCAACAATCACCATAAATTATTTTTAGAATATTTTCCTTCCTCTAGTGAGATCGTTCGTGACTGTTTACAGTTAATCCCAGTTCTCATCCCCAGCCCCAGGTGAACACTAATCTACTTTCTGTCTCTATAAATTTTCTAAACAATTCATATCAGTAAATCATACAATATGTAGTCTCAAGTATCTGTCTTTCATTTAGCGCAATGTTTTTTGAGATTTATCTGTGATGTAGCCTATGTTAGCGGTTTGTTTGTTATTACTGCCAAATAGTATTCCACTGCACATTTATATCACATTTTGTCTATCTTTTCACCAATGATGGACATTTAGGTTGTTTTCAGTTATGGACTATTTATAAATAATGCTACTATGAACATTTGCATGAAGTCTTTGTGGGGACATGTGTTTTTTTTTTAATTAATTACTTAATTTATTATTTATTTTTTTAACATCTTTATTGGAGTATAATTGCTTTACAATGGTGTGTTAGTTTCTGCTTTATAACAAAGTGAATCAGTTATACGTATACATATGTCCCCATATCTCTTCCCTCTTGTGTCTCCCTCCCTCCCACCCTCACTATCCCACCCCTCTAAGTGGTCACAAACCACTGAGCTGAACTCCCTGTGCTATGCGGCTGCTTCCCACAAGCTATCTATTTTACGTTTGGTAGTGTATATATGTCCATGCCACTCTCTCACTTTATCCCAGCTTACCCTTCCCCCACCCTGTATCCTTAAGTCCATTCTCTAGTAGGTCTGTGTCTTTATTCCCGTCTTGCCCCTATGTTCTTCATGACCTTTTTTTTTTTTTTAGATTCCATATATATGTGTTAGCATACGGTATTTGTTTTTCTCTTTCTGACTTACTTCACTCTGTATGACAGACTCTATGTCCATCCACCTCACTACAAATAACTCAATTTTGTTTCTTTTTATGGCTGAGTAATATTCCATTGTATATATGTGCCACATCTTCTTTATCCATTCATCTGTTGATGGACACTTAGCTTGCTTCCAGGGACGTGTGTTTTTATTTCTCTTGGATAGATATGTAGGAATGGAATGATTGGGTTTTATGGTAATCTTATGTTTAACTTTTTTTTGTTTACATCTTTATTGGAGTATAATTGCTTTACAATGGTGTGTTAGTTTCTGCTTTATAGCAAAGTGAATCAGTTATACATATACATATGTTCCCATATCTCTTCCCTCTTGCGTCTCCCTCCCTCCCACCCTCTCTATCCCACCCCTCTAGGTGGTCACGAAGCACTGAGCTGATCTCCCTGTGCTATGCGGCTGCTTCCCACTAGCTATCTATTTTACGTTTGGTAGTGTATATATGTCCATGCCACTCTCTCACTTTGTCACAGCTTACCGTTCCCCCTCCCCATATCCTCAAGTCCATTCTCTAGTAGGTCTGTGTCTTTATTCCCATCTTACCCCTAGGTTCTTCATGACATTTTTTTTTCTTAGATTCCATATATATATGTGTTAGCATACGGTATTTGTCTTTCTCTTTCTGACTTACTTCACTATGTATGACAGACTCTAGGTCCATCCACCTCGCTACAAATAACTCAATTTCATTTCTTTTTATGGCTGAGTAATATTCCATTGTATATATGTGCCACATCTTCTTTATCCATTCATCTGATGATGGACACTTAGGTTGCTTCCATCTCCTGGCTATTGTAAATAGAGCTGCAATGAACATTTTGGTACATGACTCTTTTTGAATTATGGTTTTCTCAGGGTATATGCCCACTAGTGGGATTGCTGGGTCATATGGTAGTTCTATTTGTAGTTTTTTAAGGAACCTCCACACTGTTCGCCATAGTGGCTGTACCAATTCACATTCCCACCAGCAGTGCAAGAGTGTTCCCTTTTCTCCACACCCTCTCCAGCATTTATTGTTTCTAGATTTTTTTGATGATGGCCATTCTGACCGGTGTGAGATGATATCTCATTGTAGTTTTGATTTGCATTTCTCTAATGATTAATGATGTTGAGCATTCTTTCATGTGTTTGTTGGCAGTCTGTATATCTTCTTTGGAGAAATGTCTATTCAGGTCTTCTGCCCATTTTTGGATTGGGTTGTTGTTTTTTTGTTATTGATTATGTTTAACTTTTTGAGAAATTGCCCAACTGTTTTCCAGAGTGGCTACACTATTTTACATTCCCACCAGCAATGTGTGAAGATTCTCTATTGATTTTAATATATTTACTTTGTATGTGACTATCTTATTGAATAATCTTTTCTTTTAGTGTTTTTTTTGTTGATGCTTTATTAATATGTACTCACAATTTCAAGTGACAGCATTCCAAATCAAACTGGCTGAAGTATTGGTTTATGTAATTAAGAGAAATTTAAATAAAAGAGAAATGTATCCGTTTATGTAATCAAGAAGGACAGACGAAGTGCTGATCATACACGATCAGAATTCAACTTAAAAGATAATTAGGTGCTCTCTCTCTCTCAGCTATGCTTCTTAATGATTATTAGTCTTGAACATCTTGACAGGTGTTGATAGAAGCTCAATGATGACACAGTTTTTCTCCTTTGATGTCTTTATGTAATGGATTATGTTGGTCAATCTTTTCCTATTGTACCATCCTTGAATCTCTAAAATAAATACCAATTGGTCATATGGTTTTACTGTACATGGCTGCATTTTATTTGCTAATATTTTGTTTAGAATTTTTCTTTCTAAATAAATGGGTGATTTCAATCATCTTTGTTTTGTACTGTCTGTAACCAATTTGGTTGTTAAAATATTTGCTAGTAAAATGAGTTGGAGAGTTTTCTATATTATTTTGTGGTTTGGAATAATTTAAATAGAATTATAATAATTTGTCTTATAGCTTAGATGAAGCTCAGTTCTAAACGCATTTGGATTTAGTGCCATTTTCAATGGTAGATTTTTTGTCATTTTTCAACCACTTTTATAATTGGTCTATTCAGACTTTGTTTCTTCTCAGGTTAATGTTGACAATTTTTATTTTGTTAGAAAGTTATCTGTTTTCTGTAGATTTTCAAATTTGTGCCTATGGATTTTGCATGTGATATTCTCTTAGCTCTTTTAATCTCTGTTTTGTCTTTGGTTAGAAATTGGTTATACCAATTTACAATTCCACCTAAAATATTAGAGTTCCTGTTTCCTTATATCTTCTTCCACTCTTGATGTTATCAGATGACAAAAAAAAGTTGCCAAACTGCTGTGTACAAATTTTATCACATTAACTGCCATTTCCATGATTATAAATGAATGTCAGTATTTTTTCATGAGTTTATCAGTTTATTGTTCTCTGCCACTATTGAAAGTATGTTCATAAACTTCGCCTGCCTTGAAAAGATATTCGTAACTTCCAGCATTGGTCAAGATGGATTAAATCCACTACAGCCTATGTTTTCCACAGGTTACAAACTAATAACTCTGAATAGAAATTTTAAAAACTACTTAAAGACTCTGAAAAATAAAAAAATAATATTCAGATTGGGGCGGGAAGTCAGATCTTGCAGAGCAATCAATATGAGATTGAATTTCCTGGTATTGCTTCTTCCTTTGTATCCCAGCTTTAACCCAAGTGTGGCCCCAATTATAGAACTGTAATATGAAGAGTAAAACTCAGAGAAAACCTTTTCCTTCTGGCAAGAAGACCAGGGAAGGCGACTTCTGCTCTTTATGCTTGAAATGAGTTTCTTATAGGCAGCATATAATTGGGCCTCACAATTTTTTTTAACCAATCTGACAATTTTTGCCTTTTAATTAGGGCAATTAGACCATTTACACATAACATGATTACTGATATAGTTATGTTTAAATCTATCATCTTCCTTTTTTTCCCCCTATTTGTCCCATTTTTCTTTGTTCCCTTTTTCCCTCTCTTTCTAACTTCTTTTGGATAAATTGAATATGTTTTGTGATTCCATTTTATCTCATGATAGATTATTAATTATAGTTTTTATTATTCTTTTTATTATTTTAGAAGTTGCTCTAGCATTTATAATATACATCTTTGACTTATCACATTCTACCTTCTAGTGATATTATACCACTTCACATATAGTATAAGAACTTTTCAATAGTATACTTCCATCTCTTTCCTCCTAAACTTTGTGCTATTTTTGTCATAAGTTTTACTTTTACATGTGTTATAAAACCCACATTAACTAGTTATTGCCTTTGTTTAAAGAGTCATTTCCTTTACAGTAATTTATATAATAAAAGAAAAATCTTACGTATTTACCTATGTAGTTACCATTTGCAGTGCTCGTTCCTCCTTTGTGCAGATCCATATTTTTATCTTATTTCTTTTTGCTTCTGCCTGAGGGATTTCTTTTACTATTTCTTATAGTGTGAGTCTGCTGGTAGTAATTTTGTTTTTAGCTTTTGAGTATCTGAATAAAATCTGTTTCATCTTTGTTTTTGAAAGATATTTTTGCTAGGTATCAAATTCTAGGCTGATGTTTATTTTCTTTCAGCATTTTAAAGATGTTGTCTGATGTCTTCTACTCTGCATTGTTTCTGGCAAGTTATTTTTGTTCCCCATATGTTACATATTGGTTTTCTCAGCTTTATTGAGGTATAGTTGATAAATAAATTGTAAGATATTTACAGTGTACATTGTGATGATTTGATGTACATATACATTGTGAAGGGATTCCCACCATCTGGTTAATTAACACATTCACTACCTCACATATTATCATTTTTTGTGTGTGAGAACATTAAATTCTACTTTCAGAAAATTTCAATTATAAAATACAGTATTATCAGCTATAATCACCATGTTTTACATTAGATCCTCAGACTTTATTCTTTTTATAGCTCAGTATTTATACCATTTTACCAACCTCTCCCTATTTCCCCCACCCCCAGCCCTGGCAACAACTTTTCTACTCTTTGTTTCTATCAGTTTGACTTTTTTTTTTTAAAGATTACACATGTAAGTGATACCACGCAGTATTTGTCTTTCTCTGGCTTGTTTCACTTAGCATAATGCCCTCAATTTCTATCCATGTTGTTGCAAATGGCAGGATTTCCTTCCTTCTCATGGCTGAATAATGTTCCATTGTGTGTGTATTGATGTATGTGTATATGTATATCTGCCTATGTATGTACGTATATATGTGTGTATCTATCTATTTCTTTATCCATTCACCATTGATAGAAACTTAGGTTGTTTCCGTGTCTTGGCTATTATGAATAATGCTGCAATGAACACAGGAGTGCAAATATCTCTTTGATACCCTGTTTCCATTTCCTTTGGATATATACACAGAAGTGGGATTGTTGGATCATATGGTAGTTCTATTTTTAATTTTTTGAGGAAACTCCATACTGTTTTCCATAGTGGCTGAACCAATTTACATTCCTATCAACAGTGCACAATGGTCCCTTTTCTCTGATCCTTGCCAATGCATGTTATCTCTTGTCTTTTTGATAATAGCTCTTCTAACAGGTATGAGGTAATATCACTGTGGTTTTGATTTGCATTTTCCTGATGATTAATGGTGTTGGGTGCCTTTTCATGTACCTGTTGGCTATTTGTATGTCTTCCTGAGAAAAAATGTCTATTCATTTCCTCTGCCTGTTTTTTAATTGGATTGTTCATTTGCTTTTTGCTATTGAGTTTTATGAATCTCTGTATATTTTAGATATTAACCCCTTGTCAAATATATGATTTGCAAATATTTTCTCTCATTCAGTAGGTTGCCTTTTCTTTCTTTCTTTCTTTTTTTTTTTGTGGTACGTGGGCCTCTCACTGTTGTGGCCTCTCCCGTTGCAGAGCACAGGCTCCGGATGCGCAGGCTCAGCGGCCATGGCTCACGGGCCCAGCTGCTCTGCAGCATGTGGGATCTTCCTGGACCAGGGCACGAACCCATGTCCCCTGCATCGTCAGGCTGACTCTCAACCACTGCGCCACCAGGGAAGCCCGCCTTTTCATTTTTGTTTATCATTTCCTTTGCTGGGCAGAGCTTTTTAGTTTGATGTAGTTCCACTAATTTACTTTTGCTTTTATTGCCTTCAATAAAATTGCCTTCAATAAAATCCAAATGCCTTTGGATTTGGTATCAAATCCAAAAAATCATTGCCAAGACCAGTGTCAAGAAGCTTACTCCCTATATGTTTTCTTCCAGGAGTTTTACAGTTTCATGTCTTACGTTCAAGTCCTTAATCCATTTTGAGTTGATCTTTGTATATGGTGTCAGATAGTGATCCAGTTTCATTCTTTTGCGTTTGGCTCTGTGCAGTTTTCCCAGCACCACTTATTGAAGAAGCTGTCCTTTCCTGTATATTATTTGCTCCTTTGTTGTAAATTAATTGACCATATATGCATGGGTTTGTTTCTAGACTCTCTGTTGTGTTCCATCAATCTATGTGTCTGTTTTTATGCTAGTACCATACTGTTTTGATGACTATAGCTTTGTAATATAGTTTGAAATCAGAAAGTGTGATGCGACATATTGTTTTGTTTTGTTTTGTTTTAAATCTGGATGCTTTCAAGTTTTCTTATCACTGGTTTTGAACAATTTATGATGGGCATTGGTATATTTTTCTTAATTTTTTCTGCATTTGTGGATTGCTGAGAGTCTTGGATTTGTGGGCTTATAGATTTCATCAAATTTTGAAAAATTATTGTTATTATTTCTGGATATATTTTTTCTGCTCCTACATTTCCTCTCCTTCAGGGACTCCAATTACAAACATTATTAGGTCCTGTGAAGTCTTTCCATAGCTCACTGATGCTATGCTCATTTAAGAAAATTTCTCTTTTCTTTCTAGTTTCTTTTCTTTTTTTTTTGTATAGTTTCTATTGTTCCATCTTCAGATTCATTAACCTTTTCTTCTACAAAATCTAATTTGCCATTAATCCTATCCAGTGTATTTTCCATCTCACACATTGTAGTTTTCTTCTCTAGAAGTTTTATTTGGTTCTTTTTTTAATATCTTACATATTTCCACTTAACTTTTTTTTTTTTTTTTTTTTTTTTGCGGTACACGGGCCTCTCACTGTTGTGGCCTCTCCCATTGCGGAGCACAGGCTCCGGACGTGCAGGCTCAGCGGCCATGGCTCACGGGCCCAGCCGTTCTGCGGCATGTGGGATCTTCCCGGACCGGGGCACGAACCCGTGTCCCCTGCATCGGCAGGCGGACTCTCAACCACTGCACCACCAGGGAAGCCCCACTTAACTATTTTTTAACATGTGGAATATAGTCATTGTAACTGTTTTAATGACTATGTTTGGTAATTTTAATATCTGTTTCAGTTCTGGTTTGGTTTTAATGTATGTATTTATTTTATCTCATTATAGGTCAACTTTTTCTCCTTTTTTGTATCTGGGAATTTTTTTTTTTTTTTGCAGTACGCGGGCCTCTCACTGCCGTGACCCCTCCCGTTGCAGAGCACAGGCTCCTGACATGCAGGCTCAGCAGCCATGGCTCACAGGCCCAGCCGCTCCGCGGCATGTGGGATCTTCCCAGACCAGGGCACGAATCTGTGTCCCCTGCATCGACAGGCAGACCCTCAACCACTGCACCACCAGGGAAGTCCTCAGGATTTGCTTTTAAGAGTTATTAGGCAAAGCTAAAGCAGTGTTCAGTAGAGGACTAATTATTCCCCACTATTGGTACAAGTGTCTTCTGTGTATTTCTACCTCACACTCTGAGAATCATAAGGTTTCCCAGCCTGGCTAGTGGGAACTATTCCTAGCTATGTGAGAGCTCTGGGCATTGTTACTTCTAAATCTTTTAAATGGTTGTTTCCCCAGCCTTGTCTAGTTTCTTCATACACATGTGCTTATCATACTCAGCTGAATATTCAAGGAGACCCCCTGCAGACCCCAGAGCTCTCTTTTTGTGATGCTCGGTCTTCTCTTGTACTCTGTCCTTCAAATATTAGTCACCTTGGTCTCCCCAAGCTCTCAGTTACATCTCCTCAAGTCAATAATTATTTCCTTTTGATGAATTGATATCTTTATTATTATTGTGTCTCTCTTTATCCATCACTATGTATTTTTTTGTTTTAAATCTTGATATTACTAACGAAGTGGCATCCTTCTAAGTATTCTAGTCAATGCTTATGAATTAGAAGGTTTTTCATGTTGGCTGGTAGGAAAATGAACTATTTCTGGCTTGGTGTGAGCTTTGGGGGTTTTCCCCCTGCTATTTTTGGTTGATTATTTCCCCATCCTTGGGTAGTCTTCTTACAAACATGCTCTGATCTGTATTCAGCTGAAGACTCAAGAGGCACTGATGATCTCTGGAGCTCTCTCTTGGCTGGTCTTCCTCTTCTCTGGTTCTCTGTCCTGGGAGCTCTAGCCACTTCGGCCTCCCTGTCTTCTAGCTCTCTCTTCTCAGCGTAAGGAAACTGCAAGCCTCTGCCTCCCTTCTCTCTTCCTATGTTGTGGCCAGGAAATTCCCTCCAAGCAGTAAGCTGAGGCAATTGTTGGACTCATCTTATGTGTTCCTTCTCTCTCAGGTGTCACTGTCCAGAACTGCCTGATGTCCAGTATCTGAAAACCATTGTTTCATATATGGTGTCCTTTTTTGGATTGTTTCAGATGAAAAGCATATGCCATCTCTGTTACTTCATATTGACCAGAAGTGGAAGTTCTCATCCTTAATAACTTTAAAAGTATCTATGTTATGGATGCAGACTGTATCTAAGACTTAAATGATTACCTTGTGTTTTATGTGGTGAATACTGTTTACTCATGGTGTTATGTTTTCAAACATCTAACATTGTTATCTTTTATTATGACCTCATTGTTAGTGGGCTTTTTTAAAAAATCCTGTGTAGCCAGTGTTGAAGGCATGTCTTTCCAGGGTAGTTTTGTATTCCCTTATACTGGATTATGTTAATTTCTCAGCTGTACAGTATTCCCACGGATTAAAAACCCACCGAAGATAAGCTCACAAAATATATAAAATAATTGTGTTGAGCCATTGGACATCTTTGATGTCCTCAGATCACATGAAGTATATAAATTCAAAGTCCAAAGCCATGTATGTTGTGGGCTCTCATTTTTGAATTGTCAAAAGAGACTTTTCCTCTTTTTCAATCCAGAGCCTAAGAAAAGACTGACAAACTTTCTTATGCTCTTTACATGCTAATAGATAGTTTTCTCCCTCCCTTAGGAGGTGTAGAAAACTTCTCCTTGTGTAGATATCTCATTTCTAACTCCTAGCATTATAGAAGGCTTTTCTGTCGTTATGTTGGTGCTGAAATCCCTAGATTACTGAAACTAGCATCACCTCCTTTCCTCAAGGACCTTCACAGAGTCACTTCTCATATTTATTGTTCTGATTTTCAGTTTCTTCTTCATTTCTAGGATGTAGAGATTTCTCTTTATTCTTATGGTATTAACTATTAAAAGTATATATATATATATATATATATATATATATATATATATATATATATATATATATATATTATATCTCTTCCAGATAACAACATGACTTCTTTTTGATTACTAGCTAGTGTCAAGTTTTTTCTTTTTTTAATTAATTAATTAATTTATTTGTTGCTGCGTTGGGTCTTCATTGCTGCGCAAGGGCTTTCTCTAGTTGTGGCGAGCGGGGGCTACTCTTTGTTGTAGTGCATGGTCTTCTCACTGTGGTGGCTTCTCTTATTGCGGAGCACGGGCTCTAGGTGCATGGGCTTCAGTAGTTGTGGCATGCAGGCTCAGTAGTTGTGGCTCACAGGCTTTAGAGCACAGGCTCAGTAGTTGTGGTGCACGGGCTTAGTTGCTCCACAGTGTGTGGGATCTTCCTGGATCAGGGATGGAACCCATGACCCTGCATTGCAAGCAGATTCTTAACCACTGCGCCACCAGTAGAAGCCTGTTAGTGGCAACTTAGTGAAGCTTCCAGCCTTCAATAATTTGCATTTAAAAAATAAGTACCTGGGACTTCCCTGGTGGTCCAGTGGTTAAGAATCTGCCTTCCAGTGCAGGGGACATGGGTTTGATCCCTATCCGGGGAACTAAGATCCCACATGCCACGGGACAAATAAGCCTGCGCGCCACAACTAGAGAGCCTACGTGCTGCAACTACTGAGCCCATGCGCCACAACTAGAGAGCCTGTGTGCCATCATTACTGAGCCCACATGCTCTGGAGCCTGCACACCACAACTAGAGAGAAGCCTGTGCACCACAACTAGAGAAGCCCGCACACCGCAACAAAAGATCCCACGTGCCTCAACTAAGACCCGACGCAGCCAAATAAATAAATAAATTTTAAGTACCTAAATACCGATAAGAGAAAGTGTTTTAATAAAGATATTGTTAGTAATGAAAGGAAATGCTGATTGGGAAATGGGACCAGGGAATGAAAAAAGCAAGAAAAGAAGAGTGGGATCCAGGCAGAAGGGTATAGGTGATGTAAAACTAATAATCACCACTTACTGGGTGCTGACAATGTGTGGTGCACTTCACATGTGGTGTCTCACTGTTTGAGCCAGGGGACCAGGATGTGAGTGGGCTGCTTTCAACCAGATCTGTCTGCTATTTGCATTACACTATGCTGCCTCCCTTAGCTGTGTAGAACGCACTGGATTCTTGTGAGAATGAAGAGTGAGGATAAGATTACTACATCCCTTTGAGTGAACCTCTTGTTCTGGATCTTACTGTTATTTTGTAGTGAGAGTGTGCTGTCATACATATACACACACAGACATATACATATATATACTTACTATGTATGATAATAATGATGATTTTACCTATATCTATACGTCCAAAGCAGGATTTGTAGTGGCAATTCAGGCTACATGTCTGTCTGATTTTGTCAGTGGGAATCTGCTGGATGCCAGCCCTAGATACTCTTGCACAGGGTTCAGTGAAATTTTTCTGTGAAAGACTAGGTAGTAAATATTTTTGGCTTGCAGGCTGTATGTTCTCTTTTATTTTTAAAAAATATTTATTTATTTATTTATTTTAGGCTGCGTTGGGTCTTCGTTGCAGTGCGCGGGCTTCTCACTTCGGTGGCTTCTTTCGCTGTGGAGCACGGGCTCTAGGCGCGCGGCTTCAGTGGTTGTGGTACGTGGGCTCAGTAGTTGTGGCTCACGGGCTCTAGAGAGCAGGCTCAGTAGTTGTGGCACACAGGCTTAGTTGCTCTGTGGTATGTGGGATCTTCCCTGACCAGGGATCAAACCCGTGTCCCTGGCACTGGCAGGTGGATTCTCAACCACTGCACCGCCAGGGAAGCCCAGGCTGTATGTTTTCTTGTTGCAACTACTCAACTCTGCTATTGTAGTATGAAAGCAGCTATAAACAATACATGAATGCATGGATGTAGCCATGTTGCAATTAAATTTTATTTACAGAAACAGGCAGCTGGCCAGATTTGGTCTGTGGGCTGTAGTTTGCTGACCACTGCTCTTGAGTCTATTCCACGATGAAATGCCATAATTACACACATATATCCATAAACTAAGGCTTCCTCTGTACTCAGGGACCTCTCAGGGATTGTCTGAATCAGGTAGAGAAAGTCTGGATGGCAACTCTTGAAACCCCAGCAAGAGTGGAGAGAAAATGAGATGGAACTCTCTGGCACACAACTCTTTTCTTATCACAGCCTGACTGTGAAGAGAAGCTAAACTATGCTGGTGATGGCCAGGGAATTTTCACAAATATAGTTACATTATTCCATTGCGTCTTTGAATCATCCTTGTCTTCCCAGAGCCTGCTGGGGCTGGTAGAATGACCAAAGCGAGGTTGGGTTTTTAGATTATTACTTGTTAGAGAAGTGTGTGAGTTTTAAAGAAAGGTGCTTTTGTTTACAGTTAGATTTAATGTTAATTTTAACAGTTAGTTTAGTAATTTTACAAAAAGACAAGGTGGCTGGGCCACACAGTGACTTTCCAGTCATGACAACTTCCCTTTTGAATGTCATTGATCTTAGTTTCACTGAGTGTGTCACAGGAGGGGCTGAAATCAGTACCCACTGACCTGATCTGACTGCTCAAGAATCTGGGACCCAGAGAATGGATAGGTCCTGAATGACATTGTCCTAAGCATCAAGGCTAGATGGATTCACTTTGCATATAGCATATCATCTACAGCTATCATGATGAATTTTAGTTTGCTTGCAGTTTGGACCAGGACTTTTGTATATAGTATTTTTGTTTGTTTTCTTCCGGGAGTTGTTTTTTTGGCCACGCCGCGCGGCTCGTGGATCCTTAGTTCCTCAAGCGGGGATCAAACCCTGGCCCTCAGCAGTGAGGCCTAACCACTGGACTGCCAGGGAATTCCCCTTCCTGGAGTTTCTAATTGCCTTTCTGATTTTGTGTCGATAAAAGGATAATGTGCCTTCATTTTATAATCCAATCTATCCAGCTTCCATTTTTAAATAAAATTTTCTACTTAATTTTTTGAATATGGTGTATATTTCCAAGGGTTGAATATCGGTAATTCTAAAACAAGCTCCTTCCCACTTTGTTCCTATATTTGCTCAGTTTCCATTACTATGAATAGGTAATCATTGTTATTAGTTTCTTAATAATCCATTGTTATTAGTTTCTTAATAATCCTTTCATTGAATTTTTATGCATATGCAAGCCAGTGCATAATATTGCATAATATTATGCATAATATTTTTTCTTCTCTCCTTTTTATACAAAGGATAACATGAATATACTTCTGCATCTTGCTCTTCACTTAACAGTGTATCTCCAGGATCTTTTTGTGTTAATCCATAAAGAACTTTTTCATGTGTTTTTACAGCTGCAGTCTTCCATTGTTTAAATAACCATAGTGTATTTAATCCTTATTTTATTGACATTCTAATCTTTGGCTAATGCTAACAATGTTGCAATGAATAATTCTGTCCATTGGTCATTTTGCATGTGCCTAAGTATAGGATAAATTCCTAAGAGTGAATTTCTGGGTCAAAGGTTATATCCAGTTGAATTCTGATAATTATTGACAACTTGTCCTCACTGCAGGTTGTACCATTAAAACCCCCAATGGAAATGTATAAAATGCTTGTTTCTTCAAAGCAGTGTCATCACACCATTCTAAAATCTTTTGGATTTTTGGTAGTCTGATGAGAAATAATATCTAAATATAGCTTTACTTTACATTCCTTTTATTATGAAAGTTGAGCACCTTATCATATGATTTGTGAACTGTCTGTATAATTTTTCTTTGAATTTTTCAGTTTTTTTAAAATTGGAGTTTAGTTTTTTTCTTGTCAATGTCTTGGACATTTTATTTTGTAAGGAGGTTAGCCTTCTGTTTTTATAAGAATTGCAAATATTTTCCCAATTTGTCATTTATCTTTTGTTATTTCGATTGTTTAATAAGTTAAGTTTGACTTCTGTTAGAGTAGTTCTTTTTTGTCTTAAAGTTGTTTTTGTTTCTTTTACTGCAGTCAAATTTAACAATTTTTATTTGTGGCTTTTTGATTTTGTGCTTTGATTAGAAAGTTCTTCTCCATTCCAAGGTTATAAAGAACAATGTCCATTATTTTTTCTAATACTTTATGATTACTTTTTTTTAACACTTCAAGATTTGATGCTTCGGAATTTATCCTAGTATGTAATGTGGGATATGGTTCTACCTACATCTATCTTCATTATTCACAGATTCTGCATTTACAAATTCACCTACTTGCTAAAATGCATTTGTAACTCCAAAATCAATACTCACAGTGCTTGTGCTGTCACTTGTGGACATATAAGGAGTGGCGGAAATTTGAGTTGCCTGTCATGTGCATGTTGCCAGCTGAGGTTGACCGAGATGTTGCTCTGCTTTCTTGTTTCAGCTCTAGTACTGGAAACGAATGTCCTTTCTGTGGTCTATTTAGCACCACATTTCACGTTTCCGTGCTGTGTTTGTTGGGAATTTTGCTGTTTAAAATGGCCCGCAAGTGTAGCGCTGAAGTGCTATCTAGTGTTCTCAAGCACAAGAAGCTTGTTATTTATTATAGTGCCTTACAGGGAAAATACGGGTGCTAGATAAGCTTTGTTCAGGCATGAGTTATAGTGTTATTGGCCATGAGTTAAATGTTGAGTCAACAATGTATATTAATAAGGTGTCTTTAAACAGAAAGACACATAAAACAAGGTTATCTGTTGATCAGCTGATGAAATGGTTGTGACCAGAGGCTTGCAGAACCCTGTATTTCTCCTAGCAAAAGTGGTTCAGTGTTCACTAACTCAGTGTTTGCAGTATTTTTATAGAATGTAACTACTGCTGATGAGAATTGACTGCTATGGTTTTTCAAGATGGCTACTAACTGCCCCCCACACCATCACTGAATAGTTCATCTTTCCCCATGATTTGAGATGTCTCCTTTATTGTACACTAAAGGCTAATTTCTTCTGTTTTACTGGTCAGTCTGTGACTTCATGTACCAAGAGCTCATGAGACTCTATAAAAAAGTTTTTAAATCTGCTAAGTATAGTTCCCTCCTCATTTCTCTTCTTTTTCAGAATTTTCCAGGATATGTTTGTTTTTCTCTTTCACATAATTTTTAGAATCACCTTACCTAGTTCTGAAAAACTTATCGGTATTTTTATTGAGTTAATTTACAAATTAACTCAAGGATAATTGACATCTTTATGATACTGAAGCTACTATGATAGGAAGCTACTCACTTAGGCAAATCCTTTATTTCCTTCAGGAGAGTTTAAAAGTTTTCTTCATACAGGCCTTGCAAACTTCTTTATTATTATTATTATGCTTTCACTACTATTATTTCTATGGGCTTATCAATCTCAGAAATCTGCAGGACATCTATGGAGGATGGGAAAAAGCGTATATGTTCCAAGCCTAGCTGATATAACTAAAGAATATTTTCACATGAATATTTAAGGAGAGAGAAATGTAAATAAAGCAATTTTTATGTGGAGTAGAAGGAATGACATGGGGAGATTAATGAAAATATAGGAAAGGCTTTATGGTTCATTTAACTTATTTTAGCAAATAATTCCAGGGCTTTATTATGTGTCAGGTACTGTTCCAAGTACTTTATAATTATTAATTTATTTAGTGTCACAGCAACTCTATAAGATGGGTTTATTGTCATCATCGCCCCCGTTTTACAAATGAGGAAACTGAGGTAGACAGAGGCTTGAATTGCACGGCTGGTTGAGGGGGCAGCTGGGATCAGACAGAGCCGACTGGCTTCTGGGGCCATGCTCTTAACCAGATGTTCTGCATTATACGGAGAAACAGTGAATAGGGACTAGGTTATTATGGCCCCAAATATTAAAACACCAATGTGTAGAAAATAGGTAACTTGCAGAATAAATGTGAGATTTTTATTCATGACTTGAGAGGGATCTCATAGTGTCACTGACTCTGTGGAGGCTGGAGCTGGACTGGAATATGCTGACAGAAGAATCACCTTCATTCACAGAAACAGCCCTATGAGAAGGGGCAGGGGTGGAACGTGGGTCACTTGAGTGAGAATCAATAAACCTGGCAGTGGTGAGGACACCTGTGGGACTTTGTGGTAGGTCACATGGCCATGGGGAGACATCCAGTGATCCCATCTGAACCAACAACAGAAAGGACACAAATGGCACTATAGCCATGATGGGGAGTTGTCTCTCTGGATCCTTTCCCAAAACCTCAGGTTCAGCTAACAGCAGAATGATTGGCAAGCAGACTTGTGAATGATATTATCTCCAGGAACCCTAAGAAGTGACCTGAAGAAATTCATCTGTTTGTTATTCTGATCAATGAGGAGAGATTGGCTGGTTTAATAAGACTGGGAGGGAGCTGTGTTATTTACAGCTATAAAGCTACACAAAAATGATTTGGTTAAGTGACCACATTATCTCATTTCATTAGAGACGAGGGTAGTCAGATGTGTACTCTAAAATTCAGGGTGAAAGATTCTAAATAGATAAGAAAAATAACAGAGGCATGAATTTATAGATTGGAACTGTGAAAAGAAAAAGAATATAGGAAGGATAACAAGAGATGAAGGAGATCATTGACATTAATTATGTGCTGACTGTGTCTCTGTGCTTTACATACATACTGTGGCCAGGAATAGACCATTAAAACAATGAAACAGAAGGTCTAGAAACAGATCCTTGCATTTATGGAAATTCAATGTATGATAAACAGAGCAAAGAATAGTGATAGTAACACTGGGTCTTCACTTAAAAAAAATTAGAGCCCAAGTTTTATCCCCAAATAGTTCCAGATGGAATATAGAGTTAAACCTAAAAATAAAATGTTAGAAGAAGAAAATAGAATCCTTTATCATTGTGAGTGGGAGAGGGCACAAAAGTCAGAAGCCATATGTAGAAAGAAACGGATGAATTTAATTCCATCAGATTTTAAAAACTTTTGTGTGACAAACTATATCATATCAAAGAAATGGCCTAGGTGAAACTTTTTGCCACATTTATAATAATACTCAGAGTTCCTAAAAATCAATAACTAAAAGACAGAAAACCCAATAGAAGAAGTGGGCAAAGAAAATGAGCAGGCAATTCACAGGAAAAATACAAATAGCCAATAATCAATGGAAATCAAGCTTAATGTCACAGTAAATCTGGAAATACAAATGAAATGAATACTGAAATACCATTTTTTTACCTATATTTTAAAATGACTTAAAAACTGATAGCATCCATTATTGGCCAGGGTGGTGGGAAGCAGTTATTCTCAAACAGTGAGGGAGGGAATTAAATTGATGCAGCATTTTTGGATTCAAATGTTCTTTCTGTCAGACATAACAATTCAACTTCAAGATATCCAGCCAAAGGAGCACAGTGATATGAGCCTGGCTTTTGGAGCAAGGTTGCCTGGGATCTAAATCCTTGCCTGTTAACTTATTCCCTGCTGACTTTGGGGGCAAGTCATTTAACCTCTTTTTTTCTCAGTTTTGTCATCTGAAAAATGGAAATGATAATAATAGCACCAACCTCAGATGGCTTTCGAGAATATTAAATAAGTTAATACATGTAAAGTGCTTATAATAGCATCTGTAACTAAATGATGATGACCATTTCTGTTCTATAAACCCAGTGGAGCCAGGATATTTGGTATTATTTGTAAGTAGTATTATTTGTAAAAGGTTAAAAAAAATGGGAAGGAACCATCTCTTTGAATAAAGTAAACATTCTGGTTACTTTAATGGCGAAAGGTTGAGTAAATACTATTGAAGACCATGTAGACATTAGAACAAAAGAGGCTGGACATTCATTAGTTGAAACTTTCTTTCTTTCTTGAGTTCCTACCATGTTCCAGGGACGGTTCTAGCACTCGAGATACAGTCGTGGAGAGAATCAAATCTTCACTGAAAAGGAAGATGCTCGAAGAAATGTTCAGAAGGCAGTTGAAGAACAATGTGCTTGGAATGAATGTATTAATGATAAAAACTAATAACCATGCAAAAATCTATGGATATGTGGAATGCTGAGAAAAATATGTGAAAAGATACCCAACATACTACTGTATCTCCTTGCATCTTTTAACATCTCAGAAATGAGCATGTATCTGACAATTGACGGCATTTCAGTTTGCATGAAATATGGCGCGAGCAAAGGTAATCTTGGAGGTAGGATCGATTATTAAGTAAGTGATGAGAGACATCTGTATTTATTCTATATACTTTTATATTGTTGGGAACTTTACTAAGAGTATATATATATGTGTGTGTGTGTGTGTGTGTGTGTATGTATATATATCTTAGTTGTGTAAGAAAACAACAACAACAAACTCTTCAGGGTTTGTGGAGGAGGGCAGTCTAGATGAGGTGAGGACAGTTGCAGTTCCATCCTGACGCCCAGGTCAACCACTTCACCTTACAAATGTTACCGGGACGCTCTCTGTTCCTACCTTGGCCTGTGGACCTTTCTGGGCTTCTGTCTTAGCCAATGTTCTTTAGGTTATAAGTGACAGAAACCCACTCATACAAGCTTAGTCAAAGAAAATAGGGGGAGGGGGATTATTATAAGAATAGATGGGTTTTGTAGAATCCAAGGATGTGACCAGACCTGAGCAAAGATACCCTTAGGAGCCAGGGTCAGGGTCGTTCAGGGGCTGTCTGACTCTACGTGGTCTCTCTCTGCTTCTGTTCACCTGGTCAGTTCATTCTTCTTCTTTTTCTACAGAGGGGGTTTTAGGCTTCTCTATCTACAGGACAAAAGATGGCTACTCCACTGCTGCTAAAATACATCTCTTCAATTCAAATGGCTAACTGGGACATGTAGCATCTTTGGATCCCAAATATAAACTCCTGGACAGAGAATCTGATTTGTTCATTTTGGGTCAGGTGTCCATCAGTGATCAATTAGCCAGGGGGTGGGGAGCAGGGCATATGTTCAGCTAATGCTGTAGCCAAGGGCTACTTTTGTGGCCAAAGAAATGCAGCTTCTCTGGAAGCTAGATTATGGGCTCAGCAGATGACTATATTACATTAATATTATATTATATTAAAGTAATTTCCATGCCATTTTATTCCTTTATGCTTTTTGTTCTGGTCCTGAAGGCTTCTAAGGTTTTGGTGCCCTATGGTACCAACAAAGCCAGGATGCTGTTTCGCTCCCTACAAACTACTGTTTCTCCCCCAGATAGTCCTTCCTTGTAAGGACTTAGTCTGGCTTGCTGGCCTTGGGAGAGACTGATAGTTTTGCCTTCAGGGACATTAATTAGTTAGGGCCTCACCAACAAAGCCAGTGACCTACTAGTTTATCTCTTAGCCTTTGGAGATGAAATGGAAAGGTGTCTTTTTGAAAACACTGGAGATTAAGATGATCCATGTCCTAGGCTACTGGTGCCAAGATAAAAAAGTCTTAACAGCCCAGCTTACTACAGAGAACTCTTCTCAAGTGTCTACCACTCCTTGGTACCAATGCCACCAAGTGGGAGGGGGAATCAGAGCACAGGGCTCCCAGCAGAGAGCATTTCTCAGTATGACCAGCACAGGAGATGTTTGGAGGACACACAGAAGTCTCTGGATGCCTAACTCTAGGCTCAAGCTTCCTTTTTAGTGTGGTGGTAAGAAAATTTCTGTTGAGCTGCTCTTTGGGGGAGAACACGAATATCACAGTTTCTAATTTTAAACAGAAAATCCCACTTCTACCATCATCCTCCATTAAATGTAGCCTTTTCTAAAAGCTGGAGGGGATCGTAATGCGGAAATCTGGTGAGCTCACCTGGTCTCTCGAGTACATTTTAAAGGACACAAGGAAGCACTTCAGGAAAATGAAAATGCAGTGGGTTTGAGTCCCTTTCTTGAGGAAGGACAGAGAAAGCTTCAGGGGTGGGGAAGAGGGGGTTGGGCACATTCCCCTAGTCATTTTCTTGAGGATGAGAGAAAGAGGAACGAATAGAAAGATCAGCTGAAGAAGTGGGACTCTTTGATGAAATTCTTTTAATAAGCTTCCATCTGCAGTGGTGAGGGAAGTGGCCCATACCATTCCACTCCTGGGAGGCTGTAGGAAAGTACTGAACAGTGTGATTCCTGTTGTGTCAGGGATGTGAGCAAGGGAGGAGACTTAGCTGGTCCTCTGCAAAGCATCCTTGGGCCAATGGCACTCCACACATTTTTCTGAGACTTTGGATCATTTGCAGTTTGCCCCATAACTCCCACACATTTGCCTCTTAGTGTCCCAAAGCTCTCCCTGCTGCAATGTTCCCATAGGAATGTGGATGCCTGCCAAGCGACCTCATGAACATTCCATTCATCTCCTTGGCTGGGAGGCAGCAAGGAAGCCAAATTGGCTGATATTTAACTGTTTGGGTCCCAAATTCACCCTGAAATGAATGGCTAAGCTTGTTGGAATTTTCCAACAATCATGAAGAAAAACAGAAGATAAAACAAAAGAGAAATACTTATTTGTTCATATGATCCCATCGGAAAGACAGTTCTTTTTAAAGGTAGCCTAATGAAAACCATATTCTCTGGTTCTCCTTGTTGTGAAATCCTCTTCCAGCGGAAAGCATTTTGAAGTAATGAGGCTTTGTGAGGTGTGACTAAAAACAACGTGACTATTATTTTTCAGCAAACACAGCAGAATATAGCCCTCCAAATGAAGGTTGCTGTCTTCCAAGTAACCTCAGAGGGATGTTATCCTGCAATTCTAAGATGCTCAAACATGTGTAACATTCCTTTTAGGGAATTTCTGTCTGAGTCTTGTTCTCACTGTTTTTCTTTCTGTTTATCATTCATTCAGCATGTATTAGACACCTCCTGTGTGCCAAGTACTCTGCCAGGCCCTGGGGATGGAATGACGATGGAGATGCAGTCTCATTGAGTGATGGTAGGAGGCCCCCAGGGGCCAAAGGAAAAAGTTAGCCCAACCTAGGTTTGAATCCCAGTTTTGCCTTGTGTGGATTGTGTAAACTTAGGCAACTTTTAAAAACTCTTTGAGTCACAGTGTCCTCATTTCTAAAATAAAGATGGTAAAATCTACTTCATAAGATTACTTTGAGGAGAAAATAAGATAAAGTGTGTAGTAAGTAGCTTTAATATAAAGGCTGATACAGGTTAAATGCTCAGCAGATGAGAATGCTAGTGATTATAATTGTTTGAATTCTATAGCTAGTTCAACCATCTTTTTTTGGACTGGACTCTGAATGTATTTTGGAAAAATCAATTATTTTATTATTGTGTATATGGGTAATACAAGGTACAAAATGCAACATGTATAAAAATCAGATGATGAAAACAAAACTTCTTGCTTTCCCTTGGCCCTCTGCCTCTAGTTTTCCTCCCCAGAGATAACCAGTATGGCTAGGATCTATTTCTTTAACATGGATCTCTAACAACACTGGTTTATTCTTGCTACATCATTCTTTTTTTAATGATTATTTGGCATTCCATTGGCTGGATGTATCATAATTAATTTAGACAGTCTCCTTTATATATATATATATATATATATATATATTTAAATTTTATTTATTTATTTTTGGCTGCGTTGGGTCTTCGTTGCTGCACGAGGGCTTTAGTTGCGGCGAGTGGGGGCTCCTCTTTGTTGCGGTGCACGGGCTTCTCATTGCGGTAGCTTCTCTTGTTGCGGAGCACGGGCTCTAGGCATGGGGGTTTCAGTAGTTGTGGCGTGCGGGCTCAGTAGTTGTGGCTCACGGGCTCTAGAGCGCAGGCTCAGTAGCTGCGGCACACAGGCTTAGTTGCTCCGCTAGCCAGTCCCCTTTTGATGAACATTTGTTTCTGACCTTTGGCCATGGCAGTGCAGCAAAGACCATTCTTGCACTTGGTTTTGACTAAACATGATGAACCAAAGACATACAACAGGCCCCTAAGGCAGCTCCAGGAGCTCCGGTCAATGCCCTTGGAATAAGGTGACTAGTTGGAAGCAGATAATGCTGATCTGATTGGATTCATTCTGGATTGTTGTCTCAAAAAATACCTCACTATTCTATTCCTAGATTATTCATACCACTCCCCAAATCTGCCTATTTGAAAAGTGTAGAATCTACATAATAATATTACAAGAATGGTGGCATTTTCGTCCAGACATGACTGTCTTAAAACCCCTCCAACATATATAATAAATGGAATAGTCTTTCTTTGGTTGGCACCAAAGAGTCAAAGATGCAGAGATTTCAGACAGCCACTCTAGAAGCGGCTGTTAAGGAGATTCCCACTCTAATTTTCTGTCACAGCTTGAAACAGCGAAGTGTATTAAAATGTGCCACATTGGTTAACATGGGTTCGATTAGTTGAAGCCTGCCAATTTGGAAGGAGGGCAGATATTCCTTGGTGGCCATCTTCACTGCTGCCCAGGCCTGTACAGGCTGGGTGGGGAACCGAATCAGAGAAAACCTATATGTGAGGTTCTGGCACTATCCAAGTACAAGTAAGACCAGGGGATTAGCCTTCCTGGATGAATCATTATTTCCGAATTAGGAGAAAGACACACGTGGAAGGGAGGCAGGGGAATGGAAGTCTTTCTAAGAAGTTTCTGCTGTCAGAGGCGCGATGCTCAAATGAGCTCCATGCAAATGAAAACCAGTCCCAACGGCGTCTTGAGCCAAAGACAATTCTTGGTTGGGGTTGAAGAAATGTCAGATAAATAGTTTCTCCTTGCTTCTCAGCAGGCCGCGGCTATCGCTGCAATCCAGATCTGGCCTCTGAGCAGTTCTGGCAGGTTTATCTTGGACCAGCTGCTGTGATGAAATTGCAGTAATTCCAGGTTTCCCTCAAATCTGGACTGAGCCAAAGGCAGTCTGGGCTTCTAGCATCCGGCTTACTTCATTGCCTTCTCTCCAGTCCCTCCTCAACTTTCAAGCTTTTGATTTTTTAAAAAAAAAACTGAAGTAGGGATGGTCGAGGAAACCCTTCCAGTGCAGCCCAGAAATCTGAAAAATGTCTATTTCAGGTTAGTTCAAGAAACCTATATGGAACACTAGTGAGTCTGTTTAGGTGGGCTACATGGTGTGATGCTGAATGACACGGACTGTGTATCCGACAATATGCCAGGCTATGTACCAGTTCCCCTACGCAAAAGATCTCATTTAATCCACCAACAGAGCTGTGAAGTAGGAACTATTATCCCTATTTTACAAAAGAGGAAATTGGGTCTCAGGAGAGTTACTTTAGAACTCAGTGGTAAGTAGAAGTATGTGGATTGGAACCTGGCTGTAGCCTGAATCTCAGGCCTCTGCTTGTTCTCACTATGTTACAACACTGGCCATAAGCAAGAAGGTCTTATTTAGCATCCAGGAAAGGAGACTGAGACAAGAAAAACTAAGGTGAACAGTAGAGGGGAAACTGGAACTCAGGTGAGAGAAGGTAGAGGTAGGTGGGTAGAGTATATGATAAAAATGACAGAGGCTAGGCCCACATTCACCCCGAGCCCAACCTCTGAAGACCTTGTGAGCCCTGGGAGCCCAGTGGGAGGTCATTGACCAAATTTCCCCGGAAAGCACTTATTTAAGGAGAAGAACTTTGAGCGACTGGCACAGAGCCTGAAGTGTTCTGAGAAGCAGCCCTTGCTCTTTGCCCCCGAGGGAGAGGAGGAAGCTTCCTGGGTGCACCCAACATAGAGATACGTCTGTGCTCTAAGGAGTTCAGATTCCAGACACGACGGCCCAGGGCACTGAGAGACCTACAGTGGGATTCACTGGGGTTTAGGGAGCGATGTTTATGGATTACAATCCCTTTCAAACAGACTTCCTGGGCCAGATGGGTGGCTGAGTGCCCACTCCTGGGATTCTGGGCTCCCAGGAGGATGGCAGCAGATCTGTTTTAAGGCACAAATCATCCTCAATCCAGAGAGGGAGATGGACTCTGAGCATATCCCAGTAACATCCAGCAGTGTGTGCTGGTGAAGAGAGAAGAATGGGTTCATAGCAGACCCAGTGGGACCCTGAGGCACATGACATGTTAAGAAGGACACTTCTGGGCTTCCCTGGTGGCGCAGTGGTTGAGAGTGCGCCTGCCGATGCAGGGGACACGGGTTCCTGACCCAGTCCGGGAAGATCCCACATGCCGCGGAGCGGCTGGGCCCGTGAGCCATGGCCGCTGAGCCTGCGCATCCGGAGCCTGTGCTCCGCGACGGGAGAGGCCCCAACAGTGAGAGGCCCGTGTACCGCAAAAAAAAAGAAAAAAAAAAGGACACTTCTGAGCAAAGCTGGCCAACAAATGTCTTTCATTTTCTCCTGTGGCATCTTAGAGCGTGTCCCCTGGATCATCCTGAGGCAGTTCTAGAAGGCCCAGAGGTACCAGAGGCTGGTGGTAAAGTGGAGGAACTGCTGGATTCCAGAGATGGCTCACCAGTGATTCTGACCTGAGGAAAATCTGCTGTCTAAAGAGCAAAGAGAGAAGAGGCATCCCACATCCCTGACTGTGGGCTCTCCCTGACATGTCTCCAGCTGAGGGAGGGGAGATATTTGAATCTTCCAACTATTTTGCTGGAATCTTTATGTGAGGCATTAAGAGTCAGAAGAAATGGCTCAACTTTGCATCTCTTGGAAGGGGAAGGGCAATCCCTACTGAGTAGATCAAAAAAGACCAGGAGAGAGAAGCAAAAATTGGCCTTATGACAATAACTTTTGAGACCTACGTACCCACATGCTAGTTTAACTTTATACATTTTTTAATTGCTAAGCTAGAACATCAGTAGGGCGAGGGGCATGGAGAACACGACTGACAGAAAGAGAGTGGTCTCTGAATTAGGCAGACCTGAGTTTGTCCTTGTGCCTGACGCCCATGAACCCTGAGACTTTGGGCAAGTTACTTCCTGCCCCACAGTGTCAATCATTTGTTAAATGGGGTACAAAAAAATACCCTGAATCTTGACATGAATGTTATATATTTCTAAAACTTGTAGCACATTATGTGTGTTTAAGTAAATGTTAGTTAATAATAACAACAATATAAAAGATAATAACCCAAAGGTGCCAGATTGTAAGCTCAAGGGTAGAGACTCGGCCTTGTTCATCCCTGTACCCCCATCACTCTACAAACTTCTTGGCACATAGTAGGCAACCCCTAAATGTCTTGCATTAAATCCAGCTAGTTTGTTGAGCACCACCTATCTGAAAAGCATTGTTCTGGATACGCTTGGGGTTACAGAAGTGAGGGAGAGGCTGGGTAAAATCCAACAGACGAGGATTCAAGTCATTGAGTTCTTCTCAATGTCATTTTTTTCTTCCACCTAAAGCCAGAGAAAATAGCATTTACCAGCACCAGAGATAGTTGGTCAGCTCCGCCCAAACCATTCTCCCCTTTTCCCTTGCTGGCAGAATCCTGATTGTATTCAGGGCTCCATGCTCCCTCTCCGTGACTCAGGGAGGCATAATAAATATTCATGATTTCAGGCCAGTCACCCTGGTGATCTCACTCCCTTTGCCTGAGATTGTTTTAAGGGTGGCCGTGAGGCTCAGTCCTGGCCGAGGAGACATGCGAGAACATCACTAAGGGATGCCAGGAAAGGTGTTTTTGCTTTAAAAAAGAGGAAGAAGAAGACACATAGGGGGAAATAAATCCTGTTCTGTTTCCACTGGCTTTCCTTGAGTCTGCCTGTGAGGTCTGGAACGGAGGCAACCGTCTCAGGCCCATATGGAGAAACACTGACCCCTGAGGATGGCAGCACTGAACCCCAGAAGGAACCTGTGCCCTTGATGACATCACAAAGCCACCGAATTAACCAGCCCTGGAATTCTTGTTACATACAATAGATGAAGTTTCCTTCTGATTTAGGCCGGTCAAGTCAGAACTTACGCTTTCTCTAGTTGAAGGCGACGTATGTGATACACTCCTTCACGGGTTTAATGTTGGTTCTCCTCCCTTCCCCTTCCCGGAAACAGGACGTCCATCTGCCGGGAATATTGTGGGACGGGTTCCTGCCTTGTGTGGGAAATGCAGCAGGTCCTTTCAAACTCTGAATTCTTTGCTCCTGTGCTCTTCAGAGAGAAACTCTGAAAAGCCATTGGAGGGAGTTCCTTAGGGAAACAAGGGAGGGTGGGCGGGGGCACTAGAGAGAGTGCAGGACTTGGAGGAAGAAATACCGACCTTGATCCTGGAGATTCCGTTGCCAGCTCTGCAGCTCTTGCTGAATCACATAAGCTCTCAGAACCTCAGTTTTCTTACCTACAAAATGGGGATATAAGGAGCCGCTACCTGAGGATAAGGATTAAATGAAAAAATGTCAAAGTGCTTTACAGTGTGAACTCCTCTTTATACAAAATCTAAAAAAGGCCTCAAAGAGCAGAAAAGGAAGACTTTCATTTACCTTACTAGAAATATATAGATATTTGTTGGGAAACAAAAATTGGGGGGAAAGTGGTGGTCTTCTCTAGGAAGGATTTCATGCCCTCTCCCTCACCAGCTTTCCCAAATAATACAACTCTTTCTAAGTGGTTTAAAGAGCAGAGTAGCTGAGAGCAGCGGGGAAAAGAGAAGTCCCTTGGACAGTGGCCTGCAGCCCTGCTGCTACGAACTATTAATAGCCTATAAACACTTGGAGCAGGGCCCCAGCCTCTCCTACCCTGGGGACAGTGGAGGGGTCAGAGCACTGCCTGATATGGTCTCAGAATACTGGTGATCCCCGGAATTCTCCCAGTTAGGGAACTTTTTTCCTGCTGGGCTGGGCCTGGCTAGACTTCCTCCCGAAGAGCCTCCAGCCTGAGCTGCTAGGTTCGTGTTCGGCAAGCATTGATTGACCTCATTCTGGGTGCTCAGGGCACACAAGCTGCCTTGACACACGTGATCTCATTGCACACCCCCTCCCCCCAGCAATGAGCAAAGCTGTTCTCCAGTAACAGAACCCAGCTCAGAGAGTGGTCATGTCCCGTTCAAAGTCATTCAGAAAGGAAATTTGGTTCTAGAACCCACCCTGCCTGTCTCCAAGCCAGTGCTCTAACATTTATATTACACTGTGAAGTCTGAAGATTTCTGGGCCTTAACAAGACCATCCAAATCCTCTGATCCTGCTGGCAGGAAGCATAAGGAGCCTGGGGGTAAAGTGAGCAAGAGAGCAGGGATGAAGCCACCTGGCACCTGGACTCTGTGGGCCAGGGGAGCTGACATGCCCATCGGCGCTGCTCTGGTGGCCAGGCTGTGAGCCCAGGGAACAGGCAGGGCCCCTCTTTCCCTCTCCTTGCATGGTCACACCTGATCTTATCACTTCTGAGCTTAGAGAAACTTGGAGACCCTCTCTCTCCGGAACGCGGGACAAAGACAGTCCCTTAGCTTGACATTCAAGGTCTTTCACGACCCAACCCCTGTCCTTCTTTCAACACTTACCCCTACTCCGCGCCTTCCGTTCCCTATCACTCAGACCTGTTTACAAGTCTGAGGATAGCCATTTTGAGGGCAAAGATGTGTCTTATGCCTTTCTGAACCCCCAGAGCCCAGCCTAGCATCTGGAGGAGCTGTGATGCTCAGGGACTGCAGCAAAAGCTGTCTGCCTTGTTAACTGGGTCCAGACAGCTGGAGATCCTGGGCCTGGGATGCTTGGCTTTCTCTCCTTTAAGATGTGCTGGGGCCTGGGGTCTCGGTTCTTTCTGGGGCATTGGGTGCAGACTGCTTCCAGAAGTCCTTCTCCAATAGCCTGGGTACAAATATTAGACCATGAGTGTTGTTTTCTTGGGTCCAGATGGCAGTACATGCCATGGGGGAATGAAAGCACGATCGTTCACTGACTGCTGGTGAGGGGCCAGGAATTGTTCTGGGAGCTGGTATCCCAAGAAGCACGTCCAGAGAGAAGCCAGTCTGCCTAAGAGATCATTTTTTTCCAACAAAGACTGGGAACTGGGGAGCTTCTTCAGTTGGCCTATCCTGAGAACTAGAATCACTAAGCTTATAGACAGAGTCTACCTAGGTTGGCTTCCCTCATCACCAATCACCTGGAGCTCTTGTGAGCATAAAGAAGGGTTTGCTGGGAATGACTGATCCCACACTCTACAATGAGAACCTTACCCAGTTTGTACACCATGGGTCAGGGCAGGTTTGAGAGGTACGGGGGGAGTTATCTCTGCCCTGACTCAGGCAGGAGTCCTCTCATTCCAGCTGCTGTATTCCCTGACTGGGAGCTCACTGCCGAGTTTCACTGGATGCCCCTTCCATGCAGGGAATTCTCAGCATCTACAGTGGTTCAGTTGGCTGTGAGCACAGTCTTGGTGAATTAGCTCTCTTGGAGGTTACTTCTGTCTAATCGGCTTGCCCTGCTAGTACCACCCCAAATCCCCAAATGACTTCTCTCCCTGTGACCTTGGTACTCAGATTTCTGGGACCTGGATGTCTGTTCTCCATACCAATCAGCATAAACTCCCTCCTGCCCTGAGGCAGGGAAGAGTTAGCCCTCCCTCTGCCTTTGATGGGGAGAGTCATTTCCCCACTGGGCACTTCCACCTAGAGGAGAGCACGGAACTCGGGACACTCCCCCTTGATCTTCCGCACCCTTGGGTGAGTACTTTTCCACATTCCATGCACTCTTTCAGAGTCATCATGGAAACTCTGTGAAGTGGAGATTATCATCACTCCTGTTCTGCTGTTTCTGAGAAAAAGAGACTCAAGGAGAAGCCGCAACTAGTGGCACAGTGGGAACTGCACCCAGAACTGCTGGCACTGCATCCAGGCGTGCTTCCTCAGCGCCCGATTCACGTCCCTCATGCAACTAACGAGGAGCGGGCCCCTCACGCAGAGAGAGCACACGCCCAAGGGTTTATCCTAGATGCCTATCCCAACCACCAGGGCACCTGGAAGCCGCAGGATGCCCTCTGAAGGAGTGTGTGTTCACCAAGACTTGGAGAGCCGGCTGCCGGAGGACCTGCAACTTTGGCTGGTATGTGCTTTGGACCACGTTCTGCCCTGAGGCCGAGTCATCTCTGGACATTCACGTTGGGTCACTCTATGGTCTCATATTACCTGTCTTAAAGCATTTTGGGGGTTCTTTCAGACCTTCCCCAGCCCTCCTTTAGGGGGACTGGTTTCATGGGCAACCCATTTCCTGAGACAAGCCGAGCTCACTTGCTTTTTCACTTTTATTTTCACCATTTCACACTAAGTCTGTGCCATTTTCTTCCATGTCCTGTGTCCCTAAGAAAGGAAAGGGAAGAGCTCCTACTTAATGAGAACAAACTGTATGCCAGGCATTGTGACAAATCATCTCTTTGAATTTAATCTTCATAACAAGGCTGTGAGAGTTTATTCCCATTTTTACAGTTCAGGATAGTGTCTTTCTTTAGTACTGTTTCTTACCTAATAAGTGGCAAAACCAGAATTTGAACCTGGGCCTTTTAACTACTCCTTTTACATATACCCATTGTCTCCTGAGGAAGTTGGTGCCAACTGTGGCGGCCACTTAAATTTACACTCAAGTTTGAACTCTGGGTCTCCAGACTGGCTCTGTGAGCGTCCACAGACTTTTCTGTCCCAGGTGCCCTTCTCAGTCCTTCCTTCTAGTGGATTTATTTGCTGAGAATCCTAGGCTCCGAGAGCTGAACGGGACTTCAGAAGTGCCCCAGTCCCCCGTCTGCCGGATCCTCACAGCCTCCTTGGAGGTTAGCAGGACAGATATGGTTTCCTCCTTTTTTGGATGAGGAAATGTTTTCAGAGGATGTACTGGATCGTCTCTGTTTGCCCCTCCAGGCCTGCTTCTAAACTTTGTTCATGCTTCTCTGTGCCCCCAGGAGACTGCAACAGCTGGGCTCCCCTGGCCTCCGGCAGGAGACTCAAGGGCTGGAGGAGAAAGAGGGGGTGTTCATCTGCCTGCCTGACCTTGGTTTGGCAGTAGTGAGTAGATTCCACCACCAAAAGCCATGGCTCCTGGGCTTCCCTGGTGGTGCAGTGGTTGAGAGTCCGCCTGCCGATGCAGGGGACGTGGGTTCGTGCCCCGGTCCAGGAGGATCCCACATGCCGTGGAGCTGCTGGGCCCGGGAGCCATGGCCGCTGAGCCTGCACGTCCAGAGCCTGTGCTCCGCAGCGGGAGAGGCCACAACAGTGAGAGGCCCGCGTACCGCAAAAAAAAAAAAAAAAAAAAGGGAAAAAAAAGCCATGGCTCCTGTCTGGTGGCCCTTTCTTGCAGCTATAGATTTTGTTGGGTCCCTGTGAGGGCCCCTACTCTTGCCCCTGGCGTGGTACCAGGTCCCCAGAGCTGCTTGTCTCCAGCGCTTCATTGTCCCTCATTGTTCCCTCAGCCCTGCCCGCAGCTTTGAAAACAGTGACTTCATTAAATTCTCACTCCTTCTGAGTGCCCCATGCATTTTCTGCAGGGACTCACCTGAGACAGAGGTGCTGCGACTCGCCCAAGGTCTCCCGGCATCTCAGGGGCGGAGCTGGCTCTTGAACACGGGTCTCAGGACTCCTTACCTGATGACACATCTCACGTGTTACCTGGACTGACCCTGCTCTGCAGCCCCAATGCTTCTGTACCAGGCTGAGCACCGTGACAGCTCGTCTCTTGTATGCATTCCTGGGGTACATCCCTGCCTACCCTGGGTCACTTTTCGGGGACTGATGACTCTTGGCTTTTCTCAGGCAAACGTTGCTGAGTGCGTGAGCACCTCAGGGTCCAGACCCCTTATTTCTTGCCCTGGCTGGCCCCACCTCTCCAGGGCTCTCATTGCTGATCCAGATGCAGTTCAGTCCTTGGGCCTAGAGGCCTTTTCTGGCCTGGGGCTCAGCCCTGAACTCCAGGGATTTCCCTGAAGCTCCCAGTCTGCCAAGATGGGTAGGTGGCCAGCATCTCCACCCTCTGCCTGATGTTGGATATTGGACACCACGTCTGCCTATGGGGCTGGCCCTGCCCAGGTCCACCCCATCTAAACCTTGTCTGAGCTTCCGCAGCCATATAACGCCACCTCCTCTGACCACCCTCCATCGTCAGCTTCCAACACCCTCCATCGGTGGCCGAGTGCTGGGAACGCTATCCCTTTGAGGAGGCCACAACCAGTGGGCACAAATACTGACATCCCTACCCCTAACCCCTGGGGAAGGGAGCCAAGGCTGGGCATGATGTCAGGACCTCAGTCAAGCGGGGTGGACTCAGGATCAGCAGTACTTTCTTTGGGAAATGTGAGAACCAGGAAAGGAAACTGGGGCAGAAACGCAGGTGTGTTGGGGAGCGGTGAGAGGCCGCTGCTCAGATTCGCAGCGTCTGAGGCCTCAGCCACGCAGGCTCACAGGCGTGGGAGGATAACATCGCTGGGTGCTGCGGGGCCCTCTGTGGGCTCAGGGCCTGAAAGGAGACTGACCTGGCAGGTAGAGGCCTCATGGCCTGAGGTGCGCAGGGTCGGGGTGTGTGCGCACATGCAGAAGCAGTGCAGGGGCACCCACAGGAACTGGTGGGCCTGCCCCCTGCTTTTCTGCCCATTTCCCTTTCTTGCCTGTGCAGAGGTAAGCCCTCCCTTTTCTCTCCTGGCTGGTTTGTCAGGAGGCTTTTATCCTCCTCCTCTTCCCCGTTGTACCTCGTCTTGGACATACAGCCTGCTGCCTCCTCAATGAGCCATGTCTTGAGTCACAGCAGTTCTGACTCAGCCTAGTGTATAGAGCACGAGTGTGACACATTTCTGTCACCTTTGGGGACCTCCCTGGGGAGCGGCAGCGGATTTGGCTTAATTCCTGATTCTGCAAGCTCTGGCATTCCTGGGGTGGAAGGCCAACCTGACAGGGCTGCCCCGAGGAGTACGTGGGAACTTGATCTGCAAAAGGAATGACTACATGTGGGCCACATTCGGCTCAGGACCCGCCGCGGCCTGGAGCGCAGCCTCGTCCACAGAGCACCTCCCCAGGCCATCCTCACCCAGAGGCAACAGGGGACGGGACCCACGTGGGTCTCGTATGTGTCATAAACAACCCGTTTTCTCCCAAAGA
Source organism: Delphinus delphis (assembly GCF_949987515.2). NCBI lineage: Eukaryota > Metazoa > Chordata > Mammalia > Artiodactyla > Delphinidae > Delphinus > Delphinus delphis. Next base: position 67,614,700 of record NC_082690.1, on the reverse strand, counting down.
GCTAGTGGCACTGTGCACAGAGTCTGGGCTGGGGAGATGTGCAGACCTGGGTTGGAATCTAGCTCCACGATCTCCAAGCCGTGCAACCTCAGGCAACTCATTTATAACATCTGTGAAAAGTGAAGCTGATGACATGTCCCTCACAGGGGTGCTGTGAAGATTAGGGGAAATGCTTATATACAGAGTAGGTATTCAAATGTATGGTCAGGCCGCTCAAGATGGCTGTTCTCTTGCTCTTTGTACATCCTCCTGCTTGACCTACACTGGCTTCACCTCTGCCCTACTGACATGAAGGTGCTTGCTCCCTGCCCCTTTGGCCAGAGCAGCTCCACCTGTGAGTTTATTAAAGGAAAACATCTGCTCTCCTGATGGTCATTAACCTGAGGGGCTGTGAAGGATCTGCCCCTGCTGCTGGTTTCCCTGGTAGCTGATGAGCCAACCTGATGTTAATTCCCCCTATAAATGGTAGCCTCCATCTCCTCTGGGTGGAGGAGGGTGTTGTCACGTCTTCCCCGCTCTCTGGCGCACATGGTGGAGTGTTGCTTTAGGTATGTAAGACCTCCCTATCCATTAAACCACTGATGTCTCTGTTGCTGTCTCTGGGCCAGTTAGTTGTGTTGAGGCTGGGCAACTACAAGCCTTGCAGGCCTGTGGGGTGTAGCCCAACATCGAACATGTCAGGAATTTTAGTATCATCCCACAAAGGTGGAGGGCAATGGGGTCAAATACCCCTGGGGCCAGCGTTGCCACCAATCAGCTCTGCAACCTCGGGCAGGCTGTTTCCACGGGTGGGATGGTGGGGCTGGGTGAGATTAAGTCTCAGTGCTCTCAGTAACCAGACCCCATGACTCTTCCTTCCCTTTCCAGGCTCTACATTTCAGCTTCCTGGGAAGCAGGCTCTGAGATGGAGGTTTGCCAACACCAGGCAGACAGGGGAGCGGGGAACAAGATCCACCTGTCGGGAGCGCTGACTGCAGGGCCCACAGCGGTGAGGGAGCCGGAGCCGGCGGGAGGGAAGGTGAGCCCCGCGGCCGCTGCAACTCTCACCGGGAGCTCCGAAGCCGGGCCGGCTGCGCAGAGAGGTCCTGGACAGAAACAAGGTACTGGCCTTGGTGCCCACGTGGACCGGTGATTGGGTCTCCAGGGGACGCCGTGTAGACTTGGACCCAGCCGCCTCTTTGGCTGGGGCTGATGGCCGTGTGGGAGACAGCTATGGCGGGAGGGGGACGGAGGAGATAATGGGGGAATGAGAGCTTGGGTCCTAAGGGGAATCTGGGTGGGCACCATAGCCTCCACAGTGAAACCCTTCCCACCTCCAGACTTTTCTTTCCTTTTAAATATTTATTTGGCTGTGCCAGGTCTTAGTTGCGGCACATAGGATCTTCACTGCCCTGTGCGGGATCTTCCTTGCCGCATGCGAACTCTTAGTTGCGGCATGCATGTGGGATCTAGTTCCCTGACCAGGGATCAAACCCGGGCCCCCTGGATTGGGAGCGCGGAGTCTTAGCCACTGGACCACCAGGGAAGTCCCCCTCCAGACTTTTCTAGAGGAGAGACTTGGTCTGCTGGCTTCTTTGTCTCAAGCCTGGCCTTCCCCAGCAGAGGAAAATCAGTGTCTGTCCACGAACACTCACCCTCTGCCTGGGGCTGCCAGAAATTCTGAAGGCAAAAGCTGAGGAATTTGAAGCATTTATGACTTAGCGGGATTGTTCCCAAGCTGCAGGCTTCTCTATAAAGAGCCTTCTGGATTTCATTGTGGTTGCTTCTCAGCTCTTAGAACCTGGCCAAGGGCTCCCTGGGTCTCACTTTTCAGGCTGCCCTCTGGCTGCAGGGTCTGCAGGTCTCTGCAAGGTTGTCTGGGTAACACATGGGTGTTTGCAAACCTTGTTGCCTGCCCAGAGGTAAAAAGCACAGAAGCTGGGGGCAGATGGTTCTAGAGGGTCATCTTGTCCATACCACTTAACCTCCCTGGGTTTGTTGGCTCATCTCCCACGTGGCTTTGTGCTACCCTCAGAACCCGGTGTAGTGGCTTTTCCAGAGGAGAATAATAGTTCCACCTGAGCAGAACGACGTGCTTTCTTCTAGTAGATGTTTCCTTCTCTCAAGTTTGAATGGTAGTTACTTGGTAGTTATCTTCTTATAGATTCTGCCTTCTGCCCCTACGCCCAGTTGCAGCTAATTGGCCCAGGAGTAGGTATCTGAGCTAAACAGGGCCAGTGATTAGCATTCAGGCACCTATTTGGAGACTTGTGTTTGTATCCAAGTTGTAAACTCTGTGCAGCATTGCAATGGCAAAGAGCTTTCCTTTCCTACCTCCCTCCTACTCCACTGCAGACATCGCTGGTCAATCTAAGGAGGAAAAGTGCTGGATCGATTAGTAATGTCTGCCATAGGTATGTGAGGAGCAGAGTGAGCGCGCTGCTTTTGGCCTACCCTGGTCTTATGCTTGTAGGAATAACAATAATAAGAACTTCACATCCACCTTGGCGCTCTCGGCTTCACTGAATGTCTGTAGCTACACTCATTCAGTTGTCCTGACAAGCACTGGGTTATAGAATGGTCCTGCTGGGTTTGGGATGGTTACTCTCAGAGTTGAAACACAACCCTCAGAAAGGAGGCCTGAAGAGGGTGAGGTGAGAAGGATACACCTTCTGAGTCAGGCAAGCAGAACCAAGCCCAATACTCAATGTGTGACAACCCCTCTTTACATCTCACTGCAGAAAATGAGGCTCAAAGAGGTAAAGGGACTTACCCAGTGACACACAGCTAGCAAGTGCTAGGGCTTGAGTCCAGGTCCTTTGCTCGAAACAGAAGTTTTCAGGGGTTCTGGCTACACCTAGTGCTTGTGTCCTCTCTCCTGGGCTTGTCCTGGTTCATGTAAGTTAACTCCCTGACCCACCGGGAAAATCTAAGAGGAGGAGAGAACGGCTGCTGTGTGTGGCTTTCTTTGTCCCCTAGAAATCCATTCTGAAACGTGATCTCATAGAGTTATTGTAAATATGCATCTGTGTGGCACCTTTAACTTTGGAACTGCATTTATGCGGGCGGAGGCCAGTGTGAGTAATCTTGGGTCGTGAGTGGAGGAAGCAGAGACTTTCGGTGCAGCCGTTCACACATGGACGCCGGCCCTGCCGACAGAGCCGTGTACTCTAGGCAGGGAGGCTGGGCTGGGCCTGGATTTGTGAGCCAGGACGTCTGTCATCACATTTCTTCAGTTCCCCACTGCTGGGTCCTGGGTCCACTGATATGCCCAGCCAGATGTGGGAGCCAACTCCCTGACTGGGGGAATTTGGGGAGGAAGATTGGAGAGGGTGGGGATAGGGTTCGCAGGCAGAGGGCAGCTCAACAGCTCTGGAAAGGTTTGGTTGTTAAAGACCCAGTGTCGCGTTAGAGCACCTGGGCACTTTAATGGCAGCGCCCTCTTCCCTGGCTCTCTTGTCCACCTCACAGGCTTAGGCTCCTGCCTGGACCCCTGCCCTACATCGCTGTTCCCCAGTGGTGCTCAGAAGGCTAGTTGGTCAGCCCCCCTCTGTGTTCTCAAGCCTTGCTTACTGCCTGGGCTCAGCCCTACCTGCTGAGGTCCTCCTCCCCATATACCTGCCTGAACTGGGTGGAGCCTGTGTGAGCCTCACCTGTGGGACCTCAGCAGGTCTGGCTGCTTGCCCGGCAGTGGTCAGCTGCCCCAGCCTGCCCAGACCCAGGCCCTTCCCCTCCCTCCAGCCACGTGCCTCGTGCTCAGCCTGTCTCCTGCGTTCTGCCCAAAGTCACACAGCCCCCTGAATCCCCACTCCAGGGAAGTGACAGGCCATGTCTTTGCTGCAAAGGAAGTAAGCCTCCTTCAGGCATTTATACTTGCACCCCTTCCCAGAGCGTCCCAATAACCAGGTGTTTGCCAGAAAAGACACGGAACATACCCTCGAAAGAACACCTTTGGAGTTTTGTTAAACCTTTCTTCATCCAATTAGAGTTTCTTGCAGTCAGTTAAGGAAAGCCCTACCATTCCCCCTCTGCCAATCAAATAATGAAATACACAAATACATAAAATAAAGTCAAGAAGAAACATAGTATTTAAGACATTAAAAGGAACACTGTCCCACAGTTAAAGTCAAACCCCACTGGCATTGCTCTTGACCCTTGTCTCCATCTCGTGTGCCCTGGGTCAGCCACGATTATAAGAACATCGAGGCAGCAGGGAATTGTGGAGAGAATGGAGACTTCAGAGTGCGACAGAGCTGGCTTTGAGTCCCAGCTGGTGAACCTCTGTGGACCTCTGTTTTCTCTTCTGTAAGATAGGGATAACAAGAGCACCTACCTGAGAGGTTGCTGAGATGTGTGTAGGAGCCAACCCTGTACCTGGCACATGGTTGGAGTCCAACAAGGGTTAAGTCTTTGCTTTACCACTGCCACTCGTCACTGAATCATGGCCTCCTGAGCAGAAAGGGGCTTGGAGCTGAGCCTTCCCAAGAGGGAGCATCTGTCCCTTGGCAGCACTCTTGGCTATGGCAAAGCACAGGTTATGTACGACACAAGCAAAGGGGGTCTGGTCCCAGAGACAAAGGGATTAGCAGGTTCCTAGCAGAGATGGCAGCTGTAGGGGGTCAAGACTGAGCAGAAGCACAGGAGGTGCAGCCCAGTTCCACGTGGGGTCTGGAGCGTATACATGTCGGGACGAGGCATGTCTGTTTTGTTCTCTGTGGTGTTCTGTGCCTAGAACAGTGTCTGGCAGTATAGGTAATGTCTAAATATTTATTGAACAAAGAATAAATGAATGAACGACAACCTTATCAGTCAGAACCTGGTTGTTTCAGGAATTCCACTTAAAAACAAGGCAAAGGAGAACAGCTGCTGGCAGGAAACAAAGGTTCTCTGGCAACAGATGGTTCTGTCTGGATGCAAAGAGTTAACGATTGCTCAGGTGGCAAAGAACCAGATTCTGGGGGCCTTGAGTAGGCAAAGGGATTCTGGTCTATGGACAGTGGGAGCCACTAATGGTTCTGAGTTCATGAAGTTAGAACCTGAACTCTGGGGCCGGGCTGCCCAGGCTCAAAGCCCAGCTCTGTCACTGACAAGGCATATGACCTGTGTCAAGTCACTAAATCTCTCTGCATCTTCATTTTTTCTTCTGTAAAATAAGGATGATAGTGGTACCTACCTCCTAGGGTTGTTGAGAGGTTAAATGAGATTTACATGTGTAAAGTGCATACTGTCAGTTCTCAAGAAGCACCACCGTTAGTGTTATTTGATAAGTTGTGAGATAATCTGAGCTGCATTTCAAGACATTTAAGCAGGGAACATGTGAAGCATGGATTAGCCCAAAGGGAAACTAGTTCAGAGGCCATTGTGATGTCCAGGAATGAGAGGATGAGGTCTAAGTCAGGGAAATCATTGAGTGCCTGAGAGGAGGGAATCAATGCAAAACAGGTGGTTCATGAAGAGGCAGTCAGTAGAACTGACTGGCTGCAGTGGGGTGGGGAGCAGAAAATTCAGGACACATGCATCTGAGAGCTAGGAGGCCTGGAAAGGAGAAAGCACCTCTGGAAGAGACAAGGGATGTTTAAAGAAGAAGCTGGTGTAGGAAGGATAAAAATTGAGTTTGGGGTGTGCCAAGTTGGACTTGGGGTACCCCATTCAAAAGGAGATGTTGTGAAGCTGGAAATGCCCAATTGGCCGGGTGAGATGTTGGGGCCAGGGGATAGCAGGTGGCAGGAGATGCCAGGGAGAGATGTAAGGAGAGAAGTATGGAGCACGCCCCCAGGCGGCATTCACATTTGGGGGCTGGGGAACGGAAGAGGGTACCTAGGAGCAAACAGAGCAGCAGCCGGAGGCTGGGAGGGAAGCAGAAGAATGCAGTGCCTCCGAAACCTTGGCTGCGGAGTTCCTGGAAGGAAGCGATGGACAATAAGGTCAGACGCTGCACAGCCTGGGAAATAAGGGCTGGCTCAGCCCAGTGGGTGGAGAGCTGACTACTCAGAGAGCAGTTTCAGCTTCTGGAAAACTAGTGATAGGTTTTAGGGATTCATAAAAGAAAGGGAGGAAATGGAATCAGTATGGATCTGTATACTTCCAGGAGAATGTCATAAGGAAGAGTTCAATAGGGAAAAAGATGGAATTGCAGGGAGGAGTGGCTCAAATATCGATACAAGTTTTTGTCATCCTAGAAATATGAATGGTTTGGAGTAAAAGTCAAGATGCTGGAGGAGGAGGGAGGCTCGAGTTTGTAGGAGGATGAGGAAGCTGGTCCTGGATGAGGCAGGTGGAGGAAGGGACAGTCCAGGGATTGAGGTAGGAAGAAGCAAGAGGCAGCAAGAAGTTGAGATTTTGTGGAAAGAACATGAAGCAAACAGCTTTGATTTTTTGGTGAAGGAAGGGCTGAAGACATAAACCGGGAGGAAGTGAGAGAAGTGGCATGGGGAAAATGTAGGGCATAGGTGCTTGTAAAGGTGAAGGCAATTCACGAGAGATGAGAGAGGACTTGCAGAAGCCAGGGAGCACCCAATGGCAACTGAAGATGCACCCAAGATGACCGAGTGGGCAGCTGGTGTTGTCCACACTGTGACTTTCTGCAACAATTCTGTGCTGGGAAAGAAGACTAGAGATGCCTAATGGTGGGGCTGAATGAAGGGAGGTTTGGAGAGGCAATGGAGCTTTGAGTGCAATGACAGAGTCAAAACATCTGGCAATGGAGCCCAGGCTAGACGTTGGGGTCCTTGCTGGCTAGTTGGGACCTGTGGAACAAAGACAATGATTTCCCAGCAACAAGCAAGAACTGTAAAAAACTATTCCTAAGTCTCCATTTGGCTTTAGGGTGAGCTGTGTGGTTTTTGAAGCACCAAATCTGTATGGAACATGAAATTGCTGATCCTAGGGGCAAATGCCACTGGAGATTACATGGCAGCTGGAGCTGGGGTATTTTCTGGGAGAATCTAACTAGGGACCCTCAAAGGTATCTGGCCTGTCTCATCACGTCACTGAATTATTTCAAATGAACTGCATCTGTCAACCCCATTAGGATGGAAGACTCCATTTGGGAAGGGACCCTGTAATTTCTGATCCCATTCTGTGCATAGAATGGGCCTGGACCCAGAACAGGCATTCCACAAATATTCCCAGACTTGACTGCATTCTGATCGTGTGCAGTCTGGGGCCTTGCCAAAGGAGTTGACTGGGAGTCTTCTTGTCCCGTGGTGTTCGGTGTTTTGGTCATCATAGGGCAGGCCTGTGCTGCCATGGGTGGGAACACTTCATGTAGGAATTGGAATCATCGTGAAAAGAACAGGAGAGAAAGCTCTGTATCTTATTGGAAAATCACACCAAAGGTACGCAGGTCAGAAAGCCATTTATTCCATAAATGAAGACACATGAATAGGTAAATTTTATAAACCAAAACAATCTGGCAGGTCCCCAGATTAGAGCGGTTGCTGGTAAGCTTGGTCTCTCACAGGCAATGGCAACCTTGATCATGGGTCTGGACTGCATGCAATTCCAATGCAGATAGTAGGACATTATGGGAATTAGCTGGAGAACCAACGATGCAGGAAGTATAGGCTCAGGTACTGTACAGAGGATGCAGCCACCCCCTGCCCCCAAGTGCGCTGCATCATCTAGAGACTCACAACGTGGAGGAGATGAGGGGTACATGGCCTCAGTAACCTAGCTTAGCACATGTTCACTGGTCACCATCTTATTATCCATTATTTCAAGCCAAATGTCCCCAGTTCTATGAGAGTTTATATTCTCCAATACCATGGCAAATAAGGAAAGATGGGATAGCCTCTGAAGCGCGAGTGAAAAAAAAGCCTTCCAGGAGCTGCTTTTCAGAAACACTGGCAAATGTTTGCCAAGGGCAGGCAGTGAGGCCATTGTCAGGGCTTCCAGGAAGACATACAAGAGCCTGAGTGTCGTGCGGTCCTAACCCTGACTCCCAGACTGAGCAAACGTGTAGCAGATTAAATAGTTTTCTACTGTCCTGTCCACCTCAATAAAACAGGGCACTCTTTAAAGCAGTTGCCTTAGTGACGTTTGTGTGTCTTGGAATGCCACCCAGGGCGAACAAATCAGATCTGAAGATGTGAAAACATGAAAATCGATAACAAGAAATGAAAAGTTCATTTCACTGATAAAACATCATTTATCTTAATCATTGGGGCTTTTTAGAATTTCCTAAGTGCCCTTTGAAATGCCAGCATCAAGGCCAGTGCCTGTGTGTTTGCAGAAGGCCTAGGGGAGTCGAGGCAAGAATACCGATTGCTCGGGCAGGGAGCCTGCTAAGGAGAATCTGTATCCTTCTGGGGCAGGTACCCACTGGACTGGTTTCCACCCAAGGAGCTCCCAAGCAGGGGTTTCCTGGGATATTTTTGGTATTTCAAAACTCCCAGTGAAAATAAAATAATATACTACCTTCCTATGAAAGATATTTCACAAGACCCTAACTGTGAAGCATAAGTGACCGTTTTGATAGGCTTTATGTAATATAGCAATAGTAGTTCACACTGATGAATCTGAATTGGGAAAATGAAATTATTATTCCACCTTCAGGAACCCTATACCTTGCCCTGCCCCCAGGCTAGATGACAGCATTCCCACTGCCTGCATTGAATCCATACAGGGATAAAATAGCACAGGTCCTCTGGTGAGAAGGTTGGAGGCCCTGGTACCCAGAGATCAGCTTTCTGGCTGGTAGTCCTCTCCTTTCCTTTGCTTTACATATGCAGCCTCGTCCAGTCTTCTGGTTCCCTCAGCTCTTTTCAAAGGACCCAAATGTAGAGAGGATGGAGATGGCCTAAGAGTTGCTGTCCCAGCAGGAGGTGGAGTATTAGGGGCGCCCAGCAGGCCTTGCATTTGGATAGCACAGCCAGGCTTCCTGCACATGCTTGAGACCAGATTAGCTGTGGGGCAGGGAAGAAGCTGGAGCTCCTCTCCTGGTCTCCTTTGCCCTCCAGCCATGACCACAGTATGGAGATGGGAAGGGCAGTCTCAGGCCTCCATATTGCTGACATAGCTTTCTCCAGAGTTTTCCCACATAGTGGCCAGAAGGCTTTTTAACACACGTTGTGTCCCATTTCTCCTATGATAAAATCTGTAATCCTCTGATCTGACACCTCTTCTCCCCGCTCACTCTTTGTAGTCTAGCCATCCTGGCTTTCTACCAGCTCCTCCAGGGAACCTAGTTTTCTCCTAGCTGGGACCCTTCCCTTAATAGCTCTTTACTCGAGCGGCTCAATGATTCAGGCGTCACTTTAAAACATCACTTTGCCAGAGACCTCTCTTGACCTCAAAATCTGAATGAGATCTCCTTCAGAGTTTTTTGTACTTCTTCACAGAGGTCATTCCGATGCTACTCTCTCACTTCGTCCCAGCTTCCCCTCCGGCATCTTTATTCCTGCCCTGACACTAGGTTCATCGGTACCGTTTGTTTTAGCTTCCATATAGGTGCGTTAGCATACGGTATTTGTTTTCCTCTTTGACTAACTTCACTCTGTATGGCAGACTCTAGGTCCATCCACCTCATTACAAATAACTCAATTTCGTTCCCTTCTATGGCCGAGTAATATTCCATTGTATATATGTGCCACATCTTCTTTATCCAGTCATCTGTCGATGGACATTTAGGTTGCTTCCATGTCCTGGCTATTGTAAATAGTGCTGCAATGAACATTGTGTACATGTATCTTTTTTTATTCATATATCTTTTTTTTTTTTTCTGTATGTAGGCCTCTCAATGTTGTGGCCTGTCACTTTGCGGAGCACAGGCTCTGGTCGCGCAGTCTCAGCGGCCATGTCTCACGGGCCCAGCCGCTCCACGGCATGTGGGATCTTCCCAGACCGGGGCACGAACCCGTGTCCCATGCATCGGCAGGCAGACTCTCAATCACTGTGCCACCAGGGAAGCCCCATATATCTTTTTGAATTATGGTTTTCTCTGGGTATACGCCCAGTAGTGGGATTGCTGGGTAGTATTGTAGTTCTATTTTTAGTTTTTTAAGGAATCTCCATACTGTTCTCCATAGTGGCTGTATCAATTCACATTCCCACCAACAGTGCAGGAGGGTTCCCTTTTCTTCACACCCTCTCCAGCATTTATTGTTTCTAGATTTTTTGATGATGGCCATTCTGACTGGTGTGAGGTGACACCTCGTGGTTTTGGTTTGCATTTCTCTAATGATTAGTGATGTTGAACATCTTTTCATGTGTTTGTTGGCAATCTGTATGTCTACTTTGGAGAAGTATATATTTAGGTCTTCCGCCCATTTTTTGATTGGGTTGTTTGTTTCTTTGCATTGAGCTGCATGACCTGCTTGTATGTTTTGGAGATTAATCCTTTGTCAGTTGCTTCATTTGCAAATATTTTCTCCCATTCTGAGGGTTGTCTTTTCATCTTGTTTATGGTTTCCTTTGCTGTGCAAAAGTTTTTAAGTTTCATTAGGTCCCATTTGTTTATTTTTGATTTTATTTCCATTACTCTAGGAGGTGGGTCAAAAAGAATCTTGCTGTGATTTATGTTAGAGTGTTCTGCCTATGTTTTCCTCTAAGAGTTTTATAGTGTCTGGCCTTAACATTTAGGACTTCAATCCATTTTGAGTTTATTTTTGTGTATAGTATTAGGAAGTGTTCTAATTTCATTCTTTTACATGGAGCTGTCCAGTTTTCCCAGCATCACTTATTGAAGAGGCTGTCTTTTCTCCATTGTATATTCTTGCCTCCTTTGTCAAAGATAGGATGACCATATGTGCATGGGTTTATCTCTGGGCTTCTGATCCTATTCCATTGATCTATATTTCTGTTTTTGTGCTGGTACCACATTGTCTTGATTAGTGTAGCTTTGTAGTATAGTCTGAAGTCAGGGAGCCTGATTCCTCCAGCTCCGTTTTTCTTTCTCAAGATTGCTTTGGCTATTCGGGGTCTTTTGTGTTTCCATACAAATTGTAAACTTTTTTGTTCTAGTCCTGTAAAAACTGCCATTGGTAATTTGATAGGGATCACACTGAATCTGTAGATTGCTTTGGGTAGTATAGTCATTTTCACAATGTTGATTCTTCCAATCCAAGAACACGGTATATCTTTCCATCTGTTTGTATTGTCTTTGGTTTCTTTCATCAGTGTCTTATAGTTTTCTGCACACAGGTCTTTTGTCTCCTTAGGTAGGTTCATTCCTAGGTATTTTATTCTTTTTGTTGCAATAGTAAATGGGAGTGTTTCCTTAATTTCTCTTTCTATCGTTGTTATTGTATAGGAATGCAGGAGATTTCTGTGCATTAATTTTGTATCCTGTTACTTTACCAAATTCATTAATTAGCTTTAGTAGTTTCCTGGTGGCATCTTTAGGATTTTCTGTGTATAGTATCATGTCATCTGCAAACATCAGATTATTTTTGATCAGCCCCTACTTAGGCAGGGCAAAACCACTTGACCTACTGACTCCATCTAGTCTCATTTTCCAGTGGAAAAATAAATTAGTGATAATATAGGGGGAGTGGATTATGTATACATTTGCTCTAGCACTGGAGTATGGATGATTCATATTTGAACCACAATGTATACATGTCTGAGAGTCAAGTTATTGGAAAATTACAGCCCCAGAATACTGTTGATGCAAATAAGCTTCAGTATACTCTGTAGGGTTAACCAAGCAACCCACAACAAAATAAACTGATAATGATAAAGCTAACTGTAATTCATAATTAAAAAGTACCAAAAGCAGCAATTGCAAATAGCAACCAACTCAAGACAACACCAATGATATCCTGATAAAAAGTCCTTCTCTCACATTTTGGAAGTGTCAGTTCTGTGCCTGCACATGTGAAATTGGACCTTCTCATAGAGTGGACAGGCACTGTACAGGCATCAGGCTTATAGCAGGATACTGTGGGGACTCAGTAACCTTTAGCACTTTCTTAGTCCATTACAAATTAGTAGCCCTAGTAATATGTACAAATGAAAGCTTAATCAAACTGTACATCATTCACCATAATAATCCAAAGGAGGCCTTTAAAAAAATAAATTCAGTTTAGGGCACAGAAGAATGTTTCTGGTAATGCCCTCCCTACCCCCCCCCCCCCACCCCACCCCAGTAGGTACCAGTCTTGATTTTTGAAATCACTGCCTAGGCAACATTACCTCCTTCTGGTAGGGCTTTCGTTTTCTAGCTCATGCAGACCAGAGGTGTGCATTTGTATTTATAAAGTACTCATATTCTCATTTTAAACTGTAAGAAGTTTTAATACTCAGTGCAGAATAATCTCCAAGATAGAACATTAAGTGAAAAAAGCAATGTGCACGATACTATGTATAATATGCTATTTATGTTTAAAGAATGATTTTATATGTATGTTGACAAATAATTATATGCTTTATATTGTTGGGGTATCTCTGGAAGTGAATATAAGAAACAGAACAAAATAGTTGCTTCTGGGGACAGGTACTGGCTGCTGGGGGAGGGGAGGGAGAGGAAGTAGGTTTTTCACTAGATACCCATTCACACTTTTTAAATTTTGTACCATTTATACATCAACTATTAAAAAATCAATGAATTTAAATTTAGAAAAGAGGAAAAGGGGGAAAAAAGGACCCAGTGAGCCTACAGAGACTTGATTCTTGCCTCAGCTTTTCTTTTTTCTTTTAAAAGAGATGAGGGTTAAGTCTGGCTTGTTTCCTGATGCCTTTTACCCCCCTTCAAAAACATAGTCATGTATTAGGCAGAAGATTCCAGAATCTAAACAAAACCTCTAAATGAGACGGCAGCATCATAAAACCAGGCCCAAGCCCTGGGATTCTGGACTGTGGCGAAGACCTCAGTCTCGAAACACAATTTTCTGATAAACTAGACCTGCTATTAAAAAAGTTTCCGAGTGTTCTGATGTGTCTTCATACAGTATATTTGTAAAATATAAAAAAAGAATGCTCTTCATAAGGCCACTTGTCCACTGTCCACTTGCAGCTTGAATATAAGAACACAAAAAAAGGAGACAAAATTCATACAGCAAAGCACGTTTAAATGAATGCATTATTTATTTCATCCCGCTTTAGTATTGCTCAAGGAGACAAAGCAATTATTTATGTTGATTTGCTATCAGGAATTTAAAAGAGAGCAAACAAATATCACAGTATTTAGTGTTTCCTAATGACAAATGAAATATTTCACTAATTATGTAAAAAGAATTGTATACTTTTGCACAAATTGACCCAGAGAGTACATTTTCTTTCTATCCTTAATGCTCATTATGCTAATACTTCTTTCTTAGAGCAAAATCTCCCCAGAAATAGGTAATATATTGAAATTGTATGGGTTCTGAGTGACTGCAGCTAGACCATAGAGTAAGAAGTGATGAAAAGCTGGAAGGAATGTTTTGGACATGATGGGAGGCCTCCCTCTGGGTGGTGTAGACAGAGATCACAGTGAATTCCTCAAACTAGGGATGGGCTTTGGGCAATTGGGCCTAAAGTAGTGACAAAGCAGGCATAGACTTCTGGCGGTGGGGATACAGACTGGTGTCCACTGAGCATACTTAGGAAAATTCTATAATGAAGATATAATATCAGTACAAGTTATTAATTATCCTAAGGGCTTGGTCAACTTATGAGTACAAGTGTTAAGTACCCCAAGCTGGAACCTTCGGTCTAAGGGGGTCCCATGCATACTAAGTGTGCAAGTATTTGCCCCACGCTTCTTGTCCTCCTAGTCGCCCCCACTTCAGCCCCTTTCCTATCCTATTCCTATTCCTGTCCCAGGCCCCGCAGGCTGGGACAACTAGAGCCCTGTATTCCAAACTTGGGTTCACGTAGAGGGGATCCATGTAACTGCAAGTCTGCGGGTAACCCACGCAAGGAAACCACTCAGCTTGGGTCTAAATAACTTACATTTTTCCTCACCTGAATTAGCCAGTAATTGCATGTGGGCAGACTTAGCCAGAAATGGTCTAAATGATCAATTAGAGGGCAAAAAGGAGTTCCTTTCTTTAAGCTCAAGGGTCCCTGTTGAAGAGCCCTATTTCCCAAGCCCTGCTCGCATGGGCCCGCGCCCAGCTCTCTGTGGTGCCTGGGTATATTGCACATTTGCCTAATGATAGTGAATTGAGGACTTATTTTGTAGGAAAATATAGGGCACTTCCATTACATGCAATCAAGCGAGAAGGCTGCAAAATGTGCCACTCCATTAATTTTAAACAGAATCTACCCCAAATGTCACCCTGAAACCAGAGTAAGGGGTTATTACAAATCTGAAGGAATTAAGAGTAATTTTCATTTGCAAAGGATTTGAGGGACATGACTCCTGCCACGCACACACTATTAATTGGGTGAAATTTGATTTGCCAATTTCAGTGTGAATCACTGAGCCCTGACCTAGCCTGCCTGGTGGTGAGATCAGGGGGCTCCTGTCTTCTTGGAGCCACAGGTGCACACGTAGACACACACACACACACACACACACACACACACACAAGGATAGAATGTGCAGAGACTGTAATGCAACGGGCTGGTTATTAACACATATGTTCTTCAAAGAAGAAAAACCAATGGCAGCTACTGGCAAGTCATGTAACCTCTCTGAGCCTCAGTTTCCGTATCTGTAAAAGGGGCTGATAACATCTGCTTCAATGGGAGTCATGAGTATTTGTGAGTCTGAGTAGCTCAGAGCACTTAGTGTGGTGCCCAGCCCATAGGTTACACCCATTCAATGGTAACTATTACCTTTATTTTCATCTTCTGAGGGTGGGTGGGTGGGTGGGCTCTTGTGCCTAAGTTGGTTCCAGATCGCACTGAGGGAAATCTGGACCTGGCACCAGGATGGCAACAACCTTCACAAGCCATCGCAGGGTCAGCTTCAGAGCCTGGGAGGTGTGGGTCAGCCCCCTGAGTTACTGATCATTTCCTTCCTAATCTCAGTTTCCACTATCTCTGGGAATAGAGCAGGCGGACTTGGGAGAGAGCACAGAGCAAGAGACAGGAATAAGCAGGTTAAGGCGGTTCAGGGGACGGTCCAGTCTGCCCCTCACTCCACATTCCGGTACTTGGTGAAGAGGTTGTACAACACTCGCAGTGTGGATTTCAGGTCACAGTTGACGATGTCTGCATAGAAAACAAAAAAACACACATTGCTTCAGTGGTGCCACATGGCCCCAAACTGGCATTGGGTGTCCTCTTCATTCTGCCACCCACCACGTGCCCAGCATGGTCCTGGGGAGGGTGTCTCCCCTCTCCCATAGGACACCATTCTGTGCTCCTGAAGAGCTAGCTCCCTGTCCTGCTGGGAGAGAAGAGCATCCCCATGAGACAACCAGGGGCAGGTGGGTGTTGAAGGATGGGCAGTGTGTGCAGCAAGAATTCAGAGCAGGGGGCAGCGAGGGGCAGAGGTGCTGGGGCATGGGCGTCTCATCTCTCACTGAAAGAAAGCAGGCACCAGAGCATGTAGTCTTCGCCCTGGAAACAGAATCCCAGGCGAGAGGACCCTGACCCGACTCTGCCCTGGGTCTCACCTGTCTCTCGGGGCCCCTCTCCCTCTGCCTTCACCCTGCCCCACAGAGCCAGCCATGAGGGGTGGCAAGGAGGGGAGGGCCTGCAGCTACGCTGGGGGACGAGGTGGTGAGTTAGGAGAACTAAGCTGCCTCTCCCTTAAGACGGGAGGGAGGGCCCCTAAAGGGCAGAGAAGCCCACCCGGCAGGGAGTACTCAATAGATTGTGTCATCCGAAAGATTAAGGACAGAGCAAGGCGGCCAGGTTTGAGGCTGGGAGCTGGATTATATTTTCAGGAGAGTTCCACCGTGGGTCCTGAGCTTTTATACAACCATTTCCTCCCGCCCTCACTTCCCCTGACCCCTCCCTCTCTTCCTTCTCTTTACTGGTCACCTCCTCTGGCTGCCCCTCTAACCCTCTGTGGACTCCTCTGCCTTCTCCTGCCCCCCAAGGCCCCACCCTGCACTTGCCCCTCTGCACTCACACCCCTGTGGGAGCGCCTTCCCTGAGGAACTGGCATAGTGAAAACATAAAGAAAGGAACTCTGCCTACTACTTAGGGATGCAGACTGAGGTAACAGAAGGAAAAGGAAAAGTTTAAAAAAAAAAAAAAAGAAGGAAAAAGGCAAAAACCTGATGACTATACAAGTCAGGAGAGTTGAGGTTGAAGATTGTGTCCAAAAAGGGCAAGCGGAGGGAAGTCTGGGGAGCTGGGATTGCTGTATCCCTTGAGCTGGGTGCTGGTTATATGGTGGCTCGTTGGATAATATTTCACTAAAGTTATTTGAAAAAAACCCTAACTGTGCAGAAGGTCTGATGAAGTAAATGATGTAAGAGAAAATAATAGAAAATAATAAATGCTCTGGGTTTCAAAGGTGGGAGGCTGAGTCACTGGGAGGGAAGGGATTGGGGGACAATGTCAGGGCTCCAGCAGCGGCATGGTCAAGAGGAACAGGGATCGTCCAGGACCAGCAGAGCGGGAGGCCGGTGGCTCTGGCAGGCTGGGCTGTGGTTCCAGGTCTTAGCCTTGGGACTCTTGCAGTTGTAGCTGCCACAGTCAGGTGTGCCCAGGCCCTAGGCCCTGCAAAGATCAACACCTACTGGGCCACAAGCCAAGGGCCCAGGGCTGGGGAATCTCCTTAGGGCTCCCCAAACCCCTGGGCCCCATCCTGCCTGCCCCCTCCCAGGCCTTAGTCCCGGTTGTAGACCAATCCTACTCCACCCCTGCTGGGTTCAGACTCTGCTTCAAGCTCTCTTGCGATAGACCAGGGGCTCAGGGACCACCCGTGAGGCCTGGAGCTCAGCTTCCTTTCTGCTCCCATGCTGGTTTGTGCACGTACGTGAGCCTCCAGCTTGGACCCTGCCCAGTGGCTGAGCCCTGCTACCTTGCCTTGCTAATGCTGAATCACCTTCTGTCAGGTAGGGTCCTATGTCCTCTGGGCTGATTCCTGTCCTCCGCTGACTGCTTGGCGATGAGTGTTCCTTAAATTCCACCCAAGTCAAAGATTAGGAAGTTACCCTAAGAAGGAACTGCTAGAAAGGCAGACAGGGACAAAGGTGAGCTCACTAAGGGAGTGAGCGTGAAGGGGAAAGTAGGCTGACATTGGGGCCACTGCAGCAGGCTCCTAACTGGGCTCCTCAAAGCCTCTTGCCCTCTCCAGTCCCTTCTACCCACTGCAGCTAGACTATTTGGCTTCTGGGTATGGTTGTGCAGGATGCACACTGCACAACTCCAGGGCACATCTTCATATTTCCAAGGTATCATTACCACAGACTACAATACAACTCTGGCCCCAGGGATTGTGCAGGTCACAACTTGTATGCCCACACAGCTATTTCACATAAGATAAAGTCCAGAATCCTAATCCATGGTTTTACAAGGCAAAAGCTGACTCCGGCCCACCCTTCCAGTCTCACTTCATGCCACGTTCCCCCTCATTCACTCTGCACTGGTCACAGGGGCTTCCTTTCACAACGTCCCAATAGGCTGTGCTCCTCCATCATCTCGGCCTCTGCACATGCTGTTGCAACATCTAGATTGTTCTTCCCAAGTAGCTGCCTCCTGATCCTCTTGCAGACCTCAGCTCAAAGCACTGCCTCCTGAGTGAAGCCTTGACACCTGGCCTTGGTGAGGGCATCCTGTCTTATGTTCTCAAAACCCCCACACTCTTCCTTCATAGCACTCACTCCAGTTCTCAAGCAGTGGTTTGTGTGCTTATCTAATGAAATCTGCCTCTGCTCGGGAGTGTGACCAACGTGACTGCAGAGAGTTGATCTTGTTTTGCTCCAGTGCCTGGCCCAGTACCTGGCATGCACAGACCTCAAAAGATATTAATAAATAAATGCATGAATGATTTCCCAATGTCCTGGAAGCCAAGAAAGAAAATTCCAGAAAGAGGGGATGACCAATAGAGCCACATGCTCCCAAGAGGGTGAAGAGGGTAAGGGCTGGAAAGAGTTCCCAGGGGACATGGTCCTGCTGGTGGCTTGGGAGAGAGCAAGGCCATGTGCAGGTGGTGGCAAGGTGTGAACAGCAGAATGGGCAGATGAGAGGTGGAGGCAATGGGCATGGGTGCAAAGGATGAACTTGGGAGACTGAGGAAGGAGAGCTATGGATGGAGGCGGGAGGATTTATTGTTCCCTTTTTTTTTTTTTTTTTTGCGCTACGCGGGCCTCTCACTGTTGTAGCCTCTCCCGCTGCGGAGCACAGGCTCCGGACGCGCAGGCTCAGCGGCCATGGCTCATGCACCCAGCCGCTCCGCGGCATGTGGGATCTTCCCGGACTGGGGCACGAACCCGTGTCCCCTGCATTGGCAGGCGGACTCTCAACCACTGCGCCACCAGGGAAGCGCTGTTGTTCCCTTTAAAGACAGGGGAGTTCTAAGATTGCTAGAGAAAGAAAATGTCCAATATGGGAGAATGTTTCAAAATGACCATTTAATTTACTCCAATTTATTTCTTTTTCCTTTTATTGCTGATTTACAGTATAGTTGATTTACAGTGTTATATTAGTTTCAGGTATACAACACAGTGATTCAATATTTCTGTAGATTTTACTCCATTTAAAGTTATTATAAAACAATGGCTATAGTTTCCTATGCTGTACAGTATATCCTTGCTTATTTATTTTAGGCATAGTAGTTTGTTAATCCCCTACCACTGTCTTCCCCCTCCCTCATTCCCTTTCCTCCCTGGTAATCACTAGTTTGTTCTCATATCTGTGAGTCTCTGTTTTGTTATATTAATTTGTTTTATTTTTTAGATTCCACATATAAGTGAAATCATATAGTATTTGTCTTTCTCTGGCTTATTTCACTAAGCACAGTATTCTCTAGGTCCATCCACATTGCTGCAAATGGCACTATTTCATTCTTTTTTATGGCTGAGTAGTATTCCATATTATATATATACCACATCTTCTTGATCCATTCATCTGTTGATGAGCACTTGGGTTGCTTCCATGTCTTGGCTATTGTAAATAGTGCTGCTGTGAACATCAGGGTGCATGTATCTTTTTGAATTAGTTTTCATCTTTTCAAGATATATACCCAGCAGTGGAATTGCTGGATCATATGGTAGTTCTATTTTTAGTTTTGGAGGAAGCTCCATACTGTTTCCATAGTGGTTGCAACAGTTTACATTCCCACCAACAGTGTAGAAGGGTTCTCTTTTATCCACACCCTCTCCAGCATTTATTATTTGCAGACTTTTTGATGGTAGCCATTCTGACAGGTGTGATGTGATATCTCATTATTGTTTTGATTTGCATTTCTCTGATGATTAGCCATGTTGAGCATCTTTTCATGTGCCTGTTGGTCATCTGTACATGTTCTTCAGAAAAATGTCTATTCAGGTTTTCTGCCCTTTTTTTTTAAATGAAAGCTTCTTTATTTATTTATTTTTGGCTGTGTTGGGTCTTTGTTTCTGTGCAAGGGCTTTCTCTAGCTGTGGTGAGCGGGGGCCACTCTTCATCACGGTGCACGGGCCTCTCACTGTCACGGCCTCTCCCATTGCAGAGCACAAGCTCCAGATGCACATCTGCCCATTTTTTAATCAGGTTGTTTGACTTTTTGATATTGAGTTGTATAAGCTATTTATATATTTTGGAAACTAACCACTTACTGGTAATATCATTTGCAAATATTTTCTTCTATTCAGTAGGTTGTCTTTTCATTTTGTCAATATTTCTTTTGCTGTGCAAGTTTTTAAGTTTAATTAGGTCCCATTTATTTATTTTTGCTTTTATTTCTTTTGTGTTAGGAGAGAGATCCCCCAAAATATTGCTACAACTTATGTCAAAGAGTGTTCTGCCTATGTTGTCCTCTAGGAGTTTTATGGTTTCAGGTCTTAAATTTAGGTCTTCAGTTCATTTTGAGTTTATTTTTGCATATGATATGAACAAGCGTTCTAATTTTATTCTTTTACATGTAGCTGTCCAGTTTTCCTTGTACCACTTATTGAAGAGACTTTTTTCCCATCATATATTCTTGCCTCCTTTGTTTTAGATTAATTGACCATAAGTGTGTGGGTTTATTTCTGGGCTCACTATTCTATTCCATTGATCTATGTGTCTGTTTTTGTGCAAGCACCATGCTGTTTTGATTACTGTAGCTTTGTAGTATAGTCTAAAGTCAGGGCGAGTGATTCCTCCAGCTTTGTTCTTTTTTCTTGAGATTGCTTTTGCAATTTGGGGTGTTTTGTGGTTACATATACGTTTTAGGATTATTTGTTCTAGTTTTGTGAAAAACGTCATGGGTATTTTGGTAGGGATTGTGTTAAATCTGTAGATTGCTTTGGGTAGTATGGACATTTTAACAATATTAATTCTTCCAATCCATGAACATGGGATATCTTTCCATTTCTCTGTATTGTCTTCAATTTCCTTCGTAAGTGTTTTATGGTTTTCAGATTATAGGACTTGCACCTCCTTAGTTAAGTTTATTCCTAGGTATTCTTATATCCTGCAACTTTACTGAATTCACTTATTAGTTCTAATCATTTTTTGGTGGAGACTTTAGAGTTTTCAATACATAGTATGATGTCATCTACAAATAGTGACAGTTTTACTTCTTCCCATCTGGTTGGATGCCTTTTATTTCTATTTCTTTTCCAATTGTTACGGCTAGGACTTCCAAACTATGTTAACCAGAAGTGATGAGAATGGGCATCCTTGTCATGTTCCTGGTTCTAGAGAAAAAGCTTTTAACTTTTCATTGTTGAGTATGGTGTTAGCTGTGAGTCTGTCATAAATTGCCTTTATTATATTGAGATATGTTCCTTCTATAACAACTTGATGAGAATTTTTGTCATGAATGGATGTTGAATTTTGTCAAATGCCTTTTCTGTGTCTATTGAGATAATCGTGTGATTTTTATCCTTCTTTTTGTTAATGTGATGTATCATATTGATTTGGGGATATTGAACCATCCTTGCATTCCTGGAATAAATCACACTTGATTTTGGGATTTTTATATTGTTGAATTTGGTTTGGTAATATTTTGTT